>NC_058103.1:134897500-136122500 GCF_020171115.1 Neogale vison | reverse complement strand
GACACCGCCGCCCAGGTTCATCCGATTCTATTCTGCAAATTGCAGGAAACGAGAAATCCAAGAGGCCATCAGCTGATGGGACTCTGGCATACTAGAGTAAGCAGTTTTGATTTAATGCAGGAAATAGGAAAAAGACCACAGCTTTTTTTGATAAGGACTCGTTTTTTTTTTTCATCTCTGTAAACAGTCGACATCAGTTAATAATTTAAAAATAGGAGGAATAACAAAACAAGGGGGAAGAAATGAAAGAAAAGGCCCTTGAGAGATACAGAGGTGACTAAACAATGTGGGGGGTCCTCAGCAGCCTTGGTGACAGACCAGCCTCTGACCGAGAAACAGGCCAGACTGAACCCCATGGGGACGAAGGCATGTGCTTCCCAAACCACCTTTCTGGAACATGCCTTCCCAGCTTCTTCAACGGGGGAGCTAGAGACTTATTACTTACATCCTAACAACAGCGGGTCATGAGTATTAACTGCTTGCCCCCCACCCCCCGCCCAGGAATTCAGAACTCCAGGGTGATTTTCCTTTGTTTATGGGCTTGTCCCAAATGGCTGTGATGGCTTCAACCAACTTCTCCATAGTTAACGCATGCACGGACAGGGCTTATCAAACAGCGTGAGATCCATCTAACCACACGCACACGCATACATACCCCCAGTCTTCCCAGACATAACCCTTCCAACAGAATTACAAAGGAACCAGGGACCATAGGACCAACGGTCACCATTGAGCCCAGGAGGGAAGTGGCAAACAGGTCACTGGATAGGGTCTAGGGATACCATCAGCTGCTTCGAGTCCGTTTGCTTCAAGCTACGGGAAGTGCATTTATGCAGTTGTGTTGGCTTCTCAATACTAGATTGAAGAGCGTGAGGTATGGATTACACCTGTACGGTTTTTTGAACTCGTGCAAAATTTCAGCAAGCGCCATAGAGCCCCAGCCAGTGGGAAGACATTTGAAAACGTTGTTTCGAGCACTATGATATATAAGGAAAGGTCCAGAGTGAGATTGCTCAGACCTTATGAATTTTTATTACAATGCATTCTTGAAAACAACCAAAAAATTAAGCACAGTATAAACAGAAAACAGATTTAGGAGTCAGTCATAGGTTTACATTATGCAAATGATCATTAAAGACCTACAACCAGGATGTTGTTAAATGCCGGAAAAAAGGGGGGGGGGTTGCTGCTGCTATTTGGACATTTTCTTAGAATCGACAAATGATATTTTGAGTTTTCTGACAATCTGTTCTCCGAGGAGTGCCTGTGGGCACATCTTGTCACTTTCGCTAACCTGGTAGGGGAGTCCCAAATTCAAAGCAAAGGTGCAGGCCTGGGGTTTTCACAGCCCCCCTTGTTCATGGCAGGCAAGGCTTTGGGGGACAGAAAGGGGTCCCAAACCTCAATCCAGAAGCTCTCACACACAGCTCAGCCGATTCTCAGCCTCAGAGCAATGGAGAGGCTTTGCCAACATTCAAAAACTCCCAGACAGCTAGCTGAGCACACTTGCGTCTCCAGATTAACAAGAAAAGAAGCATGAACAACAGTCTTTTGTGCTGAATCACGTTATCCCATCGAGGATGTCACCTTGGGCTTTGCGACACCACTCAGGCAGGCCGTCCTCTGAGCACAAAGCCCAGATAGGCACGCAAGGGTTAAAGGCAAAGGTCTGTCTCTTGGGGAGCAGGAGAGCCGGGAGAAGCCCCCTTTGCAAACTGTAGCAAAAGACCTCTAACCCCTCCTCCCCACCTCCTGCTGCCCACAGACCACAGCCCCAGCTCCCTGCCTCGTACCCAACTCAGCACTCACTCCAAGGAGCTGAAACCAGTCACCAATGGCCTCTTCATGATGCAGAGGAAGAATAAATGAGTTACAGATTCCATAAACTTCCCCACCAGAAATACAACGCCACCCGACCATCACCTGGCAAAAATTCCCTCCCAGGCCCCGGCTGCGTGGCCCCGGGCAACTCACTAGACCATCAGACGCCTCCCGAGGCCCAGGGCGGTGAGACAGTCGCACAAACGGGCGCCACCCTGTGCATGCACCCCTGCATGTTATTAAGGAGACCAGCAAGGGCTCCCCTCCAAAGCAGCTCGGAATACAGTCATCGTGGCTGAGAGGGAGTCCAGCGTCAATACAAAAATCCACGTGAGCGTCAGTAAACACGAATTATGCGCCAGTTGTCAGTGGTGGAAACGCCGAGAACACAGCCCTCGGGCTTTGATACTCCTCTAGGTCCAGCCTCAGAGTCCAGCCCCCATTTCCGACATAGTTCCTCCCGTCAGTTGTTAACAACAAAATCAGAATCCCCGTGTTTGGTTTTGGTTTTTTAAGATTTTATTTATTTATCTGATACGCAGAGATCACAAGTAGGCAGAGAGGCAGGCAGAGAGAGAGAGGAGGAAGCAGGCTCCCCGCTGAGCAGAGAGCCCGATCCGGGACTCGATCCCAGGACCCTGAGACCATGACCTGAGCCAAAGGCAGAGGCTTTAACCCACTGAGCCCCCCGGGCGCCCCAGAATTCCCGTGTTTTAAATCCATTAGTAACTACCAACCTGTCTTCGTGTCCTGGGGATTAACCAAGACTAATATTTTATGTTGAGGTTCGTCACGGTGCACAGTGCAAAAGCAAACAGACGAGGCTTCAAGTTTAACCTAAAAAAAAAAAAAATAATGAAATCGCCATTTTGTTCTGTCATCAAAGTAAGAGCACGGGAAATTACTTACGAATTAATTAGCGCCGTATTCACTGAAAGAACACTGTTGCACAGAGGTTAATTTGACAGGAGGGAAGCAAGGTAAAAATGGAAACCTTACTCCACTCTGAGCTAAACACAAGTGCGACATGACAAAGGCCCTTCCTCCGTCTCCCACCAGCCCGCCCTCGCCGTCCCCACGTACCTGTCCATCCATCCCAGTACTGATTAAACACCCACTCAGCGGATACCCTCCAGCCTCTCCCTTCCAAACGCTTCGGGCCCCAGTGCCTTTCCCACCCTGGTCCCCTTCCGGCCTCAGCCCACAAAAGCTGGTGACCACACCCCCACCTCAGGCTCCTACCTGCCATGCCAGGCTCAACGTTCCTCCTGGGGCCACTCCACAGAAAAAGCCCGAACAAGCCTCTGTCCACCCCCACTGCTGCCGGCTGCACAGCCTCGGATCTCGGCAAGGAGTCTCAGGAAACCCTTATCCCTTCTGGGCCCTGCAGTCTCGGCTCTGACTTTGGGGCAGCCCAAGGGCAGAGAACAGGGCTGGTGCCTGTTTGCTTATGATCAAGGGCAACACCAAGCAGCGTCTGGGGGCCTCCAACTCTGGGACCCTCCCAGGCTACCCAGGGCTGGTAGCCTCTCTGTGGCCATCAGACGTAATGTTCCCGGCTCCAAAGCAAAAGGTCAACCCGTTCCATTGCCAAGTCTGTTTGGAACACGGAGGAGAGCAGAAGAAAATGAAAAGAGAATGTGTCGGCGGAGCTAGGCGGGGAGGTCGCCTGTATAAGTTTATAGCAGGCCTCCGGGGTTTGAGAGAAAATGTTTCCTAACAAATTCTGAGAGCCGCCAACATCTGGGTGGCTCCCTGTCTTCAAATCCCCTGCCGGAAGCGTCCCCGAGCTGGCTGTCCCACGAGGGGGTTATTAGAGGCCATAAAGAATACGCACAGGAGTGCCTCGCTGGCTCAGAGGTAGGGGGAGCACGGAACACTTAATCTCAGGGTCGTGAGTTCAAGCCCCATGTTAGGTACAGAGATTCCTAAAAAATAAAATCCTTTAAAAAAATGTACAAAGCATTATATCGACATGGAAATTTATTTTCATTATATCGACATGGCATTTATTACACCTGAGAGTGTATTCTGAGAGTGACCTAAATGTTTAAAAAGTATATGCAGAAATAAAAGTCAAATGGAAACATATCAAAATGTTCACAGCATCAATTGTGATGTTTTTTTTCATTTTCTCTGTCTCTGGAGATAGTTCCCAAATATTATACAATGAGCATACACCGGCTTATTACCAGAAAAATCAATAAGTATTACTGTATTGTATTTTTTTTATTGTATTTTAAATGTGATAGGGCAGTTTCAAGACTGGAAACAGTTAACTGGGATTTTCCGGAGAACCAGAGCAATGCGGCATGATGTATCCTCAAATCATTTTCTCATCTTTCTCTCCGTTTGGAAAAATTTCTCTGGACTCCAAAAGAAAAACTAAATTTGCTAAAAGCCATGAGGAAGTCTGATACCACCCCAAATGAGACTATTTCAACCGCTAAGTGATAGGGAATGCCTACCATTTCTTAAGTAACTGTTAAATGGTAGGAAAACAATTGAAAATCTTCTCATGAAAATTTATTTTTTTCTAAGGGGGGAAGAAGCAGATAGCTATAAAGTCCTTTCAGCATTTCTATCACATAAAAACAACTTAATTTTAAGAGCTGTCTTTTTTTATTATGTTTTTGCTAACCACACTAAAATTATTCACTCACTGCACAGACTCACATAATAGGTTTATGTAATGCAATCTCGTAAGGAAGGGTGAAATGAAAGCTGAGGACTGAAACTGCTTCGTAGAGCCTTCCAGAGCTAGCTTTCAGATTTCACCTGCTTCTCAGGTTGCCCTCCCCACACTCCAGCCCACCCTGCAGCCCGCAGCCAGTGTCTCCCCAGAGAATTAGCAACCCTAACCCCAACGGGAGAGCTGGCTTCCGTTTTCGGCCTAACTGCCACTAGGGGGCGCTGAAAGCGTGTGCGTGCAGGGACCTCGGTCCGCAGCTCAGCCCTGCAGAATCACCCAGGGGATTCTTGTAGCCCTTGATCTTGAACTAGCATGATCTCCAAGATCTCAAGAAAGCCACAACTGTGTAAGCTGCACAAGCCACTGTTCTAATGAACTCTGGAACAGCTTCAGTACAGTGAACTAAAACTCTGCAGTGCTGGATACACGGCAATGGTATCAGTAGGTACGAGCAAAGTCTACGTATAACCAAGAAAATCTTGCCTCAGGAACAGATCAGACTTAACTCTGAAAGAAGTGTTACAGACTGACGTACAGCCCAAGATTCATATTTCTTTTCTGTTCTTTCTTTCTTTTTTTTTTTTTTACTTACTGCGTGGAAAAAAATGTTCTTCACAGTAACGCAATTTAAAATTTTTACCCACAGTCCCTCCATCCTAATGAACAAAAGGTTTTCATTTCTCTCTGTTCTCTCCCAGCCCTAATCCAAAAGGCTATCTTATCAGTGCCTAAAATCATATGGATATAATGAAACTTTAAATAGAACTATTTTAAATAGTTTGAAATTTTAAATATAACTGAATTTTAAAGCTGAGCCAAACCACAGAGACCAAAGAGCAACCAAGCCCCTCATTTGACACATGGGGAAACTGAGGCCCAACCAGGCATTACATAAATAGTGTCTCATTTAGTCCTCCTTAAGGACAATTCAAGGTAAGTTCCAGCAGGGGAAAGGGTTGTGTTTTTTTTGTTGTTTTGTTTTTTTGTTTTTGTTTTTGTTTTCCAAATAGGCTCCACGCCCAATGTGGGGCTTGAACACAGGACCCTGAGGTCAAGAGTCTGAAGCTCTACAGAGGAAGCCACCCAGGCACCCCAGTAAGCTCTGTTATTGTCCCAATTTTTTTTTTTAAGATTTTATTTATTTATTTGACAGAGAGAGACACTGCAAGAGAGGGAACACAAGCAAGGGGAGTGGGAGAGGGAGAAGCAGGCTTCCCGCCAAGCAGGGAACCTGTTGTAGGGCTCGATCCCAGGACCCTGGCATCATGACCTGAGCTGAAGGCAGCTGCTTAACTGACTGATCACCCAGGAGCCCCCTTTTCTTTTTAAAGATTTTTATTGTCCCAATTTTAGATATGAGAACATCAAAACCAGAAAACTTAAGACACTTGCTCAAGGTCACACAGCTAGTAAGCGGTAGATGTGGGATTCACAGCAGGCTATTTTGTTCACTGCCTTGCATAACCGGGCTTATCCTCAAGACTCCAGAATCCCATTCTAGAATTCCTCTGCTTCTCAAAGTGGAATTATTCTAGTATTCACTCCAGAAGTTGTTGTTGTTCTTAAATCTGTAATACTCTCTTCAGTACTAACATGCTTCTCTCTAGTAAGTTAGATTTTATGATCACACGTACCTGCTCCCCCGTGGGAAGAGAGAAAAGCTCTTCTGAGGGCTGCAACCCTTCCCTAAGCGTGGCATAGTAAGCCAGGGCTGCTTCCCGATGCCTTTCAGGGTCATCTTCCAAAATATCCACAGGGTAAACACCTGCCAGGAGAAAAAAGACAATAAGAAATGACATTAGTTTTATTCTTTTGTTAAAGGGGAGGTCCCTTATTTCTCGAAGATTTTTTTTTTTGTAAGCACACAAGTAACATTTGCCATAAAAATTATGTTCCCCTATTTTTTTTAATTTTTTTAAAAGATTTTAATTATTTATTTGGGAAAAGAGAGAGAGAGTGAGTGAGAGACGAGCCCGGGGAGGGGGTAGAGAGAGAGGGAGAAGCAGACTCCCGTGCCGAGCAGGTAGCCGCCCCATGTGGGTCTCCATCCCAGGTCTCTGGGATCATGACTTGAGCCGAAAGCAGACACTTCACCAATGGAGCTACCCAGCTACCTTGTTTCCTTAATTTTTCGTTTAATGAAAAAATAATTCCGTATCAGGTGCTAAAAGAAAACAGAAGACATTCCCAATGGCAGGGTTGGCAGGGACACGGGGGAGATAGGAAATTCTACCTGGGGGAGTCTGGGGTGGCTCCGTCCTTAGGCAGCTGCCTTTGGCTCAGGTCATGATCCCAGAGTCCTGGGATCAAGTCCCCCATCAGGCCGTGTTTGGTGGGAAGCCTGCTTCTCCCTCTCCCACTCCCCCTGCTTGTGTTCCCTCTCTTGTTGGGTCTCTCTCTGTCAAACAAATAAATAAAATCTTAAAAAAAAAAAATAGGAAGCTGCACCTGACCCCCACCTTAGAATGCTACAGAAACTTCGTTGCATATACCCAAACCACCAAATTGTTTCCCAGGGAGGGAAGCCACAGCAGCCACAGGCACAAGCAGGGGCATGGAGAGCCCACACTAACTGGTAAGAACCTTGATAATGGACAAAACGCAGCTTGAGTTACTATTTTGCCAGCCTCTGTACTCCCTGTGCAGTTGATGAGATTTGCCAGCCCGTCTCCTTGCGTTTGGCCACTGTTACGTAGAGAGTTGAAATGTACAATTTGGTGGGAAATGCAAACGTGTGCATACACAAGGAGATGCCTGCACACATTCCTGTGCAAGTTTCCCACCGGCTCCTCCTCAGCATCTCTTTCTTGTCCTCACACTTACGAGGAAAGTTATACCCTCAAAGAATCATCCAAATTGATAGCATCCAATTGAGCTCGGAAGCAGTGGTCAGTTTCCCCGGGATGCTGGTCAGCCTTGGCTGGGCATGTCCCCAAGTGGGAGGGGGCTCTGCAGTCCCCTGTCTTCTGTGAATCCTGGACTCGGCTCTGGACATCCTATGTGGAGGGGAGGATGTCCAGAGCACCTGTGGACCAGACCCCCACCTATGCTTAAGTCTCCCCTCCTGCCCCAGGCTTGACATGCTGAACGTGTCCTGGGCACACACAGAGAGTGACAATTCACTGAGCAAATACGTTCTCCCACTATTCAATTTTTTTTTAAATATTTGAGGAGAACATGGGTCCCAAGAAATTACAATTATAAATGCACGGATACAAATGTTTCAAATAAAGACAAAGAATTAACAGTCCTCTTGGTGACAATGAGTAAGTCAGTGAGGAACTCTGGGATCTCACCCTCTCTAAGAAGGGCTGTACCCCCAGACAACATATTCTGCTGTGAAAGGCACATGCTTGTGGAGTCACATATACGTGCAAAAAGCCAAGGAAGCCCAGACTCCCCACCATGAGCCCCAAAGCCCCCGCAACTGACAAGACAGAGCACCGGAGGTGAACCTGTAGGCGCCCCTACTCCTTACTGGGCTTTCCAAGCCTAGAGCCCAGGAGCCAGATGGATCCAGGCTGTAATCCCGGCTTCACCCCCATTTACAGATGAAGAAACCGAGGCCGAGAGGAAAATGCTTGGCTAGTCAGCAGCAGGTCTGACTGGGCTCAGGATCTGCACAAAACACTCAGATTACATTAGTGACCCAGTCCAGAAGGCCCTTTAGAATTCCACACACACCCCCAAGAGCACCCAACAGGTTCCTAGGCCCCCGTTCCCCACCGCTTCTAACTTGACATCCTTAAGGCCTATCTGAGACACCAGCACGCCCAGAAGCCTTCCTGGAACCCCAAAGAGCAAAAGCCCAGGGGGCCCCTGAGTCCTATGTTCCAATCGCAGCTTAGCTTAGGATGGGAATGAATCCACCTTTGTCGCCTCCCTGGTCCCTCAAAACACGACACACACACACACACACACACACACACACACACAGGAATTCGGTGGGCAAATGAGAGTGGGCAGCCCTGCCCGACTCTCTCCCAACCTGGGAACACAGAGTGTTCCTCGGAGCACCCTGTGTGCACCCCTCTCCTCTCCTACCCTGCCCAGACAGAAGACACCCCCACCCCCCAAGGCCTTTCTCACACTGATCACTTGGGAAATTCGTGTAGGCAGTCAGCTGGGCTGTTCCTTCAAACCACTGGTCATCCTTCTAGAAAGTCAGGTGGCTTCCCACAGGTATGAAAAAAGACTGTGCACATTGAAATAACTCAAGAAGATCAAACGGGAGAGAGGGGGTTGCTTCGACCCTGAAGTAGCCAGCTCAGGCAGCACGTTAGCCCCATGAAAGCAGCTTGAACAACCACGTTTCCCTAACCGCCCCAGGAGGGAGTCAAGATCCGCCTCCCTCTCCCTCCCTGCTGCCTGGGGCTTCTCAGGAGAGACGCTTGTCAACCCCCAGGCCTCTAGAGCTCTCCAGTGAGGTCTGAGGCTCCCAGGGCAGTGGCATCCCCCAGCCGCACTGAGAAGCCCAACTGGGCCCCTTGGGACAGGGGTCAGGGAAGACACTGTGGTCTTCAGGGCTTTGGGAGAGGGGCGCCTCACCATGGCCACAAAGCCCAGAAGCCTGGGTGCTCTAAGGGCCTGGGGAGCCTCTGCCTCGCTCCCTCACAGGCTGCCACGGGTTACCTGGCCTCAGTTCTGGTCGCCTGTGGTCAGGAGAAATGCAATGAATGTGTTTTGCTCCTCACACACCATGAAATCATTTCCCCTGCTGGTTCTGCCGGCTGACGCTGCGAGACCCCCCTCAGAGAACTCCTTGGGCAGTAACCCCAGGCCACCCTTGGCTCTCCTTGTTGGGGGGAATGGTGGGGGGGGGAAGCTCACAAGAAGAATCAGGCCTGCCTCTGGGAAGCGGGGCCCTGAAAGGCAGAGATTAACCCTCTGGGAAGTGGAGGGCAGCTGCAAACACCTCAATACTCATAGAACAACCGGGCACCCATGCTCTGTTCCCCCCTTTAAATCCTCCAAGCTGGGCACAGACCCCAAACTCCTAAGAAGTGTCCTGGGGCGGGCAAACCAGCCTAGGGTAGGGAAGCTCCATTTTCAGCCCTTTGGGTTTTAATTAGTTCTCCTCCGTCTGGGTGTGGGGGGTGGAGGGGTGGAGATGGGCAGGAAAATCCCCCATTAGAAAAGTTCCAGCAGGGACGCCTGGGTGGCTCAGTTGGTTAAGCAGCTGCCTTCGGCTCAGGTCATGATCCCAGCGTCCTGGGATCGAGTCCCACATCGGGCTCCTTGCTCAGCGGGGAGCCTGCTTCTCCCTCTGCCTCTGCCTGCCATTCTGTCTGCCTGTGCTCCCTCTCTCTCTCTGACAAATAAATAAAAAATCTTTAAAAAAAAAAAAAAAGAAAGAAAAGAAAAGTTCCAGCAGCTGAGCTCTGACACACAAAATGTTTGGGTTTGTTTTCTGGAAATCTGGGTGGGAATTTAAAAAGGAGATGCTTACAGCAGGAGGGGAAGCATTCAGTGCTCAATGGGAAAGGGAACCCCTGCCCTTCTGGAGGAAGAAAGACCCCTCCCCACATCGGTGGGAAGACAGACTCCCTCCCCAGCCCAGGAGGCACATGCATGAGCGCGCGTGCACGCACACACGCACACACACACACACACACACACGACCCCCAGAGGAAGGAAGCCTCCCACCCACCCAAACCGCAAGGGCACAGGAAGTAAACAAGTCTGGGGTGTTTCACACATGCGCTCTGGAGCCGAGCTGGGCGGCCACACTCCCCTCCCTGGTGATGGAAGGCTGACTCTGGGCAGGGGCTTCCAGATGTGAAATGCTAACAGGCTTTAATGGCTTGAACTGAACAGGAAATATTTTTCCAAAGCCAAAAGAATGTAATCTTTTCAGTACAACGTAAAATGCTTTTATGAAAAAGGCACACAGTTGAAACGATAATTCACTGCAGACCGTAAAGAAAATGAAATCCCCAAGCGAGCCCCCAATTTAAGAATTCACTTTAAGCATATGTTTGCTGTAGTCACCAGAACAGCAACAAAGTGGAACCTCTTAAAGCATACTTCTGGGGAAAATACTTGAATCATTCAGGATTTTTGTCCCAAAGCTCCAGTTCCCAGGGCGGGGTGAATGGTATCCCACTGAGCCACTACCTGTCACCCACTGCCCATCAGCCACAGCCACTACTGGGTCAGCACTGCTGCTCAGGCCAGCAAAGCCTAATGCTCTAGGGCATTCCCAGTACTTTTGGGTCCTCCTGATATAAAGAGCATTGCCAATTAATGAAAAACCTGAAAGAGGCCAATGCTCTGCACTTAACCATTTATTCAGTATCACTGCAGGATATTCTTTCCAAGTACTACCTCACCACGATGATGAGAAAAGTTTTTTCATTTTAGCAAAGTGAGATTTTTCTCATATGGGACTATTATTATGAGAAACATTAACAGATATTTTAAGTTTTACTAGCCCTGCTCTTGAGAATTTTGACCTCAGTGAAAGCCTCTATCCATCCATCATTTGACTATAAGGCATTATGTCACTGGAAAAGCTGACTGTAAACACTTGATTTTTTTGTAGTCATGTGGGTTGTCATTCTTGAATTATAGTTAAGAACAACTCTTGCTCATAACATGTGAAAAAAATTTCAGGGACACAAAATTATAAGGTAGTATTCTACTTTATTTTTCAAAAATGGTTTAAGTGTGGATATTCCTAATATAGAAATTTTTTTTTGCCTTTCTTTATTTTTCTCACCAGTGTCCTGCTTTTCCCTCACAAATCAATTTTCTCCTGAAAAGAATTTATAAGAAGGAATCTTTATTATAGAAGAAACTGCCAACAGGGATTAAACAACTAATTTGGGACTTAGCAGGAAATATGGAGCCTAGTTTGTAACAGAGAGAGGAGGGCACCAGGAGATCCCAAGGCATGTTGCAAGAAGGGACTGTGGAGTTCTGAACGCAGGTGCTCTGCACACCCAAGGCTGTGAGGGCAGCACCTAAGGGAGAAGGTTCCCCAATGCTACCTCAGGAGCTCAGACTTCAAGACCAGGAATTCATCAGTTTCCCCGATTCCTAGTGAAACGTGTGTTATCACACAGCACAATCCCAGAGCTGTGTGTCGAACTGTATGCTTTAAATCTCCATAGTCATGGGGCACCTGGGTGGCTCAGGTGGTTGGACATCTGCCTTCAGCACAGGTCATGATTTCAGGGTCCTGGGATCGAGCCCCGAGTCGGGCTCCCTGCTTGGTGAGGAGTCTGCTTCTCCCTCTCCCTCTGCCCCTCCCACCCCCTTTTGTGTGCCCTCTCCCTCTCTGTCAAATAAATAAATAAAATCATTAAAAATAAAGATTTTATTTATTTATTTGACAGAGAAAGAGATCACAATAGGCAGAGAGGCAGGCAGAGAGAGAGGGGGAAGCAGGCTCCCTGCTGAGCAGAGAGCCCGATGTGGGGCTCGATCCCACTCAACCATGAGACCATGACCTGAGCCAAAAGCAGAGGTTTAACACACTTAGCCACCCAGTCACCCCAATAAATAAAATCTATTTTAAAAATTCCATATTCACAAGCTTCATCTTGGGTCTCCAAAGCTTTCACCACAGGATGCCTTCAAACTGAGAACTACTTTTAACTTAAACGATAATTATGTTTAAGCAAAAAATTTTTTAAAATATGGGGGGGTGCTGTTGCATATACAGATATCCCCAGCTTTCCCAAACTTCACGTGACGCTACTTTGCTTTTATGAAAGAGCTCCCTTTTTTCACTACCTGAAGAAATCCAAAGAGGACTTTTGCTTTAATGATCAAAAGTGAAAAGCAAAAATAGTGTTCAGCATCCGTTCTGCAGTGAGCCCTCACAGACACCCCACACAGCTGAGCCGTGACCATGGTCCTGACAAGGTCCTTCCCCAGGAACAACATCACGCATCAAGCTAAGCTCCCAGAACTCTGCACAGGGTCCGTGTGCCTCTGTCCTTTATCTCGATTTATTTTATGTATCCCTTAGCAAGAGGCGTCCTAAGGAATCAGAAGAGTCCCAGGCAGGTCAGTTGTGGGTCTAGGCATGCTCAAAACCTTTCCCATATACCTTAATGGTAACTGACTCTTCTCTTTACCTGGTTCCATCTTACAAGAGGTTTCATGGAAACACTCTACTTCCAAAAGTTGGGGAAACCGGTGCTGAGAAAACCCACAGTTGTGCAAAACGTGGCCTGGCATTT
Organism: Neogale vison; assembly: GCF_020171115.1. NCBI lineage: Eukaryota > Metazoa > Chordata > Mammalia > Carnivora > Mustelidae > Neogale > Neogale vison. The sequence goes on along the minus strand of NC_058103.1, from coordinate 136,109,795 downwards.
ACTTTCTATCAAAGAATCCAAGTCCCTCTAGCCAGCACGATGACTCTCCTCAGGCCATTCCAGCCTTTTCCCAGGCATATCCTGCAGAACACAGGCTCCCCAAGATAGGCTGCAAATGGGGTTCCCACGGCCAGCACATTTCAAAAAGGAGGTCTGCTGTGGCACTTAGGGGCACCTGGGTGGCTCCGTTGGTTAAGCACCCGACTCTCTGATTCTGCCTCAGGTCATGATCTCAGGGTTTTAGGATCGAGCCCCGCATCAGGCTCCGCAGTCAAGCAGGGAAACTGCTTGAGACTGTCTCCCTCTCCCGCTGCCCCACCCCAGCCCCGCAAGTTCGCACTCTCTCCCTAAAATAAATAAAATCTTAAAAACAAAGGAAAGAGAAAAAAGGAGGTCTGTTGTGGTATCTAGAACTCACTGCTGGGAGTTCCAAGGGCCTATCAGCAAATGGAACATTTAGAAATCCTAAAGCAAAAAAAAAAAAAAAAGAAGAAGAAGAAGAAGAAGAAGAAGAAAAAGAAAGAAAGAAAAAAATTCTGAAGTAGTGGAATTTGCTTAATCCAGCATTTATTTCCCAGACTTATTGAACCAAGGACCTCTTGTCCCAAAACACTAACGGAGAGATGACAAGCATACCTTGGAGAAGAGTGTTTTGTTGTTGTTTTTGTGATTTTATTTATTTGACAGAGAAAGACACAGCGAGAAAGGGAACACAAGCAAGGAGAGTGGAAGAGGGAGAAGCAGGCTTCCTGCTAAGCAGGGAGCCTGATGCGGGGCTCGATCCCAGGACCCTGGGATCATGACCTGAGCCCAAGGCAGATGCTTAATGACTGAGCCTCTCGGGCACCCAAGGACAGTGCTTCAAAGTACCATCAGGGCAGAAGCAAGCATCACTCTCAGACAGGTAGCAAAGGTGCAAATGCCTCGGGCCAATGGCCCACCCAGCAGGAGGCCACCCTGTCAGCAGAGCGTCTGTCTACAGAAAGGAGCAGAAAACAGAAGGTGAAGCAAACACACACTTGGATATTTTTGTTGGTTTTGAAGAGCATCTGATTGCCAAAATAGTCTTAGCAAAGAATTGAAAAAAAAAAAAAAAAGTTGGAAGACAGAATGTAGAATCTGTTAGAATTTTTTGAGCAGATGAGCAAAATTGTCAGGGAACGGAGGCACGCTGGGGAAAGGTCTGCAGGTGGTGGCGGGAAGGTTTCGTTCCCCAGTAATTGACAGGGTGCCTGTCGCTGTGTTATCACATATTTAGTACTGGCCCACTTGCAGCTTGTCATTGCCTTGGCTGAGAATAAATCACTTGTCCCAAATCTAAGATAGTAAAATATGCAGATGACTCTGTGTGCCTCCCACACGAAGGTTTATGTAATCCTAATTGCTTCTAATATGAAGGTCTCGTAATCTGAGCATTGGTGCGTCTTACTTTCAGGCAAAGGATACAAAGATAAAACTATTTTTCTCCCTGCATCATTCAAAAGGATTTGAGGTGGGAATGAAAGGACTCTTCTTTTTGCATACAAAGAGGGGGACAAATGTGAAGCCCTGTTTGGGGCAGACAGAACAAAACAGCATCTCACATATATGCTTCCTGATGAATGGTAACAGAAGAGGGGCCCTTGCTCCCACAACTTCAGGAAGCTCAGACTTCCCTCACCCACGAACCAAGCAAGCCGCTCTACGCCATGTGGTCATCAGCATGGTGCCAGATTTGTTTAACCTTTACTGAGAAGGAAGAAGCTTTTTGCACATGCCCAGAAGAACGCAGAAAGCCTGACTCTTTGTATCTTGCATGTAATTGACCAAGAACTTGAAGAAAAGCAAAAAAGGTACCCAGCCCCCGTGTCAATAACACCACCATGAACACAGGCTGTCTCTAGAGCTGGTGGGGGAATGATGTGGGGAGCCACCATCCAGCGTGGAACCAGAGCCCTACACCACACAGCACGCGACGAGAGGAAGAAAAATAACTCTTCGCCAACCTAATGCTTTTACCCATTACTCACAGAATAACATTTCTCAGAACTTACCCCCAAATCATGGCTATTAATGGATTTCACAAACCTTCATCCAGAAATCAGATCTCTATATGTCCTCTGTTACACTGCAAAAGATAATACCTCTGAAGGGGCGGGGGGGTCACCTCTATTTGGCATACCCAGCCCCGTGCAAAGAAACAAAGGGAGCTGAAAATAGACCAGTGCTTAGTCTCCGGAACCCAGTCCTAGAGGAAGTTGTGTACGCATAGTAGTACTTATAATCATCACCCAGAGTACCATGCAAGGAGAATGGATGGAAAAGAATCGGTTTACCTTAAACCTCAAAAGTTACTTACTTAGGAAGAAGGCCGTTACTCTCCAGTAGCTGGAAATGTATTGAGATAGCTACTTTTTTATAAGGGCACTGGACTCTTGTGTAAAACTAAAAAGTAGATGAAGAAATACACCCCCAAGTAACAATTACTTGCGTCAAAGTTAATACCAGCGCAGTTTTAAATGGAAGAAATTTTTTAAAAAAATAGAATATTCTGCCTTCTGTGGATAAAGTTTCTAAAGTACTGGCAAAGTGGGGCACCTGGCTGCTCATTCGCAAGGACATGCAACTCTTGACCTTGGGATCGTGAGTTTGAGCCCCACATTGGGCATAGAGATGCTTAAAGGAATAAAAAATAGATTTTTTTTAAAGTATTAGGATATTGATGATAAGTTCTCAGGTTTGAATGAACCCTTTTACATCTTATATTGGCAGAGTGTTTTTGCAATTTACAAAGGGATCTTGCAATTTACAAAGGGCTCCCACACAAGTGCTTGCTGGTTTGAAACTTACATCAACCCCTCCAAGTCAACAAAGCGCTCACCCCCATTTTTCAGCTGTGGAGGCAGAAGTTCAAAAACAGAAAATCAGTAGTAGGGCTGGACTCAAACTCAGATCTGAAGATTTCCAGCACAGCCTTTCCCAACGCCCCTGCTTACTGATTTATATCATGTTAAGAGCCACATTTTATCTACCAGCACCAAATGACAGCTAGTCCTCAGCATAGCACTGCTTAAAATACCTTTTTAAGGCTGAATAATATTACATTATATAATACGTGTATATGTGTGTGTGGGTATGCATGTGCGTGTGTGTAAAAATACCATTTTGTTTACCCATTCGCCTGTTGTTGGACACTTGGGCTGTTATTATCTTTTGTCTATTGCAAAGAATGCTGCAATAAACGTGGATTTAAAATATTTCTTTCAGTCCCTGCTTTCCCGTCTTTTGGGAACTAGAATTGTTGGATCATATGGTAATTCTATGCTTAATTATTTAAGGAAATACCATACTGTTTTCCACAATGGCTGCACCATTTTACATCCCCACCAAAAGTGTGCAAGAGTTCTAATTTCCCCACATTCTCGCCAACACTTGTTATTTTCTGGGTTTTGTGTGGGTTTGGGTTGTCTTTGTTTTGTTTTGTTTTTTCCCTATAACAGCCATTCTAATGGGTGCAAAGTGGGATTTGTTATGGTTTTAATTTGCATTTCCCTAATGATTAGTGATGTTTAGCATCTTTTTAAGGGCTTGCTGGCATCTGTATGTCTTCTTTGGAGAAAGGTCTATTTGAGTCTTTCTAAAATTATGGTCATACTTCCAACACATGCTTTGAAAACCTTGTGAGAAGTAAAGGGACATGAATTCGCAAGGGGTCAAATGACAAGGCTGATGTGGCCTAAGTGGGCTACCTGCAGAGGATATGTTCACACGACCTGCATCACAGGGCAATGATGCCCACCTCTGCCCCATGTCCAGTTCAGATGCACTCCAAACAAAGATAGCAGTGGCTGGGAGGTGGCTAAAGTCAAGAGTGTACAGACTTAGTGTGCACTGTCATTTGGTAAGCATTTTAAAGCTTGGAAGGGGAAGCACCTGGGTGGCTCAGTCAGTTAGGCATCTGCCTTTGGTTTGGATCATGATCCCAGAGTCCCGGCATGGAGCCCTGGGACTCCCTACTCAGCGGGGAGTCTGCTTCTCCCTCTCCCACTCTCCCTGCTAATGCTCACTCACTCTCTCTCAATAAATGAAATTTAAATTAAAAAAAAATTCCACCAGTTTAAATAATAATAATAGTAATATAGTAACGCCCTAAAGCTTCTAGGACACCTGCTCCTAGGGTCCCTACCCAAGGGTGACACCGGGTCTTCCTGATACCCCAGGGTGCTAGGAAGAGTTCTAATCAGACCCTGGTAACATTCAATACTAACCCCACAGTCAAGGTTTGCAAAATTTTCTTCTATAAGGCTATGTTAAAATGTGCAACATAAAACATCATGGCCATCATTTAGGGTGCCAGACATTACACTGGTGAAAAAAGCAGAAACAGTCTCTACACTCATAGGACTTAGAGGCTGGTTGGGGAGACACAAAAACAGTTGAACACCCCCATGGTATGGCAGGAGAAGGGAAGGGGAGACAGGAGACAGGATGACTAGAGAAGTTCGATGTGGAGGCAACCATTCAGCAGAGGACCGAAGAATAAAATGTCAGCCCTGTGCAGACCAGGGGCAAGGGCCCGCCAGACATACAGGAGGAAGAAAGGAGCGGAGGGATTCCAAGAGCTACAGGTCAGCCAGTGTGGCTGCAGCATGGCTGGCCAAGGAAAGAAGGGCAGGAATCATGAGAAGCAGGTGGGTAGAAGCCAAAGTTACAGGACCCTGGCCTTGTTCCTGACTTCAGGGTTCAAGGACAATGCAAGAAGAGGTTGCTGAAAGGTCCCCGACAGGGCGTGATAGCTGGAAGGCGTGTTTACTGCTTCTTCCAGAACACAATGCAGCAGGAAACCAAAGAGATGATACAGGTTAAGGCAGCCAACGACAATGGCTTGGATCAGTGATGGCAGTGGAGATGACAAGAAAGAGATGGCAGGCATGAGCCAGATGTGCGGTAGACATGGCAGAAGTGACTGCTACTTAGACATGTGGGGTGAGGGGCCAAGGTGACCTTCTACTCTAACCCCTCCCTCCACATAAGTCAATGAAATTCTATGGGGAGCTTTCAACTTGTGACAGATTTATAAACTAACATTGGAAGCAGTCTCAGTCTGCTAAGATCCTAGTTCTTTCCGAAGGGGAAAATCGATGAACCTGCCAACAGAAAGAATAAGATGTACATTATTCTAAAATATTAAGAATTTTCCTTAAGGTATTATGAAATGAGCCCATCTTGAAAGATAGATGAAACAGCCATAAAAGGGGCTCCTCAGTACTGAGTCACACAGGTCATAACGTTTGAGCACGAGGACTGGGGTCATTCAGACCTGATTTCAAAAATCTCTGAACACGGGCAACACTCTCAGATCCCCTCCCTCTTTGGGAGCTTTGTGCTATCACTCAAAAAACTTTGTTGTCTCTCAAAAAAAAAAAAAAATCTCTGAACATATGATGAAATAAACAGCCACAACAGGGGCAACACAAATCTGACCCACAGAGACTATAGATGTTGAAATTATCCAGTATAGAAGATAAGGAGAGTAAATACGGCTAAAGAAATTTACATTTAAATTTAGGATATGTAAAGAGCCAAAATTATTGTTTGAGCAGTAAGACTCTAGGGGAAAGAAAGTAGATCTAGATATGAACGTCTTCAGTAGGTGATGAACTGGAAAATATATCTGGAGAAATTACCCAGAATGCAGCCCAAAAAGATACTGATGTCAGACACGATAGGCAGGTTAAGAAAGAGGGTTAGTAGGATAACTGGGATCCAGTAACAATCTCTTTTCTTTTTTTAAAGGTTTTATTTATTTGACAGCTAGAGATCACAAGTAGGCAGAGAGGCAGACAGAGAGAGGTGTGGGGGAAGCTGGCTTCCCGCCGAGCTGAAAGCCCGATGTGGGGCTCAATCCCAGGACCCTGGGATCATGACCTGAGCCAAAGGCAGAGGCTTTAACCCACTGAGCCACCAGGTGCCTCTGGTCCAGTAACAATCTTAACTGAGGTTCTAGAAAGAGAAAATAGGATGAACAAGAGTCAGGATTTGAAGAAATGATTGAAATTTTCCCATAATTGATGAAAGATACCTATCCTCAGATATTAGAATCCCAACCAATCCCCAAAGCAGGAAAAAGGGATATCCTCACCTAGACACACTGTGGTCAATCTGCAAAACAAAAAACACAAAAATAGGACCATAAAAGCAGCCAAAAGACAAAGACAGAGCCTCCAAGGCCAAGTAGACTGACAGCGGCCTTCTCCACCGCAACTATGGCAGCCAGAGGACAATAGAAGAACATTTTTAAAGGACTTTCATCCTCTCCCTAGCAAAAGTAACTTCCAAGAACATGGGTTAATAAAGAAATGTTTAGAAAAGCAAACTCTGTGGGTGTTTGCTACCAGAAAATCCTCACTAAAGTTATTTCTAAAGGATACACTCAGGAGAAAGGATAATAACTTCAAGAGAAAGTTAATTAAGAAGGCATGGGAGACGGCCCCTGGCTGGCTCGGTAGGTTGAGCATCTGCCTTCGGCTCAAGTCATGATTTTACTGTCCTGAGATCAAGCCTCTGTGGGGCTCCCTGTTCATCAGGAAGTCTGCTTCTCCCTCTCCCTCTGCCCCCCCAACCCCCCCATGCTTGCTCTCTTTCTCTCTCTCAAATAAATAAAATCTTAAAGGGGGGGAGGAACGGGAGCAAAGAAAATAATAAACACATGATAAAATCCAAGCCTGTGCAGACCATACGAAACAAACCATCTAACTGGAGGAAATTAAAAATCATAATAGAACAGGTTGCTATGTAACAACAGCACAAAAACTGGGAAGGGGATCTGTGGAATGAAAGTACTATAAGGCTTTTAGATGACTCCAGAGAAGGTTTAAAATTCATTAATTTCAGAATTAGAATTAACATGCATATTAAAATTTCTAAGTTAGCCCCCCAAAGAATAGAAACATAGGTATCCTATTTCAAAGTAGGAGAGAAAAAAAATAGAATTAAGGCAAGGGTTGGGGTGGGGGATCTCAATATAAAAGACATAAAAACAATATGATTTGTTGATATTCAAATTATATTGCTATGATTAACAGCAGATATTCCTCGACAAGTAACTAGACGATCCTTTAGCAGGAGAACATATTTTATGACTCCAAATATTTCTAAGTATTTTAGTATTTCTATTCAGTGTTCATGTAGTAAGGAAAAACACAAAGCCATACCTTTCTTTCTGGATAGCTTAAAATAATTTTTTTCCCAAGATGTTCTAAGAGTCCAAATGTAGGCAATACACACACCTTACAGAAATCACTTGTTGGGGGAAAAAAAAAAAAAGTCAAAATGAACACCAACTATAATTCGCTGTTTGGGCATTATACAGCTCTACCTGCTACACACACTGAGTAAAAATAATTCATGAAGTTGGGGTGCCTGGGTGACTCAGTCGGCTAAGCGTCTGCCTTCAGCTCAGGTCGTGATCCCAGGGTCCTGGCGTGGAGCCCCACGTCGGGCTCCCGGCTCAAGAGGGAGTGTTCTCCTTCCTCTTCTTCTCTCCAACCCCCTCCTGCTTGTGTGACGTCTCTCTCCCTCTCTCTAGTACATAAATAAAATCTTTAAAAAATAATAATAATAATAGTCCACGAAGTAGCAGTCCAAGAGAAGAGATCTGGACAGGGACAGTACCACCGGAAGAAGGCTTGTGCAATGGGGAAGTCACCATAACATCGACTTCTCGAGCTCTTACCACTGAGTGAAATATTCAGGGACTCTGATTAGGGCTTATTTCAGCAAAATGCAACGAAGACATGAACACAGCTTTTTCCCTCTCTTAATGGAATTCAAGAGTAGTGGTTAGAAACTTGGTTTCCAAGAAAAACACATTTATCTTAATTTCTACAAGTCTAGGAAACCGAGCGGTCTAGAAGAGATTTTGGGCCTTGAGAACCCCCAAAACATGCAGGGATGGGAGCTCCCCCTCGGCCCTCCCTTTGGCCCCCCAGCCCTCACCTCAGCTGGGTCCCAGTGGCCCTGTAGCTGCCCTCGTTTGGAGGAGCAAAGAAGCAAAGGGAAAGGTTTCTATGCCTGGACAGACAGTAGGTACTGGGTTAAGTAGGAAATGAGGCCACAGCCCGGGCATGGGGAATGCAAAGGGTCTGATGGGAGAGAGCACCCAGGGGGCCAGAGTCAGGTGGGAACAGCATGCCTGGATGTCAACAGACATGCCTTTGGGGTCACATATGCTATGTGTCCCACCCTCCGACCCAAGCTTGCTGATCACAGGCCTTGGGAAAGAAAACCCACAACAGAGGGTGAACTAAAAGGCATGGAATTTCCAAGCCAAAGCTGTTATATCCTAATGAGCCTTACTCAAAGGCCCCAACCCTCTGCCACTACTGACAGTTTTAACTGCCACTACCCCCCAACTCCCCCTCACCCCCTGCAACCCAGCAACCCTGACTTTAAAAGTCACAGGACACCGGGGGCATCTGACCAACAAATGTGCCTGAATTTTGTCCTGACTTTTCTTTCTGCATCACACGACACAGCAGAAAACATGGTCATTTTCTACAATCCTCTGTTTGGAATTTCCCAATGCTGAGCTACAAATAAGAATGTCATCAGAGAGGCCAGGAGCCAACTGCCGTCAGGAGCCCAGCGAAGGCCAGTCAGCAGGTCAGCAGACTAGGGTTTCAAAGTTCAGAAAGACAACACCTCAGTGCCCACTGCCCTCCCACAATCCAGCCTGAGTCTTGGCCCCTCGATCATTCACTCCATCCTGCCAGGACATGGCAGGAGGTCAAGAACACCAGCCATTTCTGGTCTGGCTTCATGCAATGGAGATCACCACTGAACACGGACATAATACAGCCCTTCTTTAGAATTGGAGGCGAGCGAGAACCATCTCTAGCACGGAGAGCATTCTAGGGCAGGGAATCACAGCCAAGGGGTGGGGGAGGTAACATGAAATGCCCAAGCCTGTAGGAGGGCCTGCTCAGGACCGGATCTCCCAGGACAAGTAGGACCGTGAAAAGATATTCCAAGGGATGCACAGACCACAGCACTGTTCAGGGGCCCGTCTGCCCCAGGGATGGCAGGCCAGCCGGTATTATTACCCCATATCCTGATACCCCCAATCTGCAGAAAATTTCCCTGTAATCCTACAACCACACAATCCACAAAGGCTTTCACCAGCTCCTAGCGGAAATGATTTCTCCATTCAAAGCCCAGGTAGCTCCTGCTATGTGCCAGGTAAGGGCAAGGTACTCAAGAAGAAAGATCCCTGGAGGCCCTACCCTCAGTCTGGTTGGGTGGGAAGTAACTGACCAACCTCACAGCCAAAAGGAATTTTAGAGACCATCCCACCCAGCCTTTCCCTCCCTCCCTGATGAAGGGATGGAGACTCGCCAAGGGTCATGAATGCTCTGTGTGACAATGACACAAGTCCCAGTGGCCAGGCCAGCCCACTGCCCCCAGCGAGACCCCTGCTTCCAGAAACTCACTTGGCCACATGCCTCTATGGGAAGGCTTCTATACCTTGAACTAGAGAAGATCCAAAACACCTAATTGATATTGGATTTTTTTTTAAGTTTTATGATCATAAGAGGTCCTCGCTCAGGAGGGAGGCCTCTTTGGGACTGGCTCATGGAGTGTTTCCTTCCAGAGCCTACAGTCTTTTGGGGTGGGGTGGGGGGCGGTGGCGGTTCCCCCACCAAACGTCACCATAACAACAGGCCCCTTTCTGTGGGGACTCAGACCACTACCATCTCCCCCCCATGTGACTCCCAACCCTTCACGTCCCAGCAAGTGACCTTAGGTAAGTTACTTCTCCCTTGCCTTGACCCACTTCCAAGCAGACCCCGCTCTGCACCCGCCTCAGCCTCTCTCGGCACCAGGCCCTGCCAAGGGCTTCTTTGCTTCCTGGTCTCTCCTCCTCTGGGTCTAGGTCTCATAATCTCAGAACTCCGCCCTCTCTGAGCCCTCGGGCTGTGCCCTCAGCTCCTCTCCTCCTCCCACATCCCAGGGCACACGTCAGCAGGCCTTCCGGGGTCCCCAACAGGGCTCACGGCAGGCACTACTGGCCTTTCTAGATTCTTCCCACACACCGGCGTTAGTGTTTCTGACTAACTCTTCAGTTATCTCCAACAAGAGGCATGTTCTGGAACATTCTGAAATCACTGTGTCTAGATGGCTTCATGTTTTCCCCCTCCAAAAGTTGGTTCCTTCCCTGGCATCACCACGCTCCCTGTTCCCCTGACCCAAGCTTCGGAGTCAACCCATATTTTACAGTCTTCCTTGCTCGCTAGCTTTCCTGTAAAGCTCAGCTTGATCACTAGTGCAAACTGTCCAACACCGAACTTTTCTTAACCAGAATACTAAGCTGACTTTCTAAATGGAGGCATCAAACCGGCAAGTCTCACAAATGCTTCAATTTGGGTATAAACAAAAGGGATGAGGGCGAACCAAACGGCCCTCTCCCTTGGCCCAGCTCTCTACTGTGATGAGCGCAGGGTCTCATGGAACCATCCCGAGGTCAATCAAGTCCTTATCTCACCGAGGAGGGAAATTCAAGGTGAAGGATAAGGGGAGTACGGAACTAGAACACGTGTGACTTTCCTTCTCTTCTCCTGGATGCTCTAAGCTAAAATGACAGCAGCAGAAGGGCTGCTGAAACCTAAGAAGGTCTTCAGCATCAGAGAAATAAAAAACACATACAAACTCTGAGAGAGAGAAAGAGAAAGAGTGTGTGTGTGTGTGTGTGTGTGTCTCTCTCTCCCTGGGGCATGTCTTGAATTACTCGGGGTAGCTCCAGAGCCCCACTAGATAGTGCCCCCCAACTGGACACCCCAGTATTGAGGAGATTCATCTAGATATAGAACATGACTCCCACGGAAATGTCACCTGTCCTTTCCCTATATGTTAGGGCTAAAGTAGTCACCGAGACACAGCCTTGTCTGAAAGTGTGTCTTAGTTTAATGCTTCCTTGGGAAAGGAAAATGGACTCCAACATAGACACAGTCTTCTCAAGCCCTTTTTGGAAACGGGCTATCAAAGCTCAGGCATTGGTTCGGCTAACGTAAAAAGTCCAACGCATTAAGCTCTAACACACATGGAAATGATTAACGTGGGCCCACCATGGGTCCTCTGGTCCATCAGCAACCATGAAAGCCAGAGCCAACGCTGAAAGAAATACAGAAAAAACCCTTAAGCCAGTTAGGCCAACTACACTTTTCCAGAAGGTGAAGTTACCATGACTTTTCCCATGAAACACAGAAAGACTGGGTCGGACAAGCACAACGCCAAGGCCATAGCTGGGAGAACTCTCTGACCCATGGGACCACTCAAAGGAGGAGGTAAGGGAGAAGGTATGGATTGAGCAACTCTGTGCCCACTAAGTGTTGAGGATAAGGGAGATAGCTCTGAACAGTAAGTCCCTAAGTGCCCAAATCCTCTCCGTCTAGCAGAGGTGTTGGAGGAGATCAGAACAGCCCGTCACTTGTGTTTCTTGACTCAGTTCTCCAGCAAACCGGCAGCACCACTCCCACTATGGCGACCAACTTTCCAAAAAGGAGGAGGGAGTTGGGGGGGAGCGGAGGGCGGGGGGGGGGGGGGGGGGGGGCGGGATTTAAAAAACGATACAGTATCCTCTCCCTCTCTAAAAACAGAGAGAAACCACGTCTCAATCTCTAGACCAATGAAAACTTCCCAAGGAATGGAAAATTCATACAATTGGCCAGCGGCCACGTTCTCTTAACTCACTGGAAATCTGGGGAAAACAACTCAAAGTCACAGCTTTTAAAGGCAGGCCATAAAAACCAGTTATCTGGCGCTGTTGGCTTCCAATAAAAGGCAGAGGAGCTTCCATAAGTTTGATTTTTTTTTTTTTCCTTACACAAATGTGTGGCGGGAGAAAGCGCCCAGTCTGGGGTTGGAGTGCACTTGGGGGCAGGGCTGGTCAACCGTGGCCGCGGGCCTCCTGGCTGGCCTGACGTGCAGGGGACAGAGGTCAGAGGTACTGGCCCCGGGAGGCCCTTCCAGCCGCCTGTCCCCGAAGGAAGAAGAAGATGCAGGGGCCAAGGAGGCATTTCCTCAGCACTTGGTACCCAGCATCCAGCACCAGGACGCCAGCTCCCCTGCAAACACTCCTTTTGCGGAACTGGCAGCCACCCCGCTAGGGATTTGTTCCACGTGCTTTCAAAGTCAGAAGTGGCACCGTTTTTGTCTGATTCTCCGGAGACAAAACGGGCAGGGCCCCTCCCGGGTCTAGCGAGAGGAGGGCTTGGAGGAAAGGAAGGGGCGCGCCCTCAAATCCAGTCTCCAGCTGGCCTGCTGGGCTGGGAGCCGGGCGCCCTTCGCCCAAGGTGCCTGGGGGCACAACAGGCTGTCCCAGAGGCCGGGAAGGGGGTGGCGCGGGGGCAGAAGTGCCCGCTGTAACCCGAGCTGCTGTACTGACTTCTCTCCCCCACCGAGCGGTCCCCATTTCACAGACAAGGCCACCAAGGCTATGGGAAGGCGGGGAGCTCGCCAAGCCCGGGTCAGCGGTCAGGACGCCGCGTGTCCCCGGACACGCGCTGGAGAGCCGTGGCCGTGGCCGTGACCCTTCCAGGACTGCCCCTCCTGGGGGTGAGTGTCGCAGCCCCCCGCAGCCGACGTCCGGGGTCTCCGCGTCCTCCTCGTTCCCCGGCGGCGACAGGTGCGCGGCCTGTGGCGCCCTGGCGCCGACTCCGGGGCAAGTTTCCTGGCCGCCGCGCGCTGTTTACGGTCTCGTTTTGCAGCGCTGGGGCCCCGAGCTCTCGGGCCAGCCCAGCCATTGAAACCCGACACGCGGGGAGGGGCCATCGCGGCGGCCAGCGGGGGAGGCGAGCGGGCTCGGGGCCCGGCCGGCCGCGGCTCCCCTTACCTGCGGCTCTGCGAGCGGCCTCTGCCTCCATGCTCGGCTCCGGCGGCGCTGCGCCCCTCCCCGGGGGCTGCCCCATTTCCCCTCTCCGCCTCCGCCCCTCCCCGCTCCAGGGCTGCCCCGCCCCCCCTCCCCCGGGGCTGCCCTGGCTCTCTGCTCTCTGCTCTTGGCTCTGGGCTCCAGGTTCCCTAACCCGGAGCTGGCCCTGTCCCCGGTGCCCACCCCCTGCCTGGGGCCTTCACAGCCAGCCAGCGACCTTGACTCCCCAGTTTGCAAAGCCAGACCTACACCTCCGAGGAGTTTCTTAATTCTTTGGATGAGAAAACTATTAGCACCACACCCCATAGCCAGTGGCTCTCTTCGGAGCTCCCTCTCAGTTCCTTCTGCTATTGCTGTTTCCAGGGACAAGAATCATTTGCATTATCCCTTTTAGAAAATGTACACAGTTTGAAAATAACAGAAAGACTATGAGTGGCACACTTAGGGCAGAAGAGCCAAGAACCTGTTCTGCCCCTTTCCAGATTTTTTCTGATGACTGTAATGTGCCTGTTTTTGCTGAAAACTAATACTTTCATCGATTAAATGTTCAGGCTTGTGAGCAGCTTGAGCTAGCGTGACTCAATGACAGCCAGCTGTTTCTCCAGTATTTCAAAGTGTTTATTACAGGAAAGGTGTGGAGCAGGGCTGCTTTTGAAGATGCTGATGGCCTTGGAACCCAAGGTCTGTGGTCAGTCAACTAGTGCTTGTTCTCCTGTTTGCAGCTTTAAAATTGGCCCTTGTGGACAGCCACCCAAGCTGCATCCTGGGTCCTTATGGACTCAAGGGTCTAGCATTCATCTGCCTGCCTATCCCTCCACCCCAGCAACCAGCTGCTCAGAGAATCCCCTCAACTGCTCCCACTGTGCACCCCCAACTTCAGACCAATGGACTTGCCATAGCCCAGGGTATCTTCATGCATGGGATGAAAAATGGCCCCAGTTCCGCTTCCACTGCTCGTTGTAGCTGTGTGCAGGTTAATAGAGACCAGAGCTGGGGACCCTCCTTAGATCCAGCCTGAGTCACTTCCTGAAGTCTGAGATTTCATTTTTCTACAGCAATAAAATGCAGAGCTCCTGGCCAATAGCTTTAACTTCTCCAATCACCTGTTCTCATTAAACACAGGTTTATTAGGCTCCTACTATGTGCCCTATCCTGTTCCAGATTCTAGTGATTCAGCAGTGAACAAAATTAATAAAACCTTGCCTTTGGAGGCTTATTTCTAGTGGGTAAAAGTGAGCAGGAGATAGAACATAATAGTATGGTAAATAGGGCTAGTGGAAAAAAATAATATAACAGAGAAAGGGAAGCAAAAACATGAAGGGAGGGAAGTAAGTATGTGGGAAGAGGAAATGGCGAAGGTGGCAACAAGTGCAAAGGCCCTGAGGTTAGGGTTAGGAACAAGTCTTTTTTGGGGAGCCACGCACTTTTGTTGAACTCCTCATATTACTTAATATGATGTTACTTAAGCTATTGACACACACAGCTAAAGGCTTATTAATCTCTTCTCTAAAGTATACTTCTTCAAGTCCTTGTTACCTTTTTTTTTTTTTTTTTAAGTTTTTGCATTGTTTTTTTCAATTACTCAGAGTTTCAGGGCTGGAGAGTGAGGTTCTTGTCTCATGGAATCCAAGAATGAATCTCGAGGACAAAGGAGAGTGAGTAAAGCCACAGAGTTTTATTGAAAAAAGATCCAGGAAAAGCTCTCACGAGTAAGAGGGCTCCCAATAGGGTGGCCAGTGGGGACCTCCACGGACAGTCTCTTATTTAGAAGTAACCAGGGAGCCTATGGCCTTATCATTCTTGTGATGTCTTGGTTTGAGGAAGGCCTGGTGATAACATCTTTAACGCCTTACTTCTTCTTTGGGGTCTGGTTATTGTTTGTTGGACACCATATGACTGCCATTGAAAAAAAACCACCACCACCACCAAAAACAAACCCACCCCCTACCCTCCTACTCCCCCTACCCTCCCATCCCCCACCCCGCTCTGCTCCCCAGGGCAGGGTGGTCTTGTCTCTGATGTCCTTATACCTCAGCAGTTCCGGGATTTCCTTGAGCCTGGTCCATAGCCCCCTACCTATCCCTGCCTAACTAGGTCGGCCTGTCCCTTACTCAGTTACCTGAATACATGTTCCTACAGAAAAAAAAATTTTTTTTAGATGGAAAAGTTCCCTGTTTCTCATTAAACACCTGGTCCCTGAAGTTGGTATTTAGTCAAATACTCCCTCTTTTCCGTAATAGTTTCCAGGTTTTCTGTTTCACTTGGGTAGGCTAAAACTACCCCAAAATTAGAAAGCAAATTTTTCTACATTTGCTTCCAATATTTTTATTGTTTTGGTCTTTAGATCTGATCCCCCACCATCAAGTGGGCCATTCTTTGCCCCATTACTATAAATTACTTCCTAAATCATATATTAAATTGCTATATACATTACGGCTCTTCTTTTTTTTTTTTTTTAAGATTTTATTTATTTATTTGACAGAGAGATCACAAGTAGGCAGAGAGGCAGGCAGAGAGAGGAGAAAGCAGGCTCCCTGCTGAGCAGAGAACCTGATGTTGGGCTCGGTCCCAGGACCCTAAGACCATAACCCAAGCCAAAGGCAGAGATCTTAACCCACTGAGCCACCCAAGCGCCGTCATTATGACTCTTTTTTTTATTGACCATTTTTCATATTTCTACTGCAATACCACACCATCTTAATGACCACAGCTTTATCATGTGTTTGGACATCCAGGAGGACAAGCCCTTCTTAAACAAATATGCAAACAAGGTAGTTCAGGATACTGAGAGTTAGCATAAATTACTTCTTATCTTGAATATTAATCTGCATAGCATTCATATCTTTAAAGTTTTGAGTGTTCCAATCAAAGAACAGAAGCACACCTAGGTTTATTTGGGTGTTTGCGGGGGCAGGGGATGGCTGAAGCGCCATTCTTATAGACGGACCTCAGACATTTCTTTTATTTTTTTTAAGATTTTATTTATTTATGTGACAGAGAGAGAGAGAGATCACAAGCAGGCAGAGAGGCAGGCAGAGAGAGAGGGGGAAGCAGGCTTCCCGAGGAGTAGAGAGCTCAATCCAGGGACCCTGAGATCATGACCTGAGCTGAAGGCAGAGGCTTAACCCACTGACCCACCCCAGCGCCCCCAGATCTCAGACATTCCTTATTCTGGGTTTCTTCCTATACATTTCTGATACTTGTTGGCCATTATGAATGGGCTTTTTCTTTTTTCCGGTTATACTTGCTAATTGGGTATTGAGGGTACATAAGAAAACTATTGCCTTGAATATATGCCTGTCGTATCTTGCCCCTCTTTTGAGGTCTAATAGTTTTTAAAGTCAATTATCATAGATTTTCTAAGTAGCCCGTCAGATTGTCTATAAATTAAGTTGTTGGGTGTCTAAACCTTCCTCAAACCTCAGTAACTCCGCACTCACTACTGACACTAAAATTGCCCTTAATCCTAACCAAGAACAGAGAAAAATATTATTTACATACATACACCAGAAAATAGGGGCCCCATAAAGTCCTAGAGCATGTTTTCAGTATGGATCTCTCTAATATGGAGGAGGTAGTCTTGTCCTCCCTCATTTATCTACGTGGGAATTTCTTCAGTGTTAAGAACGAAACTATTCCGGGGTGGCTCAGTCAGTTAAGCCTCTGCCTTTGGCTCTGGTCATGATTCCAGGGTCCTGGGATCAAGCCCCCCACTGGGCTCCCTGCTCAGCAGGGTGTCTGCCTGTCCCTCTTCCTCTGCCTCTTTCCCTTCTCTATCTCTCCAATAAATAAAAATCTTTACATTAAAAAAAAAACCCCTCACACAACTGTTTTAGCCATTCCCAAGGTATTTTGTGAAATTTGAAAGAAAAATCCAGTATTTAAACAAAAGGGCTAGCAAGCTACTAGATTTTATTTAATAAGTAAACAAATTCCTCTTGTAGCTGTTGTTACTTTTTGGTCAGGGAGCCATAGTCCTGAAAAAAAGGAGAAAGAAAAAGCCAGATCAAGGCTTAGCAAAAATGGGAGGAAAGATATATAAGACAGAAGAAAAATATAGACAAAACTTTATCCTATAAAATGCAGGGGAAATAGTACTTTGTGATGTATCAGAGCAAATTGCTAGAAATTTTAAAACACGAATCTTCTATTAATTCACAATTCTTCAGTGACATTATACAGACTAGTATCTTTCTATACCAGCTTCCCATGCAATATGGAACATAATCCCAACATTGTTGTATGGTTTCTAACATATCAATTCTTTGATTGTTTTAAAACAGTTTCAAATGGTTGTTTCTGAATACTATAAGTGTAAAGCTTTCCTTTTTTAAACACTTTTTAAAATATTTTATTTATTTATTTATTTAACAGACAGAGATCCCAAGTAGGCAGAGAGGCAGGCAGAGAGAGAAGGAAGCAGGTTTCCCCACGTAGCAGAGAGTCTGACATTGGGCTCGATCCCAGGACCCTGGGATCATGACCCGAGCCAAAGGCAAAGGCTTTAACCCACTGAGCCACCCAGGCACCCCTAAAGTTTTCCTTTTTTATTTTTATTTATTTATTTATTTACTTTAAGATTTTATTTATTTATTTGACAGAGAGAGATCACAAGTAGGCAGAGAGGCAGGCAGAGAGAGAGAGATAGAGGGAAGCAGGCTCCCTGCTGAGCAGAGAGCCTGATGCGGGACTTGATCCCAGGACCCTGAGATCATGACCTGAGCCGAAGGCAGCAGCTTAACCCACTGAGCCACCCAGGCGCCCAGTTTTCCTTTTTTAAAAAAAGATTTTTTTTAATTTATTTGAGAGAGAACAAAAGCAGGGAGAGTGTCAGAGAGAGGGAGAAACAGACTCCCTGCTGAGCAGGGAGCTCAATGCGGGGCTCCATCCCAGTACCCTGGAATCATCACCTGAACCAAAGACACTTAAACAACTGAGCCACCCGGTCACCCCTAAAATTTTCTACTTTTAAATCAGTAAATGCCGTGAGCATTTGAAAGCTATTCTTTTTAAAAAAGATTTTACTTATTTACTTGACAGGGAGAGAGAGCACACAAGTAGGCAGAGCAGCAGGCAGAGAGAGGAGGAAGCAGGTTCCCCATTGAGCAGGGAGCCAGATGCAGGACTCGATCCCTGGACGCTGGGATCATGACCTGAGCCGAAGGCAGTCACTTAACCAACTGAGCCACCCAGGCACCCTTGAAAGCTCTTCTTTAGTGGGAAAGTTAAAAGCATGAACACGTGGTGTCAGAAACCTGCAAAAAGGTGAAGTACAGCTTTAGGTTCTTCCTCACATGGGTGTTGGAGCCAAATCTCGCCTAGGAAACCAGCAACAGCACGAGGAAAAAATATCTGTCGCTAATTGCTTCAGTGAGCAATTCCACAGTAGTAAAAACCATAAATACTATAATTTTGAACACAAAACTGTTTGCAACATTCATTCAGAATGTTCTTCCAATTTAACATGGTTAGGAATTAGTTGGACAGTTAGGTAGTGAGGGAGTCAGGACCACGGTCCCCAATAAGAAAACATGGAGCGAGGACAGCTAAGATACAATGGCCCTGCCATCCTATTTTGCAGCTCAGATGGGACCGCACTGACATTCTGCTTTGCAGCCTTTGCAGAAATGACTTCTGCAAAATGTCCCAAAATAAAACAATGAGCCACAAAGCATTTGTCAATATTGGGGTTAAGGGGCAGTGAAGACCTAAGCCTCCAGACGTCACCCAAAAAAGAAAAAAAGACCATCAGCACATGGACATTAACCTAATAGGTAGACGGATACATGACCAAAGCCCTGATTAGCACACACAACACATCCTGATTGCATAAGAAAGCTCTGCAAAAGGGCTCATAAAAGCCCCCAACTTAGAAAGGGGGGACAACCCATTTGGGTAACCCCTCCCTCTCCAGGAGGGGGTACTCAATAAACTTTGCTCAATAAACTTTGCTTTGCTGTCCACCACTCTTCGTCTGGTCTACCTCTTCTTTCTTCAAAGCAGCGTCACTAAGAACCATGGGCGCTAAGGGAACACAAAATCCTGGAACACCAGCCCAATCTAACACAAAAGGGAAAGCCAAAAAAAAAAAAAAAAAAAAGGCGTGGGCGGGTGTGTGGAATATGGAATATTCTGAATCACTCAAACCTCATTTTGATTTTAACTAAATCTAGTTACTCCTTTAACTACAAATTTGTTCGTGTATCCCATAAGGTCACTTTATCATCAACCATATCCCCTTCCCTACAGAAGAAACATTGTATTCTAGCGCACAGGGTCTGGCAAATGACCGTCCACAGCCCCAGCCCAGGCCAGCCCTCCGTCTATTTTTTGTACAGCCTGTAAGCTAAAAGTAGTTTTTACATTTGTAAATAGTTTTTTAAAAAAAATCAAAAGAGGAATAATGGTTTGTGACACGTGGGCATTGTATGTACTCAAAATTCATAGTTGTTGGAACACAGCCACGCCCCCTCATTTGCATAGTGCCTGCGCTGCTTAGAAAGCTACAAGGATGGAGTGGAACAGTCGCAACAGAGACCCGGTGGCCCAGGGTCTTTACAGAGACTGTGTTTTGGCCCCTTTTGAGCTATTAAGCGGGAAAAGCAGAGGAATGGGGTGAGGGAGTCCCAAAGGCTATCTTGGAAGAGAGACATTTTTCAAGATTCAGTCAAGGATTGACAAGAGGCAGTTTGGGTGTCAGTTTATATATATATATATATATATATATATATATATATATATATATATTTTTTTTTTTTTTTTGAGTTTTGTATTTTATTGTAGACATTAGTAGCTGAGCTGGAAGCAGAGATGTGTGAAGTAGGAGAGACCTATTAGTATTATTATTATTTAATTGCAAGTGCATCTTGATGATTGATTTCTTCTCCCCACCTCCCAAGAGGAATTTGACCAGGTTGATTAAATTTCATTTATGTCAAGTGTACAAAATGTGTTGTAAGAGCTGTTCATGGTCAGAGACAAATAAACAAACCCTTTTAATCCTTTTTCTTGCTTAAGCAGGAAGTCACAACCTGCCAATGAGAAATTTAAAACAAATCCCACAAAGTTGTATGTTTGGTTCAAAACTCGAAATATTTAGGTCTTGGGATATCACAGTCTTGGCAGCCAGCATCTGTCGTCCCTGGTGAGAACACGTGTGTTTTGTTTCTTGCTTTTCAGTTCACTGGGAGAGGGTCGCACCTTGCCCTCTTAATCCCAGAGTCAAACACAATTACAAATATTTTCCTCTCGGGAAACTAACTCATAAGGAAGATCACTGTGCTTGTTTGTTAAATAAAACATCTCTCTTTAGTTGCCTTATTCGTTCTCAGGCTTACTGTGTTTCATGGGCCTAAAGATTGTGTTTGACATCAACAATTGTTAGAGACCATTTGTTTTTACAATGGAAAAAGAAATGAAAGTGCAGATGTCAGACTTCAAAATCCATACTTCTCTGAATTGTTTTCATTTTAGAGAATGAGAATGTGTGTGTGTGTGTGTGTGTGTATTTTTTTTTTTTTTCTGGGTGAGGATGGATGCAATCAGAGACATGTCACTGTTGCTAAGTAAAAATGTTTTACATCTCTCCCTTTCTTTTTTTATTAATTGCAAAGTGAAGGGAAAGTTTAGGACATAAGAAAAAATAAGTGAATTATGGGAACGTGAAAATTCCAGGACACATTCCAGTTTAAGTTAAAATAAGAAAGGTTTACATCAAACCCTGAAAAAAATAAAAATAAAAATTGCTATGTCGTTATCAGAAAAGTAGCATCGGTAACAACTGGCAATCTTAACAACTTGAGTCTGTTTTGAGCTATGATAGGTTAACAACAGTAAACACTATAAGCTAACCCAGATCTCATTAGTGTTAATATCAGAGTTTGACCTTGGCAGCAGCCAACTTTACATTTCCAGTGGTCTAATTTGCTTATGACTGTGATGGGCAAGCAAACCCCTCCGGATAGAAGAAGTAGGTAAGTGACAAGAACTTGAACCAGGAGAGCCATTCACCAAGGTAGGGAGTTGACATTACATCCACAATGCCCGAGGGAGTATGAGAAACTGGGTAATTGCTTTCAAACTTGGATTTCTGTATTGTCTACTCTAATCTCAAAAGAAGGGGTAATGCAACGCCTCCTGTGTCCCTGAAAAAACAAGGTGGCCCCAGCCTCCCCGAGCTGGTAGGGGAAGGCCACTGGGGGGAAAATACCACTTCCCACCTGCTCTCTGCTGTAAATAAGCCTGCAGTCCACACCAGGGGCCAATTAAAAGGAATGGCCTTTGGTTCAGCATCCCAGGAAGGCATCAGGTGAAATCGAGTCGTTGGCAGTGATCCCAGTTAAAGGGGGTGGTATAGTTTTTTTCTATCAGGGGCCCAATTAAGAAGATGGAACCACATGGTCACACCCTCTAATACGGGGCACTCTGAACTTGGGAAAGCACTGTGACCCTGGAGGAGCTCTGCCTGTCTCCCTGGGACAGAGCTTCACATGGCCATGCCTAGATGGGGAAAGAGAATGTTTTTTTGTTTCTCCTATTAGACAGCTTTCTTTCTTTTATTGTTTTTTAAGATTTTATTTATTTATTTGAGAGAGAGAGCAGCAGGAGAGGTAGAGAGGGAAAGAGAGAATCTCAAGCAGACTCCCCACTGAGTGGGGAACCCCACAGGGGGCTCGATTCCAGGACCGTGAGATCATGACCTGAGCCAAAATTAAGAGGCACATGCTTAGGGATGCCTAGGTGAACTCAGTCTGCCTTCAGCTCAGATCAGGATCCTGGGATCCTGGGATCCCGGGATCCTGGGATCGAGCCCCGTACCGTGTTCCCTGCTCAGCGGGCCATCGGCTTCTGCCTCTACCCCTCCCCACTGCTTGTGTGCACTCTCTCCCTCTCTCTCAAATAAGTTAATTAATTAAAAAATGAAAAAGGAGTCGAATGCTTAACCAATGGCGCCACCCAGGCTCCCCACCTCCTAGTAGACGGCTTTCTAAAAAAAAGTATTTTTAGGGGCGCCTGGGTGGCTCAGTGGGTTAAGCCGCTGCCTTCAGCTCAGGTCATGATCTCAGGGTCCTGGGATCGAGTCCCGCATCAGGCTCTCTGCTCAGCAGGGAGCCTGCTTCCCTCTGTCTCTCTCTCTCTGCCTGCCTCTCCGTCTACTTGTGATCTCTCTCTGTCAAATAAATAAATAAAATCTTAAAAAAAAAGTATTTTTAGCTAAAAAACTATATACATATACAAATATATATAAAACTTTTATATAGTCTAGATATATAAAAGTTACATAAAATATAGAAGTTTTGTATATATAAAAGTTTAAATAAATATAAAAATGACACAAAACTTTATATACAAAACTATGTAAACATATATATAAAAAACTGTATAGCTATAATATATATAATATATTCTGAAAGGTCAACATGTTGCATAACATGGCTTCTTCCATAGAAAAACTAGCCCCAAATGTGAGCTTCAGTGACTCTGACACCATTAAGAAGGCGGAGGCATGTGTTCAGAGCCAGGTGGAAGGTCACCACGGGCGGCGGCTGACATTCCGTGTAGTTGGTCCAGCACCGCGTTACCGGCTGGTGGCAGGCGGGATGCGGTGTGGGGAGGGCACAGTCCGAGAAGCCAGCGAAGACGTTGCTGGCGGGGTGAGCCTCTGCCCCTGCCAGGGCTGGGCTTCAGGGACTGAGGACAACGCCCCCAGGGGTCCCCCATTTAGGAAGAGGGTGTTGTGATCCTCTCCATTTCCCACAAAGGGGAGACAAGGCACAGAAAGGTGAGCTTGTCTGAGGACCCACAGCTTTATAGGTGACCGGTGCTTTCAACTAATACTTTTTTTTTTTTTGAGATTTTATTTATTTATTTGATAGACAGAGATCAAAAGTAGGCAGAGAAGCAGGCAGAGAGGGGGAGAGGCAGGCCCCCCGCCGAGCAGAGAGCCCAACGACGGAGGGCTCAATCTCAGGACCCCGGGACCACGACCGGAGCCGAACGCAGAGGCTTTAACCCACTGAGCCCCCTCAACCAACAGTTTTACCATAAGCTTCATCTCTGGTTTGGTTTTCTTTTTCCATTTTTTTTTTTAAACATATTTTGCATAATCAGTTTCGAGAGCAACCAAATTTCACAAAGCCATCATGGCCAAACACAACTCGGGACTGCAGGGGAGGGAAGGGGGGAACATTACTGAAGAAAGGAAACAAGATCTAAACAAAGAGATGGTAGGGGCCCCCACCAAGCTGATTTGCCTGAGACTCTACGGGTTACAGCACATTTCAGTACCTCCCCCCGCCAGCCCCTACCAACCTCCCCAGTCCCAGAAACCCCTCAGTCCCGGGCACACAGGGACAGTTGGTCACCAAACTCGTGGCTCACCTTTGACTCATACCCAGCAATGAAAGGAAACAAACTGACCCAGACCCCAAGGGTCCAGAAAGTCCCTGATGGTGCTCTGACCCTCTATGTGTCTGTTGTCCAAAGCCTCTGAGCCCTGATCAGGCTGCTTCTGCTTTCAAGAGGTGTCATCTTACCACCCTACTCCCACCCCAGAGTCCTCAGCCTTTCAGGGGGCTGCCTCCTGGCCAGACAAGGCTGGGCACCGCGCGCCCCCCCGCCCCCCGCCAGGAGCCTGAGGCTGCCAGCAGCCCCGGGCGGGACGGGTGCCCGGTGTTCCGAGTGCCCGGTGCCCTGGGCGGAGCCTTGGCCGCCTGACCCCCAGAGACACAGAGGCACGCTCCCCACTTGGGTTTCATGGATTCCCAGCCCAGCTGCGTGGTGGTGACTGGTAAGACTGGTTTTCTGCTTTCCCATTTGCTGCTGCTTTTAGCCTGATCGTGGAATGTGCACTTGCCTGATCTGCTCATAAACAGCTCCCTCTCGGGGAAAAAAGAGTGGCAACCGGTGGTGCCAATAATTCCAGATGGAAGCTCGCGTCTTGCCATGCCTTAATTGAAAAACAGTCCAGGGGACAGAGTGGCTTTCGGCTCTGGTCCTATCCTTCACTTCAAAGGTGCCTACAGGGGGCTCGGGCTCAGACCTTGTCCATTCGCCCACCAGGGAGGAATCGAGCTTGGCACCTGCTGTCCCTGAACCGTATGGCACCCACTGGGGAGTCAGCTCCATAGCAAGGCAGTGGGAGTTGGGGATCCAGAAAGAATGGGGCCTTATAAGGCTGGGACAGCGGTCCTTCTACAAGAACCTCCCCCAAAGGCGCACATAGCCCCCAACACCCAGCCTGAAGAGCTTTCAGCCACTCAGAAAACCCTGAGCACCACCTCAGAACCTCCAAGGGGAAACTCTGAACCCCAAAAGATCAACTTGGAAGGAACAGCAGCCACGTACTCCTACCTTCTGCCAGCTCATCCCAAATCCCCCCCAGCCGCCCTCAGTCATTGTCAAAACCGGTCCCTTCAGGGTTCGATTTCTTCACAAAGTTCCTTCTTTCCAGTTAGATGCTTTGACATATTTAAAGTTTTTCGACTTGGGTGTGATGAAGGAAACAGGACACAAGGATTCCTATGGACATGGAACACCGAAACTTAACTATCTTAATATTTTCAGACTATAATCAAACTCCTGTTACCCTTCTGAAGAAAAGAAAATTCTTTGGAAAATCTTTTATCTCCCTTGTTCTCATTTGTGTTATTTGGGGGTAGAGAGACTGAGTGGTTCAAAATATTCTGGAATTGCTAAGGAAACTGTATCCCTGATAAACGCAATGCTTGTCACAATGAGTTATGAATATTGAAGCCCAGTTGGCATGTCTTTGACTCACACTGACCCCTGCCTCTGGCCTGTCAGCTTGTGGCTTGCTGGCAAACACTAGGTTTTTTGACGAAATACCTGATTATCCGCCACGCTGTGGGAATGCCCACTGGCTTCTAAGAGTGTGGCCTGCCTTTATTAAAAAGTGCTTTGGGGGCACCTGGGTGGCTCAGTTGGTTAAGCGACTGCCTTCGCCTCCGGTCATGATCCCGGAGTCCCGGGATCGAGTCCCACATCGGGCTTCCTGCTCACCAGGGAGACTGCTTCTCCCATTGACCTTTCTCCTCTCATGCTCTCTCTCTCCTTCTAAAAAATAAATAAGAAAAAAATTTTATTTTTAAAAGTGCTTTGGACTGCCAAGGGTAGTCTCTTCTTGTAATTGGATTTGCGTGGAAATCTGGCCAAGACAGTTGGCACAGAGATTGGTGTGTGTGGGAGAGGACAGGGCTCTGACAAACGGGCCTCAGGTTCAAGGCATCCTGCCTGGCACCAGGAAGAGCAGTGGGAGGCTGAGAAAACCTGCATCCCTCCCTCCAGAGGGCCTCCCATGATTTCAAGAGAAGATTCCCCAGCCTTATGTAAATTTCACACCCCCCTCCAGAGCCTGCCAAGTTTAAAGTATACGGTTTGACCCTATAGAACAAGAACTTCAAACCTGTACTTGCTGAGTTGTTTTTCCTAATTAAAAACAGAGAAGAGATGATCTGACCGTGCTGATCTGAATATGATTCTAAAGCTGAATGTGATTTTTTTTTTTTTTTGTGGCTCTGCATTTTTATAATGTCTGCAAGCATCCCAGGAGGTACCTGGTTTCTCAGTGATTTTTTTCTGAATCTCAATATTTTCTAAAACTTTTTTTTTGTTTGTTTGTTTGTTTGTTTTTCCAGGCTGCCTCCAGTGGCAGCCACAGTCTTATTTACTGTCTAGGAGTCAGTCGTGTCAAGAAGATGCACCGTGGTCTTCCTGGGGTCAGGACATCCTGTCCAGAATTTCTGCATTGCTTGAGAAAGAGGGATGGATCCCTTGTGAGCCACGCTTGTTAGCGGTTCTAGACTCAGAGGCTCAGGAACTTGAAAGGCACCATCCTCTCTGAGACTGGCTCTTATTCTGAAAGCCTGAGTTCTGTGCAGCCACTGGCCTTCCCTGCAGGGGCAGGGGTGGGGGTGACCCAGGAGCTCTGAGCAAGGGCCACTCTGAAAGAGAGAGAAAATAAGTGGTCTCCTGGGTGTGGTCACTCCTGCATCATCTTTTAGGCCCTGTGATGGTTAATTTCAGGTCTCCACTTGACTTGGCCGCAGGGTATCTAGATACTTGGGCTGAAAACAAGCCGCTTCCCCACCTCTAACTCCTCACTGCCATTAAGCTGTTCTGCATCTGTACAATTATGTTATTTTACAAATATTGTATAAATGGCATTGTGAAGTATGTATCCTTTTGAGATTGGCTTGCTTTCACTCAGCATATTTCCTTTGAGGTTCATCCAAGCTGTTGTCTGTATCAGTGGTTCCTTTTTTTTTTTTTTTTTTTTAATGGCTTTATGGAGATGAAATTCACATGCTATAATTCACTTAAAATGGACAGTTGTTATGTGTGGTTCAGTCAGTGGAGTGTGTGACTCTTGATCTCAGGTTTGTGAGCTTGAGCTGCATGTTGGGTATAAAGATTATTTAAAAATAAAATCTTTAGGGGCGCCTGGGTGGCTCAGTGAGTTAAAGCCTCTGCTTCCGGCTCAGGTCATGATCTCAGGGTCCTGGGATCGAGCCCCACATCAGATTCTCTGCTCAGCGAGGAGCCTGTTTCCTCTTCTCTCTCTCTCTGCCTGCCTCTCTGCCTACTTGTGATCTCTGTCAAATAAACAAATAAAATATTTAAGAAACAATAATAAAAAATATAATAAAAAAATAAAATCTTAAAAAAATAAAAATAAATAAAACGGACAGTTTGATGGTTTTTAGTATATTCATAGTTATGTATTCATCACACAACCAATTTTAGAACATTTGAATTACCCCGAAGGCAAATCCCAAGCCTAGGGGCTATCACTCCCTAATCTGCCCTGATGCAGGAAAGATGTTAGGGTTCAGAGCTGAAGGCCAAGAAAGAATTCTTGAGACATCTTTGGTGCAAAAAGGTGGTTGGTTTTGTTAAAGCCTGGGATCTGTGGGCAGGAAGAGCTGGAATGAGGCATGAGGAGTGGCCCATTATATACTTTGAAGTTGAGAGAGGCTTAGGAATAACATAATTCTCTAAGGAATTTTGGTAGCAAGGTTTCCAGGACCTGGAGGGAGCTAGCTAGTTGGGAAAAGGTTGTTTTATTACTGTCCAAGAAAAATCTTAATCCTGAAACCCTTCCGATGTATATCGGTGGGCCCTATGCTTGGGGGATGACTGCCATCATGTATCTCGGGGAGCAGAGATAAATGAAATTTCTAAAGGCATTTTTATACATTAAAGATTTACAGGCTAAGATTGTCTTTCACCCTTAGCAAAGTGTTCACACTGAGGCAGCTGAGTTCCTAGAGGAATATCACTCTGCCTGTTTTAAGGACTGGTCAGTGGGCTGTAAGTAGGGAGAAATTTTAATTTTTCTTTTGTCTTTTTTTCCTGCACCATCCCCAGCCCATCCCACACTCCAAATCTACGAACCACTAACCTATTTTCTGTCTCTCTAGATTGCCAAATCTGGGTGTATCATATAAATGCGGCCACACGCTGTGTGGTCCTTTGTGGCTGCCTTCTTTCACTTGGCATACTATTTTCAAGGCTAAACCATGCCGTACCATGTACTAATGCTTCATTTCCTTTTCTATGAATCCCACATTTTGTTTACCCATTCGTCAGTGGATGCACACATTTGTGTGGTTTTGAGTTTTTTCTTTTCACTGCTGAGTCCTATTCCACGATCCGGAACTCTTGTTTTACTGTTCACCTCTTGAGGGACATTTGAGTAGTTTCCAGCTTTGGGTTATTACAAATAAAGCTACTGTGAACATGTGGGTACAAGTTTCTGTGTGAAAACAAGTCTTCACGTCTCTGGGATAAACATCCAGGAGTGCATAAGCTGGGAAGTCCACTTTCAGTTTTAAAAGAATCTGGCAGGGGCGCCTGGGTGGCTCAGTGGGTTAAGCCGCTGCCTTCGGCTCAGGTCATGATCTCGGGGTCCTGGGATCGAGACCCATGTCGGGCTCTCTGCTCAGCAGGGAGCCTGCTTCTCTCTCTCTCTCTCTGCCTGCCTCTCTGTCTACTTGTGATTTCTCTCTGTCAAATAAATAAATAAATAAATCTATAAAAAAATAAAAGAATCTGGCAAACTATTTCCTGAAGTGGCAGTACCATGTTGCATTTCCACTAAGCAAGGTGTATGAGCCAGTTTCTCCTCATCTCTGTCAGCTTTTGGTGTTATCAGCATTTCTATTTTAGCCGCTCTTCTAGAAACGTGATAACATCTCACTGTGGCTTTAGCTCGTGTCTCCCTGGCAAGCGCGTCAGACCGTCCTCACTCTGCTTGTTGCTGTCTGTACATAGATCTTCTTCAGAGAAATATCCCTTTGTGTATTTTTTCAACTTTTTAATTGGGTTGTTTCTTTAACATTATGTTTTGAGAGTTCTTTATATAGTCTTCCTACAAAGCCTTCCTCAGATGTGTGATCTGCAGCTGTTCTTTTTTTTTTAACCTGTCCATGCCTTTCTTTTCATTCTCTCAAAAGGCATTGCATACAGCAGAAGTTTTCATTTGGTTGGGGTTCAGTCATTAACGTTTACTTTCATAGATCATGGTGTGCTCTTGGCGTCAAGAATTTGCCTAAGCCTAGGTCTCAAGATACTCTCCCTTTTTCCCCCATAAAAGTTTTATAGTTTTCCCTTTTTTGTTGAAGGCCATGATCCACTTTGAGTTAATTTTTGTGCAAGGTGCCAGACTGAGGTTGGGGATTCGTGTTTTTGCCTCCGGGTATCCTGTTGTTCCAGCCCCTTTTGTTGGAAAGGCCATCCTCCCCCGCTTCCCCGAACTGACTCCACACCTCTCCTAGCAAACAACGGGGCATATTCCCACGGGTGTACTTCTAGGCTCTTAACAAAGCATGCATTTTAACTGGACATTTGTGCACTTTCTCAAGCCCTGCTAGCTTGGGAGTGGGTGGGCAGCACGTTCCTTTTTGGCTCCCCCACAATGCCTGACACAGAGAACTCCGAAAATGCTCCCAGACTGGCAAGGTAGCAGGCCTCCTGAAGAGGGGGGGTGTATGGAGTACCCCAGGACCACCATGGCCCTGGGAGCAGCAGGAAGCCCCCCTGGGAATTTGGGGAGCAGCCCAGGTGTAGAGGCCCAATAGGCCCGACCTGAGCTAACCAGGGTCTCTTTGGCTTCAGGTTTTGGGCCCTTCCGGCAGCACCTGGTGAATTCCAGCTGGGAAGCAGTGAAGGTAAACAAACACCCACCAGGCCCGGACCTCACAGCTCAGGGCCCCACTGATTCCTTTTGTGGCTGAGAAACCCCGGGTACAAGGCCCCTTGGTAGCCAGATCCACATCAGAAGGGAGAAGACAAATCCTCAGGACCCTGACAGAAGGACTAACCTTTGGTCCGTGGATTGAGATTCACCTGTCCCCAGCTGGCCCTTCTGGCTATGTGGTAAAGAAGAGATGGTGGGGACACTCCTGGGAAGGACAGGGAGTGCCCAAAAGCAGGCTCTGCTGCCCCGAGAGCTAGGTTCTCATGACCCCTGCCCCCTTTTGGCCCTGGGGCCGTGGGAAAATCACTTCCCCCAGGCTTGGTTTCCTTATGCATGAAATGAGTGGGTAATAGTGCAGATCTTACAGAGGAGGAGGAAAAGGGACAAGCATGTAAAGCAAGTAAGCATGAAAGTCTGTAAAAACAGCTTTTTATAGTGCCTGGCACAAGGTAAGTAAGTGCTTGACAGTTGTCCTTATTATAAAGGACACACATTTTTTATTATTTAAATTCAATTTAATTAACATATCGTGTATTATTAGCTTCAGAGTTGGAATCCAGTTATTCATCAGTTGCATGTAACATCCAGTGCTCATTCCATCAAGGACCCTCCTTAATGCCCGTCCCCCTGTTACCCCATCCATCCCCCACTCACATCCCCTTCCTCGAACCCTCCCTTTGTTCCCTAGAGTTAATAGTCTCTTATGGTTTGTCTCCCTCTCTGTTCTCATCTTATTTTATTTTTCCTTCCCTTCCCCTATGTTCATTTGTTTTGTTTCTTAAAGTCTACATATGAGTAATAAAGGTGTGTACTAATAGCGTATGATTTCACTCATAGGAGGACACACCTTTATTTTGAAGGAGGTAGCCAACCAGTAGAAAGCACGTCCTGGGACGGGGGGTGGGGGGGTGGGGGGGGTCAATGTCTCATCACTAGAGGGGACCACCTCTCCTCCTGGAGGCAAATGCTTCCTATCAGTCCCACATGGTGTCACTTAGCAACTTGGAACACAGCTGGCTGTTGATTCATATTTGACCGTCAATTTCATGCCTCTGTTGGATCAAGTCAAAGGTATGGGCTTGAGTCTATTCTCAGGGCTTCCCAGTGGAGCTGAAAATGTCACAAAGCTACTTGCATCACGAGTTTTCAGCCACTATACCATTGCTTTTCTAGACTATCCACACAGATGCAGTCACGGAGCTCTTGAGTGAGAATTTATGTTGTTTTATTGTTGCTGTGTCGTTTGTTGTTGTTGTTTTTCCCAGCCAGAAAAAAAGCCCAGAGAACCCCAGACCCACGGCCAAACATTACTGCTATTCACATCGTACCAGAAAGGCCAGGTCACGGCTTTCATGAGCAACGGGGTGTCTGTAGCCTTTTCCTCAAAAAACAGGGCTTTTTCTGCTGAACTCTGGATGGCCCTGAGCCCTGGTATTTCTTTTTGCCATCATGAAAAAAGAAAAGAGCCAGGCTGCCTGCGTTTGCCCCCCAGCTCCAACAACTGCAATCTCTGGGACCCAAAACAAGTCCCCCAACTTTTCTCTGCCTCAGTTTCCTTATCTGCAAAGTGGGATGGTTGTCATGACTATGGGAGTTAACACATGTAAAACCCTTGGAACAGGGGTAGCTGGGTGACTCAGTCGGTTAAGCATCTGCCTTCATCTCAGGTCCTGACCTCAGGGTCCTGGGGTCGAGCCCCACATCAGGCTCCCCACTCAATGGGGTCTGCTACTCTCTCTTTCTCCCTCTGTGCCTCTCCCCCACTCATGCTAAAATAAAATCTTAAAATAAATAAAATCTTAAAAAAAAAATACCCAAAACAAAAACCAAACCCTTGGAATGGGGCAAGGGCGCACTGCTGGTGTTCACAGATATTAACCTTATTACCAAGAAGCTATTCTATTGGTCAGTCTTCTCAGCTGCGGGTCAACAGATTCTGAGTTTGGAGAGTCACACAGGAAATGGAAGGATGGAGAGGATTATTTGAGAGACTCAAGATTGACCAATAAAGCCGGAGAAGCAGGGCAGAAACAGAAGCAGGCTAGAGGCTTCCAGGCAGCGGAATAGGATGGCAAATTAGGTGTTATGAGGGGCCCTTCCACTGTAGATAAACTAGAGAGGACAAAACTTCTGTGTATTTTTGGACATGATGTATGATGCTTTCCAGGAAAGCTTGTGTACATGACATCATATGCCTATACCCATCACACATAGGAAGGGCTGTCACCTGAAGGAGAGACATAAGAGGCAAGTGTGGGCAAACACCATTATCGGTAGTCAGCAGCAAAGGAGCTCGAGATGAAACCAAGACCTGAACTATAAACTAGACCCTTGGAAGGGGGTCCTGTGGTTACTAGGACGCCAGCTCCCAGCAGAAGCCTATGCAAATTCTCTGGAATATTTAAAACCCCAGATTCACCACAAACCAAGACCAACTAAACAGTAGTTTCCATTCAGGTATCACCAAATACCTATAGAAACAAACAGCTTTGAGGAAAAATCAGCAGACTTAGAATCTCAAGAATGTGAGATGCTTAATCATTCTCCTAGACATCATCATAAAATAGATAAGTGTGAAATATTTAGAGAAGTAAAGATGGGATGACAGAAATGAGACTATCGGGGGGAAAAGGACTATTAAAAGATCAGGTAAGTTGAAAAAGGGAATAAAAGAACTTACAGAAATTTTAAAAAATTGTTGAGGTGAAGAATTCAACAGATGGCTTATAAGGCAGTTTAGAGTTATGCTAAGTGAAAGATATCAGTCGCAAAAAATGACAGGGTAGGATTCCGTTTAGATGAATGTCCAGATGAGGCAAATCTTTTGAGACAAGAGTAGGTTTGCAGTTGCCAAAGGAGGGGAGGGGAAATTGGAGGAAATATGGAATGACTGTTGATGGGTACAGTGATATTTTAGGGGTGATGAAAATATTCTAAGCTTGATCATTGCACAACTCTGTGAATATACTAAAAATCACTGAATTATAGACTTCATTTTTTAAAATATAGACCTTAAATGGGTGAACTGTGAAATATACACACAAATTTACATACATATGGCAGTTTAGAGAGTGATGAAGAGAAAATTAGTGAACTAGAAGATGGATCTGAAGATATTATTAAAAAGGCAGATTAAAAAAAGGTGGACAAAGAAGTGAAAAAAGAAATTAAAGGTATGGATAATAAAATGAGATATTCTAACATATGGCTAATAAGAGTTCCATGAGGAGAGACTAATGAGAATGGAGGAGAAGCAATATTCAAAGACAATGATTGAGATGATTCCAGAAGTGACAAAAGACATGAATTCACAGAGATAAGAGGTAAAAAATGTACCAAGCAAAGACTAACAAAATCCACACTTAGGCACACAATAAAACCACACAAAACCCAAGACAAAGAGTTCTAAAAACTTGCGTGAGAGAAAGGAGAGCCAGTTGCAGAAATTGGTCATACAGTGAGACAGAGAGTAAATTTCTCTAAAACAATAGTAAAAGCCAGAGAATAGTGGAGTAATACCTTCAAAGGGCTGGGGGGCAGGGGAGGGAGAATATCAACCTGAAACTCTTTTTCAAGAAAAAGAATGAAATGAAGACATTTTATAAAAATAAGCACCAGGAGGGGCACCCAGCATCCTGTAGCATGGAGCCCTACCCGACCTGGCCACCTCATTAGCATAACAAAGACACTCCAGTCCCTCAGGAAATTCCAGGGGTTTTAAAGCTCTGTGCCTGGAACTAGGGACAAAAACCAGATCCACTCCTTCTTATACCACAGTTCCTTCCATGGGTTTCCGGTTTAGGAAGAGGAGGTGACCTTTAAGTAAAATCATTGTAACTCAAAGCATATTCTGAGAAGCGTGAGACTGTGAGATACTCTGAAGAGGAAGAGATTCATTTCATACTGGAGAACATATAGAGGAAAGGAACCTAAAGCAAAATGAAAGGAAACTGCTCCCCACCCCCATTCCAGAGGTCCACTGGGATGGCCATCTAGTGGATGCAGGATGAAGGACAGGCTGATTTCTGCCAAGTGGGAACAAATTCTCAAACCATCCTGTGCTGGGTACCACACGGGACACTTCAGGCAGAAGAGCTTATGGAGCTCTGCAGTCCAGAGAAATTGATATTTATTCCCATTGAGGAGATGGGGAAATGGATGCACAGGGAGGTTGAGTATCGGGCCCAAGGACATATGCCATCTAGATTTCAGTCTTAGATGGTCCTGGTGAGCCAAGTCCAGGTTCATCCCACTTGCTTCTGTCTTCCCTTATGGGAAAATAACATTAATAATGGCTTATAAACTTCCTAGAACTCAAGAAACATCCAAAACCACACTACCCAATGACCCTCAGGTGAGCAAAGTGAGGAGACTCAGCCAAATGCCTTAGCCCTATGGCCATGTCAACATGGCTGACCATCCACTGTGATCTGATCTCCGCACCCTTCCCAGCTCTCCCATCAGCATCCGAGACACGGACAAGGCGACAGGCTGCTCAGTCTCCTAGCTCATGAGGAGCATCACTACAGTGGTGATGACCAGAACAGAAGCCACCCTAACAGCCAATGAAGAAGGGACCCCAAGTCCTGCCACCCCCCATTTGCCTCCTCTCCACTGGTCCCTGCTCTGGGTCTCTGGTTTCTGCTCTGCTCTTCTTTCTGGCTTTTTTCTCCAGGGTGCAGTCACCTGTGATGAATTTAGAGGCTCTTTTCACTCTGAATCCGCAGGACCGTTCTCACTTCCGGGGCTGCCCTGGGTCATTCTGTGGCCTCCACTAACATGTCTGCAGACTCTACGCAGTGTTAGACTTCCCCCTTCAGGTCTGGGACCATGCTGGTAGCATCCACTGAAAGTTACCAGCAGACTATCAACAGAACATCCTTTGCAAGGCTAATCATCTAAGCAGCCATACTAAGGCAAAGGTCCAAACTAGTTCATGTACATACATTTGACCCATTATGCAGATATGGAGACTCAGATGGGCAAAATAATGAAAAAAGAACCCCACAGAAAGCCTAGCCTGAAGCATGTGTTCCAATGGCTAGATGCATGAATGAATGCTTTGTTTTGCTTGCTTGCTTGTTTTCTTCCTTCCTTCCTTTCTTTTCTTTTTTTCCTTTCTTATCTTTTTTCTTTTCTTCCTTCCTCCCTCTTCCCTCCCTCCCTCCCTTCTTTCCTTCCTCCCTCCTTCCCTTCCTTCCTTTCTTTTAAAAATATTTCATTTATATAGTTGAGAGAGAGTGAGAGAGCACAAGCCAGGGGAAGAGGCAGAGGGAGAAGGAGAAGCAGGATTCCCCCTGAGCACGGAGTCTGATACAGGGCTTGATCCCAGGACCCTGGGATCATGTCCTGAGCCAAAGGCGGACGCTTAACCAACTGAGCCACCCAGGCGCCCCAGTGCCATTCTTTTCTATCCCCACGCTCTCGCCTAGCAACGTCAGCCTTGTCAATATCATGGGCAATGTTTAATGAGCACTTACTCCATGGCAGTCCTCGTAAGTGGGCATTATGGAATCAAAAGGAGGAAAAGAGTCTTACTGCATACTTACAGCATCTCACCTCTAAGAGAGGTGAGCTATTAACAAATAGTAACTTGAATGCAGTTCTGGTGGAGTTGCCCTTAAAAGTTTTTATTCATGTAATCTCTAAACCCCAGAGGGCTAGAGCTCATGAGGTCAAGCGTCACACGCTCTTCGGACAGAGCCAGCCAGACGCTCCTTGTCCTAGCTGTTCTTGAAGGGGAGAAGAGTGTTTTTAAAAAGAAGGAAAATACAGAAGAATAATATAAATGCTAGAAGTCCACAATGAAAAGAGGAATTTGCTACAAGCTCCCAGAAGGGTGATTTAACGCTGTTTACCACTAGCATGTGCCAAAGTATTTAACATCGCGCTGGCCCTTGGTGGGCGCCCCTCCCTCCCTGCCCATAAGCTTTATCTAGTGACTTATGAATGCAACGGCTGCATCATTATCTCCTGGGCTTTGGACACTTTAATTTTGGAGCCAGGACCACTTCACATTCTTTCAAAAGGAATGATGTCCTTAGCTCTTCTACAAGTGCCTGAGCCTGGAAAGGCAGCAAATAAAACAAAAGTTTGTAAATCACACCACGGATCAGTTGGGCCAAGACATTATGTAACCGCATAGAAGATAAACCCAGCCTGGGTGGCCAGAGGGTCAAGGCTCTTGCCAGATTTCATAAACTTGATACAGAATAATTTCTCTTTACTCCAAAGATGAAGGGGCATCGTGCCTTTATTACATGTTGCTTTAAAAAATCATCCTAATAAAGAGTAAAGGGCAGTGCATCAGAAGATCTCAAAAAGCACCTTGCCTAAGGGCCCTTTACAGGGAAGGGTGAGTTTGGGGGCAAGCAGGGCACTGTCCGCCTTTCCGAGTAGAAGTCAATTGCTTCTTTGATTCATCTGTATCTTCTCTTGTAGGAAGGCCTCGATTCACTTGTTAGACTGCTGCTTCACAGATTATTATTTTTTTATATTTTATTTTTTTTAAAAGATTTTATTTATTTATTTGACAGACAGAAATCACAAGTAGGCGGAGAGGCAGGCAGAGAGAGAGCAGGAAGCAGGCTCTCCACTGAGCAAAGAGCCTGATGCGGGGCTCGATCCCAGAACCCTGAGATCATGACCTGAGCCGAAGGCAGAGGCTTTAACCCACTGAGCCACCCAGGCACCCCGATTATTATTTTTTTTAAAGATTTTATTTTTTTATTTGAGAGAGAGAGAGCAAGTGTGCAAATGAGGGGGAGGGGTAGAAGGAGAGGGAAAAGCGGGCTCCCCGATGAGCAGTGAGCCTAATGTGGGGCTCCATCCCAGAAGCCTGATGTGGGGCTCGATCCTGGGATCCTGGGATCATGACCTGAGCCAAAGGCAGCTGCTTAACTGACTGAGACACCCAGGCGTCCCTTTTCTCATGATTTCTTATACCTCCTCTCTCCAGTCTGATGACTAGAGAGTGAGCCCATTTTATTGGTAGGAAGAGAAGTAGCTGTGTTCCTCCACGCGCTGGCCCCAGAACCTCATGGAACAGGTTGTCCCCGCCATCCCATTTTGCAGTGGCACAAGAAGTCACCAGAATAGGGGGCATATGTGAGCACATGGCAAGGAGTCTGGGTCCTGGACAGAAGGCTTATGGCAGTGAGAGCCTCCATAGGAAGCTGGGCTGCAGAGAATCGGCTAGATAAAGGCAAGTAGAGAGAACCCCCACCTGTTGGTGGGTTTTCCATGTTCATGAAGAGTGTCTTCTGTGGTTTCACACATACCTCCCCCCTCCATAAACACCAGCTTTTATTAAACATCCAGGGAAATGAATTTAGTCGGCTTACTTGGGGGAGAACTTGCCGTTTGCAGGCAAGCGAGTCAAAGGTTTAGTTCTTGCTAAACCCTAAATCTCTTCCTAAGTGGACGGGAAGACAAACCCGAGGAACCAGAGTAAGATCTTTCCAAATCACAGCAGCATTTTCCCAGGGCCCGTCTGAGGAGTGCCCGCCCCCTGCCCTCCAGCTATGCAGAGTCTTCAACTATCTCCCAGGACCAAAGCAGGGCAGATTCTCCGACTTCTCACCTGTCTGTTTAAATAAATATTTTACTTAAAAACACATTGAGATGAGGGGTGCCCAGGTGGCTCCATCAGTTAAGCGTCTGTCTTGATCTCAGCTCAGGTCTTGATCTCAGGGTCCTAAGTTCAAGCTGCGGGATGAGCTCTATGCTAAGCATGGAGCTGATTTAAAAAAAAAAAAGGGGGGGGGGCTGCCTGGGTGGGTCAGTAGGTTAAGTGTCTGCCTTCTGATCAGGTCATGATCCCAGGGTCCTGGGATTGAGTGCCCTGTTGGGTTCCCTTCTTAGTGGGGAGCCTGTTTCTTCCTCTCCCTCTGCCTCCTGCTATTGCTCTCTCTCTTGCTCTCTATCCCAAATAAATAAAATCTTAAAAAATAAAATAAGAGAGAGGAAAAAAACAGTTTCCATATATTCCACACCTACTTCCCCCCCCCCTTTTTTTAAATTTATATATTTGACAGACGGAGATCACAAGTAGGCAGAGAGGCAGACAGAGAGAGGGAGAGGAGGAAGCAGGCTCCCCGCTGAGCAGAGAGCCCAACTCGGGGCTGGATCCCAGCACCCTAGAACCCAAGCCGAAGGCAGAGGCCCTAACCCACTGAGCCACCCAGGCGCCCCCTACTTTCCGTCTTATTACCGTCTTACATCTATATGGTACTTTTGTTACAAGGAATGAACCAACATTAATAACATACCAAGGGCCCATCAATATGACAGATCACCACCTACAGACAGATGACCTACCTGGCTTGTCAGGTTTCTCACTGTAAAGTTGCTCCCCGCCCCATCACCCCCTTTCCCTATCACGCTCTGCGGAAGGACAGCACTAAGCCCCGCCCACCAGTGGAGCAAAGGGAGTGACGCCCCCTTGAGGGCAGAGTATCTGCAGAAATTACTGGGAAGGCACCTGCAAGCAAGATTTGGTTCTTCCATTCCCCCCCCACTTATGTACATATTTACTTCATCACGTCTTCACATCAGTACGGACTCCTGGATATTTATTTATTTATTTTTTTTTTTAAATTTTTATTTATTTACTTGATAGACAGAGAGAGATCACAAGTAGGCAGAGAGGCAGGCAGAGAGAGAGGGGGAAGCAGGCTCCCCGCTGAGCAGAGAGCCCGATGCGGGGCTCGATCCCAGGACCCTGAGATCATGACCTGAGCCGAAGGCAGAGGCCCAAACCACTGAGCCACCCAGGTGCCCCCCTGGATATTTATTTTATACTTTGGATTATGGCCTGTATTCACCTCCCTGACAATCCCTGGTCACAGAGGCCTCTTTCCTCCAAAGGAAACGCATGGCTCCATATTTCGTTTCCCACCGTGTGCTTGGCTGTACTGGGTTCCGCTCAGGCGGACGCTTTTGAAATAACTGCGCTCGTTTTCCGTAGAAGTCCGAGCGTGTTCTCCTGCCCCCCTTCACATGCACCCATCATCTTTTATTGATGCAAAAAGCCACTTAAAAAAGAAAAAAAAAAAAAAAGCACTGGGGCATCCTCACATTAGATGAATCTTCCAGTCATTTGCATCTCACCCTTTGCCATAGCTGAGCAGAACTTTTTGCTTTCCTGGTGGTTCACCCAATAATGCTTGGCGTTCCATCTCTGAGGCTGAGATTGGATGAAATGCATCATGTCCTTTCTGGATTACACATTCTGTCGGCATGGAAAGCACTCTGGCCTGTTTATCTTGCTTCGTAGAGTCTAGACCAGAACTTTGAGGGGATTAACGCTGTATTTGTGCTGCCCTAGATACGATGAAACTGTATCCTGCAACACACACAGTCCAACACCAGGGGAAAGTTTGCAAACAAGCCTGACCTTGGGATCACGCCGCTTACTCAGCTCTCCCCACCCCCACACCCCACCCCCGGCCTCAGATTTGAGGTGCCTTTTCATTTGGGGAAAAACTAATAAAAAGCTCTTGGACCTACGTTTTTTCTTCTCCATCCTCACAGCCCGTCACATTAGAAAGCACATTACAATTTTTTTTTTTTTTTAGATTGTATTTATTTATTTGAGAGAAAAAGAGAGGGCACGAGGGGCATAGGGAGAAATAGCTTCCTCCCTGAGCAGGGAGCCCGATGTGGGGCTCGATCCCAGGACTCTGGGATCTTGACCTGAACCAAAGGCCGAGGCTCAACACCTGAGTCACCCAGGCGCTCCCGCACACTCCAAATCTTAAAAGTAATGTCAGCATTACCCGGGATTCCAAAACCCATCCAGACTTCGTGGGCTTGCAGGCTGAGAGGCAGTTTGAGACGCCCTTAGATCCCAGCTTCGGCACTGACGTCCTAATCATGGAGGAATATGCCCCTCCCCTTCCAGCCTCAGTAAGGCTCATGCCTCTCCAGGGTGCTCCCCACTCTCCCATCCTTGGCAGCGGTGCTCACGTGCACACCGCACCTTCTCTCTGGGCAGGAAGCTGTGCTCAGGCCGTGTTTCTTCTCTTGGAGGCACTTGGCAAACCAGATAGGGACTAATGAATCCAAAGGCTCTATGGCGGTCAAATTTCAGGCACTGGGTCCCCCAATGGTGGGGAAATGTTTGGGGAGCCACAAGATACATTTCAGGTATCAGTCCTCAGGCTGCTGGGATCACGTTCTTTTTGGCCACTTGTAAAATTATTCCTATCCTTTAGCTGTCTTGGTAACTGTGTTCCAAGACGTCAAATTTGGAGTCAGAGAGCCAGGGAGCAATTATGGAAGAAGCAGCCATTTAATGGAGGTCAGGTAATCCAGAAGACATAACAGCCCTAAACATTGATGTCCCTAATGACAGCACTTCCAAAATATATGAAGCAAAAATGAATGAAAGTATAAGGAAAATAGAAAACCCCAAAATTTTGTCAGTGCTTTTATTTGTTTTAAAGATTCTATTTATTTACTTGACACAGAGAGAGAGCATAAACAGGGGAAATGGCAGGCAGAGGGAGAGGGAGATCAGGACACCTGACACAGGGCTCGATCCCAGGACCCCGGGCTCATGACCTGAGCTATAGGCAGACGCTTAATCGATTGAGCCACCCAGGCACCCCTTAGTCAGAGATTTTATTACCCCTCTCTCAATAAGTGATAGAACACAGAAAATCATCAAATGTACATAAGACTTGAACAGACCATCAG
This sequence comes from Neogale vison, assembly GCF_020171115.1. Classification (NCBI taxonomy): domain Eukaryota; kingdom Metazoa; phylum Chordata; class Mammalia; order Carnivora; family Mustelidae; genus Neogale; species Neogale vison. The sequence goes on along the minus strand of NC_058103.1, from coordinate 136,069,971 downwards.
CCAACTTGACCTAAGTGACATTTATAGAACACTCCACCAGGATCCACAGAATACACACTCTTTCAAGTGTGTATAGAACATTTTTCATATATTTAAGATAGACCGTATCCTGGGCCACGAAACAAGTCTGAACAAATTCAAAAGGATCCAAGTCATGCAAAGTATGTTCCCTGGGTACAGTGGATTTAAATTAGAAATCAACAACAGAGTGATGTCTGGAAAATCCCCAAATATTTGGAAACTAAATGCATATCTAAATAAGCCATGGCCCAAATAAATCAAAAGCGATGTTAGAAAGTCTTTGAAAATGAATGAGAATTAAAAGAGAGCCTATTAAAACGCGTGGCATGCTGCGAACGCAGAACTCAGGAGGAAATGTGTAGCACTGAACAATACTAAAGGTCAGAAGAAATACTAAAGGTAAAGAAGGTCTCAAATCAGTGACCACAGTCTCTACTGTAAGAAATTAGAAGAAGAAGAGCACATTAAACCCGAACTAAAGAGAAGAAAGGAAATAATAAGATCAGAGCAGAAATCAGTGAAACAGAGAACAGAATCCTAACAATGAAAATCAAAGAAACCAAAAACGGTTCTTAGAGAAAAATCAATAAAATTGATAAATCTGTAGAGACTGACCACGGAAAAAGAGAGAAAAGAGAAAAGGAGGGAGGAAGAGCTAGACAATGATTTCTGTATTAATTTCCAAGTTCATTTACCACTGCCGGACTTCCTGTCCTTGCTCCACACTCAAACTGCTCCCATCAGTCACAAGGCCTTTTTTTTTTCTTTTGCCAGTTTGCTTGAGTTCTCTGGGATCCTAATCATCTTTGTGGTGGATACCATATGGCTATTATTCCCATTGTACAGGTCGAAGACCGAGGCCCAGGTTGACCAGGTCCTTTTGTCTCCCTGTCTTGGCTTGAAAGGCAGCTGTGAGCGTTCAACCAAATACAATAATAACCTGTAAAGTCTTAGTTCAGCTCACATACATCAAATAAAAACTGAATCATGAGCTTCCCTTAGCAAGACCCTCTTCCAACTGGCTCACCATCCTCCGACCCCCACCTCCAGATAAACCCAGGAGTCACCCTTGTCCCTGCCTCTTCCCTTGTTCCTGGGGAGACATCCAGATTTTCATGGCCCTAGGTCTGCAATACAGCCTTTATATGGGAATAATTGCCATCCATAATGACTTCTCTTTAGGATCCCTCAAATTCTGAGACATTTTTAGTAAGTGAACAGCTCAGACACTGTTCTCTTTTCAGACTCTCCTGCCCTCATCTGAGAAGATGACTTCTAGATCTTGATGCCATAAAACCCTAGAAGACTTTCAGATATGGAAAAGAGTAGGCTTTGTTAAAATCCCCACACAACAGGGGCACCTGTGTGGCTCAGTTGGCTGAGTGGCTGTCTCTTCACTTAGGCTTAGGTCATGATCTTAGGGTCTTGGGATCAAGATCCATGTTGGGCTCAGTGCTCAGCTGGGAGTCTGCTTGAGGATTCTCTCTCTCTCTCTCTCTCTCTCCTTCTACCCTTCATCTCACTTACTCACACACACTCTCTCTCTCTCTCAGATAAATAAATATATTTTTAAAGCCCCACATAATTGGGCGCCTGGGTGGCTCAGTGGGTTAAAACCTCTGCCTTCAGCTCAGGTCATGATCCCAGGGTCCTGGGATCGAGCCCTGCATCGGGCTCTCTGCTCAGCAGGGAACCTGCTTCCTCCCTTCTCTCTCTCTGCCTTCCTCTCTGCCTACTTGTGATCTGCCAAATAAATAAATAAAATCTTAAAAAAAAAAAAAGCCCCACATAATTATTAGCCCTGTCTAAAAGACAGAGGCATCAACCTGAGCCTAGTCACTGGCAATTCAGTCTTTCTTCAGATCGCACTTCTACCCAGGCTAAACAATGCTGGTGGCCAAGTATGATGGTGAGGTCCATAATTTTTTTTAAAATATGACAAAATATATATAATAGTAGATTTATCATTTACTCCTTTGAAGTGTACAGGTTGATGGCATTAAATAATTCACATCATTATGCAACCATCACCAGCGTCTGTCTCCAGAACGTTCCATCATCCTAAACAAACTCTGTCACCATTAAACCGTAACTCCCCATCTCCCCCTGATAACCGTCATTCCATTTCCCTTCTCTATGAATTTGACTATTCTAGTTTACCTCATATAAGTAGTTGTTTATTTGTGTCTGGCTTCTTTCTCTATAAATCTTTATTTCTTCTCACATTTGCTACTAAACTTGACCACTCCCCCCACCCCCATTACACTGTTCTCAGTATTTGCCTGTCTTCTCCCTTGTCCATCCTGGTCTCCAGTTCGTCATGAGTACCTAGCACAGGCCTAGAACGTGGTAGAAGCAAAATTAATATATTTGGAGGAATATCATTTTTAAAGAAATGCTACTTCCTCAAGGAATCAAGAAACATACACTTAGCTTTTAACACATGTTGTTCTTTTTTCCAATTCCAAATGAGTGGTTAGGTAAGACCTTCGAAGACCACAAGGAAGCATGAAGGAAAACAGATTGTAACACACCAACACCACCTAACAAACTAGTATAGTGTGTGCCCTCCTAATCTTTATTGCCATGCTCTGTGTTGGGTACATATAGCTGGGCTTTGATACCACCCCAGGACTTACTGGTGTCAAACAACCATCCCTGTGATCTCTCCCAGCACTGTGGGACAACTAGGCTCCGCTGAGCAGTTTTTCTGCTGATCTTGCTTGAGTATCTCATTGGTTGTATTAAGATGGAGCCTAGGGCAGGATCATGGAAGCGTGACCAGGGAGCTGGGACAACAAAGCCTTTGTCCTCCCTACATGAGGTCTCTTCACACTCTGAAGGTGTAGGTCAGGCCCTGACCCAGCTGAATTCTCAGTTAAAATGAGTCACAAGTCAGTTCAGACTCAGCGGCGGGACAGGGGGCGGGGCACAGAATCACACCAGCGTGTGAATATTAGAAAATGTGCTTCATTAGAAACCGTTTTAGTTGGCCCAGGCTACTATAATGAGATCCCACGGACTTGGAGCTTAAACAATACACATTTATTCATCATGGTTCTGGAGGCCGGAAGTGTGAGATCAGGGTGCCAACAAGGTAGGGTTTTTGATGGAGCCCTGCTTCCTGGTTATAACCTCACACAGACTTTCTTTCTTGCCCTCAGAGAGTTCTAGTTTCATCCTGCCTTTTTAAGGGCCACTAGTCCCATCATGGGGGTCCCACCATCATGACCTCGTCGAAACCTAATTGTCTCCCCAAGGCCCCACCTCTAAATATTGTCACATTGGGGATTAGGGTTTCAACATCTGCATTTTGAGGGACACAAACATTCAGTCCATAGTGGGGGCCTTCCTAGAGCTACGGTGTCACATGGAACAATATTCCCCCTCAGAAGAGATGTACCATTTCCCCCTTCCAGCAACAGGGGATGTGAGTGTGGTGGTTCCATACACCCCCCAACCCAGGGGGCAGGGAGGGGGGAGATTTGAAAACTTTTGCAAGTCGTATTAGTGTCCCATTGTTCATGTAAATCCTGTTAAATCAGCACTCTTAAATGAAGAGTCAAGCATCAAGGTTAATGAAAGAAGTGGAGAGGTGTCATGAACTCAATCCCTGTGAGTTTCTTGACTGGTCAGTTTGTAGACGCTGAAAATCATCGCGATAATAATAGATAGCGTCTGTATGTTTGGAAAATTGTCCCAAGTTTTTTACAGTTGTGGATCTCAAGGGGTATGGCTTGTCGCTCTTCATGACCAGTAGATGGGCACAGGCCAAAATATCTCCCACAGTGGATTTAGGAAAATAAACTGAAAATAAAATTAAATGTAAACACCCTCCTTGCTCATCGAGATGACAGAAACTTCTGGTTTCTTCTTCAGGGTGTGCCCCACAAGGGGCTGGTCATTCAAACCTTCAGATTTCTGTGATTAGAAACATTGTTTGATAAAATTCTGGAAGTGTTAAGTAGGCAGGATTATTATTGTGTTTTTTTGGATTAATCCTAGAATCCCAGTGAAGAAACCCACCATTGGGGATCTGTGGGGAAACCGTTCGGGGACAGGCCAGTCACTCCCTGCTTGATTCCAGGACATGTGGGACACACCTGCACGCCAGGTGTTTAAAGCCTCCATCCCTGTGGTGCTGGCCTTCTGCGGCAGGAAACAGACTAGAAAGAATTCAGATCTAAGCAAGACGACATCAATGAATGTGAAGAACCACCAAGCATGAACCCAAGGTGACCCGGTGGGTGGTGTCCAGTGATCTCCTCTCGCACACATGAGCCAGAAGACCTCTCTGAGTAGGTGACATTTCGTCTGGGTCCTGAGTGATGAGGAGAAGCCACTTGGGAACATGTTCCAGGCAGAGGGGCACCTGCTGGAAATCCAGGGGGCATCATCATGGAACCACAGTACCAGAGCCGGGAAAAGAGGTAGAGGGGAAGTCAAGGCAGCCTTCTCTTCATGGACCCAAGCTCCTTTGACTATGAGCTTCCAGCTAAGTAGAAACCAGATGTGCCAGAGGAACATTCTTCTGGGATGAGATTACTTAGGGTTAGTTGTTAAGTGAGGATGCATTTTCTATTCTCTTGCTGAGACAAAGTTCCCATTGAGCAGCCTCAGGGAGTCTGAAAGCCAAATGATACTCAGGGAGCAATTCGTCCTGTAAAATGGCTCTCTTGCTGGGACTATGTGACTGAAGAAGGGCCCCCCTCCCGGCTCTGGCCCCCACAGCGCCCCTGACCAGCATCTAGAGTGGGAATTGCTGCCCTTCCAGCCTGAACAGCTTTCCCAAACACCCTTGACTTTACTGTTATGAGGCATGTTGATGGTCTGGGTAAGCCTTGCCTCCTGGTTACTGAGAACACCCGGAGTCTCCATGTCCGCAGAGAGGGGGGTACCCAGAAGCCTCAATCTGCCCAGACTCCAAGATGGGGACTGGGACCTCCCAAGAGCTGAGGGGCACGTTTGACAGACCAGGAGGGTGTGATATTATTCTTAGGACCAAATCACTGGAGATACATTCAGCCAAGTCTAATGGCCGTCTCCACTGACCTTCCCTTCTGGCTGACTCCCCACTGCCATTCTTTGGCTAGACGGGGGGGATGATTGCCTCTTGTCCTTTCTCTTCCCCATTCAGTCCTGTCTGGTCATCATGGGCCAAATGTAGCTGAGACACTTGTAAATTAAAATGCAATATCCCTAATATGTAAAGAGTTTCTATGAATAGAAAAAAAAATTTTTTTTATAACGCTATGGAAAAATGGGCCAGAGATGTGAAAGGATGCTTTACAGAGAAAGGAATACAAATGCCTTTCCCCGATGTGATATTATGTTCCAACTTATTCATATGAGAAAAGCAAATTAGAACTATACTAAGATCAGATTGGCAAAAATCCAAATGTGTGACAACTTCTCTGCGAGGCTGTGAGGCTGATGGGTATTGCCAGGCCTTGCCAGTGGGAATGCAACATGGTACAATCTCAATGGAAGGGAATTTAGCAATACATGACAAAGGGACATATGCTTATAGCCTAGAATCGAGCAAATTCCTAGGAAGCTCTCCCAAAGATACTCTGGCAAATATAAGAAAAGACGTATGCACAATGATGGAGAAATTATATAATAAGAATGGAGGGTACTGAATAAATGTTCCATATTTGTTTATGATAATAAAAAGACAGAAGGATAAATCATAAAACTGAAAAACGATTTCCTATGGAAGGGAAGGGAAGAGACTAGATTTCTCTGAGTCAAGTTTGTTTTGAGGATTTAACTTTGGACCCGTGTGGGGTATTTTGCATACTAATAAAACAAAATTACATTATTTTTAAAAAAGTAATCCATAGAAATCAAAAGTAAATTGAGTTAATGAGCCTCGAAGTGTATCCAGTTTATGACGTGATCACACGTGGTTTTGAAACACAGCAATTTCCTTTAGGGATAGAAACAAAAACAAAACAGGGACGCCTGGGTGGCTCAGTTGGTTAAGTTGCTGCCTTTGGCTCAGGTCATGATCCAGGGATCTTGGGATCGAGTCCCGCCTCAGGCTCCTTGCTCAGCGGGGAGCCTGCTTCTCTCCCTGCCTCTGCCTGCCACTCTGCCTGCTTGTGTTTTCTCTCTCTGACAAATAAATAAATAAAATCTTTAAAAAATAAATAAAACAAAATAAAAATATCTTCAACTTTATCAGTAATTATATTGTTGGAAGTGGAGTTAGTATTATTACTCTGAGATCACTTTAGATAGAGTGTGGGATAAAGTAAAATATGCACTCGGGGATATTCAAGCTGTTGACCTCCTAGACATGGCCAGCCAGTAGGTTTCCCCCAAATACTGAAATACCCCACATAGGTCAAATACCCCCTCGGGGACAGCATCACTATGAAGAGCCAATGCAAAGACAGAAGTCATGTCTCAGGTTTATAGGTAAGGCCTGTGAAGCTCCTAGAGCCCAAGTCATTTGTCCAAGGTCAAGAGCCTGAGCTGGTGCCCTAGGGGGCATCTCTGGAATTGAACCTGCCTCCACCAGGCTCCAAGCCGCTTCTCTCAAATCCTACAATGTACAATGTTCTCCAATTTGTACCTACCTGGTCTCTCCTGGCCCACTCTCTACTTGCTCTGAGGACATTTACCCTCCGTGGGCATTTCCCATTCATGGTAGAAACAGGGCAGCACAATGGTTAGTAGAAGGAAGGGCTCAAAAAATACTGAAAAAGTGAATGAATGAATGAATGAATGAATGAATACAGAGAAAATTGTCTTCTTTCCTACTTGAACCAAAAGCTAGAAGAAAAAAAGAAAAGAAAAATGATTTTTTTTTGAGATTTTTAAAAATTTATTTGACCAGAGAGAACGGGAGAGCACAAATAGGGGTTGTGGCAGAGGCAGAGGGAGAATCAGGCTCTGCACTGAGCACAAAGCCCGATGTGGGGCTCGATCCCCAGACCCCAGGACCATGACCTGAGCCGAAAGCAGACGCTTACTTAACCGACTGAGCCCCCAGATGCCCCAGAAGAAATGATTCTAAAGGAAAAACCAGGACCCAAGAGATGCTGAGAGGCTCGTGTCACTTGGTCCCAAGATCATCCTCAAGCTCTACGATACACCTGACTCAAGACTCTGAAAATTTTCTGAAGGATTAAAATTGACTAAGGGAAAAGGGCGTGAGCAAAGACCAGGAGAGACCAGGCATGAGCTTCTGAACATCATTTCCCAGGGGAGTTCTGGGGGAGTCCAAGTTACTCTCCAGCAGTGACCTCTGACTGCAAGTGTGCAGTGGTTTCAATCCAGGAAACATCTGAGTCTTGGTTTTTATTGAGGGTCGGGCCTATACGCAGGCAGTGCCCTCCTGGTTGACCTCAGCTACTCAGACTCCAGAGCAGAAACAAATCACCCTGTTAGCAGAAACTAATCAAGTTAATATGATGTGACCCATTGCCTCAAGGATACAAAACCACTCCTACCGGGGGGAACATCCCAAGGGCTCAGAGCTCTTCTCCCAGGAGCTAGCCAAGGGCCAATCCCGAGGACAGGTCTTTCTTGGGAATGTGTAGGGTTTGAGCAGTCCGGACCTCCTGAGGCAACCCTTTCCTTTCCAGTCCCTAACCAGAGGTGCGTGCCCCCCCACCCCTCGAGGTCTTTCCAATACTTCCTACATCAGCACCAACACGAGGGTCCAAACTCATTTCCATAGTGGGATTCACTGGGCTATAGGATGAAGACATTAGGCTCTCCATTTCTACGTTTTTTAAAAATTGTGATGGAAAACATAAAATTTACTATCTGCACAATTTTTAAGCATACGGTTCAATAGTTTTAAGTATATTCATATTGTTCTGCAACAGAGCTCAAGTCCTCTTGCAAGAGTGAAACTCAATATCTGCTGAAAACAACTGCCTGTTGCCCCCCGCCCCCCCCCGCCCCAGGGGACCACCATCTTCCTTTCTGTCTCTACTAGTTTGGCTACTTTGGGTCCCATATATAAGTGGAGTCCCACGAGATTTGTCCTTTTTTTTTTTTTTTAAGAGATTTTAAAAATTTATTTGATGCAGAGAGAGATCATAAGCAGGCAGAGCAGTAGGCAGAGAGAGAGAGGGAAGCAGGCTCCCCTATGAGCAGAAAGTCCAATGCGGGGCTCGATCCCAGGACCCTGAGATCATGACCTGAACCAAAGGCAGAGGTCCAACCCACTGAGCCACCCAGGCGCCCCGAGATTTGTCTTTTTGTGACCGGTTTATTTCACAGAGCATCGTGCCTTCAAGGTTCATCTGGGTTTGTGGCACGTGTCAGAGGTTTCTTCCTTCTTAAGGCCAATTAATATTCCATTGCTGGTATAAGCCTCACTTTTGTTCATCCGTTCACCCATTGATGGACATCTGAGTTACTTCCGCCTCTCAGCCCTGGTGAAAATGCTGCATTGAACCTGGGTGTGCCAATATCTCTTTGAGATCACACTTCCCGTTCTTTTGGATGTATACCCAGAAATAGGATTGCTGGATCATAACGCTGACTCTATTTTTCAAACAAGGCGGGACCACCATACTGTTGTCCACAGTGGCCGCACCATTTTGCATGCCGACCAGCAGTGCAATGGGTTACAATTTCTGCACACATTCACCGACACCTGTTTTTTTCTTCCCTTTCTTCCCCCCCCCCCACAGTGGCCATCCTAACAGGTGTGAATTTTTATGTTTTTAGTCTATGAAAATAATCAAGAAATTAACCTTGACCGATATCTCATCGTTGGGCTGCTGCTGGCCTTGGTGGGTATGTGCGCAGGGACGTGAATTGTAACACTGCACGACACTGTGTAAAATGTAGAACAACACATTTTTCAGAGGGACAAAGGAACGTGTCACTCTTAGGGTGAGGGAAGCTTTTGGTGCTGGAGAAGCCCTCCTTCTCTGATTCACTTTAATTTATTACAATTATTTCAGCCAAGTTAATGGGTTTCAGGATGATATTATCCAGTTTTAATTAAACTAATCTTTAAATTATGATCAAAGAACCCTCACAAATGTAATCTGCAAAAACCCACAGATAAAAGATAACATGATTCATGCGAACCCAAGCAAACATGTGAAAGTAACGGGTACTCCTGCTTCTCCAAGGAGCTCTGTACCCCCTTCTCCAAGGAGCTCTGTGCCTGCCAAGGTGTTTACATAAAAACAATGACCAGCTGATAAGAAGTTGGCCCTTCCCCCAAAAGAGGAGGAATTAAGAAAACCATTGAAATTATAGATTTATATCTGCTTAGGAATAATGAAGCCAATTGAAAGGTATATCATCTCTTGAGACATCAAGACATCAACTAATTGGAGTGTATGTGTGTGTGTGTGTGTGCGCGCGCGCGCGTGCACTAAATCTTTTATTAATCTAAACACTAAAATCTTTTATTAATAGGGGCATATGATAAAAATGTTTGGAAACAACTGCTCCATAGAGAGGTTTGGGAATTATGGTGGTCTCTGTTTTTTATTAGTGGCTTTTTCACGCCATGACCCGCCAGTGTGGAGGAATGAGTTGGAGGAGTATGCTAAGACAGTCGTCACATATGGAGAAGGGAATGTGGCATTGTTAAGGAAGAAAGAGTGACCTTTTTTTTTTATTTTTAAAGATTTTTTAAAAATTTATTTGAAAGAGAGAGTGTAGGAGCATGGGGGAGCGGCAGAGGGAGAGGGAGAATCAGGCTCCCTGCTCAGCAGGGAGTGGGACACAGGGCTCCAGCCCAGGACCCTGATATCATGACCCGAGCTGAAGACATTTAACCGTTTAACCCACTGAGCCACCCCGGTGCCCGGAGAGTGACAGAATCCCAAGATTTCCCAAATCACTTATGATTTCCCAAATTATTTAAAGAGTTAACCCCACTGTTGTGCTAACATCACCTTGGTGGCTTCTTCCTGGAATACCTCCCTTCTTGTAATCAGATCCTCTCTGGGCCTCAGTTTCTTTATCTGTAAAATGGGTGCATTGTTAGCATTTCATCAGAAAGGTTCTGAAGAGGTGGGCATAGTATGCTACACAGCAAGCATTCTCCAGGAGCAGCTAGTCTGATTAGTGAGCCATTTTTGTTTTCAAGATTTTAGAACCGGAAAAATAGTATATGCATACCCATTGTAAAAGTCCTAAGCAGACTATGCAAAGAGGTAAGAATTGCCCCTACAGATGTCAATTATACTACAATAATAATAATAAAACGAGAATCAGTCTAACTCTCCCCTCAAGGGATACTCATTTCAGTATGTTTCCATTTCATGAATGGCTACAGGAAATAGCCCGAGATCTGGCTTTGTTTTGTTTTTTTGACTTATTTCTTCTCAGGGGTTTTCAGGTGTCAATAGATCCATTGTAAAGGGAGCGAAAGAGGGAAGAAGAAAGGGAGTGAGAAAAAGAGAGAGGGGCGAGTATCTGCATACATCTCCAAGCTTCACTCTTGCTTTCCCTAGCAATATCCTGCTAATCCTCCAAGTCCTGGTCAAAGCCCCCTCCTCCCGGCAGCCCTCTCAGACTGCAACTCTGCGTGTACAGCTTCACCTTTACAGCAACCCATATGAAGTTGGTCCCGTTTTACTGTGGTTTACAGATGGGGAAACTGAGGCTCAGCAAGTTTCAATGACTTGCCCAAACTCACACAATTGGTAGTGGGAAAGGCAAGGTGTGGGCTCCTTCTCTTTTACCTCCCCCCACCCCCAGGCTTCTGCAGCTTAGGGAGGGCCCAACCCAGCCGTTCCTGCCAGGATCCTGTCATCACCTCCTGTTTCTAGTCTGTGTCTCCTCTAAGAATGTGACCCACCAGGACACACTAAGCCTGGAGCTGAGGACAGCCCTGGAGGATCCTGGGAGTTTTGCTCAAATGACTGAATGAAGAGACGCATCCTTGCTTGCCGGTCCTAGCCGGGAACTCTCATCTGATAGGGGAAGCAATCACATTTTGGAAAAAAACAGCAACTGTTTTTCCAACACCAGTTGGTGTCCCAGCCTCGGTGGATTTGAGAAAATTCAGAGAGCAACTGGTGTCTTTTTCCCTCTCTTCGGCTCCTTTTGTTAAACTACCATGTGTTCCTGGTGACCAGATTTCAGGCGATGCAGAGACAGGAAGAAGTGGGAGAAGGAGGCAGAAGGCAGGCTCCCTGCTTCCCCAGGACCTCAGCACCTGGTGGGATTTGGGCTTCTTTGAGGGACTATGAGCCCTGCATGGGCACTCGGCGTCCTGCTGGGCCTTGTCATTCCTCTGGCTGGCACAGCCCTCGGGATTCTGCTGTGGTAAGCATGGTTATGCCAGGCTCAATCTCTCTCCCCTCCTTGAGCACAAAGCATTGTGCCAATCTGGGAAGCACAAACCCCTGGCTCTCTCCAGGTCTGCACAGAACCTACATTCTCTTTGCTAAAACAACCAGCCCTGCTCGGCAGAGAGAAGGCCTGCCTTCTGCTTAGGCAGAATGTTCGACTCACTGCTTCTGACAGGCCCCAGGCTCATCAAATTCTACTAAATGTCACTTTCAATAAATCCTTGCATGACTTTCCCAATTATGATTAATTATAAGCACTGATCCCTCATATAAATAAATCCCTATGTGCCAGGCACTGTGCTAGGCACTGTTTGGGGTGAATCTTATTTAATATTCGTGAAAACTGTTCAGACTTTTCATTCCTCCCATTTCACAGATGAGAAAATGGAGTCCCACCCAGGCTAGTAACATGCCTGAGTTCGCCTGCTGGAAGGTGGCAGAGACAAGTCTCAAACCAGCATCTTCCTGACCCCAAAGCCCACGCCTTTCGCTGTGGCCCTATAGCTGGGGTCTGGCTCTGTCTGTGTGCCCCTTCTGCCCTGCATCCTCCTCGTTCTAGACTGAGGCTGGTGAGGAGCACTAGCTTGCCCTCCTTTTTTGTAAAATGCCTTTGTCTGCCATGGGCCCTGGTAGGTGGCCCAGGACACCAAGTGTGTGTGTGTGTGTGTGAGCGGGAGAGAGAGAAGGAGAGAACGAGCAGACTGTCCCCATGAGGTCGTGCCTGGAGACTCTCTTCATAATGTCAAGTTAGAAAAGTTTCCTCAATATCCCGAGTCAGGACTGCAGTCGCCCGCCGCGCGCGAGACGAAGGTCCCAGCAGGTTCCGTTTCTGGTGACAACCCTGTCCCTAGCTGGCAGAGGGCCACCTTCTGGCTGTGTCCTCACGTAGCAAGGAAAGAAAGGCTCTGGTTGTCTCCTCCTCTTCTTATCAGACTTTAATCCCGTCCCGGGGCCCCCACCCTCCTGACCTTATCTGTCACCTCCCGAGGGCCTTGTCTGCAAATACCATCACACTGGGAGGGGTAGGGCATCAGTCTGTGAATGTTGGTGGGGACACATTTCAGTTCATAGGATCCTCTCTTATACCTCTACGGTCCCCTACCAGTCCTGGGGACCTTGGGATGGCCGCAGATTTCCCATGGTCGCCCAGGAGGCTTGGCCAGGGCCCAGGCGAGGCCTGCAGCCTGGGAAGGTATGGACGCTGTCCCGGCTGTCCTCCCTCCTCTGTCAGCTTGAACTGTCATCCACACTCTCCGCCCCCACCCCCAGGTCGAAAGGCTCTAGGGGAACTAGCTCAGACCCCCGGACTTGCAGCCGTACAGTGTGGGTGGCCGCGGTCACCTCCTCCCTGGGGAGGCTCTGCAGCTTGAGATGAGTCTGGTGACCGGGCAGACCCGCCAAGCTGCAGGCTCTTCCCTTGTCAGGACAACAGTGAAGAGAGAGAGAAGAAGAAGGTGACGTTCTTGTTACAAAGAGCATACACCACGAAGACACTGAAGGCAACGCCTGAACAAGTTCAAGTCGACACAGGTCCACAAGCCCTTATGTGCAACTCTCATATCCAAGGGTCTTTAGACACGAAGCTTTTCTTCGTTGACTGGTTGGCCACACACACGGCCGAGCTGATGGGACGCGGCGCGTGGCACCTGTCCTTATCCGACTCAGAGTCTGTGACCGCGTGCCCCGTGCCACAGTTTCCATGGGGCTGGCCATGGGGCTGGGCCGTGGCCGCGGACTTCTGCTGGAACCCACGGGGAGAGGGGCATGCAAGCACCAGCCTGCGGTCAAGTGCATCTGGGCATCAGGTTGGCCGCTTAAAAGGAAACGCGTGACGAGCAGAAGCAGGATGCTTTAATCTCCTGGGAATTATTTTCCAGATACAGAAAAAACCACAAAGTGGTCAAGTTGGATGTTGAACACCGTCCATCCCACAGCGACTCTGTGGATTCCCAGGATGGCGACAGTTCAGCGTCCTGGCACTTCCTACTTTGGTGAGGGTGATGCCATCGCCTTCTGGGAAGCACAGCCTCAGACGGTGCCAGGGGCTGAGCGTCTGCAGGCTTTGTTCTGCAAAGTTCTGCAGGCTTTGCTCAGAGCCAGACCCCATGAGAATCCCATCGAGTAGAAGAAACTAGTTCTTCGCAGATGACTAGGGTCTGAGAAGCAGCCGGGAGCCAAGCCACGGCCTCTTTGCCCTCCTCACGTCAAAGGTAAAGGCCTGAGTGATGCCTGTCTCCCATGGGAGCGTCTAGAGAGGTTCAGCCTCCCTGTTCCTGTCTCACTCATGCCCCACAGGACGGGTCAAGACAGGGACACAGGAGTTGGAACCCCCTTGGTCTGTCTGGCCCTTGGAATGTCCATCTGGAAGCTCAGCCTCCAGGCCCCTGTCGCAGGTGACCCGGCCCTCCTTCCTGCCTCCCCCCCACCGGAGTCAGGCAAATGAAGTCTTCCCTTCAGGCCCCAAATGGGGATGTGATCTTGGTACTTACTTTTGGAAGAGGACAAAGCTTGAGCCGGGTGGAGGAACTGGGCTTCTGAGTGGGTGTCTGGTGGGCCAAGCTGAGCCCTTCAGGACCGCCGAGCTTGTCGAGGCCAGACCTGAGACATCGAAAGTCAGCCAGAAGTGCTCTCCTCCGTGAGAGCAGCAGAGGCCGATCTGCATGGGGCCCATCATCCCTGCCTGTCTTCTCTGAAGCCCAGGGCAGGGCCCCAGAATGTCCCATCTGTGACCTTTGGGCAGGCCTGACAAGCCCAACAGCAACCTCTCTCCAAGGAGACACGCTCCTGGATATCCTAAATTGCCAGCGAAGGGAGGCAGGAAAAAAGAGAGGTGCTAATCCGAAACTATCCTGGTGACAAGCCCAGCTCCTGGAGTGGGGAAAGGATACAGCCTGCAGGTTTCTGATTTAACGTTTCCCAACAGTGCATACATAGCACAGGCCTAAGATCTCACTCCCTGGCTTTCTTCCTTCCAAACTCCTGCCCATGAAGGAGGGTGCTCCCTGACCTTGGGTTTTTCTCCACAGGACTTCTTTCCTATCTCTGCACCCCCGCCCACCCCATCCAGATCTCATCTAAACCCATGTTTTTGCAGCCTTGACATGCTACTGTCTTCCCAGAATCCTCTCTGTGAGCTCCAAATGCACAGAGCCAAGAAGCCAGGTCCCTCGCCTTCAAACTCAGCAGGTCCAAAGCCCACCTCATGATCCCCACCCCCACCCCCAGGCCCCTTCCACTGCCATCCTCTTAGGAAGAGGCTCTGACCCATTAGCTCCTTGCACACAATCCTTGGATGGCTCCCTTTTGCTCTAGCTAAAGTCCAAACTCTAGTGGAGACCCATGTACAGTGCCTCCTGTTACACCATTGATGGTGGTGGCTTACTTGTCAGAATGCCCAGGGGTGCCACAGGCAGTTAATGCTCGGCTCAGAATCCAGGGGTGCTAAACATCCTGTCCTTGGAGATGCAGGACACCTGGAGGAAGGCTTTCCCTGCCCCACACCCACTGCCCAGCGCCAAGTCCCACTAGGTTTCCCAGCGGCTCTGGTCCTCATTCTCCCCCATGCTTCTGAAGCCCCCTGCCTGGCCTGCTTGTCCCCAGCTTCTTCATCTGGCTCGCTCCCATTTGTTCTCAACATCTACCCTGCATCCCTTTTGCAGACCATTGTCTAACTGGCAGGCTGGGTCAGATATGCCGTGGAGGTACCCCTTTTTTGGGGCCTTGAGGGGCAGGAACTGTGACTCTCCTGCTGGCCCCTCACCAGCACATGAGCTCCTTGAGGGCAGGGTCCGGGCCCACAAAAGACCCTGGGAATAGAGTGAGTGACCCAAGAGTTAGCTTTTCAGGGTCGTCCCATTAGGATGAGTCTACATGCTTCTTTCTGCAGGAGCTGTCCAAGCTGGGCCTGAACAGTAACAAGAACGTAGAGCTGCGGATTCTCCAGCTGCCTGTAGATTACAGGGAGGTGAAGCAGAAGGTCATCAGAATCTGGGAAGATCTTAAACCGCAAGTAAACGATGGCTGGGGAGGCAGTGAAGCTGGGGGAATGGGGTCAGGGATGATGACGTGGTGGAGTCCCAGAGCCTGTAAACACCTGGACGCTGGTTCTAGGGTTGTCCTACCAGTAAGGTCCCAGCCAATTTTCTTTTCTTTTTTTTTTTTTTTTTTTAAAGATTTTATTTATTTATTTGACAGAGAGAGATTACAAGTAGGCAGAGAGGCAGGCAGAGAGAGAGAGGAGGAAGCAGGCTCCCTGCTGAGCAGAGAGCCCGATGTGGGACTCGATCCCAGGACCCTGAGATCATGACCTGAGCCGAAGGCAGCGGCTTAACCCACTGAGCCACCCAGGCGCCCCCCAGCCAATTTTCTAAGGTTCTGAGTCTTTTCATAAAAGTTTAAGCTGAAATAGAGTGGATCTTGGAAGAAGATTCTGGAGACAGGGAAGGAGGAAAAATAAATGGAATCTTTATTCTTTGCCGGGACTCAGAGATAGTTTCCACCCAACCAATAAGCCCTTGGGTTAGGTCCCAGCCATGACCATGGAGGGCAGGTTGGCTGTGAGGTGAAGCGAGAGACAAGGACCTTTTGCACCTGGAAGGGAGGTTGGCAGGTGGCTCTTCTGGGGAGGTCCCATCTTCATCACACCCAGCCTTTTTTTTATCTGAACAGTCATTATATAAAAAAATTGGTACAAATGTCCAAAAAATAGAAAGTCCTGATGAGGAGGTTAACACAACACACACCACCAAACCATTAAGACAACTGCCCCAGGTGTTTTGATAAAACGCAACACGGCTATTTTTCAAAGAGGAAAAATAATCAGCTCAAAAAATCCCAACAATATTTTATTACACTGTTCCTTTCTTTACTAGAGTTTCATAAAAGAGAGGGGAAAGGGGAGTTTCCTGGGAAATGGTAAGCTTCCCCTGTGCTAGTCTTAGCTTCCCCCACCCCAGGGAAAAGAAGGGGAAATACATCCCCCGTCAAGAATATTTGCCCCTAAAAAAGTAGTTAAATTAAATGTCACATGGGTTTCTATCCGGTTGTTTTGCATTCCCGCACATTCATGGTGAGGGGAGGTGGGGAAGAGTCGGGAGGGAAGCCCGGAAGTGTGTGCCAGATCAGGGCTTTGTGATGCTTTGCACCCTGTGCTCTTGCTGGGCTTGGTCCTTCAGCCATAATTGGGGGGGGAGCAGAGCAGGCCTCAGTTTCCCTAATCTCTTGGCCGCCGCATGTATGGATGCAGCTCGTTGTGCACATCGGCATGGACACCTCCGCCAAGGTCATCATTCTGGAGCAGTGCGCCAAGAACCGGAGCTACCAAGACGCCGACATCCGGGGCTTCCGGCCGGCGCGTGGCGAGTGCCTTCCGGATGGCCCGGAAGTGATCGTGTCGGAGGTCAGCATGAAGGCGGTGCGCAAGCGCGTTGCCGTGGAGGGTGTGGAGGTGATCTTTTCTCGAGATGCCGGCAGGTACCTCCTGTGGGTGTTGGGTCCCTGAAGGGGTAGAGGAGGGGAAACGACCGCAGCGCGTCCTCCGGCCAGGGTCTCTCCCTGGATGTCCTCCTTCCCCACAGGAAGGCCATCCTGCGGGGTCCAGCTGGGCACTTGCTCACGCGGTGCCACCCCGGGACGGGGGGGTGGGGGGAGGCTCTTGCAGGCCACCGAGTTGTTGTCCCCACCCCGGGTCTCTGGTCCAAGGCCCCCGACCCCGACCCCAGCTTTTGGTGCTTGGATAGAGAAGAGATGGGAAGGCATATTTTGAGAGCCACTGACGTTTGTGGATGCTTTTTCTCTATGGCCGCCCAGGTTGTGAGTTAGCTATTGTGATTTAGCCGCACATAGAGATGAATTTACCTTGGTTCCTCCAAACTCTGACCCGCCGGTAGGTAGTTGCTCCACTCCCCTCCCCCACCTCTCCCCAAGAATGAATAAACAAGTGACTCAGTAGACATGAATGAGAGGGGTTCGGGTGTAAAAGTGTTTTGAACTAATTGCTTGAAAATCTGGTCCCTTCCCGGCTCTGCTGCTTGCTGATTGTGGGACCGTGAGAACAAGAATCCGTCTCTCCCCGGTTCATTCCCAGCAACTCTTCTTTCTGAGGCAGAAGAACAAAACCTAAATCTCCCTGGGTGGCAGTCCGAGGTCTTCGTGCTTTGGGGATGCTGCATTGTCCCTTATGCTCACACTTCCCTGGGATTAGAGGCTGGCTCAAGGAGTAGTAACACAGCATTTCATGTGGTTGCAGATACGTCTGTGATTACACCTATTACCTGTCTTTGCATCATGGAAATGGGTACGCGGCCCTCATCCACGTGCCTCGGTTATCCCTTTGGTTCCCAGCCAGGCTGCTGGGCAAAGCCTTGCAAGTCATCATCCAGGACATGCTGGAGGAGCTGAGAAAGCCTGAGCTTGAAGCCTCGTTCGCAGAAAACTCAACCGTGGCGATTCCAGCCCAGGGGAACCAATTGGGGGACTGCTCCTTTAGAGAAAATTAAATGTTTCAATCCTGTGTGCAGAGTTCAGCTGTGCTTTGAGAGACTTTTTAAAAATGGCTTGTAAAACAGTTTACACGAGGAAAAAAAAAGCTCTGAATTAGCCCAACGAAATCACAAAGGGTTATTTTATTGTCAGAAGAAAGAAGAACACTCTGAAAGGCAGACATTTCACAAGGGATTAACTAGCTTCAGTTATGGTTTTCATGACAATAAAATGAAATCCTAGTAATTTTTTTTTTCTTTTAAAAAGACTGCGCAGGGGCCTGTGGAATCCTGCCCAGATTGCTAAGACCGCAGACCTGCTGGGCAGAGCTGCATGTGGTGGGTTGATCTGTGACCAGCTGGCCACGGGGAAACATGGGGCGGGGAGCAGCCGCTTGGTACCCCCTCCCTGGCTTCCACCCTCATGCATCAGGTGCTGTGTGCTGTTTCTGCCCCTTGAATCTCTAGTTTGGTTTTTCTTTTTCTACTCTTTTTAGTAGTAAAATTGTATTTAATATACAACATAAAATTTACCCTTTTAACCGTTTTTCAGTGTTTATGGACATTTACTTGCACAGACATCACCACTGTCTATCTCTAGAACTTTCTCAGCATCCCAGACTGAAACTCTATCTCTATTAAACAACATCCCTCCCACTCCCCCTAGCCGTGGGCAACCATTATTCCATCCTCCATCTCTGAATTTGGCTACTCCAAGGACCTCGTATAAATGAATCCTACTCTTTGTCCTTTTGTGACTGGTTTAGTTCACGGAGCACATCTTCGAGGTTCATCCATGTTGTAGCATGTGTCAGAATTTCCTTTTTTAGACTGAGTAATATTTCATTTTTGTGCAGACCACATTTTGTTTATCCAGTCATCCTTTGGTGGACACTGGGTTGCTTCCACCTTTTGGTTATTATGAGTACTACTACTGTGTACACTGTGTGCAAAAAAAATATGTTAGAGTCCCTAATTTCAGTTGTTTTGTTTATATACCTAAAAGGGAAATTGCTGGATCATAAGGTGTTCCTACGTTTACGGTTTTGAGGGTCCGCCATGTTGTTTTCCATGGTGGCTGCACTATTTTATATTCCTAGCAGTCGTGTTTGGTCTTAAAGCAAAGAATAATAGCCAGGTTTGGCTTCTCTGCCAGGTTGGGTGCTATGCTTTCCTTTTAGAACCAGAATCTCCCCTTTCCAGCCACCATGTTGCCTTTGGGCAACGCTTCCCTGGCTCTGAGTGCCAAGCTGCTCAAAGCAAGGTTTTGCTTGTCTAAAGTTTTCTGGGGGCAAATATCCATTGAGATACATTGGTTTTTGGAGGATGGGGTTGATGATGAGGTTGATGCCACCCTTTGGAGGAAGATGGCAGTGGTTAAGCTCTGGGAAATTTCTTTTTTTTTTTTTTAATTTTTATTTATTTATTTTAAAGATTTTATTTATTCATTTGACAGAGATCACAAGCAGGCAGAGAGGCAGGCAGAGAGAGAGGAAGGGAAGCAGGCTCCCCGCCAAGCAGAGAGCCCAACGTGGGGCTTGATCCCAGGACCCTGGGATCATGACCTGAGCCAAAGGCAGAGGCTTCAACCCACTGAGCCACCCAGGCATCCCAGCTCTGGGAAATTTCTTACGGGGCTGTGCTCACAGCTATCACTTTCACTTTACCTTTTTTTTTAAACATTGTTTATTCCGTGTCCAGATTTTTTCACTAGAAGGAAAAGCATTTGCCAGTTAACAACAAAGGAACCAGGCAGACTTTGCTTGTTTTATCATTAGCTCTCTAGCATACTTGAGCCTTTGGTACAGACTATACAGGACCCCTTTTGCAAATGAAACTGGCTTAGTTGACATGAAACATCAGAGTCCCCTGGAGCAGATCAGAGATGGCCAAGTGGGCTGGGATGGCATGGCCAGCACGTGCAGGTCCGGCTGCGTGGTTATAAATGCAGAGATCCTTCTGTCTTTGGAGGCAAACACCTGCCACCGACAGCCCTGTCCCCCTCCCCCACTGTAGCTTCCCTTTCAGGCCAGGGGCAAGCAGGGGGCCTCAGGACCCTGCTTCAGAGTTATTTCAGATTGCTTGGTACCAAACCATACACATTTTATAGACTTTTAGATGTCATCTGGTGAGGAAGCCCAGAGCTCCCTCTTGATGCACGTCTCCGTCGTCTCTCCCTGTGTAACCTCCGTTGTTCATGAGGAAGATTCCCAGAGGGCCCGGGTCCCTCCCAGGCTCAGCGGCCGTCCACCCACCCTTGTGGCTATGTCCTGGGGCCCGTTCACCTGTGGCTGGGATGCGGTGGTTCAGAGTCCGTTTGAATGCTGACCCCGTGGAAACAGGTTGAACCCTGGGTTGGTCACATACTAGTTGGTGGGTTTTGGGCAAGTCTGTGTGTTTGCTCATCTATTAAAAAAAAATAAAAATAAAAACCCTTTCTTTGCCAAGTTGTGAGCATCTGCTGAGAGGAGGGATGTGCGAGGCGGCCAGCGGTGAGCACGCTCTACACGCATGCGCCATACCGAGTATGGGCTCCTAGCTGGACTGCGGAGGCCAGATTGCGGAAACGGCCCCGCTGGCTCTGGGGTCTCGGAGCGGCACGCCGGGGGGAGGCGCTGGCCTTTGTATGACCGGATCTGAAATAACTATGGCCTTTGATTTACTTCCACTGCCTACACCTTGCTGTTTAGCCCTTTATACGGTGGCCTGACTTTGTTTCTGGAGTAGAGTTTCCTGCGATCCAAGTTCAGTGAAACGGTCAGCTTGCATCCTCCCCCCTTCCCCATGTGTCTGCGTGTCTCTGGTCTGATTCCAGAACACTTCCAGCTTGTTTCCTTTGAACATACATTCATACTTCTTACTGTGGCCATTTCTCCCAGCAGTAAAACAATGCCTGGATTGTAGAGGCCTTGGGACAGGCCAAGATCCTCAGTTAGAAAGGAACGTTCTGAACACCTCCGGCGAGCCACAGCCTGTGCACGCTTGCTTGCTTCTGACCTGCATCCCAAGCAGGTGTGCTGGCTGCAAGGCACCAACAAGGACAGGGAAATGGGAAGTGTGAGTCCTTTGTCCCAGAGTCACCTACAGCAAACCTGCCCAGGCCTGACTTCTGTCAGTGGAAGATACAGCAGAAGTCTACAGATCAGTCAAAAATGAAGTACAGATTTCTGTATCTTATGTATTCAAATTTTCTTCGAGCTGATTTAATGGAGTGAGAAAGCGAATAGCTTCCCTGTCTTCACCAGCAATTTGCATGCTGAGAAGGTTCAGCTGTCAGAAAGCAAGCAAAGCCTTTCCGCAGAACACCTCCGAGCGACATGTGTGAACACACGGGCCACACGTGGCTCCGCTTCCCTGCCTCAGAAGCCTCCGATTCTTCCAGAAAGGGAGGGGAACCAAATCAGACACCAAAAATGCATACAGAATTCTTTTATTTAACTTAAACCATGTAGTACTTTAACTACTAGAAAAAAGCAGAGTAAGAGAAACTAAAGTTGCCTTAGCTTCAGCCATTCAAAATAGACAAAGTTTTTTTTTTTTTCCATAATGTAAAGAATCCAGAGTATATCGCAGTAACAGGAATAAATTCTTACAACAGAATATACAAAAACATTTTGAAATTTTTTTCATCTACTGATTTTTTTTATAAACAAGAATTTTTTTTTTTTAGGAATAATTTGTACACAGAAAGTCATTTATGTAACAAATTGGCCATGTTATTACCTTTTTTCTTTTCTTTTTTTTTTTTTTTACTTTTTTAAAAAACTTTTTTTTAAACAAGGAAACTCAGAAAATGCATTATTTGCGATGCATCCATTCCATTGCGCCTTCTGGTTTAGTTCTCTTTTTTTGTCCCAGAGGTAGACATACTCTGGCAAACCTCTCACCTCAACCTCACTGGCTTAGAAAGCAGACAGGTGTTTTTGCCAAGCATCTGTTCCACCTGTGGCTGTATATATGCAACGCCAAACATCTCAATGAACAGTTGAACCAAAAAAAACCCCTAATTGTTTGTGGACCTTTCTCCCATGTAGTGCAAAACATCCAGATGTTTCTACTGATGGAGATTTTGTGGAGAAGTGTAGACATGGCCAATAATCCATTGGGGGCTAGAGGAAATGGAGCCCGACTGAAACACATTTGTATGTGTGTGTGTCGTTTTTACTTAAACAGACTTGGTTTGGACTGGAAGAATGTGTCGTCAGTGTTCTGCCTTAAATAAATAAATAGGGTCTCTTCTTTGTTATAACAAAGCACAAATCACGGTATGAGGCATGTAAGCAAACGGCCTGTGTGCACCAGAATTATCATCGTTCGCATGATAAGTCTGTATGCTGTGATCACTGTGAAGCCATCAGCTGTGCCATCCAGGCTTTCCCTCCCCAGGCATTGCAGGACAATGGTGACAACCAGCCACACCCGCCAGATGGGCACCAGTGCCACGGCTGCTGCTGGGCTGCAACACCTCTGCTGTGTCCTTGGCCAATGAGGTTCTTTCAGTCTGTTAAAGTAGCTACACTCCAAAGGAAAATGACCAGTAAAAGATGATCCCCTTCCCAACCAGAGGGTTCTGGAAGACCAAGATACTGAAGATACAGAACTACTTCTTAAATCATCATCTTTCCTTTGTTTTAAGCTAGGGCACAAAGCATGGAGGAAAAGAGGGTGAACCATGGCCTGTGTCAGGGAGAATCTTTTTTTTTTTTTTCTTTTTTCTTTTTTTGGCATATTGTAAAGCTAGCTAGGAAACCGTGTCCTAAAAAAAAATGATCACAAACACACATTTGCACACACAGAGGAAAAAAGTGTCTTTAAATTATTTTCGGCAATTATAAACTACAAACATTTTATAAAATTATTCTATGTTCTTACAAAAATGCAATGAAACATTTAATTAGTTCTTGTAAACCAGATCTTCGTCAACTGACTACCCGTAATCTACTGGACTTGAGAGCCCTATTGAGAACACTAATGAGTGACTAATTAGAACAATGTTTACCAGAAAGATGTGGACACACACAAACGTGGACGTACAGATGAGTGATCATTATGTTCTTGCATAAACAAAATAAAACAAACCCTAAAGTCATGCCCCAGAACTGACAATTGACGGGTGCGGTGCAGTTCCGTTCTTGACCGATTTCACTGAACTCTGTGACAACAGTGTCCAAGGAGGATGTTCGGTTTCTTTGCCGAAACCCAATGCCCACGGGTGACTGCTGAGCCTTGATGTGGTCTGATACCTTCAGAAACCATCAGGTTCAAAACATGGCCCATCCTTCTTCCCAGTCCCATACCCTTCTGCTCGCCAGTCTTTGCTTGGCATCCCATCACATCCCCGTGACAGTGGTTTCTTACTGCCCCATCATCCCACCATCAAGGATTGTCCAGTCTGCTTTTTCTCTAAGTGATCAATGAGTCATCTAAGTTGGAGGCCCGAGATGAAACCCTCTGGCCTGTCCAAGGTCTGTATCTTCAGCATCTCTGGCAATAGAGGTTCAATCTAGACAACATCCTCTCTTGAAATTCTCATTTGTACCACCGGCTAGTCAGAAGGGAGTAAAAAAGGCTGACTTTCATCACAGGTGCTTAGAGGTTGGATCTGGTCCATATCGCCCAATGCTGCTTAGCCCAGGAAATTAAAAAACAAAAAACAAAAACAAAACCAGCTGACAAACACAAAAGTAACAGTAACAAAAGAACAAACCCCAAACCTTAAATGTATTAGTGGGACCTGCTGGGATGGGCCAGGGCATACTGTGGAGCATTACTGCCAACCGGAGGGTGCCTATGTTTTGGAAGGGAGTTGCTTTTGATGCAGGCCGCCCGAGGGGGACCCAGCAGTGACAGCTGCGGGCCTTGGACCAAGCACCCTAGGCTCCTCACCCATCCGAGCTCGTGTGACCTTGCCACGACAGCAGCGTGCATCACGCCCCGCCACCTGCCCACAGAGGTGAGCTGCTGACAAGAGGCTTTGGTGGAACAAACTGGCCTAGAGTTCGGCTTCATACTTGGCTCGTACATATCACCTCCTGCCAAGCATTTTGCCGTCGGGTAGTTCCACAATAAGCACTTTTTAATTAATTAATTTTCCAGATTTTACCAAGCCACGTTTCCTCCCATCGAAATGTTGTCCCAGGTCCTAAGGAACAGGCTGGAAGGAGAGGCCAGCGTTGGCCACGAACACGGTCTTCCGTCTTCCACGGAGGAAGCGCGTTCCAATTGTGTGTCAAACGTCATGACATCCCATAGAGGAGAGCTGGGTGGTCTGGGTCTCGCACAGCTGAAGTTCGACAGTGTCTCCAGAATGCACCAGCTCCTGCTGCCTCGGGGAAGGGCTGTGTGTGCTAATGTTTTAATGCTCACATCAATCCAATGATGTGCCTCAGTGGTTCACGTCACTTCAAGCAGGGTGAGCTGCTGTCAGAAGGAGGTTGCATGGAAAATGCCACAACTCAGCTTGATTAGATTATTTGGAGCATACAAAAGAGAAAAATCAAGAAGAGGTGGGAAAATCAGCATAAAATTAGGCGAGAACTGTGGATAGATGATGCCTTGGGATAGTCATGGTGGGTGGTTTGGTCCAGTAAAATGACTGCACCATCACACAAGCAAAATTTTCTTTTATTTAAGTGTTTCTGAAGCATTTGTTATGACGGGCACTACACTATTCGTGTTTTCTTTCTACTTAAAGAAAAACCACCTACATAAAACAAAAACAAAAGGACACCAACAACTCGGACAGTTGAAACAAAACCCTTATAACCAGCTGAATGATCTGTAGAAATCCAGTTGTGGAAACCGGTAGGTATGTGCAAAAGAGGAGCGGCCACTATTCCAAGGGGTCACCTACAGTGTGGAAGAAGAAAACCCTGATCCAACAGTATTTCTCAGTGACCTCACGATGCCAGGGGCCTTGGGAAAAGAGGGTAGTGTTCTCGCAGGGGAAAGGGCACTCCTGAGCCCAGCCGCAGCGCTAGAACTGAAAGGAACCATCCCTGCTTCGGGAAAACCCCCACCACCTTTCCCAGATCGAGTCACCAGTGCCTGTGAGAGCAGCTGCTGGAATCGGGACACGCGCCCTTCACCCGTGTGAGCAGCAGGAGGACAGGATGAAGGCGCAGCCCTGGCGGGAGGCGTGCCACCCCAGAAGGAGGCTGGGCGCTGACCCCCGGCCCTTTCCAGCCCGAAGGTTTGGTCTCTGTTTTCCCCTGGGGGAAGAGGAGATGAGGGCGAAGCTGCGGAACAGTCTGGGGTGCGGCAGGGGAGACTCCCATCCTCTGTACATCCTGAATGGGACCGGCTGGCAGGTCAGGAACCTCTACATTCCCGCACAGGAGGCCCGGCAGACCGAGCTCTCGAAGGGGCTGTTGTGGCTGCACCACTGAACTTGACCCAGCGCCGTGAGAGCACGTCCCCACCTCGGGCAGGCCTACTCACGGCGGCCGGAGCAGCGACCCAAATCCAAACATCGCACCTTTCTGGGTGGGACTCTAACCCAGAGACTGCCGCCCTGCCCTCCCCACCACCCCCCTCCCCGGGTGCTGCCTGCCCTTCACACCTAGAAGACGAGCGCTCTCCCAATGACAGAATCTGTCTGTTGTCGGAGCTGCGCGAATCCCTTTCAAAGCCGGAGAGCCGGGGGCAGCCGAGGGGCCTCCCCGTGGCTTGGTCTGCTCGCCTCCCAGCAGAGTGCGGGCGCCCCGGGCTGGGAGGAAGGAAACCCTAACACCTCACAACCTCTTAGGAAACCAAGTTGGGAGAAGAAGAAGGAAGGCAACACAAAACGAGACATCTCAGGAAAAGGCAAGCTGTCTGACACGGGAGGAGAGGTGTGTTAGTGTTGCTTCGACCCTGGGATACAGCCTGGCCTCCCCCTGCCTCGCCTGGTGCGTGTGGCCTGTGGTGTGGATAGAGGTTACTGGTATCAACGGCATATGGTCAGGTGCTGAGAAATGTGAGATGTATTGTTTTGTATATATACACATATAAAAAATAAGAGTGAGGTAGATAAATGTTTGAAAACCAAAACCAAGGAAAAAAAAAAAAAACAACAAAAGCAAAAAAAAAAAAAACAAAAAAAACACCAAAACCCAAAAACTGTCCTGTCTTACACACACACACACACACACACACACAAAAACCCTTTTCTCAGTATTTAAATTCATAATGGGGCTTCTCTACAGTGATTGAAACTGGTATCACAAAATAAATTAAAAGAAAACTCCTACATAGAATACCTTCTTAATTAACTTTCTTTTTTCTCATTTTTTTTTTTTAAGGGAAAAAACTATGGGACAGAGGCTAGAGAAAATTGTAGGACTGAAGCTACCGACAAGCAGGAAAGCACTACACACTTGCTTTCTCGTGTTTCATCTCCAGTCACAACTAGCAATCATCCTATTCAAGCTTTGTGTCTACTCATAATTTAAACATTTCCATCCCAGAAGCAACTCGTGTGCTGTCATCACTCTGGTGAGAAGTGCTAAAAACTAAATAAAACAAGACCCCCGGGCCCCAAGGACTTGGATTCCTGGCCAAGGAAAAGCATGCCAGTGCCAGGGCTCCGGTCCCCTGGGGAGCGAGCATGGGGCTCCCCAGCCACCACGGCGGTGCTTGCCTCGACCGGGCCCTCCAGCCGCCAGACCTGGTAGGGGGCTCGCCGCCAACCTGAGGAGGCTGCCCCTGTGGCCCCTTCCCCGCCGGTGCCAAGGAGGGGCCTAGGGATTTTCGGGTTCTAGAGACAGGTAGGTCAGTCTGGAGGGTGGCGGCGGGAGCCGCAGAGGGGCCCACTGGACCACGCCCGCTGCACCCTGGGACTCAGCAGCTGTTTCTCGTGGGATGGAAGGATTAAATATCCATTAAAAAAAAAAAAAAAGTAATCCAAATGCCTAGTGTCTGCAGTTAAAACTGCTGTTGTACCCAAGAATTAAAAAAATAGATATATGTGTGTCACAACCAAAACAAAGGTGCGGGAAAGAGAAGGTGAGACTTTTCCAACAAGGGCGACTAGAAACACTAACAAGGATGTGTGAAGTATTTAACCTTTTTTTTTTTTTTTTCTGACCTGAGTTTGTATCGTGTCTCGCACTGTAACAGACCCCAGCGCCGTGTGGGAGCAGGCCGAGGAGTGGGGTGCCGCCCGCTGCCCGCCTGCGTCCCTCGCCAGCCTCGTGCCCGCAGAGCCTCCGGGTTAGAACATAACTAACGGGTGCGGGGAGCGGGGAGGGGAGGGTGTATTTATAAAAAGGCATCAAACAGTTCATGGCAAATTATGTTATAGAAGTATCAGTTACTGGGAAGAGAGGAAGAAAGTCACGCACGCTAGTACAAAGCATAAGAAGTTTCTTGGAGTGAGCAGAAAGGGAAGAAGGGTAGACCTGAAGGTTTTCATAGATTAAATCCACAAAGATAAAGGACAAAAAAAATAGCAGCTTTTTTTTTTTTTCTGTACAGACGTATAGATGAATATCTGAACCGTAAAAAAGTTATAAAAGTGACATTAAAGACGATGTGTATGCAAATGTTTCATGGTCTAACATAGAACTGTAAGACCCATGAAGAAGTCCTAGTAACAGAGAAAATATCAACAAAGCTTAGAATGCTTGAATCCATTTACTGCTTTTCTTCTTACTGTTGTGGTGGTGTTTGAATTCCTTTCCTTGCAAACCTGCATGAACAGTTGGGCTGAGTCCCTGGAAACCCCTTCCCATCTGCGTCCTGGGGGGCCGGGAACCGGTGGGGTGGGGGGCGGCCGAGGTGGGGGGGCAGGAGACTGGCACGTGGGCGACCTTTCCTCAAAGCCTGTCTGCCAGGCTCTCGACAGGGCCTATTTTCTCCAGAATTCCTGGGGGCTAGCAGGTGGGGGGAGGGTGGGGAAGAGGGGTTTCAGCCTCTGGCAGTCTCCACTGAGAGAAAAATCCCATCCTGTCCGCTTCCCCCAAATAATAACCTAGTCATAAAGCAACTGGACCTGTGTGAACGCAGGACTGGAAAAGAACACCAGGGGCGATCGGATGGAGTGTGTCCTCAACGTGGCTCCTAAATGGTGTGACTAGCTACGGTGCTCGCCCCATGCCTCTGGAAACAAGGAAACAGGTGCCGGGACCGGGAGGGAGGAAGTCGAGGGTTTTGGCAGAATCTGGCAGCATTAAAATGGTAACAACCTCGAATGCATGATGGCCCTTTGTCAATTTCATATGTCCCTAAAAAGGTGAAAGATACAGTTAAAAAAATTCCGTCTCAACGTGTTTTTTGTTTTTGTTTTTTTTTATAAAGACCTACGGTGACAGGCAGGTGTGTACGGGGGTGGGAGGGGGCAATGTGGGGCCACAGGGAGGGACGGCCAGTTCCTCAATCTGATCGAAAGGGCGTCCCAGCTGGGCTTGCGGCAAAGATTTTTCCATTACGAAGCAGAGAGAAAGAGAAAGGGGGGAGAGAGAGAGAGAAGGGAGAGCGGGAGAGAGGGAGGGAGGGAGGGCGGGAGACGGGTCGGAGAGAAGTGAGGAGTGACAGGGAAAGCATGAGGAGACTCGATTCTCGAGTGTTCTGTTGCTATTAAGTGTTGTCGTTAAGGTTCTTAAAGGCCCATGTCAGTTAAGGGTTTGGGTAGGGAAATAAAAAGCTGCTTGCATATTGAAAAAAGGAACATCCCAAACGTGTTTACTGCAGAGAAGCCGTCTCCCGTGGGCAGCACTGGCAGTTCTGAAGATCCACTGAGGTACAAGAGGCTGTGAATAGATTGTTCGAACTCTCTCCCCCCACCCGCCGCCCGGCGTGCGCACACGTTACTGTTTGCACAGGATCCGGGATCCCAGGATCAGCAGGTCGAAGACTGGGGCAGAGGCAAGGCCCTCTCGTTCTTGCGTCCCCCGTTCATGTGCGCGTAAGGCTGTCTCTCGTCGAAGCTGGCTCGGAGCACCAGCACGCCAGGGCCTGGGCCGTTCTCGGCCTTGTGTCCTGAGTGTCTGTCGGGCAGCGGCAGCGAGGACGAGGAGGCGGAGGGGTCCAGGGGGACGCTCTCCATGTTCTCGGGCTCCAGGTCTAGCTCCTCCGGCTCGGGCGGCTTGTTCTCCTCGCTGTAGTAGAAGGACACCTCCCGGAAGCCGGGCTCCATCTCGTCCTTGACGCTGCTGATGATCTCCAGGAAGGAGGGCCTCATCTTGGGGTTGTACTGCCAGCACATGCGCATCAGCTCGAACCTGAGGTGGGGACACACGGCACATGGGCCCCGCCGCCAACGGGGGCCCCGGCCCAGCCACCTCCCCGGGCCACTCGCCGTGGTCCCCCGGCCACACGCAGAGACCCCGGGGGCGCTGCCGCCTCTCTGAGCCTCTGCCTTTCTCTCTCGATGGCCCAAGGAGCCTTCAGCTTCCCCTGTCCCATGTCCTACCATGGCTTTCGCTTCACCCAGGACCCAGGACCCTTCTCGGGGCAAAACCTAAGCACTTGTTCCCCGAGGAGGACAGATCTAGGTGTTATGGTGACAGTGCTAAGACATAAAAACAGCGGTGCCTGGGTGCAAAGTGGGTGAAGCGTCCGAGACTCGGTTTCAGCTCAGGTCATGATCTCGGGGCCATGGGCTCGAGCCCCGAGTCGGGCTCTACTGTTCGCAGGGAGTCGGCTTCAGATTCCCTCTCCCTCTGGCCCTCCCTTACTCTCTCTCTAAAATAAATAAATATTTAAGAAAGAAATAAAAATTAAAAAACCTATACAGGATTCTGTTTAAAGCATCTCTTATAGCCACGGAGGGAACATTACTTCCGGAATCAGGGCGCAGGAAACCTCTGGTGTGTCGGTAACAAGGGTTAGAAGCGATCGCAACTATCCTGACAGTGCGCTCTCTCTTAATCCCACCTCTGCTATTTCTAGGTTTACCTCGGGGGCTGGGGACAGCCAGCGGGGGGCCTGCAGAACAGGCAGTGGGGCGGTGCGGCGACAAGGACGGAAGGAGCTTGTGTTCCAAGTCGCCCCGGGGTCCTGTCCAGCGCCGCCCAGGCTGCCTGCTGCGCACCCCACCACGCAGAGCCTGCCCTCGGATCCAGGCTGCACCGAACTGACAGTTCCAGCAAAGACCTGCATCCAGAGCCCAACAAGGCAGGAGGTGCCGGTGGAGGAGGCAGCAGACACGGCGTGACGCCCGTGTGGGGACTCACCAGCCGGACCAGGACGGCATTTGGGTTGCAAACCTCTGCAAAACCCCCAGCGCCACGTGACCACCGGGAGCCTTCCTGGCAATGGGACGGGGCCCCCGGAGAGCCAGAGCCTGTGCCCGGAAGGAGACGGGAGGAATGGGGTGGTGGAGCCAGCCGACCTAGGGGAGGCCTGGGCTTTGACAGTTCAGGATGGCCGGGGGAGGGGGGGATGCTTCTGATTAACCCACAACCCAGACAGACCCAGCTGGGTAGACCTTGGGAGTGGAAAGGAAGGTGACGGAGCAAACAATCAGGCCGGCCCCAGAGCCGGAGGAGGCCACGGTTCCAGGAAGGGCTTGGCCAGTGGCCCTTTCTCGCGTGCCCTGGAAGCAAAAGAACCTTCCCTTCCCACTGGTGTTCTTGCCAGAAAAGTTCTCTGTAAAACTTCTAGCTAAAGAGATGCTTTTCAATAAAGATGGCTCCATGGAACTCCCCATATTTGGGAAGCACAGAGCCTCCCAGATTGGCTCCTGGCTTTCCTTCGGGCTGACCATTTGACGGACAGAGCACTTGCTTGTGTCTGGCCCCAGGGAAGAAGCCAGGGGAGAAGCCCGTGGGACCCAGAACCCAGGCTGCAAAGACAACGCTCCTAAGCTAATGGCCCCAACTACCTTGAAAGAACTGGGGAAAAGGTGTCAAGTCGTTTGGAGGGAAAAGGACGTGACTTTGAGGGAGGGTGGACATAGGAGAGGCTTTCCGCCCGTGTTGCTACCTGTTTTTGTAAACCGCGTTTTATTGGACCAGCCACACCTATTTGTTTACATGTGTCTGTGGCTGCGTTCAAGGGACAACTTCTAGTTGAGCAGTTGGAAGAGAGACTGGTCTAGAAGCCCAAAATATCCGCCGTGTGGCCCTATACAGAAAACGTCTGCCACCCGTCCTCCGGCAGAAAAATATCTGGACAAAATGTGAAGCCTGACCTGATTGCCCCCTCCCCACACTACCCCCGACCCCTTGGCCACACCACTCACCGCGTGGCAGGACCGACCCCCCCAATTCACGCGCTCAGTGACACACACGGGGTGGCAGGCAGGGCTGGACACACGGGAGCTGCCTTCCTCCTCCCGAGCCTGGGAAGCAGGCGCCTTAGAATATGTGCCCATTTCGTAGCTGAAGAAGTGGAGGCACCAAGAGATTCCATGATCTGTGCGAGCAGCGAGGGTGAACGGGGAGGGGGTGCTCCCCTGGAGAGGAGGGCTGGGCTTTGAGCAACACCTACCTCAGGAAAAGGGGCATTTTCTCAGCCTCAACAAAAGCAACCCTGGTCTTCCGAGGAGACCGGGTGCCTTTCCTCTGGTCACAAGTGCTCTGGGGGATTTGCACTGATAAACAGGGAGCTCCTGCCTTGGGTCCCCTGGCAAGCACGCCCACCTTCCCTGATCGGAGGAAAAGGACCCCCCTCCCCTGGCCCCCCAAATAAGTCAGGCCATAAATACACAGGACCCCTCTCTGGGGCTCGGCTGCAATTTCCTCTCTGGCTGACTGACTTGTCCCTGAATAGAAGCGCGGCCGGCCAGGAACACGTGATGAGGGCTGGCTCAGGGCTGCTGGGGTGGGGAATGGGGGGGTGCGTGAGGAGGTGCCACTGGCAGGGGACTGACTGGAGTGACATCAGCACAAACAAGCCATGCGATGCCTCTCTTAACCCATCCCGAGTCACAGCCCTTCCAGGGCTGCCCATAAAAGGAAGTCTTTTTCACTCTGTAGGATCCCAGACCTTGTTTACACTATCTCCACAAGAAAACTTTCCAGTAGGATCTAGAAGGATTTATGGGCTGATAAACCTCTTCTTTAAAAAAGCACATGTCGGGACGCCTGGGTGGCTCAGTTGGTTGGACGACTGCCTTCGGCTCAGGGCGTGATCCTGGAGTCCCGGGATCGAGTCCCACATCAGGCTCCCAGCTCCATGGGCAGTCTGCTTCGCTCTCTGACCTTCTCCTCGCTTATGCTCTCACTGTCTCTCTCTCTCAAATAAATAAATAAAATCTTTAAAAAAAAAAAAATAAATAAAAAAGCACATGTCTTACAACTAGTTGGCTCTGGCGAGGCCGAGCCGTCCTCTCCCGGATGCCCTCTTCTGGGGGCCGGGGAGGGGTATGCGCGGACCCTTCACCCTGGGCGGCAGGAGATCAAACGGGGCGGCTGGCTGCCCTGCCTGGCGGGGAAGGGTGAAGCCGCTTAAGGGAGCCCAGTGTGGCCCCGGGGGGCAGCGTGAGGGAACAGCGACGACCGGCTCGCTCCCTCCCATCCCGCACACTGAGGGCCCCGGGGTCGCATCCTACTCTGGGCCCTGCTGTGCACACACGCGGCTTGTGAGCATAAGCCAAGCAGTGAGATGCAGCGCGGCCTCCGTCCACGCGGCCACTGTCGCAACAAAGACCAGGTTCCAGAAAGGCCCGGAAGGGCTAGGTGTGCCCCTCCTCCACCTCCTCCTGGCAGCCTGGAACAGCCAGGATTGCCTTGTGAGCCTCTTCTCAGCTGGGGCCAGCAGTGGGACAGCAGGACCGCTGGACCCCCCACCCCACCCCACTCTGTCTTCGGGCCGAGATCAAATGCAGGGCCCAGGTACCCCGAGACAGCCCACGGTCGGAAGGCTGCGCAGGCGAAGACGGCCATTCCTGACTGTCCGGATTCTACTCCGGCGCCCGAATCCCACCAAACCAGCGTGGATCACCGGCGCCGAGGGAGCCTTAACCAGCAGAGCCTACTGAATCGGTTTCAGGTGGGCTCAAAAGTTCAAATTCTGCCCCACGTGCTGTAGACCGCCCCCGACAACTGTCCAGACGTGTGACACTGCGGAAGTGTTACTGAAGACCAAACGGCTTCTTGGCCCAGGGCTTCCGACTCCAAGCGTCCCCTCTGCTCGAGATCTAGCCTGCGGCGTGAGAACCCAGTCCCGCCGCCCCGCTTCCGAGAGCTAGGACCCGGCCTTGCCACCATCTCTGGGGTGTCAGCAGTCCGCATGTAGCCAGAGGGGCGCAAGGACATTCGTGGTGTAAGTACAGAGCCGTAAGATGGGCTGTCATTGATTTAAAATGCGAACCACCGGCGAACCACGAGCCAAAGCTGATCTCGTGCCCCTGGTTAAATTAATTCAAACGGAGTCTCGGCATTAAGACTCCCAAGCCTGGATGGGACTCTGTGTGGCTTGGACCACTCTGCCTTTCCTCCAAGCCACGGTGCACCTGGCGCACCTGGCCACTGGGGGACGGGCGTACCGGCCACTGCAGAGCAGTCCACCTCACCTGCCTGCGCGGATGCTGAGCTGAGGGCCTCCAGAAGCCTCTGCTCCTCCACCCCACCCCCCGTTATCACACTGGGGCCCGTTCAGACCCCTGGAGCACACCATCGAAGGGTCCCTCTCCCACACGGAGGCCCAGCAGGGCTTTGGGGCAATTCCCAAGAGCTCAGTGACTCGACTCTCCTCTCCTCTGGGAGAAACAGGAGTCCGTCCTTGCCGTGCCGGTAACCAAAGATGTCCTCTGCCAGAACCCTCCTTCACCCAGGCTCATCGTTCAAGCTCGATACGTTCAAGCCCACCCAGACACTCCCTATACAAGCAACTCGCCTCCTTTCATTTTGTTATTTTCTTAGAAGGGAGAACAATCCGCCAAGGGGAGAGGGTTCTGGATGGCAAAGCCGGAAATGCCTCGTGAATTAAACATCTAACATCCACCGGTAACCTCTCCGTGTGAGTTTCCTGGTCAGTCCGTGCTGGGAACGGAAGTGCGCTGCCTTTCCCGCGGCAGGTGGGCTGCTTCCCACGCCTATTAAATCAGTATCAAAACTCCGGTCACCGGGAGGTAGCTCAACTCTAGGAGTCCTACAAGTTTCTCAGCGGCCAACATTTATCCCAAAGAGGAAGCTCGAAAACAATACCTCTCCTCCCACCACCCCCAAATCGCGTGAACGCAATGCACACGTGCTTTTTTGGACTGTCTCTAAGCTTGCTACCACGCCACGGGCTCTAGCCACTGCCTCTGTCCTGCACCAGACACCTGGATGCGAATTCAGTACGCATCACTCCTCATGCTCCATGACTTAGATTTCCGCTCTGAAGGAAGACGTTTCTTATAATGCACTGGCAAGAATACGGCAGCCACACTGTTCGGAGAATAGCCCCCAGGGACAGCCCCCCCCCGGCCCCACCGCCGAGCAGGGCCCCTGTAATCTCCAGCCACATCACGGAGGGCTGCTCCCGCGATGTTAGGCGGGAAAGGCCACCATGGTTTCTGCTCTGCTCTGGACTCATTTGCTTTGGGGCAGCGGAGACAAGCTGCAGGTGCTTGTGGCCTATTGGCTGGTTTTGTAAGGCCTAGGAGCTAAGAATGGTTTTTTATACTTTAAAGTGGTTTAAAAAAAAAAAATAAGAATAATATTTTGTGACGTGAGGAGTACGGGAAATTCAAACTTCAGTATCCCCAAACCAAGGGGTCCAGGAGCACAGCCGTGCCCAGTCACGTGGCACGTGTGACGGCTTTGGCTCTGTGACAGAGGTGAGTGGCTGTCACTGAGACCGTGTGGGCCCCTGGAGCTAGAAAGTATTTCCTCTCTGTCCTTCCAGAGGAAGCGTTTGCTGAGCCTGCTCGGGGAGAAGCCAGCTGCCTGGCACCTGGCCCCATGGGGGTGCCACCTTGCAAGGGGGTCCCAGCCCTGGTCAAGCCCACTGCGGACAGCGGCCCTGGGCGGGAGACTCAGGCTGCAGCCGGCCAGCCTCCGCCTTCAGACACTCTGTGGGATGGCAAATGCTAATCATTGTTTTCAACTCTTAAGTTTGGGATAATGTCCTGCAGTGGAAAACTGGTACAGGTACAGGTCGGGAGAGGGAGCGTCTCCACACTAGGCAAGAAAATGCACTAAGTGACTTTTTTTTTTTTAAACTAAGTGACCTTTGAGTTTCTTCTAACTTTGGGTCCTGAAGTCTAAGAGGCTAATTGGGAAGGTTCTTGAGGGACCTGGGAAACCCCGTTGCCTCCCACTCTGTCTCCGCCACCCTTTCCCCACCCCCCACCATTCACGCTGCCCACACACGAGCAATGCAAGGATGCTGCTTTCCCTATGGCAGTGGTAGGTCCTCTCTCATACTTCCATGCAAACTGTCCTTGGGCTAGAATGGGCTTCAGCTGAACAAACATTCACAAGCAGCAGCTACAGGGCGCAGGGCCCAGCTAATGTGCTCCCCAGCACAGGGGTGCCACACTGAGTCACCCCCAGCCCCCAGGCCCTGCAGCTGGGCAGTCAGGGCCATGGGGACAAGGCTTCCCACACCTCCACGGAGCTGGGGAGTCAGTCTTGGTAGCAACCCAGTCCTTCAGAAAACAACACAAAAGCTTGGTTTGTTGATGGACAATGGTTTCTGCTTCCCAAGCCGCGGCAGCCGGACCCTGAGACGCTCCCCGAGATTCCTGCCCCTGTAACCCCTCACCTGAATGCGGCTCGGACCACGGATGACGACGGGATTTCCCTCGGCTATTTTAGTTTTCTCGTCAGCTGACTGAGTTAACCACAAGGGAGATTATCTGGGGTAGATGTGGCTTAATCAGGTAAAACAAAAGGTAAAAGCAGTGGAGAGAGGGTCATCCTGGGTCTGAAGAAGCAAGCTGCTCAGGTGGCAGAAGACAGTCCCCGGGAGGGTGACAGTCCCGCAGCCACAGGACTGAATCCTGCGGACAACCTGAGGGGTGTGGAGCGGGAGGCCCAGAGCCTGGGACGATGGTGGCCCCAGATTTCGGTCGGCTGAGACTGAGCAGAGGGGTCAGCCCACCTGCGTCTGGATTCCTGTTCCAAGGAAAGTGCTGAGAGACTCAAATGAGCGAGACTTTCATGGCTGTTGAGGCCAGTTTCCCTGGTATCCGCCTGAGAGGATATCTGCCTCATGTTTGCAAACCATCCTGCCGCTCGGAGGTGGCCCGAGACAGTGCCCACGTGAGGCAGATCTAGGGGGTCTTCCACATAGACACAGACGCAGCCCCACAGTCCCTCTGGGATCTCTCCTCACGTGAAGCCAAACAGGTCCTGAAAAGCACTTCTGGAAAATTCCTGAATTGGTGCCCAGGTCCGAGGTACTAGTGGTGGTAGCCTACCTTCCACCCATTGGGATCCAGAAGAATCTCCGGGCCCCACCTCCACGTGCGTGTTAAAACCAAGTGCACCATTCTCTACCTGTCCCTGTCCTGCACCTGACGACCCCGCCCCAGGCCACCTTCACAGCCTCCTCTGACTTGTTCCTCCTCCACCAGACAGTGAGGCCCAGCCGCCTTCTGCAGCCCTGGCCTCTGGCAGCTTCTCCTAAGTGCCGAGCAGCGAGGCCCAGGAGGCTCTTGGACACTCTGCGTTAGGTTCCCCGGGGGTCACTGCCTGAAGCTCCAGGGAGCATGACCCTTGCATGGTTTACGACTTCTGTCCACGCTCGGCAGGGAGGACACCTGAGGGTAGCCCCACGGCAGAGGCAAGTGCAGGTGCCAGTTCTTGCAGGTCTGCCCACCGCTGCGGGAGGCTCTGGAACGGGGTCAAGAGCGCTCACGGTCATGCAGGTGTCCCCCATGACACCCCCTTTTTAAACTTTGCAGGGCGAAGACGGGTAAGGATTGCTTTGGGCAAATACTCCACAGAGACACGTGGCCTGAGAGGACCAGTGCCAACTGGTCCATCAGAACCCTAAGGGAGACGGAGGGAAACTGAGGCAGCCCCATGAAGGCACAGGTTCCCACCATCAAGAAGACCCTCTTTGAAACCACCTGCCGGCCTGAGAGACTGGCTCCCAGAACTGCGCCCCCCACCCCAGGTCACGGGTCAGAGAACGTGGAGGGGGTGCGGCGGGGGCCCAGGGACGACGTACAGCATGTCGGGACAGTTGTCCGGCTTGTCCAGAAGGCCGCCCTCCATAACGAAGCGAAGGACCTGCTCGTTGGACAAGCCCTGGTAGGGCTGCTCGGCCAGCGTGGCGATCTCCCAGAGCACGACCCCGAAGGACCTGTGGGAGAGAGGGGACAACGTGAGGGCTCAGAAAGGGGACCGCTGACCGCGCTGGATCTGTCCACCCAGCACCTGCCGGCCCCAGGGGCAGCCACCCGCGTGTCCTGCTGTGGGCCCGGCACTGGCGGGCTGTGCACGTCCGTCTCCCTCGGTTGCTGTTCATGTTTCCTGCACAGGAGACACAGCCCCAGGGCACAGTGGAGGAAGCCAAAGCGGAGGGGGTTTGCAGGGGCCCCCAAAGGACTAGGAAGCGCCTGAGCACTCTTGGGAAGCCTGGACAACCTGAGGTCAGGGCCCCAGCTGTGCAGCGGGCAGGACTGTCTCCCAAACGCACTGTATCCTGTAATCCAAAGCAGATTCCCAGGCCTTGCCGGGACCGCAGTGCAGTGGGCTCGAACGCAGCCCTAAGGACAGCCAAGCTGGTGAACAAGCTCCCCCGATTTGGGAAGCTGTACCCAACTAGCTCTCAAGCCTGCCTGCAGAGTAGAGTCTCCTGGCGAGTTTTTAAAACACATGGTGCCTCGGGTCCCTGGCCACAGTTCGGATCCCATCGGTCTGGAGTGTTGGAAAACTCACCGGGGATCTCCCCAGGGCCAGTGGGGGCAGTGGGGAGAGAAGCGCTGGGGGGCTATGAGAGCTGCCGACTGTGGGGGGCTCAGTCTCATGGCGGGGGTGGGGCCCCTGAGGGAGCGAGGAGGGCGGGACTGGCTGGTTTGGGGGCTCCCGGGCAGCTGGGCGTCCTTAGGCAGGTTCAGCCAAGTGGCAAAGGGGCCGAGAAGTCAATTCAGCAAGGGGAGCAGTGAGCGATTCTGCCAAGCATGCCGTCTGTCTGTTGGTTTAGAAGATCCAACGACCCGAAAACAAATTAAAATACATATACACGCACACCGAAAGGTCAGGCGGGTAGTGTTTAAAGAGGCAATGCTGTAATCTGCAGAGTCAAGGTGCCTTCCCGACACGCACGGCTGGCTTGTACAGCTTCTCCTCCGTCTGTCTGTCTTTACATTCGGTTCATTTTGGTGGAATAAAGCAGGCTCGCCAGCAGCCCATGGCCCGAGGGGCTTCCGATGGGACTCTGTGAGGCCAGGGGTGCTGGCGGAGCCGCATGGAACATTCTGGGGCCCGGCGCTTCCCGCCGAGAGCTCTCGGGATCCTGAACCAGGAAGGGCTCAGATTCTACCACAATCATGAGCGGAAGGCTTCTGGGCAAATTGCTGTTGAGCGCAGACGTGGGACACGAAGACAGAATCTTAGCAGAGGACGCACCCACCCAAGGTCCTTTTTGATTTCCAGTGGCCAAAAAAGAGTCTTTAATGTTGCGTAAGAGACCTAGAAAAGCCAGAGACCGCAGAGGCCCCAGTGCGGTGTTCAGAGGCTCAGCTGGGGCGGCCAGCCAGCTTCTCCATCAGCTTCGGCGGAGCGATCTCCTACTGCAGGGCACCTGGTCCCAGCGGCCCATGTCCCGGAGGCCACCGCTGCCAAGCAGGGCAGCCCAAGACACGGCCAGCTTGCTGTGTTTGCTGACTGCAGGCCGGGGGAGCATCTGGGAGCTCAGCTCCCTCCCGAGACACCTGTGGCTCCGCAGGCCACAGCACTCACTGGCTCACTCACCGGCTCCCGCCTGGACCCTTCCAGCCGCTCTGGCTCAAGCTCCTGGTCACGGTCACCTGGCCGTCCATAAACTTCACGTGTCGCAACCACAGTCTATCCCACAGCCCTGCTCTTCTGGCCTCACTGGGGCTGTCCACCCTGGGTCCCCCGTCCCTCCACCTCCTTGGAGCCCAGCACCGTGCCCCAGGATCCCGTTGGGGCGCCAGCACCTGACTCCACGCAGCCTCAGGCTTCAGCTGATGGGACCATCTTAAACTGCAGCGCTGGGTCCCACTCCTGGGTCCTTCTGCCTTCAGTGGCTCTGCGGGTCTTTGCAGAACCTGAAGGATCAGGCCTAAGCCCCTGACACAGCGCTGGTCTCTCTCTCCCGAAACCCCCTCAGGGGAGTCCCACCGTCCTCCAGAAGCAGCAAGCACGTCCTGCCACCATGGCTTCCCCTGCATTCCCGCTGCCAGGAACCCGCACCCTCACGGCTCTGGCTGGGACAATTCATACTTTAGGGTGCCGCAGGACCCCATCTCTCCTGATCAGGCTTCCATGACTCTAGAACCTCAGGATCACTTCCTCTTCTCCATATGACTTCACCCCTCAAGGACAGGAGTCCTCCCCGCCACTGAGCCTTTGCTGGGCCTCACCAGGCCCTCGTGATCACAGCCGTGAAGTAACACGGCAGGTAAGAGGCCCGGCTCTCCCCCGGAGGCCTCCCCCCGCGTGACTCCTCTGTGATGTCAGTGTCGCTCGTCAGGCAGGGCCACTTAACCCTAGAGTCTGGTCATCCTTCGCGGGACGTGACCAGCTGCAGGGAGTCTATGGATGGAGGCTGAACCGACTCTACCCAGCACCGAGACGCCTCCCTGGCATCCCGGGTTGTCACAGGAGCCATTTAAACATCAGTCAAGCTCCTGCGGGCCTCACGGGGCGTGTAGACATTCCCAAACAGACCTCACCCACGGACGGAGCAACCGAAGCCCAGCAATGTCCCACGGGTTGACCAAGGCCACACAGCCAGTCAGGGACGCTGAGGAAGAGGCAAAACCCATGTGTTTCTCGAAGCAGGTACTTAGCAATGTGGCACTTTTTATGTGAACATAAAACCAAGGCACGAATTCCGTGGACACGGCTCTTCCTGAAACATGGAACAAATGCCTTCGTGTGCTTTTTGAATTATGAGCATTGCTTTCCCCAGAGATGGTGCAGTTTGCTGTGAATCTCACAGGTCAGTTTGCTGTGAATCTCGCAGGTCAGTGCTGGCACTGCCTGAGGTCAGTGTTCAGGGGCCGCGCCTCTGCATCCAAGACCGGATTGTGTCACTGTCCCATCTACCAGCAGCTCAAGACCTACAGAGAGATCCATGTTCCCCTCTCTCATATCTGAGCCACTAGAGAAGCAGATGATTGTAAGTGGGTGCAACCAGCCCTGGATATTTGTGGCTGTTTGGAAACCGTAGTGA
Organism: Neogale vison; assembly: GCF_020171115.1. Lineage (NCBI taxonomy): Eukaryota > Metazoa > Chordata > Mammalia > Carnivora > Mustelidae > Neogale > Neogale vison. The sequence goes on along the minus strand of NC_058103.1, from coordinate 136,029,950 downwards.
GTCAAGAAATGAAGACTGTTGGAGACGGTCCGCATACCCAGGAAGGGAACACACTTGTGTCTCCTGACCCGAAGGAAATGCTGGCAGGGACACAGGGCTAGAGAGGAGCCAACACCGGGTCCAAGGGCCTGGGAATAAAATCTCAAAGGGGTACAGAAAAATGTAGAAATGTCCAAACTGCAGAAAAGAGACCCCTTCCTGTGACTCCGAGGCCCGTCTTATCAGAAACACAGCACGGTGTGCAGCTCTGCCTCAGAGAAGGGCCAACAGGTACCACCAAGAGACCGATCTGAGCCTAACATGAGCAAGACCAGCAAAGAGCAGGGACGTCTTAAGAAGTAAGCGGTCTGTTTCCGTCCCTGGAGATGTGAGCAGAACCTGCTCAACTACTAGCTGTCGGACACCATGGATGGGACCTGGGGGCTGGATGTGACCACACAGATACCCCCCAGGTCTGGGATTCTGGGGTCTCCTTCACAAAGTCAAATAAAACTCTTTGTCTCTCTTTCTAGATTTTCGACTGTTTAGGAATGACTATGCTATTGACTATATTCTAAAATGACTGGGGCGCGTGGGTGGCTCAGTCAGCTAAGAATCTGCCTCTGGGTCAGGTCACAATCCCAGGGTCCTGAGATCGAGTCCCACGTTGGGCTCCCTGCTCAGCAGGGAGTCTGCTTCTCCCTCTCCTTCTGCTACTCCCCCTGCTTGTGCTCTTTCTCTCTCTGTCAAATAAATAAACAAAAACTAAAAAAAAAAAAAAAAAAAAAGAATAGGGGCACCTGGGCAGCTCAGTCGTGAAGCATCTGCCTTCGGCTCAGGTCATGATCCCAGGGTCCTGGGGTCGAGCCTTGTGTCGGGCTCTCTGCTCGGTGGGAAGCCTGCTTCTCCCTCACCCACTCCCCCTGCTTGTGTTCCCTCTCTCACTGTGTCTCTCTCTGCCAAATAAATAAATAAATCTTAAAAATAAAAATTAAAATAAAGTAAATAAGAATAAAAACCTTAAAAAAAAAGATTTCCGTTCCTTTGACATGGAAAGCTTTAAATCCTAGGTGCTCTTCACCAACATCTTGGCTGGCCTACCCTACCTACCTGTGTTACCCTTGAAGGCTGTGTTTAAAAAACAAAACAAAACAAAAAAAACTAATGCCTGGACATTGAATGGAACGAATACCAAATACCCACTCTTGTTTATTTAAATATATGATTGGTTCATGATCGATGCCATCAAGTGGGAGAACACGGGCATCAAACGCTCTCTATGTGTCCTTCTACTGCTGTTTGTCCCAGTTGTTGCTAACCTGAGTTTGGGCAAAATTTGCCTGGAGATATTAATAACTCCAGTTTTATTGTCCTATTCTGCCCCTTGTTTTCCCTGGCTTTCACAGTTTTCTCTATTTTATCGTACTGTAAGCTGACCTTGGAGCTTTTGGAGGCACAGGGGCTAGAATAATGAGATGCGTGAAGAGACCCAGGCCTGTCCCCTCCCCATCATCTCTACATCTAAAAATGACGGTGAGCACTTTGATTTGACAGCAAAGGGATAACTATCCCGGACAGGCTGATTGCAAAACAGATCTCATATGTGAACTCGAGAAGCAACTGTGCTTTGCCAGGTCATATTCAAATCCTATTTCCAATTTGCACCTGTCTTCAAAGGAAGATCCAAGGCCCTTGAACTGTGAAAGGTTCATGAGGTTAAAAAAAAAAAAAAAATGATGTCGGTCACTATTTAAATAACTCCTGTGTGTGCTCGTCCAGACAAGTGGAGTGAACAACTACCATTTCTATAACACATCAGCATTGGGATCTCCGGAGGGGACAGCCAAGAAACGAGCTGACGTGCTAGAAGGCAGATGTGCCAGGACCTCAGCCTGCCAAGGACCCCAGTTGTATTTTAGAACCTGACCTCCTCTCTACAAGGCTGCTGATGAATCACAATAGTACAACTAAGAGCTCTCTGCACTCTGCAGCTGGTAAGCTTTCTACCCTGAGACACATTTATCTTTAAGGGAGACATTCTGCTTTCCATACCATCCCTGGGTCAACGATGATGGTGCCCATGGAAAAAGGACAGAAGCAGACAGGACCAACCAGAAAACATATCCGGACTCATACGCTTTTCATCTAAATAAAGAAATGTCTGCAATAATCTCAAGTTTGAATCAGGTAAGGCAACCACGCACATGCAAAGTATCTGTTGGGAAAGATAAAATGAGAGCAGGCAGACCGGGGAGAAGGTGAAGTCCTCTGACTCCCGGTGTTCTGTCACTAGGGCTCCTGGCCGCTTAGCGAGCAGCTACGGGTTGGAAGAAAGGTTGGTCCTATATATTTTTCAGATCCCACAAATGCCCTTAGCGAGGTTGCCCACAACAGGAACCTTAGACAATGCAGGAGTGTGGCCCACATAACACTTTTGGGCTGAAGCTGGAAATGGGCTAAGAGTGAACAGAAAACAGGAGAAAAATAAAGCCCTTGAGACTGAGCCAATGGGATCTGTGGAGGCTGGAGGGTGCCGGGCTTGTGTTATAGAAAAGTCTCTCATACCAGACGTCAGAGTGAGTGGTGAAGACTCCATCCTTGAGAGACTCGGGGGACATCCAGCGCACAGGCAGCAGCCCCTTTCCTCCTTTCCGGTAATAGTCTGTCTCGTAGATGTCTCTCGTCATACCGAAATCTGTAAGGTGGAGAGAAGGGCTGCAGGTGAGGGTCCCATGCCCACATCCAAGGGGGAGTGCACTTTAAGGAGGCGGGACCTCAGTGTTCACAATTGTATAAGGCAGACTCAGCAAGGGATAATTGGTTAATCACATGACAAGGAAATACCAAGAAATCTCGGCTTTCAAATAGGTTTCTAATTTGAGTCTCCAAAAAAGTTAATTCCAGAAGTGCTGTGGTGGCTGAGTCGGTTAAGCGACTGACTTTTGATTTCAGCTCAGGTCGTGATCTCAGGGTCGTGAGATCGAGCCCCAAGTTGGGCTTCACACTCAGCCGGGAGTCTGCTTGAGATTCTCTCTCTCTCCTTTTGCCCCTCCCCCTGCTCTCTCTCCTTCTCTCTTTCAAATAATCATTTTTTAAAAGTTAACTCCAAATAAATAAATAGTTAATTTCTTTATTTACTTAAAAATGAGAAGCATTTACAAATTATCGAGGCATACAATTTATTAAGAAAATACATACTGTGTAGACCCAATGGTCACTTTTATGTGGTTTTAAAACCTGGTGAAATAAACAAGGGCGTGTTGACTCTTATTGCCTTGGTAGCACTGCCTACTGCCAGAGGAAATAAGGTAGTTTTGCTGCTTAATATGGGGGAAAATATTGAAAGTACAAATTCACGGGGGAAAAAAGTACCCTAAGATGCCGGGGAGAGGCTATTTACTAGGCCCCTGGAGCTATTACTCAATAATGTTTTTCAACATAATACTCCCACTCATTTTTGAAAACTTCTTCCATTTTCCAGTCTCCAGAAGATGTCACGTAATTACGCTTGAAGGCAGGCTTGCTTTATAATCCTAAATTATTGCTTCTTTGTCAGATTTTGATTTTCCACTCAATCGTACAAACTTTTCTTACAGGGACTCTTCCGTTCTCCTTCCCAGGAGAAAGGGCTGCTCTCCTTTCTAAAATGTTCATTCATGTCTCTAACTATGCCACAAAGCCGTCAGGCTACAAAGCAAACAACACGGGGAATAAAGTTCCTTGGACTTAACCAACACAATTTACTTGTACTGAGCTGAGGGCCATCAAACTGCCTCTGGTGAAATTACTTGTCATGTTTGTAATCCAAGAGACACTGGGCATAGGAAAAATAGGGGTTTTGAACCCTAGTGAAGAATAAAAATGAATGCCGAAGTCTTATCTTGGAATTAATCCAGTGACATGCAAATGAGAGGACTTGCCTTTATTTGCATAGAAATGGAAAAAAAAATAATAAAGGAAATCCCAGAAAAAGAACACAAACTATTTTTTAACACAAAAGAAAAATTTCAAATTTTAGTGAGAAAAACCACAAGTACCAGGAAAATGTCACTACAAATGTGCCAATCAGTTAAACGGCAAATATGGTCCTTGTTGATTTGGACTTCTGAAGGCAAGAGGCACAATACTAGCTCTCCCACCATGATGTGAAGCCAGGAAGAAAGGAGTGTGAACTGAGCTCCTGCATGTAACAGGAAGAGGGTGGGAAGCACAATGCCAATGGCTGGAGGACATAACATCTATAGAGGCCTAAGCATGTGCGTATAGCCACCCGAACCCACTTCTTCCCACCATTTCATCTTCTGTATCAGCATGCCCATTTCAGAGGGACAGAGACTGAGGCTCATAGAACTTAAGGCACTTGCCCCAAGTCTTATCTGTTATTGGCAGAACCAGGATTTAAGCTCAGGCCTTCTATATTCGCTGGTGCTGGGGAACGGGAGCTGGTTGGCATCTCTGTGGGAACAATCTGAGTCCTCATGGAGAAGGGAGGGCAATGCAAAAGCAAGGGCAAGTGAGCAGGAAGCACAAAGAAAGCCCAGACAGCAGCCAGAGAGGCTCTTCCTTGGAAACCCGGAAGCATGACAGCCTCCCAGGCTTCAAGGCGCACCAGATGTGCGGAAGCTTCAAAGGGCCAAATCCAGGGACCAGTGGCTCCTGAATGAGTAATTCTGAGGACCAAGGGATGTTTATTCTATGATACCATTCCACTCATCACCTCTGTCTCCTACAGATGGAAAATCTCATTTGGTAACTATTCTAGAGGCGATACTCACTGTTCACAATTGAAGGGCCCAAACAGTTCATTCAGAATCATTGCTAAAGAAAAAAATTATTGCTAAGAGTGCATTTCCAGAATAGACAGTTTAAGAGCTAGACAAAGAGGTGAGTTTTATTTCACTTTATTATCTTTTCCGTACTTTGAATGCATCATGCCATTCCCTTTGGGCCTGCAAAGTTTCTGCCGAAAAATCAGCTTATAGTTTTATGGGGTTTCCCTTGTATATAACTGTTTTCTTTTTTCTTGCTGCTTTTAAAATTCTCTTTATCACTACTTTTAGCCATTTTAATTATTATGTATCTTGGTGTGGACCTCCTTGGGTTGATTTCACCAGGGGCTCTCTCTGCTTCCTGGGTCTGTTTCCTTCCGCAGATTGGGGACATTTTCAGCTATTATTTCTTTATTTTATAAATTTTCTTTCTCTTCTCTTTCTGGCATCCCTAAAATGTGAATGCTATTATGTTTGATAGTGTCGGTGACTTCCTTTAACCTATCCTCTAACTTCCTTTAACCTATCTTTTGTTCCCATTCCCTTTGGTTGCTTTTCATGACTCTCCCTTCCAGCTCATGGATCTGTTCTTCTGTCTCCTCTACTACTTATTCCCTCTAGTGTATTTTTAATTTCAGTTACTGAGTTCTTCATCTCTGATTGGTGCTTTGGTATATTTTCTATCGCTTTGTTGAAGGTCTCAAATGAGGTCCTCCACTCTTTTCTCAAGTCCAGTGAGTATGGTTATGACAATTACTTTGCATTCTCTATCAGGCATATTGCTTATCTCTGATTTGTTTAGCTCTGTTGTTGTGATTTTGCCCTGTGCTTTCATCTGAGACATATTCCTCTGTCCCCTCACTCTCTGTGTCTGTCTTTATGTGCTGGGACAGTCAGAAAAATCAAAGAGGTTAATTTTAAATAGATTTCAGATGCAAAGTGTCCCCTGCAGTTTCTCAGGATAAATATTTGATGTTTTTCTGAACCATCATCATCTCATAGTAGGAAGATAAGGGTCCTGGTAAGAGCAGGTATCTTCCTGGGCAGTTCTGAGGTTGTATATAGTTTTTGTTTTGTTTTTAGATCAGGATTAAGAGATCAAGGCAAAGCCTACACCTAAAGGTTGAAATAAATTTCTAACTTACACCAGAAATGTAATCCAACCCCCCACCCCGGCTTTTTTTTTGGTGTTTGAGTGGGTGGTGGCAACAAGAGGTCTAACCAGCAGGTTGGTTAGCTAAGTATTACAACAGACAGGTCACGAGTTTAGAAGATGATCAACCTGCGCATGAACCCCAATTAGCAGTGATCTTCCCTTACTTGAGGGATTGCCACTGCCCTGTCACTGCTCCTATTCTTTGTAGGGCCCTCACCATCAGGCGATCTCACCTCTTAGAAAACTCCATGGACTACTGGAAGACAAAGCTCCTTTCAAGCTTAGAATATTAGGGGAAATACTGATAATTTGGATGGCAACTTTTATTCCCAAGTCAAAAATCACCTGAGGATGTCGCCTCAATTATTTGCGTAACTAATGCTTAGAACTGTTCTGCCAAGAAATGCCTCAAGTGCCAGGAGAGGCTACCTCAGGGATCACGGCCTCAGTCCACCCTTGCCCACTACTTGTTCCGCTGTGTCCACATGTGCAGTAGGGATCTGAGCCAACCCGGCCAGATTTTCGATCGACTATCAACTGGAGACAACCATGTTATTCCCAAGAGCAAGATTCCGTACTCATGGGATGCATTGGAAAACCTCTTTGCACATCGGCTAATACCAGCTCAGTTCCTACAACATGAGTGAGTTTAGTTCTTGCTCAGCTCTGAAGAGCTAAGAACACACCTCCGATTTTGACCGTGAAATCTTCGGCCACCATGCAGTTCCGGGCGGCCAGGTCTCTGTGGACAAACTTGTTGGCGTTGAGGTATGCCATGCCGTCTGCAATCTCCCCAGCCATCTGGATCATCTTGCTTAGGCTTGGAGGTGCTAGGACTGGATTATTCTGTTGGAGATTAGGGAAAAAAAAAAATTCACATGAGAATTTAGGCACTCTTCCCACCCTACATTCTTTCAGGGTGCGCAAATCCATCTTGGTTCAATCTGAGCATCACAGGTCATTCTGCTAAGAAACAGGACTTTCTCAGAAGGAACATATTATTATGGAGACCAGAGCATCTGCTTCGTGGTAAAGTCATGCGCTTGCTCACTGACCACATCACACAAAGCTGCAGCAAGAAACACCAATTAGCACAACTTGGGACCAGCATTTTCTATTTTGGGTAGCACAAAAATTATTTAAAGTGAATCTAGCAATTTCTGATATTACGAATTCTTGGTTATTAAATTTTTTTAAATCTTTTTTTTTTTTTAAGATTTTCTTTATTTATGTGACAGAGAGAGACACAGCGAGAAAGAGAACACAAGCACGGGGAGAGGGAGAAGGGAGAAGCAGGCTTCCCGCTTAGCAGGGAGCCTGATGTGGGGCTCGATCCCAGGACCCTGGGATCTTGACCTGAGCCGAAGGCAGACACTTAACGACTGAGCCACCCAGGCACCCCTTGGCTACTCAATTTTTATCAGTTCCTGTGTTCCTTTATTTCTATAATGGAAGTCCAGGTAAACGGATGGAGAAGATATTACAAAGGCTATGCGGAAATAAGCAGGTGTGTTACCCAAATGGACACCATATGCCTTTTTTCCCACATAAGCACTGTTATAAATTACTTGATCTTTCTCTTTCTCTTCAACTTTCTTCTAAAGTACAAAAATAACAAGATTAATGTTTTCACCTTACAATATGGCATTCCTTGGATTATCGTTTTCCGTGGGCACCAAGGAAAGCGGGCACTTGCCAATTCATTTAAGTCCAGGTGAAGCTTATTTCAGAGGCGGATGAATACAAAACAGTGACAAGTAACATGGATAAGAATTTCCTTTTTGCAGAGGAGGGGAACACTGGCTTTAGAATTAAAGAGCAAATAATAATCATAATAAATCCATTTGGAAAGAAAGGTTTAAATAAGACATGTGGCCAAATCTCTCCATCCTCAAAAACAAAATACAAAGCCAATCAGCTTGCGACAGTTTAGATGCTAACCACCTCTTGCTCGTGCTGGTGCAGTAGATTTTACCTCAGTTTCCCTGACTACAGAGAATCTGTTACAACACTGCAAAGCCCCATTGCTCCGACAGGTCCCACACTGCAAAGCCCCATTGCTCCGACAGGTCCCGACAGGTCCCACACTGCTGGGAAGACGAGCTGGGACCACGCGTGGAAAGTGCCTGACAGTGCCTGGACCCTGGACAGGGTCCATGCTTGGCGGCGGTTGGCTTTGTCCAGGGACGTGCTGGTTTCTGTTGAAAGCTGCCTTCTAGAAGCAGGGTAACAACCCTCCAAGTACTTTCCAGTGAGTTCCCTATGCTTGACGTACATTTACCTCCTGAAGAGACTATCCACACGGTCTCTGGTGATTTAAAATACTTATCAGTGAATTTCCCAGGGAAGTGACATGATGTCCCCAAGGGTAACCCCGAGCCACCACTTTCTTTTACACAGGAACCTTGTTTAGACAAGCTGTTTCTCCCCCTGGGCCCACCAGTGCCTTTTTAACCTTTTCGGGCCTCTCGAAATGCATGGTGTGCTAGAAAATGTGAAGTTTATGCTCGCGATCCTTCAGCTGAGGAGTATTAAGTATGTGTGTTTACTAGACGTGGTCATTCATAATTAATACGAAAAACAGACTCCATGAAAGGAACCTGGTTGTATGTATCAGAAGAGAGGGCTGACACTTTGTCGGCTCACGGTGCCGCAGTGCCGTTCGTTCAGACATTTTAGAGAGCGGAAATCTTTCATTTGCTTAGAGCTACTGAAGACATGTATACACAAACACCCACATTTAGCCAAGTAAATGAGCAAATCTTCACTTGGGGAGAAGATGCCAAGGAGAATATAATGAATCTGCAGGACAAGCAGACGTATTTTTATACTTGACATGAGTTAGGAAGAACAAGTTTAAATCTGACAAATCTTTGAGTGAATTCTAGATCTGAAAAGGACTCGGGTAATCATCTTGTCCAACCCTCTTATTTTACACGTGCGGATGCCGCGGTGCCGGGGCCCGGAGCGGCTGCCTGAGGACGGCAGACAGCTAAGCAGCCGAGCCAGGACTGAGATAACGTGTTCCAAATGTTGATTCTGGGCCTGAAGCCGGGGAGGCAGGGAGTGAGGCTTCTGCACTTTTCAGAGGTGCCTCGAAATGAATCTGGGAAGAACTCTGATGCCGTGCCTCTCTAGCCGCCCGTCCCAGGAAGTGGTTCTCATGCACGCTAGCTTGTGAATGAGCAAAGTGAGCCGGGAAAAGGCATGAAGATTCGGAGAGCTGGGGACCCATGCCAGCAGAGCGGGGGATGATGGGGTGTGCTGTCCATCCCTCAGCCCGCAGGGGCCCGGGCCACACTCGGCCTCGTGACTCTCCCAGAACCACAAGCATCGTCTGCTGTGGATAAAGGAAGCCACACGTGAACAGGTGTTCAGAGCTCAAATTAAGGAACTACTACGACGTGGGGGATAATGAAGCTGCAGATTAAAAGAAAACAGAAGATTAAACTCAAGCAGAGAAAGGATGTAGGCATTCAAAAGGGGTAGAGAAAGGGAAGGACCCTGGCAGAGGCAAACAGGTGCAAAGCCTACTCAACGCCGAGCAAAGTCAGGGTGAAGGTTGGGACTTTAAACCCACGGAGGCGGCCCAATGAAAGGCGGATATTGTCGGTATTCTTTGTAAGTGTTTATCTACCGGGTTATTCTCAGAATTCCTCCCTTTACAGGTCATGCTTCTGTATGCTAAAAAGATGGCCTGTGGGTTCCTGCCACAGAAGAGGTGACTAATGAAAAATTGCCCAGGATTTCTGCCAGTGTAGACTGTGAAGCTCGTAATGCAAATGGATCTTTTTTGCCTAGACGAAGAGACAGTCCCGCTGAGGCGATTATCACTCTACCTCAAGATCCGGCCTGACCTGCAGGTACAGTGTGAGAAACAGGGCTTCCCAGCCTGGAAGGCGCAGACGGGGCTGGTGTCGGGGGCGGGGGGGGGGGCGGGTGTGTGTGCATGTGGGTGGGGAGGGGCTCGTGAATGAGCCGACCGCTTGGGCACGGAGCTGAGAGGGAAACCATCCCGGCAGGAGAATCGCGTCCACCTGACACAGAACTCTGACAAGCGTTGACTCAGACACTGCTTGCCACCACCACTGACCCTGAACCGGGTGTGGCTGGGCCCGGGGTGGACCGCCAACACCAGGGTGGAAGGGGGATCCGCTCAGAGGACCGGTGAGCAGAGAGGTCAGGGGAGGAGAGGGTTCCTCCTGGCCAAGGTCGGGGGGGGGGGGCAGGGAAGACTTCAGGGAGGCAGCAGCCCTGACTCGGGTCTGGGGGGTGGGAATCAGGGGGCGCCGGCGATGCAGGGGGTAACGAGCGGTGGAGGGAACGCAGCAGCAGATACACAGAGGGGTTAGGTAGGGCGGTATCTGAGGAAGGTCAAGTGCCTCCTGCGAACGCTCACGGTCTCCCTCTAGTCAGGGATATCGTTCTCACGAAGGACCAAGCGTGCAGCAAGAAACATTCGATGCTGACAGTCAGTAGATGTAAAGACGCCGTGTCTCCTGGGGGAAGGCGTTCGAGAGAGGACGGGTAACGTCGCAATTGGTTAAAACCCAAACTGACCTCTATTTCTGGCCTCAGAGACCGGAGATAGCTCTTGAGATCGCCCCGCGTCATCAGTTCCATGATGACCAGCGTCGGCTGGCCCTGGGACACCACGCCCAGCAACCGCACCTGGGAGGGAGGACAGAAGAGAGGGGCTCAGAGGGTGACGGTGGCCCACCACGGTCCCCACCCACGCCGCCGGCACTGCAGAGCCCAGATGGGCAGGCCCCAGGGTCCGCCTCCCACGCACAGATGTCTGAGGGCCACCGGGAGGTGGTGGGGGAGGAGACAGCAAACCCCCTAAGGGAGTCCAGGGGCAGGGGACTCTCGGGGAGGTTTTCCCTGTGTCAGGCTCTGGCTCCTCAGGGCTGTCTCTTACCACGTGGTGGCAGTTGAACTCCTTCATCACTGAAGCCTCATTGAGAAATTCAATCCTTTCGCGCATGCTGGCCGCCTCGTTCACTGTTTTAATGGCCACCCTGGTCTCGGGCTCATCTTTAACCACGCCTTTGGCCACTCCTTCGTACACCATCCCAAAGGAGCCCTGCCCCAGCTCGCGGCTCATGGTGATCTTCTCTCGAGCGACCTCCCACTCGTCAGGCACGTACACTACAGAAGAAGAAACCAGAACCGAGCCAGGTCAGGCGAGGGGCCCCGGAGCAGAAGGTGCTTTTGGGGGAAAACCGAAGAACGCGAGATGCCACTCCCTAAAGCCCACAGAGGACATCAGGGAACCATGACGCGGCTCGTCCTGAAATCTCTGTGAGGCAGCTCTACGGTCAAATACAGGTATTTCAAGTCTTCAAGGAGCCCAGAAGAACCACAGAGGAGTCCAATTTGAGATGCGCCAACTGCGGGATTCACAACAGGTACAAGGACTTGGGGGTGCCCCGCAGGCTCAGCGGGGGGAGCGTGTGACTCCTGATCTCAGGGTTGTGAATGTGAGCCCCGCGTTGGGTGGAGAGAGGACTTAAATAAGTAAAACTTGAAAAAACCAAAAAAGCCCACAAAGAGCACAAAAAATCATGTAAATATTTCAATAGTTTTGGGGCTGATTACATATCAAAATTGATAATACTTTGCATACATTGGGTTAAAGAAAGCCTATTGTTAATCCTTATTTCACCTATTTCTTTTATTTTTTTAATTAATTAATTTTAAAAAGATTTTATTTATTTGACAGAAAGAGATCACAAGTAGGCAGAGAGGCAGGCAGGTGGCAGGGGTGGGGGGAGTGGGCTCCGTGCTGAGCAGAGAACCCCATGCGGGGCTCAATCCCAGGACCCTGAGATCATGACCTGAGCTGAAGGCAGAGGCTTAACCCCCGGAGTCACCCAGGTGCCCCTACTTTTTTTTTTTAAACGGCCACTAGAAAAAATTGAGGTTACACGTGGGACTGGCATTATATTTCTACTGGTAGCACTGTTCTTGTCTAGACAAGTATGTCCAGCCTCACCAAAGACCCTGGGGGCTCTGTCTATGGGGGTACAAAAGTGGCTGAGCTCTGGCACCAGGGAGTCGTGAGTGGTGAGTTGAGGGGGCAGTGGTGAGTTGGGGGGGGCAGTGGTGAGTTGCGGGGGCAGCTGATGAGCAGTGGGGTCTCACCAGGGCTCTGGCCTGAGCTCCAGGAACTCAGGGACCTCCCATAACCGGAGACAGGTGGTGAGGGGCTGGGAGGTGGGACATGCTAAGACTGAGCCTGACTAGGGCTTCTCCAGCCCAGGTTTTCGGTCAGTCTGGTTTAAGGAATTAAATAAGTAATTCCAGGCAGGCAGGAAGGAACGAGAAAGAAAGAGGAAAAGGGAGAAGGGAGGTAAGACAGAAAAGAAATCAAAACAGAAGCTCCATCCCGCAACTGGAAAGGGCAGGATAAAAACTAAATTAGACACCTCGGAGGAGGGTCCCACTAAGCCTATGTTAATCTAGAATTTTCTCTCATACACACTTTTGGTGAATTTCATACTACATGTGTGTTTTGGAATTTTGTAAGTGGAAGTCTACCCTCTGTATGGCTTCGGTGCCACCTAGCCCCCAGAAGGGGCTGATGCCTGCTTACGAGAGTAAGTCTGCCAGATGAGCAGGTAGGGAAGACTCATCACAACATCCTTCCGAAAGTGTAAAGAGACACTTTGTCCTAAGCCCCACCAGCCCCACAGCCCACCGCTGGTTCTGTGCACAATGTTATCAGCACTTTCCTCGAGGGGGATTTTCGGTGTCCTCAGGAGAATGGTGACATGCAGATTAGCTTCTGGAAAAAGGAGTTTTGAAAGCCCTTGCAAAGGGCAATGTCCTTTTGTTGCCCCTTGAGGAAAGGAGCTATGAGGTGCTTGTGAAAAGCCAAAGAAATTAAGTTCGAATGAGGTGACGGTGTTCCTACCTGTTGGCCAGGGCGACAGGGAGTTTGGGTTTTGTTTATTTTTAAAGAAGAATCAAGGCCTATTATGAGAGTAGTTGTGGGAAGATACACATTTTGAATTCCAGTCACTGGTACTGTCTGATATTGTTGTATTAATGCTCTTTCCAAACTCCCCGGATGCTTCGTAGTCAAAGCTACAAATGCCAGTCTCCTGAGTTTTATTTCAAAGCAGAGCAAAGTCTCTGGAAGAGTCTTAGTCCACCTTTACGGAGAGGGAAAGTGGCTTCCCCCCTCAATTCCATTAAGGGTGTGATGACTCCTTATCTTATATATATTTTTATAAAGCTATCATTCACACAAACAATGCATAAAAGTCCTTTGTTTTTTTTTTAAATGAAGAAAAAGATCCTCCCCACAAGTAACTACTATTTTAAGTTTGGTGTGCATCCTTCCAGAATGTTCTCTATGCATTATATACATACACACATTATATACAGGAGTACAGAGGTGTGTGTATGAATATGTACACACAAATATGCATATATACAAAACTATTAATTAAAATAAAGCTTTATGAGATCTTTATAGATTCAGGAATTATTCAGCACTTGATTCCTACTCCAGGAGGCTGCTTGTTTTTTTGTTTTTTTTTTCAAAGATTTTATTTATTTATTTATTTGACAGACAGAGATCATAAGTGGGCAGAGAGGCAGGCAGAGAAGAGGGGGAAGCAGTCTCCCTGCTGAGCAGAGAGCCCGATGCGGGGCTCAATCCCAGGACCCTGAGATCATGACCTGAGCTGAAGGCAGAGGCTTAGTCCACTGAGCCACCCAGGTGCCCCTGGGGAGGCTGCTTTTGATAAGCAGAACTGAATTAGAAGTTATTAAAGAAATCACAGTGAGACTTTATAGAGTGCTTTAGAGTGTCTAAGTGTTTTTCTTATGTTTTCCATTTGATCAGGACAATCAATCGGCATAACCATGAATCTGTGTCCTACCTCCCCCACATCTACATCTGCTTTCACTTCACCTGAAGCCAAGAGGCAAATGTTTTTTGACCCCAGGGGCTGCGTCCCCCTGACTTCTCAACTGCCTCGCGACGTGACCTGGGCAAGCCTCTGCCCCGAACCTCCCTGCCTCACCTCTGCACAGGTGGGCCCAAGAACAGCCACCTAACGCAGATGTAGGGACCAAATGGGGCGGCGTTCATAAAAGCCCCCGGCAAAGCGCCAGGTCATGGTGCTACTGTCACTGGACTCCTGGACCAATGCCCTGCGCTGACTGACTTTGAAAGGTCTGGGTTCAAGACCCTGAGGGAGAAGAGACGGCAAACAAGGAAGACAAATACCCATGGGGTACAACTCAGCTTCCAAGTCAAACCTTCTCACTCGCTGGACTAAATGGCCCTCGTGAATTATGACCCGGGGGTCTATGAAGGGGCTGTGAGGATAGAAATCCTGAGATCCCAGTCAGGAGGGGGTGAACAGAAAAACCCTGAGACAGAAAAATGCAGGGAGGCTGTGAGTGATCAAAGACAGTCCCAGTGATATGAAATTCAAGCTGAAACCAGTTTAAGAGGACTGTTTGGTCAGCTGCGGCATACCCTCCGACTAGATGTCAACAATTAAAATGGCTTTTGTCATTCTAGCATAAAATTTCAGGCAATTAAGTAAATGGACTACCTCGCTGACTAGTCATCTCTGAAGCTTGTTTTTCTTTGGGGCATTCTGCACGGTCCCAGAATTTTGGACACACTCAGTGAACTTGCTAGAAACTTTGATTTAAAAAAAAAAAAAAATGGTGTTAACCAAGATGTATTCTGAGGCCAAAGTTACCTCAAAATAATGCGAATCTCTTTGCCCTATGTTAGCCACACTCCCGAAAGCTCCCCGATCTGGGACGTCCCCAGGCAGGGACCCTGGCTTAGCCGCTTACCGTCTGCGGCGCTGAAGTACTCTGGGTTCACAGAAGCATACAGCACTCCATTGCCCAGCCTGCTGTTATTCCTGTCAAAGGGATAAAATTCAGGTTAAAAAACCCCATCTCCGCGCGTGTCATCTTGGCACTCAGTTTTCTCTGTCCTGTTTCGTGAGGGGCATCCAGAGGAAGGGGGTGCGGGTAACTCCTGCCTGCCGCTCTCACCTACGCTCTGTCATCGGGCCCCAAAGCCATCTTGCTAACACGTCCTTGGGCTTCTTCAGGGGCCTCGGGTTAAAGCTTTTAAGGAGACAATGGTTTCTTCACTTCATCAGAAACGGGAAGGCCTACTGGCCAGAAGAGGCTGGACACTGGGTTTGGAAAAATCTCTGCATACGTGAGCAGCGGGATCCGTGAGCAAAGGGGTGGACCATACCGGCCCCCAATACGTTTTCTGTTGTTGCTGAATCCTTACAAAATGTTCTCTTTTTCCTGCGAGGAACCTTTGACGGAAAAATCGGGTCACCCGTTCCGTAAAATATTCCCTCGAGATCCTTCAGACGTTTGCTTGCCCTCGGGGTCCCCTCACCAGACCGTGCAGCCACCTAAGGTGTCTGAGCTTCCCCCGGAGTCACTCACCTTTTCCTGTGGAAGACGTACAGCATTATAACAAGCCCCCCCACGATCAGCAGGACAGCGACCGGCAGAGCGATGATCAGGTGGATGAAGTTTTCGTACGTTACTGCAGAAACAAGGGAAATGACAAAAGTATCACAAGGTGCACAGGCCGGTCGTTTTTTGTTTACTTTCTTTTGTTTTAGCAGCAAGAATGAGAAAAAAAATGCCCGAAAATTCCTTTACTGCCCTATCACAGACTAGGGATTCTGAAGGTAAACAGTATCAGATAGAACAGCAAAACACTCTGAGATATTCAGGGGGAAAGGAAAAAAAAAAAGGTAAAATGAGTACACACAGAGGAGCAATGAGAATAACTCATTTTTAAAGTACAGTGTACCTTGACATAATAGTTCACGTGGTGGGCTCAGGTAAAGTCATCTTTGTGTGCAATTTAATGACTACTAGTGGATACACACACACACACATTTGCAAAAATAAAAGGAATGGATTCTTACCTATTTAGAGCCCAAGTGATACTGACCCTTGTATTTAGATCATAAATGTATTATTTAATCTGTTTGGTATGAAGCTGGTGTCCTAGTAAGCTCTGTTGACCTTTATCTGTCTTCAGAAAGTTCCAGAGATGATTTAAAAACACCTAACCGTATGGCACCCCTGGCCAAAGTTGTTCTGAATTCTCCCCAGACATTCAGGTATAGTTACAAGCCTGACCGCCACACCTGCTCATCCCCGTCACCAGCACTCAGGTGACAGGTGGGCACCTGGGACGCTGCTGCACAGCCTCGAAGACTCTGCTGGATACGGGAAGTCACTGTGTTCCCAGGGAGCACTGACACCGAAGAGGTAGACTGCCCACATTTTGCAAGGATGCCCATGTTGCAAGGACATTGAAAGCAAGGCAGAGGAGAGAAGGGAGTCGGGGAAGCTTTCCAAGCACAGAGGAATGGTTGGAGATGATACTGGGGAGAAGCTGGGTTGGCTCCCAATGGGCCTGTTCAACCCAAGCAGTTCGAACCTCATTCTGCAGATGAAAGAGAGCCAGTGTGAGCTCTTGGGCCCCACAGTGAACTGAGCACATTTGTGTATGTGGGGACAGCAGTGCTGGAGGATAGTCTGTGGGGGGGCTGGTGGCATGGAGGAGGCATGGCCACATCTTGGAGGGTGCCAGAGGGCAGGAGGGGATCTGGCTAAGTTCTGCAATATCCAGCCCAGACCTCACAAAGAGACCAGTCCTCCTTGGCTACCAAGGAAGAAGACTCAGAGAGATGGACGGTCCTCCCCACGGTCACACAGGCAGCTGGGAAGCCATGGTCCCGGGACCGTTCCTGCCCCCACAGCTCAGACCTGCCCCTCAAGGCAAGTACTCTGCAGGCTGTGGTGGTGGCAGAAGGGGCTGGATTTCAGGGACATGGAAGAGGTAGAATCAATGGGACTGGGGTTTGAATGGGAAATGGGTGGCTGGAGAGAGAAAGAGAGAGAGAGAGAAGGATGTAAGGTTCCAGGCTTGCATGGGGCATGGATCATGGCGCCACTGACTGACCTTGGGAACAAAGGACAGAGAGATACTCGGAGGGCAGCAACCATGACTTGGGTTCTGGTACTCATGGGAGTGGGAGGCACTCACGGGACCACCCAAGTAGAGATGTCTATATGGAAACGATAGAACTCACTGGGGACCCAGGGACACCTAGTAAAAGTCACACATCAGTGATTATTTTGCCACTAAAAATCATCACCATTATGACTCTTTATGGATTATTAATGCTATTTTGATTTTTTAAATTAAGGACATTTTCATCAGCTCGTTCTCAACATGGATGGATCTCCTGCACTTTCTAATTCCCGAAAACCCTCTCAAATTATCACTGCTGTTGGGAAACCAGCCAAGTTTTCGTTTTTCCTCCCAAGGACGACTTCTTACATTCGTTATCACTTAGCCTACTGGTCAGGTTGTACCGTGTTCTGAGTTTCACATTTCAGTGGGGACATGGAGAAACTGGAACCCAGCCGGAGAGGAGCACAATGATGAAATGGCTAGAAAATTGGTCTCTGTGACTGGGCAACAGGAAAAGGCCAAGAGACTGGAGATTATTTAGTCTGGAGAAGGAAACTCTGAAGAGTCATTTAATAGCATTCAAGCACATGAAGGGTTCCTAAAAGGACAGTGGTTGCCAGAAAGCTTGCAAAGCTTCTGTCTCCTCTGAGGATTAAACAAGAGGAAAAGAGACTGTGCAGTAGCAGGAGAGTCTTGTCTGACATAAGGACAAACAGCAAAGCAGGCATGCAGATTTCATTTTCCTGCAGTACGTGCCAAGTTCTGCTGGAAGGGGTCCATCAGAGGGGCTCTCCGGGTTCCCAGTGGCATCCCAGCCCTGCCAGGGTTAAAGACGGGGTAGCAATGGCAGAGGGGAATGTGTCCTCTCCGAAGAGAAGCCAAGTCAGCTATTGCAAAGACTGCGGCCTGATGCTACGCTGCTAAGCCTAGGCTCTGTTCCTACAGGATTGATGCAGAGAAGAGAGAAAAGAGGAGAAGAGAAAGCCAGCCACAGCTCTGGAGAGGGTTCTAGGCATCACTGGGAAGGTTCTAGCCCTGGACCGGGTGGCAGAGGCTTGCTGGGGAGAGCAGGTTAGTGGGCCCCATGGAGAATTCAGACTCTTTTGAGCTGATGGAATCATCTGCCGAAGCTGTCTGTTTTCCCCTAAAACCAGAACTCAGGCACAGTGCCAGGCTCATCAAATGCTACTTCAAGGTCTGCAGTCCTATGCATGCCGTTCTTCTTTTGATATCTGTACTATTAGGATTTTCAAACACCTGTCTTTGACTCTTAGGTACTAACCAGGTGGATAGCTGGATTGGTTGAATCCTGAATTTTTAAAAACTGAGATGCTAGATCAGGGTAGCCCAAATGCGGACCCCGGGAGGGACCACAGACGTGAGGACCACCCACTGAACCCCAAAGTAGCACCAGTCAGCACGGTGGGCTGCTCTTTCAAGTGGGACAGTGAGGAACAGTGTCTGGCCAAACTAGATCCCATCATCTGAACAGGAAATCATCTGAAAAACTGGGTTCCTAATAAGAAATGGAAAGTCAACGTGGAAGTAACGAGGAATATTTGTGTCACCAAATAAAATACTGTGTTTTCTCGGCCCAGCAAGCACAAGGCCCGTGGTGTACTGACACATGTTACAAAACTCAGTTTTCAAATCTGAAAGCCTTGCCTAGTACGGCCTTCTGAAAATTCTGTCTTGTCAACAGCTTGAGCATAAAATCACGCTGTGCGCTTTCCATGCGTGCAGGTGCTTTAAAAGTACATCTGTATTTTTTCCGATAGGCAGTGAAGGGGATAAGGCCTTAGTCTGAGACGCTGTTACAGAGACTCTTACCCTGGAACAGGCTGGACCCAATGGCCTCCAGGTTTTGGTCACCCCTTGGGATTCTAAGCCCTGAGTCTGAGTCCTAACCAGTAGCCCAAATCGGGTAAGAGTTGGACTGGTCAATTCAGGGCTTTGTAAAATGCTTCCCACGTAAAACAAGTTGAGAACAAAGGCCTCTTGTTGAGCCCCTGACCCTCAAAAGGGGCTCAGACCCTCTCCCTTCCCATCAAATGAGGTGGGAGCTCCAAGCAATAGCTTCCCATGCTCGAGTTCCCAAAGGAGGACCCGGCAGAAGTGTGACCCTTCTGAAATCCGGCCAACTCCATTCCAGTGGAAAATCAGAAAGGCGGAGAGCACCCCGAGAGCCCAGGCTTTCCCATTCCCAGCCCAACCCGCTTTCGTGTTTTCCAGTCACTGCTTCTCCAATCCTTACTTTTGGCTGGGACGTAGAAGAACACCGGGTCTGTCCAGGACCCATTCCCGGAGAGAGAGGTGGCCTGGATCCGGGCCGTGTAGTTCCCCGGGTTGAGCCGGTTAAGCTTGGCGCCCCCATACTTCCTGTACTCCTGTCTTGATACGCACTCCCGCTGGTCCTGGGGGAAACAGAACACAAGTGCCAATTCCCCGCAAGCCTGTGAGAAATGGGTGCCTCTTGCTGCCCCCCTCCGCCTCGTGCCTGACTCTGATCCCGATTTGCATTAATACAGGGAAGGAAGAGAATGTTGAATGGCCGTCTTCCAGTAACTGTGAATGCACCCAAGTTCTAACCAAACAGATCTCTGTGTTTTTTTGGTAATCAAAAAGAGCCCCACAAAGGTGAAAAGTTCTTAAGGACAATCTAGCTTATGCGGAAAGATCATTTTCTGTAACAAAGTCGTTTCTTACGGGGGAGAACCAGCACCCCTCCTCATCTACTCCGAGTACTGTCCTCAGAGACTGTGCGGCTCGTGGAAAGACGGAAGTCCTTACTGACTCAGTTCCCCATTTTCTGGGGTTAAGTCCTCCACTAAGCGGGAGGCGGTCTGTCCTGCCCCGCCAGTGCGTGCCATCGGTTGGAATGGGGACCCCGATGTGGACCACTGAGCCCGTCTTACCTCGACTTGTGATCCGTATTTTATTTCATACATAAGAATCAACCCGTTGGGATTCTCAGGTTCTGGCCACTTGAGAAAGATGGAGTTTTCAGGCCTCGACTCCCAGGTCACCGGCCCAGGAATGTCATCTGCCCCTTCTGCGTGACAATTGAAACAAGCGAGAAAGTCAGACTCGGGTCCTCCCCCACTGGGGTGGGCTACCCTGAGCACACCCTCCCCAGTCCGTGTGAGCAGGGCTGAGGATGAGGACCACACAGACCCCCCCCCCCACAGCCGGCTGCTCACATGTAGCACAGAGTTTGGAAGCCAAGCAGTCCATTGATGGGTCTCAGGCTTGCTCCCCCTTAGCAACCCAACCTCCCCTGCAAAAAAGTCTGCTCTGTCAAGTACAGTTGGAAACCCCCGGCAGCCTGAGTAACTTATTTCTGGCTTTTGGCTTCTACCCCTCGAGAAGGGAAACTGTGTGATGCCTCAAGCACAAGCAGCATCAAAAAGCTCCTTGTGGGGCGCCTGGGTGGCTCAGTGGGTTAAGCCGCTGCCTTCGGCTCAGGTCATGATCTCAGGGTCCTGGGATCGAGTCCCGCATCGGGCTCTCTGCTCAGCAGGGGGCCTGCTTCCTCCTCTCTCTCTGCCTGCCTCTCTGCCTACTTGTGATCTCTCTCTGTCAAATAAATAAATAAAATCTTTAAAAAAAAAAAAAAAAAAAAAAAGGCTCCTTGTGAGCAGAGGCGGTGGCCACAAGCCTCCAGGCGGCGACACAGAGCTTTCCACGTCTATATCTACATGCGTCTACGTGCGGCAAACTCAACCTTGATGTGGGCGTGAAGGACAGCGTGGAGCTGGGCCTCTGTCCACCCTTCCTCCAGCCATGGCTAGCTGAGGCCGGGGGCTCACACTCTTGCTGCTGTTTGAAGCAGTAAGCCAGGCAGTGCCTGGAGTTTCTGCAAGTGACAGCAGGGGAAGGCTCTTCTGTCTCTCCCAGAAGGGGGGGAAACTGAGGCCAGGGGAGCTGGCAGTGGCCCTGAGACACGCCGTGCGTCAGCACCAGAACGGCGTCCTGGAGGGCCCTTCTTCTAGACTCCACTTCTGGGCTCCTCTGCTAGCCGCTAACCCCGGGCAGGAAAGAGAATGGGCAGTTCCTCCATCCTTAAACATGGATAATTGGCAATGTGAACAACAGACAGCTTTTTAACTTCCAAGGGAAAGGTGAAGACCCAAGAGGCAGGACCAACGGCTACTCCAGCAGTTGACCTTGAGGAGCAAAGGTCACCCTGAGTCAAGGCAGCTAACAGATTCCACGGAACCTGATGACTCAGGAGGGACTGGGCAAATTTATGTGTGCACAAATGGGGACTAGGGCCATGGGAATGTACAATGTGAACAAAGTGGGAGCGGGGCAGTTGACCCTGAATGGCAGTGCCTGCTCTTGTAGGACTTTGTGCAAAGACTGAGTTGGAAATGATGTCACTATGAAGGGACTCCATTCCCTGGGCTGCTGGTCTACCACGCTGCCTACGAATAACCACACATTCTCTAATAAGCAAGACGGACACTAAGGGTCATTGCCCTGAATGACAGATTCTGTGTTCATAAAACATAAGCTTCTCCACTGGGCTGTGAGTGAGTCAGGAGAGGGGTTCGCTGGATCACACCCTACCTGCAGGCATGGTTCTTGCAAAAACAAAGTTGGAGGCGCTGCAGCCCAGCTTCTCAGCCTCGTGGTTACAGCTGTGGATGTCAATGCGGTACAAAGTGAAAGGCCGCAGGTTGGAGATTACAGTTCTCTCCTTGTTATCCACTCTGCTCTCAAAGAAAGGGTATTCTGTCTCGAGCTCTTCTGGGTCTGTGATATTATAGGTGTCCACCACTGTGGTGTTCCTGCCTCGGCTGGACATGGTGGTGTTGGTGACTTGTGTGACGTCTCTCCGCTTCCTTTCAGGTCTGCAAGGAAGAGAAAAAACTTGGCTTGGGAGTGCCGCTACCTCTTTTGTCCTTTCTATGACTTGGGTGAGAGTAACGGAAAGAAAAGAAAAAATCCCAAGTTTGGATGAAAGGAGCTATTCAGCCCTTTTGGGTAAGAACCAACAAATAATACGGGGATTTCCTTCTTCGCTATTTCGCTTTCTCTACTCTGCAAGCTTCAGAATCGGCACACAAACTGCCCCCTGGCCCCCAGAGTGGAGACTCGATTGTATCTAAAGGCAAAGAAATGCCTCAGTCACCTCTGGCTCTGCAGCCTCCTGGCCCTTTGGTCAGAATGTCTGTTCTCCCCGGCCCACCAGCCTTATGGTTGAGCATTGAAAGTGACCAACCTGCTGGCCACACGAAGATTTATTAGGGGGTGAGGTGAGAGCTGAGCTGTGTGGTACAGGCCCCAGAGGATAGCTTCGCTGACCCCCTTTTGTGGAAAGAAAGATACCAAGCAGCAAGCACTTATGTGGACCCCCACACCCTTCCCTTTGGGGCTCCCTCTGACCCTGTCTTCCTCTGAGACCCCAGTGTCTGGATTTTTCACACTCCTGGAGGTCTTTCCAGTCTGGCTTGCCTCCCACTCAGCAGCGACCTCCTGTGGCCTCTCCCAGGCCCTGCTGTTGACAGGGGCAGAGCCGCTCAAGGCCTGGACTAAGGCTCAGAACAACAGCTACAAAAGCAATAGGACAGCAAAAGAGAAATCCAAAGAGAATGTTCGCACCCAAAGGGCAGGAGAGGTGATCCGCACAGCTGGTGAGGGTGACTGTTCCAATGGCTGTTGTTGTGGGATACAGAAACAAGGGCTTTGGTTTCCCCTCAGAAACCTTAAAAATAAGCCCCTCGCATTTAGAGGAAGCAACAGCAACAGAACATGAGAGTAAGTACCCAGACGAGGAACAGTCCCCCGCAGGCCAACCTCCAGCAACAGCGGGAAGCAGGCTGCTGTCGGTTCTACACTAGGGCTGTCCGTGGGCTCACTCCTCCCATGCATAAGAAGGGTCCCAGAACAAAGCTCATCTGGGAAAGAAAACCAAGGGCCCAAGGCAAGGAGAAAGATCAGAAAGTGGGAATGCTCCTCAGTTCTCATGCAGGGGAGAGGGAGAAGTCCCATGGGGAATCAGGGGACCTGAGAAGCCACTTGGGGCTCAGCTGACACTCAGCAGGTTTCCGGTGGATCCTGATCTGCCTTGAAGTGAAAAGCTTGGAAGGGAAAAAGCAGGGAGCTTGGGGGAAAGGGCCTCTGGCTCCCCAGTCTGTCTGGCCCATGGATTTCCCTGCAGAAAATGCTATCACCGCTTTTGTGCAGTGACCCAGTGGGTCCTAACCTAAAACATCAACCCGGATATGCTCATCCCACCAGACAGAGTACTGCAGGGTCAGGCCGTGCACTGATGGCCTCACTGTATTCGCTTTCATGACATCGGGGAAGGAAAGATTAGAAAAGGAGGCTGACCATTTCCCATCCTCACACTCTACACACCAACCAATCTTCCCGAAAGGGAAGGACACAAAGAACTACATTTATCGCTAGGGAACCCTTTTCTGACATCTACCAGAACGAATGTCCTGCCTTCTCTTCAAAACCAACACCACCCATAAAACCAACACAACACATCCTCGTGTCTATGAGAGAGAAGTTGGCTTGGGTTTAATCCACTGCAAATTAATACTCTGCCCAAACCCCTCCCATAGCCCATCCCCATTTACCTGGGATTACAGCTGTTACTAGTGACACCAAGTTAGGGGCTGGGGGAGGGAGGCCACACGGGACATTATCAGGAAGACAAGGTATAAGGCAAGCAGAATGGCACACATGATTTTTTGTAAACAGCCACATTTTCCAAATAGTGCGACCGACAGCAAGGATCACTGTCAGCTTTCCCCACTCCCACTCCATGACCCAACTTACTCTATTGGAAAGCCCTGCAGTCTTCAACATCTGTCAACATTTCAGTTACTTAAACTCAACTATGTGATTTAAAAAAAAATAAAGGCCGTGGTCAAAGACATTCACCACCAGATATGGACTCCAGAAAGCAATTTAACAAACTCTAGCCTCCAATCCACTTTAAACCACATGGGACATGCTGGACAACATGTAACATACCCAACCTGACTTGACTGGCTTGTTCTTAGGATCAACGGAAAGAGGGGCACCAGGGTGGCTCAGTCAATTAAGCGTCTGCTTTCGGCTCAGGTCATGATCTCAGGGTCCTGGGACCGAGCCCTGCATCAGGCTCCCTGCTTGGTGGGGAGCCTGCTTCTCCCTCTCCCTCTCCTCCCCACTCATGTTCTCTCTCTTGGAATTTCTTACACTATCTTTCTCTCTCTGAGATAAATTAAATTCTTAAAAAAAAAAAAAAAGAATGAATTGAAAGAAAGAAAAGTCGTCTTTGGACAGTTGAGTTGTAAAACAGAAAACCTTCCCTTATGACTCATTCTGCCAACTAGACATTCCTTCTATCGAAATTTTTGCAAATTGTGTGGACATGAGATTTATATCCTCGGTAGGAGGCATTAAAAAAAAAAACAATTCAAAGTGTGTATACATCATGGCCTCTCACTGTGGGCAAATACAGTATTTACGGTCATCCCATGAAAAGACAAAATAGCAGGTCAGACTTGTCTTAGGACAGACAGTGTCAGGGCCAAATGGGCGGAGGCGAGCATCCGTCAGGGGCAGGTTGGCATAGAGGAAACTTATTTTGAGTTCGGCAACACGAACACGGGCATTACTAATACCTGCGTTGACCACAGCTCTGCCTTTACATTGCCCGATCTTGCGTTCCCCACTGATGGGAAAGAAAGGCTCTGCTTTGTGGCTGCAGACTGAAAGCTCGGGGCCCTTTGGCAACACTTCTCCAAAGCCGGGGCTCACAACCTGAACCTCTAGCGGGCCGGTGGGATGAGGCACCAACGGGGCCCACGGCTTCTGCTAGGGAATAAACAGACAACTCCTGCCCATCTGCTTTGCGTCCGCAGGAAGTGCCCATAGCTGCGCTTCTGCCGGCACGGTGGGGGGGGGAGGTGGCCCATGTTGAGCAGCCACGCCACCCAAGGGCAAGGGCCCTAATGTGTCAAAATGTAAAGCTAAGGGCCAAATGGATTGTTCAGTAATTAGGCTGCTGAAGAAGTCACTAAGCCTGAATTCTAGTTTGTAAACCTCTTTGAGCTCCTCCAACACTCTTTTTCTTGGAAGTACACATGACCTGCAGATAATCGGATGGGACCTGAACGCAGCCGCGGGGGGGTGGGGGAGGTCTTGGGCAGAGCAGGTCAGGGGGACCCACAAAGGCTCTCCTACCTTCACAGGCCAGGGGGTTCAACTCCTAGAGAGGAGAGGAGGGGCAGAAAGGCATGAAGCAATGAGAAACTTTGTTCTGAAAGGAAGGCCCGCCACTCTAAAGTCATCTTTCCTAACGATTTTTCAAAGTCAAATGGGTATCTTGGAATATTACACAAATATCAGGGAAGTCACTCGACGGGGAAAAAAAAAATCACTTTAAAAGCCATTTGTAGTTACAATCCAAGTACACCTTTAAGGGCCAGGGCATTACAGAATAAATTGAATTTACAGGCTTCTGGTGCCTCTCACGGTCGGGGGCACGAGGAACAGCGATCACAGAAGACGCTGGGCAGTGGGCTGGTGGCAGGGGTGCCGTGGGGACCGGGAGCGCGTAGGTGCAAGTGGATCCAGGTCCTCTGCTCACAACTCAGGCAAGGGCCGGTTTGTAAACACCGCACTGTGATCTCTCAGGAGGAAAAGAGAGACAAGGACCACCACTCTGTTTCCATCTCCTTCCCCAGACATGGCAGGTCTATGTTGTGTGTGTGTGTTTGCGTGTGTTTTAAGATTTTACTTATTTATTTGACAGAGAGAGAAAGAGAGATCACAAGTAGGCAGAGAGGCAGACAGAGGGAGAGGGAGAAGCAGGCTCCCCGCCAAGCAGAGAGTCCGATGTGGGACTTGATCCCAGACCCTGAGATCATGACCTGAGGTGAAGGCAGAGACTTAACCCACTGAGCCACCCAGGAGCCCCGCATGTTTTTTGTCTTTTAAACCATTTCTTATTGTGGTAAGATAAAGTTTTTGAACAAAAAATTACCTAAATCTTGCCATTTTAGCCATTTTTAAGCATACTGTTCAGACACTGATTGCATTCATGATTCTGTACAATCATTATTACCACTGTTTCCAGAAGTTTCCATCACCTCAAACAGAAGCTCTTAGACCCATTAAGGCCCAACTCCCCATCCTCCTCTATCCCGGAGCCCCCTAGAAACCTGAATGCACTTTCTGTCACCATGAATTTGCCTCTAGTGAGGCTTTGCAGGTAAGGAATTCTACCATATCTGTTCCTTTCACATCTGGCTTCTTTCACTTAGTGTAATGTTTTCAAGGTCAATACCAGCGGTGCCCTTCGTCAGAATCGCATTCCTTTTTATGGCTGGATAATATGCCATCGCGAGCCTAGACTGTATTTTGCTTATCTATTCATCCGCTCCTGGGCACGTGGCTTATTACCAATTTTGGCTGCTGCGACAAGTGCAGCTTTGCACCTCTACCTCCCTCCATTTTTGTCCCCACTTGGCAGACCCAGGGACTGAAGCAGGGCAGCAGAGATTCCTGGGGACAGGGGCTGCATTGCCTCGAAAGGCCGTCCTCTCCGCTGCTTCGCAAACCTGCTTGTCGCAGATGTCTGTGGCATCTGGTTGTGTCTGGGAGTTGGGCCACTTTCAAAACTCACTCTGGTTTTCTCCCTCTTGCTTCGCTTCTCCTCTGCCGGGCTTTGAGAGGCCGCACGGAGAAGTGGGATGTGCCGGAAGGGCCCTTGTGGGTCTCCATGGTCGTTTGCTGGTCTCCATGGGTGGGGGCCTCTCTGAGTTTCACTTCCTGTCCCCGCAGCTGAGAACCCACCTGCCGTCCACGGGATGCCTTGTGGCTGAGGCAGTGGCACTGACGTGCCCGTGGCCCCCAGTGGCACAATCCCCTGGTCTCCCTTTCCTTCAGTGCTATCTGCCTGCCCCAGGCACCCACTCACCCAAGCTGATGGACTGTTCTTGTTGTTCTGTTTTTCCCCCTCGATGGCTACCGGGTTCTGCCCCAAGGCTGCTGACCTCACAGACCCCCTGCGTGGGGAGCACGCCACAGAGCCTGCCTGAGGAGCGTCAGCCCGCAGACATTTTCAAGCGACACCAGGTACCTGGGCACAAAGATGGAGTTGTGCAGGAAGTTCTCAAAGACTTTGCGGTACTCGGCCTCCTCCTTCTCGGCCTGCTTCTCGGCCTCCGTTTTGGGGCAGGCGCAGCAAGGCCCCTTCTCTCCGCCGCACACCTCAGTCTTGGGATTCTCTGTCACCTCCTCGATGTCGATGGTGCCGTCGGCGTACTTCCTGATGGGGATTTTGTCTGCTCGGGAAAGAGAAGCCCGACAAGAGCAGACATGAAGGCTAAGCTGGGCGGGCCGGTGGGCCGGTGGGCAGAAGGGGGCAGCAGTCAGCGCGCTTAACGGATAATGTGGGGTCGGTCTCCGAGGATGGGCTCGAACTGTCAGGGGCTACGTGGTACGTTGGAGCGCGGATACTCCAGACGGCGGGAGTTTGGTTCCAGGTCCACACCCTCCCCGCCACGGGCAACCCCCACCTTACCTTTGGAGCAGTAATTGTGCCGGTAAAGGT
The DNA here is from genome assembly GCF_020171115.1 of Neogale vison. Lineage (NCBI taxonomy): Eukaryota > Metazoa > Chordata > Mammalia > Carnivora > Mustelidae > Neogale > Neogale vison. The sequence goes on along the minus strand of NC_058103.1, from coordinate 136,002,474 downwards.
AGCTGTCCTGTGGCTGCCGTTGCCACCTCACAATGTAGTAACTGAGGTTGCCGTTGGGCAGGGACGGCGGGTTCCACTTCACGATGAGCTGGGAAGAGGAGTTGGATGCGGAGAGAACGTCCAGGGGAATGGAAGGAACTGGAAAGGGGAACACAGGCCATTTCAGAAAATGGAACGCACCCGGAATCCAGGCGGCCACTGGATCACGGAATCACTATAAGCCTACAAGAAGCCACGGATGTGACCCGCACACAGAAACGGTGGTGAATGCAGACACACAAGCTGCGAAGAGAACCTTCTTTTGAAATCGCATTAAGTGCCTGCATTTCTCTTTGCACTAGCTACTCTCAGATCACCTCTGTGAAAACAGGACGGAGAGGCCCGTGGAGAAAGGTCGGGTTACAGGTGGGTGACTTAAACTTACAGCTAATTCCAACACCAGTCCAACCAGCAGTTCTAGCAAGTGGTGGAAAGGACTGATTTGGGTTTCATTTGAGGTTCTGGAGCTCTGATAAAAGTGGCAAGATGCCAAAATGAAAGCGGGGAGTGAGAAAGGGGGAGAGTGTGTGTGCACACGTGCATGTGTGCACGGGGTGTGTACAGTTTTTGTTTTTTTAAAAATTTATTCATTTAGGGGCGCCTGGGTGGCTCAGTGGGTTAAGCCGCTGCCTTCGGCTCAGGTCATGATCTCAGGGTCCTGGGATCGAGTCCCGCATCGGGCTCTCTGCTCAGCAGGGAGCCTGCTTCCTCCTCTCTCTCTCTCTGCCTGCCTCTCTGCCTACTTGTGATCTCTCTCTGTCAAATAAATAAATAAAATCTTTAAAAAAAAAATTTATTCATTTGACAGACATAGATCACAAGTAGGCAGAGAGGCAGGCAGAGAGAGGAAGGGAAGCAGGGTCCCTGCTGAGCAGAGAGCCTCACTTGGGCCTTTAACCCAGGACCCTAAGATCATGACCTGAGCCGAAGGCAGAGGCTTTAACCCACTGAGCCACCCAGGTGCCCCAGAGTCTCTCGGTTCAATAACCTCACTTCTGTGGGATAAATGAGATAGGACAAGGGAAAGCAGTCCAAAACCCAAACACACAGAGAGTCCCGACTGCAGGCAATGGCCTCTGTTACCAGTCAAAGAATATTCATTTACAGGCAAAGCATAATAATCTGGTCAAGCTTTATTTGTTACTGCCTCTCAAACCGAAACCCAGAGCTGCCTTATGTATAAAGGGCAAACACATCCCAGGACCGCTGAAATCTTATTTTCCTTGGGTTCCCAAGAAAACACTGATTTTCGGGGGTTTTCCAAAGTGCAAGAGACCTCTTTACTGTTTATCACTTAAACAACATGGTCATCCAAGCCACTTTTTTAAAATTTCAAAGGGGCGAGGAGCTTAAGGGTACTTTAAGGCCCATAATATCATAGACAAGGTTCTGAACACCTATACGGAGTGGTGCTTTAGGGAAAAGCTGTGACTAACGCCAGCTTTTTCAGGAAAAACATAACCATTGAATGCTTGACCACTTTCAGGTTTCCAAAGTCAAGTATTTCAAGAATAAACAACACACCCCAGATGTTTCAACTGTAAGTGTCACCAAAAAAGCAGAGGCAGAGGACCAAGTCTTCCTCTGTCTCTACCACTTGTAAGGGCAGGGGTCAAGATGTAGGGAACCGGCCCAGTTCCTATGGTGCTTAGTTTCCCATCTTTGGAGAAAGGAAATTAGTTTCTTAAGAATTTGTCATATAATAAGGGGTGTTATGGGTGGCTTAGTCGGTTGGGCGGCTGATTCTTGATTTCAGCTCAGGTCATGGTCTTGGGATCCTGGGATCGAACCCCACATTGGGTTCTGTGTTTCGTGGGGAGTATGCTTGAGGATCTTCTCTCTCCTCTCTCTCTGTCCCTCCCCCTACTCACTCACTCTCTAAAGTAAGTGAATGGATTAAAAAAAAAAAAAAAAAAAAACTTGTCATAATAAGAAAAAATGTTGTTTTTCCTGAGCTGGGTACAATAAATTACTTCCAAACCTAGAAGAATAACTTGTTTTGTTGCCTTTGAGCCTCTGTTACAGCATCCCACACCCAGAATCAGAAATCTGTGCCAGATTTATTTCTATAAACACTTCAGGGCCCGTGACATGATTGTGACCACTTATGGGATCCTTCAGATGGGGCAGGGGAGGAGGGAGGGGGAATGAGGCACGTGTGAGCCAAGGGTTTTCCCCATCAACACTTCTTCCTCACCCTCTCTGTTATTTAAATTTATTTCGTGCTACCTTATGGGTGTTTTATAAAACAGCCACCGTCCAAGGATATTTATCATTGCATTTAGAAATGATGTCCATTTTCCTACCTCTAAGCTGGTTTTCATATACTTGGCTAATGGACACAAACGTTTGCTTTCATTAGTTCCAGATTCTGGAGTTGAGAAAAATGAGGTGGTTTAGAAAATGAAGACAGAGACAGAAGGAGGAACATTTTCACCAGCGAATTTCTGGAATGTCCACAGTATACTCTGTCTGACGCTTTCCAAATTCCGTCTACCTCCTTGGAACCCTTGCCTCTACAGAATGTAGATGGAAAACCCACGAGCCGTGTGAGGTAACTGGAACACCAAATCAGCATGTGTTCAGTTCCTGGTGGTTCAACTATGAAAACAAAACAGTGGGTTGAATCCTGGCTAGGTCCTGCAAACAAACCACCCCAGCCCGGTAGGAGGACCTGGGCTCACTGGCACAGAGCAGGCAGATGATGGAAGATGGGCCAGAAAGACGGCCCGGAAGAGCTTAGGGTATTGGGACCGGGAAAAAAACAATATGATAGAGCACTAGATATTGATAAGAAACACATACAAGACACAGACTCGTCCAGGATCGAGACATCTTGTAGTAAGCACGGTGAGCTCATGAAAAATACGGGATGGGTACTGTGGCTACCTGAAGCATTGGTGCGAATGTACAAGATTTCACTCTTGGCCCCACGGATGTGGTCGTTCTCCACCATGGTGAGGGTCACTGCCTTGACATACACTGCGTACTGCGTCCAGGGCTTTAGTCCTTGCAGTAAAATGCCAGGCTCGACATCCTTGTTGGGAGGGAGGTCCACATCTACCATGTTCCAGCTGTTGGAGCCACAGGCATCCTGCCCGTCATACTCCGTGACGTTTTTAAAAGGTCTAGGAAGACAGTAGGTGAAACCAGGAAGGTTTAGGTCTCTGACATCAAAGCTCACTGAAATCTCCCCCAGGGGCCTAGCATGTCACACGTTCTATAACAGGAATTCTAAATAAAACAGGAAGTCCACTGGATTTGTTTCGAAGAATAAAATAAAATGGACCCCAGGTTCCACATTTATAAACGCACCATAGAACGGCGTACCTTGCCCCAGGAAGAGTAAATTCTGATTGTTACTGGGATGGAAAACACTGCTCCTTAAGCATGCAGGCAAAGGCTCATTTTCTCTCTTCCAATCATGGCATTTTTCGCCATTAAGAAAAAACAAGCATAATCATTTCATGCAAATATCAGCTACCAATGAAGAATAAAACTTTGGGGGGAAAAGGACTTTTGCTACAGGAAAAAAGAGCTTCTAAAATAGAGATTCCAAAATCTCATTTGCTTACAAACAATTGTGATTGTTTAGTATCTGATAATATTCAAATATTTAGTTTCTGGATTGTCTCGGAAACTAGCCCCAGCTCCTTGGTGAGATTACCAGCCGACACTGCCAGAGCACTGGGGGAACTATCAAAGAGAAGAGAGTACTTTGCACACATGCTTTGGTGGGGAGGGGTTTTCCAGCTATCAGATGAAAGGGCTGGACAGCCCCTGCACCCTGGCTTCTGAAACAGAGGTTAACCTACCCCTCCCTATCCTCACGATGGAAGACCATGAATGACCCCCATCCATAAATGCACTGAACACCTAATAATCCGGAGGCCTGCTTTTTTCACAGCTATGACCCCAGGGGAAAGGGGATCAGATACTGTCTTTGGCGGCTCTGGTTCCAGTGCTGAGGAAGCCAGTCACTGGGGAAGGAGACCTATGGTATCACAGTGAGAGCTGGATAAGGAGGGTGACTAACCTAAGGAGGCTGGTGGTACCACCTGGATAAGGAGGCAAAGGAAGGAAGAGGGAGACCAAAAGAGCTGCCATCTGGAGGAACAAGTCACAGCTGCCGAGGCAGGTGAATATAACCAGAAGGCATGAGAAAAGCCCCCAGTAGATTTTGGGATAAATCATGAAATGTTCAGAACACAGAGGTCAGTCTCTCTCCATTTTCCTTCCCTAGTTCATGACCTAGAGCAGAGGACCAGGTCTTGGGAAGGGCTCATGGAATAACGTGATATATCTGTCTGGGGGGTCCCCTCCAGGGGAGCTGAGCATCCCACGGGGTGCTCCTGGAGTATGGGTCAGTGGACACATCCTCTATCCCACTTCATGAACGTTGGGACTTAACCCAATTCTCTAAAACACAAGCTTTTCTCTTTGCAATTATTTTATTCAAACCCCTCTAAATTACCTACTGAAAAACAGGAGGCCTCAGGCTAACACAGTGATGGTGTGGTCGTCACCATGGTGATGGATATCCTGTGACAGCTGAGAGGGACCCTGAGGATGAAGCTCCGCTTTCCCCGCCCACAGCCCCGCCCACGGCCCCGCCCACAGTACCCCACCCAGCGCAGAAACTCACGCTTCCTTGTAGTAGACGGTGAAGCTGATGAGGTCCCTGTAGTCAGGGGGCCGGTAACGGTGCCACGTTATGATGATGCGGTTCTTCCACGTGGTCGTAGAGGTGAAGTGCAGGACGTCGCTTTCACCTGGGGCACAAATGTACATCTGTGAGTGACAGAGATCAATACCCTTTTCCTCTACCAGTGGGACAAGTCACCTGCCCCGCCCTGTCTACCCCTTCTCCAAAGCTGGCTGTACAGGCCAAGCCCTTTCTTGGACTTCTCAGTGGCTCTCCTTTCTATGGAGAACCCAGACATTTTACCACACGGAGCTGCAACAAAGCTCGCGCCTTTGTTTCAGCACAACTGGTTGCATCTGCACGTGAATCTGTGATTCCTAACCTGACAGGGAGGAACTGCTTGAGCAAGTCACCTGGTCTTTCAATGGACCCCTAAGGCCCCTGGCTTCTGGGGGGACCAAGGAAGATGAGAATAAACCTTGATCTTCTGTGATATGCTGGCACCCATCCAGGGGTTCTGTGATCCCCCTTGTTCTGTGCAACTGGCAAAGTCATGCCAATGGCCCAGGTGTGCCATGGTGGGGGGGGGCGGCACTTTTCTGTGTCTAAACTTGGCATCCACCTGGAAGGATACGGACACCCTGGAAGGCCTCCGGCTGGGGCTGACACACTGACAGGAACAATGTCATTGGCCAAGCTGCCCGTGCGCTAGGGGAAGTCGCTGGAGAGCTACAGCGGAGATCTTGCCCTGAGCCCCGACTTGTTCTTCTGTCCAGATTCAAATGACCCTCAAGAACCAGGGCAGAGTCGCTGACTGCTTCCCCTCACGGAGAACAGAAGCTCCCTGACCGACTGTCCTTGTCCGCCTCTATTCGCCTGAATCCCGACGCGCACGCAGCCGGTGAAGCAGAGGCTAACAGCGGTTAAAACTAAGAAGTCAGTGGGGCAAAGCATGCTGGTCTGAGGTTAGAACTAAGCTGTAGCTCCTGATCATGTGTTATTTAAGGAGAAAACATGATTTTGTTTTCAAAGGAAAGTAACCGCTACTGTATTCACGGTCCTACAGATCAGACTGGCTGCCTGGGCCGAGAAAATGCTTGGGAAATGCTCAGACACATCGGCCCTGCCCTGGTCCGAACAGGGGGACCAGTAGGGGCTGCCACGGGCGCGTGAGGGAGAAGGTGCCAGCTGCCAACACACCCGGCGGCTTCGTGGCAGGCCTCTTCCCTCTTCCTCCAGAGCAATCTGCGTGTCTACCAGGTAAATCCAGACACCAGCAAAACGAATCAGCCAAATGCTAATGGTTTCACGTGTGTGTGTGTGTGTGTGTGTGTGTGTGTATACATGTGCGCAAATCGCCTCTGATCATGTAAATTACTCTATTTTTTTTTTTTTTCCTAGTACTCTCCCCTTATTAAAAGCTGATGGCGGAGAGACAATTTACTTTTATAACCCTCTCCAGCACAACAGAACCACAACATTTTAAAAAGCGGCTTGATAAACAGGGTTAGAGGAGAGACGTGCTGTTAGATCTCAGATACAAGAGCTGAACGTATATATAACCACGGCAAGGTTATAATTATGCGGTTCTCAATTTAAAAAGCAGCATCCATTCAGCGAGGTGGGCTCTCTCTAGCCTTTTTGTGTTGGGGTGGGAGTGGGGAGGAGGCCAAGGGAGAGACAGGGAACCCGTGGCCACCGTGCTGGGCTCGGAGCTCAGTTCCCTCTGCCTTGAGGTTTCCTCTGCACTGGGGAAGACTGAGCCGACTGTGCTCCCCAACAATGGAGAGAACTAGCTCCTCCTTGAAAAATGATCTATCTATGCATTAAAAGACATTTAACCCTACATTCTGTAAGCACTTCTTCTTCTTTTTTTTTTTTTTAAGATTTTATTTATTTATTTATTTTGTCAGAGAGAGAGAGGGCATGAGCAGGGGAAGGGGCAGAGGCAGAGGGAGAAGCAGGCTCCCCATTGAGCAGGGAGCCCAATTCGGGATTTGATCCCAGGATCATGACCTGAGCCAGGGGCAGCTGCTAAACCGACGGAGCCACCCAGGGGTCCATGTAAGGCACTTCCGTAAAATACTCCCTTTGAGCAGGAGCCCATTTCTAAATGTTCAGCACACTCCTACAGAAGCTAAGGGACACTGACAAATAAGAATCTATCACGAATCGGCCCCACTACTGACTCTGAAGATACACATACAGCGGAGCAAAGTGCTGGATCAGGAGGCCCCGTGTCCTCCCCCCGCCCCCCGCCCCAAGTGAGGCAAGGGGGGAAGCCACCCATGGAGCCGGCCATCGCTGCAGATCAGCAGAGGGGCTGACTTTATCACCGCTGCCGGGGTCACTCACAGGAGGCTCGCTCTCCATTGTTCCTGGTGTTTATGTCCCCTTTGCTCTGGCGTCCTTTTGTCCCCGTCACCTCCTCCATGCGGTAAATCTCGGACACGCACAATTTGGGATTGAAAGCAAAGTACATCTTCCCAGCTTTGATGGTCAGGTTGCGATGGTCCCAGTCCCACAGCTGCTGCAAGTTCTGGTTGTCGAGGACATAGAAGGAGTAGTTCCTGGAAGCACAGAAATCCCTGTGAGTGCTCCGGCCCTTTCCCAGTGCCCCCTCCTGCCCGCCGGCCACCCCCCACGGGTCCTCCTCGGCACGGGGCTCCGGAACATGCTGCCTTTGCCAAAAAGAGATTTAGTTATTAACAGTGTGTGAGAGTGGACAGTTACTGTTAACAATAGCAACAGCATGACTCAAGGACAGCATATTGAAATCGATAAGACGCTAATTAATTTTAGGACCTCTATTACCAACAAATAATGCCTCTCACACCAGAGGATATTACTGGAATCATTCTGAAGAAATGCCTTTGGGTATTTCTCTCGGAGCAGAGTATGTATAACGAACTTGAAATCAGTCCATGGGAGAACAGATATGCTCGGCTACTCAACCGGAACGGCTTACATATTTGCTGGAGATCTGCTGTTATCCTTGGGGGTAAATCCCATCTGTGCCATCCGCGGCCTATGGTGGGCTAGGAGAGAGACCGGGGCAGGGATACAGACCCGGTGGTGGACCAGCCCTGGGCCAGCTCCCTCCTCCAGATTCACCCCATCCTAAAAAGCTTCAACCACAGTCCTTAGAGAAGGTGGGGGAAGAGAGCCCCCTTTGGGCAGTGCCCTTGTGCCCCCTCGCCCCCCACCCCAATCCAGGCAGCAGTGACTCAGTGACCAACACTTCCAGGTTAGTGTGCACAAGGCTTATTTTTGGATGGCTGGGCCCCCTTCCCAGAGTTTCTCATTAGTAGGGCTGGCTGGGCCAGGAATTTGCATTGCTAACCTGCACCCGCGTGATGCTAGCACGGCTGGTACTGGGATCGCACTTGGAGGGACACTGGGCTAACAGGTGGTGGGCACCAACAAGGGGCTGTTGGTCAGCAACAAGCTGACCAAGTGAGATACGGTCCTGCCCCTAGGCGGGGAAAACACAGAAGCAGAAGCAGAAGCTCCCCCTGTCGAATGAAGGAAAGACGGAAGGATGGCCAGAATCTGCAATAGCGATCTCCGGCTGCCCAGAGAGAAATCCATCCTCTGGGAGTGGAAGCATAGACAGCTACAGCTGCAGGGTCTGGAGAAAGATCCAGGCTGTATACCTCTTTCTCTAGGTAGGCAGGACCATCCTGCCCATCCAAGTCCTCCGTGATGAAAGGTCTACTCCCCACAGACCTGGACTCCTCCCGTCCCCATCCCAGACCCCAGCCTCAGGCTTTCCGGAGCTCACTCAAGCACTTCATGCAGAATGGAGTCTAGGAATGGGTGTAGTACTCTGAGCTACTGTTAACATCCACTGAACGATCCAACACACAAGCTGCAGAGAAGAGAGGATGGCCGCTTTCCAAAGCCAGGAGAGCCGGGACAGAAGTCCAGACCACTCTTCTGTCCCAGAGTCTCTGTCCACGGGGGCCTGATGGGTTTCCTTGCACATATCACACCAGTACCTCTACCCGCTCGGTCAACCCCAGCCCGAGTCTCATTAAGAAGAAAGCAGAAGTTATGGTTCTAATAAGGCCTAGCAGACTTGTGACACCTGCCTGGGCACTCCCCAGGGAGTTCAGAGACGAGGGTCCAGGACTGCAAAGGTCATTAATGAGCCACGTAGCCACAGGCAGTTCCCTTAGTGCTCCAGCCGTTTTCCTTGGAGGGACAGGGGCACCAACACACACTCACAGCACAACAAGGGTTATGAGCACCCGAGCTCCCTGTTTGTCTTACGAGTCTAAAACCCTAATGCCCGGGAGGAGTCACAGAGCTGAGGGGGACTCTGTCCCATCAGCCCGAGCCCAAGCCCTCCAGAGGCACTGGGCCCCGTGCACAGATGTGCAGTGGGTGAGAGTGGGAGCCCTGCCTGCACATGGTTCAGGGGGCAGAGGGAGTCCAAGGGCAGCACCTCTGAAACCACATGAGCCTTCTCACTGACCCACCCTGGCTGGACACATTCAAGGCCACCAAAGCAGGTGGCAAAAACTTGAGTTGACAGATACTTTCCTCTCGGGAAGAGCTCACTCCCTGACACATACATCCACTGGAAAAGGAGCCTCAGACACTGTCCACATGCATCTACTTGGGATATGCAACACAAGCCCAGGTATGCAGGTGGGAAACGCTGGGACATGGCAAGGTGAGACCTGCCGTCCCTAGGGAACAGTCGCCACCCCATCTCCTTGCTCCCCCGGTGCCAGGCTGTCGCTGATGCTGGGTGACTGGGTCGTCAGAGGACCGAAGGTGGGGTTTGCGGGTAGAAACCAGAGGCCTCCTAGGCAGACCCATTCTTGTCCACGGATACGTCCAGCTCTCAAGGACACTCTGTAGTGCCAGGACCAAGGTCTGGCTGCTCCCAGCGTCCTCAGCTGGCTCCCAGGGGACGAAACCTCCTTGTCAGTGCAGAAACCTCTAGGCCGGAAGGAAAGGCATTAACCTGGTCAAACCTCTGTCTCTCAACACCGAACGAGGCTTCTTTTTAGTAGACGGATCTCGCCGGCAGGGAACAGAAACCGCGCTGAAAATACCTCCTGAACAAAACATGCTTCTTCCCATGGGAGGAAGCATGAATTATAAATCAGGAGTTTGACAAATGAATGGCGGGCCCACTGAAATTCTGTGTGTGTGATTAATCACTTTGAAAAGGAATATTATCTTTTTACAGTAAACATAAACATTTTTTTTTTACAACGTGGAGAAGGCCTGGAGCCAGGATACCAGTATCAATAAAACCCAGGCATTATGGAGCCTTTGTGAGCGACAGAAAAACAAAAATAAAACTCTCATCAGAATGATAACTGAGCTATTCATGGGCTGCCTGTCAATGCTGCTCTTGCTTTTCCAACCCCGGGTTGGGGCCTAGCTCCCCCCAAATTCCCCTTCCATGATCAGGTGACAATTAAGAGATGGCAAAAGGCAGAGACCTGTCTGAACATTTTACACACACACACACACACACACACACACACCCCTTCTCATTGTCTCCTAAAGGAAATGACTATATAAGTCAGTTGCTCAGTAAATGTGATTTCCTGATTGTTCCTAAACTTCCTGCCTTTACATTCAGAAAATATTTCTTAAAAATGAACTTGCTTATTTTTTCTGTAGCTTACACAGATGCCTGGGTTTTACAGATCTTGGAATTCTGACTCCCAGCCTTCTTAGGGCGGCCAAAGATGTTTGTTTCTGTGCTTGGGGTGGGGGGTGGGGGCGTCTGATGGGATGTAGACCGACTGAGGTAGGTTGAAAGCAGTCGGTCATTTCCGTGAGGATATCTGTATGTTATCTGTGTCGATCTTCTGGATGCCTATTGTACACTATATGCAGAGGTGTTTTACGGATGGCTCCAGGCTTGGGGTTGTCTTACCTCTGATTTATCAACAACCACCCACCTCCCCATCTGCTCTGATGAAGGGCAGGAAGGATGTGGAAGCCTAGGAAAGCGAAAGCGCTGGAGGCTGGCCCGGTGCACAGCAGACGACCCCGGGGCGGGGGTTTGGAGCATCGTTTGTGCGAATCCAAAGACCCGGGTCTGAGTGACATCTCCACCACTTACTAAAGCAACAACGCTAGACAGCATATTTATTTGGCTTCTCCCAGCCCAGGAGCAGTGGTAGTGGAAGGCTGGGAGTCCAGAAGACGGGGGTAGGAAGGGATATCCCAACCCCCTCACCTCACTCCCCTTCAGTCCTTACTGACAAACCGGAAAAAAAAAAAAAAAAATCTGCAAATAACACAACTCATGATTCCCTTTCGCTTCTCAGAGGAGAAAGCATGGACTCTTTCCGGCTGTCTCTAGGGGGCATCAGAAGCCAGCACACAGGGCTGTCTCCAGCATCCTAGCAATCTGCAACAGATCCAGGATTTGGCTTTTTCGCAGATGCTCACACCACGTCCAATCTCCTTCAAATCCAATATTTACACCAACCTTGGGGGTTCGGCAAGGCTGGGGATTTATATTCAAGTGGCACCGGGTCCCAAAGAGAAACTCAGAAAATGTTTCCTCTTTGAGGGTTTTCCAAACAGCTTAACCGAAGTATAATTTACCTAGTAAAAATTGTACCCACCCTAAGGATACAGAGCCACAAGCTTTAGTAAATACATCCAGCTGTCCCATCAGCGCTACTATGCAGTTTCTGAACATTTCCACGATGTCAAGGTTCCCTCGCTGCCCATGGTGGTCAGGCTCTACTCCTGCCCCCAGCCCTCGCCAATCTGCTTTCTGTCTCCGTAGTCCTGCTTTTGCTAGAAACTAATGGAATCATACTATGTGCAGCCTTTTGCATTGGCTTTTTTTCACTTAGCTTAATGTTTCTGAGGTTCACCTGTACTGTTACATCATTGTCGCAGAACTATTCCATTGTACCACATTCTGTTGATCCATTCATCTGTTGATGGATATCTGGATTGTTTCCTGTGGGTTTTTTTTTGGGGGGGGGGAAGCAGGAGGGGGCTCAAGTGAATAATATTGTTATGAACATTCACATTCAAGTCTTGCGTGGGCATGTTTTCATTTCTCTTGGGAAGATATTGGGTAGAGCCTGGAAATGCTGAGTCACATGGTTGAGTCTTTTTAAAAGTCCCAGGGAAGTATTAACACGCAGCTCTGTTGCAACATAATCTTAGAGTTGCAGGAAGGTAGAATGAAGCACCAAGTGTTGCAAAGTCAAGGGCTGTGGTCATGAGTGTAGAGATGCCCAAATGTGCCCAAGAATTTCAAGTCTTAGAACCCTATTACCTCTATCTGCTTTTAGGTTTTTGGGGCAATGATCCTTGGTGGTACCAAAGAATCCTAAATTTTACCTCTTTCTTTGTCTAATGCCCTAAGAAGGGTTCACTTCAAGGTTGTTCACCTCAAGGAACTGTCCAGATAACAGAAATATCCAGTTTTCTATTCGAGGGCTTAAAAATGAGTCATTTTCTAGAAATCTTATACATGTGTATTACAAAATCCACTTCCACCTTAAATAGCAGAAAAACCTGGATTTTCTTAATGTCTAAGGTTATTACTCTAGAAACACATTACATTACACAGACTGAGTGACATCCTCTAGGGAACCCAGATGTCTTAGTTCTTTGTTTTTTTTTTTTTTTTTAAAGATTTTATTTATTTATTTGACAGACAGAGTTCACAAGTAAGCAGAGAGGCAGGCAGAGAGAGAGGAGGAAGCCGGTTCCCCGCTGAGCAGAGAGCCCGATGCGGGGCTCGATCCCAGGACCCTGGGATCATGACCTGAGCCGAAGGCAGAGGCTTTAACCCACTGAGCCACCCAGGCGCCCCTGGTTGTCTTAGTTCTTATGGACAAACTGATGACCGCCTGATGCCGTCTGGGGCCCATTCTCCAGCCCCCGGAACGTTGGAACGTGATTCTGCCTACCTCTTTCACCACCCTGGAAATTCGATTACAAAGTCGGCTTGCTCTGGGTATAGACTAGAGCCCTACTCTAGCTATGGTGCTTGAATGTCATGCTCTGGACGTGACTCCGGGGTCTGGGCTGCCCAGGGGACTTGGAGGCAGGTCCCAGTTCCCGTTTGAAAAGCCAAGGTGGTCAGATGCCAAGGAACCCAGCACTTTGAATTCCCCATCAAAACAAAATGCTCTAAGACTTCCATCCTACTGAACCAAATGGAGACACTTACTTACGTAGAAGATCAAGAAAAACAGTATTTAAAGGCAATAGTGTGACAATTAAATATCTGGGAAAAAAGGGAAAGAGCTTTGGGGATTCACCTACAATGAATCTGTCCCCTTTGGGGACACAGCAGTGGTATTTAATCTTAGCTACACAGTGAAACTACTTTGGATTTTTAAGAAAAATCAGTGATGCCTGGATCCTGCCCCCAGACATTCTGACTGAACTGGGAGTGCATTTTGGGTTATTGGGACTTTTTTTTTTTTTTTTTTAACCTGGCCCCACCCAAGATAGTTCTAACTTCAGAGTCTGGGAACCAGTGGGATAAAAGTTATCTTGGTTTAAACCAAAGACGCACAGAAATGAAATGTCCAGGTGGCTTTGCTAACACTCCTGCAGCTCAAAAGCCTTGACTGCATTCCATTGCCTACCTAAATTATAACCTCCACACCCGGGTGCATAACACCTTACGTAATTCTAATACCACTTACCTCTCCAGCATTATTTGCCAAACAGGTCCCAGGATGCCTCAACTCGCTGCTTCTGCTCTTATTGCCCTATCCTGAACTGCCTTCTTCACCCTACACTTTCTGAGTGCTTCTGGAAACCCTTCAAGGCCCATCTCAAATGCTACCTCTTCTTGAAAGCCTGTGGGTTTTTTTGGTTTGTTTGTTTTGTTTTTTTAAGATTTTATTTATTTGACAGAGAGAGAGAGAGGGAAAGGTCACAAGTAGGCAGAGAGGCAGACAGAGAGACAGACAGAGGAGGAAGCAGGCTCCCCCCTGAGCAGAGAGCCCGATTCGGGGCTCAATCCCAGGACCCTGAGATCATGACCTGAGCCGAAGACAGATGCTTAACCCACTGAGCCACCCAGGTGCCCCCTGTGGAATCTTCTTAATCAGATTCTCTGCCTCTTCTTCATGCCCATGGCACATTCCTTTTCTTTCCTTCGTAGCTCCCTGCAAGTTCTGCTTTGCATTGTTGTTGGCCTGAATCTATCTTATTCCTTTCTTCTGTGCTTCTCTCTGACTCTTCCCTCCTTGCAGGAGTGAGGAGAGCTGGTCAAGGGCTGGGACTTAGTGTCTTTCCTGAGTCTGAGGATGCACAACAAAGAATGGAGTTGTTGCTACTGGTCACCTCCGATCCAGAGACCTGTGGGGGGTGTTCGTCACAAGTGAGAATGGCCTTTACCTCTTTTAATCCTGGGTAAGGAAGGGAGGTGAGAGAACCCAACTCCCATCCAGACAAGCAAGATTCTTCAGCACCCCAGCTAAACATAGAGCATGTGGGAGGGACAGGCTGGCAGGACAGTATCCTCAGAGCTGCAGGGCCCTGATCAGCAGCAGGGTATGAAAACCTAAGGCCCATTTGCCCTCCCTGGTCGTCTAAAAATGTTCACGGCATGGCAGGGGCCTGGAGTGTACTTGAGCTTGGAGAAGTTCCAAACACCTGAGCAATGGCAGGCATCCTTAAAGTGTTCCCAATTGGGACATCCGGTTTTATTCAAGTTTCAGATGATGAGAAATGTACCTAAGTATCCGTGCAAATAAAAGTCCAGTCTTAGTGCTCAGCTCCATATAAGGGCGTTCAGTTAACCCATGGCTAAGAGGTAATCCCATCATGTAATAATTCTTCATAAAAATTAAATTCTTGGGGTGCCTGGGTGGCTCAGTCGAAGCATGGGATTCTTGGTTTCAGTTCAGTTCATGATCTCAGGGTTGCGAGATCGAGCCCTGATATGGGCTCTGGGCTCAATGCGGAGTCTGCTGGAGATTCTCTCCCTTTTCTCTCCCTCCCCCTCTGCTCCTCCCTTCCCCTCTATTTCTCTCAAATAAATAAATAAAATCTTTAAAAAAAATTTTTAAATTCTCCTTCCAGTTTTCCCCTCTATGTCTATCACTTGTTCAGCCTAGAGAAAGAAAAAGAGTATCGTTAAGTAGCAGGAAAAGTTGCAGATCCTGACCTGCTCCCCCACTCCCCCAAAGTGTTTTCCAACACGAGGGATTCCAGAAACAAACCTACCTGGAGAGAGGGGGAAGAAAACATGCTAATATCCACTTTAAAATTTAATACAACAAACGAGGACCAGCACCTCAGAATGCAAAGCCTCAGCATGCCATCCATGTTAAGTGACTTGCAATACTCCGGGACTGGGCGTGGTGGCAGCCTCCCCAGATTTGCAAGGAGAAAAAAATTTTCTTCCTAGAGAATCAGTGCTCCCAGTGGGGAGGACAGTGTGCTTTTCAAGGACGGAATGAAGAGCTGCCCTCGCTCTTTAGCTGTATCAGAGGATGAAATTTTAAGGATTTGAGACTGACCAACAAGAGTTAGCCTGAGTAAAGTAGGGAGATTCTAAAGAAACCCTTATGGGGTAACTTTACCCAGTCGGGGAAGATAAATCAGCAAGGACAACCTTTCCCATGACCTTCCCACCCGTTTCTTTCCTAAATTATTTCCCCAAATTCTCTTTGGAAGGAATTTGCTCATTAATGGAAGTCTGCTTTTATTTGAAAGCTGAAAGCCAGGCAAGAGCTGTATTTAAAGGGAGCATGAAGAGAAAGGTATATACGCGAGGTACCCAGAGGACAACTGCTGGACAGAAACTATAGCAACAAGCACCAGCTCTTATCTATCCTGTGCTGAAAAGCCTCTGGTTAGTTTAAAACCCCTATCGTGAAGTTCATCTCTCCAGAAGGCAATAATTCTACCAGTGTGCAAATCCGACACGCTCATCAATTAAACAGTTTTCTCCAGTAGGATTTCTTTTATAACAAAATGAACTATCCATACTCCTCCAAATCTCTTCCATGCCAATATACAGTTTACCCCATAACGTGGGGGTTTGGGTGGGGACACTCTTACAGTAACAGCTATTTTGTATGTTATATGCATGATATACCGCATTCCTACAATGAAGTCAGCTGGAGAAAACATTATTTTTTAAAAAAATAAGGAAAATACATTTACAGTCCTATACTGTATTTATCCAAACCAAACCAAACCAAATTGTGTCTAAGTAGACCCGCACAACTCAAAACCTGTTGTTCAAGGGTCAACTGTATTTTCTTCTCTTTTCTTTTTTTTAAAAGATTTTATTTATTTACTTATTTGAGAGAGAAGGGGGATGGGGAGAAGCAGAGGGAGAGGGACAAGCAGAACCCGTGTTCAGTGAGGAGCCTGATGTGGGGCTTGATCCTATGACCCTGAGATCACGACCTGAGCTGAAATTAAGAGTCAGATGCTCAACTGACTAAGTCACCCAGGCACCCCTGTATTTTAAAAGATGGAATGATTTTCTATAGTATAGATTTTATATAGTACAGCATTCTGGGGATAAGAGCCATATCCATGATGATTTCACAGAGGGCTAAGCATCTGAGACCCATTCCTGTTGTTCTTGGCACAGAGGGTCCCCCAAAGCACCCCTTTCTGCTCTTTCCACAGTCACATCAGATACACAGCCCTTGACTGACAGGTCACAATGCCATTTTCCAGAACAGCAATATCCCAAGGATGGAGAATCTTGGCCGCACGGGACTCTGCCCAACAGGGCGGGCCATCACACAGGGGACAGCGGCCTTCCCTTGGCTTCCTCCTTTCATGTTTGTAATAAGAAAGAGTCCTCACCTTAGTAACGTGGAGTTTTGAAAGCATGCGACTTAGTTTGTAATAGGAGCACGTCAGCCCATGAAATCTGGCACACTTACCCCTCAAGCTGCTCCTCTCCTAAGATCTGGCGAAGGTTTTTTAGGAAGGACAAGGAGACCAAGGCGTGAGAATGGCGGATCTTCACGTAGCCTGTCACCACCTCAATGAGCCCCATGAAGTTCTCCAGTTCTGAGGCAATGTTATCTGTGAGAGGAGGGGGCCGTGTTAGTGAGGGTTCACGTCGTGTGAGGATGACCCACTCGGTTTCTCGCCAACACATCAGGAGAACGAGTCCGTGGCAGGTCTTGGTGCCCCTGAGAGACTCAGGTTGCTGGCACAGGGCCAGCCATTCTTGTCAAAAATGTACCTCCCTGACCTTGACTTTCAATGACCTCTCCTGGTACAGGGCCCCCCTCTGAGGCAGGGGAAGGATACTTTCTAGAAGGCCGGGTACTGTAGCTCCCAGGCTGATTAACCAAATGTAAAATCATAAATACCAGACTGCCAATTAGCTAAGGCTGACAAATCTAGGGAACGTCTTTTAATACACTCTGTCAACAGACAGCACTGCCTCCACAGTACAAGGGCATGACTGAATAAACAACATTTTCTCGGTCTCATTAGGAACTGCCTTTGCTGCATTTCCAGTTCCTAAGATACAGGGATCTATATTTAAAGAGTCCGTCTTACTAAGACTGGGAGAAAACACACCAAAATATTAACACACCAGGTTATCTGCTGGTGATTTTTCAAAATTCGTTTCTGGGCTTCTGAGTTTTCTATAATGCACACATCTGATTCTCATGAGAGGACAGTTTGAGAAATAGTTGCTACTACTGTGTGTGTGAAAACAATGTAATCTATACACACTGTATTTTCCATCATCCTATTTAGGCTGTCTTTTCCTCATAGTTTAAAAAAAAGGGGGGGGACATCAACTTTGGTTCAACTTATGCCAAAATTACTATAGATACTATAATCAGTTGGGTAGGGTCCAACTAATGGGATTTTATTGCATATGATTTGTTGAAAGCTTAATGAGAGGTTCTACTTTGCTTTGAATTGATAAAAATAAAACAATAAGGATCTTGTCTTGGAGGGCTGGGGGCTATGCTTACTGTAGAGTTTAATGGTTTTCTAGGAGAAATTCAAGTTACAAACACCAGAAGTTGCCTATGGTGGATATTTCAAGAAAAAGACCCCGAACTTTAAATGCAGGGTAGGATGGATGCCTGTCTTGTGTTGAGGCTGGAGATGCCCTTTCCAGTGAGATGTCTTATTCCCCGTATCCAGGTGATTTCTTCCATTGGACATACATCGGAAGACACATTTCATCACCATGCATGATGATTATTCTTTCTTAATTCCACTCCTTCATGGATTTAATTCAGGGATTAAATTCTTACCTTCAGAATATGGAAATTTAAAAGAAAAAAAAAAGGTCTAGGTGCTTAAAGGGTATGTTCTAGGAATGAGGGCATCTTTGCAAAAATTAAGAAATCTAGTAAGAACAAAAGGAATTAAAACCTCATTATTTATTCATTTATTTATTTATTTGGCCCCACAGCCTAACACTAGGCTCAAACTCATGACCTTGAGATCAAGACATGAGCTAAGATCGAGAGTCGGGACGCTTAACCCACTGAGCCACCCAGATGCCCCAGGAACACAACTTTAGTAGCACCATGAGGGTAAGAGAATTCTAGCCACGTGGAAGCAAAGTTATTTCTGTGGTGGAGCGGTGAAAGGGGTTCAGGAAAATGAGGAGAACCAAATGATCCAAAAGGACTGAGCGCAAACGTGTTTCTGCCATCTCTAAGCCGTACGAGCTCGGCTCGCTCACCGAACAAACAGTATTAAGGAGAAGTAAATCCACAGCATAAATCAATCAGCCATTTCCCACCCCACCCGAATCAACCTGCAAAAATCTATCCACAAAAGGATTTAGGGGGGAAAAATATCCTTTCAACCTCAAGGTCTTCTTATGATTTTTATTCTAGATTTTGAAACTATCATAGATACCTTGACCAAGTGGTCCCAGTGGTGGAGAATTTAAATCTAGGAAGC
This sequence comes from Neogale vison, assembly GCF_020171115.1. Lineage (NCBI taxonomy): Eukaryota > Metazoa > Chordata > Mammalia > Carnivora > Mustelidae > Neogale > Neogale vison. Next base: position 135,983,900 of record NC_058103.1, on the reverse strand, counting down.
CATTGTCAGTTAAAGATCAGAAGTGCAAAGATCACCGAATAAGTCCCTGAGTAATGTTTTTGCACACGCGCAATCACCAGGAATGCCGTCGACTACAAATGCCGGCAATCCTACAGGGGTGAGGATCGAAGCTTTAAATACAGGATGACACACCCTAGTATTTTATTTTTATTTTATTTTATTTTTGCTCTCCAAAGTAAATTTGGAGATTAACCACTCTTTGGACTTAATAAAATTTTAAAGGGGTATCATTAACTTCTTCCCTTTGCACGGTTTCCTCAGCACCTCCCAGGAAAACAGACCTCTTTGGGCTTGAAGCCGTGCGGCTCTGGCTCCAGCTGGAGGCTGCTGGATAACACTTTTGATCCCCCAGCCTCTTCTGGGGCTGGTGTGTGCTGGGATGTGCATCTCCTGCGTGAGACGGGCCTCACGGAAAGATGAGCCATGATCCTGGGCGTGAATAAATGCCCAGCCAAGAGCTGCAAAATAGACTGCCTTTCAATCTGGTTTTTCCTTTTTTCTTTTTTTAATCCTTGAGGGAAACTCGAAAAAAGACACGTTGAGCACGAGGCTTATGCCCCATGCTGTTTTTTCCAGGCCCAGGTTTCAGGTGTGAGTCATGGAGGGGAAGAAACAGCAAGTCAACAAAAGAAAACCAAGCGGTCCGGCCACCTCTTTCGGGGGGAACGGGATACTTACTGCCTCGGCGGATATTAATGAGCAAATTTCCCTTGAAGATGGTGCATCCTTGGAGCATCTGAGCAGAGGTAACCGAATCAATGGTCTTTGTTTTCTTTTCTTCCTCACAGACCTTGGGGCAAGGACCTTCACAAGGTATGCAGTACATGCTGGTGAAGATAAAAAAATCAACCAAAAACACGGAAAACTGAGTCAGGCTTCTTGAGTTAAGGAAAAAAAAAAAAAATCACAGAGACACTCTTTTATTCTAAGTTATTTGTGCGGTACACATTACCAAAAACAAATGTTGGGAAGGGTTCAAGTGGGCACACCGTATCTCCTCCCAAAGCCACCCAGCCAGGATCAGCCATTCAAACTGCAACCAAAAGAAGAAAGTGCCTACAAAGGAAAAGCGTGCCTCTTGTTTCCAGACAAAATATGTGATGCATCCTTGAGGCATGTGTGTATCAGAGGCTGTCGGCTGGGGAGCCAGCTGGTTCCATGTGGGAGAAACAGCCTTGAAGAAAGGACACAGTGGTGGCTCCCGAGGAAAAACGGGGCCGCTCTCGAATGCCGCCTTGCCCGGCACACCCTGGGGGAGAAGCTGGGAGACTGGACAAGGACCGGGAAAGGGACCGTGATGTCTCTGCCACCAGCGGGAGTTTCACTCTCGCCGTCAAGGCATCCCAGCAAAACCTAGCAAGGAATTCCAAAATGCGTGGGGAAGAACCCACAGCCCTAATTTTCTTGCTAATGTACAACTGAAATTATTTCTTGACAGTGCTTTTGCAGAAACTCGTAAATTGATCGGAATGTTGTTTTCGCGGCATGTGCGCTGAAGGCAAGGAACTTCCGTTACTCTGTAATAAACTCCCGTTTCCAGTGCGATCCCACACATGCTGCAGGACGGCCAGGAGTCAGGGATCAGGGAGCAAGATCGGCATTCTCCTGCTTCTCTACTGTTCATTTACGAAATTGTGGACACAACGCTAACATAAGATCAATGCTGGGTTGATTTCCAAAACAAAGGCTACCACCTTATTGGGTGTGTGTGTGTGTGTGTGCATGTAAAATAAATAGGACAGCGAATTGGAGAGCCAGGTGTATTGTCATTATTGTTCTTAAATGATCTTTTAAACTTTGAGAAGATAAATAAAAAACGTTGAAGGAAACAGTGTGAGTGTTAGCTTACATGAAAGCTTTTGTGTTGTTTTGTTTTAATGAAACCTTACTGCCTATCTAAGGCAGAGATGCAGGGATTTGTTTTGTTTACAAACTTAGAGGTAAACAAAATTTCCCTGCTCTTTTCCTATTTCGTATGGGGAGAATGCTAGGCAAGGTTTCCCAAGGAACTGGGCCAAGCACAGAAGGGGAGATTTCTCTTTTCTAGAACATCATACGCAACCTTCTTATTTCCACTATGGGTAACAGCTTCCTGTCTCCACTTTTTTTGTTGGTTTTTTTGGTCTTTTATTCTAATTTATCTACACACCATGTAATGCCATCACCCTCCTTCTTTAAAAACAAAACAAAACAAAACAAAAAAAACTTTCTATCCTGAAACACAGACTCACAAAAAGTTACAAAGCATACTTTCCCCCTGCATATCAGATGGCAACATCTTATATTACTATACATGGAAGATCAAAACCAGGAAATGAACACTGGTATAATGAATGCATAATTCCATGTCACCTTATATCCCTTTTGTGATCTTCACCCCGTCAAGATTGAGAAGTACTTCAGGAAGATCTCCCACAGAGCTACCTCCTATCCTCACATCCCTAACTCCGGCCTCCTGACTATTAATCTATCCTTCATCCCGGCAATGCTGTCATTTTGGGCCTGTGATATAAATGGAGTTCTATAGTACAGGACCTTTTGAGATCGCCTTACCCCCCCTGCCCAGCATAATGTCCTTGAGATCTGTCCCCAGTCGTTGTGTATTTCAACAGTTTGCTCTTTATTTCTGGCTGAATAATAGTCCACGGTGTGGATGTACCATAGTCAGTCTAACCATTTCCCTATGGTAGAACAACTGATTTATCTTTTGTCTTTGGCTATTACGCACGGAGCTGCCGTGAACACTTGTGGACGTGTTGTTATGTGGACATACATTTTCATTTCTCTGGGAGGAGTGTCCACACGTATGACTTCTGGGTCGTAATGTCAAGTGTATGTTTAGCTTTCCCCGATGTTTTATTCAAACAGCAATTTCTGAACCAAACACCTTTGCTAAAATGTTTAGGAATCATCTAGCCCTTTAAAAATGTTTTTCTAAGGAAGCGCTCTGATTACGTGTTTATAGAGCAAGCTTCCTTGAATCCATTTGGGTACAGGGAGGGTACAAATGGTATTAATAAATATTTTAAACTCAGTGTCAAATAGGTCTTAAAGGTTGAGAGGGGTATTTATTCTTTCTTCAGGATATTTTGTTTTAAAACAGAAGAGATAGATCTGTAGCTCTGAACAGACTATAAGAATGGGTAGGGGAAAAAAACAGCTCAGGTCTTTGAAAATGCCATGGGAGAAATACCGCTGAAATGCACAGCAGTCCCCTCTTGCTGGCCCCCACTACATCATAGGACAGTGTATCCCCAGGACAAAGATGGTACCAACCCCCATTCATGCACTAACTGACCCATCTCTGCTCCCACCCCCAGGAGGAGCCGTGGCTGAGCCTCATCTGGGTTCCAGGCATGGCCCAGGGTACTGGGAAAGCCCTCGTAAGTTCTAAGGCTACCAATAAACTGTGAGTAAAATGCAGCAGACTTATTCTGGGTGGTATTTGCATACTTTACAGTCCTCTGGGAGTCCTTGGACACTTCGCTTTTACAAAGTATTCGGAATAATTTTTACTATTTTAACAGTAAAGACGAGACAACAGATGGAAAGTTGCTCTGTGTCTAATGTTAGGAAAGAATGGGAGTTTCATCTTTGGTTTGAAGATGAAGGAAGCGTTTGGCCCACGGCAGCTAAACTGTTCTTTCCTAAAAGTTCTCTGCTCTACCTAGAAGAGGGAAGAACAACCCCAAACCTCTGGTCTTTCGATTCCAGGGCTTCAGTTCTGTATTTTATAACAACGCCACTACTGCCTTCTCAAAAACATAAACCAACAACAAATTTACAGGAGCCCAGCCCACATACACCAGAGGGATGCTTTTTGCTGTAAAGAACCCCTTTGCTTCCCAAGCAAAGTCTCAATGTTCAGGAAAGAAAACGAGAGGGGCAGAAAAAACTGAGAGAAGGAAACGGCTGAGGAAAAGAGAGAGAGAGAGAGAGAGGAACGGGTGCTAATGGAAAACAGGTTACTGTAAGCTCCTGGTTACTCTTCATGGTAGCTAGGGCGGGCACAGGATGGAGTTTGTGCTAACAGACCCTCTGGCCTGCCTCAAGGACGCTGTTTGGGGCTGGGCTTGTCTTCTCTCCACCACTCCCCAGGACTTCACAGAGCTGGTGCTGGGTGGCACCAGGGATAGGACAACCTAAATGTACCATCCTCTGGGGTCTACCCCACACCTCCTTAGCAGGCAGCCCGGTGAGTGCAGGGAGGGGAGACTGTGACCTCCACATACCTAGGCCAGCACAGCAAGCCACGTACTTAACTTCAAGTGGCTTGGCAGTACACTTCCAAGACACAATATAAAATGAATGCATTTTATTTTGTGGTTGCGGGGGGAAGGGGGAAGTTGGGGGGGTGGCTGGGAGTTTTGGGGGGCATGGGGGCACTGCATGACTGACCTCTGACTGCCGTTCCGGATGAAGCCAGAGGGGCACTCCTGCATGCACTCGCCGTCGTGGATGACGAACCCCTCCGAGTCGCTGCCCTCGGCATTGGGGATGTTGGCGCAGAAGTCGCGGTCCACGCAGCGCCAGCCCTCGAAGCGGTAGGTGTTGGGCGGGCAGGTGGGCACGCACACGCCGGAGTAGTAGTAATGCCTGCAGGCGACGCAGGCCGTGTCGTTGTCGGGCGCGCTGCAGCTGCCCAAACACTCGGGGTGACAGCACTCGTTGTTCTCGGTGCACGCGCGCTTCCCGCACGCGCTCGGGCACACTGTGGGGGCAGAGGGGACAGCGGGTGAGACTGGGAGGTCGGGTTCGGACTGCCTCGTCCAGGCCTGGCCTGTTTTGTCCTGGGTCACCGGCCACCCTGGACGAGATCGCCCCAGGGACAGTCAACCACCCACTCGCCGCCCGCCCACGCACCCACGATACCCCCTCACGGAGCTTCCCAGGGCTCTGTAGCCCGCGGCAGACTTGCAATGGCAGTATTACAGACCCCAGTCACACTTTCATTAAGGCGGGGAGAAAATTCCCTGCGTTTTGAGTTCTGCCTCTCTTATTTACTCTCTGTGTACTCCTGAGGAGTCATTAGCTCCTCTGACCTTGACCCTCTCTTTTCACATCTATACAATGGGGGTAGTAATATCCATATGCGAGCTTTGCCTGAGGCCAACATGATAATGCAGTAGCCCAATGGGAACAATAAGGCGTATTATTCCTTTTAAAGGCATGATGTATTGTTCCTCTGCATTATGATCATGTTCCATGAAATACCTTGAAAAGCCTTAGTGTGAAGAAATGATGATTTAAAAAATTATTTTATTACATATATTATTACAAGTATTTTTTAAATCATTCAAAAATCGTTTATTTTAAAAATGATGAAACTGGAATATTAAAGGTGATACTATTTGGGTTTACAAAATGGCTTTAGAAAAAGCTTGTGTACGTTTCTATGTCAAAGTTCTTGCTCCCAAAAAATGATGGTATTAACTTATTCCCAGAGCTAACTTATTATAACACCAAGTCCCTGCATCTGATTGTTATTCTCAAATAAAAAAAAAAAGGGGGGGGGCGGTGGAGAGTGTCTCTGAGCCCAGAAGAGTCACTCGTAGCATATTGGAAACCGTCTCCTTTGAGCCACTCTGCCAAACTTTACTGGAAGCAGTGTCTCAAAAGCAGAGATCCACAATTCATGTCCCAAGTAGATGAGCTGGCATTTATTTCCATAACAACAATGTAATGATCACACTCTGTGGGGCTGTTAGCCTCCCTAGCAAATAAAGTATAAATCAAATATGAAATCTGGTTTATATTATATGTTTCCTACTTTTTCTTGAGCTGGGAAACAATACAAAATTATTTAAATATGTATATTATTGAATCTGACATATATTATTTAGTGAAGATTCTATTACTGTTTTCCTTATAAACAAAATAGGTGCTAAAAAAAAATCAGAGATCACAGATAAATGAAAATATATAGGACGTCTAGTCCATCTGCCCCAAATACCCCCTTTATCAATACCTTCAAGTGGCTCCCCCCAGGAGCCCCCCCCCCTTTTAAAAAATATTTTATTTATTTATTTGACAGACAGAGATCACAAGTGGGTAGAGAGGCAGGCAGAGAGAGAGGAGGAAGCAGGCTTCCCACCAAGCAGAGAGCCTGATGCAGGGCTCGATCCTAGAACCCTGAGATCATGACCTGAGCCCAAGGCAGAGGCTTAACCCACTGAACCGCCCAGGCATCTGGCCCCAGGTCCCTTTCTATGCATGAGCATCTACATATAAATATCTACAAAAAGGGAACAAGCCATCCTGAAACCATTTTTTTTTGTATAATATACTGTGAATTCCATAATCACTTAACAGCTACATTTCATCTCACAGTATAATGTAAGTTATAACCTGTCTCCTACTATGAGACATTTCGTTTACTCCTGACATTTTATTATTACAATGAACACTGCGATCTTCACGAGAAATCTTAATTATTTCCTTAGGATCAATTTCCAGAATTGACCTCACCAGGTCAAACTATCTTCTGGAAAGTTTTTACCAATTTACACCCCACTGACTACACCCAAGAGTTCCTATTTTACTGCGGAAAGGTGAATTTAAAAACGAACATCAGAACTTGGCCATTCAAATGAACACTGTCACCTCTGAAGAAAACAGATACATTCTCATGATACTGTCAAGCTTCTTAAAATAATTTTGCAAGTTTCTCCTTTGAAATTATCCTTTTGCAGAGACCGTAGATTGCTTTCCATTATTTATTCTTTTTATCTACTTTGATAATAGAACCTTGATTTTTAATTGGGCATTTGGCCACCCCGCTAGATATTATATCTCCTAGCCTCTCTCGTAGCTAGAAGTGACGTATGTCCTAGCCAGTGAGATATAAGAAAACTTTTTTGGTTGGTATTTGCTGGAAGATGCCTTAAAAACAGTGCGTGTGCCCTTCCTCCTTGCCGGCTGGAATGCAGGAGCAATGCATCATGCTTTGGCAGCTATCTTGGTCATGAGGTAGCCCACTAAGAAGGTGAAGTAAGATAAAAGGATCTTGGTCCGCCAAAAGGCTAACCCTGTACTGCTTACCTCTAGACCTGGCTTTCTCTAGAGAGAGAAATAAATTTTTGTCCTATATACGTACCTGCTTTTCATTACCCCCAACTGAGACAGACTTTCAGAGCTACTTACAAGCAAAGAAGATAACCATTCCCGTTGGTCTGTATCACTTCTGTTTACCAGAATTGCCTCAATGACTTCTGGCTATTTCCAGAAACTAAGCTACCCAATAAATAACAAGGAGTAAGTATCTCTAAGCACCCCGAAAAAGTAGGTGTTCTAGATAGGAGTTGTAAAAATGTGGCGATACATATATTGTCCACCTGGGTGATCATCTTGAGGAGGGTGACACTAATTTGAATTTACAAGTCTAGCGTATTTGTAGTAAAGGTACACAAACACACACAAACACACACACGAGCACATTCTCTCCCATCAGATCTCATTCCTGAACACATCTAATATTATCAAATAGATTCCGTGACTATTTATAATTTCAAATCTATCCCGTATGGAGGTTAACTTCAAGGCTCAAGATCTGAGGAAACAAATACATTGTGTGTCTTTTAGTTCAGGTTTTTAAAGTAGTAACGGGAACAGAAGTCCATTTACTCGCCGGTTGTCGTTGCATTTAGCAAGCGTTCATTCAGCAACGTCCCGCACCTGCGTGCCAGACCCCGCCCTCGAGGAATGGGCCATATGCCAGGGGTGTACAAGGTCGAGGGCAGGTTCATGGCACGCCCTGGGCATCAGGGATGGTTTTGAAGAGATGCTCAGGCTGGAGATGAAAGGTGAAAGATGAGGAGGAGAAGAATAAAGAAGAACACGGAGGAAATCACACGTCAATGTGCGTAAAGGCAATCTAGTCGCTGTGGCAGGAGGACTGGGTGCCCGTGAAGATAGCAGGAGGCTAGTCGCCAACTGGTGGGTGATGGGCGTCACCAGAGATTTTAGGCAGGGGAAGAGCAACAAAGGCAGCTTTTCATATTGGAAAGGTTGTCTGGGAGCTGCACAGAGGGCACCATGACCTGAGGGGGCCAAGCTGACAGAAGAGGGATCAGGTAAGAGGGAGAGGAGAGACAGAGCCTTGTTACGTGGCCCCAACAAGGTTTCTGTAATATTAACAGACCCATAGGTTCGTGTAGTTAACATGAAACTGGCTGAAGAACCCTCAAATGCTGGCACAAGCACCCCTTCACTCAGAGCCCTGAAGTCCCCACCATCGGCCACCACCGAGCTTTGTGATTGGAGGAAGGGAAAATTGATGAAAAATCTCGCGATCATCAACAGAAATTAACGGGGGCCACTATCTGCCGCCAAGCCCCCTTTCCCTCACTTATAATTTAAATAACATGCTATATAAAATCGTTAAGTGGCAGGCATTCATATCAAAGAGTACTAAAAACTCAAGAGCATTTAAAAGCATAGGGAAAAAAAAAACATCCCTGTGCTCTTGTTGGGAATCAGCTATGCCCACATGCAAATGTTGGGCATCTCCAGTAGGAGAAAGAAAAAGAAATCCCCCAAACCTGACAAAGTATTTTCCCATTCCGATGGCAACGGCGTCTCTGGGCAGTGGTCTCCCCGAGACCCTTTCAAAGGCGTGTGTTACGTGGAAAACATGGTCCGTCAGTTCTTGCCACAAGCAGCACACAGGCTGGGGAATTAGGGTTTTGTTTCAGCAAGGAGAGCTCCTTCAGAAGGAATTTCAGCAAAGCTTAAATTAGGTGAAATCTTGTTATTTATAAGCAAAACAATTCCTCTGAAAGGGATCACAAATCAAGGGGTTCCTTTATGGTATGGGATCCAAATGGCACCGCACATATCGATGACTCGAGGGGAGTAAGAATGGGGTGTGATGGGGGAGGGGGGAGAAAGGAGAGGTGACTTGTTTGCTGGAGGACAAACTCTGTAAATAAGAGACTGCTCCAGGGACAGAAGACCCCCTGGCCACAGCAGAACCCGAGGATTCTGGGAGGCGGGAGAACACGCAGGAAATTCAGAGTTAGAGAGTCCCGGAGTCAGCCCCAGAAGCCTGCTGTAAATTTTGTCTCATCTCAATGTATATAAATATTATTAGTGTTTAGGACTATTAAGGGATTTCTCAAAAAGCCCCGGGCAGTACGTCTCGCCAGCAGATGGATGGCTGTTCCATACAAATGCCAAAACTTAAAATTTAGTACAGTTACCAAATTTCCAATTACGGAGCTATGGGAGAAAGGAAGGGAGCCTCTTCCCTGGCTTCCGTGGAGAAGGAACACACCTAATGTGATTAAAGGCATTTGTACTTTTCAAAATAAAGGGAAAATGGAGGCTGCTATGAACTACAAACATAAAGGGGGAAAGCAAATTTACTGTACCCATGAGAGCTTTCTCCTCATTGGAATTCTTAGAACGATGAGCAATAAAAATCAAACCCGATCTAAGCTGTTGGAAAAGCTAACGGCATGTCCCATATCAACCGCTAAAAGGATTGATTTGGGGTCCCCGTCACATAAAAATGAAGGTGCTGGATGTAAAGGCTCATTCTCTTCATTTTGGGGGATAGGAAATAAGTCGCACATCAGCCTTGAACTCCCTCCCTCCCCAGTGTCCTTATATTCACTAAGTTTTTTCTGGTTTTTTTTACATTTATTTTTGTTCTTCCCAGGGAGTTCCTTAACCATCTTTACTCAAGAGCAACCATTTTTAAAAGCATACAATTATAAAGTGTTCTCACTGGAAGAGAAGGTGGAGAACTCAACCTCTTCTCAAGAAACAAAAAATGGAAAGGGGGCCACTTAAGTCACCGTTGTATCCTGAATAATTTTGAAAGAATGGAAATAAGTTCATGGATGTTCAAATGAGGTCAAGCTTCTGACTCAAACACAGGCTGGTTTAGAGACACCTTAGTTATTTCTGGGCTACCCTAAGTGACACAGCACTGTTCCATATAAAGAAAGGGACGTCTTTCCTATTTGACACGCATCGTTATGCATGAAGGTGAGTCGCTACTAACTCCAGAAAAGTGTACTTCAGTTCCAAAGTCCATCGGGGACGTAGAGGGGCAGAGAAATTTTAGTTTTCTCGTCCTGCCAAGGGAGGAGGTGACTCCATCAGATACCATGGAGAGTAGACCCCAGCTGGGTCAGCTGAACGCCCAGGTCCACTCAAGTCCATAGGCATGGTCCTGCAGGGAGTACTTAGCCACAGGTGAGGGGATGAGAAAGGCTCCTTTTGACTGTTAAAACATCAGCCTTAAGAGCCAGGCCCCAGGCTAGGTCCTACAGACAGGCAAGCATAAGACAGGCAGCACTCCTCCCCGCTGGGGGACTCCCCACCCTGAAGGAAGGCAATGGGAGTACCAAGAGAGGCAAGCAAGGGACCAGTGAGGAGGGCTTTCCAGGACAAGGAACAACCAGGCCCAAGCTTGAAATGCCAGCAGGAGCTAGCAGGTGCATTGGGGTGTTGGCAGGGCTGATGGGGAGCACGGGCCAAGCGAACCAGACTCAGGATGAATGGTTGATGGACTGGACTGGAAGAGGTGCGGGACACGGGAAAGATGGTGAGACCAGAGGCAGAGAGATGTGAGAAGGGCCTTTTAACCCACGAGTGGGAGTTTGGACCACTCTTAAAGAGGAAAGGGACGCTGCTATTGAAGGATTCTAAGCAGGGCATCCCATGAGCACATATACATTTTAGAAGGATCACTCTGGCTGCTGAGTGGAACACAGAACGGAAGGGTGACCCACGGAGTCACAGCAGCTGTTTCCGTGAGCCATGATGCTGGTCTAGATCAGGGAGAGCTAGAGATCAGAGATGCAGGAGATGAATGATCTATCTGGAGATGGCCACTGGGAAGAGTGGCCAGCTTTTGTTTTTGGAGGGAGAGAGATTAGTTTAGTTTGAGATGTGCTGCTTGGTGGACAGCGGATGCTCTCACCCTCTAAAATTGTCTTCGGTCTCTCCTCCCTTTTATCCACATTGCGCATCCTCCTCCCATACATCCCCCCCACCCCCACCCCAGCAAAGACCTCTATCGATGGGAGCGGAGTGGTGGGGAATATCAAGGTTTCTCCGGCTCAGGGAGAACAGCTATATTTTATCCTAGCGTATTTGTCTGTAGTTCCCTAAACAAGTCAGCTAGCCTGGAAAAGCAGGCTTATGTGAAAACGCTTAGAAGCCGTGAAATAAAACTAAAACGATCCTCGTACAACCACGTGTGAGCTACATGCTTACATGTGTGTGTGTGCACATGTGTAGTGTATGTATATATAGCAAAGCACAATTTTCTCAAAGGGAGGACGACTGCCTTCCTTTGAGAAGAGTCAACTGTCAAGTCTCCTGACATCCTGAGAACCGGCTAATGGAAAACTCCAGAGAACCACTACCTAGAAATCCCAGGTGGAGCTTGAAACAACTCCCAGCACGCTTCTGCCTGAGAAACTGCAGGCTGGTAAACCGAATCGGTTAGTTACCCACGGCAAAAGAAAGTTCAAGTGGGAATCCGGGTGTCTTAAATGTTCGCGAGAGAAAGTCACATTTGCAACAATGTTTCTCCTCTCCATGCCAAAAGAAACGTCCTCCTTGCGCTGGAGAAAATCGCACCATAGTCGCTGCAAGCCAGAGAGACGTTTTCATGGTTAGAATCCTGAAGATCCTTCGCCTTCTCTTTTTGGAACCAAAAGTATTCAGTGCGCCCACTGGGAGGTTATAGTGAGAACTGGGGCTCTGGGAATGCGCAGAGACAGAGGGAGGCCCGGGGAACAGAACTGGCAGCGAGCGCAGAAAGGCTGGTGGGCAAAAGCGGTGAGCCACAGTGTTTTGAACATAAGGTACCCAAAAGCTCTCATTTTCTCCCAAGCGTGTACGAAGGAGTTCCTCTTTTGCAACATGAAGTGGTTTTCAAGACCCAGTTCCCAGTCTGCTTCTTTCCTAACAGGAAGGCCCCTGGACAAAGCATCCTTGAGTTGACTAACATCTGAACGTTCTGAAACACGGAGGTTTGTAGAAGGGGGACAAGAAGTTACGTCCTTCCGCTCCTCACCCCTTCCCCCTCCCACGCCTGCACCTCCCCAGTCAACTGTCTTCTTTAACCTTCCGCTCTCTCCCAAGTGTGCCAGCAGAAGCTCCGAGGGCCATTAGATCTGTCCTCAGTTTAGAAGCAACAAGCACTTACATAGTCATGTTCATCCCTGTTATTCAAGCACAGGGTCTTAGAGCGGAAAGGTAGTTTCAAGGTCATGCATATCTACGCCTGTCTCAGATATTTCTCTGCAAAAACCTAGGTGGGCCTTCAAGCAATATCTAGGGGGTTGGCTCCCTTAGAGAAAGTGCTACTCCAACTGTCAGGCAGCACCAAGTGTGACCAAGTTGTTCCTTCTACCCAACAAGAATGCATTTTCCTCCCTGACATGCTCCCCAGGCCTCATTCAGCTTGTCTGATACTCAGGGGAAGCAGAGGCTTTCTTCTTTATAGGTCAGACTTTCAAACACACAGGCTCAAAATTCCGAGACAGTTATCCTGGCCTCCCTCCGAGGGCCTAACTCAGTCATAGCTCATGTAATACCCATGAATACCACTGCTTCTTAACACCTGCCCCCAAACCTGCTCTTAACACAGCAGAAAGTTGGGACAGTGTGGCATACGAGAGGACTAGGAGACCCGTGGTGGCCGTCCATGACCAAGGCAGTATGCTTGATCTCTGCATGGTCTTTAAAAGAACTATTATCACCACACCCAGAAGGCTCATTCTGAGCTTCTCCTTGTCGAAGACTCCTCTCTTCTCTTTCACAATAACGGTTCGAGTCTCTCCTGTCTGGATACAACTCTGATCTGAACACAGGTCTCCCTGTTAACATCAAGTCAGCGTTCCTGGGGACAGTTCCCACGTGCCCGACAGCCTATTCAGTACCTTATATACGTTAATGCAATCTTCCTAACAATCACACAGGGTATCACCATTCTCATTTGTACGTGACCGCCTCTCTTTTAACCACTGTCCAGGGCTATTAACAGTCTAGTTTAATCATTGTTCAGCTATAAATGTGGGCTAGATCTGCCAGATGGGGGCGGACAGCCTCTTCACCCACTCTGTCCCGTGGTGGCACGATGTTTCAGCTGTCTGTGTGGTCTAAAAGGAAAGGGCTAAGGTGTCCTTCTTATGCCCCTTTTCTTTTTAAGCATGCACCCATCAGGGAAAAAAAAAAAAAATCAATCTCAAGTCCTAGTGCCCTTTTCTCCTCCCTGAGGTATAACAGTCAGAAGGAAGGACAAACCCATGAAACATGACACGGTGGCAAGGAGGCAAGCATCCAGGTGATATTAAGGAGATAATGTGTGCCCACTAAGCCTTCTTTGTTTACTGAGTCATAGCACGTAGAACCCTCAAGGACATTTCTTTTAGCACAAATTTGTAAGGCTGAGCCCTGTTGGGTTTATCATTAAATGTCACTGCTCAAGTTGCAACACGGAAGCTGCAGCTCCCATTGTGGAAGGCATGGCGTTAGCACACATTCTGGGGGGCCAACGCAATTCCATATACACGACCGTGCTATCGGGAGGCCAGACCAGCAAGACCCAGGGAGACTTGGTGGCTTGCAGAACCTATGTCATCCGAGTAAGTCTTACTCATGAGAGTAGATAACCAGAGTTCAGATTCTTCACCAAGTTCATATTCTTCACCAATTCATCTGTCTCAGCAAGACTGGAAATTTGGTGTAGTGATCCAAAGGGGCATGTGCACCCGAATGTTTATAGCAGCAATGTCCACAATAGCTAAACTATGGAAAGATCCTAGATGTCCATCAACAGATGAATGGAAAAAGAAGATGTCGGATATTATATATAATGGAATACTATACAGCCATCAAAAGAAATGAAATCTTGACATTTGTGACAACATGGATGGAACTAGAGGGTATTATGCTTGGCAAAATAAGTCAATCGGAGAAAGAAAACTATAGTATAATCTCCCTGATATGAGGAAGTGGAGATGCAATATGGGGGTTTGGGGGTAGGAAAAGAATAAATGAAACAAGATGGGATCGGGAGACATACCATAAGAGACTCTTAATCTCACAAAACAAACGAAGGGTTGCCAGGGGGAGGGGGGTAGGGAGAGGGTGGTGGGGTTATGGACATTGGGGAAGATATGTGCTATGGTGAGTGCTGGGAAGTGTGTAAACCTGGAGATTCACAGGCCTGTACCCCTGGGGCTAATAATATATTATATGTCTATAAAAATTTTTTTTTAATTATTAAAAAAAGATTAAAAGAAAAGACTGAAAATTTGGTCAGGGAGGAGGAAAAGACAAAATAAAACAACCCAGTTCTGTGCCTTTCTCTCAGGCACATAAACACATAAAATCGAGGCTTACAGAAATAAGAAATAGTCGAGCTCTAAGATTAGACCTCGCCTGTCTAGTGCACAAGGTAAGCCAAGAAGAGGTCTGGGAAAACACTTCAAACCGGCAACTGAAGGCATCTGTGACTATTTCATTAATAAGCAAAAGAAATAATAATCAACAGACAGTTCCCATTGAATCACTGAAGTCTCCAAGATCCAAGAAGTAGTGCTGGGCAGAGCATGGGGATAAATGGGGGGGGGAGGGTGGAGAGAAAAAGAAAAGAAAAAAAAGTAAGCAAGAAACCCAAAAGGAGCAAATTTACAGACAGCATTATTAAGTAAAAATCTCATGTGCTAAATAGTAAGAGTAAAGAAAGGGCAGCCATCGGTTGAAAGATACAATGTGGCATCACAAGGAATAGCAAAGAAGCGGAAGGCAGATCAGAAACCCTCCTCTGGCCGAGCTGGTTTTGGCTACAGTGGGTGGGCTATGTGACTTTTTTCTTCCTTTACGCATTTTTTATAACAGCTTTATTGAGATAGAATTTACACCCAATTCACAAATTCAGGGGTGCCTGGATGGTTCTGTCCACTAAGTGTCTGACTCGTGACTTTGGCTCAGGTCGTGAACTCAGGGTCATGAGCTCGAGGCCCAGCAGCAGGCTCTGTGCTCACTGGGGAATCTGCTGGAGATTCTCTCTGCACCACTCCCCCCCCCCAAAAAAATAAATCTTTAAAAAGATAAACTCCTATTCAAGGCCTACATACAAATTTGGGAGACACAGGTAAGTTCCAATGGGGGACAATTTGAGGAAAAAGGGGATAGACATCAGGGGGCCAGAAGGTCTGTGGCGAGGGCAGCTGGTACCTGCTTCTTCCCGTGGGAACATCGAGCGTCTGCCTCATACACAACCCACACCCCCAACCTCCATCTTTTTTTTTTTTTTTTTTTTTTTGAGTCTTTCACTGTCAAATGGGTGATTCCTTGGAGACTCTCCCCAGTGCTGCAACCGCCAGGCGTGAGCCCATAAAGACACCCATCACTTACTACTGCCTGTCACAGATGCTTAAATGGACAGGGTGGAAAAAAATATTCTTTTCACACACTTAAAAATTACTCCAAGTTATTTTAAATTTGGAACTGTTTGTATATTCCTTATAAGTTTATAAAACTCACACTGTCCCTCCATGACTAACTAAAGTGGAATTGAGCGAGTATTCTATATTTATAACTTGTCTGCTTGCTCGTGCTTACAGCCCTATTTCCACTCTGTGTTACTGTACACAGAGTTATGTGAGGTATTGTGGGCTCCTAAACTTTGCTGATTTCCTAACAAGGCAGGCCTGTGTCCCGTAGGGACAAATTGGGGGCTGTTTTGTCCAAGTAGAGGCTGAGCTCGGAGGGAGAGGCCTCCAGCTCTGTGGTTTTGGCTACGGCTCTTAAAACTGGTGTGAGGGCCCATTTCTGGGCAATGGTGTGCCTCACTCGTGTTGACCGAGTATCAATGCTCCTGATAGACTGTTTGTTGCACAAACCCGTGAGGAGCTCCGTGTTAACAGCCATGGCTACACATACCCCTCCTTCCTACTTATTTTCTTGGACACTGTCGGTCCACAAGGTACACTGCTCCAACCCCCCATGCAAAAGCCCCTTTCCACATACACAACCATTTACATCAACATCATTTAAATGAATTCGCTGAGTACAACCACTTGCAGGGAACAACACTGCAGAGACCAACAGGCCATGTTTTGGGTAAAACTCATCAACAAGTGAACCTTTTAATCAGGACACGGTGATAAACGCACCTGTGGAGGTAGATGTCTCCAGTATGTGTGGAACTGACATGTATGCAATGCACACCTGTGCACACACACACACACATGCACATCATGGTGCAGACTCCTCACGGGTGTGGAGCAAATAAATATGAACGGCTCCTCCCAAGCTGCCCCCTTGGGGGACATGCACCTAGTTGATGACCTCAGAATTTTGCAAAGCCCTCTCAGCATCCTCTTTTGGAAAATGCTTCTAGAGACCCTAGCACATTCTCTGAGACAGCCTTGAAAGTGCCCCGCTTTGTAAAAGGAAAGAGAGAATGGCCCCTAAACCCATTTTCTTTCTTTCCTCATGTCAGAAGGGGTAATAGGTTTCTCGTCTCAGGTCTGGGGCTTTTTGGTTTTTTTTTTTCCTCCCTCCTCTCCCATCCCATTTCATGGTCATTTGCACAACCTCTTAAATTAACTTTCAATGTCTTTGGTCCATTTTCTTGGGAGATTAAGTTTTTACTAATTATTTGAATTTGACCCCTTTAAGATGTATATGCTTCTCATTTTATTTATTTATTTATTTACTTTTTTGAGAGCGTACAGGGGGCAGGGATAGGAGGAAAGGGACAGAGAGAGAGAGAGAGAGAATCCCAAGCAGGCCTGATGCCCGGCTGGATCCCACAAGCCTGAGACCATGACCTGAGCTGGAATCGAGAGTTGGATACCTAACCAACTGAGCCACCCAGGCGCCCCAAAGATGTATATGCTTTCTATTTATTTATTTATTCATTTTTAAAATTTTATTCAGTTATTTGACAGAGAGACAGTGAGAGAGGGAACACAAGCAGACGGAGTGGGAGAGGGATAAGCAGGCTTCCCACCAGCAGGAAACCCCACATGGGGCTCGATCAGGACTCTGGAATCATGACCTGAGCCGAAGGCAAATGCCTAATGACTGAGCCACCAAGGCCTCCCTGCATATGTTTTTTTAAACACAGTATTGTGTCTTGAAAAACATTTTTAGGGGTTCCTGGGTGGCTCAGTTGGTTAAGTGTCTGCCTTTGGCTTGGGCTGTAACCCCAGGGTCCTGGAATGGAGCCCTGTGTCAGGCTCCCTGCTTAGCAGAGAGCCTGCTTCTCCCTCTCTCTCTGCCGGCTGCTCTGCTCTCTATCTCTTTGTCAAATAAATAAATAAAATCTTAAAAAAAAAAAAATGGGGGTGGCTTGAGAGATAAACATTCCCTCCTTCTGGAACCGAATCTACCGGAGGAGCATGGGTAATAACAGGAGGCTTTTAATCATTCTACCTCTCCAGCTTCTCTGCTCCTTTCTCCTTTGATCCTTTTACTTCCTGACGGCACACTTGCGGACTTATAAACATCTCCTTCAGACCATATGTTATGCTACAACCACGTCATTCTTTTCCATTATCTAATCTGATTGCTGGCCCCGCTTCCCAAAGTTAAAGTACTTTTACTACTGTGGAAAACCCACAAAAGATTCACTAGACTTCCCAAGTACAGTAAGCTCTGTTATCGGGAAAGAAGGGAACAGGGTGTCCCAGACAAGCATACATTCTGATTCACAGAATTACCACACAAACCTTCCGAGGACAGTCCTGGAGAGCTGGCTCACAGAACACCTACACCCACAAAAATCCACCCAACTTTTATTTCATCTAGTCAACGATTCAGAAGTGCCCTGGAAAAACATACAAATGTAGAATGTTGGTATGTCCTTGCAAAGATTATTACACATGCACAAAATCTAAAAAAAAAAAAAAAACAAAAAAAAACACAAAACAAACCAAAAATACCTGTCATTCCTGCAGAATTCTGTTGGTTTGTATTTGATTTTGTTTAGTTTTTAATGGTTGTTGCTGGTGGAGGTGGTGGTGGTTGGCGGAGGCAGCAGTATTGATCAAAATGTTATTGCCCTCCGGACCCTGGGTGGCTCACTTGGTTAAGCCACTGCCTTCAGCTCAAGTCATGATCCTGAAGTCTCGGGATCGAGTCCCGCATTGGGCTCCCTGCTCAGCGGGGAGTCTGCTTTTCCCTCTGACCCTCCCCCATCTCGTGCTCTCTCTCTCCCATTCTCTCTCTCAAATAAATAAATAAAATCTTAAAAATAAAAATGTTATTGGCCTTCCCGGAAAGAGTTAAAAGTGCTACAATCCCATCTTAGCAATACAAATCCAGTCTTTTTGGAAATTATCATTTTGTCAGTTTCCTGTGGGGAAAAACCTTTTTCTTTTCTTTTCCTTTTTTTTTTTTTTTTTAAAGATTTTATTTATTTATTTGACAGTGAGAGAGGGAACACATGCAGGGGGTGTGGGAGAGGGAGAAACAAGCTTCCCACCCAGCAGGGAGCCTGATGCAAGGTGGGGCTCGATCCTAGTCATGACCTGAGCCAAAGGCAGATGGTTAACAACCAAGCCACCCAGGTGCCCTTCTTTGAAAGAAAGAAAGAAAAAAAAAAAAAAAGGTTTTATGTATTTATTTGAAAAAGACAGGGAGAGAGAGGAGCAGGGGAGGGGGGGTGGACAGAGAGAGAGAGGGAGAAGCAGATTCCCCACTGATCTCAGAGCCTGAATGTGGGGCTCAATCCCAGGACCCCGAGACCACGACCTGAGCCAAAGGCGGATGCTTAACCCACTGAGCCACCCAGGCCCCCCTAGTGTGGGAGAAAAGAATCTCGACTCTGTACTTTGGGAAGGTTGACTCCAAGCTTAAGACTCCCCTTCCCCCAACGTAAAAAAATTTTTTTTTTAAACCCTCGTAGTTGAATTTCTTGGTCTACGGTTTTTTAATAAGTGGTCAATAAAATTGGGTTGAACTGAACTGCCCACATAGGCATCTCATGTGTAAAAAGCTAGTTGAAAGAGTGTGTTTCAGTTGTAACTACCCCATGGAGAAGGGCTCCCAGGTACCTTCTGCTTTTTCCAATTAAATAGGAAACCTCAGAGAGCATATTTTTATTTGATCTCTGAACCACTGCATATCTAGTATCATTTCTGATTTTAGATATTCAGCTTTTTCTCAGCGTACTATCCAAATTGTAAAGTGAATTTTAGCGCTGCAGGCCTAACATTACTTAGGGTTCTAAGAAAACTGGGATGTGAAGCAAAATATGGCAAAGCCTATGGTTAGCTCTGTAAAGCAGGGAGCAAAGTTCAGGGGCTTTCCCTTTCCGACACTGCCCATCGTGGGCCTTGAAGCACGGGAAATGACCTGACCACTGTAGGTCAGGCTGAAGGGATGATGGGCGGCAAACCCAGCGAGGGCTGGGGGACAGGTGGGTCTCTCTCCCCTTCCTGTCTGAGCAACCTTCCCCCTACCCCACATCTTTTATCTCTTCACTGCCTCCCAAACACTATATGTTATATACCACACTCGGACTTTTCAGGCTTCAAAGGAATTTTCTTCGAGCAATGGAAGAACTTAACACTTAGGGCTAATATTATATAAAAACGAAACAAAACAAAAAAACCAAGCAGGGCGGCTCTATCGTGTAAAACAGAAATGAGGCTCCAAACTTGGAAACCACGGCCAAGTATCATTCTTTCTTTCCATCCTTGGCCTTAAGACTGAGGTGATATGCACAAGAAGTTCATAAACATAAAGGGGTCCAATTGCTCCCCAGCCCCGGGGAGGATGACTGTGCCCACGAGGCCACATGTTCGGCATACCCCGAGAGGGTATAAGGTTTACTCGTGAAAATGAAGGGATCGAGAAGATTGGGAAGGATTTAGAACACGTGACTGTGCTGCTCAAGTCAACTTTTTAACCCTTTCCCAAAACACTGAAAACCCCAAACTGGCTAAGTAGCTTCAAAAAAAAAAAAAAAAAAAGAGAGAAAAGAAAAGGAACTTACTCAAGCACAAAGCTCTTCTTCAAAAATCTATCCCAAGCCCTGGACTTGAATAAACTGAAGACAGGGATCTGAAAATGTTAAAGAGGTCCCAAGTCTTTGTCCTTCAAAGGAATGAGCGCTGCGGCAACTTCCATGAACCTGAGGTTCCAACAACTGCTGTCTACTGAATTCCCCGGGCATCCTCGTCCTGAGCAGACAGCCTGGGAGACCAGGGTGGGGAGGCCCCAGGGCCCTGCTGCTAACTGGATCTGGATCCCTCCTCACGGGATCCCTCAGGACCTGTTTGTGGCTTACTCACAGAGAGAACAAGTACTGGCAAGGGACAAAAAAAAAAAAAAAAAAAAAAAAAAAAAACCAAAACATGTTTTGCAAACAATCAGAGTGACCTGAAGCCCAGGGTAAAGACTGAAGTAAGCATTCGTTTGCTGCGGAGGCAGGCTCTGTGCAATGCTTGCTAAGTGGAGTGCCCTGTAGAAGGAAATGGCTTCTTGGTTTCCCATTCACCCGGGAGGACCTCTCACCTAAGGCCACACTCCACCCCCAGGCGGAGCTGCCTGACTTGGTTTTGCTTCATTGCCTGGCTGGGAGCATCTCTAAAGGAAGGTGAATGCCCCAAGGAGAGAGTCCTCCTTGGTCTGGAGCTGAAAGCAAACCACAATGGGGCATCTAGTCCAAAGTCTTGCCTTCACTTGGCCCGGGCAGAAAAGGAAATGCAGAGAGCGGAAGCTCTGTCAGTCACAGGACACAGAAGAGCTGGGCCTGGTACCCAGGTCTCCCAAGCCCCGAGCCCAGAGCCCCCACTACACAGTGATGTGCCGCCCCCAGGCCCCCTACTCACCTGCAAAGAGAGGCATCTCTTGGACCTCTAAAAACCACATGACCCCTTTCAGGACAATCCACTTACACATCCACTTTGACACAGCTGGCAATTTTTGTTTGTTTGCTTGTTTTAGACTTTTTTTAATAAAAAAGTCATATCTACACCCAATGTGGGGCTAGAACTCACAACCCCGAGACCAAGAGGCACACCCTTCACCTACTGAGCCAGCCAGATGCACCGTGGTTGAAAATTTGGGGATGGATTATTTTCCCCCATTTTCCAATTCTGAATCTGCCTATTCATAAGGTATTTTCCTTCTAAGTGCACCTGTCCCCCACTCCACAAACTTACCTCTCCGGGTCTAAGTAAAGCCTATTAAAGGCACGTCTGCCTCAGTTGCACCCCTCTGCCCCCCATCTAAAGAAAGGTGCCTACATCTCCCCTGGAGTCTACTCTTTCCTGCCGCAGATGGGCAGACCTGAGCTTCCAAAATTTCCATTCCCAGCCCACCCCAAGCTCCGCAAGCACACAGCAGACATGTTTGGGACCTGTTGCTTCCCTCCTCCTGCCCTCTCCACAGTGCTTGCCATAATTCCTCCTCCCCAACCCCCATCCTTTGAAATTTCTAAACCCCAGTAGAGGAAGTGCCTCCGGCTCTTAATAAGCTCAGTCATGCTCAAAATATCCGCTTCACCCACGAGGCATTGTAGCCGGCAATTCTGACCGGGGCACACATTTAGGGAAAAGATGATCTTTCTGCAAGACTCAAGATTTAAAATTCCTGAAAAGACCACTCCGGCTTCTTTTCACTAGTGTGCCTGCAAACTCGCAACAGGCCACAGGTTGAACAGGACACCTCCCGCAATACCCACCGTTCACCTACACATGTAACAATGGGGGATTAAGAAATCGCCCTTCACGAGGCTGTGACCACAGAGGGTACATATTGTAACTCTCCTCCCTTGGGACTTGCAAAACTTACAGGAAATCTTCCACCACCTACAGATTTCATCCACTGCCAGCAAAATGAAGTATAAACACTCTATATCAAATTAGCCAGGTGTCTAAGAAAATATAACATTATCCCAACCCAATATTTTCAGATCTTGGCTCACTTTCAAGTCTCACAGAGCATTCGGGAGCAGAGGTGCAGCAGACACGTGTCTGTGTCCCTTTGTGAGGGGCATGTTTTGCTTTTTTGATTAGTCCAAACAATCTGCAATTTGGCACCCATGTTAAACAAGCCAGGGAAAGAAGACAGGGATCCTATTTCCTTTATCTGGGATTGTCCTCCACATCTTTATGCTGGACAATAATGATCATCATGGATAGGGATCGATTTATCTAGAGATAAGTCTTTAATTGGGTCTTAGGCTTTACTAGAGATCATTTTGAAAGAAGTATCAAGGAGAATGAAGAAACAGAATCAACAGGAAAACGTGGAAAACACTAATGAGTTTTCGTTTCCAGGCGGACATAGGAATACATGTTTTTGAGATGTGCAAAAAATCAACAAGCCCTCCAAGCCTATCATTTACCTCCATCCCTCCCACCACCTTCTGGGTGTGCGTTCCCTGATTCCTGATGCGGCCCCAGGACACCCCTGGCTTACAGTCAAGGAGGAGGGATTCAATGCAAAGCGATGGCATTCCTCTGCACATAAATAGTCTCAAAACTACATTCACAAGCAAACAAAACGACCAGCCTAGAAGTTATGCGGGCAAAATTTAAAGCTACATTTTAGAAATAGCCTATGCCCATTTATGTGCCAGCTTGGCCACATTTTTAAGGGCCCAAGTCATGTTTGCCTATCTACTTCAAAAAAAAAAAAAAGTGGTTTTAGGGAGAATCAAGTGTTTAAAATCTTGAGATGCTTAAGTTCATCCTTTGATTTGGGGATATGGCATGAGAGAGCAGGCAGTGTTCACATTAGAGGACACTCCGGGGTGAGACAGAAGTGAGTTGAAGTCCCAGCTCTGCTGTTTATTGACTGCTGTGCGACAAAGGGACTCAGTTTCCTCTGTGTACGTGTAAAAAAGATAATACCACCTCCCGCTATCAGCGCAAGATTATATGTAATCAACCATGTAACTATACGGAGTATTTTTCCTGGCATGTCACGGACCCTCTGTAAATATTAGCTATTACAGGGGTGCCTGGGTGGCTCAGTGGGTTAAGCCTCTGCCTTGGGCTCAGGTCATGATCTCAGGGTCCTGGGATCAAGCCCCGCATCAGGTTCTCTGCTCAGCGGGGAGCCTGCTTCCTCCTCTCTCTCTGCCTGCCTCTCTGCCTACTTGTGATCTCTCTCTCTCTCTGTCAAATAAATAAAGTCTTAGAAAAGATTTCTATTATTATTATTATTATTATTTGATCTTTAGACTGGATTTTAAGGTCCTAGGGCTCCAGTCCTGGTTCTGCCAACTGTCTGCTCAGCAGACATGTGTGTGCGATAAGAGAGATAACTCTCTCTCTCTCTGGTCTCACTCTGTGACCCAGTGGCCTCTATCTAATGCCCCTGGAGGTGCCTTGTGGGCCATCACATGCTGGGAAAGGCAATGAGGGAGACCAACAGCCATGTTCCTGATTGGTTTTGCAAATCGGGACACACACAAGACTTCGTTTCAGGGAGAGATTTATGTGGCTAAGAAAGAAAAAGAAAAGAAAACTAACAGACAGGATCCTAAAATATTTCAGATTTCCTCTCTGTCTAAACAAATTAAAGATTATAAATTTCAGATTGGCTTGGCATTTTTTTTTTTAAGATTTTATTTATTTATTTGACAGAGAGACAACGCAAGAGGGAACACAAGCCAGGGAAGAGAGAGAGTGGGAGGGAGAAGCAGGTTTCCTGCTGAGCAGGGAGCTGGATGCGGGGCTCCATCTCAGGACCCTGGGATCATGACCTGAGCTGAAAGCAGACGCTTAACGACTGAGCTACCCAGATGCGCCTTGGCTTGGCATTCTAATTCCACTTTTTTAGTGCTGTTCGTAAATACATTAGCTCCAAAATGATCCTCACTTTGTGCAAGGTGGACAGTAACTTCCCCAAGACATCATCAGCTGAAGATTGGTTGTAGTTTTGGTTACGATGGAAGGACCCTCAAGCTACAGGTCGGGGGGCTGGGGAGGTTTGGGGACAGCCAGAGGCAGATTACTTTCTAAAGCCTGCCAAGAAAGGCTTCACGGCATGGAAGTTAAACCTTCAACTTCCATCAGGCAGTAAGCTCTTTCTAGACAAGAAAAAGAATTTTCTATGTTTCAAAAGACTTCATTTGGCTCTTCAAAAAGACATAAAAATTCCCAATACGATTTTCTCCTAAATAACTTTATTCACCTTTTACATGGGTGAGATGAAGATCCGCTGCAGCAAAGATAGACATGAGCCTCCTTCCTCGACGGTACTGAAACAACTCCCTGCAAACCGCAGAGAGGTAAAGAAGCACCTGCCTTGTTCATTACTGGGCTAAGGGGTCGGGGAGACCAACATGGTGCTGCCAACATTTGGGACAGGTATTACCGGCTGTCATCAACGTTCAGATAAATGGACAGTGCTCCAACAATTCCCAAGGGCTCTGCCACTAGTGTCTGCTGTCAAGTTCATAGGCTACCCAAATTTAGGAGTTTACAGGAACGACTCAGAGGCCGGCTTGAGAGCAAAGGAAGACTAATTGCCATTATGATTTTTCAGGTCGAAGGAAGCTCTTGCAGGATCCACGGGTTAGACCTGTGAGCTGCAACCAAGAACATGTGCAAAGCTGCTTGAAAAAGACATTGGCTTTGTGCACAGGCACCCAGGCTGGCTCCTCCGCGTGGAGAGGGGAAGGACAGCCAGCTGGCTAGAGCGGCCGTCAGACTCTCCAGTTCCCACGCCGCCTGCACCTCCCTATCTAGAACCCACTGCTCTTGCTTCACCGAATAATAAGCCCGGGTGCCGGGGCCCAGGGACAGCCCCTCACCCTGGCCCCAGCACTCCAGGCCCCCTGGAATGGGAGGGGGGCTGCGAAGAGGATGCTGACCACCTGGTCCTCTCAGATCTCCCTGCTCTGAGCCTGAATCAAGGAAGATGCGCTTGTTCAGCCAGCCAGGAAGGATTGTTGTGAATTCCTGCTGCAGGCACTGCCCAGAGTTCGGAGAAGCCACTGTGAGTCTGTATGCCAGGTTACTAAAAAGCTTCAGACGGACCGTGTTAGTTTAGGACATGGTGAGGACAATTTTCTTGAATCATCATGAGAATACACAAACATCCATACACACGCTAAACTGAAACTTTTCATCTTCCTGGCCCCTGAGCCAACCACACTGGCTCCTTTTTCTTTCTGGAAGAAGGTGGACCCTGCCGTGACGCAGAGCCATCGCACATGCTGTTCCTTCTGCCTGGCTTATGCTCCTTCCCACTCTCCATCTGTCTCCCTAGCTCCTAGGACTGGGTGATTGTCTTCAACCCCCAAAGACCTCTCCTCACCACTGTCTTTGGGTGGGAGCCCTACCTGCTGTCCCATCATTTTATGTCACAGTGTCCTCTTCATCTCCCTCAAAGCATTGACCACATTCACAGTCAGACTTTTTTTTTTTTTTTTGCTGGAGGGAAGGAGGGGCTTAGGGGAGTTACTGTTTCATGGATACAAAGTTTCAGTTGTGCAACATGAAAAGAGTTGGGGAGAGGGATGTTGGTGAGGTTGCAACAATGGGAATGATCCTAGTGCCAAAATGGTTAAGATGTTAAATTTTATGATATATGTATTGTACCACAATTTTAAAAAGTAAGACTTGGGGAGCCTGAGTGGCTCAGTCAGTTAAGTGTCTGACTCTTGATCTCAGCTCAGGTCTTGATCTCAGGATTGTGGGTTCAAGCCCTGCATTGGGCTCCCCCCCAAAAATCGTTTAATGCCTCTTTCTCTTTCTTCCACTGGTGCACAATGCACCAAGGCAGGAATCCTCTGTTTTTTCCCTCACTATGTCCCCAGGGCCATGCCCAGAACCTGGTCCATTGTGGTTCCACAACTCATGGTAAACTCTTCAAGGACAGGGGTACCATTCATTATTTTAGTTTGCCTCACAGCTCCTTCCAGAACGTCTTACAAATTCCGGTGGTGATGCTACTTTAACCCTGGACTACTACTTCTGCAAACTTTGCAAAAGCCAAGACTTTGTAGATCTACATAGGCAGATTTTACTGTCTTTCCTCTTTGCCTTGAGGAAATTCTTGCTGCCAAGAATGCCAGAGGGACCAGATTCCAAGACTAATCATCTTTCTAGCATGGTGTGGTTATCTTGCTGACTTGGCTGTTCAGGTCCCATGTCATCCAGGGTTTTTTTGTTTTGTTTTGTTCTTTTGTTTTTAATTGGACTCTGCCTCAGATTCTCTTTGGCATTAGACAAAGTATAAATTGAAAGCAAATAAGTGAGTAACAGAAGGGAGTTTCCTGTATGATAAGTACTTTCTATGTTCCGATAGTGAATTGTTATTAGATAAATAACAGTGATGACAACAGTAATATAAAAAAACTACTCTCCTTGCCCCGTCCTAAAAAGGAGGGAAGGAAAAAAAAAAAAGAGAGAGAGAGAGAGAGAGAAATCAGAGAAGCTACTTTTGGGTGATATGGAATGAAATGAAGCATAGTCCTCTGACTTCATTGCATGGCTGGTTTTCCCCAAGAATACCCAAAGAAATCATCTGATCCTAATGTCAAGCCCCAGCTTTCTTTCAGGTCATACTTGCTTTTGGGGAGACGAAAACTTTTTTAAGGTAACAAGTCTCTCTCTCTCTCAAGGCTTGGAAAGAAGTAAAAGCTGAAGGTACTAGATGGGAAGAAAAAAAATGAATGTGTGTTATCACTATATTAAGGCATCCACCATATATGAGGCACTTACTGCTACGTGCAGTTGGCATGCACTGATTCAATCTCGACAACTCCAAGGAGAGCCTATTTTCCCATCCTCTGAACCAGAGCCTGAGGCAGAGAGAAGGGCTTGTCCTGAGTCACACGGCTTGAAGGAGGCAGAGGTAGAAATTCCAACCAAGCAAGAGGACTCCAGGGTCCATGTTTTCATCCAGTATTGTACCCTGCCTATGTATCTGCCACAGACTTTTCTACCATAATTCTTGTAACCTACCCTCCTAAGTCCGAGAAAGGAATCAGCCGTTTTCACTGATAGGAGATGGAGGACCAAAGAGGCTGTGACTCACCAAGGAGACAGAGGACAAACAGAAGACAAGTACTGGAGGCCAGTAGCTTGATTTTAAGACCCTGCATGAGGCTCATTTCTGTGCCTTAAAGATTGGTCAGGGTCATTCAGCACCATCCCCAAGGACCATAAAGCAATGAATTTGACTATGTAGAAAAGTGGGAACTTCAGTCCTGTGCTTAACCTAACACTAAAATATTTCTCAATTATTTCTACTTTAAATGGCATAATTCACACAAATTAAGAGAGCACAAAATTCGTTCTGCTCCAAACAGAGTGTTTAATAACAATGGCTTTTTAAAAAACACAAAGAGCTCCTCTTTTTGTAAATTCTTCTGGATTAAATAGTTGTTTGTTTAACACCTAGATGCACCTAGTTGTTTATTTAACACCTAGATGCACGTGGAAGACACGCCAGGTATTGTACATACAGATAATAATTCAAGCTAAAGATTCATGCCCTAAGAGACACACAACAGGAAGACCAGAATAATGAGTGGACCGCGGAATGGCAGGACGTGTGCAAGGCAGGAGTGCCTGAAAAGGGACTCTTAGAATAGGTAAGGGAGCCCTGGTGTTTCAGGGACTAGGGGGTGAGGGATAGGTTTGCCACATATTTCAACAGAAAACTATAAATTCCCATCTTTATTAGCACATAACTGAAATTAAAAAAAAAAAATGACCTCCGTGCGTTTTTGCCTTTAAGGAAGATTTTAATTAAACAAGATAAATTTGTTTAAAACATCACAGGATGAGCATCAGAAAGAGGCTTCTGTTGCTGTCGAAAGTTAATGCCTATGGATCATCTGTTGCTAAAGTTGCTTAGAATGGGCTAATTATTCTCCCACCTCCGCCTCCCTTCTCTGTCCTGGCACAAGGAAATTTTAAGCCATCTACAATCCCTCCATTAAATTTAAAAAATAAACAAACAAACCTCCATTGTGAGAGGCGCCATTGGTGAGTGCCTCCTTGTCTTCCCATCACAAAAGGAGAGGAGTACTAAAGAACAGACTCACTGGTCAGTTTTTCATGAATTTAAAAAAGTGTAGCAATGCTGCTTGGCCAGACACAGTGAAACACAAAAACCTCAGTCATTTGTTTAAACAAACTCACAAAAACAAAACCACTTCCTCAACATACTCCGTGAATTCTAAAAAGGATCGCAGGTTTAGTATGGTTTTTAAAACCTTAACTTTCACAAATTAAAAGCAGGATAATAGGATCGAACAAATGGACATCACCCCTCGGTCTTGCTTATCTATTTCTGGCTCCATTCAGCTGCCAAAACCAAACAGCACTTCCTCTCATCCCAACAGGAAAATTTCATGGCTCCTGAAGGTCTGAGTCAGACCAGAAAGCTCATGAATATTCTGATTTTCTGGAGCTGATGCAAGGAAATCACTATAATTGATGACCAGACACACAGTTACCTACCCAGTGTCTGGTCCCCAAAACTACGCTGAAATAATTTATCGAAAGTTGGATTTCCATTTTCAAAGTTATTAATCATAACGAGGGTCTGTTTCTGAGCTTTAAAATGAGGTTTTATCTTTCCAGCCCTCCTCCTTTTCAATAAATTCTCTCCATACCCTGGGATCTCCAGCAATAAACTCCTTTCGCTTTACCGCATTTTAATGAAGGTGAACAGAAAGTAAACCGAGGAGAACCTTAACTTCTCCCGCGAAATGGGAAGAAATGAGAGCGCCGAAGATTTAAATTAGGATCTGCATTTATCGGGTGCCAGGAAATTAAGAGGGTGCGTGTGTCTGCGGGGCGGCGGCGGGGGACGGCGGCACCTTCCCGCGGAAGGCGCGAGCATCCTGGGCGGTTTCCCTGTGGCCCGGGATCCGACAGGAGCACGTAATTGGGCGTTAGCTGGGAACAATAAGATCCAAGTTCAATTTGGGAACGCACGCCCTTCTTCCATATTAGTTTTTCTTTCTTGCAAACCTATTTCGATCTTTTCTTTTCCTTTTCCTCTTCCATTACGCACAGCTCCCAAGTGCAGGAGCAAAGAACGGAGAGGGACCCAAGCAAGTTGTCTACTCCGGGGGCCTCCCGCTGCGGGAAAGCGGCAACAATGCCGCAGAAGTCGGAGGCCGGGGCACCCTCTTCCTACAACTTTAGGACAGCCGGTTTTCCATCGGAACTGAACGATCGCTAAGAAGAAATGAGGGTTTGGAGCGAAACGATTTAGAACGGTTTCCTTTCCTGCCGTGAAACGGATCATCGACATTCGGGAAAGGCCAGCCATCCGCGTCCCGAGGGAGGTGGCGTGGCTCCGGCACGGTGGGATCGACTCCCGGAGATGGAAACCACGTTCCCGGAAAGAAACTTGAGCCACCAAGGGGGAGTAGACGACAGGATCGGAAATACAGAAGAATTGCTTTTTGCATTTTTTACGTATCGAGATTAGAGAATTAGAAAGGGGTTTTAAAAAAAAAAAAAAAAAAAAACCCAAACCAGGAAGCTCATGTCTTCCAAAACCCGAACGCCACACCCGGCCGCTCCCTTTTCCATCCACGCTCGCACATGGTGTCCGGAGACCACGTGAGGCGGCGGCGGGCGTGGCCGGAGCGCGGTCA
This sequence comes from Neogale vison, assembly GCF_020171115.1. Classification (NCBI taxonomy): domain Eukaryota; kingdom Metazoa; phylum Chordata; class Mammalia; order Carnivora; family Mustelidae; genus Neogale; species Neogale vison. The sequence goes on along the minus strand of NC_058103.1, from coordinate 135,954,307 downwards.
CGTGGCCAGCCAGCCCTCCCCGCGAGCGCGGGCACGCGCCTGCCGAGCCCCGCCTTCCGCCAGGCTGGGCTGCAGCGGGCGCCACGAGGCTCGGCGGCAGCGGCGGCGGCGGCGGCGGTGGCGCCGCTCCGGAATCCGGTCCGCGCGAGCACATGCTCTAACTTTAACGGATGCGCTGGAACTTTTTCCAGCGCTGGGCTTGGGGGCTAGAAATAACACTCAAAGAAATGTTACCTAGCTCGCTCGGCTCTGCCGCCAGCCTGAAAACGTTCCCCAAAGCACTGCCAACACGAAAGCAGCTCGGTACTCGGAATCCCGAGTTCTGGGCAGCCACCCCGTTTAAAACCCGTTAGTATCGCGCATCCGACCTACTTCAAGAACCACCAGTTCGACCGCCAGAATTCCTACGTGGTCTGGTAAATGTCCGTGTCCTGGCCACCTCTGATGAGCATCGACGTAGCATTTGGGGTGTTGTGAGGTTCTTTTTCCTTTTCCTAATGGAACAGTTACATTGCAAGCTCCTAAAAGTTGATTCGCGAGGAGTTAGAAACGGCCATGAGGCAGGCAAGAGGGCCACAGGAATTCAGCGTACCGAGTGGAGTGTGATCTTCCCTGAGTGTGAGGATAAAATTACACACTGGGGTCAACTGTGGGGTATTTAAAAACATAACCAATTCACCGTTCTTTCAAAAAGATGTGTGAGTTTTGAGGAAATATTATAGTTGAGGAATATAAATACTTTTTCATCCTTTTAAGGTATAAGGATAAAGGATTTTTTTTTTTAAAATCACATTGGTAGGATCACAAAGAATAAAATAGCTCAATTAAAAAAAACAACAACAAACCCTATCAGTAAAGAGTAAGTTTAATCTTTTGGTGATAAAGAATTCAAAATAATGATTTCTTCACATGACTCTGATTTTGGGTTGCTGAAATTTAATTAAATAGGGAAGGGGGGACGTCCTCCAAACTGTTTGCCATATCGGTAACAGTGAATATTCTAAAAGAACGAAACAGTATCTTGAGCACTCCTTTCAATTACAGCTTAAAAAGCTCAGAGATAAAATTTCATACTCTTAATTAAAGTTCTTATGGTGGTGTAAGCCTTCTTAGCCTATCCAAAACATTCAAGGCTGTGTTCCCCAGAGTCTTCCAACTGTGTTCTCTCTCTCTCAGTCTTCTAAAGCAAGAGACATTTGCAGCCAGGACCAAAACTAATGGGACTTTTTTTTTTTTAATGGGAGGGAGGGAGGCAGTTGAGCTCTCCTTCCCTCTACTTCACCTCCTCTGAGGGGAAATATGGCACGACATCTTGAATAACATTCATATTTGAGATTTCTCAGGCTTCTACATATTTTTCTGCTTCGTGTCATTCATAATTGTCCTCCCAGAAAAACTGGAGCTGCCACTGCTATTTAAAAAAGTTTTATGTCCCTCATTTTAAAAATACACAGAGTCCTCCGAGTAGAATTCCAATTACTAAGCGTAGAAAACAGAAATAGAAAAATCGCCATTTGGCAAACACCACAGTAATGGATGTTAAAATTAGGAGGTGAAAGAATAATGAGGAACAGTATGAACAGTATAGTCTCAAGCGTCTACCCTTGAAAGATGCTTCCTAATTACCAAGGTTAAGAGCTGTAACAACAGAGACATCTGCAGAGATCACCTTAGCCAAGTGATCAAAATTCACATCATCAGAAGCGAAACACCTGGGCATCATGTGTCTCCCGATGGGATGCCCTGAGAAGGGTAGGGGGGCACTTCTGTGATAGTCTTGCTAAAACTGTAAGTCTTGCTATAATTAATCACAAGCAAATACAAAGCGAAGGGACGTTCTACAAAATAACTGGTCCGTGCTCTTCAAAAATGTGAAGGTGGTAAAAGCTACCACGGAAGACTGAAGAAAGCATCCTAGACTTAAGGGAATATGAGGAGATCAGACAACAAATGTGAGATGGGATCCCCTCCTGGACCTAGGACCAGAAAAAGGACATCAGTGGAATCTGCATCCACTCTCGAAACTCATAGTACTGCGTCAGTGTTAACGTGGCCGTTTTGATAGATCTATGATGGTTAAACAAGCTGTTGACATTTGGGGTGTTCAGAAACTCGTGGTATTTTCTGTAACTTTTTTTTTTTTTAAGTCTGAAATGATTTCAAGAGGTAAAGTTAAAAACTGAAAGTCACTAGAAAGTTCATAAAAGAAAAGAAAGGAAGCATAGCATAGCCATCAAGCGATCGGACTCCTAAACTGCCAGGATACGTGCCAATCAATCGTTGGTAATTCCCAAATCTCACTCTGAATGAGGGACTTAATTTTGTGTGCTTCCCACTTGAACCAGTTACTATCAACCCTGTCCTCCCGGACTTTGTCCCTGACAGAATTTCATAAATAAGGTAAACCCCTAATTTGGAGGCAAGGCAAGTCTCTATTTTTCATAGCTGATTCCCAGAGCAGTGTTTTTGCCAGAGGGTAAATGAGGCTGGTGGAGGACCAGGCGTGCATGCTGAGGGCCCTATCCATTCTGACACACCGCCTAACGTTTCATTTATCTTTGAAATATCCTCCGGAGGGGGGGGAAGTACGAAGGAAGATGGTTGAGGAATGCAAAGAGAAACAACAAAATGGACACCAGGATATTACATACGACTCTCCTAGATCCTTGTAACCACTCTGCCGTGTTGCTTGAAATTGGAGTGAGAAATGTCTTTTTCTGGACTGAACCTATACTCTGTCATCTGCTACAGATAATACGGGCTTCGGCTTTCTTTGTGTTATGCAGAAAAGGGATCAAATTCCTTCAAGAGCAAAAGCTTCACTCCATTGGCCACAACTTCCCAGCACTGCAAGGTACAGTTTCCCGAACCGCCACTATGTGGTAGCGAAGGCAATAGAAAGAGTCTGTCAGGATTGCACTAACATCTCATCGGAAAAGCTTGATCTACTTTTTTTTTTCCCCCAGATACTGGTCTCCAATGAAATGATCCTCATTGGGGAATAATAGAAAATTGAGGCCAAAAATGAATGTGCTAAAGCCACCATTTTTGCTCAGGTATTTCCAGTATTGCAGGGTGTGTAAGAGAAGATGAGAGATTTGCTGTCAGCCCTTTGTAACGACCTGGGCCACAGAGAAGTAATAATACGGAAAATACTGAAAGGCAGGGAAGAAGCTGTCGTGGAGTAACCCCCCCCACCCCCCCTGCTTTGCACCGAGAATCGGCAGACTGAATCCATACAAACTCCTTTCCGCAGACAGGGCACTTAGGCTCCGTGTTGGGTCTGACTCGACCAAGGACAGGGGGCCAAGGGAACACTTGGATGCCAGTGGGCTTCATTCCAAGATCCAGGTTCTATTTTATCTCGTGGCCTCCCAAATAAAATTAAAGTTGGGTTTAAGTTGCAGAGCCTGTGACAATGGAGAGGTGTCCAGGGGAGTGGACGGTGGAAAGCTGGTATCCCCTAGAAGGAGGGACTGCTGGAAAGGCCCAAGAGAACTCTTAAAGCGACAACAGAGAGGTTCAGAAGCACTGGAAGTAGAAGGTACGGAGGAGTCTTCCTATCAGGGTCAGCGTGGGCCAAGGAAAAAGAACACAGTGGGAGCTAACAACAGGGGACAGAAGAGCCATACCAAGCTGACTGCGAAAGCCTCTTTGAGCATATTTATCTCAAAACAGGGGACTCTTCTAAAGTTCCATGTCATTACACTTAGGTGCTGACAACTGGCCTAGGACACGGAAGGGGGGATTGCATGCCTTTTGAAAAAAAACATTTTTTTAAAGATTTTTTATTTATTTGACAGACAGAGATCACAAGTAGGCAGAGAGGCAGGCAGAGGAGGGCTGGGGGAAGCAGGCTCCTTGTCAAGCAGAGAGCCTGATGCGGGGCTCGATCCCAGGACCCTGGGATCATGACCTGAGCCGAAGGCAGAAGTTTTAACCCCCTGAGCCACCCAGGTGCCCCTTGAAAATGTTTTTTGACCGTGACAAGAAGCTCCCATGTAGATAAATGGGTTCTACTCATTTTAATTCTTCCAGGAACTGTCCTGCTATGAGAGAGAGAAACAGAGACAGAGACATGGATGCAGAGAGAGAGAGAGAGAGAGAGAGAGATAAGGAAAAAAAAATGATCACGAGAAGGAGAAACACTTCTCACAGATGGACACCGCACCCTTCCAGAACTCAACTGTCCAGTGATACATGTTTCTGGGGGTACACAGCTGAGGACCGGAGAGAAGCTAGCTCTCACAGCCCATTTACTCTTACATACCATCCCAACAGGCTTGGAAATCCATTTTCAAAGGACCCACAGCAAAGAGGAAGCAGCAAATGACCACCTACAGAAGGGCTGATAGAGCTTTCCTGTCTTACTGCAGTAAGTCTATTAAACAGAAATGGGGACATAAAAATGATAAAACTAAACCATCAGAACACAATAAACACAAGAAGTCTTCAGTATAGGGCAAACCACCTCCCACTATGCCTTGAGGCTATCACCATATTATGCATAATACAACAATATATGTTCACTGATGTCCCCAAGTTGGCCAGAAATGATTAAATTATCTTCACCAGAGTAAGAAGCCAAGAAGTACATAATTTATGTTGGAAAGATTTCCAGCATGACAGTGTGCGTGACTGTGGGAGTCTCAGCCATCCCTATGGCTTTTACGGTACTTCTTGTCTATTCATTCTTTCACTTGACAGATTATTGACTGAGCACGCTGGAGAGAGCGCTGTGAGTGGCCAGGTTCCTACTCTCATGGGGTTCACCATCTAGGTTGTACCTTTCATGGTCACACGCACATTCCTACCAGGAAAGCTGGCACAAGTCTTTGGACTTCTTGTGGTCAGTGCGACATACTGAGTCTCGAAGAAGTTTTAATTTATTTTTGGATCTGAGCGACGGAAATTGGCCAAAGTCTTGGATTAGGCAGCAATCAAACAGCAGTCACTACTTGAAGAAGCAAGGCCCATGATCAAAGCAGGCAGCTTTGCCTGCACAAAAATCTAACAATACTGAAGGCATATTTTAAGTAGGGATACTTTTTTTTTTTTTTTTAAAGAAAATTCCTAGATAGCTTGAGATGTTTGAAAAATTTACAGGGTCACAAAAACCGTAACTGAATCAGATAACCTAGATACAATAAAATTACTTTTCATTTTCTTACTGTTTTAGGGACCCGTGAGTTTTTTACCCCTTTTGAGGGCAAATCTTAAAAACTGGAAAACCTTTGTTTGTTGCTCTGTTTAAAGATTTTTATTTATTTGGGAGAGAGAGAGAGAGAGAAGGAGAGAGAGAGTGCCAGGGAGAAGGGTAGAGGGAGAGGGAGAGACAGTCCCAAGCAGATTCTGCACTCAGTGGGGAAACTGAGAAGGGGCTGGATCTCAGGACCTTGAGGTGATGACCCAAGCCAAAACCAGGAGCTGGACACCTAATGAACCAGCCCGGTGCCCCTGGAAATTTTTGTCTTAACAAGCTCTTTCTTGGAGGAAAATACAAGACTGCAAATTTTCTCTAATGTCTGGGTGCAAAGGTCACAGATGCACTAGAGAGTCGGAAAGCACACATTTTAGAATTGCGGGTATCTCGGTTCCCGTCTCTCCTACGTCCCAGGTGTGTCAACTGCGCAGTTTATTTTCTCCGGGCTTCCACTGGCTCAACAGTAAAACGACACTGGTAGAATCGACCCCACTGGCTATGGCCAAAACGAAATGAAATGCCAGCGTGTAGTAAATTCTTAAGAGGTGAACGTGCTGAATTTTCAAACAGACTCCAATATCCCTGCGCTTTGTAACCAGAATGATCGCACAAGGGAGCTCAAACCGGATGTGTTTCTGCATCAGCCATGGGCTTTCCTTTCTCCTTGGAAGAGAGGTTCACCTTCCCCTGAGGCTGGGCTTCCTAGTCAGCTGAAGTTACTAAGGAACAGCAACAAAATAAAAGGGCAGCAGGAAGGCAGGAGTCTGCTCCGGAGACCAGGGGCCGGCTTGCCATCATTTCCTGAAGAAGGGGATGAGTCTTCTCCGTGGCGTGTTCAAACACCTTCTAGCATAGCTGGTCCCAGATGTCAGATGGGGTTTGGAAAGAGGAAGTTTCAACATCTATGGCCTTGGCAGACACTCACGAGCTGCTCAAAATAAAGCTCTACGAGGAGGATGGGTTAAGATGGAGTGAGCGATTTCCGAGGCTTGCTGCACTAGTCGGCCGCTGGCGGTGTGGGGAAGCCAGGGCCCCGAGAGGGCCTCGCCCGGGTTTCTGAGCATCCTACAAGGCAGCCTGTGCCTCGGAACCTCACCATGCGCAGAGTCTTTATATCTCCATTAAATGGCTGCGTACTTGGGTGGATTGATGTTATTTCTAAAGTATGCAGTTCCTTTCAAGAGGGGAGCGGGAGGATTAAGTTGGAAATATTTTTCTATTGAGAAGAAAAATTAAATGTAAGTGGAAATGTTTTCATGAAAATGTTTTTATATTTCAACATTTCCCCGAAACACTCTGATCTCAGTATAACACAGGACTGTGCTAGACTAGAAGGAATGAAGACAAAATGAATTTAAATAAAAATTGAAACTGACCAGCGGGGTTGTGTTCTCCCAACCCGAGGAAACAATAAGGCTGAGTGGGTAGGGAGGGGGAGGGGAGAGGACCATGGAGGAACCAAAAGAAGAAATAAAAATAAACTCCACTAAAATTTTAAACTCAGAGGAGAGTTTCAGTTTTGTTTCAAAATTTCTAAAATCTAGCTTATTTTTACAAAAGCTTTTTGAATGTCCATGAATCAACAGTCATTTGATAGAACCATAAAGACCTTCTTGATTATTTTCTCTCGACCAAGAAACCCACTGGTATTCAGTCATAGAGGACGACTTGCTTGTTTTATAGTTCCTAGGTTATTGGGAGTAGTCAGTACTGGCCAGTTATCAAGGCTAACAGCTCAGATGATGTGTGCAGTTACATAGCTGGTCTGATTGTGTTGCCTCTTTTCAAATTTGCACGCCCCCTTTATTAGCTGTAAATAGGACAGGGAAAATGAAATGCACAGGTCTTAGTTACCCTTATCAAAATAAACACATCCTTCAGGAGGAAAGAGTTTTGTCGGTTAATCTTCTGTCTAGATCTGTAGTGTCTAGTAACCACAAGCCGCAAGTGGCTACTCAAACGTAAACTAATTGAAAATGAAATAAAACCTGAAATTCACCTCCTTGTCCCACTAGCCACATTTCAGGTGCTCCCCTACCACACATGGCTAAACAACTACTTTCCTGGGCAGGGAAGATACAGAACATTTCCACCATTGCATAAAGTTCTATAGGATAGCTCTGGTTTAGATGAAAGGACAGATCTGTGAGCTTTGGGTATTTACACTGAGTTTTAAACACGTACACAACATGGTTTACCTGAACTTGGAGGTCACTTTGGGACAGCGTCTTTAAAACACTTTTCCAAAGGCACACAACCATTTTCCCTAAACCACCTCAATGCAAACCAGCCAAGGAAAACCCAGTTCATAGTGCCTCTTATCCATCATCTCCAGCTTGATTTTTCTTTTAAGTAGCCTCCACGCCCAGCGTGGGGCTTGAACTCATGACCCTGAGATCAAGAGTCGGCAAGCTCCACCAACCCTCTCTACCACCCCTCCACCAACTGAGCCAGCCAGGCACCCCCTCCAAGTAATTGAAAGCTTACTTTCGATTGTAAAAAGGCTCTCTTCCCAAATAACAGAAGCTCTCACTCAAAACATGAATAGGATTCCTACTGCCTATAGAGAAAGGAGTTATTTGCAGGCAAAAGGACAAATCATTATTTTTAGATGGAAAGACCTTCCCAAGATACATTTAAATATTAACACACATAGCAGGTGTTAAACATTAAAACACACAGCAGGCTTCCCCCTATATGGCCATCATCACACTTCTATTTATTTAACGTCTACATTCCCTGTCCAAGTGTCAGCCTGATATGAGCAGAAAGCAAGTGTTCTGTTTGCTGTTGTACACCCATTACAAGCACAGTGCCTGGGACAAAACAGATGCTCAGATTTTTGTGGAATGATTGAATGAAACTTAAGAAGAATGGTATTTTGCTAAAGAACAGCAAACATCCTTTTAGAGCCTGGATCCAATTCTTTTATATTTGGACAGCAATCCACCCTTTATTTTCAGATGCAAACTTAAAATAACTCAGCAGACTGATTCATGCAAGCATGCGAGCTACGGTTCAATATCTTCCATACTCAGCCATGGCTCCTTCTAAAAGGCGCAGCGAAAGGCACAGCACTAAGCATTTCACATATGCCATCTATCTCATCGGCCCCTCACTCTGGTATCTTCTCTGCTGTGAGGAGGAAATCCAGGCTTAGGGAAATTAAAGTGACCTGTCCAAGGTCACACGAGCTATAGACATAGAGTTGGAACAGCTTCCCTGGTAACCATTGTGGATTGCCCCCATTGTCATGCCTGGTTGTACAATCAGCTCCTGCTTGGGTCAGGAGATCTACAAGGGTCCCGGGCACTCTTTCAAAGGAAGTGGGGGGACTCTGTATCTTTGGACCCCCAGAGTTTAGCAGAACATCTGCAACCATGAATACTTGCTGCTAAAGCTCAGTAGTCCTAATGGTTCTGGGGACCTAGTACCAGGGAAGGTGTGTACTAGGGTCAGAGGAGGGGGGGCAGAGCTCCGCCCACCCCATCCCTCTCCACAGTGGCTGTGGGGAATCACAGTGACCCTGCCCCCCACATCCCAGTGCCATGCTTTGGCCCCTTCATGCTTGCTTCTGCAAGAGGACCAGCTGCATGGCCCTGGGAGAAGCTGGCAGCACTTCAAATGTTACCATTTTTCTCGCTACTCAGAACTTCTGCCCCCCAACCCCGTTACTTTAAAAACACACTTGATGAAGATTCAGTAAGGATCTACTGGGCTCCAGGTGTTGGTCCCATAACTCAGGGGCTCAGACTTCCTTGTTTGGCCCCGATTCCCTCAGGTTAGAAGTTCTAGAAGTCTGACCTGTAAGTGTTCATTTTCATTAAAAAAAAAAAAAAAAAAGTCACTATCAATAAAGAGCAGGTTCTGAAATTTACACACAGAAAGAGCAATTTTTTTTTAAAGATTTTATTTATTTGACACAGAGAGAGAAATCACAAGTAGGCAGAGAGGCAGGCAGAGAGAGAGAGAGAGGAGGAAGCAGGCTCCCCGTGGAGCAGAGAGGCCGACGTGGGGCTCGATCCCAGGACCCTGGGATCATGACCTGAACCGAAGGCAGAGGCTTTAAGCCACTGAGCCACCCAGGCGCCCCAGAAAGAGCAATTTTATTTTTAATATTTACAGAGGGTCTGCCGAATGGGGCCCAAAAGGGCCCAAGTAGAATAAGAGACGCCTATCCTTATGGAAGAAAGGTAAATGGACGTTAATGGGATTCCCTACTAAGGGACTGTGCATAATTCTCAGTTATCCTCTCACGGGTCCTGTGAAGTGGGTAAAATGTCAATCTATGGTTGATTAAAAAAAAACAACCGTTATAATAACTCACGCTTACTGAGCGCCTGCTCTGCGCAGACTGGGGCATATTCAGCGCCAAGCACAGTTAAGCCTCCCAGCTCCCCCAAGGGAGAGGGATTATCACCCCCTCCTACCAATGAGGAAAGACAGGCTCCGAGGGTCAGTCATGTGTTCGAGGTGCCAGTGTGTCTGGCTCTGTCGTCCGGGCTGCCATTATACAACACGGCTTCTCCCCGGGACCGGGGCACACGCGGGAAGTAAAGGGTGAGCCTAGGACCACGGAGGACACATTCCCAAGAATGCATGTTTCCCACTGGGTCGGGGAGAACAGGGCTCACAAGAAAAGGAGGAGCAGTGCTAGTGAGGGGTGGGTGGGGGCAGCAGGGCGTGGGCTCAGGAGGGCCAGTCTGAAGTTGGTTCTAGAAGATAGGGCCCATCTGGCACTGGGGAGGCCAGGTAAGTTAAGGCCATGTGAAGACCCCACGTAGTCACAGGAGCACAGAGTAGTCTGGTAGATGGCCGACTCACGGGCACATGCTGGAGGCAAAGGAGGCGGAAGTCAGATGCCAAGAGCTCAAAGCTCAGTCCTATGGGGCCGAAAGCGGGGAACCTCACGCGAGGGTGGGGGGGATGAGAGCCGTGATTTCAGGAGATTCACCGGGTGATTCAAAAACGTGTCTCGAGGCACCGAGGAGCTGAGCAGGCGGGGCTCTTCTGCTCCCCCCACGTAGTTGAACCAGAGAAAGCCACTTGGCTCCCGGACCGGCCTGCCCTGGCATTCTCCAGCAGGGAAACATGCTTTGGTTATTCAGACGTGACTTACTGGCACAGAGAGGCTGTTGGCATGGAAAAATGAGCCGGCTGACCTGGCCAGAAAGGAGCAGGTGACGCAGAAACCCAGCAAAAGATGAGCTCAACATGCTGTGCTGAGAAGGAGGAGGCTTCTGTGAAAGGCCACCATAGAGCGAGCTGGGAGACAGAGGGCAAGCCGGGGCCCAGCACAGAGGCAGGCACACTTCTTAAGGTTTTCTCCTTGACTCCTTACAACATCACATAGACACCACTGTTTCCATCTCGTGCAGGGGGCACTGAGGCTCACGGAGGTGAAACCCCCACCCCTACCCCTCCCTAACTGGGGGGTTGGGTGCAGGAGCCAGAGCAGAGGTCAGCCTAGCACACTTCCTTGTAGTGTGGTTCTGCCTGCAATCAAGTGCTTAGCTGATAACTTCACAAGCTGTTATGATGATACTGCAGGGAACTTGATGGCCCTGGGGCCCTCTCCCTCACCTGCTATCACCTCTTGACTCAGAAGGGCCATTTCTCTCGACTCAAGAAGCAACAGTGGAACCCATTCAAATAACACCATGATTTACATTGATCTGATCATCTTGGGAAAAAATATTCCTAGCCAGGGAGGGAATATAAATGGACAACTGGAGGAGGAAAAGGAGAAATGGAAAGGGAGAGAGAAAGAGAAAGATGAAGAGACAGGGAGAGAGAAACCCAAATCACATGTGGTAGCTAACTTGAAATAGGACATGTTTCCTGGGGCTTAAGTAGGTCTAGAAGCTGCTCTTGCAAATCCTGGCCACCACGTGCCATTCCTTACATTTATGCTTGCAATGGATCTTTTCCCCTTTTCATTCTCCAGAAGCATCTCCAAAGCCCCAGGGCTGAAAAAGTACACAGGCTGCAGGGCTGCGATGGGCCCAAACTCCCTCTCCTCCCCATAGCTGCAGCTCCCAGGAATATTCCTCTATTTCCTATAAATCAAGAAATGGTTCTCTCTCTCTCTCTCTCTCTCTCTCGCTCTCGCTCTCGCTCTCACTCTGACTGTGATGCAGAACACGAAGGAGGTCTAACCTCCGCTCAGCAAACCCAAACCTCAAAATCATCATTTTTTTGTTGACAAGGCTTCTCACAAAATACCCCAAACAAGCCACCTTCACAGCTAACTTTTCCCTTCTTTTAAAGAGAAAAGCTAAAGAAGACTGGATGTCACATGCACTAGCAGCTCCCAGAAAAGGGCATTTTCGAACCGAATGCCACATGCCGTATTTTGCCATTTTGCCTGCGCTTCCTGCTTGGAGCCTGTGCAACATAACAGAAGAGCCTCAGATATTGGAGCTGCTCCAGGCCACGCAAACTCCGCTCCGCATCTTCCAGGCAGCCCTGTCGCAAATAATTCATGTCCACTACGCCCCTATCACACTGAATACAACCACATTGTGCAGCTGGAAATGGGAAACCTGATTCAGATCACAGAAGAAGGTACAAAAACATTTAGTCCAACACAATGCTGCCTTTTGTGTGTGTGTGTGTGTACGTACACATATCTCAAATCTACCAGTGGGTAAAGGATTCAAGACCCATCTTGGAAGAAAACACAGAATTAAAATAGCATATCATGTGTCCAAAAACAGCAACAACAACAAAAAACCACCCAGTGCTTCCCGAGCTGCGCCTGTTTCTGCTGCATCGTTCCTAACCACAATCAATGCAGCCCATGCACTCAATTTAAAAAGGCACCACGATCTCCGCAGAAAATGGTGCACGTTGACAAAGCATGACTTGTCCCACATGGACGAGAATAAAAGGAAAACAAGTCTGACCACAACCCAGCCTCCTTTACTCTGTGGACCAGAGGGTGGAAAAGAAAAAGGCCAGAATAAGGGCAGGGAGGCACAGGCAATGGAGGACGGGGTCCAGGAAGATGCTTCTGCCCTACGGGATTTTGGTAAACAGCAGCCTGTAATGGCCACTGTTAGAGAGAAGGGAAAACAGACATGGAGGGAAACGTGTTTACAACTGCAGCGACGGCGGGAGGGAGGCGGAGGGAGGGAGGGATTCCCCAACTCTGCGCTCAGCCCGCTCCGCTCCAGTGGGGCCCCAGGGCTGGGTAGTGCTTCGAAGCCCCCCCCCCAGCTTTATTGTTGGGGGGGGCACTGCTTGTTTATGGGGAAGGTTACTCCTCCTCCGCTCTGGTGATCGCGTCCCTAATACTCCTGCTGCATCCTTGCGGGATGCCCGCTTGACTGACAGCTGCCCCAGCCAGTCGCCGCTCAGGCCCCGCAGAAAGGTGGACTTTCCCAACGAGCCGATTGGGCGGCGGGGAGGGCGGGCCCTCGTGATTGGCGTGCTACTCGGAGTAGAAAGTAGTAAACAACCTTGGTCCACCGCGGCGGGGAGGGCGCGGGATGCCAGCTCCCTCGCCCTCAGCCCGAGCTGCGGGCAGCACCCGAGACAAAAGGAACCCGCCGTGGGGAGGCAGACGACGAGGGGCCCGCCCAGAAAAGCAAACGCGAGTGGGCGTCCTTTAGAGCCCCTGGGCGAGAACTGCTGACTTGCAGCTTCGCATCATTTTTGTTCTGTGCAAAACCGTTAAGGGTCTGTTGCCGCAATTTCTTACTCCCCTTCTTCTTTGGGTTGAAAACTCTTCATCGGAAGAGAGCGAGAGCCAATTTAGTTGACCCTCCTTCCTGCCAGTCTCCTCCTCCCCCCTCCCCCGACATTAGATTTTTAGTTCTGGCTCTTTAGAAGTTGATTTAAATACCTGCACTAAAAATTGTTTCCTCCAGCAATACGACGCGGTTAATGGCACAGAGGTCAATCAGATGCCCTGTTAGACCGAGTCATCGCAAGTTTCTGGAGCTGGCTCACCGGAAGGTGCCTGTGTTCTGCGGCATGTATAAAAAGAAACTTGAGAGGACGGCATTAAGCTCACTTGACAAGAAATAAGCGGTTAACTTGCATTTTCCATGGAGGGTGTAGTTCACCCAGGATACTGCAATGGAAGGTAATTCCCCATCTGGTCTGACTTGAATCACAATCCACTCCTCATTCCGGCCTCCCCATCCTCGGGACCATAGCGTGAAAATCTGCGGCACCCAGCATGGAGGCATTGCTCTCAAGTGTGGCAGCTCCTGGGGCTGCCTCCAGGAGGTGCCTCGTGGCCTCTGAGGTCCACCCAAACAGCCTCCCCCAGAGAGATTCTAGAGAGGCCCCTCCCTGTGCCGGTGGAGGACAGGGGAGGCCAGAGAAGGGCACCAGGGAGCTGGACCAGGAAGGATCTCCACGACTCTACACTGATAAGCCATGCTGTCATTGCTGGCCAGATACCCAGATGAGCCAAGTTTAAAACATTAAAGAAAGGTACAAAAGAATCCTTGTAGGATGGAGCTTAGGGCAAACTGGCGGGGTGGGGGGGTGGGGGTGGATCCTGTTCTTCACACCAAAACCCACCCTCTTCTCCAGGCTATGGTATCTGTGTGCTCCAATCATGCCTCACCCCGAACAGTCCCCAGGGAAACCTCTCAGCCCTTCAAGTCACCACTCCTATAAAAAGCCTACAGAATGGAGTCAGTCCCCTTTGGACCTTCCAGCCTGGCCCCCAACCCCATGCGTGCAGCCTCCTTCCTTCCAAGCACCCCTCCCTCCAGCCAATCTGTTCCTGTCCCAGGTCCCTGCACCAGCCACACACACGCCCTTCACTCTGACTGTTCCCTCTGCTTTCTAGGCCTTACCCCTGCCTGCCCGGGAGAGGCCACTGTTCTCCATTGCTTCCCCCGTCCCTGCAGAGCTCCTCTGAACCCTGTAGCACGCCTGTCAACACCACTGAGCTTCCAGCACTCTGTTCGGACTCTGCTTGCGGCCCTGTCCACGTCAGTAGACCCTGAACTTCCTGAGGTCAAGGGCTGTCTGTGTCGTATTTTGACTCGTGTCTCTATTGGAGATACAGGCCCACCATCAACACACCCCAAACATGCCAAATATTTGCATGTGGTCCCCATCCTCTCCCTGTCTCCTCCCTCCCTCCAGCCCCTGCCCCAGGCCAGTTCCTCATGTTCTCCCACTGGCTCCTTGCTAACATGCTCCCCCAAATCCCCGGATCAGAGACCCTGGCTCTGCCCCTGCCCACCCCTCAGAGGCTCTTTCTGCAGACACAGCTGCTCTTAGCTCAGGCTGCTTGCCTTGCCAGTTAGATCCTTTCCTGCCTTTTCTGCTCAGCAAATTCCTCGTCTGCCTAAAAATCACCTCCTACCTTGGGCAGACCTTCCACAAGCTCCACCCTACTCCCTGTTCCCCCAGAGCATTTTGCAGGGTGAGGCCTCTGGGCATTCTCTCCTCCCTAACTAGGGGCCTACAACTGGAAAGATCCAGGAGCAGAAAAGCAGATTCACAAATTGGTCCCCCCAGGCAGCTGCAGAGCCAGTGAAGTGCGCTCTGGTCTCCAGACAGGACACATGCCTTGTTTGAGGCTTATCTCCGGCACAGGGCCCCTCCCTACTCTTTCTTCCTAAAGGTTCCTCTGTGTCTGAGAGTGGCTGGCTGCTTCTCAACCTTCAGGTCCCCGCTCAGATGTCGCCCCACCGTGCCCACCTGCTGACCACTATCACACAGATCTGTTTAATTTCTTCATGAGATTTAACTATCATCCTTCTTATGTGATTATCCACTTGTTGGCTTTGTAGTCGGTCTTCTCCCGTCCCCGGCGTACGAGCTCCGGTTAGGACAGGACATTTTCATCTGCTGTGCTCACCACATCTTCAGTACCCCTACGGAAATGCCTCACCCCTACCAGAAGTTCCAGATTAACTTTCAGCACAATAAAGGTCAACTGAGAACAAATCACTCAGCACTGTAACCAGATAAAGGGAAGACAAACTTTTGGGGAAGTCTTGCTTTAGTAAATATCCTAAGGCTGACTGACAGTCTGTAAACAGACAAGAGAAAGACAGGATAAAGCTCTGTGGCCTCACTTGACCCAAGGAGCTCCAGGTGCTCTGAGCACCCCAGGGTTCCCCACCTGGGACTCCAGGACCCTGTCTGTGCCCAGTGTAACATGTTATGTGCACCATCCCTTATATACTCCCGAATGGATGCAGATTAGTGGTGGGAAAGGGTACGTTGGTACTGACAAACTTAGTACTTTCAATAGTAAGAATTAGCCCTGCACTAAGCCTCTTACCATCAGTTAAAACTTTTTGGTGTAAGTAATAGCTACATGGCTCAGAAATGAAAAAAGAAGTGTAGCTACAAGACAGAGCACAGGCTCATCCTTCTCGGGATTCTTTGCTTTCAGTATTTGCCAAATACGAGTCTTTCTATTTCTCTATTTTACACAAATAATAACCTTTTGTACACACTGTTCTGCTTGCTATTTTGTTTATTTACTATACCATGGAGATCTCTGTTTTAACGGCTAAATAATATTCCACCCCAATTTAGTGGTTCCCCAAATTGTCTGTATGTTGGAATCACTTGGGGAACCTAAAAAAAGAAGAAGGAAGAGAAGGAAGAGAAGGAGGAGAAGGAGGAGAAGGAGAAGAAGAAATCTGTGTTCCACCTTCCAACGACTGATTTAATTGGTCTGGGGTGTGACCTGAACTTTGAAATTAAAAAAACCAAAAAAACACTCTGGATGATTATAGTGAGCACCCAAGCTTGGGAGCCCCTGCCCTCAGTGATCTGTTTCCTTAATGATGGAAATTTGGGTTATTTCCCATCTTTTGCCATATCAAACAATGCTATAATGAATTATTTCACACAATTGCCATTTTGTACGTGTGCAAGGGTATGTGTTAGGTAAATGCTTTCCCTAAAGTTGCTGAGCCTGAGGATGGGGGTGTGTGTGTGTGCGTGGGCGTACGCGCGCGTATCTTGAGAAAGACTGTCAAATTCCCTCCAGAATGTGCTACCATTTTGTAGCCCTTTCTGCGACATGGGGTTGTTTTCCCAGGGGTCTGTTATCCGAATGTGTTATCAACATTTCATTGCCTGCCCCCCGCCCCGCAATATGAGAGGTAAAAAAAACATATCTCAGTGTAGTTTTAATTTCCATTTCTTTTACAAGTGAGACTAAACATTTTTCCACATGTTTAATATATATGTGTATTTCCTTCTCTGTGAATTATCTATTCAATGCTTCACCCCCAAATCTGTTGGACTTGTGAGTCCTTTCAATTTCTAGGAGCTATAGTGTGTGTGTGTGTGTGTTTAAATTAGGAAGACCTGCTCTTTGTCAGTGACAGAAGTTGCATATATGTTCCCGGTTTGGCATTTATCTTTGTTTATGATTTTTGGCTATGCAGAATTTATTTGTTTTTTAAATAATGTATTCAATTCTTATGAATATTCTCTTTTTTGGTTTCTGGATTATATGCTGCAACCAAAAAGGCCTTCCCCATCCCAGGGTTATAAAGGAATTCCCTCATATGTTCTTTTAGGATTTTAATGGTTTTGTTGTTTACATTTTTACCTTGGATCCATTTGGAGTTTAACCCAGTATATGGTATGATGGATGGACCTACCTTGATTTCTTTTCCAAATGATTACCCATGCCCCAATGCCAGTAAATGAAGTATTCCTCTTTAACCCACTGCTTTCAGAGGTTACCTTTATCAAATACTAAATTTCCAAACATACTTGTCTCGGTATTTGGACTTTGTGCTCTGTTCCATTGGCCTGTCTCTTCATGCACCTACCTCACTATTTTAATTAAGACTCTATGGACTAGTTTAATATCTGATAAGGCTAGGGCTCCCCATTGTTCTTTACAGTTTTCTTGCCTACCTTGTTTTTTACATAATAACTTCAGAATTGGTCTAATTGGAAAAAAAAGAAAATCCTGATGGCATTTGGATCACATTAAATTTATAAATTAACTTATGAAGAACCAACATCTTGATAATGTTGACTATTTCTGTTTAAAAATATGGTATCTCTTTCCATTTATTCAATTCATCTGCTTCTATTTTTTAATAGAAGTATGTTTTCTTATTAATTCTTAGATACCTTCTCTTTTTGTTTTCAATGGAAATAAAGTCTTTTCTTCTATAATATCTTCTAACAAGTTACTTTCATAGTGTAGGATTGTATTACAGCCAAACGATTTGTTTCTAGCAGAGGACATTCTATTCTGTGCTTTTAGAAAAATACAATGGGATGGGAAACAAAAATCAAAGGTTGAATATTCTTAACAATAAACAGAGGATAAATTCTTAATCAACCATCAAAGTAGCCCATTTTGAGTTGGCATTGATGATAATGAGCAAGTCAACTGGTGTGGGCATACTATTGGAATGGTCGATGCACTGGCAAGGAGAAGATGGTATTCCTTAAGCTGTGGACCCTGCAGATTCAGAGGGGTTAGGGGAAATACAGAAAAAAACAAATTAAGGGCTGACCTCACAATCACAAATAGCTGATTCCATGCCTTCCTGAAGGCGTGATGATACCTTGGCTAGACTGTCATACAGTAGCAGTGCATATATTGAAACTAAAAGCCAAGGAGATTGACACTTGGGTGGGAGCAGGAAAATTGTGGGTAAGGGGCTCTACCTCCCATAAGGTGATTGCTGCAAGGCCATTGGTATTTTCCAAGTCAAGAAATAGTTCCCTGTCCCATAGCTAGATGTTTTAAAGAGATGTCCCTTTCAAAAATTACCAGAACATCTACTTTTCAAATCTAGGAGTCCCAACTGGAAACACCGGAGCTGTGTGGGCACAGAGGTGCACGGCTTGGCTCCCTTTCAGACACGATCCACTGTCCAGCTGTGCTGGGGCCCTAGCTGACAGCCTCCAGCTGTTGACTCTTTCAGGGTCCACTTCAGCTTTTGACCAGGGTCACACTCTTTTCAGAGCAGCCCCCGGCCAGTCACTGAGCATGACGATGGTCCTAGGGCCCAGTTATATCCATCCAACAGTGGTCTCCTCAATGGGTGTTCTTTGTTCTGAGCTCCTCGAGGGCTGGCAGAACTTCTGTCGGATCAGAGTCCTGGACAGATGCCCCCTTACCTCCGGTGCACACCCACCATGTCCTCCTCCTGTCTTCTTTCTGCAAATGTTGCTCTTTAGTAAATCCTTTGGATTCCTAACATCACCTCCAAGTCTGCAGGAAAATCCAATCTGCAATGGCAGTGCTTAGACTATTGGGGGCAGGGACGGGGAGGAGGGAATAAAAATCCCCACATGATGTAGAACCAGATAATTCGAGGCCCAGAAATAGTAAGGCCTCCGATCCCATGTCTCAAATAAATGCATCTCCAAGGTTAGCGTCATCAAATTTTAGAAACCCTCCAACCTGCTGGGCAGTGACCGAGTTTGTCTGGCTTAATTCATCCTCACATCCATCTAGGGCAGCAGGTATGATCACTTCCACTTTACAGACAAAGAGCACCTGATGCAAATAATTGGTAGAACTCGGGTTCAAATGCAGACTGTTTGGTTCCAATGCTTCTCTCTTCCTGATGGTGGTCTGCTGTCCAACAGTCCTAGTTTATCAGCACAGCGTCATGGAGATGATGAAGTCTGGAGCTAGCATGGCACCTCTGGGTGCTTCTGTGCCTACCCTCAGATACTCCCTGCACACAACAGGCTGTTGCATCCTTGTTTTATGGGCAGATATAATATCGGGTAGTCCAGGGGCATACTCCTGGGTCAAGGCTGCCCTGCGTTTCTGCAAAGCCAAAGCCAGAGCATTCACACATTTAGTTAAACATCTCCTGAGAACGTGTTGGTATCATTTCCTTGGATTGCACTGATGGATTAAACTGTTAAAATTAAGCTTGGATGGGGGGAGCCAAGGTGGTTCTCCAGTGGCCTTCAGACCCCGTTTTCAGGCAGCAGGAGAGGAGCAGAGCAGTGCTGCTCTTGCTGGACTGGGTCTCTGAGTCCAGCAGTTAAGACCACCCTCTTCTCTGCACAGGGACTTCTAGAAACCCTGGCTGTGTGACCCAGAGACTAGACAGCACCTCTGGTGTTCCCCCGTGGTAGCGCTGAAGAAACCAACCAGCAGGCCAGCCCAAAGTCAGCCAACTTGTTAGAGGCGCTACTGGGAACAGATCCTAATTTTCGTGTCCTGGAGTTCCTCCTACTGCGGTTTGTTATAAGCACAAAGGTAAAGATTATGCTTAACTACATTACCCTTCAATTCTCTCCAACTTCATTTATTACTTAGCCAAGCGGCACGGTTGTGCCTCCACACTGGCCACTGCCCAGGGAAGCATGAACGCATCAGTGATGCCTTGACAACATTATCAGCTTGCAGAACCAAGGAATCAGTGGAGGACGTTAAAGATGCTGAACAACACAAATTACAAACGGGTCGTCAGCACGTGGGCTCGTGTTGCTTTGTACGTATGGCTTAGGGGACTGGTGTAATATTAAATTTTTATAAGCCACTGGAAAGAGCACACTTTGATATTAATGGCAATGAGATGGTGGTGGGGGTGGGGATATACATCACCAAAGGAAGTTTCTTTGGTTGATATCAGAGAAGCTACAGAAAAATTAGCAATGCATCTTTTAGAAAAAAACAAGATTAAAAGGAAACAGCCACTGATGATAGTCCCTTGACAATAGAAGAAAAATACAGGAAGAAAGAAGGAAGGAAGTGGGGGAGGGAGGGAAGAGAAGGAAGGAGAGAGGAAGGAAGGAAAGAAGGAAGGAAGGAAGGAAAAAAGAGAAACAGGAAAGGCAACCCAATGACATTGTGCAATTGTGAGCCTTAATCTAGCTCATACCTCTAAACTTTTATTTTGTAAAGCTGCCAACTCAATTTTATAGTACAGAAATTTCATCGGTTAGGGGACATTTAATATTCACTGTATCTAGTAGGAGAGAAAAAAAATCTTAGGAGAGCTTTTAAAAATACTACTTTGGAACACTTATGGGCAAACAAGAGTTGGAGCATTAATCACTGTAATTTCCCCACCAAGATCACTAGGTGAGGTGTTCAAAAACTGATGGAGGTAAGTGATGATTCAGCTGCAGTAGAAGCACAGTGAGCTGCCAATCAATTACAAATAGAGTGCTTCACAGGCTTATCTCAACTGGCAGGAAAGGCTGCACATCAGAAGGATGCAGAAAGGGAAGTAGGGAGAGAGAATATATAGGGATGGGGAGGTGGACCGACAGACTGACTCAATTTCCAGGTTGCACAAACACACAAAGGTCCTTAAGGCTTATCATGCCAGCCCTGATCCTGAATTTGGGTTAATGAAAAGTCAAGTCCGAGGCACAGTTCACAGGGAAAGTCAGAATGGGCACTCTGTTCATAACACATGTTGACAAAGCATTAGAAGGGCTTGTATGATGCCTCTTCCTACACTCAGAGCCCCTTCCATACGGAAGATACCAGGAGCATTTGCAAAGTGTTGGGCACGGCTCAGATATTTCCCAGGTGAACTAGGCAAAAATATTCATGGTAACTTCATCTTCCAAGAGGTGATGGATATGTTAATGAGCTTGGTTGTGGATCCCTCCCTCCCCAATGTATACGCACATCCAAACATCAACTTGTACCCCTTGGGAAGGTGGTCAATTATTTTCATTTGTCAATTATACCTCAATAAAGTTGGGGGGGGGAACCCCAACTCTCCCATGAAATCCTTTGATGAACGAGTGTGTGGTGTGCGGAGCGGGTTAGCAGGGGGCCGGCTGATGCCCTCAAGTTTCTCTGCTTATCTCAAAGGGCTGGCTGTAGAATTACTAATATTTTAAACAATGCAAATGTAATTATAGCTGGAGTACATTCTCTACAGAAGGAAGAAAAGATTGACATTTAGAAGCTTCATTAAACTTTTGGCCTTTTCAAGGCTAAATGAATCTTAGGGAAGAAATAAAAAGTTCCCATTGATTGATTTAAAAGCAGATTTCTTGCAATTAACAGATCTAAATCTATGAAAAGGGGAGCATTTAATAGTAATTTCAATAATCTTTCGCTTTCTCTAGATACTTGAAAAAGAGTGCATACCTCTTTCTTTGTAGAATATGTGTGTGTGTATATACATATATATACATATTGCTCAGCAAAACTCAATTTTTTATTTTCTAATATCAAGGAAACATTAGTTACATGTGTGCAGGTGTGACTAGATGAAGGCAACATATTTACAGAGTGGCATGCCTGCAGGAGGATTTGGTTAAAAAAAAAAAAAATGTGTTCGTCTATAATACCTTGCCTTCCCACCGCAAATTACTCTTTTGGTCAGCAGAAGAGTTATAAGAGTACCTTTGGAGAACATCAAAATGTTCAGCACTTAGAATATCCCTTTTCTTCTGCCCCTTATCCCAACATACAAATTGGGATGATTTGTTAAAAAGATGTAACTAAATTATCATATTCTCTTCATCTTCCAAATTTATTTAGACTTGCTATCCTGCTCTATCTCTGGAATTTCCTTTGCTTTTTCTTTTGTCAGTAAACTATACTTCTCCTCCCACATGCATAAAAGCATTAATTTATAAAACACATAGCCATATGTCATATCTCATGTAATTCTATTCTACATTTCACCGCCACCGACTTATCTAACATGAACAAATAGATATTATTTACTGTAGTCAGTATGAGAATTATCTAATGCCACTTACATAGCCATAAATTGATTTTTGATTAATGTTTAAGCAAAAAGCAAACAAGCCCATCTGCTCTGAAAACAAACAAACAAAAGGAAGCAGCAGAGAACACAGTTCACAGGAATTTCTTCGATATTAGTATGTTTCAGCTGCTGGTGAGAATCTTTTTTTCCTCCCCCAATGCTATTATGAAAATGTACTGCTGACAAGAATATAATTCTATATCTAGATGTAGTTTCTCCTCTAGCAACTGTTCATTTAATAGACTATTACTTATGGTAAAATAAAAACCAATCCCACTCTGCAGAAAAGCCCAGAAGACCTGTAACCAGCAGTGAATGTCTTCTGGACCACTCAGTGGGAGCAAAGGAAATCTCACGCAAATACATTTGTATTCTGTAGGGGCTGCTCTCCATGGTCAAGCTGAGAATGAAGACCAGCAAGGTATCCTGTCTACACAGGGAAAGCAAGGGCCGGAGGAGGAAGACTTAAAAATATTTTAAACTGTCGACTGGGTATATGAAATTTCCCTTTTAATGCAACCCAGAATTGGCAAGCCTCTAAAACCGAGAAATAAAGAAAAACAAGAAAAAAAAGCCTCCATCCTCTTTATTTCTGGAATCTCCGGGGCACGCTGGCACACAGCACAGCATACCAAAGAATGGGCTAATGGGCAGCTCTACTCCACTTGGAATTTACCCTACTTCCTGCCACACTGGGTGGGAGTTCCGCAAATACCGATGAAATTCCAATATTCAGACTTTTGGGGGAGGGGGAAGATGTGCAAAAAAGACTAAAAAGACTCTAGTTATTAAATTTTGAACTCAAATGAAGAGCAGGTATGTGTCTGGAAATGTGGATCAGCCAGTTAAAGGATGAAGGGTTGGCTAGGAGCTTTTTCAGCAACCAAAATGACACAAGAACACATAAATGTGGGGAGCCCCCCGGAAGATACGCCTTCCGCAAGAAGGACAAATCCAACTCGTAACTTTCCCAACTGAATCCTAAATCTGGCAATGAGAAGAAAACTTGAAATCCTATTTGCCATGCAACGTATACAACACACTGCTCTTTGTCGGTGGGACATCGACAAAAGAGCACAACTGAGTGTCTGTAAGTTTTCTACAAATGTTTACTCCCAGATGAAGAGAGATACCAGTAAGGAGAACAAATCATTTTATGACTGTATTTCAGCTTTGGAAATCGTGGGCTCCCACTTGAATGCTTGCACAAATCCTATCACACCTCCATAAAAATGACTCTGTTACAGGGTTTTATTGTAAGCGTTCATTTCAAAATTGTTCTTTAAAGCATTACACACACACACACACACACACACACACACACACACACACAGGCCTACGGAACAAGGTTCTTTGTCTTTCTTTGCCAAAAGACCGTGTTTCTTGAGGCCTGTTTTTGCCTTCGATGGACAGTTCTGATTTTGGCTTCAGAGAAATAAGTACAGGACTGCCCTGAACTGGAGAGAGAAAAACCTCAAACAAACAATGTTAACATATCAATTACATCAACCTTTTTAAATTACAACTCTGCGTTTCATTATTCTCCAGGCAAAACGAGTACCTTAAGTTTAGAGCACCAGGTAAACAAAACCTTTCACTGTCCCTGCTTCCAAAGTTTGTTTTTATAAACATTCCCCTTGTCCCCCAAACCAAACTACAGCAGCACAATGGTCCCATTGTTGAGTACGGCCTTGACCTCTACAGGACAATAGATTGTTTTTTCTCTTAGCCCACTCAGAGAGAAATTAGTTTTAAGAAGGAAGCCTCTTCCTTATTAAAGTATGCAAAAGAATAAAAACAAAATTTAAAAAATGAACATACATAATAGCATAGATTTCTAAGCTTAGATTGTTCAAAAGTGGTGGGTACTCGGGTTGCCAGGAAAGCATGTCACCTGCTTCTGCTTCTCTCTAGGGATAGAGATTAAGGGTCTGTTCTGGAATTTTCCAAGGAGGCCATTTTGGGTATCATAACAGGGAACTTTCTAGTCAGGGGGAAAACACAACACAACAAAACAAAACAATAAAACAATAAAAGCAAAACCAAACACACAGAAAATTGTTTCTAAAGGAGTCATAGGAAGGAGTTTATCTAGAAAGAAGGTGCCCAGAGTCACCCCTTTTTAGGAAGACAGAAAGGACAAAAGTTCTTCTCAGAAAGCCAACAGTAGTATAGAAGCTAATAAGCTAGGAAGTCAGTGGAGAAGCCCCTTTAACAGAACCTTGGGAGGAGTGGGTGAACTTTTTTTTTTTTAAGATTTTATTTATTTATTTGACAGAGATCACAAGTAGACAGAGAGGCGGGGTTGGGGGCGGGGGGGGGTAGGCTCCCTGCTGAGCAGAGAGCATGATGAGGGGCTCCATCCCAGGACCCTGAGATTGGGACCTAAGCTGAAGGCAGGTGCTTAACCCACTGAGCCACCCAGGCACCCATGAACTTCTTTTTAAATGTACAAGTCCAGCAGAGGAGCGGTCCCATGTGTTGAGGAAAAGAAGCACGAAGCACCCAGCACCCCAGCCCTGCAGCAGGTGACCAGAACGAACCAGGCAGCCTGTTTCCCAAATGCACCTCTCAAAGGCTTCCACAGGTTTGTCTGTGTCTCTATTTCAAAGACTCTCGACCTGAAGAGGATGGGCTAACACAGGCCATGCAACCAGTCACGACCTACCAACCCGAACGCCCCCTGGATGGTGACGTGGGTCAACGCCAAGACTAGAGAAATGGCTTTCTTGGTGGCCTGCAGGAAGGCACGTGGGAACTTATTGTGATGGTAAGACTGATTTTACACACACACACACAAAGGCACAAACTCTCTCTTAAAAAAAAAAAACAACCCCGGGGACACCTGGGTGGCTCAGTGGGTTAAGCCTCTGCCTTCGGCTCGGGTCATGATCTCAGGGTCCTAGGATTGAGTCCCGCATTGGGCTCTCTGCTCAGCGGGGAGCCTGCTTCCCCCTCTCTCTCTGCCTGCCTCTCCGCTTACTTGTGATTTCTCTCTGTCAAATAAATAAATAAAATCTTTAAAAAAAAAAAAAAAAAAACCCTACTGGTAAAGCCAGGCCCCTTCAGTATGTCTTCTCCTTCTACCTTCTTCTTCTTCTTCTTCTTCTTTTTTTCTAAAGGTTATGAGTTACTCACTTTTTTCACTGGTTTAGATAATACCAGAAGAAATAGGACACTATAAAAAGCTTATTTTGCTGCCCCAGAACGCAACATTTTAAGACATTTGGGCTTCCTAACAGCACACACTGTGTCTTCCATCAACGGTGGCTCTCACAGTGTACTTTGGGCTCACTGGACACTCCCTTCTGGAATGCCCCGCCTCAAGGGGCTGCAGGGGATTCCCAGCAGCCTGTCTGCCCCAACTGCGCTAGCGAAAATGTCCAGGAAGGACAGGAAAGGAGGCAACGTGCAATTAAAACTCCAAGGGGAGTGATTTACACGGGGAGAGTTACTGACAAGGGCCATGTCGAAGCGGGGCGGAAAAACTGCGATTTGAGGAGGGACCCGAAAAACAGACTTACCTGCAAGACAGATAACATGTTAAAAAGTCTGGGTTATGTCTTTTAAAAAATAATACAGATAAAACAACAAAAGGCCAATGATTTTCTGTCCAAAATGAAATGACCCGGGGACCCTTTGAGCCAAGACATCCACTCACTTGAGGATGTGAGGAAGAGCCCAGCCGAGGAGGAGTGGGGAGCCTGGTGAGAGAAAGCTGCACCACCCCGCAGGGCGGAGAATGGCTCTACAGAAGCGGGATTTGTGCTTCTCCTGGCTACCCAGCAGCACCACGGAGCTGGGCGAGAGATAGCTATTTATTTAGAGAATGGGGGACCTCCTCCCTGTCACTGATGAGGGCAAAGGAGACTCAGGGGCTATTGCAGTCCACCTGCCCCCACCATCCCCACCATCCAGGGTACAGCTGTCAATCTAGAAAGGGGGGGGACACAGTCTCACAACCAAAAAGGGCTGCTTGTGTCGCCGAACATTTCTCCTCCTTCCTCTACATAAAGCTAGTAGGTTATCTGAAGTCTGAGTAGCGTCTGACCCTCACATTTTCCTGTCTGAGGCATCTCAGAGCTGTGAAACCCCTTCCAGCCATCTGAGCCATCTGAGTGTGGAGAACTTCTAATAAGAGGCAGTAGAGAACGGGATCTAGGAGTGTAGACTCTGGAGCCAGACTGCTTGGGTTCAAATCTCCGGTCGGCTACTTAGGGGCTGTGCTTCCTTGCTCAAGTTCCTTACCTTCTCTGTGCCTCTGTTTTCTCACCTCTAAAGTGGGGATAATAAGTGTAGCTATGTGAAGACAGAGTGGGCATGTGTAAAGTGCTTAGAATAGTACCAGGCACACAGGGCGTGCTGTATAAGTGTGAGCTATTGTTGCCATTGAAGTGTAAGCTTGCCAGCAGCAGGGATGAGAATCTGGGAAGGCCAGCCAGCTACAGCTTGGCTGGCAGTGCTATCTGTGAAGCCCACTGGCCTTTTCACCCCTGAATCGTCCTCTAGTCCTCCTGCCCTTGGGGGCCTTGGCAGGAGTTTGAGGTTGGGTGGGGATGGAGACACCTGAAACTCGCCCAGCAAAAGCAGGAGCCCCATCTCTCCAAAAGACGCTAAGGACCAGATTCTTGTATTTTTCCAAGATCAGCTGAGTGGTCAGGAGGAAAGCGGAGGGGCAGGAGAACAGAGCCTCGGGCAAGGACAAGGGAGACTGAACTTCTCCCCCAGGAATGCAGCCAGCCAGAGGCTTATTCGAGTTGTCCTAAGTCCCATTTTAAAGGGATACTCTGGGCACTGAGGCCTACAGATGAAAAGAGCTGAGTGAGGCAAGGGTAACACCATGTTCAGATCAGCATGGTCCACTGCCCTTTGGCCTCAGAGTGCTGGAAAGGTCTTGATGGGCAAGCGCAGAAGAAGACCACAAAAGCACAGGCTTCAAACAGCCAGTCAGAAGCCCTGCCCAGCTGCACACAGGCTGCCATCTACCTTCTAAATAGCAAGTTTGGAATTCAAGAAAGCAAACTTAGGCATCCTTACCATTCCCATCCCCTAAATATGCATATTCCAATAAGTCTTAGAATAGATTTAGTTCTTAACACTCCATTTTCAACTGCAAAACCCAGAGTGAGAGGCAGAGAATTTTCAGGGTCATGTACGAGTTTGCATTGCTTTACAGGCAAGATGCACGGGGCATTTTAACGTCCATCCTTCTATATATGGTTTGGCCACCATCCCTATTGAGGACTCTATTTTGATCCCACGATTTTAGTAGCTGTGCATCAATAATACATCATATCATCACTTGGTAGAACTGAAGCCAACCTATCTCTCTGATCTTCTTGCAGGATATCCTGCTTTTGATAATCTGTGGTAAGCATGGCCAAACAGCATAGTTAATTGAAATCTACAGATAGTCTTGGAAATTCCTTTTAGCCAATAATGTCAATTTCTTCTCTTCTTCTAGTCTTTACCATAGACTTCTGATACAACTCCAGAGGTATATTTCATTCCACTCACTGATCTTAAAACCTTTGGTGAAGACACTGACATGAACGGAGATGGTCAAATGTGGACAGATGGGAAAGAAAGAGGTCTGGATGATAGCCCAAGTTGGTAGCAATAGAAAGTAAAAAGGCTGAAATCAGAAAATCTAAATTCTTGGGATGTCTGGGTGGCACAGTCGGTTAAGTGTCTCACTCTTGGTTTCAGCTCAGATTAGGATCTCAAGTTAATGAGCCTGAGCTCCACGCTGGGCCCCATGTTCAGCACATAGTCTGCTTGGGATTCTCTTTCCCTCTGCCTCTCCACCCCTCTCTTTCTTTTGTCTCTCTCAAATAAATAAATCTTTTTTAAAAAATCTAAACTCTAATAAAGGTAGACCCAAAACATGTTCTATAATAGCCTATGAAATAAAGCCTGTTTGTAAAGAAATAGTTTTTAAAAATCAGTATCAGAAAGATTCTCAAGCTCTGAGAACTATTTTGTAAATGGTCTCATAGGTTTGACAATCCAGTGGATCTAAATCAGAACTGGGGTCAAGGCAGTTTGTAGAGTCTCAGTGTCAGGTGAAAAAAGTACTCTTGGCACCCATTTCATTGGTAGCTTTTCAACATTTAAAGATAGCACCACCCATTCTTTGTAAATCACCTTCAGCCACCCAGAAAGTTATCAAGAGGAAAACTATGGTTAAAGAGTCTATTCAGGGGAGAAGGGCAAATCTTTCTTATAGAAAAATTCCAATGAATAAATAGAAGGAAACAGAAAATTGCCATGAGAATATCATAGAAATAATTATCCCAGGTAAGCAACACCAATGGATGCCAAAATTAATGAGGGATGAGAAACAGGACATTCGCATAGCCTCCAAGTATCACCCCCCTACCCGAGGTTTTAGTTACAGAGAGGAAAGTAGTAACTACAGTGGACAAACTTGTTAAGGCAGACATCACCTTAACCAAGTGATCAAGGTTATCGTCACTAGTAGGGAATCACCCTGATACGACGCACTGAGGAGGACATAACATCACTCCTGTGGTATCCTTCCCCCAAACACAGACATTGAATCTAATAAAAGAAAACATCAGAGAAGCTCAAGTTGAAGAGCATTCTATAAAATGACTGATCAAAAATCTTCAAAGGGTCAAGGTCATGAAAAACAAGGAAAGGTAGAGAAACTGTCACAACTGGAAGAGACCATGCAGATACAGTAAATAAATGAAGTAAATGAAGGATTCCGGGGCTGGAGAAGGATATTCGTACCCCAACTGGTGATATCTGAATACACTCCGTAGTTAATAATATTGTGCCAATATTAATTTCTTGGTTTTGACAATCGGATTGTGGTTTGTATGGTGTTAACATTAGGGATAACTGGGCAATGTTTCAGATACACTCTGTAAGTCTAAAACCAATAAAAAGTTAAGGAAAAAAAAAAAAAAAAAACAAAGGAAAGAGGAGCTTTTGAGTTTTCCCCTGGAGAGTGGGGGCATCCTCTGGTTTTGGTTCTAGCTCTCCAGATTTTCCTCACTTGATAGATTTTATAATCTTTGGTAGCAGTAATATTACACAGCTGAAATTCAAATTGAGGAGAATGAAGGAAGAACATGAACAAAGAAGTCACACTGAAATTAAAAAAGAGGAACAACTGAGAAATTTAAAAATTCTGAGTATTTTACACCACCCTCACAATTCACATAACCCCCAGCCTCAGCCCTCACCCTTTCCATGGGCAAATCTCCCTCAACAACCGTGTAGTAATTTGGCAAATGTCCAAAACAAACAGTCCTTATTCAGAGCTTGGTTTTGTAGGAAATACAGTTCTGACAAACTTCTGTGTATTACTGAAAGATGCAGAGGCTCCATTAAACAGAAAGAACTGGGAGCCAGTGTTCTTCCCAGACCTCACCGGCACGGAAGGCTGCTGGGAAGGCTCTCATTTTTCACTCCTTCTTGACTTCCTTACAGACTAAGTCAATATCACTTGTTACCAGGAACTTCAACTTTGCCCCACTCTTTGACCTAGTGTGCCTAAAATTTAACTAACATTAAGCTTAACTAAAACCTTTGCATGAAGAAAAACAGCCTTAACAACTATGGAAAAACCTACCCTTGTGGAGAGAAACAATGACACCTGAAGGAATCTCCACTTTAAAGCCATGGTTACAATCACTCCATACCACAACTGTTTCTGAAGGTGTAAAATGAAAAAGGACGATGGAAGACAAGTGCTGCCACTTTGCTGATAAGAGTTAATGGCAGGTGGTCCTACCTGTACAGTTGTATCCTCTCAGTGAAGCCTTTAAATCGTGTGTCTGTGTGTCTGTGTGTGTCTTTGTGTCTGTGTGTGTGTGGCATTGTTGTGTTCCTTTATCTCTTGCCCTGGCCACCTAAAAACTATGTCTGACTGACATAGGATCACATTACTTTTGCTTAAATATAAGCCCATAAACCAGAGCTCAACATGCTCTCTCTCTTTCAAATACTTTACTTATTTATTTGAGAGAGAGAGAGAGAGCATGAGCAGAAAGAGGAGCAGGAGAGGGACAAGCAGACTCCATACTGAGTGCAGAGCCTGATGCGGGCGGCATCTCACGACCCTGAGATCACAACCCAAGCAGAAGTCAAGAGTGGATACATAATTGACTGAGCCACCCACGGGCCCCAACACTCTCTCCCTTAAGAACACAGGCAAACATTGATGTGTACCCCATTGGTTCCCCCCAAAATTCCCAGTCAAAACTGTTGATAACAGAGACAACAGTCTAAGTGCAAGTAAGAATACGCATCCTAAACACAGAGGTTTGATTTGTATTAGTAGGTTTATATCTGCTACACCCCCCTTTTTTTTAAAAAAAAAAAAAAAGAAGGATTTTATTTACTTGTTTGACAGAGATCACAAGTAGGCAGAGAGGCAGGCAGAGAGAGAGAGAGGAGGAAGCAGGCTCCCTGCTGAGCAGAGAGCCCGATGTGGGGCTCGATCCCAGGACCCTGAGATGATGACCTGAGCCAAAGGCAGAGGCTTAACCCACTGAGCCACTCAGGCACCCCTGTATCCGCTATTTTTTTGACAATGCCCAGAATGTCTTCCTCAATTAAAACCCTTCCAAGTCCAAGAATGTCCTTGATCTAATGCTTGAGCCAGCGGAACCATCCAGAATGGCTTTCCCTGGCTCTTCTAGTGAAACTCTGCCTTTCAGAGCTGTTACAAGGATCTACAAAAGTAAGGATGCTTAGAAATACCCACTTATCAGTACCTGCTACTTTCAGGTATGTCTGATAACCCCCAGTTCCAATTCAGTCTTTTCAGCCAACTTGTCCCAACTGGAGCCTTACTGACCCAGGTATCAATTCTGGTGGAGCTAAATAGTGAATAAGAAAGAATGAGGCAGAATTAAGTTTGAAGGCAAGGGTTTTCATGGGAATCTGATCTTTAGTGACATAACTCACACAATAAAAGTAGAGATTATAATGTTGAAGCTGGAGTGTTTAACACCTTCCATTTTCTTTTCTTTTTTTTATTTTAAAGCTTTTATTTATTTATTTGACCGAGAGAGTGAGCACAGGGAGATAGAGTGGCAGGCAGAGGCACAGGGAGAAGCAGGCTCCCTGCCGAGCAAGGAGCCCGATGTGGGACTCGATCCCAGGAAGCTGGGATCACGACCCGAATCAACTGAGCCACCCAGGCATCCCACGCCTTCCACTTTCTTAAGAATATCTCCTCTTCAAACAGATGACAACGACCCATGGCTAGAGGAACTGATTGCTCCTGATGTTTCTACCATAAACATAGTATGTTTCTATCATAAATGTAATTCCTACTGTGCACCAGGCACCACAGTAATGCCAGGAATACCAGCATAAGTCAGAATGAAACTTCAAAGTCTTAAAAATCCTTTAAAAAGCCTCAGTCTAGTCAAAGATCAAGCAGTAAACATATAACTACAACATAAATTGTTACATGCCACAGAGATAAAATGATCGATCTCTGGGGGGTGGTAAAGAAGGATCATAAGGGTAAAGAAGGGTTTTAATTAGGAGGTGGCATTTAGCAAGACTTCATAAACCCAGCAGAGTAGACATCTGGCCATAATAAATCAAACCCCTGTACTCAGGGTCCACACGATTACTCAACAAGGATAATTCATGCAATTACTAGAGTTATCATGATCCAACACATAAGTTCACTTAAGGACCCCAACTATGTAAGCCCAAATAGTTTTTGGCTGCCTCTAGCTAGCACGTTTATGAAAAACAGGTTAAGTTACTGGCTCCAAATTACTTTTTAATGAAAAAAGCAAACAACAAAAAGAAAGCCGAAGCTTTTAAGATTTTCTTCTTTAAAGACTGGAAAATAACTCCCTGTCAAGAGCGTGCATGATTAATGATTTATGTGATATAAGCCTGCATATCTGTGTTCCTGTTACATGCATTTCCTAACACTGTATAATTGCCCTAAAGAGTCTCCTGGAACTGATACGCCCCCTCCCCATTCCTACCTCCTTTGGGGAAAAAAAAAATGCTTGTGTAATTTCTGGAGAATTTTAGACTACCACTACCAATGGGCCACTCAAAAATGGTAAGTATTGTCAAGTTATTCACATGAAACTCTGAAGGTATTACCTTCAAGAGAATAACTCACCTCCACAAAATGGCTGATACAAACATTGTACTTCGGCTGAACACTTGGAAGAAATGCTACAAAGCTATCTTTGAACCCATTCTGCAGCTACACCAAATCAGGATGACCAGGTCAGAAAGTAGGACCGAATCAACCAGTCAAGTCAACATAACACTCAGAACTGTTGTTTTCATCATGGCATGGGATTCTTTGAGAGACTACAGGCAAGAGTCTAGAACAGGGAGCATCATACAATCAGATACTCTCCAAAGATGGTGTTTCTTAAATTTTCCAGATGGGGAGCAGAGGGGTTAACCGTTTAAAACTCTTTGTTTGACAGATGAAGAAAGTGATGTTGATGTAGATTAAATGAGTTAATCTAAGAGCCTGGGTCTGTTTGTTTTTCCAGGATGGTCCACCACATCCTGATATTCTACTGAGTTTCAGGAGAGGGGACCAGTGGACACCTCAACCCAAAGTGACTTCTCTTTGACAGTTCTGAATTAGAGAGAAGGTCTAGAAGTGGTTCCTGCCATCTCCTATCAAAAATGGCTAGCATCAGACCCAACCCAAACCTACAGCATGGGTTCAACATTCAGGTCCCCAAGTCAGGGCCACAAATGAATGAAGTCATTACTACAGATGCGGACTGTTTAGGATGTGAAGCAATTAAATTGATAACAGTACTACTTGCAATAAGCAATTGGTTTCACAAATCTGTGAATAGCAGGGACCAGGTGAATGTGCCTAAAATTTTATAAACCATGGCTTACGTTTTATATTATATATATGTAATATATACACACACACATATACTGTATGTATATATAATAGACTCAGCAAGCAATATATATATATATATATATATATATATATATATATATATATTAGACAAAGCAAGTAAACAGAGTTTAGGAAGCCAGTTTCCATTTAGCATAAGGTAATTCACTGTGTCTTAAAAAAAGAGAAGAGAAAGGTGCTTCAGGATGCTTTAAGAGGCATCCCACCTAACTCCAGTTTGCTTTTCTGAAGGAAACTATGCGGCCAAGAAAGGCAACCAAGATTTACATAGTTAATTCACATTCACGGAGATGTGTCAACATATATCTGTAAAAGGATTATGCTTAATCTTTCAGGTTCTTTGAATTGGAATAAAATGCCCAGACCATGGCTTAAGGAAATCTAACTTGTGATGAGGTTAAACATCTCAGAAATAACCCAATAAGACAAAGTTTTATAAACTTACCTTCCTCTGATGAGCTTCTAGAATGAGCTTCTAGAATGGGCCTGTGCCATGTGCCATGCCTGATTGCTGACCCACAAATGAAGCTGGGGTTGGAGTGTTTTAAGATATCTGACCACACTCTTGTATTTTAGGACATAATCCCTGCCCTCTAGGAGTTTACAATTACCTTGAATGTACAGAAGTGGCACATAATGATAAAATTAAATAGCAGTAGAGTACTAGAAAGCAAAAAAAATGTGACTTCTGGGGGTGGAGAGGAAGATGTATTCCCTGGGGGAAGAAAAGAATCAAGGACCCAGAAACATGGAAAAGAGGGTGAACACCATTTCTGGCATATAAAAGACAGTGAGATGCCCAGATAGGAACGTGGACGGCATACATGGTCAGGACAAACGGGTAAAGATTTCATGCAAGACAGGAAGCAGGGTGTGGGGTTCTACAGCTGGTCAGGATGAGCTACATTTATTCATGCTTGTCCAAGGTCCATGCAAAGGAGTATTAAGCTGGCAGGTGGCAAGGCAAGACGGATTTAGGTGGGGAGAAAGTAGATGGCAAGAAGTTCATGTGGGATACTAGAAATCCTGGGGTAAGATAAGGGTGGGACAAATGGAAAAGGGAGCTTAGGAAGAACTGGTAGAAGCTGATCATGGATGGCAGAGTTCCAGGTTTTGAGCTTGGGCCAATACATCAGTAGTAGAGTCCAGGAGGGAGGTTGGCTTTGAAAAACCAATGCATTTGGTGTTTCACAGGATGAGTTTGAAACAATTGGTGGGGAGCGCTTCCAAACACATGAGTCTGGTAGACCACAGAAACATGGGGAGAACAAAAAGAGAAGGTCCGAGAACCCACCTGTACGGCAAGACACAGCCATGAAGGTGATGAGCTCCTGCCATATGCAACAAGGAGCAAGGAAGGCACGAACACTGCTCCAGAAACTTGGAAGAGAATCCAGGTGCACAGGAAAGAGTCTCTATGGAACCAAGGCGGAGGCTGAGCTCCAAGAGTCCTTCAGCTTTGCTGAAGGGATGGGGAAAGGGCATTCCAGGCCAGGACACGGTGGGGAAAATGGAACAAGACTTCGAAGGACACGCTACCCTCCTCCTGTTGTCTCCACATCAGAAAACCAAGTTTACCATATTTGGTTATTTGATAAGCAGTCAATTAGTTACAACTGTATGGAACGGCCCCCTTACACTCAATTTTACTTTGCTTTTTCTCCCTTGGTTATTTTCATAAATAAATTACTTTCCAATAAAAAACAAGGTACACGGAGAAAAAGTGAGGGCATTGGATTTCACCAAAACACTGTGCTCCAAACACAGCAGTGGTCAATTCTGGTCCATCTGAGACAATCTGGTCTCTGGCATTTGTGCATTAAAAAATTTTTCAAGTCGACGAATGCTAATATTAGAGTGGCCCATTATTCAAGGTCATAATTGCTGCATATAAAAAGATGTAGAGTCACAGACTGTCCGCAAACAGCAGGAGCCCTTGTGGCCTGCCTCTCCCAGGGTCCAAGAGGTACAGTGTTCTCCTGTTCTATTTAGAGCATCATGAATGCTAAATAGAAATATTAAAAAATTATTCCACAAAACAAAGCAAAGCAGGCATCATGCCCCCATAGACCATACCCTGAAGCGGTTCGCCACTCAATTTTGGCTTGTGAATTTATGCTTAAAAGTGGACTCCTTGTTTGCCAGCTATAGCCCCCAAACTGCCTAATTACATATTTGTGTAACATCCACATACAGGGAGGGGAAAAAAAAAACCCTCAAGTTATTTTTTAAAGTAATAGCCACTATTACTGCAGGAAAATCACAGAGCAATTCTGTCAAATCAGTACTTTGGTTACTTAGCATCGCGTTATCTCAGACATGGATAATGCTAAAGGCGTGCAGGGAAAAGGGCATCAGAACTGATCACAGTAACAACAGGGAGTCTTGCAAAAATGCTCTTCTCTCATGAAGCACATCAAATGTGGCAGGGGGAAAAAAAGGCTCTTTGAGCGGGACTTATTGGTAAAAATGGCTTGTTTGAATGAAGTCTGAACAGGAGATTATTTTTAAATTAATGAAGTTTCTCTACTGCTAAGGACTTATAATAACAAGAAGGACTTATAATAACAAGGAGCAGAGTCCTAAGAAGCCCTCGGGGACTTGTTTTAATGAATAAGAATAATGTGCAATTAGGCCAACAATTGTAACTAAGTGTTTCTGAGGGCTGGAAAGTAGTTGTTCTCAAGTAGTTCAAATATCATCAAGTTCATAGAAAAGATTCTATGGCATTTAACTGAATCGGTCAACTCTGTCATGCGGTGGGATATTAACGTGAAGAAATGCCGTAAGGGGTACATGTCAGGCACTCCCAGGGTTAAAAAAGAAAAACAAACTACAAAAATGGGGGGGGACAACCAAACACATGCTGAGTCAATATCTTAGGATAAATATGAATTAGAAAAATATTCAATTCAGGATTCCTTTAACTAGTAGGTCCTAGCCATGCCTGTAAGTATTTCTTCACAGATCGTTAATTACTCGGTGCAGCCGATGGGGTACAGGGCCTGCCTGGCCAGAGCACAGGAAGTGAATGAAGCTCAATGGGGTTCTGAAAAGTTTGCATCCTCTTTTCAAAACTTACCAACTCCCCCTCCTCTCCCCACGGCTTCCAGAGGCCACCTCATCACCCCGTTTGAATCCAATTAGTCAGAAGGATAAGACATCAGATGCACAAATGAGTCATTTCGCTGTGGCCTGTCTGCCCGGGTGGCCGACTGCCACCCTGTGCTCAGTACTAGTGACCCGACCAAGGTGCTGGGTCTCCCATGGCCATGCCAGAGGGCTCTGGGAGGCTCCTGTTAGCATTCTGGCCAGGGCAGAACAATCTCAGGAGTCAAAGAAAGGTTTCTAACAGCCTCTCCTGAGGCTAAAGGTCTGATGGTAAAAAGTTTAGTTGGTGTAACTGCATGTTTCATACACCTGAATATTTTAAAACCAACCAAACCATAGCCCTCCCTCCAGGGATTTAACGTGCTAAATGTAGAAGACTGAATGATAGAACATGTACACTGTATTTTTCTTGGGATTCCATACACTGTCCATGTTGCAACTTAAATTAAAGATTTTTGGAAAGCAACATAAAAATGATTTACTTTTCTATAATTGGTTTCCTGAAAGCGAAAGGATATTTATGTGAGCTGCAATGGAAGATACAACTTCTCTAGGTTATCGTTGAGGAGCATTTTCAAAGTATATGGAATGACTACAGCTTAAGTGTATTAAATATTCTAGAGGAAGACATAGTTAGGCTATAAATCCATAGACTCCTCTGGAATCTGTCTTCCTTCTTCTCTCCCAGGTGTAAGGAGATTTTAAGTTCTTACACCTTAGTGGGAGGAAGATTTAAGGTTCTGGGAATACATTTGTATCTCTTTTAAATTTTCTATTGTTTATCAACGACATACATCAATGTTTTAGGGAAGTGTTCGCTGTAACAGTACCCACTTTAGCTCTGTGCACCTGTCTGGCAACCAGTGTGATAAAGACAGAAGGGAAGTGCTGTATTTTGTTGCTGACAAGGATAGCTCGAAAGTGCCAGAGTACCTGGATAGGCAGTAAAATACCAAGAGCTGCTCCTGGAGCGGCTTCCTCTATGTGACACGTCTGAAGGGTTCATAATCAGAAGGGCCATGCGCCTGCCTAGGCTCACACTCTCTTCCCACCACACTCAACACTCTTCTCAGAAAAAAAAGAACAAAGAGGTAGTTTATTTTAAAATGCAATCGCTGGGTTACTAAGATTTGAATTTAGGACTGAGAATAAACCATTATCCGTTAGAGAAATAGACTGGTTGAACATTTTTAATCTAACCTTCCCCCCGCCCCCGCCCCAAATCAGAGAGGAAATAACGGAGGAACATGACAGAGAGGGTCTACTGTTGGCATTGTCGTACCGGTGTTCAGGAGTTTCAGAGTGAAGGGCTCTTGGAAAAAATGCAGAATACGATGTAACGGCGTCTGTGGCCACCTTCAGAATCTGTGGCCCGTGGCGGCTGTGCACATGGGATTTGAATATATATACCTCAAGACACAATCCATTAAGACCCCCTTAGTCCGTATTGCTTTGTTGCATTTAAGTAATGTTAACATTCTTAATGAACCGAAAAGGAAGCAGTTATGGAAGAAGAGCCTGGGCTAGATTTCCTTCTAATGTTTATAAGGAGAGTCTGAGGAAACCCTCCAACTTGGCGCACTGAGGCACTTGCAGACAGTGTGAATTAGTTTAAAAGGCCATTTGCCCCTTCTTTGGTAAATGGGCTTTTAAGCCAACTCTAACTTAGCTGATTTAAATGTGGTCATTTCAGCTGCTAGTAACAATCAGAAGGGAATACATTCCCACTGTGGTATTCTACAATGGGGATGGGGGTGCTGCACAGACATTTTTCTCTCCTACTTTCCTCTTACCTGCTAAAAGCTGAATGACCAGTCAGGTATTGATTTTTTCCTATTGGTAATAAACTAGCTTCCGGCATTCAGGGGAAGGAGGGTGGGGGATGAGGGTTGGAGATGTGATCGGAGGGGGAAAAATATAAAAAACAGCCGGGAAATGCATCACCTGGAAATTCAGCACGCCACATGCTTGAGCTAATATTTATTATTTACTGAACTTCTGCAACATGCAGGCATCCAGACTTGGGGAAGGGATCTGGGGATCTCTGTGGTTTCAAGGAGTCAAGTACTACCACTGTGGCCAGCTGTTCTGTGGGCACTGAGGGCGTGCCGGGCACACACAGGCCATCCTACTTCACCCTGCCACATTCCTGGAGGGAATTCATCCCATTGGAAAATTATGGAAGGTGAGGCCAAGGGCCATAAAGGTCAGGTGGCTGGTAATACTGGAGGAGCCGTCCAACTCCCAAACCCACGGAGCTGACCCAACTAGGGCACTAGACAATGCCTTCCAGGCTACGCCAAGCTTGTGAAATTAAAGAACAAAGCAGCCCAGTGTATGATCACGTCTTGGTGGAGAAACTGAAGACTACAATGACAACAAAGGGCTTAGAAACAAACAAACAAACAAAAAACATACCTTAGCTAAGGAGTGATGGTTAAGGAAAGAGGGAAGGAAGAAATTCTGATCCAGTGGGAGAGAGCATGAGTGAAGGCATGGGGGGAGACACAAGGGCCCAGCATCTTAGCAGAAGCTTCAAGGAAGCTAGATCAGCGGCTCATGCCTAGGTGTGGACAGGGGAGCTAGGTCTAACAGGACTTCAAATCCTAGAATAGCGAGCCCTGGTGAATTATTCTGCACAGGGGAGTATCTTAACCAGAGCAGCAGTTCAGATAGAACAGTCTGGCCATCTGTTACAGGAGGGACGGGAGAGGAGGAGGGAGGCAAGTGAGGACTCTAACTAGGGAGCCCAGCCCAGGTTAGGGTCTCCGCATGGGGACTGAAAGAGGAAGGGGAATGGGAAGCACTTGTGTAGAAGAGGGAAGGATGTGAAGGATGCGGGCTGGGAGGAAGATTTCTTCCACACTCTGCCTGAAGATGACGAGGCACATGACACGCGTGGGGACGTGAGAATAGAAGCAGGTGGGCGTGCACACGGGCCCGTGCATTTGTTCCTTTCTACAGCAGAGACGCGGGGCTACCTGGGGCTCACTACCCAGCCTGTCCTCTCCTGCAGTGGGCTGAGTCAGCCCCGAGCATCGCCACCCCATTCTCCCGCGACCGTCGCCGGTTCGGAATGCGGCACACGCACATTTCTAATGAGAAAGACTCTTCCCACTTCAGTTCTGTTGGAACCCTATCCTTCACAAATGACTGGGTGATAAAAGATCACCACGGTCCCGGTGCTCGGTGTTAGGATGTCTCGTCTCTTCTCTCTGTCTCCCTCAGAACATGCCCGAGAGTAATCGTCAACCAAGTTGTTTTTGTTTGTTTGTTTGTTTGTTTGTTTGCAGTGGCTGGTTTTTTGTTTTTAAAACTGGGGTGGTCCAGAGCGAGAAGCCTTCGCTGGGAGAGTTTCAACTATTAGATCACAAACCAAAAACATAGGGAGGCAGTGCAAAGACCTCCATGATAAGCGACCCAAACAGTTACTGCCACTAAAGCTCAGGAAACATAACATTGAGCTTCAAAACCACACGTCTGTGCCCCACGTTCCCCACCCGGAAAAGTGCTATAGGGCTCATAGCCTCACAACCCTGACTGGCATCAAACCTGACCCTACCCCAATTTCTCATACAAAAGGAATGTTTCTGGCCATCTCGGTAGGGCAAAAACAGAAAATAAGGTCTGGCTCAGCCTGAATGCTTTGCAAAAAGCTACTAACTTAAGATGTGTCCTCCACGAAAACCTCGGGGCTGCTGGCCGTTCTCTGCCTCTGTTCTCTGGAAGTCTGCTGTGGGTGACGGGAGCAGGGGTGAGGGGGTGGCGGAGGGGGCTTCAGCCATTAATTTTGCTCTGTGGGCATTTGAAGTCGTTGCCAGCCATGTGAGGCCAACTGTTCCCATTGGTTCTGGGTGACATCACTTTGTTATGCAACTTTGTTTGCATTTCAGCTCCCCCCCTTGTGGGGGACCTCAAGACCTCACCAAGCCAAGTCATTTCGAAGAGAGAGAGA
This sequence comes from Neogale vison, assembly GCF_020171115.1. NCBI lineage: Eukaryota > Metazoa > Chordata > Mammalia > Carnivora > Mustelidae > Neogale > Neogale vison. The sequence continues at coordinate 135,914,441 of NC_058103.1, read as the reverse complement.
AGCAGCAGGTCTTCGGTAGGCATCAAGTGCCAGGCGACCTTTGTTTTCCTTCACCCAGTTTATAACAGAACTGGTAAAATAGAGATTTCAATCGACACCACAACAGTGCGAAACTTTCTTCAAAGCATGAGGAGGGAGACGGGCAGAGGAGTAAAGGTTGCTGCTGATCTTGGAGTATGTTAAATCTGATCGGCTTAAATAAAAATCCTGACAGTTTGTTTTCAAGCAGGAGAGCTATAAAATGGAAACCACACTCAATTCCACGCCAGAACCTCATTTAAATCATTCACACTTCGGAAACTCAGAGAACATTCCTAATTTAGTCAACTACTACCTCTCTTTCTCTATGGGTCCTCTTAATGTATTTCACCTAACCCTGTTATTTTTACATTAACAATGTGACCACCCGGAGTTGGAGCAACTCCTTTCCGATTTTGTAAATTAAAGCAGTTTACTCTGAATTCTTCCCATCCTCCATCCAGTGAGTTACCAAAGAAGTCACCGAGCGGCAGAGAAAGTTCAAGCACCCCAGCATAATATTATTAATGTTTTGTGTCCGAGGCAAAGAAAAAGCCTCCTTTAGGATAACGTGTTTATTTTTTTTTTAAAGATTTTATTTATTTTTTGACAGAGAGAGATTACAAGTAGGCAGAGAGTCAGGCAGAGAGAGAGAAGGAAGCAGGCTCCCTGCTGAGCAGAGAGCCCGATGCGGGACTCGATCCCAGGACCCCAAGATCATGACCTGAGCCGAAGGCAGCGGCTTAACCCACTGAGCCACCCAGGCGCCCTAGGATAACGTGTTTAAACAATTAATGGGCTTTATAAACCCATCCCAATACCAATGAAAAGCCCGGTGATTCACCGGTTACACCAGCTTCCAATACCAATGGGTTAAATGCATTTTATTTATTTATTTACTGTTAACGATTTATTTATTTATTGCAGAGAGACAGAGAGAGAGGAAGAGTGTGTGCACCACTGAGCAGGGGGGAGGGGCAGTGGGAGAGAAAGTCCTAAGTGGACTCTGCTCTGAGCAAGGAGCTCTCTGGGCATGGACCGCAACACGGGGCTTGATCCCACGACCCCAGGGAGATCACAACCCAAGCCAAAACCAAGAGTTGGCTGCTCAACCAACTGCGCCACCCCTGGTTAAATGCATTTTAAATTCTAGGTAAGGCTCACTGGGATTTGTAAGACAGGAATTTCTATCACTCCAGAACTTTACTATCTCACAGGAAAGGAAGTAACAGTAACCAGGCATACAAAGCCATCTCAAAGCTAAAACATGCCTCTGACTCCAATCTTTTACTTACTGGCTCCCTGCCAGAAACATAACCGAGACAGGTGAACACACTCTGGAGAACTCCACCTTGGCCTCTGGGCCAAGGGCAAGACCCAGAAGCAGACACAATCATTGCTCTTGGTGAAAATCTCAGGAAGGGGCTCTCTCTCTCTCTCTCTAAGGGCTGCCTTTTCTGTGGAACATTTAGTAGGTAACTACTAAAGGGGGCCTAAATGTTTTATAACAGTCCTTGTAGGGATGAAGGGAATCTCTACTTTCTGAAAGCCTAACATCTTTTTTTCTTGGATTTTCACCGATCCTTCCATGCCCAAACTTGCCGGTCAATTATTATTTATCATTTACAGAGTAATTCTTATTTGCAACATACTTTGTAAATATTTTTAGCACTTCATAAGCCCTTTGTAAGTACATAATGACCTGTTGAGGGGAAGGGAACTTGGTTGGAATTCAGAATCCACATGTATACATATTTGTATTCATGTTGTATTCATATCATGTTATATATATGTGTGTCTCTCCACATGCTGCTGGGCCAGTTACTAATTCCCTCCCGACCTATTATATATGAAATCTTGGCCCCTTGGGAATGTAAATCGGTGCAATCACTGTGGAAAACAGGAAGGAGTTTCCTTTAAAAATTAAAAATAAAAATACCATACAATCCAGTCATTCCACTACTGGGTATTTTTCCAAATAAAATGAAAACACTAACTGGAAAAGATACATGCACCCCTATGTTTAATGCAGCATTATTTACAATAGCCAAGATATGGAAGGAACCCAAGCGTCCATCGACAGAGGAATGGATAAAGAAGATATGGTATATACACAACAGGGAGTTACTTCGCCATAAAATGAATGAGCTCTTGACATTTGTGACAATATGAATGGACCCAGAGGCTATTATGCTAAGTGAAATAAGACAGACAGAGAAAGGCAAGTACCATATGATTTCACAATATGCGGAATCTGAAAAAACAAAGCAAATGAACAAACACAACCAACAGACTCTTAAATACAGAGAATAAACTGGTGGTTGCCAAGGAAAAGGTAGGTGGGGGGAGGGGATAGATAAAACAGATAAAGGGGATGAAGAGGTATAAACTTTCAGTCATAAAAGAATGAAGTCACAAAGATGAAACGTAGAGTATAGGGGCTATAGTCAATGATACTGTAATGCTGGGGCATCTGGGTGGCTCAGTCAGTTAAGAATCTGCCTTTGGCTCAGACCATGATCTCAGGGTCCTGGGACTGAGTCCTACATCAGGCTCCCTGCTCACAGGAAACCTGCTTCTCACTCTCTTCCCTTCTTGTGCCTTCTCTCTCGCTCTCTCTCTAATAAATAAAATCTTAAAAATTAAAAAAAAAATAAAGGGCTCACCTTTAAAAAATAGTATTATAATGTTAACTATAATAGAATTAAAATTCAGAAATAATGTTGTAATAGCATTGTATGGTGACAGATAATGACTACACTTACTGTGACAAGCACTGTGTAGAGAATCACTGCCAATCACTGCGCTAAACTACTATGATATTGTATGTTTACTATGTTTCAATTGAAAAAAAAAAAAATCTTGGCCCCTTGGCCCCAGGCATCCTACTCCTGAAGTTCCTTGCAGAGATCAAACCAAGCAAATTTGGTTATTCCAAGTAGTTTCAGGTCTAGTTTCATGAATAAATCAGTTGTACTCCCACCCCTAACCAAGGTCAGAGAACAACATCTCATTTCTCTGCTTTGGTTTTATTATCTGTGAAAAAGAAACCATAGTGGATATAAAAATATCTGAAACATTTTAGAGTATTAGGCACATTCAACATCTCTCTTACCCATAACTCAACTAGTTAGCAAGTCCCCCGCTCCCCTTCCACTCCCTCCCAACGTGGTTACAAGCCCAACATCTTGCAAGGAAGAGACCGCAGTGACTACAGATTCATGATTCTGTCTTAGTCATCTAAATTCATTCATAGTCTACTGAATATTAACTTGTGTATCCTTGTAGCAGGATTAAATATTTAAGTTCTAAGCCCAAAATATATCAGAAACAGCCAACTCTAGAGAGTAGGGCTAGAAACAGTGATGATAAAAGCGGTAAAAACAAAACAAAACAAAACAAAAACCATGAGGAATGCAAACAGAACAAACAAACCAAAAAACAAACAAACAAACAAACAAAAAAAACAACCAACCAACAACAACTATAAAAAGCCAACACAGTATCTTAAAAATCAGGCACTCAACACCCATTTCGCACATTGCTGCTCACACCAAAAGCTCTTCTGCATGCTCTTGAGGGCTCGAGAGTTCTTAATAATTTTTATTTTGTTTGTTTTCATAGTATTATCTACTTTTCTTTTTATTTAAAAGAAAAATTTTTTATTAAGGTATTATCTATTTTTCTATCTTCCAGTTCATCTATTTAACCTTCTTAGAATTTCATGCACCAAGTGATTTTAGCATCAGCCATTATATCAGAAAACACTGGAAACTATTACTCTAGCTGTTGTACCCCAAAAAGAAGGGAAAAGGTGCACTGAACATCTAAACATGTGTTTACATAAAGACCAAACTAGGTGGTGGTGCTCTGTGTGAATGGAGGCTTTATAATACCTAAAGAGAAAAGCCAAGTGATGTGTCAAAAATAAGCATTCCATAACTCAAAGGTACTCATGTCTTTGAGGTCTGTAATTTATTCACATTTTAAGCAGAGATCTAGTGTCAGCAAAATATCACCCAGGTCATTAAATTGATGTTTGGGTCTGAATTATTTTTTTTAAAGATTTTATTTATTTATTTGACAGAGAGGGAGATCACAAGTAGGCAGAGAGGCAGGCAGAGAGAGAGAGGAGGAAGCAGGTTCCCTGCTGAGCAGAGAGCCCAATGTGGGGCTCGATCCCAGGACCCTGAGATCATGACCTGAACCGAAGGCAAAGACTTAACCCACTGAGCCACCCAGGCACCTCTGGGTCTGAATTTTTTTTTTTTTAAATCTGCATTTAATATGTATGTTTTATTTATTTTTTTAAAAGATTCATTTATTCACTTGAGAGAGAGAGCACGCAAGCAGGGGGAAAGGGAGAGAATCCTCAACACCACTCTCCCCCACAACCGGAGCCACCCTCTGAGGCCCACTCCTATTTCCAGACTCCCCGCTGAGCAGGGCTTTATCCCACGTTCCTAAGATCACGACCTGAGCCAAAACCAAGAGTCGGATGTTCAACCAGCTCACCCACCCAGGTGCCCCTGTACATTTATTTAATTAAGAGTTAATAAAAATATCTAGAATTGTAAGAAGTTTATGCATAGTGTTATAGTTGTAGGTATATAAGTATCTTTATACCAATGGCACTGAGGGGCAGTGATTATCTTTGTCCTTTAAAAGGGGTCTCAATTACCAGAAAGAAAAACACTGCTCTGGGAGTGTCACTGTATTATCTCACCATAGAATAAAGCTACTTTCAGAGTGCTGACCTTGGGTATTCAGAAAAAGAGATTATGGTCCCTATATTGTCTTTAACACAAACAATGCTAAAGGTCCTTAGAAATATTTCCTCTAAAAATGATTTTAATTGTGCTTAAAAAAGCTGACTCCTAGAGCAGCCAGGTAGCTTGGTTGTCATTTACATAATTAAAGTTCTTCCTCGGATTCTTAGAATGTTCTGCTGTTTTGTCATACTTCTGTGATATGAAAGCACCTATGTATGTCTTCTACTGACCAGAGAGGAAAGTTAAAATTACACATAGATGCGAGCGGCTTTAGTTGAAGAGGGCCAGACTCTGAAATATCAGCTTGGGGTATGGAACTCGTTATCCGTGAAGAGCTTCAGAAACACTCCAAACAGCATAAAAATCAGGGGACTGACTCTCCGGCTCAATGGTTCTCGTAGTGTGGTCTGTGCGGCCCGTTGGGTGGGTCTCTGAGAGCAAATTATTCTCATCCCACTATGATGACACGATTTGCCTTTTCACTCTCATTGTCTCACAAGGGTATGTGCAGTGGGTTTTGCAAGTCCCTAAGTATCCCTAGATCTAAACACTACCAAATGCTATCACTCAGATTCCAAGGTTCTGCACAAGGGACAGTTTTGCACCCTTTCCTTCAAGGGTACATCTGGCAACTTCTGGATAAATTTTTGATTGGCATGACTGGGGGGGGGGCAGGGCAGGTGGGCTACTGTTGTCTAGTAAGTAGAGGCTAGCTAGCCATGTTGCATGGGACAGCCTCAAACCCCACCCCGCCCCACCCCCCGCCCCAAAAATACACCCAGGGCTTATCTGAGCCCAAATGTCAATAGTCCTAACATTGAGGACCCAGCTCTGCCCCAAGCCACCGTTCTCTCTCTCCAGTGAATTATCCCAACAGCACCGTAACTGTCTGCCTGCTCTTCTATTACTATCCCTTCCCAATTCTGCTCCACTCTCCACAGAGCAGCCAGAGTAATTGCTATAAAACATAAAAATCAGAGCGCACCATCTTCTGGTTCACACTGAGTAAATTCTCACTCTTGCCATGGCCTAGAGGCTCTCCCTGCTCTGGTTCCAGATCTGTCTTATAATTCAGTGCTGTGGACTGAATTGGGCACTGTCCTGTCCCTTCCACTTCTTATGTTGAAGACCTAACCCATGTGTGATCGTATTGGAGACAGGGCCTTTGAGAAGGTAATCAGGATCAAATGGGGGCATAAGGGGAAGGCCCTGATGCACTAGGATTTGTGTCCTTACAAGAAATGCCCGAGCTTGCCTGCTCACTCTGCCACATGTCAGAACGTGGCCTAAGAACATGGTCGTCCACAAGTCAGAAACAGAGTCCTTATCAGAACCCAACCTTGTTGGCACCTGATCGTCGACTCTCAGCCTCCAGAACTGTAAGAAAATAAATGTACACTGTTTAAAGCCACCCAGGCTGTGGTATTTTGTTATGAAAGCCCAAGCTGATGGATACACCCGATTTCCCTAACCTGCCGAATCCCCAGCCTCCTGGGCATCAGTCTGTGCCGACCTCACTGTGTTTTGTCCTTGCTCTTTTCCCTGAACTTCCCCGAGCTGACCCCTCACCAGCCATCCTTAGTTCAAAGGCCACCTCCTCAGAGAGACCTCCCTGACTGCTCAGCCTAACACAAGTCCCCAACCATGCACACCCCCTACCCAGCACTCCTGCGTTTCAATTACAACAGTGATGGGTAACCACCACTAGCCTATTATTCCCTCTATTTATTGTCTGACACACATACAACCCCCCCCACTTCCGGTAGGGAAGGCAGAAACCTTTTCTGTCTTGTTCACCGCTGTACGGAGACAGGACACAGAGGAAAGGCTTCCTATTTGCCAAATCAGTAAGTGAGTGAAGGAATGTGTCTTTGCTGGTCTTCAGTGCAAAGCATGGGCTTTCTAGCCACTCTCTGAGCTAGTCCGCTTTCAGGAGCCATGCGGTCAAGCGAACGGGCCTGGCCCCGTGACTCATCTCCGCGGCACCTCCCCACCACCTCTCCAAAAAAAGTCATCATGTATGTGCCAATCTCAGATTCCTCTGGGGACCAAGTGGGACAGGAGAGAATAATTAACTGCAATACCCATAGTGAGGAGTTATTCATACTCTCTCACTCCAGGGAGCATTGAGTCTCAATGTCATGTTGAAACATGGGTCTGGGGAAAAAAAAAATCATCCAGGCACGGAAGAAGCATGAGGGTAAACCCTGATGGTATCTGCAGCTAGAGAGAGGTTGTCACGTCGATTAGAGAACTTCTCAAGGGCCCAACTTCAAACCGCCTGAAGAGACGGAAGGCAAGTCATAGGAGAAGAGGAGGGAAGGAAGGAGGGGTCCACGGGGACAGCCCCGCCAGCTGAGACTGAAGGGGCTTTTTTCTACCATAATCTCAGGCAGGCAGGTGCTTCTGAATTATCAGATCGTTGAAAAGGGAGGTCGGGACACAAAGGGCAGGGTGAGGAATGATTCCGGGAAGGAAAATGTAAAAGGGAAACAGTAGATTCACAAATTCCTGAAGGCCGACTGTGTGCAAGGATTGAGCAGCTCCCAGACTCATTGATGGGAATTTCATGCAGAGTCTAAAGGAGGGACGAGTTGCTCAGATCACAGGCAGGCAGGGTGATAGTCCTGATTAGGGCCACCAGGAAAGACTAGGAAGAAGAGAATGGGATGAAAGCCATTTCAAAGGAGATGCAGTGGGCACAGGCGAGGGGGCTGTAATTGTTAGAGTGTGAGGTGCCCCCCCGCCAGGGGGGAGTGACGCTGGACTGCAGGACGAGCGGACCTGGAACTGCTCGGTGTGCAAGGGGGCAGGGGGGCATGTGCCTGAAGTCTGGAAGAGCACACAATGTTAAAAGTGGACAGCCATGGGGAGAGGGGTGGCTGCGAGTATTTTCTCATTTTCCCCTAATAATTAATTAAGAATCAACAAAGCAGGTCCAGACTTCAATCACAGTGGAGGCAGGGTATGGGAAAAAGTACAAGGAAAGCATCCAGAAGTAAGAGGGGACAGGAAGGCTCAAACCCAGGACAAGCTGCCTCATATCAGCCTTGGGCCAAGTAAGGCCATCCCTTCTCCATTCCTGGGACCAATGCTGGGGATGTTTCAAATTTCTCTGCCCTGAACACCCAGACACCCGGAGTCACATAACATTGTCCCCTACACCCTACGGGCTCTGGAGTGGATGGGACAAGAGGTGAGCCCCCTGCCCTCCCTCCTACATCCCCCCACACCCAACCTCTTCCAAAAACATCAAATATTTTCTTCCATAAATAATTGCAATAGGATGCCGTAGCTTTTCCCAAACAAACAATAGCTTGATTGTGCCCTGTTTGCCAGGGGCCCAGCCCAGCACAGACAAAGGCCTGCTTTCAGAAGCCGGACCCGTTCTCTGTTACAGAAGGATGGATAGGATTTTCCCCTCCCCATTTCTTCAACAACTTCACTGATTCCATTAGGAAAGGAGCAACAGGAAGAGGCTGTTACCACAAGAAAAAGGAACAACACCCATGAAAGAGAAAAGCCATTGTTCCCCACATTTTCTGTTGCCTTTGACCTTACCCAGAAAGTTCTTCTTTCACCAGAAGAGGGCTGTTTGTTCTAAAATCCAAATGCCACCGTTTGAAGGCTGGCGATTTCCTTTCCACTTTTTATGAAATGTCAACGATGATTTTACACTGTAGTAAGTTTCAACTTTAAAATGTTCCTGTTTTTGTGTTTTTTGTATTTTACCAGTTACCAGTTTTGGAATTAAACAGAGTTTAAGCGAGTGCCTGTATTTTTGGACTCCTGAGTACTTTTCCTGTTTTTGTTTTTGTTTTTTTTTAAGTGGGAAATAAAGAATAAAACATACAGATTCCTAGCTGCCACTTGAAAAATGCATCCTTTGTCTTTAAAAATCGAAGCATATGTATCCTTTCAGAGTTTAAGTTTGATTTTTGCCCCTCAGGTACAAGGAAGCCTCTGAGTCATAAATGCCCATATTTGCCAGTTACAACATTTCCATGAAGGAAATGTAAAGATCTTCTTTGTATTTCCAATAATTCAGATTGACCACTCTCCCAGTACGAGCCACAGACTTTGGACACAAAAGGGTGACTTCTCTTTTACTCTTCCAGTTTAAATGAAATGGGACTACCAAATGGCTAAGATACTAATAAACTCTCCAGAGGCACCTGGAGAGCATACACATTTTTGTTTCTCCAACCAGGTAAACAGACACTATGAACCCACAGAGATCAATGCCACATCAGGGCATAAAAGGGACCTTTATCTGCCCAGGAAAAATGAGCTTCTTATATGATTTTCATTCATGCCAGTTAGAGTAACCCAAACTAAAATATGTCTTAAAGTTTAATCTTGGTTTCTCAACAGGATCTAGTGGGACAAGCAGTCCACCATCATGTATTTCTTGTGTTCTGAAGCCCCAGCAGGGGTCCCTGGCTTTCTCACCATCTCCTACACCTCAATTACCTCAAATACCCAAGAGGTGCTTTCATATCTGCTCAGGTTTCAGCACTAGAAGTAAAAAACCTCAATTCCGGTTGACCAGAATCTGTTCCGGATCTTTTTTCCAATGGACTGAGTTACGCTGTCAAAAGTCACCATGGTTTACAGCATGTGGACCCATGATGACGGAGGGGTTTCGAGTATCTTCGACCCAATTCATCAGAGAAGGCAAATAGTGGTACTCAGGCTCCTCTGTACCTTTTCTAAAATCTCAGAGCTCAGACAAAAGGAAAAGAGTTGGGGCCACTCTGCACCCAGCAAGATTGCCCTTACCTCCCTACATTTCTCATTGTGTGACAATCTCAAAGTGTTTTATGATGTAGGGTTTATTGTTATTTAGGTAGGGGGAGGCCAACAGATAAGGGGATGATGGCCACTGGAAAGACAGTTTGTTACCATTCCCAGATGGAGTGTTTGGGCCTGGCCACACACCAGGCAGGACCCATGGAGAAGAAGCAGGGTCCATGAGGAAGCAGAGGGAATGGAGGAAAATGGAAGCAAGAGATTTGTTGTAGGTTCTGCAGGAAGAAACAGGGTAAGCAGGCTTAGGATTGGGCAGAGTTGAGTATTTTTCATGGGCTATGGGAGCTAGCTCTTACTGTTTGGTCCCTGACCCGGGGTGATTAGGGAAGGGGAACCCCTGAGTGTGAGAGCCCCATCCCAGAAGTGGTGGGACCATATGTTTATATACAAAAGGTATACTCATTTACTAACTCTAGAAGGGGGCTATTCCTGGGAGGGTCAGTCCAGAATCAGTACCGCCCACAAGATGTCAAAGCACCAGAATTACAAAAGTGAAAAGGCATGATTAATACACAAAGGAAGCACACATCAGGTCAAAATGTCCATGGCCCCAGGTAGTAACCCTCACTCAAGTCAAGGAGCCCGATGAGATCATCTCAATAGAAGCTCTCAATTCACCAGCATGGCTAGAAATGCCACTTAAGCCACTGCTTTTCAGCTGAAGGTTAGAGCAGCCTAAAAGAAGCGAAGTGGGCCTAGGGACTTAAGGTAATGGAACAATGGTCACTTGTCAACAAGAGTCCATCCCATGAACACATGGGAAGGCAGCTCATTTGGGGTCAACCTGGAGTTAAGCAGTGGTAAGGTCAAGGACAATGCTTCAAAGAGGGACCTAGACAATAAACATATGAAATTCGAAGACAAGTTATTTAGAAAAAAATAGGATATAAAAAGATGAAATTTGGAAAGAGGGTCCAAATCTTACACAACCAAGTTTTGAAACGCTTTAGTAAGAACAACAACAATGGAAGCGTGATGAGCGGTGGTGACAGGGCTAACGGCTGGAAGGGTCAGAGGGTCCAGAATGCTCCGCTGGCTCATGTCGACAACTCAGCAGCGCAGGAAGCCTCCAAGGGAGATGACACGGTCTCCAGCTACATCACAAGGGCCACGGCATCCAAAATAAGGGCCGTATGCGGTCCTAGTCTGATTTCTACTGGTTATGACCCTCAAAAGTGACTTTTTAAATTCTCACAGACATGGTTTAGAGAGTTGTGAAACTAAATTTATCCAGTGGCGACTACAAATTCTGAAATTAAAAAAAAAAAAAGATAAAATAACGAGAAACGTTTAATCTAGAGGGCTTAATTCAGAGAGTACTAGAAAGATGTCCTCACATTCAAAAGCGCAATTATCTTGAAAATATATGTAACTTATTTTTTTATGGCTCATAAAATACAAACAGAACCAACATATATGAAGTTATAAGGGAGTAAGATTTTGTTTGTTTCTGTAAGGGAATTTTCCAGCCCACTTAAGTTGTCTGAAAACGGAATGAGTTCCCTTGTAAGATGATGAGTTTCTTGGGTATAGAGGTGTATGAGGAGAATCTAGCTCTTCTTTTGCCAAATACACCAGTGTTCAGCAAACATTTTCTGTAAAAAGATTTGCAAACCATGCTGTCTCTGTCAAACTACTCAGCTCTGCTATTATAATGTGAAAACAGCAGCCATAGACAGACAGTATGTAAGCTAATGAATGTGAACATGTTTCAATAAAACTTTATTTAGAAAAACAGGTGAGGTGGGCCAGATTTAACAGTGCGGGCCATAGTTTGCCAACCCTTGAATTACATTTCAGAAAATCATTTATAATCTTTGATTTTGCAAGGGCTGCTCACCTATAAGTAGGATATAAAGGGCTGCCTATACAGATAACTGAACATACATGGAAATGTATTGTTTTCCCCAAGATGAATTTAGCCAGAGGCTAAAATAAAAATTTTGTGTTTTCACCTTAAAATAGCAAGGTTTTGCTTTGGGGGTGGGATGAGGATCCTCAGCAAAAACATGTCAGTACTAGCTTACAAACAAGGCACAGTAATTGTAGTCAGGTTCTAACACGAGATTCATATTAATGCAAATATTAAGCAAACCACCAGCATGTTACTAATCCCAGAATGCAGACAGCAGTGCCCCAGTCAGGTTCCCCAGAGATGCAAAGAAAACAACTGCCCGCCACCCACGGCGTCTAAGGTTGGATATCGGACCCCATCTTCCAAGGCTGGGATGTGCATTAGCCTTTACTCAAACCATAAAAGTGGCTCTTGTGACCTCTCTTCGCTTAGTTCATCCGAAATACCCCAAAGCAAGGATCTGTTTTGGGTCAGGATGGAGAACCCCTACCAAGCTCGCGCCAAGCCCTGTGCTGTTGTCCTTCTCCCGCCTAAGGTGCCATGGTAGGGGTGGTGGGTTTTCATTACGTTAACAAAACACACGGGGAATATGATTTTAGCAACTAGGATGGAGAGCAGGAAACCCACTGGAACCACTTCCCTCCAAAGCTGCTGTGCCCCACTGCAGGCGCTCACTGGGGCCGTGCGGACACTCCGACGTCTTGGGTAGCACTTTACATTGGAGAATGGAACCAAACAAACATTTTCTTTAAGTATTCCTCAAAACCCAAACTGGTCTCCTCTGGGGGCGAATCCAGAAACTCTAAGACTATTTGCACAGGATTTATAATCTGGTGTCTACTCAGTGGTGTTATAAAAACACGGAATGGGGGAAAAAATGTCAGTTAAAGAGTCTGCTAATTCACTGCCAGTTCACTGCGGTGGTTCACGTTTCTTGCCCGGCAGGCCAAGCATTGCTCCCAATGCCCAAAGCCTTGGCACCAGGCAAGTCTCTCCAGCCGGCAGGAGTGGGGAAGCAGCAGAGCTCACACTGACCTCATGGCTCCTCTCCCAGATTTACCTTAGCAGAAGCTATTCCTTCCAGCGCTTAAGACCCTGAGCTAATAGAGTCTAATCTCAATTACCCTGGAAAAGGCGAATCCAAGCTTACAACAGGAGGTCCTCAGGCCTCCCAGCACCCTGACGTGCTGCTTGCTGGCCAGGCCACGGATCCCCGTGCCACCCTGAAGCTTGCTCCACCCCCAATACATGCCGGGGAGTCAGGGTGAGGGTGCCGTGGAATGTCAAAGGGCCTCAGCCAGAGTTCTGGAACATGTGTCCTCTTCCGAGTTTTATTTCCCACAACAGAACAGCACTGAAGCCACCCGGCACCTAAAGGAACGGCAACATGCAAAGCAGGTGAACATCCCGACAGTCTCTTCCCTTAACTGCCTGAAAGGAATTGTTCAAGATTCTATCTCCCCTATCCCTGCACAGACTGTAGGTGAAATTCATGTCACAGTCGTCACCATGATCTCCAGCACCAAAAACCATCATGGCCTACAGTGTGTTCTCAATGGATGGATATTAAACTCATCTGCTTTCTAGGCACCCATGTGTTGTTGGTGACACAGGTATATACAGCAACCCCAGGGGGCTTCTTTAATCATTCTTCTTTTTTTTTTTTAAGTTTTTATTTATTTATTTGGCAGAGAGTGTGTGCACAAGCAGGGGAGCAGCAGAGGGAGAGGGAGAAGCAGGCTCCCTGCTGAGCGAGAAGTCTGACGCGGGGCTCGATCCCAGGATCCCGGAAGCATGATGTGAGCCGAAAGCAGATGCTTAATCAACTGAGCCACCCCAAGCAACTGCCCCTTCTTTAATCATTCTTATAGTCACTGATCTTTTGATGCAAGATTGCTGTATTGGCAATATTAAAAATCAAAACGCAATGATTACTCACAAATTACTCACATATTTTTGAGGGAGGTAAACCCATTGACAAGAAAAGTGGAAGTCTTTCAACTTCAGGTTTCAGAATCAGTGAAAGGCTACTTACTTGTAGCCATTTATTTTGGTAGCTACCCAATAGCCTGATATCTTATTATCACTTTAAAATCACTTTTAATATTAGTAGATCTAATACCACCAAATGTGACTTTACCTTTTAAGCTCCTCAAAGGAATACTCCAACATCATTCTTTCTTTCCCATCATGCCAAGCTGCCCTGAATACTTTTAAGATTTTATTTATTTATTTGAAAGAGAGAGAGAGAGAGAGAGAGCGCACAAGCAGAAGGAGCAGCAGGCAGAGGGAGAAGCAGGCTTCCTCCAAGCAGGGAACCCGATGTGGGACTCATCCCAGGATCCTGGGATCATGACCTGAGCTGAAGGCAGACATTTAACAGACTGTGCCACCCAGGCGTCCCTGCCCTAAATACTTTTTACTGAACTACTAACCAACAGATATCTGGTATCTTTGTATCACAATTTCTTTACCACACAGACATGATACTTCAACTATCCAAAAGTAGTGTCCATGGGAGCTGTTTGCAAAGAGTTTTCCAATTAGAAGGTAATGGCTATAGTGAGAGATTGTGGATCAAATACACTGACGAAATTTACAAATATCAGTTTGCAAGGAAAGTTACTGTTTCCCTACAGCTGCTACTGTTCCCTTTAGAAAAACAGTGTGTGAAACATAGGGGCTTTCTTTTGTTTGACAGGAAGTTCCACTTGCTAGGATGAAAGGGGAAAAAAAAAAAAAAGAAAAAAGCAAGGAGAGTGCATGCATTAATTACTGATAATGTTGACAAAAGCAAAGACGGTTTACATGTACCCTTGTGGCCTTTTACGATGGTCCAGGCACCATGAAACCGCTCATGTGAATTAGTTCATTCAGACAAACCATCTCTTAAGGTGTGCCCCCAGGAATGATGCCACCTTACACAAGGGGAAACAGAGGTACAAACCTGAGCCAGTAAGTGGCTGAATCCAGGCAGGATCCCATCTGGCAGTAGGCTGATGCTTTCCACCCCTACCTGATCTCAGAGAATGCATTCACATCTGAAACTATGCTGGGAATCTAAATTTAACTCAAACAAACTCCATAGAACCATTATGCCTCAGATATCACGAAGGAGTACATTTATTGCACGATGCTGTGCAAGGAAAGTCTCCAGAAAGTCTGCCTGGGTCTTGGATGGTTCACGCAGCCAAAGGAAAGTTTTCTGAGACAAAATAAATAAATAAGTAAATAAATAAATAAATAAATAGCTAATAAATAAATCTACCACATGATGTTGTTCATCTGTTAATACATCCTGCACTCATTGCCCTACTTCAAAGAATCTATGCTTTATGATTAGTATGTGTTCTGCTGCTAAAAATGTGACAACTAGGGCACATGGGAGGCTCAGTTGGTGAAGCAACTGCCTTCGGTTCAGGTCATGATCCCGGAGTCCTGGGATCAAGTTCCGCATTGGGCTCCCTGCTCAGCAGGATGTCTGCTTCTCCCTCTGACCTTCTCCCTCTCATGCTCTCTCTCACTGTCTCTCTCTCTCAAATAAGCAAATAAAATCTTTGAAAAAAAAAAGTGACAACTACCTCCAAGTTACTTAGATTTATAAAAATCCCATCAATGCTACAATGAATAGAGCATTTACTGAGCAATGGTGAGCCAGGCACAGGGCAGGGAGCGGAGGAAGGCGGGGTTGGGGATGGTGGCCAATAAGACAGGTCTGACATCAGTCCTAGAGGACACAGAACGTTAGACGTTATACAATCTGCAACCCGCGCAATATTAATTACAATGTCAGGTCTAGGGTTGGCTGTGCTCTACAATACTTAGGTCAGTATCCTGCGGATGTCTGGGCTATGCAGGTAAATATACATGCGTGCCTATCTCTTACTAGTGCCAGAGAATGGCTTTTTCTGGGTGAAGTACCATTCCTGACTTTCATGTCCAGAACAAGGACCAGGAAAGGGATATCCCTGGGAGTCAGGCTTTCTGTTCACAGTGCGGAATCACTGTGAGAGAACGTGCCTAGGAGTTCTGGTAACACCTACCAGCAGGTGTTTATCCCCAGACACGCCAATTATATAGAAAGGTTCCTCTCACTTATCCAGAACTTTTCATTTTTTTGGAAGCTAAAGAGTGAGGGAGGCGAGCCGCTTGAAGCCAAAGGCACCAGTAGAGGGGACACATGGTGAGAAGGCGGGGGGCAGGGGTGGTGCTGGCCCGAGGTTGGTATCCCTGAGTGGGCGTGGACGTCGCACAGACCTTAGTCCACCCCGAGTAGGTTAGCAGATGGACAAGGTATTGCGGCTAAGTTCTCAGCTTCTTAGACACTTCTGTACACCACAGCTGGAAACTTCGTTTTTTGCTTCTCCCTCTTCCTCCTGCCTCCCCTTCTCCTGCTGTCGTCCCAAGCTAGCCTCCAACTTTCTCAGTACAAGAAGGCAGAGGAAGGGGAGAGACTGTGTTCTATCGTGCAGTGCTCTGGTACTAGCTAGAAAAGCTGTGTGGCCGCCAGAGGAAAGGAGTCTCCTTGGGGAGTTCCCTGAACCACGTGCCCCACACCAGGAGAGCTGGTCAGAGTCAGAGGGAACGCATGCTTCCCTGGAACCTGGGGGTCTGGGGGCAGTGGGGTGGGAAGGGCCAATGGGGGACACAGGACTCTTTCTGCACCTGCCTCTGACACACGAGACACATCCAGACAGTTGGCCCCACTAAACCGCCAGGCTAATCCAACCCAGCCTTCCCTACGATGTTCCCAATTAGTTTACCGGAAGCAGAGAACGTTTAAGACAAAGACTCACACAGAAGCTTGAAACAGAGAGGATGCAGAGGCTGGGTGGGAACATGTGTAGGTCTACGTTCATGCCAGCCCCTAACAGACGCCCACGCATGCCCTGCATCCCGCCTGGTCCCCCTGCGTGGTCGCCACATCTAACAAATTCTGTTCCACGTCTACTGGCTGAAGGGCTACGGGAAGCTCATGCTGGGTGCTCTTCTGGTTGAAAGGAACAAAATCCACTTGTCTGTCCTACTAAGCTGACATGACTCTTAGAAATGGTTTCGGTGACAAAGACCACCCACCAGAAAGCAAAGGGGATGGTGAGTCCTTTATGTGAATTCACTCACAAAAAATAATAATTTATAGTAACTACGTATCAGAGCTGCTTTAGTATTTTAGAGTTTCTTTTAAGGACTAAGATTAAAGGTTTAATTGGTTTAAACAAGTCAACCAAAATAAACACCTCCTTCTGACTCTCTAGGTTGCTACCTAACAGGACAACTAAAACAGACAAGAAAAGCTGTAGGTCGAGGCTGCTGGAGGTGATGGGGGCAGATACAGAGTGCCTTGAATCACACACACACACACACATACACACACACCCCTTATAAATACACCAGCACCTTCCGGAAAGGACAAGTATAAAAGCACATTAAAATGCAGTGTGCCATTTGGAAGTCCGGTCTTGTTGCTATGCCCAGTCGCAGGGGTGAATGAGTACACGCTTTAGGGGAAACAATCCTAGAGAAACATTAGCTCTGTGAAAAATGAAGAACATTTCATCCAAAGTGAAAACCCGCTTGCGGGGGGGTGGGGGGCAAGCAAGACCTATCTGAATTTCTTTCACCTTTTCACTTTGCTTGCCAACTCGGGCAGCATGAAGTTAAAATGTGGGGATATCTTCGAATTAAAATTTAACCTGTCTGTGAGAGGCCTGTCCCTATGAGGCTCCACAAATATGTAAAGATTTAAAATCATGAATCATCTCAATTCAAACCATAAACAAAAGACCATGCAGAAAGAAAACATCCTTGAATATAATGATTATTTCAAATTCTGGTGAGGGATGCCTGGGTGGCTCAGTGGGTTAAATCCTCTGCCTTCGCCTCAGGTCATGATCCCAGGGTCCTGGATCTGGATGGAACCCCGCATCAGGGTCTCTGCTCAGTGGGGAGCCTGCTTCCCTTCCTCTCTCTCTGTCTGCCTCTCTACCTACTTGTAATCTCTGTCAAATAAATAAATAAAATCTTAAAAAAAAAAAAAAGGAAAGAAACTATCAAATTCTAGTGAATAATTATCCTATATTCCCTGTATTTACCATTTCTTGTAAAAATCCTCTCCAGTTCCCTGTGTCTTCCAACAAACAGATTCGTAAGAATTTTTGGAGTATCTAGAATGGCCTTACTACTCTTCTTCCTAACCCGCTATCACATCTGCACACACGGCACATCACACCACCCCCTTCCCCGACACACACGCACTTTGCTTTTTCAGGGTCATTCCTCTTCTACTGACCCTGGAGTGTATCCCTCGTTCTCCATACTCTTCAAGCTAAATCAACAAGCAAACTACTACCCTTCCTTTAAAAAGAAGAAGCATGTGTTTAATTCTTCCCTTTCACTAGTGTCCCTTAAATTCAGTCCTGATCAGCCCTCAGAAAACTGGCTACATGTAACATTATTCCAAAAATGGAAGATAACCTTGCAAAATGGCATGGTAATGCCTCACCTAGACATTTCACGGCATTTTAGAACTACAGAGAAAAGATTTTTTAAGTGCTCTAAATAAATAATAATGTAATGAATATATAAAACAGACTATTCATTAGTTCTTCCGTCCCATCTAGCTATTACACAAGAGCACTGCTTGGTTAACCCACGGCTATGGAATATAAATACGATACTGAGATCGAGACACTTCTAATTAATTTCAAGTTACTGAATCCAGCTTTAACAGTAACAAAACAAAACAGCAGGAAACCACTTTTTTTCACTGTCTCAAGTCAGCTACAATTAAAAAATCATTAGTTCAGTGTCAACCCAAAATGGAAACAATTACCAATAAAATGTTACATATTACATTTACTTTTCAATTCTAGGTAGCACAGTTCTTGTCTGGGAAACATAAAGAATCATGTGTAAGAAAAGTAAGAAAAAGAAACCAAAATTCTTAGGGAGTCTGACCACAAATATGAAGGAGAAAAATATGATGATATAAACAGAAATGGCTCAAAATTTAAAAGCATTATGGAGAAATCTTTCCCATTTGGAATTCATGTCCGAGTATGTGTTTAGAGTAAAGCTATGTCTCTGACAGACAGGAATCTAGCATCTCAACCATGAAATACTTAGAACCTGATATCAACATAAAAGCAATCTCAAAAGCCCTTTGAGCTTCATGGAAAATCATTTACAAAAATTCAGAGTTATCTATTTTACTGAAAGATAGTTAACTGAAGATCAGAATTCACAGTCCCTGAATACAGGGAGAATACACAAAATGAATCAAATATAAACCTGCACAGATGTCCAAGGCCATTTAGTTTAAGGAAAATCAGAGCCCCAGGTGGCAATGGATTCCGTGGTAACAGGTTTCATAATACTGCCTGGGTTACCAAGAAAATGATCCACCATTAAAGCCAGCAAAGGGCTGTTAACCAATAACAACTCAGAGAACAATGTAAATATCTTGCACTCTGAGAAAGTAAGCTTCAGTTACTTGGGAAATCAACTTGGGCTAAAAACTTGTTTCGATGATGCTAGCTGTATAAAACGCACACATAGCTGTATAAAACGCACACATAGGTGTCTGCATGTACAGAAAGACTGCAGCTATAATGGATGCACTCTTTAAATGTGAATTTGCGCATACCCGTAACTCCTCTGTTTAGGAGCCAAGGTCAAAGCCTGCATACCTTGCTCCACAGAGCTGCTGTTGGTCAAAGCACCTCTGAAACTCTCCTTGACCTTGACGGTGCTGGCTCTCTTGACCTCAGTCTTGCATTCCCCCAGCCCCAAGCCAAACAAAACAAAGCCAACACCTTCGGCCCTGTTCCATCTTCCCTCTTCCATCTTCTAGCCATCTTTCAGAAAGAGGCATCCAGCCCTCCTGCCGCTGCTGAAAGCTTGACCCTTGGGCTCTCAGCTCCTTCTACGGGAATGGTTTTGGACCCAATCATCCAACAACATTTCAACTGCCTAACATAAGGAAATAACTCTTTGAGAATTGATTTGCTTCCTCTTCTAGAGCAGTCCTCTCCTCTTCCTTCTCTTGTTTCTTACCGTGATCTTCTCCATTCCTTTTCCCTCCTTAAGTCTTGAAGACCTCCATGGGACTAGACTATGGGCTTAAGTGACTTGCCATCATGGGCAATCAGACCAGGGCCAGAATCCCATCTTGGAACCTGCCAGCCCCACCCAGCTGCAGCTCAGGAGGACTTTTTTCTAACTAGGGTCCCAGCGGGACTCCAAGGCAGAGGCCCTCTCTGCCCCTGGTGTTGGCATAGGCAGTGTGCCTTTACTTTGGACCCTGAGAATGCTGGGGACAGTGATTTCATGGTGGCTACCTGCTAAAACGAGAAACCTGACGATTAAGAACCCAAGCCTAGCTCTTTATATCCAGTCCTCAACACAGTCCCTCTCAAACCTTCCTTTGGTGTAATTGCAATGAAATGACCAGCAACCCACGCTGCCTTTCCCTTCACGGTGAGAACACCAAGCTCCTATTGCCCATGCCTAATAGAGCCCAGGCGGGCACGCGGTTTGGGGAGAAGCTACGTGGTGCTCACAGGACACACAACACTCACACGGGAGGGAAACCAAGGGACCGGGGAGGTGATTTTGGTTTGCAGGGGTGCATACCCACCAGCACTGGGAAATGACACCAGCACCAAAAAATGGTGCTTTGGGGTCATGGCTGGTTGTGTTTCTATAACATCCACACATCGAGAGCAAAAGAAAGATGTTCAGTGCATCTGGACAGTGTGTGTTTGTGGAATCAGGCCACGAGGTGTCTGAAGGTACCTGGTTGCTGCTAGCAACAGTGGGAGGGGTCCTATGTAAAAGCTGGAGCAAAAACAAAACAAAACAAAAACAGTTTAATCCTCTCAGAGTCTATTCTCAGGGTCCACCTTGGAGGAGTGTTTAACCCTATCAACAGTACAGCTTTCAAACAGAATTATGCTCTCTCTACACAGCCCCGAGGCCCCTGGGGTAACTCTCTTCCCCCAAACGTGCTCAGGAACATACACCCAGCATTTCCGATTCGGGGAGTCATTCTGAGGGTGGTTTTGGGGTTTAAGTGGGGGGTGGTTTGCTCTCTGGGCACAGGATGGTCACCAAGGAAGGGCCTCCCCCAGGCCTTAAAGCCCTCTTTGTGAGGAATAAGGCCCTCTGACCAGGCTCACACAGGCAGCTGTAACCATGCCGCCCCCTCTCTGGGTGTTTGTTTTGATAGAACTTTGTTTATACCCAAGACAATGCCAACTCTCTTGGTTCTGCCCCCAGCAGGAAGCGGTGGGGCGGGAAGGGCGGTGGGGGAGGCAGGCAGGGCTGTCACACAGCTTCCAATTCAGGTTTTGGTACATGGACAATGGGGCCCCAAGAGCCACCAGCTGGGAGCAGGACAGGGGGGGAGGCACAGGGAGACCTGGGCAGACCCCAGGTGAAAGTAACCCCATCGATCTATCAATCGATCAATCAATCAGCACTACACTATGATGGCTCCCAAGGCTGAACAGAGGGACCCCACTGGCCTCCTCATAGCAGGGTACAGGCACAGAGACCTAACTAACACTCGCAGGGATGACAACGCCTTCTCTTTCTCTCCGTTCACCTCTACTGCCATTTCCCCCAACTAAATGAGCGAACACTCAAAAACAAAAACAAAACAAAACAAACAAACAAACAACAACCAAAAAAAAACAATAAAAAACCCAAACAAAAAAACACACACATACACATGCTTAATGTTCTAATGTACAGAGAGTTGCGCAGCCGGGGGAAATAGTCTAATTTGAATCACCCAAAGTGAACAATATCCTTTAAAACACAGTCCGGGCTAGATGGCTGGGAGTGAATGAAATCATTACCCAACCGCTGGTGTAACTCAAGCCCTCCCCTCCCCCTCTTGGACCTCATTCATAAAAAGCCTGCTTTGCCCCAGCAGCTGCAGGAATCGGGACTGGATCTGCGTCTGTGTTTTCCAAGACAGAGGCAAAACAACAGAGACAAAGAGAATCCCTCGGATAAGACCACGGAGTTTGCCTTCTCTTGGGAAGACCTCTACTGCTTCTCTCCGTCTCCAGATCTGCTAGGCAGAGGGCATTCTGCGCAGCTGGGTCCGTAGCCGCACTAATGCTAACACACCCAGCGTGCTATTAAAGGAATTCCCATCTGCTGAGTCATACTCCGTATTTTTCACCTCCCTATCATTTTTTTAAAAAATGATAAAAAGTGAGAATCAGAAGCTCTTCCTTGTTGGTAAAATGGGGGCTGCCCGTTTATCTAAAGATCACCAAATTCAGGTGGAGGTGGCAACCAGTTTCTTACAGAGTGGGCGTTTCTTGATTGTTTGTCCTCTTTTAATTTGGTACCATCAGCCTCGAACTTTTTACAGCCACACTAGGAACCCTAGGAGGGAAGACACAACTTTGATTCTTAATATTACTTCGCAAACAAGCCAGCGACCAAGAGGCTGCATCTGTGGCTAAGAGTCCCCCCAGGAGTCCAGTCCCTTTTCTGTGCCCTCCCCCCACCCCGCACAGTGGTACCTCGCACCTCCCAGGACCACGGAGGCCAGTGCTTGCAAATGAACCAGCTTCGCTCAAGCACACCCTCCCTTAGGAAAGTCAGACCCCACCATGAAAAACGAGAGGTTAGCAATCAGTTTAGACTCCACGCCCTTCTTAAAAACAAGGTCGAACACAAGAGCAGGATCTAATTTACCAGGAATGGTTTTAATGCAAAGAACTAAATAGGAACAGAGTGCAGGAAGGGAAGACAGAGATCAGACCATTCTTGCTGCCCTAATACCAGAGCTGTCTTCTGGAGAATTGAGAGAGAAATTCACTCCAGACAAGATGATCACAGCTATTATCTGGTCCCCTCCCAACTCTGGCAAAAACAAATAGGGCTTCGAAATCTCCTATGACCAGGGGTCCGGGGTGGGGGGGGGGGGAGTCTGTTACATTTCCAGAAAATACAAATGCTAATATCGCCATCCCTCCCTAATCCCACCCTGCTCCTCAGGCCTGGGGACCAGGATTTCGTGTTCCTACATGCTCTCCAGCCAGGCGCCTGGAGTGTAACAGAAGCCATGGGCGCTCTCCTTAGGTAAACATTCATTTCCACCAAAATCTCTCCCTGCAAGGCAACCCCTCCCCCAACCTTCGCCCAGGGACTGACAGCCAGAAAAAAACAAGAAAATAATTTGGAGATAGCAAATGAATCTTGTGAAATACCTGGTCTGTGATTAAATCACAATAATTCTATAACCTCTTCAAAGGCAAAAATGTCAAGATAACAAGCTGAGAGCAAAATAAACAAGTCTTAGAGAAATTATGCCAAGCTTTATAAAGAGATTACCCACACCTTCTGGAGGCTACAGCCCAGAATCCACAATAATCTTCTTCTTCTTTTTTTTTTTTTTTAAATTGGTCTCAGACCTTCTGGCCACTACTTCTGGTAGAGACCAACAGGTCTGTGGTTCTCTGCAGGTTTTCTGTGACCACAAACATGCTTTCCGTGTACCCATGATCGTTTTGGGGGGGGGGGGTCCATGGGAGGGGGATGGGTACTTGAGTCATAGAAGAGAAACAGATTTACTGAGATTTTAATACCTAAATTGCCTCTGGCCCAAAATGCTTCTTACACCCTTCGGGTTATCCAAAGATGTGTAACTTCCCGAGAGGAGCATTAAAATACATACTAGGACACCCTCATTTAATGAAGTTCATACCTAACTAAATATGTGATATTGGGCAAGTTATCGAATCTCGACGTACCTCTGTGTTCTCATGTATGAAATGGGTGTTTAACAACAAAACTGGCCCTTGCAGCATTGTTGCAAAAGACTAGTCCACAATAAGCACCCAGTAAATGTTAGTCATTGTTCCTAATATGGTCACTCGGCCATTCCAACACCTGTCTCGTGCCTCTACTGCCTTCCCAACACACAGAGCACAATCTGAATTCTTCGCCATAGCTCCATTGCCCGTGTGATCTGGCTGGGCCCGTGCTCTGCCTTGCCCCACGACCTGTCTCTTCCTCCTTCCCTGCCACCCCACAGATCGCTGCCCATTCTGTTGGCACTTCCAGATTCTGACTGCCTCCCCCACCACCGCCCTGGTCAAAGACGCATCTCCTCTGCCCTGGACTGTGGCCACCGTCTCCTCCTACTCGTCTACTTCTATCTGAGCCTTATGGTCTATTCTCAACTCAGCAGCTAGCATGCCATGGCTCAAGTCGGTCCTCTGCTCAGAACCCGGCCAGCTCCTGCCGGAGTCAAAGCCAAAGTCCTTACCATGCTTGGCCTCCGGCTTCCAACTGACCTGCTGCACCATGGCCTTCTGGCCTCCTTGCTTTCCTGCGCTACTAGTTTTAGGTCTCTGTCCGAATGCCATCACTTCCGAGCACACTATATAAAGGAGCACTCCAGCCCCAGAAGAGCACACCCCCCCCCCATCCACCATCTCCGCTTTAACAAAAGTGCCATGAAGGAGGGACCCTGTTGTATCCACCACTCTAGTCCCACACCAGCACTGGCATGGGCAAGTGCTCAGCAAAGATACGTGTGGAGTGAATAAATGGCTTTTGCTCCCCGAACCCTAAGATCTTTCCCACCTCGGGACCCTTCCAGCTCACGCTCATCATCTACGGCTTCGCTTCTCCACATCTCCTGGCTCGCTCTTGGTCTCAGAGCACCGCCCCCTCCTCAGGGATGCCTTCTCTAGAGCCCGAACCAAAGTCCCTGCCCCCACCCCTGATTCCCTCACTGTCCGTCGTCATCACTTGTATGCTTGTTTGCTGTCTGTTTCTGCCACAAGGATGCTTCTAGCCAAGCAGGGATCTGCGGCTACCTCAGTGCCCCGGTGCCCTCGATCTGTCTTTCTGAATGGATGGTGGTGTGTATACCCACACTCTTCGAAAACGAAAAGCACAGATGCAGGAAAGGGGCTGGGGGACACCCACGCTGCAGCTTCTCCTTCAGCGAAGCCCCCGGGGCCCCTGAAAACAACCCCCGCGCCCCGATCTGCTTTCCGTGGTGGCTGGTGGGAGCACTCAGAGGACCTCCAGGCGGCTTCTGCACATGGAAAACAAATCAAAGTTACTAAATAACAGCCCGACATCTGTCACCGCAGATGCGCGACTCTGTGCACAGCTACCAGCGGCTGCGTGGCGCTACCTGTCCAAATACTGGGTGACAGGTGTACCTTCTCGCTGAGTGGGCTTTACAGCGGTCCTCACAGCTGCCTGGGGGACAGCCACTCAGAAACAGGCGACAATACAGCCCCGGGGGGCCCCCGCGCCAAGCTCCGAAAGCCTCAGACGCGTTTCTTACGCAGTCAGGATGTCAGGTGACTTCCCCGAAGAGGAAAAATTACCCTCAAGGCCACTGAGAATGCAGGTGTGAGGCTTAATGGTGCTGCTGTCGTGACTGTGGGGAAGCCGGGAACCGCAAAACGTGACTGTGGGCACAGAGCTCTGCCCCAGCCCAGGGGAGGGGACAGCGCTGTGAGGAACGCCAGGGACCAACTCAATCAGCCGGGAGAAAAGGTGGAAGCAAGTTCATCCTCCCCCAAGACACCCCGGGACTGTGGCTCTGAGAGACAGATACCCTCTCAGGGACTTGCAAGTGAGAGTGTTCAAACAAATCCAGTGTGAACGCACATTCAGCAAACATTGACTGAAGCTTTGGTGACTCAGGCTCTGTCTAGGTGCTTAGGAGACAGGCGCGAGGAAAACAAAAAAGATAAGATACCTGCCTTTGCAAAGCTCATCAGTAGGAGGGAGGGGGAGGAGGAAGGGGAGACAGAGAGAGAAAATAGACAAAAGACTTAAATTATTAAGCAAGTTGGACACCTGGGTGGCTCAATGGGTTAAAGCCTCTGCCTTTGGCTCAGGTCATGATCTCAAGGTCCTCAGCTTGAGCCCAGCAACCAGCTCGCTGCTCAGCAGGGAGCCTGCTTCCCCCTCTCTCTCTGCCTGCCTCTCTGCCTACTTGTGACCTCTCTCTCTCTCTGTCAAATAATTTTTTTTAAAAAAATTATTAAGCAAGTTAAATCATACGTTAGAACACGAGTGGAGAAATCCAGATTGAAATCTGGATTTTAGGGAGGCCTGGGTGGCTCAGTGGGTTAAAGCCTCTGCCTTCGGCTCAGGTCATGATCCCAATGTCCTGGGATGGAGCCCCACATCGGGTTCTCTGCTCAGCAGGGAGCCTGCTTCCCCCTCTCTCTCTGCCTACCGCTCTGCCTACTTGTGATCTCTGTCTGTCAAATAAATAAATAAAATCTTTAAAAAAAAAAAAATCTGGATTTTACCAGTCATGAGATCCCAGTAGCTGAGACCATGGAGTATGGAGAAACCAGAGAAGTTTCTGGTATTGGGTGGACCAAAGTGTTCCCATCAGAATGCAAACGGCAGGACCACACTATCCTTGTCGCTTTTGCTCTCTGAAGGATTCTCAGCTCAACGGGGGTGCCTGGCACAGGGCAGACGTTCAGCAGGCATTTCTCGAGAAACAAAACGCTTGCCCACCAAGCTCTCACTTCTGCACCACCCCCGGCAGGTGACTCTCTCAGTGGCACTGGAATTTTTCCAAAGGTGAGAAGGTGGGCTTGAACAGCAAACCCCAGATCAACCTCTCCCCACAGCCCACATACACGTTCCCGCAGGCACCTCTGCTGGGCCCTCCTCCTGACTCCCCTGTGGCACACAGAGGTCTACACTGGGGAGTGTCCATGCTCACAAGCATAGGACCCACCACGACGACTGGCCCACAGAGGTCACGCCTCTTGTCAGCCGCTCTCCTCCAACAGAGATGCCTCTTGCTCTGCTCGTGGAGCAGGGCCATGCCTGAGCACCGGGCCACCTGCTGGGACAGGCAACAGAGCACGATCGTCTGTCCACCGGGCAGAGAAGCGTGTAAACCACACACGACAGGCACAGCATCGCCAGTATCATCGGTATTCTAAAGGGGCGTTATAAACCTCAATGCTGATCTGGTTATTTCACTTGTCAAAGGTAACTGAAATAGCTGCTTCACGTTACTGGGAAAAAAACATGGAGAACACAAAAGAGATTGCCCCAAATATTTGGCACACTCCAGCGAAAGCAACAATTACAAGAGATGGCACAGGCAAAATGGGCTTCTTGAAGTGAGGCCATTTCTTTATATTATGTTAGATCGATTCTAACGCAGTAATCTGTGTATCATTAAGTGTTTTAGTTATTAATATACATGGTTATGCTTTTTTAAGACATAAAATACAGGACTATTTAACCAGGCTTAGAGGGCAAAGGAAGACTACTGCAGCATAGGAGTTAAAGGGAGTTTCTATGATTCTTTTTCTCCCCCTTTAAACGTAAACTTACCTTTTAGCTATTTCCTAAATAATTTACAACTGCTATACTATTCAATTCTTTTCCCACTTAACTTTATCTGTGGACCTGAGGGTTCAGTGTTAGTACTTTTCACATAATTCCGTGCTGAACCATAAGCAGACCCAGCTTCCTCCTTAAGGTGACCCCCGGTGAGGTTAAGGTCAAGGAAAGTCTCCTGACTTCTGGGCCCAAACTGAGAACAACACTAACATATAAACAATCAGGTCATGGCTTGGAAGTGAAGGGAGAAGGTCAAAGATTACATAGTACAAATGCTGACGTTCACCAAAAAAGGTTGAGGACTCAGGCCAGAGACGGTGAGGGTCAAGAAGCAGGGGAATCTTGCTTCGAGGAGATACTGAGAACATCTCGCAGTTCGAGAGTCTGTCATCGATCAAGACCGCTTGGTATTTTAAGTGACTCCCCGCCAACTCCTATAAATGAAGGGCTCTGAAATTTTTCCATTTGGAAACTCACGACCTATTTTGTCACAACCCAACGGCAGCCAACATCACTAGAGAAGTTTGCGGTCATTGTACGTAAAGCGCTGTGGAGGACATCCCTTGGGAGATGGAACCTCTCATAGACACCTCAGAGTGCCGCTTGCCTGATGGAGACCGTCTGTTTACGGACTGATTTCCAAGGCCATTTGGCAAATAAAAACAGGAACAGGCCCATCCTGGAGAAGCACGAGGCTCTTCACAGAGCTGTTCGGGGGAGGTATGGCCTTGGTCCTCTGTCTCTGCTCTTTTCCTTCTTAATCATAATCCATCTGAACACCAGCATGGCTAACATCGCCTCTCTGATTCCGAATGTATCCTACAGACCCATCCACTTTTAGTGAAAATCATCTCAGTTGACGTCCACCCGAAAAGTACCTCCCAGAGCCATCTAATAGCATCCCAAACCACGGCCATGATGCCCAAACATCAGAAGTCCAAACTGTTTTCTCTAAATATGCCAGAGAGAAGCACTCAGTATGCGACATCTGGTAACCCACAGCTGTTGAACAATGTCTCAACAGAGATGAACCCAGAGGAGATTCATTGTCACAGCAGCATTTCCTTTCTGGACCAGAATGCACAGGATGCTTGTCTCGGCCATTTCGTAAACACTGAGATCAGGCAGCTAACTGACCGTCGTCCACCTCGCTCAGTTTTTGAAATTTTGAAAACCAAAATTTCACACTTGAAATCCCCTTCCTTTTTTTGCCTTTTTGCAAAAGCAAAGCTATTAAAGTCCTAGCAAAATATAAATGCATGTATGTCAGGGACACTCCACCTGAAGCGTCCCAAAGATTCAAGGGTGTTTCCTCTTAGAATAGAGCTATATCTTTGTTGAAATAAACGGTCTTAATATAGTCAGGGGCTCCTGGATGGCTCAGTCAGTTAAGCATCTGCCTTCGGCTCAGGTCATGATCCCAGGGTCAAGGGACTGAGTCCGACATTGGGATCCCTGCTCAGTGGGGAGCCTGCTTCTCCCTCTTCCTCTGCAGCTCCCCCTGCTTGTGCTCTGTCAAATAAATAAATAAACTCTTTTTTTTTTTTTTTTAAGAAAAATGTCTTAATATAGTCTTTTGCCTACAGACCTCTGGATGTAAATTACAGATTGTTATTAACACAGTGAAAGAGATTTAAGGCAAAGGATATTTCTTTCATAAGAATCTCATGCATCAGGATATACAATCTAGGCTATAAATATTTACCGAAGGACAATATGACATATTTACTAATAATTCTATCAAAATAACCACATCTAAACTGTCATTTTAACAGTCTAGCTTCTTGTGTTTCAGCACAGAGGAGCACAGGATACAGCCTCTTTTCTTTCTAAAGAGAAATGTATCGTGATGGTGCCGAAATCAGGAGTAGCTTAAGTCTACAGAGCTAAGCCTTGTGCCTACGGTGATAAGAGTAACAGAAGCACTTGATTACACATAAGCTGGCTTTCCATAAGCCCTGAAAAATGATGAGGCCTCCATTCTCATGACGAATGTTTGAAAATGCTTTTAAGGTGGATTCGTTTATTGACAATACGAGATTTTTTTTTTTTTTAAAGTACTTGTTTTCCCCTCCTAAAAGGAAGACGTTGGGCCGTGTTAATTTTCACATCTGTCAGTGACTGACAACCAGATCTGCTGGGTAAACATTTATTCTTTTTTTGACAAAGAAACTTCACTTAACATTTAGCTGTTAAGGGAATTTTAGGATCGAGGGCAAGAGAATTTGGAGCGACTTCGCAAACAGTAGTAACTAAGAGTGTGCACACCTTAGAGGTTCTCTTGCAGTGGCCCCTGGGGAACAGGCCAGCCTTTGTATCAGCACAGAACAGAAAGGCCAAAGCTTTTCAGGAAGGAAAGGGGGAAAAAAAAATCAATACAGCGATATACAATGGTAGACAAAGCAACACGTGTTTACAGAGTTTTAGCACATAGAAACATCCGGTTCAAAAGCCTGTTGGACTTAAATCTGTAAAGAGACTCTCACAGGAAGCAACCCCCAACAAAATACCAACTCCTATTGAACAACAACAAATTCTGTTGTTTAGACACAGAATATCGGTTCAAAACATCCAGAAACTAAAGCAAACTTTTCTTAAAGAAAAACACAGTAAATCCAAGGAAAAATATCCAATGGTTAAGAGGAACGATGATTGTTTAAAATTTGGGCCTTCGGAGTTTGGCCTCATACCTGTCTCCACCTAAGGAGGTTAAAATATATATATTTATTTTTTCATATGCATGTGTATATATACATATATATATCTATACATGTATACATATGTGTATATATATGTGTGTGTGCACATGCACACACACACACACACACACACACAAATGAATGAATATGAAAGAGCCTAGGATTTGCACCAGCCATAATGATCTTAATACGGTAACCTGCATACTAAGCACCCACCAGAATTTAGCCTCTGATGAAAATGGCCACACGATGATAGTTTTTACTTTAAAAGCCTCTTTCCAAACAGAACTCAAATCAGAAGACACATTCTGAAATTAGAAAGATTTTGCCAATTTGTCTTCCATGTTTCCAAAGATTGACGCTCGCTCAGAAATCACACTTGTGGGTGCTCCTGTCTCTCAAGATACATGAAAATGTCTCATAAATGCTAAGTTCATATGACGATGGGTATCTGTGTGGGTGCCAGGCGTCTTTGCTCCTTCCTGACGTTGAACGGCTACCATTTGAAGGCTTCGATTTCACCTCCAATACATTTAGACTTTCTTTCCTTTTTTTTTTTAAAAGATTTTATTTATTAATTTGACAGACAGAGATGACAAATAGGCAGAGAGGCAGGCAGAGAGAGAGGGGGAAGCAGGCTCCCTGCTGAGCAGAGGGCACGATGCGGGGCTCGGTCCCAGGACCCTGGGATCATGACCTGAGCTGAAGTCAGAGGCTTTAACCCACTGAGCCACCCAGGTGCCCCACAGTCAGACTTTCTGGAGTCTGCCAGTTAAACACTCATTTGAATCAGCAGATAAATGGGAGTCAGGCACTGAGCGAAGAGAGCGGCCAGCCATTTGTAACTTAAACCTTAATGTTAGGCAGGCAATCTGATTCAAGTCGTCCACAGGAAGGGCATGTGGGGGGTTTTAAGGTAGTAGGGAGGACAAAGAGAGGTGTTTCTCATAACTGGTTGGTTGGCCCTAAAAAGGGGACAAAAAACTGTATAAACCCTGAGCTGCGCTATCTAACACCTTCTACTTCACCCCCTGCTAGACGAGGATCTATGTCTCTATCATGTACTGGAAGTAATTAGAGCAGTTTTCCCTCTGCCAACTTCCCTCTTCCCGTCTTCCGCTTCTCCTCCTCCAAACCATACCACTGAAACTCTCCATTTGTGTTTGTGTAAAGTAACAAGGACCTTCCCTGTGCTACCCTCTCTTTGTGCGTTACTGCCATGCAACACCGCAAATGTGCCTCGCATCAGTTGCATCACATGTGCCTTGAATCCGAACTCATTCTAGCACTGTAACTCTATCTACTAAAATGCCCCCAACCGTTACTGGTCACACAGCGTTTTCACCAACTTAGAAATCAAGATGGAACCAGATATAATACGTGGTGTCTTTTGTGACTTGGCTTCTTTGGCCTGGCATACTGTTTCCAAGATGCATCCATACGTTTCACCCTTCATCAGATGGTGAAAGGATTTGCCCATCTGTGGTATCAAGGCTTTGAGTTGGATAACTGTCCTTGTGTCAGACCCCAAGTGGTTACATGGTAGGTGGTCAGGGACACGGATATAAATGTTTGAACAGTTCACCAGTCTTCTAGGCTTTACCCTTTTACAAGTACAATGCTAACAAAAAAGGTGAACCCCCTAGTACGTATAATAGTAAGTAAAAAATAATAAATTAAATTATTAGAGAAAAAAATGCAGAACAAGTTAGTTGTTGCTTCTGTAAGTCTTTCAAGATACTGAAGTAATATTTGTTGCATTTGATGAACAGCATTACAGCTTAAAACAAAAGCAACCACACCCACAAGGCCTTCCTGGCACCCTAAGAATATGATTTAGGGACGAAAAGAATGTGCTGTAACATTTATTAGTCAATAGTTCGTTGGACATCGTTAAGTAATTTCTAATCATGAATCCATCATCACTGAACCATTTGAACATGAACTCGCTGCTACAAAACTTTCAGAAAAGTTTTGGGGCAAGCTTCTGCCTCATGAAGGCTTAGGAACGGTTTTAGTTTGTACAAGATGAGAGTTTATCTGGCTGGGGGCATCAAGAAGATTAAAAAGAAAATGAGGGGTGCCTGGCTGGCTCAGGCAGTAGACCCCGTGTGACTCTTAATCTCAGGGCCATGAGTTCAAGTTCAAGCCCCACGTCAGCACATGAAGCCTAGTTAAAAAAAAATTTTTTTTTAAGTTGTAACAAAAAAGAAGAAGAACATGATCTTTGCTTCACATTTACCAATATCATTTTCTGCTTTTGTTTTAAGCATTATAAAGTAAGTGAGTTGAATACCCATACTTAGGGTAGTAAGGGAGAACGCCATCATTTGATTTAGCTTGACTACATGATTCAACAAGAAATGGGAAAAAAATGGGTTTTATAAGACAGCAGAAGTTTTAAACTTGATTTTAATGCTGAGAACTATTTTTTCTTCTTACCTCTGCGAGGGGAAGAAGTTAACCCCTTCCCTGCTTCTATATATGCCCTCAGGACAGAAGACTAAAAGGTCTTAAAGTAGGAAGAGACCAGGGAGGCCAGAGGCTTTGCTGGGCCCATAGAAACAGCAAGGCCCAGGGGCTCCAGACTCTAGGAGATGCCTTCTTCCCAGGTCCCTGGGCTCTGGGGCTCCCTCCACCCACGGCATCACAGCCCCTTTGCGAGGTGCAAAAGGAATTTGAGATAAGCTTCTCAGACGTGCCTCCACAGGGCGACCTGGATGTCTTCTGTCCTGGTCGGTCACACCCCTATGGAGGTGTGTCACCTGGAAGGACAGCAAGGGAGAAATGATCCCTGAGACTCCTTCACCTGCTTCTTTTATTCAGTTATTTTTTTAAGACTTTATTTATTTGAGAGATCGAGTGGGGACAGGAACAGAGGGAGAGGGACAGGCTTCAGGCTTGACAAGCTCAGGCTGAGTGTGAGCCCGATGCAGGGCTCAACCTTATGACCGATCCGATCATGGCCTGAGCTGAAATAAAAAAGAGTCAGTCGCTTAAACGACTGAGCCACTCAGGCGCCCCCTCACCTGCTTCTTTAACGAAAAAACCGATGACCTTTCTAGGCAAGGACACAGGTCACCCAAGTGCCTCTTCGTGTTCTGTTGCACCCCTTGGTACTCAGACCCACACACAGCATCACGGCACCTCCAGCACCCCAAAATGCCAGATAATGCTGGGCCACGTGGAACAGCACCAAGCACCACGCCTGCAGCATTCCCACTATTCCCGTTCCAGCCCCTTCCCCAACCCGAGTGGAACAGAGCCACTGGTTCCTTCACGGAGCATCCTCGGGTTGGGGGAGGGGGCGGGTGGGCCAAAGCCTTAGAACACAAGCCACCGAAACTCAAGAGTTAATGTGACTTATCCTCTGGCTAAGTCACAGATATTAAATGTTGGCAGATGGAGCATCCCCAAAGCAAATCTGGTCTATTTTCAGTGTCTGAACTTTCTTTTTTCCCTCTGAGCCCCCAGAGCCCCTTCTCTGACCATCTCCCTCCGGAAACTCCACCTCATAAAGTGGACAACCCTCTTAAGGCCGTGAAAGAACCCCCCCCAGGGTTATCCACCCTGGTCATAGGATCTAAGAACACGTGCCCTGTACAGCCTGGTTTATTTTTTCCTTATTAAACTGTAAGATCATCATCTAATTTGTGAGGCCCCTCCCACATAGAAAAAGTTCAATGGCCTCATTTTAAAGGTCCACTTCGAAAGTCACAGATGTATGTAATTACATTTAAGAAATGGCATGTCGCCTTCTTTGTAAGGCATGAATTTTTAGTATTCAAATGGAAGAAAACCACCTCCTCCAAGGAAAGGACCAGAAGTCAGGAGTAGGGACGTGGTGGGCAGAGGAAGGGAGAACATGAGACATCAATCACAAAATCTGGAATTGTGACATTTGAGTTTTCTGAGAAACACACTATATATGCAATGAAAATGATCATGGTATAAATTAAGACTATGGTTTTTTGCCTTTAAAAAAAAAAAAAAAAAGGCTAGCCAGCTGACATCAACCTTATCGCCCCCATGGTTCCAAGTGGAAGAAAGCGTCACAGACGCAATCATACAGGCCTAGAACAATGCGTTCCTGTAAACACTGAGAGGGCTTTTTTTTCCTTTCAAAGATAAATAAAGAAGGCATAACCTAGAAATAATATAACTACTTACGCACAAAGAAAGAAGTTGGCAGTCGTGATCTGAGTTAGCCTTAAGGGTTTGCTTGTTTGTCTTTCCATTTTACAGAAAGGTAAATGAACAGGAAAGGGAGCTGGAAAAAGTAAGCCATGAGCTCACGTGTTCTCTTCTGTTTTCACCGTGGTCTACCTTCAGAGACTTGGAGAGCAAGCAAGCCAGAAAGCAAGCAAGCAAGCAGGCAAGAAGCCATGGTAAAACTAGTTTCTAAGTTAAAAGTTAGAAAAAAATAACATGTAACTGATTACCGAGCACAAAAATTCTTCAACTGCTTTCATTAACTGAAATAGATGCTGGAAGTCCCGGCTGAGAAACCACAGAGAATAAGCAGGAAGCCTAGCGCCTTGCCCCAAACCATGAAGCTATCAGGCCGAAAAGGGAGAAGGAAAGAGAAAATGTGTCTTGGGCAAAGATTATGGGAGCTGGTCCTGCACAGCCTCCACCCAGAGTTGAATCACCGGCTGGAGTGCAGGAGAGAGGACAGTCCCCCACTCCCCTCCCCGAGCTATTCAGAGCTCAGTGCCAACCAGGGGCATCCTCAGGGAGCCTGAGCCAGGCAGAGCGGTAAACACACAGTTGGAAGAATTACCCAAACTGCAAAGCTGCCATCACTCTATACGTGCAGGCAAGCAACAGACGCCCCTGCATGGGGAGACCTGCATGTGAGAAGCACCTGAGAAATCCTTTCATGGAAGGGATGTTCGTTGTATGTAAACAGACAGTGGCATCTCTCAGTGGGATCACGGGGGGTGTGATGGGGCCCAGAGGACAGGAAGAGGGTTCATGATGTAGAAGACAACAGAACTTCCCTCCCACCTTTCACTGCCCCAGCTCCTGATGCTGGGACTGTCTCCTTCCTCCCCCGCCCCAGAGAAATGCCTGCATTTCCCAGTCAACACCTTCCACATCCCAGACACTCCTCTCCTCGGAGCTCTGGGATCAGGGTAGCCACAGCATCCGTGCCCATGAGCAGGTAAGTGGCACAGGGCGCCTGGGTGGCTCAGTGGGTTAAGCATCTGCCTTCGGCTCAGGTTATGATCCAGGGTCCTGGGATGTAGCCCCATGTTGGGTTCCCTGTCAGCGGGGTTGTGCTGCCCCCTCTGCCTCTGCCCCCATGTGTACTCTTTCTTTCTCCCTCCGTGTCTCTCTCTCTCTCTGAAATAAAGAAAATCATAATAAAATAAATAACTCTGGGTGCCTGGATGGTTTGTTTGTTAAGCATCCCACTGCAGCTCGGGTCATGATCCCAGGGTCTAGGGATCGAGTCTGTTTCTCATTCCACCCTTTCCTCCTGCTCTTGCTTTCTCTCTCTCTCTCTCTCTCTCAAATAAACAAATAAAATTTTTAAAACAAATACATCTACAAGTGGTGCCCAATCTGATGCTTTCAGATGAATGTCTGCCTGTTGGGAAGGTATATCGGACATTTGCTCTGCGTGAAGCCACTCGGGACAGCACAGGCAGGTACAAGTCACCCCAGCATTCTTCACTGACACACAGCAATCCTAAATCTAGTTACCAAAAGGAAAACACCAGAGAAGGGGGGACAAATCCCTTGGCCATGGCTGGACTGAGGACCCAGAGGCAAATCTGTCACAAAGCCCAGCGTGCAAACTGGGACCACCCCCCGACCTCCCTTAGAAAGATACAGGCCTAAGAATCATTCCCATTTCTCCTTTGCCTCCTTTAGGCCTCCTCAAGTGACACATTCTCAAGCCACAGATGGCCTTTGGGCACTTGCAAAAAGGAACATCTCCCCCTGACCCATTCAAAAACCAGAGATAGACCCTGACCAGAAACTACCAGCTGGGTCTTCCAATTCCTTTCTTCAGAGCTGAGGCTTCTGGAAGTGTCCACGGAGTGCTTCTAATGCAGAATTATTCTAGTCAGAAGTACCTGGAGTGAGTGTGTGTGGTCATCTTTCTCAGGATCAATCAGTAAAGGATCCTTGGTATATTCTTTCTAAGGGTTCAAGGGCTCTAGTAAAAGTATGCATGTTGGGGGTAGGGCTACATAACTTTTCATTTGGATTGGGAAAGGCAAACCAGTCTAGCTACATGTTGCACTGGCTTATACTCCCGTGCCTTCTCCTGGATTTAGCCAACCTGAAAGTCTCACCATCTTGAGGTGGGTGGTGGTTTGGGGAGTCACAGTGTTTGTATTTGTCTGAATGTGTTTTATTGGGGAGAGCCACGGGGGCTCTTTCTACCCAAGCCCTGAAGACAGCCACCCCAAAAAGTCAGGTTAGCAAGGAGATGTGAGGATGGTGCCTTTTTCTTCTCTGCAGGCCAGACAGACTCAGGAGGCGGCAGAAAACAGGGAGACCTGTGTACCCACATCATGCAGGAGTTCCACCGCTGAGCCCCCCAGGACAGGGATGCCTTCCCCAGCAACCTCCACCCCCAGGTCCCATGACCAAGTCCGAATGGGTGCTGACGGAACCCAGGCACTCCGGTGGGTATTTCAACTACACTGCAGCCTTAGGGGATGTCATCAACAGCCAGAAATAGTGTCATTTCAATCCGGAACCTGGTCTCTGAGCAATCCTCAAGTGGGTGAGAGAGGGAAGGAATGCCCAAGTCCGGATTAACTCCCCATGACTTAGGAAAAGATTAGGATGACAACAGAGCAAGGCAGAGTGTTCTCATTTCCAAAGTGGCTCAAACTGCCCAGCTCGCTAACCTCTGATGGTGTGGGTACTCGCTTGATGGTCTTGGGACCAGGGACATGGCCTGAGAACAATGTCCTCCCCAGATCATTCTAAATAAGCCCTGTGAGGGCCAATATAACACAAAGAAAACCTGAATTTTTTTTTTTTTTTTTTGCCCCAACACAAATAAAAGAGAGGGTTTCTCACTGTATTCAAGAGTCAGCATGGAGATCACCCATGTTCACAGGTCCCACACGCTAACACCCCTGTCCTTTCCTGCACTGAGGTCGCTTGCTTTCAAGTGGTGCTCTGTTCAGAATGGTTGACAGGTTTGTTTGTTTGTTTTTTTCCCTTTTTCATTGTAAAAGGGGGAAAAAAAAATTAACTCTATGGCTAACAAACCACAGAGTGAGGACTCTTTGCAACAATGATAATTATCCTTGGTCTCTTCAGATGAGCTAAAGAAACCATGTGTCACCTTCAAGATTCCCTCATGATGTTTTACTTCTCCTGGCCTTCAACAGGTGCGACCCCCAGTTGGCTGCAATGAGCACAACCTATCCTGGGGCGGGGGCGGGGAGGAGTCACTTGCTGAAAAGTCTAACACTCAGCCACAGTCCTCTGCAACTTGCTTTGGCACATACAGCCAAAGCCTACAAACGCTTGGGATTTCCAGGGCAACCACAGACCAGGCAAAGAAAGGGAAGAGCGAGAGAAGCCGGGTCTGCAGAGGAGGTGGCAGCAGCTGGAAGGCTGGGGACACTGAGAAACCACCCATAATTAGATTAGGCAGCCACTGCCAACCCACACTTTCAGTACACCCAGCCCAGCTAGTGGTCATGTAGGTACACTTTATTTTAGGGATCCTCAACATCCACATTCCAGATTCACAATAAAGATCCATTATTTGGGGGGGGGGGGCATCTGGGAGGCTCAGTGGATTAAGCGTCTGCCTTCGGCTTAGGTCACGATCCCAGGGTGCTGGGATCGAGCCCCTCATCGGGCTCCCTGCTGAGCGGGGAGCCTGCTTCTCTCTTTCCCACTGCCTCTGCTTGTGCTCTCTCTCTGTCAAATAAATTAAATCTTAAAAAAAAAAAAAAAAAAGACCCATTATTGGGCATCTCACATGGTCAGACCTTCCACCTCTTTCCCCTCGTGCCTGGGGCACAGATTGTGCCAGAAAGAGCTCCAAGGGAACTCAACGTGGGTTACTGATTAACATTAATAGTATAATGTAGCAGGCTGCTTTACCTGCATTATCTAATTCATGACTCAAAATACCTCTAAAGGCACTTATTTATTTCCACTGCACTACTGATCAGGACACCGTGTAAGTTCTATAAAACTCCTCAGAGCTACAAGGTCTCTTGGATCCCAAGGCCCATTCCCCTAATGGGCTGATCAACACCCCCTCCTGTAATCAGTATTCAAACGTAAAATTCACCACCCTGCCCCTATGAGAACATTATTTTTAATTTTGGATCACCTAGCACTGAAATCAGTGAATTTAGTCTAGTGGCAATATTACCTGATGTTCCCAAATTCGGTGCAAACACACACACACACACACACACACACACACACCTTTCATGTGCTATGGTGGCTTAACATCTGACAGAAAGAAAGAAGAAGAAACTCACACTTCAAAAAGAATCTCCAAGTACCTGCCTGGGTACATTCGATTCTTGCTACAAAGTAGATATACAGTGTACTGTTTCTAAAAACAGCCTGGATATAAGAAAATTAGATTCAGTTCCTTGTAACAAGATGTCATGCCGATGAGCTAGAGGTTAATTACCAGAAGACACTAACCAATCAAGGCAAATTTCAGTTGTAAAACTGGGCTTTAAAACTGTAATCATAAAATTACAAGCCAGTAGGAACTAGACACTACTTCCCACGTTTAACCGTTTGCCCCCTTCTAAACACGCACACGCACGTGTGCATTCATATTGTTCCAGCTGGACCCATGTCGTCAAAGAACTAGACATGTTATAAATGTGCAGTTTGAAATGATAAATGATTAGAATTGTAAGAACTCGGGTAAGGGGTGTCCATAAATTAGACACGGGACAAGTCTAGTCACATGCCTTAAATGGGGCATTTGATCAAGTAGGAGTTACTCTGGCCTCAACTGCTGAGCAGGATCCTCTGTATTTGAGCCGACTCTGACAGGATTCCCCTAGTCTCCTCTGCTTACTGCCCTGAGAAGAATGCCAGATCTCTGTACCACGTATAAACTAATCCCCACGGTAGAGAAAAACTTCCTACAGTTTAAAAATTGAATTTAACTGCCATATTATCTGTGACAGACCAATCAGAAACTGTATGTGCACGCAGTATATAAATAACTTCTACGTAGGAGTTTTATACAGAGAGAGGTTTTAAATATATATAATCTCACTTTGTGACAAAAAGTGCTTTCTGGGAAATAGCAGCAGTATGCTCCCCAAAGTTTATCAAGTGGTCTCTAATAAAAACGATAGGAGTTTACATATACTGAATATAGATTAACGCCTCTAGACTAGATTAAAATTAAATGCCGTCGCATGGTGATAAGACAGTTAGTACTATCCACTACTACCCAGTACAGGAAAAAGTTTTGAAATAGAAAAGCATTTTACTTTATCTTTAAGAAATAGAAGATTGTATTTCAGCTTTAAGTTAAAAAAAAAAAAACAACCACACATGAAAACCCTTCTAACATCATGAGCAAAGCAAGCAAGTCTCCTATCACCACCCTTACTCAGCCATTGCAATAAGGCAAGAAAAGAGATTAAAAGGCATACGGATGGGAAGGGAAGAAGTGAAACTGTCTTTATTTGCAGAGGGCCTGTTGTTTATGTAGAAAATCATAAGAAATTCTACTCCCCAAAAAACCCTCTTAAAACTACTAAGTGAGTTCAAAAGCTGCATCTTCATATGCCAGCACTGAACAAAAAAATTAAATACTTAGATACAACACCCGGGCTTGCATTTTGAAAACTACAAAATGAGGGACACCTGGGTGGCTCAGTCAGTTGAGTGGCTGCCTTCAGCTCAGGTCATGGTCCCAGGCTCCTTGCTGAGTGGGGAGCCTGCTTCTCTCTCTGTCTCTGCCTGCCATTCTGCCTGCTTGTACTCTCTCTCTCTCTGACAAATAAATAAAATAAAATCTTTTTTTAAAAATGAAAGCAAAAAAAAAAAAATGAAAGCTACAAAATGATCATGAAAGAAATAAAAAGGAAACTAAAATAAATGGAGAGACACCATATTCAAAGAATAAAAGACTCAACGTCGTAAAGATATCAGTTCTCCTCCCCCAATTGATCCACAGATTTATTGCCATTCCTAGCAAAATGGCAGTATGATATTTTAATATGTAGACATGTTTATTCCATTATCAAAAGGAAAAGGACTCTAATAGTTAAAACAATTTTGAAAAAGAAGAATGAAGTGGGACAAATCAGTTTACCTATTTTCAAAATTTACTACACAGCTACATTAATCAAACCTGTGTGATATGGCATATCAATGGAGTAGACCCACACATTTATACATGACTGATTTTTGACAAAGGTGCAAAAGCAATTCAAGGGGGGAATGGTAGCTTTTACTAAAAATGATGTTGGAGTAAGTAGACATCCCCAGGCAAAAAACAAAAACAAAAAAACTTCAACCTAAATCTCATACCTTATAAAAAAAAAAATTAACTCAAAATGGATCATGGACTTAAATGTAAAACATAACATTATAAATCTTTTAGGGAAAAAAACAAACCAGGAAAATCTTAGGATCTAGTGCTAGGCCAAGTTGTTAGACTGGACATTGGAAGTGAAACCATAAAAGGAAAATTGGTAAATTTTCTGACTTAAATAAATACAATTTAAATAAAATTCAATAAAAAATTAAAACTTCTGCTCAGCAAAAGACCTCGTTAAGAAGAAGAAAAGACAAGCTACATCCTGGGAGAAGATGCTTATAAACCATGTATCCAACAAGGGACTAGTCTCTGGAATACTGAAAGAGCACTGAAAACTCAACAATAAAAAAAAAAATCTGTCTAGAAAATCAGCAAAAGACATGAATACATGCTTCACCAATGAAGATATATAGATACACAGAGAGCAAATAAACACATGCAAAGGTGTTCCACATCATCAGCCACCACGTAAAGGCAAATTAAAACCACAATGAGGTATCATTTACATCTATCAAAATAGGCTAAAATAAAACATAGTGATAACACCAAATGCTGGCAAGGATGTGGAGAAGCTGGGTCATTCATACATTGCTGGGGGTTATATAAAATAGAACAGCCAATCTGAAAAGCAGTTTGGCAGTTTCCCAAAAAATGAAGCATGTATCTAGTATTTTACCTAGCAACTGCACTCCTGAACAGTTTTCCCAGAGAAATAAAAACACGGTCGCACAAAAACCTGTACATGAATATTTATAGCAACTTTCTAATAGCCAAAAACTGGAAACAATCCAGACATTCTTCGTGGGGCGAGTGGTTAAATAAACAGTGGTACCTCCCCACCACGGGATATTACTAGGGAATAAAAAGGAACATGGGATGAATCCAGGGGGAACTTAGATGAATCTATGGGGAATTAGTCTGAGGGGAAAAAAGCTAGTCTCCAAAGGTTACATACTGGATAATTCCATTTAAAGAACATTCTTAAAATGACAATGTTTTAGAGATGGAGAGATTATTTGTAACTAGGATTAAGGAGGGAGCAGAGGAGAAGGGAAGTAGGTATGGCTATAAAAGGGCAATAGGAGAGTCCCTTGTGTGAAAAATATTCCGTATCTTGACTGTAACCATGTCAATATCCTACTTTTGATACTGTAACACAGTTTCACAAAATGTTACTATTGGAGGAAATGTGCACAGTGGTCTATTATTTCTTCTAACCACACGTGAATCTATAATTATCTCAAATTTTTAAAAAAGGTTTGATGGAAAAAGGGCTTTCAACAACAGATAAGTTAACTCCCCCCTCTCTTCTCCAGCAGCCTAGGCGGACAAGCAGCTTCTCGCAAATCCCGATGTCGGCCATCCAGATGCAGAACATATTCTGCCCGTGCCTTACCACTTCATCAAGAAGTCACAGCTCCAAAGAGGTGAATGTTTCAGTCTCTATTTAGAAATCCCATCTTTAAGCGAAACTGCATTTGTAGCAAAAGGTCTGTTTCTGTTATAATCTCATTTCTGGGATTATATGCTGTGAAAACAATTAACTAAAGGAAGAACTCAAAAAAATAAGCAATCCTAGTAATTAGCACCGAAGAATTTCTAAGCCGATTACTGAGCAACTCTCTGAAGAAACAAGCCTGTTTTAAACTAAAAGAATGCACACCCAAGACATGTTTATGGCAGGGTTATTTGTAATGCTAAAAAACTGGGAACAACCGAAGTGCCTAATTTCAAGTGAGTAAAGAAATTCTGCCCATCATTCTAGCATGATGCAATGGTTAAAAACAAAGGGTAAAGGGGTGTCTGGGTGGCTCAGTGGGTTAAGCCTCTGCCTTCAGCTCGGGTCATGATCCCAGGGTCCTGGGATCGAGCTCCGCATCGGGCTCTCTGCTCAGCAGGGAGCTTGCTTCTCTTTCTCTCTCTCTGCCTGCCTCTCTCCCTGCTTGTGAACTCTATCTGTCAAATAAATAAATAAAATCTTAAAAAAAAAAGGAGGTGGATTTAAAAAAAATAATAAAGGATAGTTCCACACCCACTGACAGTGAGTAATAATCAAGGTACATTATTAAGCTGAAAAAAGGTGAAGATTAATGCAAAGAATGACCCCATTAAAACTGTATAATTTAAAACAATAGAATATGTTATATGTGATATAAATGAGAGAATATTTTAAAAGTTATTTGTGAATAAAGCCTTGAGGGGGAGAGGGATGGTGAACCGGGTCGGTGAAGGAGGAATGGCTTTACGCTACACATTTAAAAATGTATTCTCGGGGCGCCTGTGTGGCTCAGTCATTTAGCGTCTGCCTTCGGGTCAGGTAATGATCCCAGGGCCCTGGGTTCGAGCCCCGCATAGGGCTCTCTGCTCAGCAGGGGGCCTCCTTCTCCTTCTCCCACGCTTGCTGCTTATGTTCCCTTTCTCGCTGTGTCTCTGTCAAATACATAAAATCTTAAAAAAAAAGTATTCTCATTAGAAAAAAAAATCAATCACAACACACAAATTTAGATTTCTATCAACTGTGATTAAAATGGGGTGTATTTTCCACAAAATTCAACAGGGTTAAAAAAAAATAGTTACTTCCTCTAA
Source organism: Neogale vison (assembly GCF_020171115.1). Lineage (NCBI taxonomy): Eukaryota > Metazoa > Chordata > Mammalia > Carnivora > Mustelidae > Neogale > Neogale vison. The sequence continues at coordinate 135,871,796 of NC_058103.1, read as the reverse complement.
TATCCTCCCCAAATTCACAGATTCCAGTTTTTATCCAAATCTGTCACTGAATTGTTCCTTCTTTAAAAGGTGAGTAGATCAGGGACTCTAAAAACTCAAGTCTTTCAAGGAATCGTGTATAGTAACAAGAAACGGATTTGCTAAATGAGGTTTGAAAAATGCTGATTAAAACAGACACAGGAAGGGAATATAGTAAAGAGCCTTTGACTTGGCCAGTGCAGGAAAAGATGCTCTGTGAATCTCAGAGTTTGAGAAATGCTGACCTTGTCTCCCATGCCTTTGCCATATCACAAAGTTGTCCGTATTATACATCAAGTTGACAAAGACGAGAAACGGACCCAATACGGTGGCACAATGATAGTGTGGAGCACTCTCCCAAGTACAAGGCACACGTGATGTGCGTATGCAAATAGAGGAGTTAAAATCTGCAAGGTATGCAAAGTTCGTAGCGGTTTAAATATTTGCTCTACCATCTGGTTTATTCTATTAATTTACCGAGGCAGATTAAATGGGATAACTCATTATTTCTCTTCAAAAAGGAGTTGATAAACAGTAAAAAATACAGCCAAGTATACTTCACAAAAGTCCGGTTAAGTAATCTAAGCTGAAAACAGAGAAACTGAGTTCTACATGCCCTTTTGGCTCAGGTCATGATCTCAGGGTCCTGGGAATGAGCTCGGTGTCTGCTTGGGATTCTCTCTCTCTCTCTTTCTCCTCCCCTTGGCCCCTCGCCCCTGCTCATGGGCTCTCTCTCTCTCAAGTAAATAAACCTTTTTTTTTTTTTTTAAGTTAAAAATCTTCTAATGGCTTTAAATGTAAACTGAAGTGCAACATCAGTAATTTTGAGGAGACATTTAATTCTAACAAAAGCCATCAGGCAAACCTCCTCCATGCCCAACCCCCATTTTTTCTTTTTTCCCCCAAATTTTAAAAATGTGCCCCACCTACTGAAGCTTCAAGATAAACTTTAGAATCACTTTATCAAGGTCCAAGAAATTGCAGAGGCAAGAAAGTGGTTTTTAAATTACAAATCCAATTGGGAAAGAGTGACATTGGTAATAGTCTAGCTTCCCATCTAGGAAAAAAGACCTTTCGTTTTATTTCAATCTACTTTTTCTGTGTTTCTCAGTAAGATTACGCAGATTTTCCATAAATATGTCCTGCACATTTCGTATTAGAGTTAGTCCTTGTTATCTAGATTATATAATTAAAAAGAAACACACTGTTATTAATTTCAAATGTATTAAGCAATTCAATTAAGTCATCCATCTAAACCTTAAGGGGATCCTTCAGGAGCTAACCTGCTCCTGAGTGAATAGTGAGGGATGATTTGTAATTAGCATGTTAATTTCACCTGTAAATAGGAAATTATGAAACTCTTCAAGATACTTAAAAGAGTTCTATCAAGTAGGTTACATATTCACCTTATAGTCTTATTTATTGTATTAATTTACATTGTCCAGAATTATTAAATCACGAGAATACACTGCAAACACCCAGAATAGCATCTGACACGCAGAGATAGATATTCGATGAACACGAATGCCTGTTGTTGTTACACCGAGGAAAATATCCACTGACTCCATTCTTGGCCACTAACTTTGAACAGATGGTACTGAAGTGGATGAGGTGTGTCTTTTGCATCGAGCCCTCCGCACCTCCCGTCTAGAGGCTGTCCTCTAGCACAGGACTCCCCAGATGACAGCCCCATAAAACTGCCTGCAGGTCCCTACAACACCAGGACCTCCCCAAGCCAGAGAGCTCGGGGAGGGTTTTAATGATCACAACAGAACAGGGAACTCCAGGTCCCCACGCAGACTTGTCCACAGAGGCCTGGCAGGAAAATTCCACTGCTCATTAACTCATCTCCGACCTTCCTTTCTTTGCTTGGGTTCGCTCTGTCCATCTTCACCTCTGTTCTGCCCACACATGCAGGACAGGCAGCCCGCTCACGTGTTCCCTCTACTGGAGGGAAGGCTGTGGTCCCAGAGTTGCTGCAGCCCTAGCCCCAGCTCCCGTGAAGGTCATCCTGGTCCATAAACAAGGCCACTTCATTGGCTGCTATGTTATCACCACGTCTGACTCCCAGAGAAAGGGCTGGTGTTTTTTAATGAGAGTTCTGCCTCAGGAAAGATTCCAAGATGTGTCAATGGAGAGGGCAGAACTTCACACTGGTTATCCCGAGCTTAAAAATCAGTCAAGACGTCTAAAGAGCTATGCCCCTTGAGCAACTTACTTTAACCTCTCTGTGGCTCGGTTTCCTCACCTATAAAATGGGCACAGAAGTAATTTACCTAACGAGGTTGAGGATTAAATAAACTAGTATTTTGAAAGCACTGGGACCTAGCATACAGCAGTCCTTTGTAACTACTTCTTGAGGGGCTGAAATAAAATAAGCAAAAGTCTACCCTAAACCTTAAGAAGTTTTTTATTTTTTATTTTTAAATCAGTCCAAATTCTAAAAGGCGAAATTTTTAAATCAATTTCGTTTTATAAGTCATTACTAAACGCGGGGTGCTTCCACACATTCACTTGTGCTGGATTACATAACAGACAAAAAACTTATTCTCCTGGGAATTTCCAGAACCCTGTAGCACAGCCAAAATACACTGACCTTGAATACATTGTTCTTGAACAAAGTGGATGTACTGAACACTGAATTGATGTTACTACTTCGTACCTAGCACACGGCGCTAAACGCTGCCGCGCTCAATTATCTGACAGCGATGCCAGTACGGAAGAATAATACATAATTTTTAATCTGATTTGAAATGTATTATGCACTGCCGGAGCACTTACACGACACCACTGTTCTGCTCCTCATGGTTCGCTATCTATTCATCAGCAGAAAGACAGCTGGTTTGGGGCTGCTGGTGGGTTTTTCCATTGTTTTCGAAAGACAGAGAGCTGCCCACGTGGTAGCATAGAGAGACGCTAGATCACAGGATGATCAGTCACTGGAAATCACGCAGAAAAGGTCACCACCAGGGAGCTAACACAGGGTTCTGGGAGCGCCCACCGTGGAGCCATTACAAGGCTGTTGCTCGGTCCTGGGAAGGTGGCTTCATGCAAAACAGTTGTGCGAGGAGGTAGTTATTCAGAAAGGAACAGCCTCACTTGCTTACGCTGTCGAAAGGAGCAGATTCAGGGGTTCAGGGAGCTGGCCAGAGTCACATGGCCAGAGACCAGTGCGTGTCCACCTAGCCCAGGGCTAGCCCCACTCTCCTCCCTTGGAAGGTGTCCTTCCTGTTGTCAAGGAGCCTACGGACTAGAGAGTCTGAAAGCCTCTGTGCCCACTGGGCTTCTGCTCTGTTTGGCTCAGCGTAAATCCCAGCCCCTGTCTGCTTCTCAGTCTTCTCACCTCTGAGGTGGAGGGGTGGGGCCGGATGACTGCCAGTAGGAATGCCGGTCACAAGTCCTGCATCATAAAACGAGGGACTGTAGATTAAGAAACCAAGTCCATAGCTGAGTGTCAAGGATTATGAGAAAGGAGCAGACGGTATCCAGCCACTCTCGGTCTTCCAAATAATAAAACTGAAATCAAATCAGCATCACCAAGTCTTACGGCTTTTGTTTCCCACGGGAGCTAAGATAGCTCAAGGTCATGCAGCACGGCTGGGGGAAACAAGGGCCACCGGCGGACGCCTCTCTTCAGGGGCCTGCAGGCAGAGCTGGTCGTGCTGGCCCCTGGTCCCCGCTTACGTTCACAGTTCAGGGGTATAATCGCCCGTTTCTACTCCGTCTGCCTCCCAAAGACCAGTCCAGAACCCGATCTTCTTAAGCTCTGCTTTGTCTCTGCGGAATACTCCACCTGCCACGTAGCAGGTGCTCAATAAATGAAAGTAGCCCTCCCATCCCCAGCCCACACACAGACTGAAATGAGGATAATAGCATCTACAGGTCTTTATACTACAAGGGTCTGTTCTCCTCTCCCCTATTCCCCAGTCTGTCCATCTAGACCCTACTGTAACAACCTCCACATGGGACCCTAACAGCAAACTTATGCTACTTTTCAGAAAAATAATGCGACAGCTCCAAGCGATGTCCCTCCACCTTCAGGGAGACTTCCTGCAGCTGTCTCCCATCTCTGGTCTTCTCTTTTCGTTAGGCTAAAATGCCATTCTCTCCATGAGCTGTCAGGATGTGCTTGCCCTTGCCTCACCGCTGGGATGGCCACGGTGTCCGCCATGACTTTGGCCAACCCCGTCAGTGGATATCACTCCTTAGCTGCTTTACCACTGACGTCAGTCTGGGAGGCTGGAGCAACCTGCGCCCTTGAGATTCCCCTTTCATCAACCATTCCTTCCTCGGACAGGACACTAGCCTCCTGATACAGGTCAGAAGGCTAGATCCTGGGCCAACACTTTATTTCTTAAGGCTGTCCCCTGTGCCCCACCTTCCTGCCACTCCCCCAAACTCCCAGACCCTGAAATGAATTCAAGGCAAGTTCTTCCCACTTTGGGAGGTTATACCTAACAGTGCCTACACTTTAAACCTGCAAAGCACACGCATCTCCTCTACCAAGTGCCAGGGTCATGTGCATTAAGGGATGGCCCACTGAAAACAAACCACACCAAGCAGCTCGAAGGAACGGCCACACTTGAGACAAGTGCAAAATTCAAAAGCAGGCCATGATTAAGCCTTGAGTTTGCTTCCGAAACCCTTGCCGCCCCCCCCGCCCCCCGCCCGCTGCGGTGACACACGTGGGCCGACACGGCATCTAAGCATACCCCGGGAAGCAGACCGCAGCCCTCCCTGGCGCCCGGGGATTACAGGGCAGGGCTGAACGCAGCGGCAAGAACCGAGAAACAAAGCCTTCTGTGAAACCAGAAACCACACAAGGTCACAGAAACAGCAAGAACTTGTAAATCCCAAAAGCCCTTCGGTAAGGAATTTTCCTAAGCACCTGTATCCAGTGTGGAACCGACGGCAGGCCTGACACATACCTGAGGTGATGCGAGCACAGGTGCAGCCACCCCACCAGAAAGACCATTCAAGGTCACGGGCGACCGAGATGTGCTTCCCGTCGCAGGGTTATCTGTGGAGTGACCTCCAGGAACTGAACAAACCACTGCTTGGAAAACTTGCCTGTGAGGAGACAGACAGGGTCCTGGCTCATGAATGTGGCCTCAGGTGAGTGAAGGGAGGTCAGGGCGGAGCAGTCCTGATAACAGGTGACTAGACCACACCTGTTCAGAGCCCCGGACTCAACCCAACCCCAGGCAAGGGGCTCGGGCGTGGGCGAGGGCAGCTGAAGAGGCATTTACAGTCACGCTTGCGGAGTCAAGTAGTTAGAAGGCAGCTTTGCTAATAACTAATAAGCCTTTAAAAAAAAAAGAAAGAAAGAAAGAAAGAAATACAATCTCTCCTGCCCCTCCTGCCCTCCCTCCAGGAGTTTAAGGAAAATCACCGCAAAGAGAAAACCCAAGTCGGTCAAAAGTTGCTTAAAGGAAGTGCAATTACGAGTGATTGAGAAAGCCTACCTATGATTAAAGCCAGAAAGAAGGCTGTGTACTTGGCAAATGGTTGGCAATGTATTTAAGCAAATACTCTCTCAACCCTCCGGGGCATCCTTCCCTCCACAACACACCTCCCTAATTTGCAGATCTGCTCAACAGGCCAGCGATTCTCAAAGTGCGCTCCAGGACCCGTGGCGGAGGGGTCATGGGAAAACTTGTTAGAAGACCTGCTGAGTCAAAAGCCATGAAGGTAGGGCCAGTCAGGTGAGTTTTAACAAGCCCCCCGGGGGTTCCGGTCCCACAACCACACGTAGGGCAAGGATCCTTCAGCTGCTGATCCCTGGCCCAGCCTCCACTCACAGCCTCGGAGCCGGGGCAGAAGACCCTACCCCAAGGGCTCGTCCACACGTGGGGCCTTGGGACAGGCCATAGGTGGCGTGACCGTGATGGCAGCCGTGACAGGAGTCCCACACCTGTTGAGGTCAGCGGTCTCTGAACTTGTTTGCACGTGGTACTCTCCTGGGAGCTTTGAAAATACGGATGCCCTCCCTGCTGGCTGACGGTCAGGGCCATGCAAATCAAAGCCACAAGGAGACATCATCACCTCACACCTGTCCAAATGGCGAGGATCCAAAGGAGAGAGGACAGTAAGTGTTGTGGGGATGTGGGGAAAAGGCAAACCGCATGCACAGTGGGTGGGAATGCAAATCGGTGCAGCCACCTGGAAAGCAGTACCCAGACTCCTCAGAAATTAACAACAGAACCACCCTCTGCTTCAGCAATCCCACTGCTGGGTATATGTCCAAAAGAAATGAAATCATTATCAGGAAGAGATAGCCGCACTCTTGTGTTTGCTGCAGCACTGTCTGCAATAGACAAGTGGCAGGAACAACCTAAGTGTCCACTAATGAATGAATGGATAAAGAAAATATGATATGTGTATGTGTGTATACGTGTACACACACACACACACACACACACAAAACCAACAATGGAATATTATTCAGCCATAAAAAAGAAGGAAATCCTGCCATTTATGGCAACATGGATAAATCTGGATGTCATCATGTTAAGTAAGCCAGACAAAGACTGCACGGCGTCACTTACATAGAGAATCTCAATAAAATGTCAAACTCAAGAAACAGTAGAATGGTCTATTTTCCTTATAAGGAATCTGGGGCTAAGACAGGTTAATATTGCACTCAGAGTCATAGAGCCCCCAAATGGAGCCAGGACTCACACCCAGGGCTCCCCAGCTGGTGTATGAGCTTGGCCCCAAGTTCCCTGAGCTACAAAGTAAGCAAGTGAGACCCCACTTTCTACCCCTGATCTAAGACCCTCTGACCAGCTAGTACATTTCTTCCTGTTTTTTAAAAAAATTAAATTGCGTTAATTGTGATGAAATATACATAAAATTTACCATCTCAACCATTTTTAAGTGTACAGTTTACCAGCATGAAGTGCATTCACATAGTTGAGCAACCATCATCAATCATCATTCATTTATCTCCAGAACCCTTTTCATCACCTTGTAAAACCAAACCTCTGTGTCTATTAAACAAGAGCTCTCCACTCCCCTCCCCCAGCCCCTGGCAATCACCACTCTCCTTTCTGTCTATGAATCTGATTACCCTAGGTGCCTAATATAAATGGAATCAAACACTATTTGTCCTTTGGTGACTCGCTTACTTCCCTTAGCATAATGTCCTCTAGGTTCACCTATGTCCTGGCAGGTGTTGGAATTCTCTTCCTGTTTTAGGCTGAAAAATAGTCTATGTTTCTTCTTAAAGAAACAATTATCAATTTAAAAACTAAAGTCTATCATCAAGCTCTCCAATTCCCATTCTTGGGACACATGCACCAGTTCTGCGATCTGTGGTAAAGGAATCCCTCAACCCTTTGTGGGGAAATGTGCAAGAAGTTCTCAATTTTCAATCGCTGCATTGTATCTTGGACCAGGGGAATGCACTTCTGCAGCCTGAATCATGAGGGATTCAAGATGGTATTGTAGCCAGTCTCACTTAATATGCAACATTTCTCAGCACAGAAGAACTTAATCTGATTTGAGAGGGCTGAAGAAGGGCTCAGAAAACTGGAGTGAGTGGCCCTCCACTTTTAAGATCCTCTCCTTTTTATCATAGTATTACATCTAACCCATAGCCTAGTTCCTCACCTATTTCCAAATTGTGGCAGGTGACCAGCAATCAACTCCAAAGAATAAAAAGAATTGATTAAAACTGATAATACAATAAAGGGGATTTGCTCAAAATTGAAACATAAAGAAAGAGGGTGGGTTTCAGGCACAGTTTGCTCTGGGTTTCTACTCTGTGTTTCCGTGATTCTCCCTGTCCTGTCTCCTCACTGGCTTTGTCTTCAGGCTGGCATCCTTCATGATCATAAGATGGCTTTCGCGCCAACTGGAGCGATGTGCAACCTTACACTATCTTTCAGAACTTCTCTTAGGGTACTGACTTTATCCCTTATGATCAAGTAAGAGTTCACAGGTGCTTTGATCTTCCCTAACTATGTGTATTTTTATAACACTGAACTTCCAAGCCAACAGCCACCATATTTATCTTTTAACAAATGACAATCAGTCTAAGCCCTGAGTTTTGTACAGTCCCCAACATTCTCTGGATGGGAATCCATCTGGGGGAGGGCGTGGAGACATTCTGAAACAGGAGCTGCTTATCTAGCAGGCAACGGCAACAATGAGAAGAAGTATTTGGCCACCGTAGACAGGGAAGAAGACGCTCAAAATTCCCCACTGGAAATGGTTTTCTAACTCTCTTATCTATACTCAGCCAGCAGTGGCCTGAGGTGAGGATCATAACCAGGATTGAACTTCAGAAAGACACATGTAAATGGTCTCTATAAACTTAAATGTTTGGGGCACCTGGGTGGTGCAATTGGTTGAATGTCTAACTCTTGGTTTTGGCTCAGGTCTTGATCTCAGGGTCCTGGGATCAAACCCCACATGGGGCTCTGTGCTCAGCACGGAGTCTGCTTGAGATTCTCTCTCTCCCTCTCCATCTGCCCTTCCTACTCTTGCTCTCTCTCTCTCTCTCTCTCTCTTTCTCTAAAATAAATAAATAATTTTTTTAGAAATGTTAACCAGTGATTTGAATCAGGGAGTGGTAATGATGACCTCAGTCTGAGGAGAAGGGGAATGACTCTCCCCACTGGCCTTCCATATCCCCCCAGCTCAAAAGCAAACACAGCCCTGTGATCGAAAGGTAGTTTACGTAAGATCTTTACTTATCTGCCCTGAAGAAGTGACTACAGATCATGGCTGCTACTCCCGTTCCACACTCCTCCTCCCGTTTGGACCAAAGTTTAAAAAAAACAAAAGTGTAACAAAAATATCAGTCACTTTCAAAAAGTTCCTTTTTCCAGGGACAAGAAAGTATTAATAAATCAACAAAGAAATATTCACAAATCCACATTAGGAATTTTTAATGCAATGGGTATAATATTTATCTCCTACATTTTTTAGGTCAGAAAACTTATCATCCAACACCTGTTTCATGTTTTGAGAAAATTTCAAATTATTCCACAAATGTCATAGGGTCCTACCTTAAAGGAAAAAATCATGCTTTCGGTTCAATGTAAATTCTGTTTATTCACAGTTCGGGGATCTCACTGGAGAAGCCCTCAGTGCGTGTGTATAAAGAACATAAGCAACGTACTCATTTTTTAAGAACTCAGCTGTGCAAAGGTCTTTCTTCACCTAAGTGGCTATGAACGCACCACTAGAGGGGAGACATTTAAGTTATTCCCAGGCTGTTGAAATACTAAAAGCTTCCTGCCTACTTAACCAAAAAATTGCAAGGGGACCTGGTGGGCTTAGTTGGTGGCACATGTGACTCTTGATCACAGGGTGGGGAGTTTGAGCCCCACAGTGGGGGTGGAGTTTACTTTAAAAAAAAATAAATTTAATTTAAAATTGTAGGCAGGGTGGGGGAAAAAGGAGGAGGAAGGGAGAGAGGAAGGAAGGGAGGGAGGGAGAGAGGGAAAGTAAGCTTGAGTCTCAGTAACCTCATAAGTAGGCTGCTGGTAAATGGCAAACAAGGGATAATTTGGGCTTTGTAAACAATTGCCAATAACCAAATAATGCCAACTTAAGCCTGCCCTTAAATTTTTTTCCTGTCCCTTATCACTGAAAATGTTCACTCTGAAACAAAAACCGTATCTCTTGCACACTGCCTGTTCACAGATGAGCTGCTGCTGGGAAACCTAAGCCCCATTGGGAGATCTGTTCTCTCCACGATGCCTGTGGGGCTCACTGAAGATCTCTGCTCTGCGGGCAGATTCTGGTGTCATCAACGGCCTCATCTTCCACAACACTGTCTCCTGGGTATCACTCCATATGAAACGTAGCTTACTGGTCAAAGCCGTGGCCTTGTCCCTCCTCCTTGGCGAACACACATGCCTGTGTCGGCACATATACCTGCACAAGAGTTCACTCCCTTCACAGGAATCAGGGAACCCCTAGGAAACAAGATAGTAAGGAAAAGGAGGAAGAGGGAAAGATGGGCAAACAGAGGGGAGGGGGATTGGAAGCAGCGTGCGGGAAAAGGAACCCACAAATCCTAATTCACACTGTTCTCCAGAAAACTGCATGTCGGCTGTCCCACCACCTGTTAGAAAGAGAAAAGGAGGATCTAGATGCGAGTGAGCTTTCCGGTCTCCAGCCCGGGCACGTGGATTAAGGATGTATAGATGGTTGGAGTACACAGAAACAGCAAGGCGACCACCAACTCCCCCCACTCAGAGGGTCTCACCAGGTCCAAGCCCAGCCCCCACCCACAGTCCCCACTCAGAGCTTCATCCATGGGTTGAAGTCATTCTCCAACTTGAGCTGCTCAAACACACTGCCGTGCAACTATTAAGACTGCACCAGGACCCTCTTGTTGACTAGGGATTTCTACACATTTAGGGGGCAGAAAGCTCTTTGAGAGTTTAGTGATGATTTAGAAACCCTCTTACCCGAAACAATGCATATCGGTTTTGATCCCTATTGAGGGGCTCATGGGCTCCCCATACTCTGAAGCTGCGCCTCACCTCCCCAGTGCAAAGGTCCTCAGGGTAAAAATGAATGCCCAACCCATCTCTTTCCCCAACTTGTGACTCCTAACAGAGGGTCACTGGGTCAGTCTGAGGGCTCTCATTACCACCTCGAGATGTGGAAGTCACAGTGACATGGTGGTGATCCAGGATTCCACATCATAGATGAATTCCAATTTAGATGCTCGCCAGGGTGCAGAACCAGGGTAGCTCTTGGAGGCAAGGGGCTTGAGAAGCATCTAATGGGCACTTAACATCCAGAGATCTCCAGAGAACAAGGAATGAACCCAAAGACCCCAGCAAAGCTGAGACAACACACGGGCATAACCTGCGACGGAAGGAGAAGGACAACCTCAGCTCCCACGGTACAGAAATTTTGTCTGGAAACCCCTTGGCTCATGTGCCATGACGTGTAAATTAAAAACAAACAAACGAACAAAACAACAACAACAAAACCCCACAGCAATGGCTTCTGAGCATCAAAGTCGTGCTGCTGGCTACTTGCAGGAATGTGAGAGAGAATCATAAACTCCCAAGCAAAGTAAGACCGAGAAAATAACCATGTCGACAATGTCTAATGAAAGTGCCAATAAGCCGCCTTCGTCTCCTGATCTAATTAAACCTTTTCCACAAACGCCAGCAATCAATAAAGAATTATTTCTTATTCAATTTGGACTTCAGTATTAATTCCTAGCAGCGCAACACTCTGGGATCCTGAGAGCATCTGAGAAGTTCTGATCTATTTCTTCCAAGTGCAGAAGGAAGGGCTGATGCCGGGGCATCTCCTTACCCTCCCTGCTCATTTATGCAGCGCCTGTTGCTAGAAGGAGGGCTTCAAAGGCCCCCAGGAGCGCGCCTGGGCATACGGCTCCCGGACTCTTCCCAGAAAAAGAACAGAAGGAAGTCAGCAGAAAAGGTGAGAATAAGAGTTCGCTTCCATTCATTTTCTGACACCTTGTACTTGTCAGAGCAAAAATAGGCAGATCTGGCAACACTTTTAAAAGCTTGAAGTGATTTAAACAACACGACGCACAGCGCATCCCTTCATGGACCAGTCAGATGCGCGCCGTGAGCGCAGAGATGGGCTGCTTCTGGACACTCTTCGCTCCCGACGAAAATAGCAATTCTTTGTTTCACATTTTTCACAAAACTAAGCCGAATATGTATTTACACACTTAAAACTGTGGCTGATTCTTTTGATACAGAAATCTGTGTCAAAGGAGCTAAAACAACGGGTGACATCAAATAAACTATTTTTTCCAACAGATAGATATCAAAGCAGATTCACATTTCCACTAAATTTATTAATAGGTAAGCTCTGAGGGGCCAGAGTTGTGGCACTCTTTCCTTTTAAATCTGAGACCTCTGAGGGTGCCTGGGGGGCTCAGTTGGTTGAGCATCCGACTCTCAAAACTCAGCTCAGGTCTTGATCTCAGGGTCATAGGTTCAAGCCCCACGTTGGGCTCCATGCTGGATGTGTAGCCTACTTAAAAAAAATAAAATAAAATCTGATACCTCTGGAACAATACCACAATGTAGAAAGGGCATCTGATGAATATTTTCTTTGGAGAGACTACCTATTGACTGAAATCAGTTACTGAAATCAATCAATCAATTAATCAATCAATCATCTCAGTGCAGCTGAAGGTGTCAGGAGACATCGTAGGCCCCAAGGTTGGTATGTATGAGAAGAGAAGCTGTGGGTTTTCACCGGGCAGCCAGGGGGACAAAGAGGCCACCATCTCCTCCAACAGTTTTGTTTCTCTAACAAAAGTTTGTCTTATCCATCAACCTGAATTTCTACCTCATTGCTAAAAGGCACACGCCACTCGGCTACAGTCTGCAGACAGAGGAACTCCGGGAATTTCTATGATTTAGCAACATTCTCAGGAAAACATCACCCCCACACAAACACACAAATATTCAAACAATGCTAAGGATCTGACTTGGGAGATAGGACGGGCACAGTGCTTGCCTCTTCCCGATCAACCGCGCCCGCCCGGAGGTGGCTTCCCCCAACCAGCCAGCGATGCTGGCTGCTGAGGCGAAACCAAATGGTTTCAGATGGAAAGTTCCGCTCGCGTTCACTACCCCTCTTCATCCTATTTTAAGTAAGAACCATATGTTTTAATCCATTAAATTCCATCATGTCTAAAAACATTTATCTTGGTAAAAACCTACCTCCAAGATCCTTGCACTTGCAAACTGTTGAATACCGACAACAAACACTATTTCCTGGGTTATGTGAAACATTTATAAAACTTTTCCACTACACGTTTATCTTCAAACAGCTTTTAGAGGGGAAACATGACCTTACTTTTGGTCCCAATTTTTCTAAATTCTGTGGCGAGGTAGAAGACAACACAAACCCATCCAACCAGATGATGGTGGTTCTATCTCATGGACCAAAGCACCCTTTCCTACTTCATGGCTACAGCAACCCTGGCAAGAGTGGCACTCTTAGACAGATCCGCGGCATGGAATTATAGCCTACCTGGAAGAGAAAAAATGGAACAGAATAATCCATGCTCAGCAAAGATTCCATCCATCGGAGCTATTCAATACAACACTATTAAGATCATTCACCCCCAGTACGCTTATCAAGAGATTACATGAAGCACCTAATGCATGCATGTAAAAATGAGCTATTTCCAAAGAATGATCCAGAGAACACAAAATAAATACAGATGGGAAAATTAATGATCCCCAGTGACCACTCCAAAACACATATCTGGGTTTCTAAGAGCTCAGACAGCACCACTGGGAGAGTAGCCAACTACGTGGGGAGGGTTCAGGGTTGAAGGCATCCCTGGGGGAAGCCCATTCCGACATCACACAGTGCCAGATGATGTGGCTGGCTGGATGTGTTAAAGTTCTTCTACAAACAGAATTATCCATTTGTTACTTGCTTAAGTAATCTCCTATTGCTATTTTCACAGAAATTTTAATAAGCTAATTAATTCAATACAGAATTATAGGTATAAGATGATCATGACAAAATAATTTAGAAAAAATCAGTAGGCTTGTTTCCTACCACCCACAGGAACTGTATCAACTTTGGCAAAGGTTGACACTGTGAAAATTTTTAAAAAGTGGACTAAAAAGTGGACACGGGCATATCAAGATGGGTCCTTGAGGACCCACAGAGTTATGATCAAGAAATGAGTAATTCAGTCACCAACTACTCAAATCCTACAGATGTATTAAGAGTATATCTTCAGATAGGGTGCCTGCCTGGCTCAGTCAGTACAGCATCTAACCTGATCTCAGGGTTGTGAGTTCGAGTTCCACACTGGGTATAGAGATCGCATAAATAAATAAAACTTAAAAAAAAAAAAAAAGAATATACCTTAAGCTGTCTTAAGAATGACCCTTAAAAAAAAAAAAAACACCACCACAAAAAGAACGATCCTTGAAGTACAGAATATAATGATTTATTATCTTTCAACAGATTAAAGATCTCATATTAACCATTCAGAATACTGAAATTTTCAGAACACCCACTTTGTCCTTATTTGGCTGAAGTACATAAGCGCACTATGCAGAAAAGTGAGGAAAAGTGGGTGTGGGAATCGAAAGAAGTGTGGTTTCACAATCTGCACAGTTTGGTGGGAGGGTACAAAGATTTCCAGGGATTTGGAAAGCCTGGTGGAATTCAGCTCCTCACTTGCGTGCCGGTCAGTCTAATAGTACTGAGTTTATTTAAGGCTCAGAAATAATGAACTAGAGAAATTCTGGTTCAGTGGAAAATGCTTCTGGGGTACCCATATGACCGAAGAATGCAGGGCGCTTGCATGACCCTGTGCCCACCTGTGGTCCAGCCTCACTCCATGTGCAGCTCCCAGACCTATACCCTACCCGGGGCTCTGCTCTTCCCCTTGCCCCAGCCCGGTCCCCCAGCTCTGCCAATGCCACCCCAGATAACTGGAAGCCTTCTCCATGTGCATGCTCCAGGACATCCACCACGAGCAGCTCAGCACCAGCCCGGAAGTCTGTCCCAGTTCTGACAGACTTGTCCCAAAAGTCATCTCCTCCCCCACCACTGGACTGTGAACTAGAAGATGGTCTCCGGGAGTGATGCCAGGTGCATAGCTGGTCCCCAATACGTGTTGGCTGAGAACTGAGCTGTGAGATCCTGGGGAAATTTTTCTGCAATGCTACACTATTGTAAAGAATGTAGCCATTCTAAATTAACGTAAGGTTAGCTTGAACTATAGAAATAAGAGTTACCTCGTAACTGTTAGCGATCATCTGTTTAAAGTGCTCTAACTTCTACTGTTCAGATGCATTCTAACTAACCATCTCTAAGAAGTGCTGGCATGACTGTTCAGTTTCTGAGAGGGAGAAAGACAGAGAGAGATAATGTACTCACTGTGTTTCCAGCCCAGGATAAAGACTGAGATGTTGAGTCCTGGGTTTATGCAATAAAGAGCAACTCTTGTGGATAAACACAAACGTGGTATATCCATACAATGGAATATTATTTGACTGTAGAAAAGAATGAAGGGCTGATACATGCTTCACCATGAATGAGTCAGTTCGTATGAAGTGTCTGGAATGAGTATATCCATAGAGACAGAAAGCAGACTGATGGTTGCCAGAGGCTGAGAAGAATGGGCAACACGGAGGGGGGAGCAACTACTGAATGGAAACAGGGTTTCCTTTTGGAGTGATGACAATGTTTTAGAAAGAAATGTTGGCTGCACAGCACTGTGAATGCACCAAATGTTGCTGCACTGTTCACTTCATGTCATTAATGATATGTGAATTTTATCTCAATAAAAAAAAATAATAAACTTGCTTTTTTTAAAAAAAAAGATTTTATTTATTTATTTGACAGAGAGAGATCACAAGTAGGCAGAGAGGCAGGCAGAGAGAGAGGAAGGGAAGCAGGCTCCCTGCTGAGCAGAGAGCCCGATGCGGGACTCGATCCCAGGACCCTGAGATCATGACCTGAGCCGAAGGCAGCGGCTTAACCCACTGAGCCACCCAGGCGCCCTAAACTTGCTTTTTTTAAAAAAGCAAATCTTTCATCATACACATCAGAAAAAAAGTCTTCCAACATACTCTCAGTGGCTCTGAAAACACACAGGCACCTCCTCGGTGGAGATATAGATTTGTAAACAGCGTAAGAAATTATCATTCAAACAGTGTCCTTAAGAACATATACTGGAAATTGTTTCAATTAAGTTCAGTATCCTCTGTTATTCTATTATCTCTAAAAACTCTTCACAATATTTATAAAGTGCCCCCATTCCTGTGCTGAAAGCCTCTATTTGGAATGAGATCTAATTTCCCTTATTTGGTAAAAGTCCCCGGAATTCTCCTGTATGTAATGCCTTTGCAGCAAACGCCACACCAACATTCTATGTGTTACTCATAAAGGCTGATGATTTCAGCATCTGAATAATTTATTCTTTGCTTACAAAACTTCTCTTTTTTCTTCTGTGATGATAAAGGTAGTGTAACAAAGTTTTTTTTAGAGAAAAAGCTTATTTGTGACTATTCCTCCATTCTGTTATAAATTACAACACTCTTGGTGGCTTTTTCTGATTAATAAGGAGAAAAGTTACATACCAGTTCAGACACAAAAGCCTCATGCGATTAAAAGCTCTACTACACCACGAAAGGCTGATTCTGTAGTGAAGCAGACCGAAGGAAGAAAAGTTGTTAAATATGCAAACTGAGCATCTATTTATTGCTAATACGGCAGCCACGAGAGCAAATCAGATGCAATGCCAAGGGCTCCCATCAACAGTATTTTCTCCGGGGGCGCCTGGGTGGCTCAGTCAGCCAGGTGGCCAAGTTGATTTTGGCTCAGGTCATAGTCTGGGAGTCGGGGGACTGAACCCTGTATGTCTTCGGGCTCGTGCTCCGTGTGGAATCTGCGGGTCCCTCCCTCAGATCACATGCTCTCTCCCTCCCTCCCTCCGTGTCTCTCTCTCTCTCTCTCTCTCATAAATAAATAAATAATCCTAAAAACAAAAACAAAACAGTATTTTCCCCAGGATAATCAAAAAGCTGAAACACGCACCCTACCGGGCACACACACAAGGCCAGGCCCACTCCTGAGCACCCAGGATGGGAACAAATGCCCTAAAACAACATATACTCTCGCTGAGAACCACTCGCCTGAACAGGGTCATACTCGGCATCACAGCTGCAGGGCGCTGACAGAAGGGTACGGCCATCCCGCATGCATCCCATTACTGAAAGCGTGTCCCACATTCGCTGTAATGTTATTCACAACGGCCAGGATATGGACAACTGAAATGCCTGTTGATGGATGAATGGATCAAGGCCACGCGCGTGCACCCACACACACGCACACACAAAACCCCCCAAATATTATTCAGTCATAAAAATGAAGGAAATCCTGCCATTTATGACAACCTGGATGAACCTGGAAAACATGAGGCTAAGTGAAATAAGCCAGACAGAGAAAGATAAATACTGCATGATCTCACTTATTTTTTTTTAAATTAAAGATTTTATTTATTTATTTGAGAAAGAGAGGAAGTCAGCACAGCAGGGGGAGGGGGAGGCAGAAGGAGAGGGAGAAGCAGGCTCCTCACTGAGAAAGGAGCCCGATGCGGAGCTCAATCCCGGGACCCTGGGATCATGACCGGAGCCGAAGGCAGAGGCTCACTGATGGAGCCACCCAGGCGCCCCGTGAACTGCCTTATATGTGGAATCTAAAAAGTCGAACCTGTACAACCAGAGGGTAGAAAGGTGGTTGCCAGGGGCTGGGAGTCGGGAAAAGGGGAAATTCTGCTCAAAAGGTGCAAACTTGCAATTATAAGGTGAACACACTATTAGGGCTTCATGTACAGCATGGAGACTAGAGCTAATACTCTATCATATACTTGAAATTTGCTTAAAAGGTAGATGGGAAGTGCTCTCAGTATACACACGGGAACGGCGACAATGTGCGGTGATGGATGCGTTCCTTAATTCAACCGTGGCCATCACGTCACCATGTGTATGTGTATTAAATCATCGCATTGGGCACCCTAAAAAACTTGGTTGTGCTGACCGTTGCATGATTCTGAATATACTAACAGCCACTGAATTGTACACTTTAAATGGGTGAACTGTATGGTATGTGAATAGTATCTTAATAAAGAAAAATAATAATAATAATAAAGGCACTGTATGCCATTTACAGGAACACAGGCCTGACCACCACCTGCAGAGGAAGGTCAACAGTCCTCACCTAGTCAGGTGGCCTCTAAGGGACTCTTTGGCCCAAGCATTCAAAACAAAGGCATAAAAGAGGTTAAACCACTCACCCCAGTTTTAACAAGAGAATCCGTGCCAGGATTTAAGGTTACGACTTGGATGAGAAAAAGATCCAGAGGTTTCTAAAGGGAACCCATACCAGTCCCAGGGTCAGGACCATTAACAAGCTTTAGAATGCTTCACACATAGGGGAAAGGTGGGTGGGGGCTGGGGGCAGGCCAACTGCTTCACACCGGGATGACAATGGACATAAGGCTTTGTTCTTTAAAAAAAAAAAAAAAAATCCCAAACAAGAATCCCAACCATGTTAGTTACACAATGTCAACTGTGCTAAAAACAAGAAAACGAACATGGCCTGGGGATGGATTCTTTGCTTTCCAAGATTTGTTTGTGACCCCTAATTCACAGGCTATAGGACAACGCTCCAAATTAACAAAACGGCAGAGGGAAGAATCTAAATGCATTGAGAAAAATGAAGTTAGAATGAAAAAATATCTCCCTGGCTAGACTATGTAAGCTGAACACCATAGAAGATGTCCACAGTAAATAAGAAAAGCGTCTCCACACCCCACTTTGCACATTACAATGGTTTTCATTTCCTCACGTGTTTACTTTTTCTTTTAAATTTAGCTTTAAATTTAAAAATATCTGAATGCATGGGATCTCCCAAACAGAGAAATTAACCTTCGGATGGGAATGCATTTTTGAAAGATGCACTTTTTTTTTTTTTAATTTATAACTTTTTTTTTTGACTAGGTATTCACACAGTTTGAGAACCAAAACGCTATCCATAGGTACAAAAGGAAGTAATCCTTTTCAGTAGTTTCTTATAGGTGCTTCCATTTCTTGACGCCAGTGTCATAGTCACTGCACATGTACAAGAGTGACTGCTGTCATCAGACCAAGCCAGCTGCATCATCGCTAGAGGCGGGGAAAGGCACTGTGGTCCCCATATGGAAAATCAGCCGTACACATCACCCATGCTCCGAAACTGGGAATAAATGTCAGGAAGGCGAGACTGGCTGATAGAACAGGTAAAGAATAAAACTGTGTGCAATGAAGGCGTAACAGAAACAGTGTTATCTGTTTCTCCCCCAAGACGATGAGCTCCGTGAAAGCAGGAACAAGGGTGAGTTCATCACGGTACCACCCCCACCCCCAACCTCTGCCCACACGAGCATGAGGACTGGCGTATGACAGGTGTCCAATAAATGTTACAGGAGTGAATCTACCAATATATATTCCATCCTAAGGAGTTAGGGATTGAAGGGGACCTGAAAGAAAGGAAGGATATGGAGATACCCATAGAAGGCTTTTCTGGCAAGAACAATGGCTAATGCTTGGGTCAGAGGGGTGAGGGACTATTGTGTGGGAAGGCCACTCAAGTGTCTACCTCAAAGCCCAGCAGAAAGGACAAGTCCCCACAAAGCTGTATGCAGGACAAGGGCATGTCTGGCCTCCGTACCCTAGGCTCTGGCCAACGCACCCTGACTGGTCTCAGACAAGCTCTGGAATCAAGTCCTGAGGGCTTCACCCCTGGCTGCGTCCGTCTCTGTGAAATGTTAGAGGAAGTCATTTCCTTACCTGCTCTGGATGTTCTTCCCTCCATATCCATTCCCCTTCCTGCCTCTTTAAGACTTCGTAGCCAAACCCCCCCGCCACACACATGGTTCTGGAATGTGCTCTTCCTCCCTCCTGACTTGTCCCTGAAACTGATCTGGGACCCAGCAGAAACTGGAAAGCCACGCGGTGACAGAGCACCCTGATTCCCGTGGGTGACAGTGGCATGTCTCCATGAGACCTCAAGCCATCTGAGCCAAGGACAGTCCATAACAGATGTGCAAACACCCAAGTGTTCTGCTGCGCCCTTGCAGACATGCCCGTGGGAGAACATTCTGGAACTCAGAGCTAGGGCTGCCTTGAACACAGAGCTTCTGAATCCCCGCAGCAGAGCTGGTCCCCAGCCACTGGTCAGATGGCACCTAGACCTAGACTTCACCAAGAGGATAGCTTGACTCTATGCTAAACTTGTCTCTAGTTTATTTGACATTTGGCACGAAGAGGCTATTCAGAGTATAAGTCACTTTAAAGTGTTTTAATTAATTAGAAATCAAAAAGCCAATGATACCAGCCAAGAGGAGAGTTGAGCAACAGTCTCCTCCCGCCTTTCATCACTTGCGATGCTCTTTTTGGCCTGTCTCAAATGGTGGGTCATCACCGGGAAACCAAAGAAACACAACTTCTTACATAACACCCTCCAAGCCGGGCAGAGACTGGGAGTTCCCAAAAACAGAATCTCCCATCTTGCCAAAAAAAGAAGAGATCCTAAAACCTCCTGCATGGCCGTGGAGAGCTGGAGAAGACACACTGCAGGCATCGCGAGCTGGAACAGGGCTGGCCTCCCCGCTTGTCCAAGGGCGACCCAGCAGACGCCCACTGCAGAAGCCGGCTTGCACCTGTCCACGCTGATGCGCGCTCAGCTCGGCTGGAGGCGCACAAGGACCCGTGTAAATGGTCAAAGTGTTCGCATCTCACAGTAAATAATGGCACTTGTATTACAGCTATCGTTATAAAAATCTGTAACACTTCAAGAGACCATTATGGGGCTATTAAAAAGATATTGCATTCAGTTTTCAAGATGACTTAGGCAGAATGCCATTGCTGTGGTAATTACTTTATTTATCACTATGTAAACGGACCTTACTGCTTCATTAAAAAAGAGAAAAATGATGGTGTTCCCTCGCATCAACCAGGCAAAAGTGGCAGCGAAGGCAGCGGCCCCGTCGGCAAACACTGGTGGACGGAGATAGGAAGCAAGTCTCCGAGGGGCAGTGCGACAGGCGGCTGACCCATCTGAGATGTGAAAAGCTTAGCAGCTTTAAGGAACCTCATAAGTGACACCGTGGTTGAGCCTCACACAGCGAGCGCAGACACCCGTGTTCACAAACTTGAATGCACAGGCCTGATACACAAGAATATTCTGAACAGAATATGTACCCAAGGAATGCAAAAAAAGATACCTTGAAAATATTCAACTTCACAAGACATATTGCCGCGGACCCCTACCAGACATAAAGATAATAAAAAGTTTAAAAAAAAAATTTCAGTATGGAAGGGGTTAAGTAATCTGAGCTACATGCATAGCAACAATTTCCAGGTTCTTGCTTGTGTTGCCAATTTTGCAAGGACGTGTAACTCTTTCTGCAGCACCTCTGCAGTAACAGGAGTTCATCCAACAGACCACAGAGGAGGCCCTTCTTCTGGGATGCGAGGGAAGGTATTTCCCATGTCATCCCACCAACGTCGGACCAAACCGTGCTGGTACTTGGGCGCTTAAATCCTAAGATACTGAAAAATGGGGGAAACACACTTAATTCCAAAGACAAGACTGGCATGAAGATGAAGAATGAGCACACAGAGTTTTAACCTAATGCTGCAGTCCTTTCTGGGGCACCCAATGCCACTTTCTATAAATAGCCCATGCATAAAAGCCATAAACACCTGCACAGAGATGCCGATACTAACACTCTCAAATTTGGGCTAAGCTGGTTAGGCATTTTGCCTCAAGGTTTTCAGCTGTGAAGAGAAGCAATGCCACCTTTCACTGCGTGTGTGTGTGTGTGTGTGTGTGTGTGTATCTACACGCTTCAGTCATATAATTAATGTTATTAACAAAGATTATTCCATTGCTAGGATGTATTATTCTCTGAATCAAGTGATGCAGGGGAGAAGATGCTGGGGGTGGGGAAGAAAGGTAAGAAGTAGAGTCCTTTCTGTAACAGAACTATATTCTGCATTGTGTTTCCTTTAAGGAATTATCCTAATTTCCACAATTAAATTAAGGGCAATCCCGCTCCACGGATGCATCCTGGTTCTCAGAGGTGTTTCCGAGTGCACATCTGTTTCCTACTTTCATCCCAAAGCACAGCAAGTAAAAATCTACTCTAACACGTTCTTTGTGGGGAAGATGGTGCCTGAGTGAATCCTCCTGATCCTCCTCCCCTTCCCAGTCCGCTCTTGGAAGGAGCAAGGACAACTATCTAAAAAGCTTGCAGGTGTTAGGGGCTTCGGAGGCCCTGGGATCCCTAGTGTCTGCAGGAGAGACAGCGGGCATGGTTCTCCACGGTCTTTGTAGCCGAGGGCCCACAGGAAGAGAAGCCTGGTGATCCTGCTCAAGCCACTGACCCAGCTGAAACCCAAGGGAGGGGGCTTCAAGGGAAGGTGGCACTGTTCCAAGCTGGTGGCCAGGGCTGGCTGGGGACAGAGCACCGGCGCCGCGGGGGATCTCTTTTCTCCCTGCTGTTATCTACCACCTGCCACTACCTTTGAGACACCAAGCTGGAAGCTGTACGGCTCCTGAGGGTAGCCATGAGCAGGCAAAGAAAAACCATGACCCACTGAGAAGGACACAGGAGCCCCAGGGAGGGTGACCAAGCCGAACTTCAAGCAGCACCTACAGAAGTAAAACCAATCAGGCAGAGGAGAATGTTAACGGAAATGTAATGAGAACATACGTGGAGATGCAAGTGAAGCATAACAGCTTTGTGATTCAAAATAAAAAACCATTTAAAAAACCTAAAAAAAAAAAATAACAGGAAAGCATAAAGTCTCCGTTCAGTGAGGTGAACCAATTGTAAAGATCTGCTATATAACACTGTCCTTATTACTGTATGATACACTTAAAAATTCGCTAAGAGGGTAGATCTCATGGAAAGTGTTAGCACAACAAAATAAAATTTTAAAAATAAAAAATAAAATTCACAGAAAGTATCTATTGCTCTAGAGTATGAAATTAATGTTTTGGAGGATGAAGGAGAAGAAATGCACGGGTGCCTGGGTGGCTCAGCTGGAAGAACACGTGACTCTTTTTTTTTTTTTTTAAGATTTTATTTATTTATTTGACAGACAGAGATCACAAGTAGGCAGAGAGGCAGACACAGAGAGGGGAGAAGCAGGCTCCCCGCTGAGCAGAAGGTCTGATTCGGGGCTCGATCTCAGGACCCTGATCATGACCTGAGCCAAAGGCAGAGGCTTTAACCCACTGAGCCACCCAGGTGCCCCAGCATGTGACTCTTGATTTCAGGGTCATGAGTTCGAGCCTCACGTTGGATGTAAAGGTTACTTAACTATAAAATCTTAAGAAGAAGGAAAAGGAGAAATGCACGTAATTCAAGAGTAAGGAATAGGAACATGGAATTCATGAGTCCGAAGATACGAAGCTTGGAGGACGGATCAAGGAGATACAGAGAGCTACACGCAGTACAGGAGCTGGGCAAATGGGTATCCTGGTGGATGAACCAGGGATTGGATACTGGTGTGCTAGGAGAGAAAGCGTCACTTGCAACACTTAGTCACTGTTGGAACTGAAAAGAATGTAACTTTCAAGTTAACAAGGGAACTGTTCAATTACCACGGGGATTGAGAAACCCAAAACAAAGTAATAAGGGACAACCACTGAGTAAGGTGAAAGCAATCAAGCAACATGTCTCAGTGATTACAATCGAAATGGACAAGGCAACATGTCCCCATGAAAAGACGAAACTGTAATACTGGATTTTAAAAGTCCAGCTCTGTTTAACGACAACAACAAAAAGGGACCTACCTAAAACAAAGTGACAAGGTTTACAAGTGAAGAGCTGAACAAAGGTATATCAAGCAAGTATAAATAAAAAGCCAGTAAGGGTGGCAATACTGAAATCAAAGGAAAATTCAAGGCCATCAGCCAGACAGTGAGATATTATATAAGGACAAATACGCAACCTGAGGCAAATGTAAGAATTATAGATCTTTATGCATCAAACAAAATGGCAGGTGAACTCATTAAGCAAAAGCTGTAAAAAAACAGTCAAGTTAAAAAATTATAAAAGATAGTTGAACCTACCATTCAAGTTGACAGTTAATGACAAACAAGGATTTGGAGGCTCTAGTTGAATAGAATATCATCAGGAAGTTTGATTCACTCAATATAAAAAAATGGAGTTCTGTGCTCTACAGAGGGTATGGTTTTTCAATGTCCACGGAACAATTAAAAATTGATCATATACTTAGACACAAGTAAACTTTAATGAATCCCTTCAGACGGAGATTTCAGAGCTACATCACAGATCATAACAAAATATCAAAAGAAGCATAAGGTTTAGGGATGTGCTCTGAAATAATCTCAGAATCAAAAGGCAAATATTTTAATTACAAGCCAACTAAAAAATAACAAAATGATTAATTCTCCAAAACCAAAGGTACATAGCTAAAGCTGTTCCCAAAGAAAAGTGGTAGCCTGAAATGCTCTTACTTTAAGACTAAAAGGAAAATGAGATAGGCATTCAACTTAATAAGAACTAAGTCAAAAGAACAGTAAAAGTGAATTAATGAAGATTAATACTGAAATTAAAGTTAAAAGATGAGTATGAAATTGATACACCCAGTTCGGTTTTTTTTGATACACCCAGTTCTTTCAAGAAAATAAAATATATAAGCTTCTAACAAGCTTGATTAAGGAAAAAAAGGACAAAAGCAAAAATATGCATGAGTAATGAGGAATAAGTTATTACAAGGAATACAAAAAAAAATTTATAACAATCTTATGTATAACTCTATTCATTAAACTTCAATTTGAGGTAAACTAATTCCCCCAGCAATTAGAAAATATCAAAATCCAGAACTGAACAGAACAATTTTAATTTATCCTGGAAAACTAAAGAATGTGCTTTAAAAGACTTCAGGGGAGAGTGGGGGAAGATACCAAACTCAGGTGGTTTTCCAGTTGATTCTTCATTAATATTTAAGAAATAGTTATTTCTGATATTGTGTTCAATGCTTCCAGACTCTAGAAAATGATGAGGTATCTCTTAAATCATTTTCAAAACATAATCGTAATATCAATATAGGCTAGAACTCAAATAAGGAAAAACATCCAGACCCATCTCAAAACTGTAGTCATAGAAATTAAATAAAATATTAGCGAATCAAATTTAGCAACATAACATATCAAAAGGATACCACACTGTAACAAATTCGGGTTTCTTCCAGGAATGCGAAGATGATTCAGTATTGGGAAATCTAATCAATATAATTTATTACACCACAAAATAAAGGCAAAAGCTTTCAATTACATCATGCCCCAAAGGCATTTAATAAAATCCGTCAGCCTCTTTCAATAAAAATTAAAACATGAACGGATACAAACAACTTAAAAAAGATGAATTATATTTTCCAAAACCTAACAAGCACATTCAATACTTACAACACTGTAATATTTTTATTAAAATCGGAAGAAAGATAGCAATGTTCTTTTCCACAGAAACAAACGTACCGGCAAACAAACAAGGATGGATATCTATATATATATACAAGTGAATTTACTGTAATCCTGTTTTAGTAACAAAACAAAGCACAGGAAAACAAACAAACCCAAAGCAACAGGACTGTTCCTCGACACAAGAGGACTGGCTCAATCATGACACATCCAATTGTAAACTGTTAAAATCTCAACTCTTATTGCCATATATGCAATATATGCAATAAAATGATATTCATCCTTGAACAAAATGCTACATACAGAACACTCCATACAGAATATTCCATGTTAACAGCATGATCCCATTTTTAGGAACACCCCAAATTATATTATACGTATGAACAGAGGTTTATGCTCTAGGAGAAAGAACGCAGTAGAGATTTTTCTATATGTATCTTTTACTTTTTATTTGCATCACTGTTTACTTGTTTACATTTTGCGAGAGAAACTTTTAAAGGGGTCCAGAAATATATATCCATTTTGACAGTACAAAGCACCTGCCAGGCGCACAGAATTTAGAAAAGAGATCTGCATATCATAGCTTCTTGGAAGGTCAGAAGGGCCTTTCAGCAGGCCGCCTCAGATCAAGCTAGGTTTGAGTCCCAGCTTCACTTAGTAGTAAATTTCTAAGTTTGAGTCTCTACTTCATCATCTGTAAAATGGGTACAGTTTCCCCCCACCCTTCATTGGCTCATCAAGAGGATTAAAGTGTAGGTACATGACCTGCAAAGCTAATCATTACTAGTGTCCTTTTATTACTTCTATCCTCTCCAAAATGAAGACAGAACGAAGGAACAAAACTTGCCTCCCCGGGGGTTTCCCAGGGCTGCCTGGCAGTCTCTAAGTCCGTGGCTTCTGCTACTTCCAGCTACAGCCAAACGTGTGTGGATTCCTTTCCAGTGTCACAAGTGCCGCCAGCGTAAGTGAGTCAAAGGTGACTGAAAATGTCGGCAGTCCTCACCTGTCACATTGGGAGTCGGTAACAACCACGACATCAGCCTTGAACGTCTCAGCTGGTATTTAAAAAGTGGTAACTTCTCTCCAATATTCACAGGCAGACTACTGTCAGAGGCCAGGGATTTCCTGGAGAAGAGCACGTAAGACTCTTTTGGACAATAAGAAAAGGACAAAGGAGGCAGTGGTCGAGCCTTCCCCTTGCAACTCGCAGGGGCTGCTGCCCTTGGCTGGGAGAGGGGTGAGCGGAGCTGCCTTCCAAATTCCAGGGGGACACGGAGAAGGAAAACATCAAGGAGGGTCAAAGCTACGGCTTACAAGCTGCCTGGATTAATGAAGGGCCATGAAAGGCAGAAAAAAAGAAAAAAAAAAAAACAGAAAAAGTGAATTTGGAGACCTGGTCACCTCCCTGTGTTGACACAGGATCCCTTTTTTGTAAGACAGTCCTGGTTAAGTACAAAATAAAGAAAAGAGGGCAACAAGGCAGGGAGTTAAATGGTGTGTTGAAAATACATTTAGATTTTCTAAAAAAGAAAGACGGGGCTTCTCTGATAAATAAGGTGGCAGGAACACTACAAAGGCAAGGAGCAGATAGGGTCCCAACACAGAACGGAGAATGGCACAGAAGCTTTTTGCAACACAGTCACAGCCAAGAGTGAAAAGGAGAAACATCTCGGCTAAAACTGAAAGTATCCGTTCTCTATTACAGAGAGAAACTCACATCTTTGTATCTCAGATTCTCCGAGACACTTGTTCCATGATCCAAGTAATACGAAAAGGAAATAAAATCATCTGTAAGAAACACCGATTCAACATGGTTTTACTAATGGGGAATTCTCCACAACCTCCTCCCAGATGATAAGTTAAAAACTAAACAAAATGATTCAAAAGACACAATCTCATTAACTTTATAAATACGCTTCGCAAAAAGATCTCCATGTCCCTTTAAGAATTTATATCAATCTTTATCTGATTCTCGAGCCCCAAACATAGTCTTCATCTCATCTGAGTAACTGTTTTACTACTCTTTTAGGTTTTTCTTCTTGAGTACTTGATACAAATTGAAATGATACATTTTCATTAAAAGTTAATTATGTATTATTTAATAACTCAAAGTACCTTTAGTATTACATATATCACAAGGTTGAGCTATATCACTCACATGTAAAATACAGCTAGAGGATAAAACTTAGATATCATTAAATTAATAAACACTCCATTCCTTAAAAATAGGTTTACATCAAAACGACTCCACAGGTGGCAGGACCCATTAGCTACGATGGCCATATGTCCTGAGTTTTCAGTTACCTATCCTGATTTTTATTAAAAATGACCTGGTTTGGGGTTCAGAAAACAGTCATAAGTGGCTCGGTGGGTTAAAGCCTCTGCCTTTGGCTCAGGTCATGATCCCAGGGTCCTGGGATCGAGCCCCGCATTGGGCTCTCTGCTCAGTAGGGAGCCTACTTCCCCCCGCCCCCACCCCGTGCCTGCCTCTCTGCCTTCTTGTGATCTCTGTCTGTCAAATAAATAAATAAAATCTTTGGGGAAAAAAAAAGTCACAAATGTCAAAAGTCCACAAGTGAGTGTTTTGTTGAGAGTGTCTTCTTATTACGGGCTAATATAAAGGGGAGGGAGATCTGGAAGGGCAAATACTCAGGCCACGTGTCTGGACAGCTGCCTCAATGGGTTTCGATACCACCTCAATTCAGGACCCAAAGAACTAAGTCGGTACAAATTGTGTATGTTGGACTCCTGAGAAGACCTAGCCCGATGCTCTAATTCCCATGTAAACAAACACTAACATGGGCTGACAAAATAAATGTATAATATAAGTAGTAAGGAGTTTATATTACACACATTGATTATAAAGAGGATTGACTTGGGCTGGGGCGGGCATGGGGATAAGAGACGCCCACCCAAATCACAGCATATATCAAAACAGTAGCGTTATTCTCTCTCCTTGTGGTTTTCTTATTTGTGGCAAATTTCTCATAAAGTGATCATGAAGATCTTGCACACAGGACTTGGGCGCTCCAGCCCAAGTATGAATGGGAATAAGTTGCCCAGGAAGCAATTTGGCCATATGGGTCAAGAGCCTCAAATTCATACCTTTCCTCAGAAATCCTCTTTCGGGGGAATACATCCTCAGAATTAATTTGAAGTAAAGGACAAAACTTAAGGCGCAACAACATTCATTGCAGCCTTACCTACAATCTTGAAAAATTATGAAGAATTGGAACCAACGCAAATGCCCAACATGGGGGAATGTGTACCATAGCATCTCCATCCCATGTAACTTTATGTAACCTTTAAAAATAAGGCTGAGAATGGTTCTGTGGCCATTCAAAATGCCAGGAAATAAACATATTACTGGAAGAGGCGGGATTACACTAATATATACTTTAAAATCTAGCAGAAAAGGGGTTGTGGGGTAGCTAAGGAAGTTAAGCATCTGCCTTCAGCTCAGGTCATGATCTCAGTGTCCTGGGATCGAGTCCTGCATCAGACTCCTTGCTCAGCAGGGAGTCTGCTTCTCCCTCTCCCTCTGTCCCTCCAACTCCACCTCACACCCCCCAACCCATTCATGCTAGCTCTCTCTCTCTCAAAAATAAATAAAATCTTTAAAAAAAAAAAACCTAGCATAAAGTACACTCAGCTACTCTCAGTGATGGACTTATAGGAGACTTGACTTTTCTGAGTTTTAGGGTTTTTTTTCCCAAACTCTTTAGCTCAGGGACAAACTTTTGTTTCTAGAAGCTGAGTAGATTTAGGCAATTAAAAAAAAAAAAAACAAAAAAAAACACCAGAACAAAATAAAAACAAGATAGATAGAAAGAATACCAGAGTAAGCTCAAAAAGACTTGGATTGTAGTCTCAGCTTTACCCTTGGACAAACTGTTAAAGACATCGGAGCATCAGGCTTTTATACCTGGAAGATGATTGCATTAGATAGTTCCAGCGTCCTTCTCAAGCAAAGTGAGACTGGTCAGGGAGGCCAGCCCCCTGCCTGCAACCCTCAAAGCCTCAGTGTACAGGGACACAGTGAGACCTGTAAAGCTGGCCTCCCGGGGGAGGCACAGGTGCTCCAGCATCCCCAGATGAGGCTTCCTCTCCCCAGCCTGCCCAGTCCCAGCCTGCACCGCAGGAAGACGGGTGCCTCAGGTCAAAGGTTGAGGAATGCCAAGAGGGAAGGATGAAGACTTCTGCTGGAGTCCAAGTGGTATTACTGCAGACGAGCAATTCATTTTCACTGCTTCGTATCTCTTAAGGGTAAGGAATGGGGAGGAGAAAGGATGGCCCCTCTTGGTTGATATCCAGCAAGTATCTTTATTCACTAAGAAACCAGAAGAATAAAATATCCAAATGAGAAGAGTTTTTCCCTCTCTTTTAAGCAGAAAATCAAAAGCTTGAAAATATCTATTTACTTTTAAAAAAAATTTTATTTATTTATTTGACAGAGAGAGAGCAATCACAAATAGACATAGAGGCAGGCAGAAGGGGAGGGGGAAGAAGCCTCCCTGCCAGGCAGAGAGCCGGATGCGGGGCTCAATCCCAGAACCCTGAGATCATGACCTGAGCGGAAGGCAGAGGCTTAACCCACTACTGAGCCACCCAGGTGCCCCTAACCCTAAAAATATCTATTTTAAAAATCTAAAATAATCAAAATGATTTTTCCCAGGTGACACGGTGAACCAGTCTATCCAGAAAAATGAGAAGAGTTACCGCACGCTGTCACTTGCCTGGGCCAGGCGAGTCACAGCCAAATCTAATCTCATAGGCAAAATACGGTATGATAGGATTACATAATTAATTTTCCTGTTAGGCATAATTGTTACTGACTTTATGTCATTACAGTGTCAGCTCATCTGGTAGATGATTGCGATCACATTCTAATTACAAAAACACACAAACAATTTGTAACCGTTCGTTATCAAATAACGAGAGAGGCCACAGTGGCTGATGGGAACTTCGAAAACTGAGAAGACCAAGCCAAACTGGGAAAGAGATGCTTAAGAAATTAATAAATTAATCCTGATGAAATTTCTCCCTTGTTTTACCGGAAAACTAGCTCTCAGATTACCTGCTAGACATATTTTTCAAGTGCTACATTGTTTAACTTGATTAAATGTCAGAGTGACCCAAATCACTTCGTGTCACCAACAACAAACAGAAATATAAATATTGAAGATACAGTTTAAACTTCTGCCTGGGTACACACCGAAAGACAGCAGTCCCCATTGGCTAACTACAACAAAGCAAGAACAAAAGCCCGGAGTTTTAAAAAATAGGTGAATTAAACGGTATTTACATAATAAAAGGATTTATTCTGTGGCTCCCACTAGTAGGTACTAGTAGAAGTTTATAAAGCTTGAACAAGGGGAGTGGTCACGAGAAGAAAGACCCTTACGCTCAAGGGTCAGGACCTCACATGGGTGGGTTGTAAAGCAACCTAAAAATCAAACAGAAGCATCTCTGAAATCAGCTTTTAGGTTGCTGGCTCCCAGGGTGAATCACTTGTTACTCAAAAAAATGTGAGCCTGGAGTATCTGAGCCAGTTAGACAGGTGGTGTCAGTCCCATCTCATCGGTGAAGGAGAGTTTCAGAGAGGCGGTAAATAATCTATTAAATTATACTGCCTCGACCCTAATCTTACCTAAACTCAATTTTTTAAAGCTAAGACAGAGAGAGAGAAATAAGCAATGGTATCTTCAGAAACAACAAATACTGGCTGACTAATGAACCAACCGGAACTACTTAACGAATGCACATCTGGGATCTCACTGGGAAAAAAAAGAAAGAGATGCATCCAAAAGGTTTTGTCCCACCCCACCTGGCAGAGGAGAGCCCTTCTAGACAACCCAACCCCCCACCACACGCAATATGTGAGTGCACCAGCCCAGCCTAAAATGTGACATAAACAGCATCTCTCTCTGGCTCTTAATTCTAATAACTCTCGGAATAACCGTCGTAGCTGCTGAAAATCAAGTCTTAGGAGTAAAGCAAGGAGGGGTTCAAGAATAAAAGCAATTAACGAAACGTCTGCAGGAAAGAGGCCAAAATACGGATTGCCAATGGACTAATCTACTTACACAGCAAAAAGTTTTAAAACACTCTGAATGCTGAAAAAAGGCAAGCAAGTCCTACAAGTGAGTATTAGGAGTCATAAATGGGATTTGCTTTAGATCCCACAGCTTTTCCAGGTTTTACCATGAAAGTCAATAGAAAAAGGCGATTTGTCCACACATTTTCCTTTTATGATAATCCTGAGGTCTGTACCTGATGGGTAAAGAAAGGACAAATTACACATGCAGAAGTATAAATGTAAAAGCATACTCTGGCCATATAGGAATTATTCCCTGCAGTAAGCAAAATCAGAAATAAAAAAAATAAGGGAGGGGGTATTTTTAGTTTGAGAACAATTCAACAGACAAACATTTATCTCCTCCAGAGGGATTTCAAAAATCTTTGACCTAACTAATCCCCTCTCCACCCCACACAGGAATACATACACAGGAACACACGTGCATACAGGCACACACGTGCACGCACACACACACACACACACAGTGAACCATTCTGCTACTAAAGCTAGTATTAGGGGTCATATTTTTAAAAGTCCGTAATGAGCCATTTTTCCAACAAAAGAGCAATACCCACTCGTGTGTGCTACAACACAGCGAACCCGAATTTGATATTACGGTCTCTCTCTTGCTTTTGAGAGAGACAACAGAACCTTACAGACGTTCCCAAAAGTCCCAACCGCAGAGTGATAATCCACCAGTCAATTCACTATCCAGAGGGTATGGTTCGGGGTAGCTTTTTCTTTTTTTTTTTTAAATTTTGAAACCTCTTCTAATCTTTACCAACCCCCCTCCGGGACTACACAACACAGCTCTCTTGCTCACACGTCTCTTCCAATATTTCATCGTCAGAAAGAATCTGAGATACAAAATCACCCGTACTCAATTAACTGAGATAGCACCCAAAACTGCTTACTCTGTTTACAACCTAATAGGAAAAGGGTGCCAATAAATGGGATTATATCCAATTATAAACAGCTATAATTTGAAAGGTAGATTGCTGGAGTCACCAGCATGAATTTACTTTATTTCCTGAACATTTGGCTTTAGACAGTTAAATAGCGGTAGCTTGAGAAATTAATCAGAGGGATCCAGGACCCTGGTGAATTACAAGTTCATCTATCAAGACAGCGTAGGATCAATGCACGAGTGGATAAGACAGCAGGTAAGAACACTGCCACTCGGAAGGCATGTTCAAAGGGTTTCCTCACCAGTCCTAATTAGGGAAAAATCAAAACCATTCAAGTACCAAAAGAGGTTCAAAAAACTAACAAGACACACCCATTTGGCCCTTTGAATTCATTACTGCATGCACCTAAGGGCCTCTGCTCTCAAAAACAAAACAGAACAGAAATAAGTTCTGTAAAATAAGGGAGAGTATCTGATCAGCAGAACTTGTGACTTAATAATGACAAGGACGAGGAGAACAAAAGAGAAAGACAGGCATGCTGTGTGGAGATACCCCCTTCTACAGACCAAGACACTACACAGGCATCTCCTCTACTGATGAGTGGGATGTTAGAAAGACAGAGACTGTGGGAGAAATCCACGCAACTGCCAGGGTGATTTCTGTGAAGCATCCCAGGGCAGCTGCCTGAATGGCCTGCATGTTACACAAAAAGATCTACGCAAGGGGGACGGACTTGCACCTGTCACTTGGTCTTCCTGCAAGAGGGAACGCCATCCTCGATCAGCTGAGAGGGAGATCCAAAGCACAACGGGAGAGAGCCCAGCAGTACTGCTTTTTGCTTTTCAAGTTTTAATCTGTAGGGGCGCCTGGGTGGTTCAGTCATTAAGCATCTGCCCCCGGCGCAGGTCATGGTCCCGGGGTCCTGGGATCGAGCCCCGTGTCTGGCTCCTGGCTCTGCGGAAAGCCTGCTTCTCCTCTCCCACTCCCCCTGCTTGGGTTCCCTCTCTCTCTGTCAAATAAATAAATAAAAATCTTGAAAAGTTTTGATCTGTAATATAAGCACAAGACTTAAGATAAAAAATGATGCAAAAATGTAAACCATAGGCATGGCCCTCCTATCCCCGTCCCCACCCAGTTTGTTCTCCACCTGCCCCCGTACGTCATCACGCCAACCAGTTTCTAGGTTTTCCTTCTGGGGCAACTCTACACGGACATCAACGAAAGCAAAGACACCGTCTTGTTTACTTTTCTTAATTTCACAAAAAAGCAGCATTTCTTGCCTTTTTCACTTCTATCCTGGAGACCGTCACACAGAACCTGGAGCACCCCCATGCTTCAGAAAGCTAAGGTACTCCATATTGTGCGTAACTCTTCCTTTACCAACCAGTCCCCCCACTGAAGGACACCAAGGTTGTTCCCGTCTATCACTATCACAAACAGTGCTGCAGTTAGTATGAGCACAGGTGAACTCCAACGACAAATTCCCAGAAGTGACTTTGAGGGCAAAGATTACTCACATTCACACGACTCTCATGGATCCCCCCCACCCCCCAAGCTGCCTTCCACAAAGGTGGCGCCATTTTGCCCTCTCCACAGCGCTGCCTGAAGAGTTCTAGTTTCTCCACAGCCTTGACAATGGAGATGGCTGGACTCACTTGTCAGTTTCCGAACAGCTTTCACCTTCAAACCGGGAAAGGAAGGGAAAACAAAAAAGTTTCTCCAAAGAGGAATTTGAACAGGCACCAGGAGTTGCAGCCCGACATCTTCCTCAGAAGCATCTGCGATTCCTCGAAGATGTTTTTCTCCCCTTCTTTTATCCTCAGGATATTGTCACAAAACCAGAGAGGAGCACTGGGCTCCTGCCCTACCAAGGGCCCCCACGCGGGCCAGTTTCCGAAGTCCGCTCTCATTTCAAGTGAGGACCCAGGAGGGAGGGAAGGACAGGTCTAGCTCTGCCACTGAGGAGTTCCGCAAAGGCCCCTGCCTGGGGGGTCTCTGCCTCTCCCTGCTCCCTCCCTGGGAACTGGACATGTCACTGGTCATTCCAGGGACCCCTAGGGCAGCCAACGTGGGGGGAGGGGTGCAGAAGCTTAGTACCACAAGTGGCCCTCCAAGAAAGAATAAGCAGTACCATTTTATAACAAATGCGTGGCCATCATTTCGTGATGCCCAGAGTGTAACGAGGTGTAAATTAACCCTGTAATTTAGCAGAAAGCTCAATGCACTGAATCAATACGCAGAATCTGTTTTACTTGAAGAGTGCTTAGCTTTCCCCTCCCTACCCTAGTTAATATTTCTAGAAAAAGAGCTAATCATTAAAATAAATGCAACCATCCCCGAAAGCAGTGAGTTCGTGTTAAATTCTACTGGGTAAAAAAAGTCCTTACACAGCTACACTCCGGCCTCTGGGTCAGAGTACAAGCCGCCATTCCACTCCAGCTGGGCTCAGGGAAGGGGACTGCCTGGGCCATCGCCTCGTGCTAGCCGTCTCCGCTGGGGGCCTGGGGGCTGTTTCTTACCCCTCCAGGGTTTCGTGTCCTCCTCTACAAGAAGGTAATGGCAGCGTCTACACAGGATTTTGCAAGGATGAAATGTGGAAACATACAAAGCCCATAGTGAATACTATAATAGGACATAAAAGGGGGAGCAGTTTACATTATCACCCCCTTTAAGGGACCCTCTGTCCTTTCTCTTAATTACAGGGAACACCTTCATCTGCGCTTGGGAGCCACTGCAAGTCTCTGGAGCAGTACTGGGCTTTCCCCCTCTGCTCCCCACTCCACCCTCCCCTCCTGGCAGAGTCCCTCCACTGGCCCCTATTGTCTGTGACAGAAAACAGTCTGCACTGGAAGCCTCCCCCTCCCCAGCTGCCATCCTCTCCTCCCAGGCACAGCCACACTTCTCTGTGTCCTCACAAGTCCTCCCCCGCAGTCCTGCCCGCTCTCCAAAGCTGCTGCGGCTGGCCTCACCCCTGCACTGACTCAGCTCTCAGGTGCGGTCCTCAAGGGCCTCCCAGTTGCAAGACCCGGTAAACATCTTCGTTTCCCTTCCTCATTTGCTCTTAGTGTCCACTGGCTCCCCTGACCAGCCACCTTCTCCTAACACCCGATCCCCTGGAATCTTGAACGCCACACTCCCTGGCTTTCCTCCTTGCACTCGGACCACTTGGGTCTTTGGAGACCCCTGTGTTCCCAGAGACCCCTGGTTCCTCCATTGGCCCTTGAATGCTGCCATTCTAGGATCTGTCCCTGGCCTAACCTTCTTGCCCTGAACCCCCTGGGGTGCTGGACCATTTCTGCCTTCAAGGACCACCTCCACACAGACAACCTCCCAAGCCAGCTGCCTGCCCAGACCTCCCTCTGAGCACCAGTCCTCAAGGCCTCTATGACTCAGAGGCGCCCAGACTCATCATCTCTAAAAAAACAAATTCAGGCTCACCATCTTTGTCTCTGGTCTCCCTCCAGCATTCCCTCACCCCAGCATGAGAAGCCCAGATATGACGCTGGACATCGTGTCCACCTGCTCCTCAACACAAATCTGGGCAATGTCCCCTCCTCATCTCTCTCCTGTCAACTTCTCAGTACGTCTACTAGTCCAAGTGGGCTTCATGCTTGACCTTGCTCACTTCGACAGAGGTGTAATCGGCCTCCTTTCTTATCTGTCTTCACGTTGTGGCCACAGTGATTTTTTTTTAATGCCAACATGACATTCTCTCTCTCTCTCTCTCTCTCACACACACACACACATCCTATCCGTTCAATATTCCACACTGATTTTCCATTGCTCTTATTAAAACCCAACCCTCAAGATGGCTTCTGGGCCCTGCCATGGCCTGGCCCCTCACTCTCACCACAGGCCCTTTACACATCATTTCCTTTCCCTCCTGGTCTCATAGCATTACGCCTGGCCCTTGTGGCAGGCATCACGATGCAATGATCCCTTTGTTTGTAGCCAGTGTGATTCACATGTCTCCTGAGAGTCCATCCACAGGGGCAAGCGCCAGTGTATGCAAACGACTCCTTGGTGCCCAGTGAGCACTCAATATGTATTTATATAATGAATGAACCAATGAAAGAAGACATGAATGAGTCACTGGCCTGCCCTCCTCCAGATGACATGAAAATCCCACTGACCTCAAAAGTATCTTGTAAGAACTTGATGTATCTGTGTCATGGAAATACCGTTTACTGTGTTTGTGCTTCTAAATCTTATCAACAACAAATTATAAAAACAGCTAAGCATTTCCATCTTACCTCCTTTATGTTAACATCCATCTAATTAGTACTTTATTTTCAAAAGGCAGACACAGAAGTGCTAGTCTCTTGAAAGAAGGGGCAATAAAAAAAAAATCTGAAAATGACCTATTTACTATGAAATCATGATTAACTTAACACATGTCTCCTTAAGGGATTTGTTATGAGGGCAATTATTATACCGGTGAGCCAATTTTTACAACAAGTGAAAATATTATTATTTAGAAACAAACCCAAATGATCAGTGTCTATAGTTTTAAAATAAGGGGAAAAAATACTTTTTTTTTTTTCAATTTGAACTTCAGAAAACCTGATGTTAATATCACAACGCAGGAGTTCTGGCTGGGAGTCGCTCAGATCAAGCCACATCAGTCTGGAGTTAACTCTAGAAAATTATTTGAATCCCTTCAGAAATCGTTGCAAACACCTTCACGGTGTCAGAACTCCCCAGCCCACACAGATTCCCACGAGCTGGTCCCACGTGTTCCCTCAAGCATTTTTACAGCTCAGCCAGACCAAACTATTCACCACTCCTGCCTGCTTTCACGGTGACCAAGAGCAGCACCAGCTCGGTTGGGTTTATTTTCAAAATTTCACCGAATTCCTCATTTATCCACAAACGGATCTGTTTTTAGACCTGGCTCCCTGATGTCCATTCTCCAGGCCCGGGCTAATTTTAAACTGATATTTAACAGGATATGCATGTGGGAGGGCTGGATACACTCCTCGGAAGAAACTCTGATCTTGAAAGAGACTTTTTCCCACCCAGCTGAATGGGGGGTAAACCATTTCAGGAACCAGCTAAGGAAGGAGGTGCTGTAGCCTGGCTTACCAGGAACAGAATGATTCTGAAACGGCTGAGTTCCCTCCCTCATACCGGCTCAGCTATTGTCTCCCCCGTCCCCACCACTGTCACTGGATACTCCTCAGAGCCAACCATAAACTAAGCCTCTCAATCCTTTCAAAGGTACTAGAAGTCTTTCGTGAATATGCATACATACACACACACACATACCTACATGTGCATATATAACATATATATTATAAACATAAACAATGGACATTAAATGAATAAGTATATACAATTATATTATTAACCACATAAAAATTCACACGTAGGAAGAGAACAAGAGAGATATGCCTTTTTTGTTTAAAGATCTTATTTATTTGAGAGAAAGAGAGCACACGAGCAGAGGGAGGAGGCAGAGGGAGAGAGAGAAGCAGGCTCCTTGCTGAGCAGAGAGCCCGATGCGGGGCTCTATCCCAGGACCCCGAGATCATGACTGAGCTAAAGGCAGACAGCCACTCAAGTGCCCCAGAGAGATGCCTTTTAACCTACTTATTGAAAGTTTCACACCAAGACCTGGTTTTATATCTTGAAGACAAGCCTTCACAGCATCTCCTGGGAAAATCCAAGAATTCTGAGGAATCCTCTCGATTAAGCAGAACGACTCTCCAGGAAGGGGAGAGAGAGAGCACGAGAAGGCAGTGAGGGGCTAGCAGCAGCCGGCAGGTATGCAAGCGTACGTCTGCTCTCCCAACACGTGGAAATGCGACCCGTGAAGCCCCCCTGCATTGGCCTGGAAAGGACTTGGCAATTTATTCTCATGCGGGGAGGTTTTTGCTAAGTCTGCTGTTTTCTGACGTGACCCTCTGGGTGCCTGGTGAAAGGCAATGCAGAGTCTCCCTCTGGTGCAGAAGGAAATGAGCAAGACCGGAGTGTGAACCTCACCCAGGAAGGAAGGATTTTACCTAACCCTGGAGGAAAGTCCCATCTCCACGTAGCATCTATAAGTTTTAGGAAATGATATAAACTGAAAAGCCAACAGTTTGTCATAGTGCACAGATTTCTGTTGACCCTGGAATGCTCAGGAAAAAGAACATGTTTGAGCCATATCAAAAGACTTCCAGGGGAGACAGCCTTGAAGGAAAGGGATACGAACATGTCAACACAGCAGTTTCTACGAACAACTTTCCGGAGAGAAAATCCAGAAATGTGAAGTCAGGCTGAAATATACAGAACATAAAACTCTTCAGAAAAAAAAAAATCTCAAAGCATTATTAAATACCATTCTTTGCTATTTCTACTCAGTAGAAGGATTTTTTTGGACCACAGATACATTGAACTGAGATCTGCTGACCAGAAAGACCTCTTCTTGTAGGCTACGAAGTGGGGTTTCCTGAGACCATTAAATTTCACTCCATCACTTTAAAGAGCCAATCCAGATTCACACCAGGAAATGGTGGGGCAGAAGGGAGAAAAAGGCACATGAGGATGCCAAGGGATGGAGAGAGGACTCCCTAAATCAACCACTTTTTATTTATTTTTTTTCTTTTAAAAGATTTTATTTATTTATTTGGCAGACAGAGATCACAAGTAAGCAGAGAGAGAGAGAGAGAGAGGAGGAAGAAGGCTCCCCACTGAGCAGGGAGCCCAATGCAGGGCTCAATCCCAGCACCCTAGGATCAAGACCTCAGCTGAAGGCAGAGGCTTAACCCACTGAGCCACCCAGGCACCCCTCAACCACTTTTTAAACCGTGTGAATTTTACAGTGCTCTCACATGTGCAGCCCTAATGCATAGACTAGAGCTGGGACGTTTTAATGCCCTCTTTCATCCTGTGTTCAAGACCCTACCAACCAAAAATCTTTGCCCTTACAGAGATGGCAAGCCACATATTTATTGTAACTAAAATACCTCAAAATAAATTATTTCCCTTTGTTGTACCTTTCTCCTCAAAAAGAGAAATTCTGCTTCTCTTGGACACATCGATTTCTTATGTCACATATGACCAACCACAAAAGCCTTTTCGAGTTTACAGTATGATTTGGCAAGCAAGGCTGCAGGGAATTCTGAAACTCGGGTTTTGATGGGTGTGCTTCAAGACTGTGTTTTGGCTTTGTGTGGCTTTCTTGTGTTTTGTTCCTTCTTCTCCTTTTTTTTTTTTTTTTTTTTAAAGATTTATTTATTTATTTATTTGACAGACAGAGATCACAAGTAGGCAGAGAGGCAGGCGGAGAAAGAGAGGAGGAAGCAGGTTCCCTGCTGAGCAGAGAGCCTGACTCGGGGCTCCATCCCAGGACCCTGGGATCATGACCTGAGTGGAAGGCAGAAGCTTTAACCCCCTGAGCCACCCAGGTGCCCCTTTTGTTTCTTCTTAAAAGCTTCAGATTCTTGGCCTGTTAAATGCTTTTTTAGCCTTCATTTAGTCTCGGCCCCATTTATCATCTCGTCAACCACAGCAATGGTGTTCTCTAAGGGGGTGAAAAAAACTGGAAAGGGGAGTTCCAAAAGCCACAGGCATCCCATGGTGAATTAACGGCATGCACCAGGTGTGGTAAATCAGGGCCAAGCATCACACGTGCAACAAACGGAGGAATGGGAAGACATTTCGGAGCATCAAGGACTAATCAAAACTTAACATTTAGCCCTCATGCTTTCACTTTCCAAAGCAAAGAATGGGGGCAAAATATTTTAAGTTGAAAGTGACTCTAGGCGAGGGTCCTCTCAGGTTCCTTCCCTAGGCTTGAGTTATCTCACAGAGCCCTTAAACCTCGTCCCTTGTAAACACACATGGCAGGGGCACCAGGACACATGCTGGACCCAGTCACGAGATTCCCATCCTCTCCTTCAGAGCAAGTCTCCAGCCGTAAGGTTAATATTTTCTTTGAGCAAAGGGGCCATTTTTCACAGACTATTTTTCTACTTTCATCACAAGTTCATGCAGGTAGCGTAAGTTCAAAGGCAAATTTTTAAGGGAGGCTCTGATGAAGCCAAAAAAAGTGCCACTTGGTATCAGAAGACAGAA
Source organism: Neogale vison (assembly GCF_020171115.1). Classification (NCBI taxonomy): domain Eukaryota; kingdom Metazoa; phylum Chordata; class Mammalia; order Carnivora; family Mustelidae; genus Neogale; species Neogale vison. The sequence goes on along the minus strand of NC_058103.1, from coordinate 135,831,728 downwards.
GGCCACAAATCAATGTGCAATTCTGTTGATAATAAAATATCCACAGTTACACTCTGATGCGTAAAAAGCGCCAAAGTGCCACTTTGAGGAAAGGGGTGAAAAACTACCACGGGAGCTGCTGGAAAGGACGAGAGGAGCACAAAGGCAGAAGATTCTCTCTCACACTAGACCTTCAGCAGGTTCCCAGACACTCGGCGCACGAGCTGTCCTTTCACAAAACCAAGAACGGCCAAGATCAGCCACCACCCCTTCCTGGCTGTTCTGCAGTTCCTGAGTCAAGCATGAATCAGGTCGATTTTGTCTAAAATGCACAAAGAGTACAGCTCCCCGATATGCAGTGACCACATGCAAACAGTGATCACATTGTTCCCACAAAGTCAGAACTACTTTTTTTTTTTTCAAGCAATGTAAACTTTGAAGTTTTTAAGTAGGACAAAAGGTCATCTGAACCTTGTTCTTACTTTGTTTTCTGTTTTAGGATATAAGAGTATACATCCTGGGTCGGGGAGAAGGGTGTGAGGGTTCACATTTAGCTACCATTTATCTACTTAACCATGGATTTTTTTTTTTTTTTAATCAATTTAAGAAGCTTCAGCAAAAGCACTCGATGTTCAGTTGTCCAGAATGTAAACTGGAGTTCGTTATGCTGACCTAAACGGCAGTTGGGTGGTTCAAATGAGTATGCCTGGAAAATTGTAACATGGGATGGTAGGCGTCATTAGGTATTCAAGTACAAGTCCGAATTTCCAGTAATTCTGGCCATTTATAACCTTAATAGGGAAATTCACCAAAAATACAACTGAGGATTATCCATCCAAATCTTCAAAATCACTGGGGGTTGGGCGGGGGGATGGCTTGGTCTCAAAAGGACACAAGTGCCTGATAATATAGAAGTCAGGACTAAAATGCTATGGCATGGCATTCTAGCTCGGATAGCAATACTGGAACTTAAAGCCAATGACCGTACACATTCATCAATAGCTCCTCTTTGGTATTTATCAGGCCTGAGTCATGTACAAGGCAAGGAGGTTCAACTTTATGGTGTCCAGGAACAAAGGTGGACCCTAACCCACATCAAGCAAGGACATCCACCCCAGACACACAGCATCTGAGACAAGGGCTCGGCTGTGAGCAATACAAAAGCCTAATTTTGAATAGGATACCACATCCTACTGGTCATTCTAAATCTCACTCATTTAGAAGAAAGCTCTTCCTCAGCTGGCTTCCCAACAGGACCAAACTGAGGAATAACTCATGTTCTGCTCAAGTAAAGGCTATCAGCCGCCTCTCATTTTTCATCGTAGGGCTCCTGAGAACAAATGCAGATAGGCGCTGGGGGACCGTCCCAGGATTTTAATCCAGGCACACCACGAGCATGACCAACCAGCACAGGAAAACCCCCAAGGACAACTGCAACCAGAGGAAGCAGCCTGCCTGGAGGTATCATCCAAATCGGAGTGACAGACCTTCGTAAACAAGGCTGTAGGAGCGTAGCTCAGGATGGGGAAACACTTGTGCTCCTATGACAGCCATCCAGACCCTGAGTGGGTCTTTCCTTGGTGATGCAGCACAAACAGCACAAATCCTCAAGGGCTGACCGAGGGCCAGAGAAAAGGCTAGAGAAGTTTCCAGAACCTCCCACTCTTTCCCCACCCACACTCTCCCTCTCCTCCTCCAGCTTCATCCTGCCGCTCTTGGATCAACAGTGATCGACCTGGATCTTGACAGGCTCAGACTGCTTTAAAAGTTATGATGACAGGGGCGCCTGGGTGGCTCAGTCTGTAAAGTGCTGACTCTGGATTTCAGGTCATGTCATGATCTCAGGGCTGTGGGATCAAGCCCCACGTGGGGCTCTGCACTCAGGGTGGAGTCTGCCTTTCCCTCCCCTTCCACTCTTCCTCATGCTCGCTCTCTCTTGTTCTCTCTCGCTCTCTAATTCATACATATGAATATATATATCAAGAGTTTATTTATCAAATCATATCACATATAACATATCATATCATATATATTCATATATATATATATATATATATATATATATGATGGCAAAAAGTTTTTCTAAAACCTACTTTTCTTCCTCCTAGGATACTGGTGAGGACGGGAGAAGAAGAAGGAAGGAGACGAGATGAACCCTTCAAATTCTTCTTTTAAATGACTTGTTTTTGAAAAATTCCTGTTGAAAAATTTACCAGAGGATAATCTGGAATTTGCCAGATCGCAACGTCAGAAGATCTGTGCCTCAGCCCACCCTTTTGGATGAGTCCCTCCCAAAAGCGTATTTCTAGGTCCTATCCCTCACTCCCTACTCTCTCCCCAGAGAGAGAGAAAGAAAGAGACAGACAGGTCATGTTCTTGGCAGGACAGGCCCTCTCTGGGTTCCTAATCTCTGTGCTGAAAGACACTAAGGAACCAACTGGTGGCCAAATGTCACCGCCCAAAGCTGCCACACCGTGTCCCAGAGAGAATGCCACACGGCAGCTCCCAAGATGATGGACGGGCCGCAGCGGCTTGTGGGCTGTGCCCACTCCCACCGTTGACCACTGAGCAAGTCACAGGAAAGCTGGAGACAATTAAAGAGAAGGGATCACGGCAGGTACCATGCGTGTGGGCAAGTGGCTGGGCCAACCACGTCCCTGTAGCCAACGTACCCCTCCCAGAACACCGCCTCTCCAAAATGCTGTCTTCAGCAGCAGCTGGTTGGTTCCAGCAAAGTGACTGACCTTCAAACTGTCTGGTGTTACCGGTCTTGGTAATTCCTAGATGCTTTTACAACAAGAGGGAAGGCTTTACTATTTAGGAAGGTGAGGTGACTTGTTTTTCTCTTTAAAACTATCCCCCACTGATTAGGAAAACATACGCAGCCCCCTCGCAGATTTTTAAAAGAGGGAGCACCTTCTGTCGTGGGCTCTATGTCACCAACAGTGACCAGACTGCCCCGCGAACAGACAGCACCCAACACTGGTACCCACTGGCGGACAGATAGCACCCACCGCCCAGTCAGATTTAAAGAGAAGAAAGTATTCCGTGTTTCTCACCAAAAGCTGTTTATCGGGGGGGGGGGGGGGTTGTAAAAGAACCCACTGGGTTTTTTATTATCCAAGCTTTCGGGACAGTTTGAGTTCAACACACACAATGTTTCATTCATGCTGTTAAATGGATAATATTAACCTTTCTTGCTGAGACGCATTAAAAATGCTGCCTTTTCAGAGCAAATGTAATTAGTTCACATTAGTAACTTCACCAGTGGCAGTGACAGGAGCAAAGTGAACTAACAGGATATAGATTAATGCAATCAAAATATCATCTCCTATCATCTCCACTCGTTAGGCAGCTGGCTGCACTTCCTCTGTTGGTTGGATTTTTTTTTCTTTTTAATAAAAACGATAGATCAATGAAATGGATGAGTAACTACTTGCAATCCCCCCTCAGGGAAGCGCTGTACAGGAAACCATTTTGGTGAGCGATCCCAAAAGTTTTTAATTTGATGTCCCTGTTCGATACAATTGTGACAACAGAGCACTGGCGCAGGGCTCTTTTTCCGGGCAGAGATAAGTAACTCTCTGAGAGAAAAACCCAGAAGTGGTGTGTTTGCCCTCTGAAGCACCTCCACGCTATTCACACGCTGAAATGTACGTCTGCAAACATCCTACCGGCCATCCACGGTCAGCGAGTGCGGTCTCTCAACCCTCCTCCTTCTGAGCAGAATATCCGCATTTTCCTCAGGTGGACCGCCCTGTCCTCTTCCTCCTTGAGGTTCGGGGACCTGTGGTCCAGGCTGGCTCACAGAAGCATCCTTTCTTTGGAAGCCACTGGTGGGGGGGCAGGCATGGTTTATAGCGCACAAAGACATAAGGAAACAAAGCTGTGGCATTAGACCAGACACTATCTCTTCCAGTCTGAATCCAAAGCTGGGGGATGCAGGGTAGAAGCTGCTGATAACCCTTCCACTGCCCCAAGGACCCCAAGAATGAGACCCATGAGCTGCCAGCTGAGTTGTGAAATCACCCCCCTCACCAGTGGGACTCTAGAAACCTGCCCCAGTCCAAGACTTTTCCATTAAGTAAGATGGGTTGTTGTTTGGCTTACTTTGTCTTGTTTTGCATTAAACCAGTTGAAATGGTTCCCGACCCCGAATCCTACCCCCAATCCCATCCCTGGCCTTTGGAAATGTAAGTGAAGATACAGCACACAACTCATTTCCCTTAAGGCCCACAAGGCCCCTCCTGGATTTCAAGGAATGGAATATGACTGGGCCAGAGTGGTCATCTCCAACAGCCCCTCTGAGCTCCCAAAGTTGGGAACCCACAGTGCCTACAGTTATAATCCGATCAGCACTGTCACTAGAACATTCCAAGGTCTCATGCATCACTGGGAAGCAGAGACGAGAAGAAAGGATATTGTTACCGATACTTTTCTTTTTTTTAAATGCAGGAAATTGAAAGGAGAATTAAAGCCCTGCCTCGGGGCCAGGTTTTACATTTAGGCTGTAGAGAATTTTTTTTTTTTTTTTTAATTTAACCTGCAAATGCGTCCCCGTGTGGTTAGAAAATACCAAATTCGGAACAACATCATAAAAAGTAAACAATACAAAAATTGCATTTCAAAGAAAGTGATTCATAGCGTCCCAAAGGTCCTTTTCAAGTGGGAAGGCACCATCTTCATTTAGTTCTTCTCCAAACTCAGGGAGGCATTCAAAGGTTACACAATCAGCCTCCTGGCATCATTAAAGTACAAAGTGCAGTTAATATTTAGAAGGGTGATCACCAATTAGTCCAAAACATGCACTGATTTATCAAGCTCACACCTCCGTTTAAGTTTTAAGTTGCTTTGTTAGCGCCTGACTAAGCTGGAAGTGACACAACACGGGTCTGGGATCAGTTACTTTACTGCAAAGTTAATGTCACTCTTACGAAGGCTCCCCTGATGCAAATTTCACAAGCCATTCTGGGGACAGTGAGAGAACTCCAAACACGCTACTTTTTTCTCCATGTGTTTCCATTTCAAGGGGGGGAGAAAAGCATGATGAGAAATATTGAGATTTGATTGAGGCTGACCTACTTGGAAATAAAAAAGGATGCATTTATAGCTGAGTATTTTAAAAATAAAAAAAAAGAAAGGTTGAATACAAAAATGGCATGTCCTATAACTTTAGGTTAATGCATCTGAGGGCAAGGACTAGGGGAGAACACCTGTTATTATGCCCAGTTGCCAAGCCTGCATGATCTTCACATCAATAAGGCCATTATGGGGAAATTTCCAAAGAAATTACAGGACAACAAAAACTTGGAAAGAGTAGTACAGTTTATAGGAATTGGACGTACATGCCTTTGTGCCTAAGGACCGCAACATGCACAGCCAGCATCTGAGGGTCCCACGAGGCGGGCTGATGTTCCCTGCTGCTCAGGGAAACTATTCTACCACCATTGTGCCGTGTTTGTAAAAGACTTTCGAGATATGTAATATCAGCCCCCATCATGGTCTTGCCTGTTAGCAGGTCAAGTGTACTAAATTATCTAGGCTTAAGTCTTGCAAGAATGGCAAAGGAAGAGATGATTAGAGGTAAACGAGACAAATCCCTAGGCTTTGCCTCCCCCGGGTACATCTCAGAGCATTGTTTGAGGCCCCTATCATGGTGATTTGGGAAACAGAAATAGCTTGCCAGGATTTTATTACGACGATCCGTCCGATTTTATTAAGATGAAATAACACGGGGTGGAGGGGGTGTCCTTCACTTCTCATCTTTATCAGGTGCTTATGCTGCAAATGGCTTGTACTGAGAATAAGGGTAGAGATTTTGGAGAATTCTTCTTTCAAATGATAGCGCTGGAGGAAGACGATGGCAGTGCAGGCCTGACTTCTCCCAGGGCCGAGTGGCCTTGGGCCAGTTTGCTTACTCGCGATCCTCTGCCTCCTCTAGACCACACGCCAGTGAAACAGACCTTCTCTGGGGAAGACTCTGAGCCTCTCAAGACAGTCTCCTTCCCTGGGGCCTCAGAGGTGCCCTTGGACCCAGTCGTCTGTGCAAGGGAGGTTCACACTGAAGCTTTCCTCCACGCAATACGCCAGGTGCTCGATGACACACATACCCTTCCGTTGGGCAGCTGCTCCTTATCTAAAGTGTTCAAAAAGACCAAGATTTATCCAAAAAACTGGGCCCCGGCAGCTCTCTTCTTTCCACCCCCCACAACCCCTCCAAAGTACTGGGAGGACTCCCAAAAGAGGTATCCAGTGCTGTTTCCAGCCGGGTCGGTGTTTCCAGAAAACTCCTAGACCAGCTCCACGTGCTCAGGCCACAAGCACCTCAAGTTCAACATGTTCAATCTATAAACATTCTTCTTCTTCCCCCACCAAATTCCTGTCCTGTTTTTTTTCCCATCGTAGGTAACGGCATCCATGATCGATCAGCCTCTCCCACAGGTCCTCAGTGATCCTTAACACCTTTGCTTCTTTTCTACCTCCTCCCTCATCTTCTTCCGTCGCCATGCCCTACTAACCCTATCTCCAAAAGGTCTCTGGCACCTTTTTCTATACTCACTCTCCACCTACCGGCGCCGCCAACTTCTCTCTCTCCCTCCCCAAATGACTGTTGGAGAATTTTTATGGAGCACAGATCTGCTCATAGCTAGCCCCTGCTGCACGGCCACCGCCTGTGAAGTCAGGTCCAATCTCCAGAGGCAGGCAGCCCCACCGGCCCCACACAACCGGGTTTTTGCCAGACTCTCTCCCTCACTTGAGGCAATCTGGTCATCCTGATTTACTCTTATACTGCCTTTATTCACCCCAGACCCCAAGCTCTGCGGCCTGGAGAGCTTCTCTGTATCTGCTGAGGTCCTGCTCTACCATAAGCCTTTCCCTGACGCCCTCCACACCAACATGTCCCCTTCCAGACACCCATGACGCTGTAACCACAGCCCGAATACAACCCACTCCACACTCCTGTGTAGGTTATTCGCCTGTTCATGTCCCCCACACCCAACCCAGGTGAGGCTCCTCCTGGACAGCTGCTGAGGCTCCCTTGTCTTCAGATCCCTCCACAGGAGCTAAGCATGGTGCCTGGCAGAGGGCGGCAACCTACCAAGAAGGAACTCTGAGAGGAACACCATGCCTATGAGATAAACACAGCAGGTCTAAAGCTATGCACTTGGCCAAGGGAAGCTGGACCTCCCCCAATGCCAGTGACCCCAGTCAACAAGTAGAACCAAACACAACCGTGCAGAAACACACAGTCCACTGTCGCTGCTGACCACGTTTTCCAACGGGCTGCTCCGCATCCCCTCCCAAATGGTTAATGGCTATTCGTGAGTCTCCGACCTGCATGCCTCTAAGGAGAGAAGGAACCAACACAGACTCTTTTAATTACTACCCTGGTGCTCAGAAGATAATGGGGAGGCACAAAACTGAATGGTCCACAGTACCTTACGGGAAATGGGACATGATTTGTGCCGACTCACAGTCCCCACTCCCCGAAGAGGCGCCCTCCCCACCCCCCACGCCAGGGAAGGAGAGGCACGAAATTCCAGCCCCAGAACCCAAGGTCACTGGATGCAGCTTGAACAAATAAATCTATGGAAACAGTTATCAGTGATGATTAATCTTTCGTCATGACCCAGCTTTTGAAAAATTCACTGGGAGCAACAAACAATAGGCAAAATAACAAGTCAAATGAGGGGAGAAAAAAAAAATCGAACCTTTTTAAATGCCATTCATTCTTAAGGGTTAATGATTACGCAGATACATGACTTGTGTAGAAAACAAAGAGGCAGCCAAGCAGCTAGCCCCTAATAAGTATTCAGGCCTCGACTAAAATATTCCTTCAGTTGGTATAAACTATAATGTGGAGGAAAGGATTCACACATCCCATGACATCTATTTTTACAACACGCAGCCCAGAGTTAGCCATATCACTTTTAATGACTTGAGATTCCAGAAGAATTATCACTATGGTAACATTTCAAAATGGCTGTCAAAGTTACCAGGCACCGGTCCACAACAGTTTGGATCTAGTAGGGCGTTTAGAACAGACCGAGTTGTTTTCAAAATTCATCTAATGATTCCGCACGCCCAACAACGCCTGCCTAGAACTTGGCTAATGGGGTTATTTACGAGTGTAACTTAATAGGAAGAATGCCCCATAGATAATAAGCACTCAAATATTATCTGCTGTCACTCTGTCCGATGCCTTTCGTATACAATAATTCACCAGTGATTACACCGATGTGATCAAACTCTTTAAATTTTTTTGTGTGGATCAAAGTATGAGGAGGAGGAACAGGGAGGTAGAAAATCTGCCATTATTTCTGTTACTTTAACCACAGGCCTTTTGTAAATTATTTTACAGAATAGGAACTGACATAAATTATACAAGATAAAATAGATTCCAAATATTCAAAAGTGCTTGTGGTTAGACAACAAAATACATCTTACGATTAGGAACATATACTTAAATTCTTAAAATCCTCCCATCCTCAAGGGGTGGCCTTAAAAGAAACAAGTAATGCCCTTTACTTCTCATTTTCGTAAGAAAACGGAAGGCTGACCTCAAAGGCCCCATTCCACCTATACTGGCTGCAAGCTTCTCCCCTCAGAGTGAACAAACTCAAAGCCAGAACCAGAAAAGACCTTAATAATGTGCTTTTAAAACTACTAGTCGCCCTCCGTCCGTTCTCAAAATCTGTTTGAATGCATCTCCTAGCGTTTGAATAAAAGACAGTCTGAGGGTACTAGGAAAGAAAGTTAGGAAGGAGTAAGTGAGCATTATGTTACAGGTCATACACAAAGTATCCTAAGAACATTTATTTCAGTCATACACTTATTTTGTCCTGGGGTCCTGATGTAGATCTATGTCTAACTGTGGTCTGGTCAAAGCATTCGGAAACCCCTGATGGGGTGTACCTTTATTTCCAAGAGAGATGAGTTAACCTGCCCCAGGTTAATGCCTAGGAAGCGGTGGTATGCTGCCATTAGAATTGGAGTCCTCGTTTTTAAACATTCTCTCCCTTATGTAATCTTGCCTCTTTTCATCAATAAAACATTCAACACAAGAAGCCAGTAGAATGAATTTACAAATAACCATATTTGAGAAATTAAGGGAGCCGCTGACAGAAATTCTGTTCTTAACTGGGCTGTTCAGACCAGATAGCCTTTAAATGGGCCCTGTGATCCCATAAACTTCTAATTACAAAATCCTGGACCTGCAGAAACAGGGTGTTACAAGCGAGAACTGTTCTTTCCAAGGGTTACGCAGGGAAAACCTTATCCAAGTTTGCCAGAAGCACACACGACACTTCCAAGGCCATTTACCAAGGACACACACACACACACACACACACACACTCTGTCCCAAGGGCATTCTAAACCAAGGCCCTTGCCAGGGCCTACTGTTTGAGCTCTCATGGAGATGGAGAATCCCAGGCTTCAATCCCTAAGAAAGCCCATTTCTCACTGGGAAATGCAAGGAGGCCCCCAGTTAATGTCTCCAGGGAGCTGGGGAGTTCACCGAGACCTCACACAGAGCCTGTTTTCACAGAAGGACAATCAGATGTAGAAAAGTCTGTCTTACGAAAACACATTAGAGGTTTGTTTGTTTGTTTTTAATGCAAAGCAGTGTAATAAAAAGTATAGAGAAGGGACCCTACCCTATTGTCTGAATAATACCAGTTGATCTCCGAAAAGAATAAAAGCAAAGCAAGCACGTGGTCAGAAAATCCAAACAGGGCAAAAAATGTACAAGACGAGCAGTGAGGGTCACCCAGAATCTCCAGTCACTTTCCACAGAAAAAATACGTGTTTCTCACATTCTGGGATTCCCTTCCGGAAAACTTTTTTTAATGACCGTACCAGCATTTACCAGAATATATTTACCACCAAAAAAAACCACCAAAAACAAAAAATGCGCTTTTTAAAGTCAGAGCTGAAGGATTACGCTATGCACAGGGGTCTGCGTGTTTTTTCACTTAATTTCTATAAGCATGTGTAGATTTAATTTTTTTTCTCCAGGAGGAACTGCTCTGTGAGTCAGCGTAGATTGGGCGGGTTCAAGGACGAGGTGAGTTCGGGGTCTTCCTCCAGCGCCATCTTGGACCGGAACTCTTCTGAGGATCTGACTTTTTTCAGAACAGCTGTTCTGAAAGTGAGAATTCTACTCTTTAGAAACGTATGAATCAGGAGCCAGTTTGATGTGCGATGTTCTTTGTGCCTACTTTGCCATCCTACAAGGACTATTTAACAATTATACCCTCGGGAACAAAAATATTAAACTGCCTCAGTTAGTCTCTCGCCTGAAGAGCTGTCCTGCGTCAGGCCCTGTGTTGAGCCCTTTCCTTGCCTCCTCAGGACAGCCCTGGAAGGGAGCTAGCCCCGCCTTACAGAAGTGCCTTAGAAAGATAAGCTCCCGAGCAAGGTGTCAGAGGCAGGAAGGGACAGAGCCAAGACTTGAAGCCAGATCTGTCTGATTCTCAGATCTCCTACGAGAAGGGACTTTCTTGACATAGGGTGAAGGTGCTGGCTTCCCCACCAGAGAAAAGGAAGCCACCTAAGAAGCTGTACGAAGAAAAGGCCATTACCCACTCCCTGGGGTCTCTGCCAGCAGTTGGCTTTGGGAGAGAGGGCAGAATGGGCTCAAGCAAGTTAGCATGGGAAGAGCTAAGAGCCACAGCCCACCTTTGTGCTGTTGTCCCCTAACAGGGGTCTGGAGCAAAGCTGTGGAGGAGCTACTCTGGCCTCTCCGGGAGAAGGAAGACTGCCCAGGCTGAAGCCAGCCGACCTCACCCTTTGCTCCCGACCCCAAGTCCCGCCAGCCTTTCCCAGACAGACAAAAGGACTGGTAATCAACAGAGGCAACCAGGGGCAGGCTTTCTCCCCGGAAACGTCACTGTTCACTAAAATGTCTATCTTGAATAACTGTGGGTATGTCTACAGATCCGGGAATGTGCAAAAACAAAAATACTTAAGAAGTATTTAAAAAGTGAGTAGAAACAGTCATCTTCAGTGAGTGCAGTGGCTACCTCCTGTTCCTTTTTTCTATGACGGGAAAAGAAGAGGGGGCTTTATTTTGCCTCCGCAGGGCCTCCAGGAGACCTTTTCCGGCCCAGCCGGCATTCCTTTGGGGTGACAGAGTGCCCGGCTGCGGTTTCCCCATCCTCCCGCAGCCCCGCAAGCGTGGTGACTAAGCCCACAGGAATCTGGCCCGTGCCCGACCCACCCAGAGGACAGCGAGGACAGGCAGCCGGAGGAAGCCCCGTGGCTGCCCGGGGCCCTTCCTTCCCCGGAAAGAAAACCCCAGCTCTGCCCTTAAGGCCCAAGTGCAACTTGGAGGGCTTGCTACTACTGCGGAAGGAAAAGAGGCCACCTGAGCACAGGTGACAGCCCTCTGCCCTCCACAGGCTTTGCAGAGCACCCCAGATGCACCCCAGCCTGACTTAGCTGAGGGATGGCAAAGCCAGGCGGCAGGCTACACCTTTCTCTCTGAGAAAAACCCCATGTAAATGCTGGTTGTTTGCCTGAGGGAGGCAGCATTAAACTCTGGGCGGGCAACCCCCAGTTCAGTTTGCCCAATAAATAAAAAAAAAAAAACAAAACAAGAAAAAAAAATAAATGTAAGGTTGCATGGCCAACTGATTTTTCAGGAGCCTCATTCATGGTCAAATCAGCATTCCGAGATCTGATTTCAATAAATCATTTCCTGACACTTTATATTTTACTCCCCATATGACTGTTATTTTGTGTGTGTGTGTGTGTATATATATAGAATAAAAAGTTTCCTGTAAACCGCATCCCTTTCTTCCTTTACCACAATCTGCCATTCATCAGAGCCGAAGCACCGCGCACCCCTCTCCCACCATTTAAAGATATTTTTGTAAGTTTAAAGAAGGATTTAAAAAAAAAAAATCTGGTTAAAAATCAGTTTTAAAAAAAGGTGCTTGATCACTGATCAGCATCCAGGCTGGGTTCCCCACATGAAAATAATCCATCAACATAAAAATGAATCCTGCCTAAGAGACAGGGGCTCTTTTTTTTTTTTTTTTAAGATTTTATTTATTTATTTGACAGAGAGAGATCACAAGTAGGCAGAGAGGCAGGCAGAGAGAGAGGTGGAAGCAGGCTCCCCGCTGAGCAGAGAGCCCGATTCGGGACTCGATCCCAGGACCCTGAGATCATGACCTGAGCCGAAGGCAGTGGCTTAACCCACTGAGCCACCCAGGCACCCTGAGACAGGAGCTCTTAAAGACGGAGACAAAGGCACTACAACTCAGAAGCAAGTTGTTTCATAATTAAGCATCTGTCATTTGACCATTATGTCACTCCACTTTCATCTTTCCTTTATCGGAGGAGTCATAAATTTTCTGATCATGTATTTGAGAGAGAAAGAGCATGAGCTGGGGGAGCAGCCGGCAGAGGGAGAGGGAGAAGCAGGCTCCCCGCTGAACTGAGAGCGCCATGCAGGACTCGATCCCAGGACCCTGAGCCAAAGGGAGACGCTCAGTCGACTGAGCCACCCAAGTTTTCTGATCATGTAAAGAAGGGGGGTGGTCTAGGGAGGAAGAGGGGAGGAGCAGGGCCGGGGGCCACGCTACAGAACCCTAGTCACTAGGCAGACAGGCACGAAAGCCCCTGGGCTATCAAGAACTCATCACATACGGTGCCTGGCCTTGGCCAGCGTATGATAGACCATCCAGTCATTGTTGGGGGAGTGTTCGCTGGATGGTTCAGGAATAGGGGGGCTTCAGGGCGGGGGGCGCTCTCTGGGAAATGGCAGAGGGGCAGGGGGCAACAGGGAGAGTTAGGAAGGAGCTACGGAATCAAAGAGAAGCAAGTCTGGATTCAGCTTGGCTGCTTAGCTTTGCACGGCATCTTACCGCATGTTACGTCGGGTTTGCTGGTGGCCTCAGTTTTCTCTACCCACAAAACAAGGAATGGCAGTATCCACCCTACGGGCGGACGCAGATTAAATGAGAATACTCATAAGATGTCTGTGACATGCTAATTGCTCATCACGAATGCCATTCATGACGGCAAACACACTGCTTCCCACAGGGATCCAGAGGGCAACCAAAGTCCGTTCCTCCACGCAGAGATCTCGTAGCTGACTCCTCTCCACCCAGAGCCCACATCCCGATGCCCAAAAGGGGCCTGGCACGCGCGGGTTAGCTCAACAGCAACTCAGAAGTCCAGCTCCCTGGGGGCGGCACCGAAGCACCGTCAGGGAAACGGGCTCTCATCTGCGAAACCTCCAAATGCACGGGAATCTTCTAAAAGGTTCTGAAGAGCTTTAACACCGATTAGCAAAATCGCCCTTTTGTCAACATGGTTACTATGGCCTAGGACTGCTATTCAGAGAACACTGAGTCACGTAAAGACACCGGACAAGAAGACAAAGATTCTGGCCTAATAAGATGCTGTAACCCCGTTTCTACCGTCAGATGAATAGGTTTGCTTTGGCTTGGTTCACGGTGTCACCAGTGTGGCTTAAGGCACTCACCCCCTCTCCAAGAGTCCTGGAGGGTAGAAGAGAGAGCAGAACAAAGGGGATGGTGGCAGGGGAAGGAGAGAGTGTGCCTAGATGGAGACATGGATGGGACATGTCCCAGGTTCTGATGTGGCTGGACCCTCAGAGTCCTGGGCGTGGCCTTGGCTCAATGTTCCCATCCTTTTCCAAGTTAGCTTCCCTCTAACTCACTGTGACTTTTCGGGGTGGGAGGGAGGCGGTTAAGAGAGCGTGTGAAGTTATTTTCTAGAAAGTGCTCATGGAATGAAAAGTTCTAATTGAACTTGTATATATTCCAGGGCCTAAGCCTTTGCTTATGTTTTAAGGGCAGTGCACTCCTGAATAACCAAATCCGTAGATATGGGACAGACAGCTCCTTAGGACTCTGCTGTGCGTGACAAGGCATGAGACCAGGTCACTCAGCCTCCTGCAGCTTTCTTTGTCCACTGCAGGAAAAAAACCCTCTTCTCACTTGCTAAGCCGGAGCCTGTTCCACAAGGGGGCAAAGCACCCCAGGGTCATCGCAGTCCTGTCTGCTCTCCCTGCCGGCCCCCTCCTAGAAGACCCACCCTTGGTCAAGGATACCTTTCGATACACAAGACCATGGCAAGGCTGTGTCAATTACAGAGGTCTCGGCTTAACTGGAATACAAATACAGGGACTATTAACTGAAATATGAGGGCCAGGAGTAGTTCACAGTGATTCCCGTAACGTCGGTAAAAATAGCAGGTGCATGAAAGCACCTGCGGTGCTGGAGATCCTGGAAGAAGGGATTCCTGAACTCAGTCAGGGAGCCAACTAAATGATTTTCCTTCCCTAAGAGCCACGGACACAGAGCGTTTCCTCGATCTGGCTTCCTCATCCCCCAAGAGCAGTCCCTGGAAGCCATATGTGGACGCCAAGCCAAGCGCATGATACCCCCCTCACCGACCCACCTAGACAGATGACCCCTCTCCTCCAGGAAACTCATGTCTGGGGCCCACACAGAAAATGGCCTTAACACAGAAATCCAGAGAGTTGAGTCTCCTTAAAAAAAAAATTCGGTCTTATAAGCTTATAGGTTTTGGCTCACAGGTGTTGCGAATGGAATCATTTGGTTGGGGAAGGGGGAGATGACCCAGGACACAAAAAGTTAATGGTTACCTGCTGTGGTCTGCTTTGGTCTGTTAGTTCAAATGTTACCTCATCTGCAATAGCCATAAATAACTAAATAAAATCCTAGAAGAAATGGAAATTTGTTTCTTTCCATTTTCTTAAAATATTAATCACCGCTACAATTAACTATGGATTGGCCTCAACTGCTCCAAGGCTCTTTTGACCTGCTAATTAAATTTGCCCTTGCTACCATCATAAAAAGTCTAGGAAACTTTGGGCTTCTGAGCATACTACAGAGGATGAGAGAATCACAGCCACGGAGTTCCAATCGCCCGCTCCATTTAATAAACAAAAAACGTTAACAACATACATTTTTAAAAAATCTAAGTGGCTTCCGAAGGTAGACATTGCGAGTCTCCCCAGAATGCACAACGGAGGCTTCAGACAAGAGTTTAATGAGCTGTTAACCGCTATCTTCTGGGCCTGGCGAGCTTAGCTTCTCCCCTTCCTACAGAGGTTGTACAAAAAGCAGTAAGCATCACAGTCCGTGCTAAACGGAGCTACACACTTAAGCATCTTCCCCTTTACAGTCTGTAATCCAAGCCGCTCTATTAGCAGGCAGAAGAATCCAAGCTAGTGTCAAAACTCCCTCATCTTTCCATTACTCCAAATGACAACCCTTCCCCACTACTGTCTTTGCATTAAGTACCAGGAGCTGAAAGATGCAATCAATTTAATACTTCTTTCTGCCCATTTACATTGCTGATTCGTTGCAGCAGTTTCTCTTTGCCACAAATCCTTCCTTTGCCCATTCATGTCTGCATACTTAACATAGATCTAATATTTCCTTAGGCCAAAGATCACACACTGAGTTCTTCTTTGACTGGAAGACAGAAGAGATATGGAGAGAGGATGTCTGGAATCCCTTCATTCTCACGGACAGCCCCAGAGAACAATTCTCAATAAACTGTCAAAAGCTTGGATCGGAATCCCCTAGGTTTCAGATCCAAAGTGGGGGGGAAGGACAGGAGAAGCCACCACAATGTACCGAGCCCATCCTGGTTTCAGACACTGTCAGTCCCTTTCCTGATTTTAGATCATAAAATTTGCTCGGGGGCCCTGTGATGGAGCAGGGGGTCTAAACCAGACACAACCCCAAGACCACATTTCATAAAACTCACGACATGAGTAACGAACCAAAAGTCCACCACGCAGAAACCAGCTCAAGTCCTTTGAGAGCAAGAATCGCATCTTCTACTTGTTACCTCCTATGGCACTTGGTTGACATGTTCCAAATTCCACTTAGAATCTTCCCACCCAGAGAGGCAGGCAGAAACCCAGGAGTGCTGACTCCCAGCTCCTATCCTGTTCCCCCAAGCCTGAACACTTGGGAAAGGCTAAGCCCTCAGAGAAAGAATCTTTCCCCCACCCCCTTTTAAAAAAATATCAGATATAAAGTGGAAACCACCAGCTTCCCACCACCACCCCTGCCTCACCCATCAGAAACTTAAGGGATAGAGCTTCTGGATAGAGCTCCAAAGCACCCCCCACCCCAGAACCATAGCTATGGGCACTCACTGGACAGAAAGGACACCTAAACCAAACAGGCTTTGGGCAGGTTGGGGGTGCAGAAGAGGGGCTGCTGGCTGGGACCTCAACTACCACTCTAATTTCTGTTTTTATGAAATAATGTGCTCTACATTCCAAATGCCTTGCAAAGTTTTGGAGTGTAACCCATTCGCAAGGTGAGGGCCCTATATACAATGCCAGGCAAATAGTACTGAGCAAGTATAGACATCCTTACGGAAAAATCTCGATTTCACATAAGGCAAATATTCTTTCCATGCAAAGCCCCAAATATGGAACTCTCCTCCTTCTCTGCTCTTAGGACTCTTTGCCTCTCCTCTTTTGGCCAAAATTCTGGAGTACCTCATTACACGGCATAAATTATCTCCTTCCTGGGGAAGGTCATGTGCTTTATCTTATCTCATAACAAAATCAGAAATTTCTTTCACACTGCCTAGCACGGAACTTGCACTAAATAGACCCATCAACAGAAACAATGGAAACTTTGGCCAAGGAACAACCGAAACCTGCACAGACACATCAAGACCTAACTCAGATGTCACTCACAGGTCAAGCCTCTTTGCCACCATCCCTTGTCACGGGAATGATATGTACGTAATATATTCTCTTTCCCTTCATTAAGGACCCAGGATTTCTATTAACGAGAATGGTGAAGGAGGAACAGGAGAGCTCGGGTAATTCACAGCTCAGCAGAGGTCATGGACTCACGCCAACCATGTGCGTGTACACACACTCCCCCACCCCCACTCCCTCGATTGCTCTTAAACTCTATGGACAGTTGGTTTTTACATTCCAGACAGAACTGCTTTGGCCACCCAAAAATATAATATCGATCCCTTTATAAAATTCCTGGACTAGAATGATACAAGCTCAGGGCCCAACGTGCAAGACGGAACAGACACTCGCTCTCACACCTGCACTGCCCCAAGCAGACTCCCCAGCTTATGCTGCCCTCACAACCCAGTTCCCCATCTTCATGAGAGCCAAACGACTCCGGTGCCACCCAGGGTCAAGACTCCGTGGGAGATGGACTCGTACAGAGTATCTTTTCCATGGGACTCCCTCTGGCTATGAGGGTAGCGAACCGAAACTTATAAACAGGGCTCAAGTCCTAACCTACAAGTTGTTTATCATCTATTTTCAGAAAGACACAAATGGCGAGTAAGCAAGGTTTTCTAAAACAATGGTTAAGAATACAGAGGGAAGCGATCCGCTGACCAAAAAACGTGGCAATGGCCCGATACCAGCCCACGAATGAGCTTACAGGCACCCGAGCCCTCCATAAGGGGGATATGGGGAGGTCTCATGGAAGAGCGGTCTTGAGCAGAGCTTCGAGGAGCAGGAGGACAATGGTTGGGGAGAAACCACCGAGAGCATGGCAATGTTTGCTCCAGCTGAAACTCCCTGCGTAGACGCTCCAAAGCCAGAGTTCCCAGCACCAAAATGCTCTCAGCAAGACACACCCAACTCTCCAACTACTGAGAAAGTATTTTAATTTCACTTGGATCATTCCAGAAGAGCTCGTGAGTCCAAAGCAAGTCAGCAGTATCATGGTAGACATCAGTCACTTGCCATGATAGCAGGAAACTCTTGCTGGGCTATCAGTTTGCTCAGATTCTGGAAGAGGGAAGGCTTACTTTAGTTGAAAAGAATGATTTAGATGAATTTAAATTCATTCAACTTAATCGTGTTACATCGGTATTTCTCAAAGTACTTATGAATAATTCACTTTGGTAACAGCAAAAGCCAGACCAGAATAAGTCACTTCAAAGATACAAGACTTAACATAAATCCTACTGATTTTCCTACCCTCAACGCCTTCTCTAACCACTTTTATTTCTTTCTACCCTATCGCGGAGATGCTTCGCCAGCCTCCTATCCTACATCTGCTAACCAGCTCATCAGAGCTCGTGAATCACAGCCACCTCCTGGGACCCCACAGCCTTCTACTCTCTAGTCCTGTCCCTAGGGGTGGGGCCCATTCAAAGACCAGGTCAACTGCTTTATGCCTTTGCAAGTCAAGACTGGCTGTTTCCATTTCTCTAGCAGTGGTGACTGACAACCAGGGCCAACGGACCCACCCTAGGTTCCCAGCACCCTACTCTGCAACAATGAATCTCAGAGCTGGAAGGAAACTCAGGGCGCACTTGGTTCAAAAGATGAGGAGACCAAGGAATGGGGTGGCTCAGTGCCTGGCTTTCAGCCTCTGGGCTAAGGTGTAGTGCTTTCTGCATGCTTCCTGCAAATCCATGCTTTCTGCAATAAATGATGATGCTCGTGTGTACGCAATTTTCCTGCAAACTCCTGTTGATCGTGAGGCTGGGCTGTCCTCTTCGCCTTCTCGCCACTCAATTAGCCAGTCACCTGCCTCTCCAGCCTGACTTCAGAGAGAAGGCACTGACCAGAGCTTTTTTGCATTTATTTTGAGCTGGTGGTGGCATCAGAGACCAGAGTTACAGGAGTGTGAAGAGCTGATGTAGGAGAGAGGGTTCATGCCTCACATCTTTGGAAAACACATAACGTACCGGGGCTTGTTTACCCACACAGACTCCGAGCTGGCTCATACGCAATGAGTCACAAAAACCGTGCACCTTTTATTGCAGAGCTGGAGTGGGGTCTGAACACCACTGCGATCACCATTTCTCTCTAACAACCACTGAAATGCCTTCTCTGGCGGCTCTTCATCCGTACTCCAAGGCTTTCCATGAACGTGGTGCCTGGCCAGATAAAGCTGCCTGGCAAGATCTGGAAGAACGGCAGAAACCTCCCTGTGGGACCAGACCAAGTTGAGGGTCTGAAGTCCCCCAACCCTGCAGGGCTAACCTGAAATTCGGGGCATCTTCCTGGGGCACGGGAACGGGCAGGAGGTACAGCGAGGCATGGAGAGCGATCACAGTGTGGCCGTCTGTAAATCCACCTCCACATCAATCTCACGCAACAACCTTCTCTTGAAACAGTAGTGTGTTAAGTTGGCTTTGCCTGTTGTAGCAATTGTCCAGCAATAAAATCCTCCTGACTTAAGCACCCCCAAGACGTTCACCCTCCTAATACCATCTCTGGCACCCAGTGATTTTTCCAAGGAGGGTTTTGTTTTTGGTTTTTTTTTTCCCCCACAACAAACAAGAAATATTTTTGAGCTAAGAAGCATTCTTCCAAGAAAATTATACATTCTCAGAATTCCATTCATAAATGACTACGATGTCAAGGTCCTTCAAGTCTCGACTACCTGTGAGGCTAAAAAGAGGGCCAGAGAGGAGATAGCAATTGGGGAAGAAGAGGGCAAGAAACCCAATGATCTCAGAGGATAACACCATGCCACCTGGGCCACATCACCTTGCTGCTGTGACCAGGACCATGCATGAAATTACAAAGAGGAAGTGAAGGGTATTCAATGCTGCATCCGGGCTTCTCTGTCTTTCCTTGTAGGTGGGAGAGAGGACAAGGTACATTTTCCATGACCCTGCTTAAAACCCATTCCAGGGGCACTGGGGTGGCTCAGTGGGTTAAAGCCTCTGCCTTCAGCTCAGGTCATGATCTCAGGGAACTGGGAATGAGTCCCGCATCGGGCTCTCTGCTCAGTGGGGAGCCTGCTTCCCCCTCTTCTCCCTCTCTGCCTGCTTGTGATCTCTGTCTGTCAAATAAATAAAATCTTAAAAAACAACAACAACATTCCAAAGCTTCTTTGACACAGTTACTTAAAACCCTTTAATGGAAGGACCTATGTATTATCAAAGAATCCAATCATGTCAAGTTCACTTAGGAAGAGAACAAGAAAACTTATCTCTACCTCCTATTTGAGGGATAGTCTAGGAACCTACTAATATCATCTACTCGGCAAAGCCTAAGGGGCCTTTCAGAGGTTAAGGAATCAACGGAATCGTCATACACCTCCAGGAACAAAACCCATCTCTTCTGGACCTAGGGATCTGCCTAGTTTCCATTTGTCTCCATCATTACCACTAATACCTTCTGTGGAGGCCATGGGGGTTCCTAACTCAAACACTATGGCTCCCAGTAAGTATTTCTAATAATATCAGCCTTCATCTTGCCCTTTTTTGTATCACAGACTATTTGCTCCCCAATCTTCCTTTATTGTTTTCCCATTCCTTTTTGCAACTAAGCTCAACTCCCTGGTCTCAGCAGCTGCTAAAAACCATCCAAACACTTTGCATCCACCCGGAAATCCAGAATGGCAGCCTCAGTTCATAGATCTGCTGCCAAGGGCAGATGTACGCACATCGCAGCTGGACCATCCTCCCCACGGGCCCCTGGGCACAGCGGGCTTGGGCCCAGGAGCTGCAGAGCTGGTCTTGCACGCAGGACGGCGGGGCCTGCCTGCACGGCTCCGGCAGCGACAACGTCACATGCCTCACCCAAGTCCCCTCTTTAGAACTTGCAAAAACAAAAGTGGAGGCAGCTACACGCTGGGTCAGTCTGCACAGCCTTTGTACGCAAGGCTATGAGTAGCAAGTGACACAGAGTCCCCAAACACGCCGCCTCTGTTCCCATCCCACGTGGATTCCGCGAAAAATGGCACGGAGAAAGGAGAGAGGACCGGGTGGATGTTTGTGACCGAGGCAAAGAAACAAAAAGTGACTTCTGTCCAATAATGAGATGAAACAGAAGCCGGGCTTCCGGGAGAGGGCCTGACATTCCTGCACAGCATTTTCCCACCCACCTGATCCCCTTGAACGGAAGGAAGATCTAAGGGAGGACAGAGAGAGCCAGTGTTTGTTTCCTGCACCGGGGGCGAGAGCAGGGAAACGAAACAAAACAAAACAGCCGAAACGGGGGAGAGGCTTGGAGGCTGGGTGGGAGCATAAAGTGGTACGCACACGCAAGTACACACACACACACACACACACACACCCTCGGCTAGCATTACCCACCAGAAGACAATAAACAGGCACATGCTTCAGCCTGGAGCAGACGCTTGGCTACCTTTACTACGTGAGCTGGAAGTTGCCCCAAATAAAAATGCACATCCTTGTTATCGTTACCAAAAACTGAGCCCACTGTATAACCACCTTACTGCTCTCCGCAAAAAACACATTTAAAAAAAAAAGATAAGGGACGTCTGGGAGGCTCAGTTGGTTAAGCCATGCCTTCAGCTCAGGTCATGATTCCAGGGTCTTGGGATCGAGTCCCACATCGGGCTCCTTGCTCAGCAGGGAGCCTGCTTCTCTCTCTGCTTCTGCCTGCCACTCTGCCTGCTTGGGCGCGCGCGCTGCCTCTCTGTCTGACAAATAAATAAAATCTTTAAAAAATAAGATAATATTTAATGGTAGTATCAAACAAGAATCTTAATGTTGACATTTCTTAAATTCTTCCCAACACCAAGCTTGCAAGCAGAATCAATTCACGGGATTTGATAACCGAATAAATAGCATTTACATATAACTACAGAGGCCCCACAGGCATCCTGATAGAGACATATGGACCTCACTGAATGTTCTTTAAAGTTACGGCTTATCTGGACAGACACAAGAATTTGAACAATTTGGATTAAATTAGCAAGAACCACTCCTACACTATACCATGCTATTTATGATAATTGAATTTTTGCAATTTAGAAAAAGCAATAGAGAAAGACCATATAAGATATGGCAGTAAACATACGTGGTCAATCCAGTTTAAGGCTCAGAATTCTAGATAGTCTCCAAAGGCAGCTCTGAGATACTTTAATTTTCGAAAGGCTAGCAATGGCTATCATTTCCCAAAAAACTACTATGCGCTAGGCGGTCTGTCTGGGGCAGTCTGTCAAGTTCTGTATCTGCCCATCCCTGTTTCACAGATGGAAGATGAGGTCTGGCGGCCCCATTCCAGCACCTGGGAACACAGGAGGCTGATGAATGGAATCCCCTTGATTCATCGACTGTTCTTAAATCTTTGCCATATGATGACACTTGTCTATATGTGTAGTGTGTATGCACGTGTGTGCATGTATCTATGTATGTATACATATAAATAAGATAAGTACCCCTAGGTGGCTCAGTCAGTTAAGAATCTGCCTTCAGCTCAGGTCATGATCCCGGGGTCCTGGGATCAAGTCCCACATCAGCCTCCTTGCTCAGCAAGAAGCCTGCTTCTCCCTCTGCCTGCTGCTCCCCCTGCTTGTGTTCTCCTCTCTCTCTCATACACACAAATAAATAAAAATCTTTATGAAAATAGAATAAATAGATCCCGTTTTGTACAAAATTAGATCTTCTTGCAAATATCAATGTTCGTATGCCACAGTGGTCCACGGGGGGACAATCACAGGGGCAAGGCCAACTAACCGTGCCCGAAGTCGAGTCAGAGGGTGGCAGGCATGTGACGGCAGCTGCGGTCTGCACGGAATCCACACCACTGTCAAGGGTAGATACCCTGGGACTCTCAGGAGTGAGGCCCCAGCCAGCCCCGTGACATCCTAAGAACTGAGGAACCGTGGCCGAGAAAATACCGCAGGAGCACACTCCCCTGGAGGGCCACGCTTCCTGCCCGTGACTCTCCCTACACCACCGGCCCCAGAAGCCCTCATCACTCCCTGGCCCGAGATGACAACCGTCTCCACCAAGCTCTGGGACCTATTGGGCTCCCGTGCCCGCTCCTTGTGTGGTTCAGGCGGTTTCAGGGCTCGGAGGGGAGCTACGTTTCCAAAGACAGAGAAGACAGGCCAGACACAGAATAGAACCCAGAATGGTCTAGATTTTAGATTTTGACCAGGCGCTGGCTCCTTCTTCCAAAAGGAAGATTTCTAAATTGCTTCAACTCAGATTCCCGAGTTATGCATGGTGATAAACAGATGCCTGCTCTGCTTAATATCTTCACCGTGACCGTCGGGAAGATTACATCTCCTGCTACCTGCATTCCTAGAACACCATGGCCATCTCTCACTTGCTCCTTGTCAGGGGAGCATTCTATCATGGGAGGGTGCTAGGGGACCCCCGCCTCCCACAGCCTGAGTCCCAGGAGTCACACTATAGACTAAAATGAGGTATGTTTCCAATTCATGGCTTCCCACTCACCGGGGGCCAAACCTAACTTTTGAACCATCCCGTGCGCTCGAGTTGAGCAATGCAATCTAGGACACAATTAGCCACGGGCCCACACGATCCACGTCATTCCCACTCTAATCAAGAATACACACAGGATGAGGCGCCTGGGTGGCTCAGTCCCTTAGGCATCTGCCTTTGGCTCAGGTCATGATCCCAGGGTCCTGGGATCGAGCCCCACATCAGGCTCCTTACTCAGTAGGGAGCCTGCTTCTCCCTCTCCCTCTGCCTGCTGCTCCTCCTGCTTGTGTGCTCTCGCTGTCTTTCTCTCTTTCTGTGTCAAATAAATAAGTAAAGCAATTTAGACATAGTAATGTAACAGAGGAGGTGTTTTAGGAGTAGGAAGAAATCAGGACAATCTTAAAAGTGGGCTCAACCGGTGAGATCTGAAGGGAGTCCAGATAGTTCCCGATATATAGAATTGCAAAAATCACCCAAGGAGAGTTATTCCAAAAAGCCTTTTGCTCTCGAAGCTGAGATCTTTATTAAAAAAGAAAACAAAACAAAACAAAAACCAGACTTCTGAAGGGAGCCCAGGAAAGCGACACCTTAATTAGGGGACAGTTAGCCAAGAGCAAAGCCTTTCCATAACCAGGCCCAAGAGCCAGGAGATGGGGATGGATTACGAGGGGTTGCAGAGAGCCGTGGACACAAACTGCTTCACCATCTTGGTAAAAAGGGTCGACAGTCAGGGAGAACAGAATGTGATCTCCATGCCTGACTATAAAAGGCAGAGAAACGAGGCCCAGGGGCATGTGACCCCCTTCTAAATAAAGATCACCCCCACACCGGAGCAGCTGACCAGAGCAGGGGCCTTCCAGGGGAAGAGACAAGCTCCTACAGACAACACACAACCCAGAGCCTGCTCAACGGCCTGCCTTCCCGTCCACGATCCGCAGGGCTGTCTCGGCTCCAGCGGGCAATGCAGGCCCCCTCCTCATTCACAGGGGGCAGTCTGAGGGCCGTAGCATGCAAGAACCCGGTGGCCGACCACACAGCATTTCACAGAAAGTAATACCCCTCACGAGAGGCTTAAAACTTGAAGGGGGGTGGGGGGAGAGGAGGAGGAAAAATTAAGAAGAAATAATGCACATCGCACGCATGAGGGCTCAGGGCAGAGACACTGTGCCCCTCACCTCATCCCGATCCAGCAGGTGATTTACAGACACGTAAACCAGCCCCCCACTTGGACCCGGCAGGCCAGAGGTACCCATCTATAAGAAAATGAGGAAGAAATCCAGAAGAAAATGAAGAAGGGGAACCCCTTGGCTGCACACACCATACCGCCTTGTGAGATGTATCTGATAAACAGAAACACGAGAACCCGTAAAGAGGGGGGAAAACATAGAATTGTCTTTTTTATGCTCCCTGCCTTCACTTGAAGTCCCAGATCTCATCCATGAGATGGCCGTTGAAATGTTTTCCTTTTGTCAAAAAAGGCAGCCACTTACTGCCTTCTCATGCAAGGGCTCCAATCTGCTATTTTCCTGGTTTCTCCTCTGGAAGGCGGTGGGAAATGCAGCCAGACTCCGGGACCGCTGTTGCCGGTCAATGCCCTTTTAACTGAAATAAGGCTGCACCACAGCCAGGCTTGCCACCTTCATGCATTTTCTGCCAAAGACCAGGCCTTCCCGTGGGCAACACAGTGATCTGAGCAGACCCTAAACTATCTGTTCTGTTGGGTTAAGAAGTACTTGGAGACGTTAAGTTTAGCAGGAAGTTTTAGATTTGTGTGTGTATGTGTTTGCTTTGGTGAGGGCATCTCTAGATCTGCAATCAAGTACCAGAAAGCCCCAAGGGCAAGCGAACAGCAGATACCACTGAGGCAATGCACAGGGCAGGAAGAGAACCACGTCTTCCCGAGAGGATCTGCCCCCTCTTCCCTCCTTGCACAGGTCGGCTTTCAGCGTATGACTGCCGTCCAAAGTAACAAAGGGTGCCGTAGGTCAGACCTTGACTTTGAAGAGGATTCCCGTATTTCTCCACCATCTTTGGCCTTGGATCATTCGGACAAGGGCGGGCGAGAAAGGAGCTACGACCGTCCATGGCTGCCCCTCCCTGCTGGTGAAGAGCTGGAACAGAGTTCTGGTGACCTCGCTCCTGGGGAGCAAGGACCGACCGCGAAAATGACACAAGAAACATCCGCATTTCGCAATCCTTGAATCTTTTGGCTTGCCGGGGACTGTCAACACACACTATGTCTGCTCAAGGTGGGAAACAGATCTTCCCGAGCATAAATCTTTCACAAAGCAGGTGCCAGGCTCGCCCCTGGGGTGACAGCCATCCTCTTCACGACTGCGAGGACACGCCCAGAATTTATTCGGCGATGCAGAGAGGGCTGCTGCCAGGCTTCTCTGTGGCGAGACAGCCCACCGGAGTCTGCAGAGTCCCAAAGTCCTCCGCCAACGGGCACGGAGTCTGCCTGAAGCACACTGCCACGGGCCAGGGACACTGCCGGCAGAGGGCAGGGAGGTGGCTTGTCGGGGGCATGGCCCCGTTTCACGAGCACTCACGGGCTCCCACTACAGGGTTTCAGGTGAGGGCGGGGTGGGCTATTGGTTAGAGTGTCGATTAGGGAGCCCCCTGGGCCCAGGCACCAGCACGGGGAGGCTGGAGAGAGGCCGGGTCACGGAAGGACAGGGGATAGCAGATTCGGGAAACATGTACGATGGAAAGGGCTTGTCCTTCAGCTGGAGGAGGGAGCCTCCAGAGGACACCCACGTTTCTGACATGGGAGCGGGGAGCCCAAGAATGCTGCCCGTGCAGAAGGGGGAATCCAAGAAAGACAACGGGTAGAGGTGAGGAGACAGAGAAGCCCAGCAGACACGGAGTCGCCCGCAGCTGTCTGGACAGGAATGCACCTGTGGGTCCGGGGCTCACAAAGAGGTCTAGGCTACAGATGGTATTTGCAGACGAGGTGCGGACGGAAGAGTGCTGAAGTGTCAGATGGGACATCCTGGGGGAACAAGGACAGTGCAAAGGGGCCTAGGATGGAAGTCTGGGGACCACTAGTCATCAGAGCCTCAACCAAGGGAAAGGAGCCCACCAAGAACCAGCTGTAGAGACGGAGGAGAAGCGCTGTCAGAAGGACTCACCAGTGCTGAACGTCAAGGGCACAGTCCCATTTCTACTGAAAGGAAAATGCCATACACAACTTTTTTAAGGGTTGGTCGCTTTTTTTTTTTTTTTTTTTTTTTTTTTTAAAAAAAGCACAAGCAGGCAGAGAGGCAGGCAGAGGTGGAGAGAGAGGCGGAGAGAGAGGCAGGCTCCCCGCCGAGCAAGGAGCCCGATGCAGAACTCGATCTCAGAACCCCGGGACCATGACCTGAGCCGAAGGCAGCGGCTTAACCCACTGAGCCACCCAGGCGTCCCAGGGTTGGTCACTTTTTAGGAGTTTACTCAGGCCTCAATAAAACCACCCCTCCAGGGGCCCCTGGGTGGCTCAGTGGGTGAACCACCTGCCTTTGGCTCACGTCATAATCCCAGAGGGAGTCCTGGGATCGAGCCCCACGTCGGGGTCCTGGCTCCGGAGGGAGTCTGCTTCTCCCTCTCTCTCTGTCCCTCCATCCTGGCCACGCTCTCTATCTCAAAGAAATAAATAAAACCACCCCTCCAAATCATAAGACAACAGAGAAAAACAGAAGTGTGCAGGGAACCCATAAAGTCGTCATTTCCTTAATGGGGCTGTCCCTGAAGCTGCACAGTCACGAGAGAAAAGAAGGAGTTGAAGGGAGAACGTCAAGTAGAAACCGCGTATCGGCACTCCATAATTGAGTGTTTCTCCGTGATGTCAAAAATTTCACGCACATCCTTGATTCGACGTAGCTCTCCAGATGCTCTTCCTCCCTCCGCAGGCAGCCCTGTGAAGAACAGCTCAATGGGTTTCGGCCACACTTCATCGTTTTCAATGGCCACCTTAACGCTCATGTTGACTTCCCGGCAGATGACACGCTGTCCAGACTCAGCGCCCTCCACCTGGCTCCTTGAACGGTTCGTCAGCAGCCTGCTGGAGAGGGGTAGGAATCCCACAGCACCGCAGCGCTCAGCCACAGACACGATGGGGAGGGATGGGGGTGGGGGAGGAGAACGCATGGCCATAGGGGGAGGACTCTGAAGAGAATGGAAGCCCCACCTGTCATTTCAGTGCTCTAGTAACCATGTGAAAAGCTACAGAAACAGGTGAAATTAATTTAATAACATAGTTTACTTAACCTACAGGTCCAAAATATTATCATTTCGACACAGAGTCAATACATTACGAACTACTAAGGCGAGAACCTTACTTCTTCTCCCCTCATACTACGTCTTTGAAACCCAGTGTATTTTAGGCTTCAAGCGAGTCTCCGTTGGCACCGGAGGACATTCAAGCATGCAATCAGCCACATGTGGCTAGTGGCTGCCGCACCGCACAGCACAGGTCTCAAGGGACTCCATGCAAAGGGAGAGTTCCAGTTCAATGGGAAAATCTCAGGGAAACCTGCCTATGCTGGAGTTTTCCTCAAAGCCCAAGATGGAGGGAAGACAGTTTCCTCGAATGCTGTTCAGGATTTTCAATAAATACGCCCTCCTAAAATCTCAGAAACACGTCAGCCGGACTGAGACAACTGGCAGGGGAGAAGGCCACAGGGTGTGGCCTTAGGCAAGCAGGGGTCCAGCCAACAGCCCTGTCGGCATCAGCCCCACCAGCACCAAGGCCCAGTATCTAACCTCATTGGTTTTTTTGGTATTTTTCCTTTTTTTTTTAAATACTTTTTTTTTTTTTTTAATAATCCTTATGAGAAAGGCAGGATCTCTCCAGATTGAAAAAACAAACAACAACAACAACAAAAATGAAGGGCCAGGCCACTTAAATTACTTGCTACCAGACCTGGACCCAGAACCCACCCCAGCTCCTGGCTTCTTCAACAACCTGCTGGTCAGAAACAGCGTAAGTCCACAGCAACCCCAAAGTAGATACCAAATAGGTCACTGAACAAACGCCCACCTAATGACTTTTTTAAATAACATCTCCCTTTTGTACAGAGCTGATGAGTTTCCAAAGCAGTTTTGTGCACATGTTTGGTTGTCACTAAGGAATAACACGGGACTGCCCTAAGAAATGTTCTGTCGATGCCCAACTACAGCCCAGGACTGGCTGGTCCAAGGTCCCCTGGCTCCTTAGACAGCATCCAACCCCTTCCCACCACACAGAATGCCTCCCCTGATGACGCCGTTTTCTTTTAAAACAAAATTTTAAAAGGTCAAGACTCCTTAAAAAAGTGTTTTTGCTGTTTTCTCAAAGCCAGTGGGTAACCTAAGGGTCGGGTACAGTTTTAATCAATCACAAATGGGACATCAGCGCTGTACCTTCCTCCAACCCCCGCCGACAAGGACTCTTCAAGAAGCCTGATGGTGTCCTCGGCCATCCAACGTCCTGGTTACAGTCAACGAGACCCCCCTCCCTTATTTATCAGATGTTCATGGACACACAGATGGATTGATAGCGTAAAGAAACCCTCCCTTTCCCGGCTTCCACTCTGGCTGGACTGGGAACAAAAAGAACAGCTACCTGTGGGGTCTGGCCTTTGATTTGTTTATTTTATACACTTCATGGTTTAGGCAAGCCTACCAGTTTGGGATTCCTTGGCTCTTCGTGACCAGCTAGAACACATGAACTCCTCGGTCTTTAACTGGGCCAACCATTAAATAATAGCTATTTATAGCTACCACACTGACTTCCACACCAGGGAGAGGAACCTTCCCAGCCAACATACCTGAACATTGCTGAAAGCAACGCGGCAAAGGCCCAGACTTGCCTTCTAATAGCAAACAACCTGGGTCTCCAGGTAATTGATCACAATAACTCAAGAGTCCGGTTATACTTGAGAGAAGAATAAAGCATGTTCCTGATAAAGAAGCAGCTTCAAAATATCACCCCTGGAACCCGGAGTGCCATGGACACATTTCAAAATTCTTTCACTAGGCGATTTCAGAAGATCTGCACAACTCTCTGGGAAGGAAAAG
The DNA here is from genome assembly GCF_020171115.1 of Neogale vison. Classification (NCBI taxonomy): domain Eukaryota; kingdom Metazoa; phylum Chordata; class Mammalia; order Carnivora; family Mustelidae; genus Neogale; species Neogale vison. The sequence continues at coordinate 135,802,523 of NC_058103.1, read as the reverse complement.
AAAAATGGAAGCCCAGGGCATAGGAGGGTACCCACTACACAGTTCCTTGCAAATACGACCTGAATCTGGGATTCCCCAGGACTAGTCCAGGGCTCTCCCACTTCGGAGAGGTGCTCCGCCATAAACAGGTACACCTAAGCCTCGTGACCATCCCTGGGGACCAAGCATGGGGCACAAGTCCCCACTTTCACAAGATGTGAATTGAATTTTGACTTTCCCTTTATTCAACCATTATTCCAAGTAGAGTCCTCCTAAGGAAGTACCGCCACAACCAAATCTGTCTTTTCCCACAAAGGATGAACCCAGTTGATGCACAAGCAGTCCCTGACTACTGGGGCCTGGGGACCTCTGAAGCATACCAGGTCACCTTTCTCACTAGAATCCAAAGCTCAAGGTCAGCACGCTTCTGGCCCCGAAGGTGCTGGATTATTTCTAGGACACGACTGGGATGCTCTTGACGGCAGCCATGACGGGGTCCTGCATTGCCCAAGTTCTCGAGTTCTCGGATGCAAAAGGAAGCCAGCCAAGACCCCTGCCTGCACCCAGCAGGTGGCCTCCTCCTCAGTGTGACACAACCACGCCCTCCGCCCTCCCTGCAGAAACCCCAGAGGAAGCCGCCAGCGCTCAGAAGAGGAGGGAGGCGAGGGAGAGCAGGAGGGGGAAAGAGAAGCAGAAGGAAAGCTGCAACAGCATGTCCTTACTTTTCTGGCAGCGGTTGGTGGTCCAGCAGCGATAGTTGTACTCGTTGTTGATGGTCGTCTTCTCGCACAAGGGCTTCTCCTCCATCGTCCCCGGACACAGGTCCCCGCACTCCTTCGGGGGCTTGTTCCCCACGATGTAGTTATTGGACACGGCATCCAGGATCAGGGACCAGTCCACCGTGGAGAGGTAACAGAGGTCGGCGTTCTTCTCAATCCTGATGGCCCCCCGGGTGATGTTCCTCAGATTGTAAAGTCCGATATCCTTGAGATTGGTCATCTCAAAGATGACCAGGGCATAGTTGTAGAAGAGTTTCCAGCCGCGGATGACCGTGAGGTTGGGGAAGAGGTCCCCGAGGCTCTCGAGGCCGGCCACGCGGAACAGCAGCAGGTACTCGGTGATGACCGTGAGCTTGGGGAAGCGGTAGCTGCGGTAGTCCTCTGCCTTGGAGATGAGCAGGATGTGGAGGTAGCCTTCGATCACCGTGCAGTTCTCCAGGCGCTTTAGCTGCTGATAGTCATTGCGGATGTCAATGCCCGGCCCGCAGACTGAGGGGAGACAAGAGGGCAAGGGTGGGACATGTCTGAGTTACAAGGAAATCGTTTTCTGAACTATTTCCCAACCCACGATATGGCCCGTTTTTCGGGACACCTATATTATGATGATTAAGGTGAGGAGACCCATTCTTCGCCAGGGACTAACGTTAGGTATGGGCTATCTGCGGCCATTCACGGCGCGTCTGCACTGGGCCAGATCTTGTGCAACATCCTCAGGGACCGTGGGGAGGGTCATCCCCACCCTGCTTATGTAGAGCCCAGGGTCACACAGGAGCACAGATGAGAGTCAAGGTCGCACAGTCAAAGCTCTGCACCTGCCAGGCTGCACACCCCCACCCCTCTGCTTCCTGCATGGCCCCGGTGCCCAAAGTCTGAACAAACAGCTCAGCAGCCACAGAACAACCACCTACTACTGCAGCCAGCCACGAGGACCCCAAGCAATGATGTCTGCGCGGGAGAACAGTCACCGTGACCTACAAAGCAAGGACCGAAAGAAGCAAGTGCGCACATTTCTTACTACCATCTGACACGGGTCAGGTGGCCTCGCGTTCTTCCCCAATACTGTATGAATATAGATACAAAGCCTAACTCAACAGAGAGGCAAGAACGTGTGATTTCTATGGATAAAAGAGGTATGCCATCCCAATTTCAAAAAAATTATTTTAGTAAGCAAGAAAACAAGCTTTCTATAGAGAGGTTTGGTAAAAGATGGCAGAAAGACAGTAAAAATCATCCGTATCTCCACATCCAAAGATGATCACTATTACCAGTGCCTATACCAGTGATCCTTTCTCCAGAAGTAATTTAATTAAAGTAAAGGCAATCAGAAAAGATTTCCTTCCTGCACTTAATATGAACATTTCACCAAGTCAATAGATGTCCTTCTATGTTACCACGTGAAGGAGACAGTAATTCTAGGGTATGAATATGCACCATGAGTTATTTTATTTTTTTTAACTTATTCATTTGAGAGAGAAAGAGAAAGAGCATGAGCAGAGGGAGAAGCAGAGGGAGAGGGGAAAGCAGATCATCTCCAGCTGATTCCACACTGAGCCCAGAGTCTGATGTGGGGCTCGATCCCAAGACCCCAAGATCATGACCCAAGCCAAGACCAAGAGTCAGATGCTCAACAACTGAGCCACCCAGACACCCCTGATTCTTTTATTTTTCTTAAACCAATCCCCTATCTTTGGATATCTCCAGTTTTTCACATCATAAACACCACTCCAGTGAATATTCTCGGCAAATGTCCAAGACTATTTTCTTGGGATAAATCCCTAGGCACAGAACTGCTGGACCAAGACATCTGCAGATCTGAAGAGCTTTTGATACAACAGCCTCAATACTGGAGACTTTATTTTTAAAATACTAGACACGTACACAGACCCACAGACACAAACCTTGGTTAATATCCTTTCTTACGATTTAATAATCCCAAGCCTTCCATTAAAGCTTCTCAGACGGAGTCAAGTTTTCTGATGGATGTAATTCATTAATTTTTGGAGCACTCAACACGTAGGACGCTATAAGAGAGTCAAAGAAGCCATGTCTGCCCTCTGAGGAGGCTCACGGTGAAGGACATAAGCTAAGACCCATGACAAACAATTGTCATATGAGGCAGAAGGTGGTCAGTGGTGTACACAGTATAAATCCACTGTAGATGGGAATGGAACTAAGCAGGACAGATGGGGTAGCCTTAGAGCTTCCTATAAAGAAGGTCCTTTCTACTGGAGTACCCAGGAAAGCTCTGGCTCCTATAGGATTTAAAACTGAGTATTAAGGGGCACCTGGGTGGCTCAGTCAATTAAGTGTCTGCCTTTGGCTCAGGTCATGATCCCAGGGTCCTAGGATCGAACCCCATATCGGGTTCCCTGGTTGGTGGGGCATCTGCTTCTCCCTCTGACCCTCCCCTGTCTCGTGCTTGCTCTCTCTCTCAAATAAATAAATAAAAACCACTAAAAAAATAAAATAAAATAAAACTGGGTATCAACATTCCAGAGGCCAGAGAAAAGGAAAACAAGATACACTCAAGGGCCAGTGACGCTAATGGCTAGGGGTGTAGAGAAGAGAAGAAAAAATGAGTTCGGTAGAATCCAAGTCATAAAAGGTCACAGGTAGGGGATGGAAACTTTCATCTCAGGAATGAGGCCCCTCTCAAGACTCCTGAGTGAAAGAGAAGTCCAAAGGAGGCCTTTTTTGGGAAGAATATTCTGGTATAAGACAGTACAAGATAGAATCGAAGTGGAGCAGGTGAGGGAAAAGGGGAGAGAGGTCCAGCAGGGCTTAGAGCCATAGACACAAATTGGACAGAGACTGGCAGGCAGGGAATGGGGTCCAGGAGACCCAAGAGCTGAGGAGTGGGCAAAGCTTGAGAACCTAGAACCCGACACCTCACTTGGTCCAACTGCCTTCTTTCACTGATGAGAAAATGAAGCCTCTACAGCAGAGAAGAGAATGGGAGAACCAGCGCTCTGAGAACGTCTGAGAACATTCCATGCTGGACAAAGGCTAAAGCTTTGTTTCATCTTGTTTGACCTCATGGGAGCCTTTCAGTAGCATCCCACGCTACGTAGTATCATCGCCACTTTGAAGATGAGGAAGCAGATCTGGAGGAGTGGAACTTGACCCATGGTTTCTGGACTACCCCAGCTCTCAGCATCCTCACCAACGGGTCACCCCCAAACCACTCTGACGAAGCTTCTGCCCCAATCGTGATACTGAAGCACTCTTTGCGGAGCCCCTGATGACATTATCAAAGCCAACGACTGGTCCCTGTCCTCCTGTGATTTGACCCTTTTAGCCACTTGACATCGCCTCCTTCCCAAGGGCTCTCTGATTCCACTCACTCCTTCACCCCTCTTCTCCCACCGACCTCTAAATGCTGCTCTCTGGCCTCAGCCTCCGCCTCTCTGTCCTCTCACGTGGACGGTGGCCTCCTGTGCCACCCACACACTGCTTGATTGTCAACTGCATACCGTTGGGGCAGCTCCAGAGTTCACACCCATGTGCCTACTCAACGTCTCCATTTAGGTGTCTAATAACTCTTTCCCTTCCCCCCACAAAATCCGCCTCCAGCGCTCCCATAGCTCAGTGGGCGGCATTCCCATTCTCTGAAATGCACGTGTCGCAAATCAAAGGGTCATTCCTGATTCTTGTCTCCCCTTACGCTGCACATGCCCAGTCCTCTTGGGCCTTGTGCTAACTGCAGTGCCCGACAGAGAGACACACACTCTACGTTCTCCCATACACGTAGAATCGAAAAAAGCCAAATGCGTAGAAAAGATGAGCTAGAATGGTAGCCTGTCAGGGGCTGGGAGGTGGGGGGAATGGGGAGCTGCTGGTCAACGGGTACAGACTCTTAGCCCAAAGATAAATAAGATCTAGGGCTCGCCCAGCACAGCGTGGAGACTAGAACTGACAATACGGTATTCTTGGAAGTTGTTAGAGGAGTTGATCTTAAATGTCATCTCCACACGCACACACAAATTAAATTACACTGATGTAAGAGGATGGAGGTGTTTACTAACTTTATCATGGTAATCATTTTGTAATGTATACACGTATCTAATTATCACATTGTACACCTTAAACTTACATTAATGCCAGTAATATCTCAGAGAAGCTGAAAAAAACAGTCCTCTTGGCACCACGTCCCAAGCCTATGGGGAACTGGGGCATTCCGCCCACCATGACGCCCTATGTCTTCAGGCCACTGTTCCTCGACCGCCCTGTTCACTTCCCTCCTAATGCATGTCTGCTCTCTTCTCACCCCGGGGTCTCTCCCTCTGATCGCTCCCCCTGCAGTGGCGGCTCCAGGAGGAGGGGGAATTACTGTCCATCCACCCCCCCCACCCCGCCCCAGTGATGCCCCCAGGGCCTGAAGCAGTACTTGGTGCCTGGTGGTCACACCATTAATTCACATGCGGAATGAACACATTGTTCCACATCTGCCTCTCCCCACTGTCCTAACCTTGATCTGAGCCACTGTCATCTCCAACCTCTTCTAGAGCAACACCTTCCCCATGGTCCAGCCTCCGTCCCCCCGGCCGTCGCTGATCCAGCACCGCTGCACAGGGGCTCATCCCTGCCGACTTCTACCTCAGCTGCTGGAATGTTCTTGCTTCACACGCTGTGGCACCAAGCTCCTTCCTCCTCATCCCCTGCTGACTGGGGTGCTTCTCCAGTCACACGGATGCCCCCCCACCCCATTCTCATCCTGGGGCTCTCTATTCTCACATCATCTCATCAGAGCTTTAAGGGCCCCCCTCAACTGCCTCCTCCCCATTTCCCTGTATTTACCATTTTTGTAGCACTTTTCATGTGTGACAAGAGTTGGAACCTGAAAGGACATATTAGGTTGAGTGATCACTGTCTAGGACCTTCATTGAAATTAGAGGCTCTGTATTGTTTGCATTCTGCCTGCCTCCCTGTCTCCCAACATCCAGGCATACAGCAACTTCCGGGAAGACAGGCTGCCCGACCGGGGCCACAAGGAACCTAAAGTGGAACAGAGAGAACAAAGCCTCTCGGGTATTTGCCACCAAAGTACCCTCAAAACCAGGGAATACCACCCAACGATAGCTTCAGTTCAGGAACTCATCATGGAAGTTGTTTTTTTGTTTTGTTTTGTTTTGTTGCTTTTATGCTATTTGTGTTTTCCTAAGCCCAACCTAAAGTTCTGTAGTCCTTCTGTGTCATCATCAAGTAAGTGTATTAGTTAGCTCTTAAATGATGAACGTACGTACGTGTAGAGGAGTGCTTGGAGGGCATCTAGCATTGCCTCCAGTGTGTGTCTGATCATACCGTACGGTGTTAGGCAACTGTTTGTTGGCTATCCTTTCCCATGGACCAGAAAATTCAGTACCTGGCGAAAGAGCATGAAGACTCCTAACCAAAGTTTGCCAACCTTTCATACCGTCATCGAAACAGACCCTAGGAAAGAATCGGCTTCCCTCTGCCTCCCGGTCCCTGCCTGTGCAGACCACTCAGTTAACAAAGCCGCTTGACAGAGCTGGAATGGACAGATTCTTCAAGTGAAAGAACCGTCTCCCCGTGGGACACTCTCCCCCCATCGGCAGAAGAAAAGAAGAAAAAAAAAAAAGGAGGAAGAAACTAACCACTTGCTCCTGAAGAGAAGACAAGCCCAAGCCACAATATGTGAGGCAGGTCCCGGCCACCAGCTGTTTTGGATTCTGTTCGTGATACTGTTGGCCTTTGGGGTATTTTGTGATAGGAACAGAAAAAGGCAAACCCAGCTGGACCAGGAATGATAACACAGCCTTCAAAAGGCATAAGCCACAAACAGGAAAGAGAATACAACATGCTTCGTTAGTGCCGTGAAATGATACCAGCACCGAAAGAGTAAATATTCCACGCAGCCCGCGAGAGAGAGACACACCCTTGCTACTACTCACCGATGATTAAAAGGAAATTGCAAAACACTGTTTCTCCCTTTTCAAAGCAACAGATAACCCAAAACTCGACTTGAAGGAAGGCACTGGAATGGGAGCTCTCAGGCTGGCCCTCAAAAAAATCATCGAAGCTTATGGAGATGAAGGCAAACAGGAAGCAGAGGGAAAGAACCCACTGGAAGGTAGGGCCAGCAGGCCTGGGCAGCAGGCCCAAAGCCAGCGAACAGGAACAGCAGAACGAAACAGATGGAGGACAGCCAGTGCAGAGCAGAGGGCCCGGGAAGGGATGCGGATGGGAGGCACAGGGTGGCCTGGTACCCAAGCCAGGCCCCCTTGGAGGTAGGTAGGCAGGTGAGGGTCTGGGAGGTAGAAATCACTTCCCCCAAAATGAGATTTTTTATTTTATTTTATTTATTTATTTGACAGAGATCACAAGGAGGCAGAGAGGCAGGCAGAGAGAGGGGGGGGAAGCAGGCTCCCTGCTGAGCAGAGAGCCTGATGCGGGGCTTGATCCCAGGACCCTGAGATCATGACCCGAGCCAAAGGCAGAGGCATTTACCACTGAGCCACATAGGCGCCCCTAAAATAAGATTTTTAAAATTAAGTCTTTCAGTTGAAAGGACACTGCTCCCAATAAATTCCTACATATTTTTTTAAAACATCAAAAGGTAGAATTTGTGCTCTACGGACTTAAGTGAATGGAAAAAACAAACTATACATATTTGGGAAATAAATTCCTAAGATCTGCTACTGTGAGAAGGGTTAATAACAAGCAGTTACCTGAGAACACCCCCAAAAGAAAAGCTGCGTATCTAAGGATATGGAAAAGATATAGAAGGAATTCAGTAACGGCTTTCATATATGCTCTATGCTACTAAACACAGTCTTGTGTCCTGAAAAGGAGAAACGGGATGGGTCCGAGTCCTCAGTGCCATTTACAGGCTCCTGCCCCCAAGAAGTGAGGTACCCTTCCAAAGCCTGAAAAATGGGCTGTTCACACAGGTACCCTAAGGAAGCTGTCCTAAAGATCAGAGGTGTGCTTTTGTGTTCCTGTAGCCAGCACTGAGCTTTAAGCAATGTTACTACATAAATTAAACATTCCTTAAAAACATTCAACCATTCCGTTACCCCGAACTAAATATTAACAACACACAACAAAGGGGGAAATGAACACATTTTTGTTGATTAGCCTCTGACACCCAATTCCATGAAAGATGATCAGAGGTAGTTACCTAATAAAAAATGTTTTTAAATCTAATCAACTCTTCTTGAAAATATGGGGCAGTCTTAACTCACAGATGGAAATAAAAGACATCGGGAAGCATCATTAGCATTTTACTACAGGTCTGTAGGCAGAATGAGTAAAACATTAGTCAACCAGTTGTCACCTCTGGTTCTTGGTGGTAAAGTTCAATACAACATGACCATTCCCTTCCCCCACCCTGACACTGGCCCTCTATACAAGTTCTTTACGTCCCATAAAATGAATTCTTTGGAACCAGTAAGTTAGCACTCTAAAACCCTGGACTCTGTAAAAGCCACACTCGTTTAAGAGGTTAGGAGAGGATTCATGTGTATTCATGTGAGTCCAAAATTCATGTGAATTTGGGGCAAGCAGACAGAGCAACCACCTCTCTCCTCAGCCAGGGCCAAATTAAGTGAGGTAAAAGTTTTAACAGGTCAATGAAAAGGGCTGCAGGACTACAAAGATGGGGGCCCATGACTCCCCATCTCTAGGGAGGTCAGGAAGCCGTCTCAGAGGAGGGCATCCCTGAGGATGGTCTGAAAAAACGAGCAGGGTCTTGCCAGGAAAGGCAAGGGGGCACGGTGTCAGGCAGAGGGAGGGGCTGTCCACCTCTGGCTGCTGGATCCCCAGCCCCTAGCCCCTGGGCACGCAGGGAAAGGGAGGCATGGCCTTGTCCCTGCCCACTCCTTCCCTGCTGGCAAGGAACCAAAAAATCAGAAATGGGGGAGGGGGGAGAAAAACAATGTTGTGATAACAAACACTATGGATATTCCAGAGTTTGTTAGAGTAGAATTTTCTATGTGAGTGTAAATAGACACAATTCATGTTAAGCCTTTTTTATCTTCATGAGTCAAGGAGAATTTGTTTACATTGTACATGTAATTGATATGTTACTAGCCAGGCAAGCAGTCCCTACCACCTGACAAACCCTCCACAGCTAAGGACAGTCCTAAGAATGCAAGGGATTGCATGGTGCAGGTGACTTTCCAAACAGAAATTAAAAATTAAGTGTATTTTTCAAGGCGCAAATTGTCCTCCACTGGCCCGTGGAAGAGCCATCTCTATCACACATATAAACATCATCTAAAAACCCATTCACACATAAGATGTAGCCCTGAAGGCTCCAGAGCATTAACAGAGCGCGCTACAATGTGGCAAAGAATTCATAAAGCGGGCTGAGATGTTTACATCCTGCCTCTCCAATGAAGAAATGGAAACTTCACTGGGAAATACTTCAAAGACTGGAGGGAACATAAGCCCCAGTGTCCCCATCACATAAAGCATCTGGAACTTCAGAGATGGGTACAGAACGAAGCCGTCTTTGCTCCGATGGAAGAACAACACCTATTTTCCTGGGTCTTCATGAAAACAACTTTGCTTGCTCTCATGGTGATTCCAAACTCCTTTCTGATCTTAAAATATCAAAAGTCCAATATTCTAAGTCCCTATATTTTAAATCATATTTATTTATAAGAGCCCTGAATCCTTTGTAACTATTCCCAGTCCCAATGGTTGGTTCCTTTTTAAAAAATATTCTACTTAGGGGCGCCTGGGTGGCTCAGAGGGTTAAGCCTCTGCCTTCGGCTCAGGTCATGATCTCGGGGTCTTGGAATCAAGCCCCGCATTGGGCCCTCTGCTCACCAGGGGGCCTACTTCCCTGCTCCCTGCCCCAACCCTGCCTGCCTCTCTACCTGCTTGTAATCTCTCTGTGTCAAATAAATAAAATCTTTAAAAAAATATTTATTTATATGAGAAAGAGAGAGAGAGAGTGGAGGGTTGAAGGGGTGTAGGGAGAGGGAGAAGCAGACTACCTGCTGAGTAGGGAGTCTGGAGCCTGACGCCAGGCTCGATCCCAGGACTCTGAGATCATGATCTAAGCAGAAGGCAGATGCTTAACCAACTGAGCCCCCCAGGCACCCCAGCTGGTTGCCTTTTTTTTTTTTAAGATTTTATTTATTTATTTGACAGACAGAAATCACAAGCACGTGGAGAGGCAGGCAGAAAGAGAAGGAAGGGAAGCAGGCTCTCCATCGAGCAGAGAGCCCGATGCGGGACTTGATGCGGGGCTCCATCCCAGGACCCTGGGATCATGACCTGAGCTGAGGGCTGGTTGCCTTTTTGATGAAAGGGCACACGAGGACTAGACTCCCTTGGTTATACCCCCCACCCACTACCAGCCACTCAGCCCCCCATGGGCCCAGTGGGAGCTGCATCAGGCTTTGCTGCCAGGCCTCCCAGGGAAGCACCACCACCAGGCAGGCAAGTGCAGGCCAGGCTGCACCCTGAACCACCAAACAGGGAATCTGTGCAGCCAGTGGATGGCGCTATGGGTCCCGGTGGGCTAGAGGAGAGGCGCTACAGAGCCAGGAGGAGGCAAGTCCAGAAGCTGCAGCCTGACCTGGAAAATACAGGCTCCTCCTGCCGCCTTCTCCCCTCTCTCTTGACTTTGGGTTTTCTGCTCAGAACCAGGCTAACCTTCCAAATAAAAGTCAGCCCTGTGGCCCCCATCCTATCTCACCAGCTTTTCTAGAACGCGTTACATCATTCCAGTTCACATCCTCATTTCAAAAATATTATAAAATGTTCCAGTTACCTCGAGTGACCCATACTCTTGCAATTAGCCCGTTATCTACACAAACTCATTACCGGGGTACGAGTCCCCCTCCTCTGCTCCCCCTGCACCAGGCTGCACGTCTTCACGGATCTGGTGTGAAAGGTCTGTCTCTGGAATTGTTGAGGACTTTTAGTTGATTTGGGGCCTTTGTCAGAGGGGAGGGGACGCCCTGCCACTTGGCAGGAGGTCAGCTGTTTCCCTGCTCTGTGCCTCAGTTTCCCCACAATTCAGATGCAGGTTTGGGACTACGTTTATTTAGTCCTCCCACAAATACTGATAAAACACCTACAGCATGCAGATCTATACTTCCCCGGGGCTCAGAAGTCAGCAGGGAACAAAATCAACATATTATTCCTGCCCTCCTGGAGTGGCTTGTCCTGGCAGGGCCCTAAAACCAGCACACTCCATGTCTCTAACACAGACTCCCAGGTTCACCTGCCTCCACACGAATGGAGTCAGCACCACGGGCCTGATGCACGCTCAGCTGCCCCTACTGCATGTCCCAAGAGTCAACACATCTCTACAGCAAAGAGCCATCACAGGAAACATGACAGGACACTGGATCTCTGATACCCAAAGACAGCTGTCCTGGGACAAGCAAGTCTCACCAAAAGGAACACACACCAGGAGGTGCTGATGGCAGCTGGGGCCATGTGGAGCTGGGGGAGGGGGCGGCAGGGACTGAAGCAGCGGAGAAGAAAGGGGAGGGAGAGGTCCAAGGAGAGCAGGAAGAGAACCAAAGCGTGGCCACTGGATAAGGGCAAAGGGAACAGCGCCTGGAACAGAAGGTGCTAAAGAAACCAACAGGGAAAACCCCAGACAGATGCATGGCCTCAGTCCTCACAAAGGGACAGAATGACCATGGAGGAGCCTGGGCATGAATACCATAAAAATAAGGACTTTGGGAGTGGTCATCCTGGCAGTGGTCAGTAACTAAACAAAAATAGAGAGGACTGCACACCCATGTCCATAGCGGCATCATTCCCAAGGGCCGAAAGGAGGAAGCAACTCAAGTGTCCACTGATGGACAGACGGACACACAAAATGTGGTCTATTCATACCAGGAATATTATTTGGCCTTAAAAAGGAAGGGACTTCAGACACCTGCCACAGCACAAAGGAACCTTGAGGACCCCCTGCTGAATGAAATTAGCCAGGACAGAAGTACAAATATTGTATGATTCCACTAGCAACAGTGGTCCGATTCACAGAGATAGAAAGCAGAATGGCACGTGCAGGGCGTGAGAAGCAGGGAGGGGGAGTTGTTGGTTAACGGGTGCAGGGTCTCCTCTTTTCCTGATGAAGAGAGTTCTGGAGATCGGCTGTGCCACAATGCGAATGTCCTTAACAGGACTGTACACTGAAAACTGGTTAAGATGGTGAATTTCATGTTATGTGCATTCGACCACACTTTTTTTTCTTTCAAGAAGAAGGGCAAGCTTTCACTGCATTTTATTCTGCCCCTTCAGTGGGTCACACAACAGTAAACGGACAGCTAAAGACAGGCCGTGCTGCCCAGCCACCAGCGAGGCCCAAGGAGAGCCCAGCAGGAACGAAAGCAGGCTCCCGGACAGGCGGGGCGTTCAGAAAACTGCCTCCAGGCCAGGCATGGCTGTGGGGTGGCACCCAGCCAGACCTCGGGGCACAAAGAGCAGGTCTCAGCAAGAGTCCCGCACAGACTCCCCAGGGAAAATGGCTCTGAGCACTCGCGGCAGGTGTAAGTGGTCACATAGATGGACGCCCGTGTGCCCCTCCCTAGGGAGTGGGCAGAAGCTAAAACCCCCATGCAAGTCACCACCTCTTCAAATGAGCCCGTGGCTGACCCTCACGATCTGACACAACCCAAAGGCAGAATCCCCCTTGCTCCATTTGCTCAATCTTCTAGCTCTGGGTGTCGGCAAGTTGTATCTTATGGCCAGATACAGCTGTAGCTCCACACAGCTCTTTGCCTTGTAAGATGCGGTAGAGGAAGCATGACAAGGGGGAATCACACTCCAGCCTGTCCACGCCACCCCCTCCCATTATCACTCCCACTCTTGTGAAGGTCTTTGTACCCTCTATCATATCTGCATTTATTATTCGGCTCCAACACCTCCAGAGAGGTATTTTTTCCACTCTGTTCTTACCCAGGCATCTGGAGGCCGATGCATCCCTGACTCCTTCACTGAGGTATGCTGCAATTTCTACCAAGACCATGTACCCTCTGCATTTGGGACTTCTCCATCCATGCCTTGGGGGTGTCCACCCACCAGCCTGGTCAGTGGCCCATTGAGGCCACTCTCGCTGTCCTGGCAGGAGAGGATATCCTGAACCATGCCCTCCCAGACCTCCCCTAAAAAGATCAGTTAAACACCTCTGCTCAATCCCACCCTGCTCTAGCTAATAGCCCAAAACCCAAGCGACCCAGTAGCAACATTCCCTACTGCACTCCAGCAGTCTTAACAACCAAAGTCAGAATAAAAGAAACACACTGCTGTAGTATTAAGTCATGGGTCATAAGCCTTAAGCCATCCTAACCCACAAGGACTTGTGATTTTTTTGGATTTTTTTTTTCCTTAGGATTTTTTTTTTTTAATTGGTAGATTGCGGGGACACTAGACTTGATCTACAGTGCCTTGTTAAAATCTCATCACACCCTTGATGAGCTACATTAGACAAGCTGGGTAAACGTGCAATTCACCCTCCAAGGCGCTGATGAATGAATGGCCCAAAGAAGGTCTCTAGTGGAAGGTCACAGGGCTCTTTCTGCGTCCTGTATGTTTCAACATTTTTATCAATTACTTGAACGACAGCACAGATAAAATGTTTATCTAATTCAAGGATGCCAAGTTTCTAGGAGAGATGGCAAATACATTGGATGACAGAGTCAAGAGCTAAAAAGATCAACAGATTGGAATTGCAATCGAGAGGAAATAATGTTATTTGGACACTTGGGTGCAAAAAAAAGAAATGCACAAATGTAGGAGGTGTGAAAAAGACTCGGGAGATTTAATTGGATATAATTTCTGCATGTGATGATGGGGCGTTGTAGCTGCCAAAAAAAAAAAAAAAAGAAAGAAAGAAAGAAAAAAAGAAAAAGTCAGGTGGTCTTAGACTGTACTAAGGGAGACTTAGCAGAGAGTAAGGGGCCAGAGGAGAGCTCCCCCAAACTGGGTTTCTGTCTCCATAGTAGAAAAGAGATGAGACCAAAGGGGACAATATCCACGGGACACCAGGAAGGAGCAGGCACCAGAAATTCCTCTCCTGGCTGCAGGGTCCTATGTGACCCTGATGGGGGAGGGGAACACAGAACTCGGACCCCCACAGGGGAACAGATGTGGGCTCCACAGGAGAACACACAGTGGGATTTACTTGAAGACAGGCAGGGCTGCCTAAAGAGGTAATAAAGGTCTATGGAGATCTCTGACTGCATTTACAGCTAACTCTGCAGCTGTATCGTCTGCCCTGTTTACAGCTGAGGACACCAAGACTAAACAACCAAATGACCCACGAGGGTCACTCTGTTACGGGAGGAGCAGGGCAGAACTGGGGCTTAAATCTTGATTTCCTCCCACCACCCTGGAGCAGAGAATTCCTCTTCGGAGGCCCTTCGAGGTGGCAAGGATGCCACCACGGCCACGTGCACGGGTGTGAGAGAGCCCCTCTCCACAGGCGCACGCCCCAGGACCCTCTGACCATCATCGGCACCCCTTTAACGGCTCTCAGGGTAGACACTCCCGTCAAGCCCGGAGCTCAGACCCGTCACAAGAAAAGAGCCTTACAAGTATCCCCATCCGCATACCAAGGGACAAGACGGTGACTGAGGAGGTTAACTGGTCGTGTTTCCGACCTCATGTTCCACCGAAAAGCATAGACTATCGCCATAAGCTAACTCCACTGCAGAATGTCAAATTCTTTTTTTGTTGTTGTTCACAAACCACGGGGAAAAAATAGACCAAAGACACAATCTCACCCAAGTACAAGAACTCTTCCTGTCCATGTGATAGTGTCGTCGGTGGATGGAGACGGAGCTCGCAAATCGGGAACACGGGATTTCAACTCGACCAGACAACTGCTGGTTTCAATTTCAACTGCTCCTCATCGCTCTCTGTGCCCCCAAGAAATCACAGACCCACCTTTATCTCGACACCCAAATAGTTCTCTTTCCACACCTTGCTCTTTGTAACAATTCTACTCAGAAACGGGTCAAACTTGCCTCCGCAAGTCACAGAGAAGCCAGCCCCCCCGACCTGAGCACCCCCGTTCTTTATTTGATGCTGAAATTCAGATCACACAACGTTAAGAGAGCTACCAGCCCAACCGAAAAATCTCTGTCCTTCCAGAGCCATTGAGAAGTTGTTGTTTTTTTCTTTTACACCTTCAGGTAGGGAACAATGGAACTCCCGACTATATGGAGAACTTGGGCAAGCATGAGCAACTCTTGCCTTTAAACCACGCGGTGAGCGGTGAGAGGCAACGTCTCCCTCCATCAGCATCAGCTCAGCATCAGCATCAGGCCCCCTCCTCCCGGCCTTCCATTCAAGCAGGCTCAGGGGTGCCGGGGCCAGGGCCCTGCAGCCGGAGGCCCTGAGGCAAGGGGGTGAAGCCATGCAGCCGTCCCCACTCACTCCAGCAAGGTGGCAGGTGCTCGCAAAGCCACCCAGTGGTACATCCAGGGCCCTGGAGCCTGCCCAAGGCTCCTTCTCATTAGTGAAGGGGTGACACGCACGCCCACTTGACGGACTGTCATAGAGGATGAATGAGCCTGGCATAGAATGACACTCCTCTGAGTAGCCCCCTGATACCCACTTCGGTTTCCCTGCACCCTCACACCCCAGCCTGTTACTGGGCTAATTTGCTTCAAAGGTACATCCACAGAGACAAGAACAATTATGAATTTTAGCTTTTGCAGAATTTAACTAACGGAAGCGTGGCAGTTCAGCACGACAGCGTAAATGCCAGCGCTCCTCGGTCCAGCGCAGCAGACACCATTCGGATGGGAGCCGGAGAGAACACAGGGGCGGTGGAGAAGCCCCGCCCTCGGCACCTTCCCTTAGAGAGGCCAGAGTTTCTCCCATCTTCCCTCTTCAGGGTAACACGGGGTGCAGCCTTTATGATTTCTACCACAGACAGCCGGGAAATGCAGAAAACCATCCTTGCAGGAGCAAACAGGCCCTGGGGAGGCAGAGCCAGCCCCACACGTGGCGCTCGGACAAGGCTGGCCTCTGTGGTCCACGCGTGGGGGGAGAAGCCGGCCCCAGAGAGCCCCCCCACCCCGACCAGGTCAGCAACATCCTTCGTGTTCTGCAGCTGGAGGCAAGGGCCACTGGACAGTAGCTGTGCTCGGGAGCCGGGCAGACCAGCCTTCCCGGGGCCCTGCCGAGTACACAATTCCAGTGGAGCTGTTTGCAAAGGAGGAAAAAAATCTGAACCAAAGCCTCAAGTCCCTGCAGAAGAGTGATAAAGCGTGTCCCCCCACATGCGGGGTGACATTACTGACAGGCAGGGATAACGCTCTCCAGCCCAGGCCCAGCACCTCTCACGCCAGCTGCCTTCCACTCACTCCTTCTCGACCGGCCTCATGGGGCTCCCAGTCCCAGCCCTGCTGCTGGACAGCCCATCGAGGGGCACTGAGGAGCAGGTGCCCACGTGGCATCAAGCGACTCGGCCGGAGGGGAGGGAGTGGGCTTGCACATGCTCCACTGCCCCTCCCTTCTCGCTATGGAGGTCAGTGCCTCGGGCAAAGGAGACAGGAGCCAAACCCCTGGCAAAGTGTAATGACCCTGGACACGAAGGACCCCAGGTTCTCATGTGGCTTGACCACTCCCGCATCCCACCAAGGCTAGCATCTACTGAGTGCTTTCTATATTTAAATCCTGGCACCTATGCCCAAGGAGAATTTTTTTTTTTAAGATTTTATTTATTCAGTTGAGACAGAAACATACAGAGAGAGAGAGAGAGCACTTGAGCAGGGGGAGAGGTGAAGGGAGAAGGAGAAGCAGGCTCCCTGCTGAGCCAGGAGCCCACCGCAGGGCTCGATCCTAGGACCTGGAGATCATGACCTGCACCAAAGGCAGACGCTTAACCAACTAACACCCAAAGCCCCTAGGAGACTATCTTAGGTGGATGCCGTGGGGAAAAGAGATTTTTTAAATGAAGGCTCTGATTCCTCGAGAACAGATCACGACTTTTTTTTTTCCTCTCTGAGTTTTGTACTAAGTAAATGCTCAGCAAATATTACTGCGGGGTCTAGTCCTTGTGCTCACCGACATTCTGGTTTTCCAGGGCATCATCAACACGCTTCCTGTGATTAATGTGAACTAAAACATTTTTAAATTCTCAGATTAGCAAAAAGTTGCAAATCGAATAACACCAAGCTTGGGGGAGACATGAGGCAATGTGTCAATGGCACATTTATGACCATTCTGGGAAGGCAACGTCAACACAAAAATCTGAATGCCCAAAGCCTGGGACCCAGTCCCTAGCTTCTCGGGACCGCCCCTCCCATAGCTGGGGCAAATGGACAGAAAGTATTCCCTGGAATCTTATTTATAAAATCAAAAACTGGGACACAACTTGTATGTCCATCTTTCACAGAAACTACAAGTCCTCCTTACAGTGATCAATCCAGAGCAAGTGGAAAGAACAGAGAGTATCGATACGTAGCTGATTTTTAAAAAGCCCTTTCTAGGAGAGAAGCCGGGTGAATGCCACATCAGCCGGTGGGGGGGCGGTGGGGGTAGGGTGTCAGAGATCATATCCCTGGGGATCAGACACGCGGACAGGGTGTTCCCTAGACAGGTTGGAGCAGAAAAGCTCTTTACCTCCGGGGTCTTCCCACCCCAAACCCATGAACCCAGTTTCCACAGGAAAACCGTCAGACAAACCCAAATGAAGGGACAATCCCCAGACACCTGCCCAGTGCTCCTCAGAGCAGTCACAGCCACCAAGGAAAGTCTGAGAAACCG
Organism: Neogale vison; assembly: GCF_020171115.1. Taxonomy (NCBI): domain Eukaryota; kingdom Metazoa; phylum Chordata; class Mammalia; order Carnivora; family Mustelidae; genus Neogale; species Neogale vison. Next base: position 135,785,049 of record NC_058103.1, on the reverse strand, counting down.
TCACAGACCAGAGGAGCTGATAGAGACACAGAGACTAAACACAATGCAGGGTCCTGCGTGGGATGCCGGGACAAGAGAAGAACTACTGGGCAAACCCTGGCGAGATCCGAGTCCAGTACCGAGTGTAGGTAATGAACAGTAATGCGCGACATTAGAGGGGAAGCTGTGAAGGGGTGGGCAGGAACTCCGTACTGTCGCGGCAGCTCATCTGTAAATCTAAAACTATTCTAACAGAAAAGAATATTTAAAAGGAACAGGGCTCAGGACAATTAGGGATCATATTTATGTTTTTGTTTTTCCCTTTTTTTTTTTTTTTTAAACTATCTAGGGGCACCTGGGTGGCTGAGTTTGTTAAGCGTCTCACTTGACTTCGGCTCAGGTCATGATCTCAAAGTTGTGAGATCAAGTCCCACATCTGGCTCTACACTGAGCATGGAGTCTGCTTGGGATTCTCTCTCTCTCCCTCTGCAGCTTTCCCCCTGCCCCCAAAACCACAGCTGTCTGTATCACTCTGCAGGCGCTCTGTTCTTACCTACCAACCCCCTCCCCAGTTTATAGCAGTGTCTACATACACACACAGGAGAAAACACCTGGAGGGCCACTCGCTGAGCGGTCAGGGGTGGTTACCTCCAGGGGCAGGGAGAGGACAGACCGTCACAGTCGTCCCCTTCCCCTCTGCGATGTGCCATTTTCATTTTTGCAAGGAGCATATATTCATGGATTAATTCTACACCCAAAGCCATTTTTAAAAACAAAGTATCACTCCGCTACAGGAAGACGTCCAAGACACAGTGGATCGAAAAACCACAAATTGCACGTTTATGTGTTAAAAGGACCGAGGACACGACATTTTGCTGTGCGTGGTGAGTATCTGCAAAGCTCACCTGTGGGAAGTAGATGGAAGGAACAAGAGTCTGAAGAGAGAGGAGCAGGAGGGGGCTCAGGGCGCTTGCACCGTCCCTTCTGGTTAAGGGTTTTACGGAAAGCATGTCATTTTTGTTATAATCATCATCAAAACGACAATAAACGCTCACAGATTATTCCTTCCTTGCTGTATCTCCTTGGCCCTAACCACACCCAAAGAAGCAGACAAGCGTTTTGTCGTCCTGCTTCCAGGGCCATGCGCCCCTAACCCCCCACCATGGCCCACAGCCGCCCCCCCACACACTCACAGGTCCACTAGACCACTGGAAACAACAGGGTCTGCAGGGTACCAATGCTGCGCTCCACTACAGTGCCCGGCGAGCTCCAGGAACATGGGAACAGATACCCACGATGGCAGGCAAGTACGGCAGGATCCTAACGTGTCTTCTGAACCATCTCCCCAGAAAAGAGAGGATAACATCATTCCCACACCTACTGACACCGCACAATGGGGACACAGACGGCACAATACGGTCCTAACGATCCCAGGTACCACTGTGTGTAGTGAGCAAGAGCGTCGTGATGAACATGGGCCAGGGCTGGAATCCACAAGCCCAACCCCTGCACTCACGCCTGAAACATGAGTCCAGGTTCGGCTTGCCGGAGAACACCCAGGGAAGCCTGGTGGGCAGCGACCTACTCCTTTAAATACCAAGCAAGCAGGCAGGCAGAGACCCTCGACCACGAGGCCCTGTGCCCTCCCTAACAGCCTCTGTCTCTCGCCACAAGCCGCAGAACACGTGGCCTCTGCTGCAGTCCCATGAGCAAAAACCCCCAGGTGGGTGGACCCACGTCATCCGTCTCTACAGACACTCCTGTCATGGCACAGGCGCCGGCGGTCTTGAGTTTTACTTTCAGCTGAGCATTCAGTGACTTCCACCTTCCGCTGGAGGCCATGGTTGGCAAAGCTGAAGTCTGAAGGCCAAACGAGACTGAGAGCTGTCCTTTGAACTTTTCTTGGTCTGAATTTAACCATTATGTACCGGCCACTTTGGGATGCGGTGGCATCTCTTCCAAGCCCTCACTGTCACTGCCACCACTCCTTCTCTGGTTACTACACAGCACACACCTGGCTGGGGGCTCGACCCCAAGTCTAACCCTTTATAATCTACTCTCTACCCGGATTCCAAGGCAGTCTTCCTAAACTACAAATCTGATGGTGCCCATTTCCTCACTTCAAGTTCTCCAAAGGCTCCCTGCACCTTCCAGGTAAAATCAAACCTCCTTAGAATGGCCTGTAAGACCCTTTGTGATCTGACCCATGCCAACACCACCAGTCTCAGTTTCTGGTATGAACCCACCTTAGTTTCCCAGTATCTAAGACACCAGGTGCACAGGCTTCTCAGTAGCTCCTTCTACCAAAACACCCATCTTCTCTGTGCCAGTCAGCCTTCAGCTCAGGTTGTGATCTCAGGGTTCTGGGATTGAGCCCCGCGTCAGGCCTCCTGCTCAGTGGGGAGTTTGCTTGTCCCTCTCCCTCTGCCCCTCCCCCCGCCCCATAACTAAATAAAACCTTTTAAAAAATCACCTGGGTGCCATCTCCCTCCTCTACTCTCTGCTCTGCACCAGATGGCACTGGGAAGATGCTCTTTCCCCTTGTGTCTGGGCCCTCACTAACTAACCTACTGGACTGTGAGCCCCTGGGCAGCAAGGACTGCATTGCATCTGTTTTTGATCTTTTACAAGGCCTCCCCAGCACAGGCCTGCAGAATAGTAGGTGCCTAGTAAACACGGGGCAAATGAATGACCGGTACGAAATCAGCTACTAACAGTCGTTCATACCTTCTTGCTCCTTTCCTCCGCCAAAAACCTTCAGGCTTTCAGTCCACGTGTGCCCGTGAAAAGTCCAACACTTCACTGAAACTGGCTTAAACTCTAAAATGCCCCCATTGAAAATAAGCTCCCTTCTCATACCCATTAGGATGGCTACTACCAATCCACTGCACAAACAGAACAAACATCAACGAGGATGTGGTGAAGCTAGACTCCGTGCGCAATGCTGGTGGGAACGTAAAACAGCGCCGCAGTGGTAGAAAACAGGATCGTGGTTCCTCGAAAATCCTACACAGAATCACCACGTGATGCAGCAATTCCCCATCTGGGTACACACCCGAAGAACCGAGAGCAGGGACTCACGAAGATATCGGCACGCCCGCGTGCACACCAGCATTTTGCACAGTCGCCAAAAGATGGAAGCGACCACGTGCCCACGGGCAGACGAATGGATACACAAAGTGCTGTTTATCCAAATAACGGAATATGACTCAGCCTTGAAAAGAAAGGAAATTCTGACATAGGCTACAACGTGGGTGGGCCTCGCAAACATCGTGTAAGTGAATGAGCCAGACACAAAAGGACAAATGGTGTTCGATGCCACTTCTCTCAGGCCCCCAGAGCAGTCAAATTCGTAGAGATGGAGGGTCAAATGGGGGTTAGCGAGGACTGGCAGCAGGAAAAGGGTGGAGAGATGGGAAGATGCTGTTTGTTCAACTGGGACGGTTTTAGTTTTGCAACATTAAAGAGTTCTGGAAATAGACGGCAGGGATGGATGCACAACAGGGTGAAAATATTGAATGTCGCTGAACTGTACACTTAAAAATGGTTCCTGTGGTCAATTTTATGTATATTTTATGTTACGTATATATAAATTTTACATTACGTGCACCATCAAAGCTGGGGATGGGGGGAGTGCATTGGCTCCCGTCTGACACTGTTCCAAGCAAAGTTCAAAGTAGCTTCGGGTACTGAATGCTGATCCACCACCCAAAGAAGCTATAGCCCAAAGGCTCTCAGTGATGAGGCTGCACAGGGTACAGGAAAGGGACCCTGCTTGCCAGCCCCGAACCAGATCTGCAACACCAGGAGCACACTGGTCTCTTGCATACCCTTCTCCCACCTTCAACAGTCATTTGGGGGTACCCCTTGGGGGCTCAGCTCTCAAGAGGCATCTCACAGAGACCCCAGGCAGGCAATTGGCAAATACACACAAGGTCTGAGGCGGTCAGGGCTGCCTCTGGAGGTCCAGGAAAGAGGATGTGTCTGAGCTACAGGAACGATGACAAAGGGCAAAGAGTTGGAAGAGGAAGACCTTCCCAGCAGGGCATGCAGGAGGAGAACACTGCGGGAAGCTGCGGACGGGAAACCCCGGCAAAGCTGATGCTCCATATGCCTGAGCCTCCTGCGCTAACCAACTCAAGCAGGAATTAGGGTCTGTGCTCTTGTAAGTTGCGGCCCCAGTGAGGACCCACAGTGGGCCGTTCCCAGGGATCTGCGGAACACAACACACCACTGTTAGGCTCTCTTATTCCCGCCGTCCACCATTTCCATTCGGTTCCCAAAAATCACAGTGATGTTGACGATGAATCCAAACACAGCATCATTCTTCTTACAAGCAGAGAGCCCCAACTGCAAAGTTAAACGGAATTCTGAAATGGCTAGGAACCAATCTTCGGATTTTCAATCTAGTGAAATTCGACCACCCAGGATCCATCGGATGGAACGGCAAAGAAACAGATAAATTAAAATAACCTAAACTGGTTTCCTTTTAACTTTGTAATATGATTTGGGACTGTGTAACTGACTTTCCTCATTACACTTGGCCTAAGATAGCATTAAAATGAATTCGCAATTTCCAGATTATGTTAACAAATGGCACCCAATTATGGGTAGAGTGGCAGGGCAAAATCAAAGCTATGAACGATGAATGCAGGGACAATCTCTGGTTTAGAGGATAAGAAGAGGAAGAAAAAGTGTAGAGCGTAGAGTAGGGGACCCAACTCTTCATGAGGTTTCTCAAACATCCTGAAGCCCAGGGAGACTCCATAATTTACCTGAAGTTGATCACTAAATATTAATGCGGGGGGGAATGCAAGCCCAGATTTACCAAGCCCAAACCCTATGCAAGCCCTCCCAGAACACAGAGGGTCTCCCTATAGGCACAAGTCTATCTCTGCTCCCTAAAATGCAGCATCCCAAGGGCCGAATTTTGCTCCTTTAAAAAAAAAAAAAAAGAAAGAAAGAAAGAAAGCTCCCTGTTCTCATCTGGATAAGCTTTAGTTATGTTTGTAAAACATTCAGAAAAGGCCATAAAAAGATCTTCACCAAGGGCTGTGCTAAGTATTAAGTATTATTCAATAAACCACAGCTTGGAGGCTGCCAGCTGACGTCTAGCTATAACCTGGAAAGAACACTGGCTGAATACATCTTTTTTTTTCTTCCTGTTTAAATTTCTAGGTATCGTTTACGTTCATCTGCAACCCCCTCTCCCCCATTAAAAAGCATAAAACAAAACAGCAGACTTACAGTGGATATAACCAGAGTAGGTGGAATATTATGATAAACAAGGATGACAATACAGCATTTTTCCAGCTGTGATAAACATATTTAAGATCTATCATAGAGGCTGCTGGAGTTACAACTGAAAACGATCAAAATTACAAGTTGTTTATAACACAGAATTTATGTCTTCAAAGCTTTTATGTTTTAGGCAGAACTTGTCTCACTAGGAGATCATTCCCTCACCTTTTTTTTTTTTTTTTCCAAATCTGAACTTTTTTCTCCCCCCGAAATTGTGACTTTCTAAGGATGTCATCACATCCAAAGTGATTTAACGACTAAAGACGCGGCTCGGAGTGGCCGCATCGGCCTCAGGACTGGTCCCAGCGACCCACACTGGCCTAGTGGTCACAACACTCGCATTTTATTACATCTCAGTATTTTGAACTAGCAGTTCAATGAACAGCTATCTCAAGTCCCAGAGATCAGAAGTAAGAGTGTAAAAGGAATCGGGAATTATGTCCAGATTTTTAAATATCGTGCCATTTTAAAATTCGTGCCATTCTTGGCCTCTGAAACCATTTGGCGTCTACACAGAGGTGTCCTTTCCTTACTTTAAACACACACACACGTTAAACAATAAACCTTGCCATCCAACTGTGACTGATGAAATGTGCTTATGAAATGGGCTTGTCAGATGCACTTCTGTATGAGGCTACCCACTAGACTGCAATTCATAACGTCCCTAACATCCTAAACGCTTCAAGAGACAACGATTTTCTCCACAAATGAAACGGTTGTGTGTAAAACTAAGCTGAGCTAAGATTACCTCATCCCTTGAAAACCAACGCCAGTAAACAAGTTGTAACCCAGCTGGGCAGTGCCCACACGAGGACACATCCTTTGCAGAGCCCAGGGGACTTGCCAGCAACCTCCCTGCCTTCTGAGCAGGAACAGCCCCCAAATCTGGGACTCCGGGGGAGAGTCAACAGAAGTGGGTGACATTGGATTGTGAAAGGCGTGGTCTCCTAAATGAACACTTTACTTTCTGAATCTTAAAATAAACAGCCTCACTGCTTGAAGAACCACGGAGGTGCAGACTTGAAAAGGCACTTCGTCTCCTTGGAGCACCCAAACTAGTCAGATGTCCCCTAAAACCCTTGAAATGTCAACCTAATGCCACCTGTTTTAATGAACACCTACTGTGTGCCCAATACTTCCTCAGACTCTAGAGAGACAGAAAACATAACCCCATATAGGATCCCTGTAACAATGGGGGAAGAGAAAGATAAACCAGTCATCCTAGTACCAAGAGGTCAGTATAGCTTGCTGCATACTAGGTACACTGGTGGGTAAGGAGATCACTAAGATGAAACGGTGACCAGCTCTTGGGACAGAAGTGCTGCCCAGAGGCTACTCGGAGTAAAATGCACAGGAAGAAAAGTTAAGTATAACCACTTACTTCATCTGAGACCCAAATAAGACATTAAATATAAATTTTAAGAGCAACCCAGAGAAAGATATTAGTTTCTGTGTCCCTAAGAAAAATGTAAAAATGTAGACAAGGTGGGGCACCTGGGTGGCTCAGTGGGTTAAAGCCTCTGCCTTCAGCTCAGGTCATGATCTCAGGGTCCTGGGATCGAGCCCCGCGTCGGGCTCTCTGTTCTGCAGGGAGCCTGCTTCCCCCCGCCCTCTCTCTCTCTCTGCCTGCCTCTCTGCCTACTTGTGATCTCTGTCAAATAAATAAAATCTTAAAAAAAAAAAATGTAGCCAATTAAACTTCCAACATCTCTGAATCAACTGTTTAAAGGAAAAGACTTCTCTTACAATTACATTTGACACTTTTCCCCCATGAAGAGCACAGAGAGGCTTCTTCAATGTGAAGGCTGCTCTTTCTGGGCCCTGAAGGGAACACTAACTCATCCAACAGGAAGACCCTGAGCAAACCTAAGGGAGGCATTTCTCCTGGAATGCTCCCAGTCCCTTCTGGAAAACAGTTCGGGTCACCTTTGTAGAGGAAAAAGCCCTAGCATTATTATTTGGGAGATGAAGTTTCCTCAAAAGTATGCTGTATCAGATCACCACAAACACTTTGTAGAACCAAATGACAGTGGCAAGGCCTCACAGGTTTCCAGGTGCAGGCCTGGTCCCATGTCCACCCTGTGGCTCCCCCTACCCCTAGACAAAGACTCTGGGCCCAAGGACCTCCTTATGGGCAGCCAACTCCTTCCTTGTCACTCTCTAACTTATGTGGAAAATCACCCAGCTCCGAGGAAAAAATACAAGGATGCCATCAGAATTCTGAATTGATTTCACATGATGCAATATAAATCGTGGCATTTCTCCTCCCTCACTCCACTCCTGCTGAATAATGACAATCTCCTCGTGGTCCTGTATACCAACCACTAATTCAGATGACATCAGAGAAAGACCCTAAATTCAAGGATTGGCTTGACAGAGGTCTAAATCAAGAGACACGAACAGAATTTCAAATTGAACCGAGCCAGTCTGAGCTTTACTGATACACAGGGTGAGACTCCACTGAGCCAAAGGCTGTGTCACAGCATCACCAAGAGCCCTAAGGCTGGAGCAAGAGACCTTGAGGAGACCCAAGCCACCCCTCCCATGGAACATCACCCCGCTGATGCTCTCCCAACTCTGCTTCCCCCTCTGCGGCCAGGAACCCCCTGAAGGCCATCCAAGCCACCTTCCGGGGTCCTCCAAATAGCCAGTCAATTACAATACTACCTCGACGTGGAGGTCGATGCAGGGGCTACCCTTTGGGATGAACCCAAGAGAGCAAGCATCTTCCTCTCTGTAAAGCCCTGAAGGTCCATGCAATACCCACCGCACTGCCAAGAATGGAAACCTCCCTGTAACTCTATTAAGTGTGCAAAGTCACAGGCACAGAAGCAAAAAGTAAAGAACTGGGTGTGCGTCATGTGCTGGGTTCATGTGCCAGGTAGGTATGTGAAAACAAGAGAGGCTCGGCACCTGCCCTTGAGGAACTCCTGAGCTATCAGCAAAGCCCACGGGTCAGGAGACAGAATCCTAATAGAAGCAAAGTGCCAGTAAAGCTTAAAGAAGGAAGTCATTAATTCTGGTTCTTTGGAGGGGAAGGGAGGTGGGAAGCACAAAACAAAGAAAATTCTGGCAGGCCTAATCAAGAATAAAAGGGGAAAGCAACTAAAAATAGAAATAAGAAAACAAATACAAGAGGAAAACATAAGAGGAAATAACACCATCAAGAAAACTCCAGATAAGTGAGCTACAGTTTTTAAATGTGATGAAAGTGATTTGTTAGAAACGCGTAACTTCCCAAAACTGACTCAAAAGACCAGAAACCCGAGAAACACCGATACCCATGAGAGGATTTTTTTTTTTAATTCTCACGGAACTATCCATTTTTAAAAGCGTCAGCCTCCAACTGCTTAGTAAGTGAGCTGTTTCAAACCTTCAAAGACAGTGTATTGCCACACTATATAATCTGTTACAGAGAAGAAAGTTAAGTCATTAATTCGTTTCACCAAGTTAACATAAACCTGATAGCGAAATCAGGAAAAGATAGTATATAAAGAGAACCATAAAATTATCTCACTTAAATTTAGAGATGAAAAATTCTAAATGTAATGTTAGCAAACCAAACTTAATTAGGAATCTAAATGGTCGCCCACAACCACCAAAAAACGATCTATCCCAGGAACTGAGGAATTACCTCCAGGTAATACTATTCCCGCATCACATGACTAAGCGTAACACCAACATCTGAACCTGAACGGATGCTAAATTGACATCTAATGACATGCAACGCCCGTCCCTAAGACGTCCCCCACGCAAACCAGACAGATAATTCTTCAACATGATGAAACCCTCTCTTAAACCAGAAGAGATCATACATATTGGGGAGTATCAGAGGCATTACCATTACTATAAGCCAAAACACACACATACACCCCCTAATCAGCATTTAGTACTATTCTGGATGTACCAGTCAAAACAGGACCCTGCAGTCAGTGCTGCCTGGATGACGCAAGCCCCATGCCAGGCCCACCAGCCACCTCCCACCTTCTACTCAGGGGGCAGCCAGCTGACTCTGTTCTGGCCATGAGGGGGAGGGGCGGTTGGCTCAGCAGGGCTTGCTGACAAGTCATTCAGGCCCTCTGCCCTTTGCCTATCACCCTCCTCTTCCTTCCTGCCTGAAACTGGATGTGATGCCTGGAGCCACTGGGGCCATCTTGTGACATGAAGACAAATCCATGTGGCTGGACGGAGAAACAGAAGCCAGGAGTCTGGTCTTCCATGCTCTCTTTGAGCACACTGCAATGGCCACAAATTGCTTCCCTGTAAAGTTCCCGTACTAGAGAAAAATAAGTCCAGCCCTGACTGCTTCCATTTTTATTAGGCAGGTTTCCTGTTATTTGTATTCATTTGTATTCCTAGAGGACTCCCATCTGAAAAAGAGTTACAAGACATAAGTACTAGGAAAATGTTAACAAAATTATCCTCGTTGGGTATCAACCATTCTCCGCATCAAAAAATCAGGAGAATTAACTGAAAAAAAACTGAAAAAAAAATAGCCAGTAAGAGCAATCAAGGAATTGCATAGATACAAGATAAATATACAAAATAGCAAAGATTTCCTCAAACACAAGCAATAATCAGTTGAAAGGTATAATGGTGAGTAAAGATTCCTTCCACGTTAGTAATAAAAGTGTTAATTACCTAGGGATAACCCAAAAGGAAAAGCAGAAGTCTTCTATGACCTTCTATAATTTCTTAATTTTATAAATAGGTGTTGAGTAAATGGAGAGCCATGAAATATCCTTGAATGAGAAGTCCAAATATTTGGAAATGTTATTTTTCCCTAAACTGATTTATCATCACAACAAAAATTTAATGAATTTCTCCCTTTTTAGGAGGGTGGTGGAGACGATGCTTGCAAAAACAAAACAAAGCAACACACACACACACATACATACACACACACAATGCTTCATCTGTAAGAAAGTATCTTCAAAAATTTTTAAGTTACTGAGTATTCTTCCTGGAAGATATGTGTAATTAAGCTGTCACGTATAAGATGACCACAACCAGCAGACAGATTACTGGGGAAAGACAGCTTTAAAACAGATCCTGTAACATAAAATATAGTCCAATGAGGAAAAAATAAAATATTACCATTTTGGGAAAACTGAATAATCAACAGGTGCAGGTAGTTCACCTTATTTAAATACAAAATAAGTCCTCAAAGTATTAAACAATTAAATGAAAAAAAATTAAAAGAAAATTTTTTCCTTTTTTTTGAATATAAAGAACTGGCATGATTAAATTTGTTTTGACATGAATGTGAACTATCACAACAAAAGGGTTAAAGATCATAATGAAGAGGCCGCTATTCCATATTAAAATGAGACACTGGGCATCTCAACAAGTAAATAAACAAAAACAAACCAGGGGGATGATCCACCATAGAAGAGCATATGGGCAGCGGGAGGGTGGGGAGACACACATCTTTATAACAGAAGGGTCTACACAAATCTAGACAAATATATTGATAATTAACCCAAGTGGAAAAAAAATGGGGAAAAAAGGAAAATGAAGAGCCCATCAATAATTTTTTAAAAAGGGAAATTAAAACAGTGAGACAAAAATTTTTAAATGCTAAATCTGCAAGACTCAATTTAGCATCCAACATTGGTGAAGAGTATGGGCGGCAGACATTCCTGCCAGGAGCTTAAACTGGAGTTTTCTGGAAAGCGATTTGGCAATATTTACTTAGGATCGAACGTATGCACACTTTAAAAATTCCTAGTATTCCATACTTTCAACTTTAAAGAAATTAACCTAAAGAAATAGAATAGCAACAGTTCACAATGATTTCATCACATCACTTTTAATGGCAAAAAAATTGTAAAAATGCTTAAATTTAGCCGTTATATATTAATCATTTCATTAAAGACCATATTCCAGATGATAAAAATATAAAGTGGGGAAAATGAAGATAAAAAACTGTGTATATAGTATAATATAATATCCATTTTATTTTTAAAAATATACAGATATACACATAAGTTTAAGGTAAAAGACTTCGGGAAATTACAACAAAATGTTAACGACGACGACCTCTGGATTGATCGACTAAAGATGATTTTTATTTTCCTCTTTACCTCAAGATAGTTTCAGATTTTCCCCTAATAACCATGTATTTCTATTATAATTTAAAGAAAGCAATGAGGGCAATAATTATAGGATAAGGTAGCAGGCAAATATGTCCTCTAATTAAAGGTTCATTTTTCATCAAAGTGACAGGTTATCTCTGAACAGGTCAAATATGTGAAATGGTTACATCGCCATATAGACACATGATAGTTGAATCAAATTCTCAGAACTACCTGAACCCTCTCTTAGAGGACCCATATGTGGGAGGCAGTGGGCTCTCCAGGGAGCATAATCACTGGAAGGAGGCAGAAAAGCTTTGCTTGGATTACAATCTTGACCAAGACCTTAAAACTCTCTGGACTTTCATTTCTTTAATGTACATATACAGAAAACCCATTATGTGCCAGGTACCATGAACACACATGAACATGGCTCTTGCATTCGTGGAATTTAGAGCTTCCCTTTCCAAAATTTTACATTAAAGCAAGAACAACCCCTGCTTTGCCCTTTTGGCATGGGTGAGTATGATTTGATAACCAATTCCGTTCCAGTACAAGGATCAGATTCGTTTTACAGCAATTTTTTAAAAGTGTGTCCAAAATCCATTCTCCCCAAAATCTAAGAACTTAACATTATGACTTAAACATACAGACTTGCTAGAACCTATCAAAAGCATTAATATTTTGACCCTTCAGGGACCACCACCGGCTCGTTCTGCCAATTAAACCTGTCAAAGCTCCCAAGGTAGCCTTCATGAGACAAGAGAAACATGCTCTACAGTTTTCACAAATATTTTTGGAGGAACAGCAACCACAATGGAAAGCTCACTGCATGAGGAGAAAATGGAGCTCGCTGACTGCCAGAAAGGAAAAGATGGTGGCTTCAAACACACAAAATTCAAAACCAATCAGCAGAGCCCGATGCAAAGGGGGTGCTTATCAGGAATGTGCACATCACCTATTTCACAGAATGAACAGGGGCCTCAAACAGCAGTTGCCCATTTGCTAATTTAGAGCCCCCAGCTCCCAAGCGCTCTGCACCATCAGCAGGAACTGGAAAGATTTCTTCAACAGCCCAACGTGAGGCAGGAGGGTCCAACTGTGATTGCAGAGCCATGAACCCCGCCTGGAAGAATCCAGTGGTCACCATCTAGTTAATTACAAACACAGGTGTTCCCAAAGATGATATGTAAGGTTCTTCTGCTAGGAAAGAAGGAAGGAGGGGAGAGAGAGACAGGAAGGAAGGAAGGAAGGAAGGAAGGGAGGGAGGGAGGGAGGGAAAGACAGGAAAGAAGGGAGAGAGGGTGGGAGGGAGGGAGGGAGGGAAGGAAGGACAAAAAGAGAGAGAGAGAAAGAAAGAAGGAAAGAAAAGAAGGAGGGAGGGAGGAAAGGAGGAGAAAAGGAAGGAAAAGGAAAGAAAAAAGAGAAAGAAAAAGAAAACCTAAAAAGTTACACCCAGGAATTTGAGGGTTCCCCCCAATTTTTACTGTTAAGAGAACCCCCACAAAACTATAGCTAAGAGAGCTGTTGTTCCCCCACTGGATGGGCAGTTAAGGAAAGACAAAACAAAAAGCTGTGTTTCCTATTTATGACTCCTAGAAAGAAGGTCCCTGGAAGACAGGCTATTCCACCAGTATATCAATTAACCACACTGGGTTAAACCACGTGTCCTCCAAATGGGCCCAAAAAGAACCCGGGAGAAGGTAGGCAATAGTGCCTTAATGCACCCTTAGCTGACAACCCAGCCCAGCATCTCCAAAGAATGATTACTGGGTTATACGGTAGAAGCTGGACATTAGGATTTCCACCCAGAAATATTTGTGTTAATCCTCATAAAGCCCCAGACCAAGTATCACTAGATATCCTGCTGCAACTTCTTAGGCACCTGGATTGGGGAGGGGGGGCCCGAGGGAGGCGGAGGGAATCTGTTCACCACAGATGAAATGATTCTGAGACCAGAATTAGTCAATTCAATCAGGACCAAGTCAGTGGCCAAAACATCATCCCTTATAGCTGAAAGGTTTTTGGATTTCTGAAAATGTTTTGACTTTTATGACAAAATAGACCAGATTTTTCAAATTTTCAAATTTATTCAAAGGAGGAATAAAAGTCAGAGCCCAGGAGCATTTGGACTTGAGACACTTTTGCTGATCTACATTTTTATTTAACGGGAAGGGTTTGTTGGGGAAACGTGAAGTCTGACATTCCATCATTTTCTTGATGACTTTGGATCTTTCTCCCTTGTTGCAGGAACCCTAAATAGTCCCACTTCTTTTAGAGTCACAAGGTGTAATCTGTACCTGAGTAGGTTTTTAAAAAGAAATAAATAAATAAACATTACCGTGAAGGAAACAATTGGTGGTGTTGAAAATGTGTATGGGCCCAGGCTAAGTCACTGTTCCGTGGATTACATTCATAGACATGCCAGAAAGCTAAGAAAGAACCCAAAATTTAGCCGGCGCCCTCCTGTGCTGATTAAACTGAAGTTCTTTTAACTTATCGCCTTCATACAGATACAGCCCTATCCAAACAAAAGAGCTCAAGAATTCTTTTGAAAGAGCCCAAACAAGAGTTTAAACTTGCAAAGCTATTTTTCAGAGCTCAATAGTACAACAACAGGAAGTAGAACTTCTGGGATGGGGATTTTGCTATTTATTTTTTCTTTCAATGGCTGCTTTTAGCTGAGAGAGAGAAAGTCTACAAGGCATTACAAATCCTGGAAGCTATGAATCAGGAAGTGGGAACTGGTTGGTGCTAAAATGGCCAGTCTGAAAATCCTGGCTCTTTTATGTAGTCAAGTCTCCAAGGCCAGGAATTTCAGAAATCTTAGGCATTTTTGCATTATTTTCTGAATCTTGAAAGAGCTGAGACTTGAGAGAGAAAGGCCAGAGAAAATTAACCAGTAAGTAAGCCCCTAGCCTCTGGCTTCATGCCCCAACCACCACGCATACCTTGCCCCCATAATTAAAGGCTCAGTGGGAACGCGCTGTCTATAAATGGGGTTTTGTTTAAGATGCTGCTAAGGGGGTGGGGGGGAGTGAGAGACTTAGGGTTTTGCACAGACAGAGCCTGCCCCCACGCCTCAGCCTCCTCATTCCTGCCCCATGGTGAACCTTCGGAAGGCTCGGGATGGTAAATGGCTCTCATCTCAAAACAGCCACCAGATGATTAAAAATAATGGTCACTTTTGTTTTCGGGGGAGACACACCACCGGAAGGATCCTGCTACATCTCAGTAAAATCCAAAGGTCCGTGGAACAAAACTACATGAGTGTGTTCAGCCCTGAAGATTGGAGGGGATGCTGCTCTCGTTTTAGATCACCTGTTTCTAACGGGAGCTCGAGGAACCGCATGGAGCTCGCTTTCTACAAAGGCTGCATTTGCATCAACCTGAGTCACTCCGCGAATGTCCGCGCGGGAGTTTTATTACGCTGATCAAGGGAGACGCGAGCACCGCCGTCCTTCTTCCAAAAGTAATAACAACTCAATCAGAAACTCATTCCTGTTCCAAAGTCCTAACAATCTGAACAGCAGAAAGCTAGCAGAGCTTGTAAAATATTCCCAATTATTTTCTATAGATATCAAACATAGCACCTCTACCAGCAAATTATATTAGATGACAGGTTTTTAAAAATGTTCATCTAGGTGGAAAGCAATGGGAAAAAAGAAGGAAATAAAGTCGTTTCCACTTGCTTCTGTCAGATACTATCATTTGGGAGGGCTTATTTTTTTTTTCTCCCAGACATCCCCATAAGTAAACACGACACAATCAAGCAAGAAAATACAAACTGGAATGTGCCGAATGAGGACCTGCACAGATACACCAGGAAGGGACCACGGAGGACCCCCGGACCCCTCATGTCCTCCACCCGACGTTCACCACAACCTCCCCAAAAAGACTCTGGGTTATTTCACAAAGACCGCTAGCCTCCAGTTTATAGAATTTTAATACAGAATCAATAAGAGAACCAATCTTTTTAATAAACTGTTTTTGCCCTCAGGAACAACCATATCCCTTAACCTGGCCCTTGAAGACCCCCCAAATCGCTCCCAATTTACCAGCCCCATCCCCTTCCCCATTACTACCTCGATAAACCTTCCTCTTCCTCTTCTGCCTTCTTCAAGCCCTGACCTCAAGTCCTGACCTCCACCTACCCCCACAGGCAGGAAAATCCTTCTGGTCCTCCAACCACCTCCTCCACGAAGCCCCCAGGATCCCTTCGGCGTTGGGATCTCTTCCCCACCTTCCACAGCCCTTCCCCAGCGCGCTCATTCTGTTCTCATTCATAAAAGGGTCCTCACCCCAGCAGGCATGCGCTCCTTACCTTCCCAACTAAACCAGCTCTTTTTAAAGCGGGGGCTGCATTGGATGCCCGTGGCTACCTCCAGCAGGTCCCTGAACATCAGGCTCTCTAACCTGTCTCTCTCTTCAACTCCTACAAAACCAGATTCTCCCTACCTAGCTCAGCTCAGCCTCTCTCGGGCCCCTGACCTGCACCTCTACCTCGTCTGCTCTGCGGCACAAGCAACACCAAATCCTCCTCCTCTCTTGCTCATGGCAGCCCAGTCCCAGTGGTATCATCAGCCCGTGCTCCCACAGGCACCCTGGCCAGTACCAGTGGACATGACCCACCACCCCAGCTGCCCAGGGCAGCTTCCTCCCCAGGCGGCCAACCTCCACGCTGTCCCCTGCAGTCTGCACGCCCCCCTGGCAAGGCTGCTGAGGGGGCTGAAGAACGGTGGGTGTGAGTGCCTTCCTGCTGCCCTCCAGAGAGTTGGGGTGGAGTTCCCGGACCCCAGAAAAAAAAAGGGGGCCCCAGAGTTCCCGCTGCTGCCCGGCACCCGTCACATTCCACCCACACACCTCCCCCTCAAACTTTCTCAGCTGAGAAGAATCCACAGGACCAGCCGCGCACACATGACCTTCAGGGCAACTTGGGGACCCAGACTAGGAAAAGGTGGCAAATCAGACACTCTATTCAGAGCCCAGGGCGGTAAAAAATAAATGTGTAAATAAAGGATCATGACTTCCTCGCAGTTAATTGACACACATTCACCGACATTCACCGAATATTCAGACGGTAGTGGAGGTGAAGTTCAGGGAGGAAAGAAGCAGGGGAGAACGTCCAGTGGGCTTAAGGACGTTTGATCCCGCCCCGTTTTCAGGCAGAGGAGGCTCCCAGAAGCGCATTCAAAATGTTCCTTGCAGGTCCCAGGCCAGTGGGTAAAAGGGGCTAACGTGCCCTAAGGAAACCCGGCCTGTGGGCTGCAACCCACACACAGGGATCCTCGTGGGTAGAAGCCTTAAGACGGTCTTTATCCGTCTCTAAACTGCTTGCGGGATTAACAAGAAGGCTCGATCGATACTGATTTTACTGCCATGGGAGTGACTCACCATTAAATCCTACCCAGCTTAAAACTCAGCTGTGAACAGAAACAAAACAACATAATAGCAGGGTCTGATTTAAAATAGCAAGTATGACTTGTAAACAGTTAATGCTTATAAACAATTAACAATCACCTCCCCAGCCTTCTGCATTTGCCGCCAAAGGAAGCTCCCACCAAGCTCGCTGAAGTGGGCGACTGTCCTCCTCGGACCCGTCCCGCCCCCCCCCCCACAGACCCTGGGGGTGTCGAGAGGAGCGCCTCTGAGCTGGATTCCATACATCCAACAGGCGTGTGCGCACTAAGGGACGGAGCTTTCCAAAACCCAAAGCGAAGCTCTCCTGCAGTATCGTTCTCCTCCGTGCGGCTACTGCGGAGTTTAAAAGCAGCAACTTCTTTGTCCAAAAGTGGGGGAAATGGGGTCATTTCCTGTGAGATTTCCCAGTAATTGTGTTCCTCTCCAGCGGTATTCACTTGAAGAAAAGCACCAGGCTACACAGAAGACAAACCACACATTTCAAGCACTTGACTGGAGCCTCGGAAGGCCAGTGTGCTTAGTGCCATTCCGAAAACACCCGCTCTCAGGTACCAGACTCCGCAGAATTGTTCAAAACTGATCTGTAACCAATGCTCAAAATTGCCCGAGAATGTATAGGTAAACAGGGTCCTGGTCTTGAGAAGTCTCAGCCACAGCTCATTCCTCCGCCATTAAACCAAAGCCCCAACCCCCAATGGGATGGGAGTAGAAGGTGGGGTCTTGGTGAGGTGACTAGGATTAGATGGGGTCCTGAGGATGGGCCCCTATGATGAGGCGAGTGTCCTCAGAAGAAGAGAAAGACACCAGGACTCTCAATCTCCCTACCCCCACCACCTCGACCTCTCTCCCCCTCTACCACATGACCCTACAATGAAACGGCCATCTGTACAACAGGAAGGGGGCCCTCATCAGACACAGCATCTGCCCACACCTTGGTCTTGGACTTCCAGCCTCCAGACCTGGGAGAAATAAATGTCTGCTCTTTAAGCCATCTAGTCTGTGGTAATTTATTATGGCAGCCCAAGCGGACACAGACCTCCCCACAGCTCTGGAAGGGGATGTGCCGCCAACCTGGGGTAAAGGCATCCCCCCCTTGTCATGTGACAGCACTGCCCATTGAGGGAAAGAGCGCTCACATGGGCTTCTCAGGCTTGTTTCCGAGATGCAGGGAAAATGCCAGTCCAATGTCCGGACCTGGATGAGCTGTGGCGGCCAGGGTCCTCCCTCCCACAGGGCCCAGACCAAGAGGCTGCTCCACTAAGTGGAGGGAGAGAACTCCTCTTGTAGCCAGACAAGCTCAGAGACCTCCCAGTCTTGCTGGAATGGAGCAGGTCCAGGCCTGAGCCCTGACTCCTGGTTAAAGCAGAGGCTGATAACTCAGTACAAAGAACCAGCCCCAAAAGCATCTGCTGGAATGGCGGGCGGCCAGACAGACCTCACCTTCGACGCGCACCACACGCCCTGTGCCGTTCAGCAACATGCCCCTTGGAGCCTCAGTTTCTCCCTCCGCAAGGCCAAGGCTCTGGCTCTTCTCTTCTTTTGAGATGCTCCCATTTTTGCCCGAGGAGGTCAATCCCTGCTCTTGGGGGCTTCCTATGTAATGGGAGAGTCAGTGCCCAATTAAAAAATGGAGCTGTCAAAACAAATGAAAAACTTCCAGCGTAATCAGTGAGGGAACCAAATATCTAAACAGATCTCTCTTCTGGAAAAAATAAGGAAATGAAAAGCAATTACGCGTCACACGGCTGATTAGCAATAAATTTCACTTGTGACTTGACGGCACCAAAGTCTGACTCCTGACTTACTTTCCCTGAAAGGAAAACATTATCTGCGATACTCTCTCATTATGAAAAACAAACCCATCCCTGGTGACTCAGCCCAAGTAGACTTTTTTTTTTTTTTTTTTGATGCAGCCTTCCCTGACCTCACACATTCTCTACTGTGCTCCCATAACACCTGCAACAGCCCCGGCTTGCCCCCTCCCCCAGGGCCATCCCGGGCAGGAGCTAGTCTTCTCAAATCCGTCCCCTCTGCCCCAAACACACTGTCCCACATGGTGTATGCCCACAACGGAATCAATCAAGAAATAAGGTGTTTTTTCTATTGTAGTAAAAGAAATGCAACATAAAATTTACCATTTTGACCATTTTTAAATGCACGAGTCAGTGCCTAAAAGTACATTCACACCATTGCATGACAACTACCACCACCCCCATCCACCACGGAACTCTTCATCAAGATTAAAACTCTTGGGACGCCTGGGTGGCTCAGTTGGTTAAGCAGCTGCCTTCGGCTCAGGTCATGATCCCAGCGTCCTGGGATCGCGTCCCACATCGGGCTCCTTGCTCGGCAGGGAGCCTGCTTCTCCCTCTGCCTCTGCCTGCCTCTCTGTCTGCCTGTGCTCGCTCTCGCTCCCTCTCTCTCTGACAAATAAATAAATAAAATCTTTAAAAAAAAAATAAATTAATTAAAAAAAAAAAAAAAAAGATTAAAACTCTTGGGGCGCCTGGGTGGCTCAGTGGGTTCAAGCCTCTGCCTTCAGCTCAGGTCATGGTCTCAGGGTCCCAGGATCAGGCCCCACATCGGGCTCTCTGCTCAGTGGGGAGCCTGCTTCCTCCTCTCTCTCTGCTTGCCTTTCTGCCTACTTGTGATCTCTATTAAATAAGTAAATAATCTTTTTTTAAAAAGTTAAAAAAAAAAAACCTAAAATCTAAAACTCTAAACCCACCAGAAACTAAGTTCCCATTTGCTGCTCCCTCGGTCCCTGGCAACAGCCATTCTACTGCCTTTCTCTATAAATCCCACGACCCCAGGCCCCTCATATGAGTGGAATGATATGGTACTCGACTTTTCATGACTAGCTCATTTCACTTAGCAGGATGTCCTCAAACTTCATCCAAGCTATAGCCTGTGTCTAACGCTCCTTCCTTTTTAAGGCTGCATAATATTCCACTGCGTGTACACACCACATTCTGGTAAACCATTCAAGCACTGACAGACACTTGGGTCCCTTCCACGTTTTGGCCACTGCAAATTGTTATCTGCGGCTGTGAACATGGATATGCAACCATGTGTTCAGCTCTATGCTTTCAATTCTTCGGGGTATATACTAAAGTAAGGTTGCTGGATAAGACTACAATTCCACATTTAATTTTCTGAGGAACCGCCATAAGGTTTTCCGGTGATTACAGCCTTTCCATGCCCAGCAGCAAAGCACAAGGGTTCCCATTTCTTCACATCCCTGCCAACACTTGCTATTTTCAATTTTTTGGGAATCATTGACCTAATGGGTGTGAAGTGGTCTTTCACTGCGGCTTTGATTTGCATTTCCCTAATGACAAAGTAATGTTGAGCATCTTTTCATGCACTTATAAGCAGTAAGTTTTAAACCAAAGGAATTAACTGCTCCTCCCCGGAGAGCTCTTCTCACAAAAGCAAAACACCGTCACTTACCTTGAGTTCATAAGGTTGATTAAGTGGTTTGGATTCACAATACATTTCCCTTGGAAATATCACCATTAGGTGATGCCCCCCTACCAAGACCACCCAAGAACTCTTGAAAGAGGACTATGCCTGAATCCCAATCCTGGGAAGTGGAGACCCTGTAAGACCCAAGGATGTGGAGCAAAAGGGCAGTTCCCTCTCACTGTCCCAGAGGAAGGTTCTCCAGCAAAACATTTACTAGCCGGGGGCCATTTCTTCTCTTTATTCTTTTCCTTTTTTTTTTTTTTAAGAGAGAGCGAGCACATGAGCAAGTGAGCGGGAGGAGGGGCAAAGGGAGAGAGAGAATCTTAAGCAGACTCCATGCTCAACATGGAGCCCAACACAGGGCTCGATCTGAGACCTGAGATTATGACCTGAGCTGAAATCAAGAGCTGGATGCTTAACCGACTGAGCCACCCAGGCACCCCACCAGGTGCCATTTCTGCAGCTGGCTTCCCACCCCCTGATTAAAGCTTCCTCTGGAAGTCCTCTGGGGACTCCTATCTCTGCAAGCAGCCTTCGACCAATAAGGAGCACAGATTCTCAATGTTCTCCAATTTCAATCTAAAATATTTTAATTCATTTTTCTGGATAGGTACAATCGTGCTTTTCAGACCCCGTGCCCTAAATTTTGCCCGGGGATGGCACTTCTGGCCCCAACTACTCATGCCCTTGACCAGGCAGATCTGGTTCTTTCCTAGAAGGCCACTGGCTGCCTAGTTACCTGGCTGTCCCTGAGGCAGGAAGAGTGCTGGGAAGTACCAGACACACTACCCTGTGAATGACTCGTTTCTGTCATTAGGCCCTACACATGGGCTTTTGGGGGATCCAAATTATCCCTCTCCTGGAGGAGAATGTTTCATGCCCTTCCACAGAAGCAGAGGGGTACCAGGAAGGGCGAGAAACTCAAGGGAGAGAGGCACATTTCCCAGAGACAGAGAGGTTAGACAGCATCCTTCCGAAACGCCTCTAGATGTAACAAAACTAATGTGAAGGTCAGAAAAGGCAAACACAGTTAAGAGCAAAACACAGAAATCAGACACACCCAGGAGGGCATCGATTTTGAGTAAACAACATCCAATGTGTAAATCCTCCACCCTTAATGACAGTAACTCCTAGTGGTCATGGTAGACGCGCCGTTCTAAGGGACTGATGTGTATTCATTTATGAACACTTGTAACCATCCTCTGAGATGGGCGTCCTTATCATCTCCCATTTTACAGATGAGAAAGCTGAGGCAGAGATGGCAAACCAGATGTCCCAGGAACAGCACAGCTGTAGACTCCTTTGGAGAGGTTCCGGGCTCTAATTCAAAACTAGAAATGGAACCTGGACTATCCACCACGACTAGGGCAGACAGCATTTGGAGATGGCAGAAGGCCCGCTTTCTAGATGAAGAAAACACAGACCAGTTGAGATATTTGGCTCTACTTGCTCAAACAGGCAGAAGATGATTTAAAATTCAGAATTCACTATCCTGATAGCAGAAAAGTAACGCACAATCCCCCGGGCCACATGATGTCACCCTCCCAGGAAGCCTCTTGCTTTACTGTGTTTTGCCATGTTATTTGTCCAGTGAAAACAGTTTTGGCCATAGAACAAGCAGCACGAATCTCCATGCACCAAGTGTGGGCTAAGGGCCGGCGATTGCTTCTCATCGAGAACAACAATGTGCCCAGTCGAGTTAAAAACATAAATCAACAGGAGTTAAAAAGCACCAGTAGCAAAGCCCAGACCTGGACGCAAAGTTGGCATCCTCCTTCAAACAAATCAACAAATCATTCCTCATTCCTCTCAGCCTGGGCGGTGGGGGTTGGAAACAGAACCCGCAAGATCTGCCAGCACTGCGGGGGGTCAGGGTGAGGGCAGGTGGGCGGGGACGGGGGGTAGGGGTAGAGGCCCCTCCCCGTCTCAGGTCCACCGGACTGAGCACAGATGGGGACGAGGGCCCTCTCTC
This sequence comes from Neogale vison, assembly GCF_020171115.1. Taxonomy (NCBI): domain Eukaryota; kingdom Metazoa; phylum Chordata; class Mammalia; order Carnivora; family Mustelidae; genus Neogale; species Neogale vison. The sequence continues at coordinate 135,762,831 of NC_058103.1, read as the reverse complement.
ACCTGGCTTCCCTTAGAAAGTCAGAAAGCAGGGTCCTTGGTAGTGAACATGAGAGGGCTAACCTGGAAAGGTTTCCCTTTGAGAGGAGTCTGGTAGGGCTCTCACAGTTGCAGCACTGGTCCTTGACCTTACCGGGTACCCCTGAGGCCCCTGATGAAGGTAAGGGCTCCTCCACGGGAGCTTTTCTGAAGTCCAGGGAGGCAGTTTCCAAAGGGCTCAGCTGTGTCAACTGCCTCACTGGAGGCTGCTCCTCCGGGGGTCTCTCTCACTGGAGACTGCTCCTCCGGGGGTCTCCCTTACTGGAGGCTGCTCCTCCCGGGGTCTCCCTCACTGGAGGCTGCTCCTCCCGGGGTCTCCCTCACTGGAGGCTGCTCCTCTGGGGGTCTCCCTCACTGGAGGCTGCTCCTCCCGGGGTCTCCCTCACTGGAGGCTGCTTCTCCAGGGGTCTCTCCTCACTGGAGGCTGCTCCTCTGGGGGTCTCTTTTCACTGGAGGTTGCTCCTCCGGGGGTCTCCCTTACTGGAGGTTGCTTCTCCGGGGGTCTCCCTCACTGGAGGCTGCTCCTCCCAGGTCTCCCTCACTGGAGGCTGCTCCTCCGGGGGTCTCCCTCACTGGAGGCTGCTTCTCCGGGGGTCTCTCCTCACTGGAGGCTGCCCCTCCCAGGGTCTCCCTCACTGAGGCTGCTCCTCCAGGGGTCTCCCTTACTGGAGGCTACTCCTCCGGGGGTCTTCCTCATGTACACCCTCACTGGTCCCCACCAACCCTGACCCCATCAAGAGGCCAGAGCAGCCTCCCCAGTACCCTTTCACCAGTCTGCTCCACTGCTCAAAAGGTTTCAAAATCCCCCACTCTCTACCCATCACTGAGTCTCTTCTCAGGTGCGCATGGTTCTAAGGACCGGGTCCACACCCTCAGCGTGCACCGCCACCACAGCCCCCACAGGCCCTGCCCTCCAAGGGTGCTATCCCCTGGAACCCTGAGTCAGACTCCCTGAAGCCCTCTCAGGTTCCTCAGCAGGTCAACGACCCCATCCCAATAGCTCACACACTTCTCCACGGCCTTCATCAGCTGCCATAATTAAGCAGTGAACACATGTGCCTGGGACCGTTCACCAGAATCTGATGGTCCCTAACTGGAGAGTAAGCCCTTGAGGAGAGACAAAGTAGTACATGTTTTCCATATGCTCTCAGAGGAGCTGAGGTCATTGGAGGCCTTGATGTTGAAAAAACAGGGCTTTGTAACCTCCCCATGGATCACCTTGTACCTCTCCCCTTTAATTTTTCTTTTTTAAAGATTTGAGAGCACGTGCAAGCGGGTGCAGGGGGAGGAACAGAGGGAGAGGGACAGTCTGCACTGAGAGCAGAGCCCAGTGCGGGGCTCAGTCCCACGACCCTGAGATCATGACCTGAGCGGAAGCCAAGAACCACGTGCTTAACCCACTGAGCCATATCGGCGCCCCTGCTCCCCGCCACCCTCCTCTTTAGATGGAACATAACCTTGAATATAAGGATCTATGGGAGCCAGTTGGGTTGACTTAAAGATAACTTCTCTTGTGGCTCAGAGATGCAGCCTGTTAGTGGTTCCAGAGGCTGAACGGAGGCTAAAGTTAATGAGTTAAAAACCGCACAGGGGGGCGTCTGGGTAGCTCAGTGGGTTAAGCCTCTGCCTTCGGCTCAGGTCATGATCTCAGGGTCCTTGGATCGAGCCCCGCATCAGGCTCTCTGCTCAGCAGGAAGCCTGCTTCCCTCCTCTCTCTCTGCCTGCCTCTCCGCCTACTTGTGATCTCTGTTTCTCTCCGTCAAATAAATAAATAAAATATTAAAAAAACAAAAAAACAAAAAAACCTGACGGGACAGAAGGAAAAGGAGGTCCAGCCTTGAGTAATGGTGCTTGGGGCACTCGGGAGACCAGAGAAAGGCCAGCGGGGGCCGCCATGGCATATGGAAATGACAGATAAAAACATGCCTTTGTTGGATGTTTTCGAGCTGCGGGTTCTACTGGGCATCTCAGCTATGTTAGTGCTGATCCTCATAGCATCCCGAACACCCCAAGCTACAGAGGCGAACACAGACGCCCGCAGCTCCCTTCCCCAGATGCCTCCCTGCATCAGAGAGAGCGAAGCAGAGAGGTGTGTCTGGAGATGGGGCTTCAAAGGCAGTGCTCCGGACACACAAACCCCACTGACACGGGCAGATGAAAGGCAGGTGCTGTACCAGCTTGTCCAACTGAGCTCACATTCACCCTGTTGAACATTCACATGGCAATTTTACAAGACACTTTTTTTTTTACAAGGTATGCTTGAAATTAACATGCCAGGTTCAAATGATTATGTTTACATTTTCCATAAGAAATATCCCGCCTCACCGGTCTCCTCGGGAGCATGAAGTTGTTAAGGATAATTTCTTAGGTGTTAATTAGTTTCAGGAGTCCTCTTCATGCCATCCTAGACAAGGAAACTTCCGGGGCCGGGGGTCAGGGAGCTGATTGCACCTTCACCGGTCCCACAGTGGGGTCAATCAAAGGCCTTGGCCAAAAGCCCAAAAGGAGAGGGGGCCCTCGAGGGATGAGGGGCCTTTATGATCAGCTGCCGTCCCTATCAGGATCCAAGGCAAAAGCTTACTGGCCTCACCAAGAAATCGATGCAAGAAACAGAAGCAAGTATCTGTTCGCAATATTTCTGCTGGTTCCAACCAGACCTTCCAAAGAACTGCAGCTCTTTCTCCCTTGTGTCTTGGGATCTGAAGGCTAGAAAGGTCATGAGAATTGCCCCCGGCCTGCCCTGTGATTCAGGAGAGCGAGAGCAAGCAGCTGCAGAGGCGGCCCAAGACTCCACCCAGGTCCTCCACATCAGGCCAGGCCCGGACCACAACACCACCGAGCCCAGCTGGACTGCCTGCCTTCAGTCAGGCACCCGGCACCACCAGGGTGGCCCACTACCAGCAACTGGTGGCGATGAATGACTCACTAAATCCTATGTGCAGGGAACTCAGGGAACAAGGCCTCCCTCCACAGGGATGGGGCAGCCTCGCCACAGGGCTGGACTCGCAAATAGCCTTTCCAGGAATTTTAAGATTTTTGTTCACCTCCGTGTGCAAAAAGCCTGATGAAAGAAAGATTTTTGTTTTATTTTTTTAAGATTTCGCTATTTTTATTTGAGAGAGAAAGTGAGCGAGCAGAAGGGAGGGGGAGAGCCAATGTCAAGCAGACTCTGTGCTGAGCGCAGAGCCTGATGTAGGGCTCCATCTCACCCCCCTGAGATCACGACCTGAGCCGAAACCAAGAGTTGGACGCTCAACTGACTGAGCCACCCAGGTGCCCTGAAAGAATGATTTTAAAGATAATTTCATTGCTTTCAAGTTCTACATAGTAGGGACTAGCCTGATAAAATGTTTCTGCTGGCAGAGCTATAATGAAAAGATGACGATGAGTTTGTTGTAAAAGAGTCCTTCCAAGTGAATGAGAGGGGGAGGTGGGCGGGGGTTTACCCTCCCAAGAAGTTTCTGTTTGAGGTCTTCCTATGTGCCAGGCCCTGGGCCATTTCCAGGAATTCAAAGATGACCGAGGTACCATCTTTCCCATTCCCAGCCACTGGGAGAAGCAGTATGGGGGCCATGTGCTAACAGAGCTACAGTCTCACGGGACCCCCTGGCATGTACAATCCAGGCCATCAGAGAGGGTGAAATTGTAGCTAGTGCTTCACAAAGCTTTCCAGAGGGCAAATTGGTAACATAGTTGTTTTAAGCAAAGGGGATTCCACCTGCCAAGGCAAAGAGACCTCAGTGTGTACAGCCTGTTTGAAAAAGAGCTGAAGGAGTGGTTGGAAACATGAAACATCTGAAACAACGGCACATGGCAGTCCTCTCTGAGAGCCCAAGAAATGATTTCCAAATTAAAAATAATAAAAAGCAATCATGGGGAAACACATCTAAAACGTTCAGGGGTAAAGGGGGAATAACCACGTATACACTAAGTGTCATCTCAACTAAATAAGTGAGAAAGTGGATTCTGAAAATACCCCCAAAAGCATGAAACCAAATACAGAAAAATACCTGACAAACTATATATGATGTAAGACCTAATACCGGTGACCAAGTGTCTGTTCTCCATTAGGAATTCTGACTGGTGAACATCCTAACAGACATAAAATTGCCCAAGGCAACACCTGTAAGAATGATAATTAAAGTGTTACCACATATTTCAATAGCGCACTGGGAAGTAAATCTTGCTTTATTTATTCTTGCATTAGTAGAGTGGTTTTTTTTTAACCCTCTAATTGCGAAAGAAATATTTTAGAACTTTTTATTTTTTAAAGTCCTGTAGAAACATCTTCAACCCTGAATTGTGAAATGTACGCTAGATACAACGATTCTGCCAAAACTGTTTACATCACTTAGGAAGACCCTAATTGTAGCTCATTCTTAAAGGAGTCAGCTGACACCATTCAGCAATCTTCGTCCAAAACCAGATCCCAGTGGTTTCTAGAGAAGCCTGCAGTCCCCACATTTTCCTGCAATCGGTTCCCAGGAACCAAGCCAGAAGGCGAAATCTAAGGGATGGGGGATGACGGGGGTGGTGTCTGGAGGGAGGAGGCCATTGCTATCTCCATCCTTGGGGCCACAGCTCACTTAAATCAGTCACCAAACAGGCTGAATTTCCTTTCTGACCACTAGGTGTCGCCTACGCATTAGTGAGGTGGGCAAAACACACACGGGACACTTCAAAGGCACTGGTAGAAATGGACAACTGGCAGAATTACAGGGGGCGGGGAAGCATAATGAAAAGATCCTTGAAGTCAAAGGTGAACTACAGCGGTTTAGCACCATTTGCTGAAAAAAGGTAAAATCGTACCACTGAGCTTTAATGAGCCAAATGCATCTTGTCAAGCACTTTAACAAAATTAAGTTTTATTGTAGAACATTTATTAAGCCCCTACTCTAGGTCAGGCTTTATATCCATCACATATAAATGACAAGGGCAGTCCAGTATCTAGTATGTCCTATATTTCCAGCACTATCCAAACCACACCTGTGTTTAAAAATGTCCCATCCAAAAGAGCAGTAACAAGGTGAAGTTTGAGGGGCTGAGTACATGTCAGCCTCTGTTCTAAGTCCTTGACGCAGGTCACTTAATTTTTATAAAAAATGAATTAAGTAGTTTCTACTAAAATGACCGTTTCACAGACAAGAAAACTGAGACACAGGAAAATTAAGGAATTGGCCTGGGATCTTAGCTACTGAGGAGCTGAGATTTCATGCAGGCTCACTGGCTCCCCTGCTCCCTACAGCCTCATACAATGACCACAGCTCAGGTACAAGACAAAACAAATCGCCACTGTTAACCAGCACGGTAGTGGTTTACAACTCGAAAGGAGTAAGGGGAGAGTTAGGTCTACAGAAGTGACTATAATCTGGAAAGCTTCAAGAAAGAAGCAGACTCTGAGTTAGAATGAAAAGACGTCATCTCAGATCAAAACCACAGAAAGGTATTAGGGGAAATTAACTCCACCTTTAGATAGCTAACACCCACGGGATGCCTGGGTGGCTCAGTTGGTTAAGTGTCTGCCTTCGGCTCAAATCATGATTCTGGGGTCCTGGGATCAAGTCCCATGTTGGGCTCCCTGCTCCGTAGGAAGTCTGCTTCTCCCTCTCCCTACACCCACCCCCTCACATGCTCGCAAGCTCTTTAGATAGCTACCATCCTGTCCCTATTTTAGAGATCTGAAACCTAGAGGTTTCTAAAAATAAAAAACTCCATCCCCCCAATTTTTCTGACTTTAGGTTTCCATAAATATTAGAAAATGTTTTTATGTTGTTGTTTAATGAGAAAAGGAGAAAACCTCCCCAATTATTTTAAGTGTCTACATTTCTGTTGAGACTCAGAAAAAAAACTTAAATTACTTGTTCAGAGCCAAATACCTAACCGGCAGCAAAGGAGAAACCAGGACCAGGTGACTCCACTGTGCTCTAGAGTTGCCTCTCCCACTCTTCAGTATGGGGAGGAGGGGGGATAGCGGAGCAACAAAAAAGGAAAAACATTCCAGATCATGAACACAGCAGGAACAAAACCACGGAGATGGGAATGGCACTGTTCATTAACCACAGAGCTGAAGCGTGGGTGCTGGGGAGTGCTGGGAATTAACATAGGATCCCTATAGCAGAGTCTAAGGATGTATCACAGCCCAGTATGAGGAGCCCTGCACTTGATTCTTGAACTACAATGCAGCACCACAAAAGGCACATGCAGAAGATTTGAGGTTGGCCAATCCAGCAAACCAGGGAGAGAGCCCAGGAGTCAAAGTGGCCAAAGCAGCTCAGAGGCCCCCTGAGCATCTCCTCAGAGAGATGACGCAGGCCTGGCCTGGACCAGAGTGGAGCCAGAATCAGAAGCAAATCTGAATGATTTCAAGGGACTCAGTGAGGCAGAAAGGAAACAGTCAATTAACCAGTCTCCGCAGAAAAGAATGGGTTGTCGAACTAAAATTTAACTAGACATTCCATCCCGATCCGACATCCGTTGCTGGAAATCTTACTGAGGTGCATGTTAGAAAGCAAATCCCAAATCTATCTCCCAACCATGTAAAGCGATGATATCAAATGAATTTTCTGTAACCAAACAATACCATGTTGCAGACCTAACGTATGCCGTGAACCCATTATCCACAGAAATCAGACAACAGAGCAAAGGAACACTGAACAGAGGCTCTTCGTCTGTCACTGGTCTCTTTGTTCATTTGTTTTCATGGCACTCTGTGCTTCTTCAAATCCTGTGTGTGTGAGCTTGTATATTATCCCACAATTACGAGACCCAGGCAAAAAAGAGGCAGAGAATAAGTTCAAAACAACACAGATAAATCTGAGCCCATCTGATGATTTTACAATCTAAATAAAGCTAATGATTTAGAGACCTGTTTGCCAGGTGGCTTATGGACCTCACACCTTGGCTTCTCTAGGCTTCCTACTTTTTTCCAGGAAGTTATTAAAAGTCACTCAGATACTTCAAATTTGGGGGAAACGGTTGTGCAGAAACTCATCTCTCCCTAATTACCATCAGACTTCTGTTCCTTAACTATTCACTAGAGCTATTAACTAAAATTTGCCTAACCCAAATTGGTGCTGTCTCATTTACTTAGTCAAGTATGTATTTCCAATGATCAGTTTGAGAGAGACAAACCACCCACTGACTGTATTTTTACCGGAGAGGACAAGCTAAAAGTATGCATCCAAAATATCTCAGGAAAATTTAAAAGTTCTGCTCTATAAAACATTTATGCTTTAAGACTGTCAAAATATATTTGTGTTTCCATGTCAAGAGTAATTTAAACAGCAGTACGCATACACCTGAACTGCCAAACTGACAAATAATCCCAAAGCCGGTTTAAAGAAAGTTAGTGCCAGGTTAAAATGATAGTAGGCATACAGAGTATACAAGACAGAAACAATAACATATTTAAAGCTGTCAGAATTTGAATGGATGGATGGAAACACACGCACACACACAATTTTGAACAGCATTTTTATTATTACTGAATTATTACTGAAGTAGATGCCTGTCTTGTTAAGGGGGCTAAAGAGTGAGGAGTGAGAGAAAAGAATAAAGTTTCGAGGCACCTGGGTGGCTCAGTGGGTTAAGCCGCTGCCTTCAGCTCAGGTCATGATCTCAGGGTCCTGGGATGGAGCCCTCATTGGGCTCTCTGCTCAGCAGGGGGCCTGTTTCTCCCTCCCCGCCTGCCTGCCTCTCTGCCTACTTGTGCTCTCTCTGTCAAACAAATAAGTAAAATCTTAAAAAAAAAAAAAAAAAAAGAATAAAGTCTCAACCATCCCCCCCCCACCCCTGCCCACCACCAAGAACCTTCTGGACCAGGAATAGAATAGTTCTGAAGTCTTTAAATATATTTTTTTAAAAATCCAGACTATTATAATGTAAGAAATTTAAGGAAGGCATGGCTCTCAGAGCAGTATTTGGTGGCACCAGCCACATGCATCCCCAAGAGGCTAAGCCACCAAACTATTTCAAATAAGAAAGTATGAGCAGCAAGACCATCAGCCACCCTACATGGGCAAAGTCACTCAGCTCCACAGATATATCCACAGCAACTTACACCATAAGCCAGCACCAACACTACCCAAAAAGAGGATAAAGAGAATAAAGTCAGTCCCCACGTCCCTACTTACTTCTCCCAGGCATAAATAACAGCAACAGTACACTTTAAAAGTTACTATAATCATAGGTATTCATCCCTCGTCATAAAAGAAACAACTTTGTTATGTTCCAGTAAGATCCGAATAGCAACCTGTAAGTTAAAAAATTCTTCTAGTTAGGGCAAAAAAAAAAAAGAAAAAGAAAAAGAAAATGAAAGCCTTGCTTACTAGTTTCTTTAGGGTTCTAAATAAACACAGTGCGTGATTTCTATGGTTTGACTCTACCTTGAAAAGCGTATGTAAAATATTTTATGGTATCAGAATGAATTTCTAAACTTAAATACCTGAGTCCCATAAGTGTTGTGTGTTTTTACTGAAAAAGCTGAGGGAGGGGAATAAAAACTATTTCTCAATTCAATAAATATCAATATTTCCTTAAGATTTTGAAATGAATCAATTTCATAAGCCATAAGTGAAATTGGCATAACTGAAGAAAAAAAAAAAGTAAGGAAATCTTCAAAACCGATAGCTGGGATTTCACAACAAGAGTAAAACGGACGCTTTCAAAGACACTTTCAAAGTTGAAAACAATCTAGTCTTCCGAAGTTCAAAAGTCTCAGAATCAAATATATTGTTACTATTTTGAGTCCAGAAAAGGCCATCGCAATTTAACAAAAGAAACAAACTTCATTCTTGCCAAGGGAATATGCATCTATCGCCATAACAACTTAACTTGTTTTTCAAGATCCTTTGTTTACTAATCATTTTATACCAAACATATGCCCTTTTCTCAGAACAAATCAGTTTTTTACCGGTCCTTGGAGGTGGGAGGGGGAGGGTAATACATATCTCAGAGTTTTAATCTTTCCAAATACTGAAAATTAGTTATGCTCCCCAAATGTCAACAAGTCTCAATGTGCACAAACATCAGGACTATTGCACGTACCACACCCCGCCCACCTCAAGTTTAAGCCAGATCATCTCTTTACAAGTAACAGGAAAACCTCCTCTTGATAATCTGAGGCCAAACACCATATTTTCAAGGGTTGGCGGGGGGGAGTGGGGGTCAGAGGGCTTCATTCACTATTCACTTTGTTGTCTTTAGGGTGTTCAAAATTTTCCTGCCGAACATCTCAGAGAGATCTAGAAACCATATCCCAAGCGTGTGTGCAACCATTATTTATTTAGCACAATCGAGAGGAGGACATCTCTTGGACTCAGATAGCACTGGTCACAGGTTGGCTAAGAAAAGCTATTCAAAGCAAGTTGGCTGGCAGGCACAGACGCCCCTTCACGGATTTTTTTTTTAATAAGTTTTGAAAACAAATCGCAATAAATCACAACACAGAGAGAAACATGGCTTCTACTTTATAGGATTAAAAAAAATTTTTTTCAAGATTTAATTGCCTCCTCAATCTTCCTCTCACCCCTTCACACCCTTAAAAACAGCAAGTTCTTTTAAATCATAAAGCCTTACAATTTAGAAACTGTCCTGATAATTTCCAGAAAGCTAAGCAATGTGTAAACCCAGAACGGTTTTGAAGTAAGTTTCATCTTCCTTACAACTCAAAACATGCGGTGCAACATTCATGTACACACCTGTAACTCCTAAAGTGTTGGCAAAAGGTAAAGGCAACACTCCATACTTTTAATCACGATTGTCATAACCAATGTTCTCGAAAAGCAGAGAGGCTGAGCAAAGATGGGTGAATGTGTCCTATGTGTCATGGCCCGCTGTGCCACTGCAGTAGTGGTAGTATGGTAAGGTGGCAAAAATGGTACCATACAGGCCTTGAGAAGATTCAGCAACACTGGTTAACTTCATATCTGAAGCCTATAAAATGTTTTTAAAGAGCCTTTAAAATGCTGTTTGCTGTCCAATTGATTTGAAAACAGCCTATCCTGTGTCATGTCTAAAAAAGATCTGAATATCCAAGCAACTTTGTTTCATACAGGAGCTTATAAAATGCCCCAAGGACAAAAGCAAAGTCCTCTCTGCCTACACACTGCCTAGCACAGGGTCCAACTTTCATACAGAAGGTGCCCAATAAGTGCTGGCTGGATCCGGCTGCTTCTTGCAGCACATTCTCACGAAACAAATGAAGCCAGACTTAAAAGGAAGCTACTGTCCCTTGGGGTCTCCCCTTGGCAAAACTCTAAGGCAACAAGTGAAAATGATACAGCTGATTTTCATTAGGGCCCTGATCTTGCAACAATAAGGACAGGAAACATTTTTATTAGTAAACTAAGCCTTAGACAAAGACCAAAAACAAATGTAAACAACAATTATTCTCTATGCCTTTTCCTGTTAAAAGGCCAAGGTAAACCTGGAAAAAGGCATAACAGTTAAAAAACAAAAATGCCTCTGCTGTATTTGTAAACCTTTTGTTCCATGAGAAATCTGAAATGTAAAACAATTGCTGTATGCCTGCAACCACCGCTATCTCTTACAAAGATGATGTCTCCTGCTCAGGCTCTAGAGCTCTTTAAAAAAAATAAAATGAGCATCAAAGAAAAAAACCACCACATTCATCCTCAGTCTTTACTACCAGAGTAGTTAATCTGGGATGTCCAAAAATCAAAGTGGACCTTTTCCTACCTTAAAACATACATTATTTCTTTGTTAGAAAACACAGGTGAGAAAACTGGAAATAACAAAAAAAACCATCCAGACTCAGCTCCTAAACTTTAATCTTGGAAAAACCAACTTCACTTCAGATGCAGTGAAGGATTTTACTGTCACAAATCTGACTTTCCCTAGCATTGGTCTTTTTGGGTTTTTTTGTTTGTTTGTTTTAATCCAACCCCCTAATCCTTCACTTGAGCTATGTGGAACCAAGATTTTTTTTTCCCCCTTGTCCATTTCTCCTGTGACGTTGAATCCCTGCTGCTCAACACAGAACCTCCACTTTGAATTTGTTGTACTGCTTGCTTCTAGGCGTGGATCTGAAGAACTCCACAAATGAAGAAGAGACAGACACCAACCTGCCGGACAAATTTACTAATTTTAATCTAATCTCTGCGTTCAAAGGAACAGAATGCATTCTTGCCAACCTTCACATAGCTCTTACCAAAAAACACAACAGGTTTACTGGGATGTAGTACCTACTGGAGGTAGAGTCACACAACTCCGGCCACAATAGAAGTCACTAATTTAAAGCATACAATTCAATGGTTTTTAGTACCTTTGGAGTTGTACAGTCATCACCACAATCTAATTTTAGAACATTTTCATCACCCCCCCCAAAAGAAACCCCATACCCATTAACAGTCACTCCCTGTTCCCTCCTCCCCACCCCCCTTCACAACCACTAATCTGCTTTCAGTCTCTACAGATTTGCTTATTCTGGACTTCGAATAAATGGAATCATACAATATGTGGTCTTTTGTGACTGACTGCTTTCACTCAGAACTTTGTTTTTAAGGTTCTTCCAGTCAACCTTAGCATACTTCTTAAGGCTGGATTTTTTCTAATCCTTCTGACAAATCAAACATATAACCTTTTAAACTTCAAATCCTGACCCACACCCCATCCCTCCTCAAAAGTACCATTTACTTGCTAGTTCCCTCTAGAGAGTCTAAACTATAATTTGCTATTTAGGTTCTTTCCCAACTTCTTATTCTGGGCTCTTCCTCTGGTAATAAAACGCCAACTTCTTTAAACACCAACCTGTCACATACCTATATTTCTCTGACAATAGGACATGGCTGTGCCTGGGGCAGAAAGATGACTGAGTCCTTTTAATGAGATGGCCACAGTATGTTTGAAGTGCGTATGGGTTTTGAAAAAGAAGAGGAAGGAGAAGGGAGAAGCCCTCAGATGATCTATCACTCATAACTTCCATGAACCCCTTATTTAAATGCTCTCTTCACACACTGATACACATATGAAGTTCATCTGCCTCAACAGCTCCTAAATAGTCTAAGATTTAAAAGAAAATCACCCTACTGCTGTAGGTTTCAGTGTTCAAAGAGTAAACACTAATCCTTAAATATGCCAACACAATAGGAACCAACCCCATCCCATTTTTATCGCTATACTAGAGAGCCAAAAGAATTACCCATCTCTGATTGGATTCAGTAGTTTCCATCAGAATTAAGTCTTCTAGCACTTTTCTAACAAAGAAAAAGAACACATGTTAACACTGAGTGTATCGTTTTCTCCTGAAAACTTCAGAGCTGTGGGAAGGAGCGGACAGGGAGTGAGGACTTCCACAAAACCAAATCAGGAGTCAGGGTGCCTTCTGGCGATCCGTCAGTTTTTCAGGAACCAACAATTTTGGAGGGATCCCTGAGAAAAACTTTGGTCTCTCGGTATCATGAAAAATGTCCCTTCTCCTCCTGTTTTCTCAAGAAAGAGCTGCCTTTCAGAAAGAGTATTTTTCATGAAGATCGCTCCAAACAACAAGCCGTCCTATTTTAAAATGCCCGACTCCTTCCTCAAGAAGCAAGGCCATCACCGCTGTGGTGAATTTCAGAACTTACTAACGTTAAATAATAAAACTAGAGGCATAACACACTTCAGTAGTATGCCATAAAAAATGGATTGGCTCTCCTGTGTCTTCTAAACTGCATTTTAACTTTTAGAGGCTAGGAAACCCTCTTTTGTCGTCGTCGTCACCCCCCCCCCCGCCCCATACCATCTGTAATCCTTAGAAGGGAGCCGAAAACCTTTCGTCCAATCCAGTGATCTGGAAGTTTAGAAAACAAAGAGCAAGAGAGCTCAGATTTGTGGAAGGTCCGGCCTCAATCTGCGACTTACTCCGTGTAGTAAACACTAATTCTTTAAAAATCTGCTCTTACTCCATCATGAACTCATTTCTTACAAGACACTTAAGAAGGGTTTGTTTACATAAACAATCTTTCCGAATCGCCCCTGTGATGGGGCCACATCGCCCCCCACCCCGCGCCGCCTCCCGATTCTTCCCCCCCCCAACTCAAGGCTCAGTCGTGATATTTTTTTTTCCAGTTAATTGGCACCACCTGCATACCCTCGGCAAACATTACTCACCAACACGCCCTCACTGTTCCCAGCCCCAGTTCTCCGACTGCATTTAAACTTTAATCGTGTTCAAATTACCCTACCATCGTGAATGTGCCAGTAAAGTATGCTTCGGTTTTTTGAGGATGTGAACCCCCCCCTCACCTCCCTCCATACACCGTGGGGCCCTAAATCCTCCCGCCCTCCCTCTTCGCGCTTCCCTACCCCTACCCGACGCTACCAAAACAAAAGCTATCAGATTGCAAGCGATAGTGAGCGCGGAGCGATATTGCTTATTAACTTTGTACAAAGGGAGTGCGGGATGTGGGGGAGGTAGAGTCACACAACTCCGGCCACAAACCCAAGGCGAGGGCTCTTCGCTCGCAAAACAAAACACCCTCCCGCCCACCGCCCCCGCTGCCGCAGACCCTGGCGCTCCTCAAACCGCGGCGCGCGACACCTCTCGCCAGGGCCAGGCGCCTAGGTGTCCCCAAGCGGCCGTGTGGCGACAGCTAGAGCCCGCGTTGCGAGCACGTGTGTGGACATGCACGTCGACTCGGACCACACACCTACTCCTGCACAGTCGGACGCTGCCCGACCACCCCCCAGCCCCGCCAGGAGGAGAGGCATCTACAGGCGGATTGCAACTGGGTTGAAGAAAGTCCCAGAACCCTCTAACTAGTGGCCCAAACGCGTTCCCGGGAAAAGCCTGACTGCTGTAGAGACCCCGACCTTGCAGCTTTCTAGGGGCGGGGGCTGCTAAGCCGGAACGCTCCCCTAACCCCAGAGCAGAGCAGCCGCGGGAAGCCCCAGCTGGGGGGTGGAGGGGGCCAGGTAACCCGCCGAAGATCGGGCGAAAGTGACGGGAAGGGAAAGGCCAGGATCCCAAAACGCCCGAGGGGCCAAGCGCGTTGGCGACACGAGGCCGCGCCGGAAGGTTTGGAAACGTGTCCTGGGGCTACGGGGCCTCTCCCCGGGCGCCTCGCCCTGGAACGCCACGGCCGGTGGGCTCCCCGATCCCCGCCCCCGGGCACCGTATCTGCCCCAGCAGCCAGGGCCCCGCGCGGCCGCGGGAGCTGTCACCGCCGTCTGCGCGCCGCGCGGGGGCCAGCTTTCCGTGCGGAGTGGCCCGCGCGCCGGGAGGGGGGTGAGGTGTGGGTGGCGGGGCCCGGCCCGGCGCGAACTTCCCCGACGGATCCCAGCGCGGGCACGGCCGCGGGGGAACGAGCGCTGCCCGAGACAACCGGCCCGCGGGGCAGGACTCTCGGGACAGCGAAAGAGAAAGCCCCCGGGGCCCTTCCCGCACGAGGGTGCGCCGAGCCGGGGCCCCGGGGCCGCTCCAACCTTCCGGCCGAGCCCCTCCGCATCCTGCCCCGCGGCTCCCGAGCCCGGGGGCCCGACAGCTGCGGCGATGGCAACTCGGGTTTCGCAAACAGGGCGCAGCCCCTCGGAGGAAAAGTTCCCGCAGTGGCCGCGGGCGGCGGGCACATACTCACTTTCTCCACTCGTCGGCCAGAGCGAGAGCGCGGCGGAGAAAAACAGGAGCCCCCACAGCGAGGTCGGGGACCCTCCTCCGGAGCCAGACTTCATTCCTTTTATTTGGGACGAAATTCCCTTCTCTCAAAAAAAAAAAAGAAAAAAGAAAAAAGAAAAAAAAATAAAGAAAAAGGAAACAAGAAAGAAAAAGAAAACGGGAAAGAAAAAGTCTCAAACTCAGTCTTCGCCGCCTCCGAAAACAGGGCGACGGAAACAATACTCCAAAGGCGGCGCCGGCCGGGGACCCTCCGGGTGCGCGGGGCAGGCGGGCGGCGGCGCGGGGCTGCCCCTCAGCGCCGGCAGCCTCGGCCCAGGGCTCGGCGGAGTCGGGAACCCGAGGCGCGCCGGGGCGGGCTGTCGGCGTCGTCGGCCTCCATTTTCAAACCCAGAGAGGCAGGAGGGGGGGAAAACTGCACAGAAAGGGGGCAAAGCCCAAATTCGTCTCGGCGAAGAAAAACAAACGCGACCCCAGGCAGAGGGGGAGGCTGTCCGACACCCGAGCCTCCGCGGCTGGAGGGCGCGACGCAGTTCGCAAGATTGCCCCGAAGTCCGGGTCGCGGGCGAGGCCGGCCAGGGGCAGAAATGCGGAGTAAAAATGAATGAGCGGCTCCCCCTCCTCCTCCTCCGGGCTCCGCTCGCCGCCGCCTCCTCCCTCAGCGCCGCCGCCGCCGCCGCCGCCGCCGCCGCGAGCTCCTTCCCAAATCCAGAACACACACAAAGCGGCGGGCCGGCCGCGCCGCGCTCAGCACTCCCGCCGCGCCGCCCGGGCTCCGCGCCGGCCCCCGCCCGGCCCCCGCCCGCCGCCGCCGGCTCCGCGCGCGGGGGCTCCGGCTAGCTGAAGGTCAAAGCCGAGGCGCGCAACGCGCCGTGGAGCTCCCCTCGCGCGGGAGGGGCGTGGAGGGCCCGGGGAGCGGGGCCGAGGGTCTGCAAGCGCCGGGCACGGGCGCGCCGGGGGCAGGCTCGCTGGCGGCGTCCCTCTCGCTCGCTCGCCTCTCTTGAGTTCGCCTGGTGCGCTCGCTCCTCCTCGGGTTTTTTCCCTTTTTTTTTTTTTTTTTTTTTTTCCGCTCAGCAGAGTTAATGCTGGTAAACAAGAGCCTCAGCCTCACCGCGCCGCTGCCGCCGCCGCTGCCACACACTGGGGGTTCGCGCGCGCGCGAGCTCTCGGAGCCGCGCACACGCGCCCGCGCGCACACTGGAGCGGCCACAGCCGCAGCCGCGGCGCGCCGAGGGCCCGGCCCAGGCCGGCGCGCGCCAAGAGACGGAGCCCGGGATTCCAGGGACGTGCGGAGCGGAGCCCGGGCGTGGGGTGCGAGGCTGCGAGGCACCGCCCCCGCCCCCCGCCCGCGCCGGCACACGCGCGCGCGCGCCCACACGCTCTCGCCCCCACCCGCACTGCGCCGGCCACCCTGCACGCGCCCTCCCCTCCCGCAAGACTCCAAAAACAATGCCCCCGGCGCCGGCCCGGGGCTCGGCGGAGGGGCAGGCTGGGGAGGAGAGGAAAGGAGAGGGGAGGAGAGGGGAGGAGAGGGGAGGAGAGGGGAAGACCGGGGAGGAGGGGGTGAGGGCGGAGGGGGCGGGGTGAGCGGGCAGTGCGGGGCCGGAGAGGTTCATTGAAAAACAACAGCACGGCTGGAAAGCGCGTTTCCTCGGTTCTTGAAAAGCTTCATTGTTTCTTGCAGCTGTTGCAAAATAAATAAATAAGTGCGTGCATGCGGCATTTTTTTCTCAGCGTGCTGGAAAACCCGAATGTGGCGGGAGGGGCACACCTGGGAGAAAGGAGACCCCCAAGCTACTAAGGCGGGCACTTTCACGCAAGGCTGGGACGGCCGCGGCCTCGCGACCAGGGAGCCCGGAGTTCTGGGGCTTGCGGGGAGCTGAAGGGGAAGGGCGCGGCCCGCGTGGCTTGGCTCAGGGGCGCGAGGGGGAGACAGCCCGCCTCCCGCCGCGGGCCCCGAGCCGGGGAAGGGGGGCCCAGACAGGCTGCCCCGCGTGCCCAGGGCGCGTCCCCGCGGCGGCCGCCAGGGGGCGCGGCTGGCGCCGGGGAAGGCCGGCCGACGGAGTGTCGCCTCCCTCCGGGAGAGGAAATGTGGGGGCCCGGGCAGGGGGCTTGCCAGGCTGGGTCGCTCTGACCGGGCCTCCACGACCCGCGGCCCGCCCCGGGCGCTCCTTGCGGCCTCACGAGGCTCGGGGCCCCACCACGTGGGCGGCTGCGGGGAGCGGCCGAAGCGCGTGCACAGTGCTGGGCTGCGGGGCAAGGGACGCTGGGGCTGAGGGGGTGAAGGGGGGGGCGTGTCCGAAGGGCTCCTGAGGATTGGGTGGGGGGCCAGGGCCGGGTCTCGTACGGGTCTGCAGGCTGGTGTCTGCATCCCGGAACGTGCCGCACACACCCGCGACCAGTGGTCACTGCGGAAACCCATCCGCACCTGCCCGGTGTCCTCCCGAGCACGTCTCTCTAGTTTCGTTTGCTACGTAAGTGACTAGAAACCAGCACCAATTCCAGGTCTCCTCGGTGGTTTTCTTGAATGTGACCGAGGAGCGGTTTCCCCAAAGCGAGACTGCCCTAGGACTGCCATCTAATGAGTAAATGCTGCGGAGACCAGGTTCTCAAAGGAGAAACAGCCCAGCAATGGCTGGAGAAAGGAGTTTTAAATACGTGGACTTTTAAAAATAGTGATTGGACCACGTGTCGTCTGTAATGTGGTCCGGTTTCATGACTCAGGCTAATTGATGTCAATAATAAATAAAAAAGAAGATGGCTAATAAAAGAGTTGTGAATGTCTAGATCGAGTGCAAGTGTTTGTCTCATAAACAATCAGGCTGTCTGGTAAGAGGGGAACTGTTCTAAAGGAAAGGTAGGTTTCTTTTTTTACTCTAATTGTAAAAGATTTCCGCGTTACATTATGCATCCCATCATTCGTAAATAATTTTTTTAATTAAGAACTGAAAACAAGTCAGAAGCTATCACGATGGAAACCCAGCCCTTTCCCTCCCTATATTTATTTCCTAGATCATTTTCCCCCTTGGAAATTTTTAGCTCAATTCAGTGAGTCACTGTATAGAAGGGAAATAAATCTTTTTTTTTTCTTTTTTAGTTAAGAGAGTCATTCATATGGGATTTGTGTTTAACTGGAATTCAGCTTAATTTTCAAATACAATGTTCCAGTTGTAGATGTTTCTGGACATTAGCAAAGGAAGAAACATATTAGAATCTTTGAAAAGAAACTCAATTTAGCATATATCATTTAAAAATAAGGTACTATATGTGAATAATTAAAATTTAGGTTACTAATTTTTAAAATATTTCTTCAGCGAGTTCCCTGCATAAGCTTGATCTTGATGCCTACAGATCCCTTCTGCAGCTAAATGTAAAGGAATATCAAAATTACATTCTCATCATATTTAGTGTTCAGAATTTTTAATACATACTTGTAAATTAAGACAAAAGTTTAGAGCCGATTTTTAAAAGGTGAATGCTAATATAAGCAGCTTTACTACAGAATATATTCCAAGGTTAGTAATAAAAATGCCCATCGATGTGTTCCTGAGAACATAAGGAGGTTCATGGAATAAAGAGAAATGTATAGTTATTTATATTGTAGATCTTTTTTTAACCAAAATGATTTTTCATTTGTGAATTTTTTAAATGTTTGTGTTTTCCTAAAGTAATAGGAAATAAATAAGATTAAGTTATTTTAGACAGTGAAGTTAGATGCTTACTATTATAGAGCTTAATATTGAAAAGAGAATGAAAATTTAGATTGCTTTTCAGCTCTAACTTGCTCACCTAGACAAACAAGGTGATTTGTGTTTTCTTCAAGGATTACATCCTGCATATCAAAGTCAAACTTTGGAAATAAAATCATGTAGTAAAACATTAATTGGAGTCTTTGCTTTATAATAGCACCAACAATGCATTGCATATTTTGTTTTATGCAATTTTCCCCAGGTGTCTTATAAATTTCCCTTCCTTTGGAAATGAAACTGGTTGCTCACTTTCACTTTTTAAAAACTGTTTACTTGAAAAGTTTTATTTCAAAATATTCTGCTCCATGTACCAGATGCCCCCAAAATGCAATATGTACCAAGTGAAAATGTGAGAAACAGCACAAATGACAATTGATAAGTATTCTAAGTATACAATACAGTGTGGTATATTTCCAGAAAGGAAAGTCATTCAAAGCAAAAGTGAATAAACCACAGCCACACACACATGGGCAAAACTTTGAAACACAATTTTTAATTAAAAAAAGAATGCAAGTTTTGAAAAATAGCACATGACACCATTTTGAAAAAGCTCTTAAAAGGACAACAAAAATCATGCGGCAATTTTTTAAGTAGGATAATTACACAATAAAGTATTTTTGTTTTGTTTTACTTTTATTTTGGCAAGAGGATTAATAAAGAACACAAAATATAGGATCCTGGTTACCTCTAGGATGGAGTGGGGGAAATCTCATAGGCACATGCAATGTTCTCAGAACTATGTTCATTCTCAGATTGGGTGGTACATTTGCAAATTTCCACTTTATGATTATGCTTTATAATGAACACATATATTACACATATTTTTGTATGTGTAAAACACGAAAGAAGATGATAAAAATACGGGAGTCACAAATGAGATCATCCCAGTTTTCCAATCATCCCAGTTTTCCAATATGACTCTTTCAAATTCCAAGTTGTTTGTAAAAACAACTCAGAAGAATTAAAGAACCATTAAAATGATCTAGTTAATTAAGGTCTTATCCTTAAGTATATTTTTCAAAAGAATGTTTACTTATAACCTATCAGTGCAATTCAGGACAAAAACAAGTCATGAAATAAAAAATGTAGAAGAGCTCACAGGTAACTAGGTTTATTAATTAAGAGTGCATTAGTGTATTATGTAAACTGTCCGGCAGTTTCCTGTAGGGTTAAACACATACCTAACCTTTGATCCAGCAATTCTACCCCTAGCTATTGAACCAAAAGATGCGAAAATAGATCCTCAAAAGACCTCTATGGGAATGTTGGTGTCTACTTTATTCGTAATAGCAACAAACTGGAAACAACCCAAATGTACATCAAAGGAGAATGGATAAACATATCATGATACATCCATTCAATCCAATATTGCTTAACAATTAAAAGGAACAAATTCTTAATACATACAAAAACACGGATGAGCTTCAAAAGTATAATTCATAAGCCAGGCACAGAAGACTACCTACCGCATTAGTTCAGATGAAGTTCAACAGCAGGCAAAACTGATCTATGAGATAAAAAATCAGAATCATAGTTGCCTTCAGTGGGAGGCAGCAGGGTTGCAGATGATAAGGAAGATGCATAAAGAACTTTGGAAGGTTCTGGCAATGCTCTGTGTCTTGACTGGGGTATTGGCCATGATAGAGCATGCGTTCATCAAAAAGACACCAGACTATAACCTTAAGATGGTTGCATTTCATTGTGTGCAATTATATCAGAATTTTAAAAGTTTTAAGGAATATATTGTACAATTTAGAAATTTTGTAGCTGTTCTAAAAAAATTTTGCACAATGATTTCCATTTTTGCTATTATGTGAGTTAGCAGAGATGCTCATCTCCAGCCTTCATGCTCACAGCTGTCTCTACAGAAATACACTTTTCAGAGGTCCATCTGCGTAAGGTCCCTATGTAGGCAAAAAAAAAGGGGTCTCCACAAAGCAATTCAGGGGCAGGAAAGATACTAGTGATCTCTACTTGCTTCTACTTGCCCTGCATGGCCAAGGCAATGTGAGTCCCAGTCCCTTTGAAATCTGTCTACACTCAACTTGAGGTTTTCTATTTTAGATTTGCACAGTCAGCTCACAGGGCCATAAATGCTACACTCCTCCATGATACTTTAAAAGCAATGTGGAGGTTTCAGAAAGAATTTGGACAGAGACAGCTGGGACATCTTTTTCTGACAACGTCTAGAAACACATTTCGGTAGAATATCAATAAGGGAAGTTCCTATGCCAGGCGTGATAGGCACCCTTGGAATCACCATAGATTCAAGGTAGAAGCTGGAAGGTTTCTGTCCCTGCACCAGCACCCCAAACTTACCCTTCTACAGACTGGCACTGACCTATCCCCAAGCTGATGGTAGACATGTTCAATTTCCCAGGTGGTAGTCTCAGAAATATTTTCTAGCAACACCAGGAGCACTGTAATGGCCCCATCTTTTTCACCTGTCATTTGCTGTGGTTGGTCTCTGAAATGGATGCACCATATTTACTCTTCCAGTTAATTAACACATACCAGTAGTAAGACTCCCTGCCTGGCAGAGAACATAAAAGATGCTTCTTTGGTTTTGAAACGCATCATGGAAGTACCTGAAAAGTAGGACTAAATCAAAATTTCTGTTCCTTCTGATTAATGCCACGAGCTCCGAGATGTTTTATCAGTAGCATGCCAGGAGGAGAAAAGCTTCTCTGTCTGCCCGGCCCTACTCTCTAGTGCTCTGGGACTATACCTATCACTTAGCCTCTGTGTTTTCTCCTCTGTGAAAAGATCATGTTGGAATAGATCTTTTGCTTCTGCAGTGCCATGATATCTCCCTTTGGCTTTTCATTGAGAGTGTGTCTTGGTATCACTCTACTTTAACTGCGTGGTATCTTACACTTGAACTTTGTGTCGCTTACCCTTGCTTTCTCTGCAAAGTAATGAATAGTTGATAAATCAATGCATAGGCAAGAGAAGCCAGACTCAGGGAATAATTGCTTCCTAATTTGTTTTATTAATGCATATTTTTCACACATTAGAGTTTCTTTCTTTTTTTGGGGGGGTAAAGATTTTATTCATTTATTTATAAGAGGAGGGGGGAGCAGAGGGAGAGAGAATCTCAAGCAGACTCCACACACTGAGCACAGAGCCTGGTGCCAAGGATGCCAGGACCCTGAGATTATGACCTGAGCTGAAATCGAGAGTCCTCTGTTCTGAGCCATCCAGGTGCCCCCACACACGTTAGAGTTTCTTAGAATAGAACACATTTTTTTAGCACTTCAAAATTCTCATAAATATTCTTCTAAGAATATGGTATGGAGAGACAAACAGATACATCACCACGGCAGGTACAAGTGGCCAGAGGTGATTCACAAAAGGAATGTTTCCCAGAGGATAACAGGAAATGTTGCTGCAGAATATCCTTTTTGGGATATTAGGTTCCAGTGGAAACCTCATTTTATAAGATATATTTGTACATTTCTTCAGGTTTTTGCTTTGTTTTGTTTTTGTTCATTTGTTTCGGGGTTTGGGGTGGGTTGTGTTGTTGTTGTTATTGTTGTTACGGGTTTTTTTGTGTGTGTTTTGGGATTTTGTTTTGTTTTGTTTTTTGTTTGTTTTTGTAAACAACATCAAGGTTATCTGGCTCCTTACTTAGCAGCAAACTCTGCTTCTGGCCTCAAGGACACACTGCAAATAAGTAAGATCTTGAAGTTATGCAGATGACTGTGCTCCGCAGTGTGGGGACCATCTCAGGAGATATCAAGTTGTTTACATTTGTCTTTGGAGGACCACTGATCAGCAATAGACCTGAAGACTGACACAGGGGCAGGAGTAAGAAAGGGCTAGTTGCTCTATCCCATGAGAGATGATTAAGACATATAGACATTAAGAGAAGTCTTATATGACTTCTGGTTTTATATAACGGGAAAATGATTATTAGACTTGACCCAGGTAAATCCAATGTGCAGACCTAGACTAACGGGAAGGAAAACAGATTTCAGTTCTTTTGGAGAATGATTCTTCCTTTTCAACAGAAACAAACAACCAGCATTTTCTTGCAACTTCCCTCTGCTCGGAGCACTGCCTTGTATGGGAAAGAACTCTGTATTATCAGGATGTTCATATAAAGACTAGAAACACGCCGCTGGAGAAATTGTCCTAGACGAGGATGACAGGTGACCTCTGAGGTCTCTGGATATTTAAATTAGGTTTCTATGTTTGGATCATTGTGTCTGATGAAGGAGCCTAGCTTTGCTTTAAATGAATAGGGTTGAGCTTCAAAGTTGAAGGTGTAACAATTTAATATGACACTGAATTTATCTTATATTACAGAAACCTTGTTGCAATAGCTCCAGAAAGAGGTCCAAGGCCCAGGTTCAACACACTGAAAAGTCAAGTTAGGAGGTTGGGGATTGCTTTCAAACCAGCTAGATTGTGGGAGATAGCCAAGCTATCTTGGTATATATCTTCTGGTATGGCCCAGAAGGAGGTTAAGATAGTGGTGTGCTAGCGTGCTATTGTCAGATGTTTGACATAAGGTTGGGGGAGGGGGGGCCTGTTTTGTAGAGCTTGTCAATTTCCTCTGTGCAATTCTTCCCCCTTGGCTGATTTAAGATACGCATATGCGTTTACTGAGTGCAGAGCTGGGAGGACATGTGCACCTGGATTTTGTGAGACTCTATGATCCTGTTCCAGTAATCACTGGGTTAAGATACCTAAGAACCTTGTGCTATCTTTGTAACAAGTTAACTATGTGTTCAGTAAGAAACTTATAAGCAACACAATACAAAAATGGCAATAGCTATAAAGGGGAAATTCACAGAATTAACCAGAACAGCCAATAAGCATGAAAAATATATTCTGTAACCTGGTTGGCTGAATTAAGAGTTGAACAATACCAACTGTTCACAGGGATGAATGGGGGAATTGGATTTTTGTTCACCGTTCCTTGGAAAATAAATTAGTGAATCCATTTTGGAGACCAATGTGGCAATATACATAAGCTTAAAGATGTACCTATCCCACAGCCCAGCAATTCTACTGATAAGAAGTAGACCCTAAAATCTCTTGACATTTACACCAGAAGACACATATGAGAATGTTAATTGGAACATTGTTTTCAATCATAAAAAACTAGAAACAATCTAATTGTCCCTCAGTGGAAGGATGAATAATGGTGTATTATTCATACAGTAGGATACTATACAGAGGTTAAGATCAATGATCTAAATCTAAGTGAATCAACAGAGATAAATTTAACAGCAAATATTCTGTAAAAGAGCAATTTACAAAAGTTACATAACTCCATGTTACTGTTTATGTAATTATTAATACAAAACAATAGTATACACTGTTAATAGAAATATAAATATGTAGTATAAATATAAAACATGCATGGAATTAATAAACAACAACTTTAGACAGTATCTCTGAGAATGAGAGGAGAAGAAAGGAATAATTATTTTAATTGTATTGGTAATACTTTGCTCCTTGAAAAGATGAAAGAAATTTGAAACAGAGCAAAATATTAGTATCTTTTCAACTTGGAAAATGGGTACATGTGTGTCTGTTCAATTCTTTTCTGTACTTTTCTGTATGTTTGAGCTATTTTATAATTTTTTGTCCTTTTTTAAAAAGATTTTATTTATTTATTTGACAGACAGAGATCACAAGTAGGCAGAGAGGCAGGCAGAGAGAGAGGAGGAAGCAGGATCCCCGCTGAGCAGAGAGCCCGATGCGGGGCTTGATCCCAGGACCCTGAGATCATGACCTGAGCCGAAGGCAGAGACTTAACCCAGTGAGCAACCAAGTTGCCCCAATTTTTTGTCTTTTTTTAAATAATTATTTTTATTTTAGAACAGTTTTAGATATAAAGATTAATGCAGAGATAGCACAGAGATTTCCTGTATACCCCAAGCCCAGTTTCCTCTATTATTAACATCTTATGTTAATAAGACACATTTGTCACAATTAATGAGCCAATATTGACATAGTATTATGATTCACTGAAGTCTATACTTTATTTAGATTTTCTCAGTTTTCCCCTAATGTCTATTTCCTGTTCAGAATTCCATTGAGGGTCCCACATCACATTTAGGTATCATATGTTCTTGGACTTCTCTTGGCCTTGATAGCTTCTTAGACTTCCCTTGTTTCTGATGACCTCGATAGCTTTGAGAAGTACGGCTCAGATATTCTATAGAATGTCTCTCAACTGGAATTTGGTGGGTTTTTTTCTCATGATTAGACTGGATTCATGTGTTTTGGGGACGAAAACCATGTAGGGAAAGAGCTATTCTCCTCATATCTTATCAAGGATACATACTGACTTATCCCTGGTGATGTTGCCCGTGACCACCCGGCTGCAGTCATGTTTATCAGATTGTTCCACTGACTCTCTACTGATACAGATTTTCTACTTCCCCCCCTCTATTTCCATAATATCCTCTTCTTTTTTTTTTTTTTGCTTTTTCTAACATTTTATTATGAAAATGTTCAAATATAGAAAAAGTTGAAAGAAATTGTAGTGATCTCATGTGCAACAATATACAACCTAGATTCTACAATTAATACTTTTAGTGTACTTGTTTCATCAGGTTATTCATGTATCCACCCTTTATATTATCAAACCATCATATATTTTTAAAGTAACATATAATGTATTATTAGCCCCAGGGGAACAGGTCTGTGAATCATGAGACTTACACACTTCACAGCACTCACCATAGCTCATACCCTCCCAAATGTCCATCACCACCCTATCCCTTCCCGCCCCAGCAGCCCTCAGTTAGTTTCATGAGATTAAGAGTCTCTTACGGGTTGTTTCCCCACCCCAATCCCATCTTGTTTCATTTTTTCCTTCCCTACCCTCCACAACTCCCCACTCTGCCTCTCAAATTCCTCATATCGGAGAGATCATATGATAATTGTCTTTCTCTGATCGACTTGTATTGCTCAGCATAATACCCTCTAGTTCCATCCAAGTCATTGTAAATGGCAAGATTTCAGTTTTTGATGGCTGCATAGTATTCCATGGTAGATATATACCACATCTTCTTTATCCATTCATCTCTTTGGGGACATCTTGACTCTTTCCATAGTTTGGCTATTGTGGGCATTGATGCTATAAACATTCGGGTGCACGTGCCCCTACGGATCACTACATTTGCATCTTTAGGTAAATACCCAGTAGTGTGATTGCTGGGTCATAAGGTAACTCTATTTTCAACTTTTTGAGGAACCTCCATACTGTTTTCCAGAGTGGCTGCACCAGCTTGCATTCCCACCAACAGTGTAGGAGGGTCCCCCTTTCTCTGCACCCTCGCCAACATCTGTCATTTCCTGACTTGTTAATTTTAGCCATTCTGACTGGTGTGAGGTATCTCATTGTGGTTTTGATTTGTGTTTCCCTGATGCTCAGTGATGTGGAGCACTTTTTCATGGGTCTGTTGGCCATCTGGATGTCTTCTTTGCAGAAATGTCTGTTCATGTCTTCTGCCCATTTCTTGATTGGATTCTTTGTTCCTTGGGTGTTGAGTTTGATAAGTTCTTTATAGATTTTGGATACTAGCTCCATACTATCCCCTTTGAAAGAAAGTCACTATGCTTAAGGAGGAAGGAGTTACCCTCCCACTTTAGCGTGACGTATCTGCATAAGTTGTACAGTTCTACTGTTCTCCCCATTTATTTATTTCCTGAATCATTATTTCTTTCAGTATAGACTCATATATGTTTTTCATATTTGGGGTTATAATCCAATACCACTTGGTTTTGTTCAACTTGTTCCAGCTTTGGCTGTTGGGAACTCCTTTGATATATCCCCTCGGTCCCTTTGCCACATCCCCCATCATTCAGTTTTTTTGGTTCTGAGGGGTCTTTCTCCCCAGTCTTCCTTATCTTCTGGCATTGTAAGATATTCCAGGTTTATCTTATGTATCTCCTGCCCCAATCCTAGAATCAGTCATTTTCCCAAGAGCTTTCATTCCCTCTAATGGAGAATCCTATTAGAAACCAAAATCTGGGTGCTAGACATGCTTGTTGCCTCTAAGACTTCTTAGCTGGCAGAACAAGGAAACGTGTGTATACTAATGTGTATTTACACATATCTGTATGTACATTAAAGTAAATATAAACTCAGGCCAGAGGCTCATACCCAGCCCCCAGCTCTAACCCATTAGCACATAGGTCATTCTAACTTTCTCCCCTTGTTCCCACTCCAACAGTGAGAAACCCTACTCTCACCATCTGCCATCCATTGACTTATTGAGCCATTTATAATTTTTTTTTAAAGAAAAAGGGGAACTACAGGGAAATGCTCCAACTTATTACATGGTGCAGACCAAAGGTACAGACTATTCACAGAGCAGCCGTTTGCCAGGAGAGGGTATTTCATGTCGTGATCCATTTATAGCCCAGATCTCCCTCTGGTGCCTTGTACCCTTCCAGGGGGCTCTCATGGAAACACAGGCAAAATGCCCTTTCAAAATAAGTCCTGAAGCCCGTATGGGAAAAATGAATACCACCAAACCACACCTGAAAGGGCTTTTGGAGAAATTAGCCAAAAGGGAGAGTCAGGGATACAAGCTAAGGAGAAAATCAAGATCGGAAGCGTTCGGTTTCAGCAGCAGTTCCTAATCTCCTTTGCGTAATGGACCCTTTCAAGACTCAGAAGAGGGCCTTGGACCCTCAACCCGGGAAAGTGTTCACATAGATCAAGCAGCATGAAAAGAAGCGTCCCATGGTGGGGGAAACCTCACCTCTAAGCCCGTTCTTGGATCTCAGGTTAGGAAAACCTTGTGTATATAGTATGAAGGTCAAGATTGCCTGTTTGCTTGTCTGTCAGTGGGGGGCTATGGAGGGAGCAAGTAGGCTCAGGGTAAAGGCTGCGTTGTTAAAGGGCGGCTGTTTTCAGGATGGCCAAAGCTCCTGCCTTCCAGGTGTGGCCCGAGGATCTGTCATTGACAGCTGCCAGTTCACTTTTATAATTACCTCCCACTTACAGTGAGTAGCAAACGACGCTGGTTTTCTATTTATGGAAATAACATATATTTGTTTTTTCTAAAGTCAATCTAAGTGTTTTCTTTCTTTAAATCTGGTTAAAGAAATATATGAAGTGATGTTTTGGGACAGTAGGGAGCTGAGGTCCTGAAAATAGGTGCAAAGAGTATTGAGTATAATGAAAAGCTCATGTGCTTTGGAGCCCAAAGGGTCTGGATTCAACAAACCAACTGCCAGCTCCATGATCTCGGGTAAGTGAAAATTTTCCCATCTGTAGAATGGCAATGACAGGAGCTCCTGGGTGGTGCAGTCTGAGTGTCTGACTCTTGCTTTCAGCCTGGGCCATGATCTCCAGGTTCGAGCCCCATATCATGCTCCACGCTGACTGGGGAGTCTGCTTGGGATTCTCTCTCTCCCTCTTCCTCTGTCCCTCCCCACCCTTGTTCTTTCTTTCTCTCAATGAACAAATAAATAAATAATCTTTAAAAAAAAAAAGAAAATAAGAAAGAAAGAAAAAGAAAGAATGGCAATAATAAATTTGGCATGCCAAGCGGTTTCTTGTACTATTCATATCATAATCAGGGAGGTGCTTGTAAAACAGAACTTTTCAGGCTGCCACCTTAAACTTTTTTATCACATGCAATCCTAAGGGGGTGAAAGCCTAGAAATCTGCGTTTTAACAAGGGCTTCCCCCAATGATTTTTATGATGTTTTGGGGCTTTGGAGAGAGTAAAATGAACTAAAATAGGTTTTATAGCTGTTGGTTCTCCGGAACAGGAAGGACACTTTTGCTTTGGAGAGCCCAGCATCTGAACATCATCACGTTTAGAAGGGAATTCCACGGGTCCTGCCTAGGAATGTCATGGATGGCTGTGCAGGTTGTACACTGCACACAAGTCTAGTGATCAGCACCTCAGAATCATGTGGAGCAAAAACTGCATGGTCATACATGCCCTCCTTCTTCGAAGGAGCTCAGCTGATCTAGATGCCCTTGGTTCTTTCTCCATTTTTGAGCCTGTTCTCCTAGTCATCCTTATAATCCTCAGCTACACAGCAGCCTTCCAGTGAATTCCTTCACTGATCAGTGAGCCTGGAATTGGATTTTGTTTTTCGCAATCAAGACACTTGACAGAGTGAGTGACCAATGACTGATTAGTTTCCTTCCATCAGGGAGGGTTCCTCAGTAGCATTCCTAGGATTTGCGAAGGGTGTCCTAGTGCCCCTCCCTGGTACAGAAGTTAAGCAGGTAAAGATATGACCAGTTCCCCCATCCAAGCTCTGTTCTGCGTCAAGCTGTTTTGCAGATTGGATTTTGGCTCAAGAGTTCATTTGGAAAGAGTAATTCTACTACTTTAAAAAAAAAAGTTTGAAAACCACTGCCTGATAGCAGACGGTATGGTGCAGACAGCAAAGAGGCTGAGAGTGAGGGCAAAGGAGGTAGGAGCCTGAGGGAGTCCTGGGGTCTGTAGGTCTCCCTAAAGGAAGAGCAGCCAAGGCCCCCATTTCAGAAGTTAAAAAAAAAAAAAATTGCTGGTAGGTGCTAAGTCCCACAATCTGAGTAAGAGAAATTTTAGAGGTCTCTCAAAATTGTCCTCCTCCACGCAAGGGAAGATAAACAGTGTCCACTTATGAGAAGAAAAAGGGGGTACGGGTGTGACAGAATCACCACATCACCACACCTACCCCTGACCTCAGGTGGAGGGACTAGGAGGAACACCTGAAGAATCTCCAAAGACCACAGCCAAGAACAAGGCACCAAGGTCAAGGGCACCAAAGGGAAAAGAGTGCATGGTACTTTCCTTTGCCGAGGTCACTGGAGGATGGGTGTGAGAGTGAAGAAAGATAAAGGGGTTTGGACATTTCCCAAAGGAACCGGAGCTCTTCCCCCAAATCTGCAGCACTTGGAACATTAAAAATAGAGATGTTTCCTTGCTCTCCTAAAATTTGACATTTGCAACAGAGGTATTAAATTTTCATTGCACATTTCCTCTGGTTCACAACTAAGACAGTAGCAAAAATTTCTCCAACAAAAGATGATATGTTGAATATTCTTACAAATATCATCCCATTCACCTGCTTATCACGGATCAGCTGCCACTGGGCTGCTGCTGGCTTTTTGCTTTTCAACAGGGCAGAGACACAGAGGGCTGTGTTTGACTCACTTTTATGGATGTATGTCAGGCTCTTCTCTTATTTTACTAATTTGTTCTCTTTTATCCCCATTCTCCACTCCCGACCCCCTCCTTAACCTCATTATTATCATAAAGGTAGGCAGGTAGTTTTAAATTTGTGTATGTAATGTAAAAGCCAGATTACAGAGAAAGGACACACAATAATATAAGAGTACAGCCCCCTTTGGGGGCGTCATCTGTTGAAAGTTGTGGCCCCTCTCCCTGGAAAAATCTGCCTCTATTCAAACATATAACTTTTGCAACTTCTAGGGTTCAGGGACCCCTAAGGCCCTCCATGGATATTCTTTGAACCCCAAGTTTATGACCCTTGTGTTATAAGAACATCGTGAGAAAGAACAAAGTGCCTGAAATGCAGACCCTTTACAATAGACTGTACCTTTTATTATTTTCAAAATTATAGAAATAAGTTGTAGTGGGATAAACATATTGCAATAAAATAGAAACGCTATGTTGACAAACAGACAATGTTTATTTCTTTTTATGTTCCAAGCAACATAACTATTGCTTGGATATAAATTCTTCTGGAAGAGGAAGAAAAGAACTTACCTTTGTTGGGTGCTTACTTTTGGTCGGGTATCATGTCTGATGTACGAATTCCTTCCCCTACCCCACAGAGGTGGTCATTATTTTCATGGTCGTTTTCACAGATGGAGAAACTTTAAGTGTAAGGAGAGGACAAAGGAGGGGGCAATGTGGTACAACTTGTAATGTTAAGTGTTAAAAATACTGCCTTAAATACAGACACGGAGAACATTTTTTAAAATACAAAAATGTATTTTTTGTATTTTTGATGACTCAGTTGGGTGACCAACTCTTTTATTTATTTTTTTTGTAAGATTTTATTTATTTATTTGACACAGAGATACACAGCGGAGAGGGAACACCAGCAGGGGGACTGGGAGAGGGAGAAGCAGGCTTCCCGCTGAGCAGGGAGCCCAATGCGGGGTTTAAACCTAGGACCCTGGGATCATGACCTGAACCGTAGGCAGACACTTAATGACTGAGCCACTGAGGCACCCCCGGGTGACCAACTCTTGATTTCAGCTCAGGACATGGGACCAAGCCCCACCTGGGGCTCTGCACTGAATGTAGATAGAGCCTGCTTAAGATTTTCTCTCTCCCTCTCCCTCCCCCCGCCCCTTCTCTCACCCTGCTCCCTGCCTTTTTTTCTTTCTCTCTCTAAAAAAGTCAGTTAAGTGTCTGACTCTTGGTTTTGGCTCAGGTCATGATTTTGGGGTCGTGAGATGGAGCCCCACAATGGGCTCTGCCCTTATCTCAGAATCTACTTGAAATTCTCTCTTCCTCTGCCCCTCCCCATCCCCCCTCAAATAAATAAACAAATGAATCTTTTTTTTTAAAGTCAAATACAGTATTTACAAAAATGAATTTATTGAGCAAAATGGAATTAATGTTTTTTCCACAGAGGAACTCAAATTCTGTCTTACTAAAGTAACATTTAAAATCAGTGGAGTATTTCCTGTGCCACCTATGATTATACCATTGGGTTCCTTTGTCTCATTTTCTTGGGTTTTCATTTGGAAAGGTGCTTTTAAAAAAGTCCAAGTGTATCTACAATATGTCATACCTTAAAGGAACATGCCCCCCCCGCCCCCCACGCCTTGAACACTACTCACTCATTCACTCCACAAAACCTGCATCTCTCAGGAAGGAGCCGCCCTGGTTCCCAGACGTGGAATCAGCTTTTCCTTCTCCATGCCCTCCCACCCTTTCTTTGCCATCTGCGCCATTGCAAATGATTTGTAGGCAGTTTGTGTCACTTTTTTTTTTTTTTAAACCAGTGTTACTTAGGGTATGTATGCACACAGGAAACATTCAGTACATGCCTGCTAAACTGAGTTAAACTCCTACCTTTTTAATTGGGAACCTTTTTATTTTTATTTAAAGATTTTTATTTATTTATTTATTTGAGAGTAAGAGAGTGAAAGAGACAGAGCATGAGCAAGAGGAGGGGTAGAGGGAGAAGCAGCTCCTCACTGAGCAGGGAGCCCAATGCAGGACTTGATCTCAGGACCCTGAGATCATGACCTGAGCTAGAGGCCAACACTTAATCGACTAAGCCACCCAGGCATCCCTAATTGGGAACATTTTCAATCCAGAGATGTAAGAAGAAAAGTTTTGAAGAGACGCATTATCCCTGTGCCAGAATTTGCAGCAAATAATAACATTTTCTCATTTTTGCTTTAGATCTTTGTTCGCTTTAAAAGAAATAAAATTTACAGATGGTTGTACTCTGGTTTCATTTGCCTCAGGCCCACTGCAGAGAAAACTATGATCATTATTTTGGCATGTATCCATATCCTGATCTATATTTTTATACTTTTACTGAACATACTTCTTAGTATTAGTTTACATGACTTAACAACTTTACGTATTCTGAGCCTCACTGGTTAAACTTCATATGTGTTTTCGAGATCTATTCATGTGGATGCTATAGATCTTGTGTATGTCTTCATTATGTAATATTCCATAATTTGAATATACCATGTTTTACTTACGCATTCCCAAGTGAGAAGTTTTCAGAGGCTTCCTGTCCAACTCTTCGCTATGACAAACAATGCTATAATGAGTATCTTTTTTGCAACCTGGGTAACTTTTTGTACGAATGACCTAATACACCATTGGTAGATGGGGGAAACAATGTTGGAAAAACAACGGAAGTCATTTTGGCTCATGTGTGATTTTTCCCATTATGTTACGGTTTTGAAGCAATTAGAAGAGAAAATCTTAGCAATGAATACAAACCTGAGCTGAAAATCCACAAATGTATCTTTCTTCAGAGCAAATAGCAACTGGTTTAAATGGTTTAAAAGACCATTATGCTTTCCACGGATACACATAGCCAGGTAACGCTTGGCTGATGAAAAAAAGGAAAAAATTGGATCCCTTCCCCCTGTATTAAAACAATGGAAACAGGAGACAACTATCCTGAGGGACATATTTTTAATTTTATGAAAATTTATACGAAAGTCCACATCTATCTGTCCAGGAAGGAGCCCCCCAAAATAGGCACTTGGGGCTTTCAGGTGGAATGTCAACAATGGATTCACGGTACTGGGTTTTTGTCATGATTTTAAAAACATTTTTGTTATTGTTACTTCTTGGGTGACAAAAATTCCACAGGTTTTGAGCGATCTTCCCCAGCTCTATTTTCCCCATAAGACTGGCTATTTTTAGTTGGAGGGATTTGCATTTATTTCCTTCAGTGCATGTTTAAGAGTTTCTCTAGAGTAATAACCTAGCAGCGGAATTGCTGGGTCACAGTACATTTTCAAACTATTCTAGATTTTTCCAAATTACTTTTCAAAGTGGCTTCACCAATTTACACTCCCATCAGGAGAGTCCTTATTTTCTTTGCCTCCATGCTATTATTACCTGATGTTGTTAGACTTTATTTTTACCGATATCATGAGTGTAAAATGCCTTTTCACGGTTGTTTTCATTTGCATCCCCCTAGCTGCTAGTGGAACTGAGCACATTTTTATTTGCTTATTGGCCATCCCAGTTTCCTCTTCTGGGCATTACCAGTTCAACACTTTGTCAATTTTGAAGCTGAATTGTTTGTCTTTTTCTTATTGATTTACAGGAATTCTTTATGCATTCTTTTTTTTTTTTTTAAAGATTTTATTTATTTATTTGACAGAGAAATCACAAGTAGATGGAGAGGCAGGCAGAGAGAGAGAAGCAGGCTCCCTGCTGAGCAGAGAGCCCGATGCGGGACTCGATCCCAGGACCCTGAGATCATGACCTGAGCTGAAGGCAGCGGCTTAACCCACTGAGCCATTCTTGACATAAATCCTTTGCCTATTAAGTTTCTACTTTTATGTTCTGCTCCTGCTGTCCCCATTCTCTGTATAAGTCTTTTTTATATGTCTGATCCACTATAAAATACACTGGATTGGATATTTTTTTCTGGAATATATCCTAGGTACCTGTGGTTTTGGATTATACCATCAGGTTGTACAACCGGAAATGTTGGAAACTCAAATGTTTAAATGTTTATAAAGATGTTTGTTTTCCTGTCCATACTTTATCCCTTCTCCTATCCCTTTTCTTTGCATGAATGAGTTTTCAAAGCAGACCAGAAGAGATATCCCCTGTCCTGGAAACTGTTGGTGAGATTTCTTTCTTTTGCCAGGTTAATACGAAAAGATTTTTGTGGAAAAAACTCAGGAAGGTTAAACTTCATATTTGAATTGGATCTTTTGTAGATGTCTTAAGCCCATGAGAAAACAATATGCTTTATTAAGTCCCATGATTCTATTTTTCAAAATATTCAGGTCATACACAATGACGCTTTTCTGACAAGTTACCTAAGAAAAAATTTCCTTAAACTAAACAGAACTGAATTTCAGACTAAATTTTTGAAAGTGACATTCTGATTAAAAAAAGAAAGAAAGATACCTAACTCCTAAAAAAAAAAAAATACAGGGAGTTTGCCTGGAATTGAAAATTCAGTGTGTGGAAATGTGAGGAAAAGATCTAAGTGTTGGCAAAAGATTGCAATAAAGTAAATGATGTGGTTTTCTCAGGGGTGATTTTGCAACTTGAAACATTCCAAAAAGAGTTACTGATCACAAAGTTTCTTTTAGCTTCTAGCCTCAAAATACTTGGCATACATGGAGCTCTTACGGATATTTGGATAAATTAAATTTATATTGACATTTTCTAAGAGTTGGCCTAGGTTTCTAGCTGGTGTGGGCACATGTCAAACATGGAACATTTGGAGGTGTTCAATTTTATAGCAGGTCCCTATCAATATCACAGTGTCCCTTCTTGCTCTATATTCCTTAAAGCTGAATCACACCAAGGTTGAAAACATGTCATTATTTTCTAACAACAACAACAAAAATAAGCAGATTCCTCAAAAATTAATCAGAGGGTTATCAAATGACCTAGCAACTTCATTCCTGGGTATATACATTCAAAGAATTGAGAACAGGGACTTAAACAGATATTTGTACCCCGGTACTCATAGAAACACTATTCTCAACAGCCAAAAGGTGAAAACAATCCAAGAGTCCATCAACAGATGAATGGATAAGCAAAATGTGGTATATTCATACAATGAATTATTACTTAACCTTTAAAGGCAAAGAAAGTCTGACATAGGCTACAATATGGATGACCCTTGGAAACGCTGAGTTAAATGAAATAAATCAGATACAAAAGGAAACATATTGTATAATTTTACTGATACAAAATATCTAGAATAGACAAATTCGTAGAGACAGAAAATAAATCAGAGGTAACCAGGGGGTGGGCGGAGACGGGGTGGGAAGTTACTGCCTTATGGATGCTGAGTTTCTGTTTGGGGAAGATGAAAAAGTTTTGAGAATAGCGGTCATGGTTGCACAACCTTGTGGATGTAATTGACATCCCTGAATTATACTCTTAAAATGATTAAAATGGTAAAATTTATGTTGTTTGTATTTTAAACATAATTTAAAAAAAAACTTTAAAAAGGAAGTTTCTTCAAGCCCTTTCCTCACTAAAGCAACCAGTGCTTAATAATGAAGGCTCGGAAAACCTATAAGGTAAAATATAACTAAAGCCATCAGGTTTTTCTCACCGTGCAGTGATGATACGTAACTAACAAGCTGTGCTTTTTCTTTCTTTCTGGTCATGGGTCTATAAATATGCAGATACAGACCCAGGGTCACCCTATAGGGTAGCCCACTCTTCTCACCGAATGTTCTAACAATCGGTAGAATCCAGCATCATCTGTGAACCCTAACCTAGCTAAACCAATCAACAATGGTTGGATACCTAAACCGTTTTCAATATTTTCACAATTTTCAATAACTTTGTCATGGGCCTCCTCCTATCTACCTTTTGCGGACATTTCATTATTTCTTAGGATACATTCCTCAAAGCACAACGACTGAGAATACAAACTTTTAAAAAACTGTCCTTATGGCACTTGTATTCTTTTTTTTTTTTTTACTTTCTTTTCAGTGTAACAGAATTTATTGTTTATGCACCACACCCAGTGCTCCATGCAATCCGTGCCCTCCATAATACCCACCACCTGGTTCTCCCAACCTCCCACCCCCCGCCGCTTCAAATCCCTCAGATTAGGTTTTTCAGAGTCCATAGTCTCTCATGGTACATCTCCCCCTCCAATTTCCCTCCTTCTCCCTTCTCCTCTCCATCTCCTCATGTCATGGGGAGATGGAGAGGAAATGGCACTTATATTCTTGAGTTGCCTTGTAGGAGGTTTGGGGAATTTGTATCTGCTGCAGCCCAAGTAGGAGATTTTGTCACATGGTCGCCAACACTGAGTGTTACATTTTAACAAAAGTCTCTTCAAAATGAATGAGAATAACTTCCGTAGAAATGTAACGATATGGCCCTAATGGTGGGATTGGTGTAGAATTTCTATAGATTAGACAGGGATGGAAGCAACTGCTAGAGAACTGCACATTAGAATGATTGGCCATTCTCTGCCACTTGGAAGTGGCTGGAGACATCCTTAGGGTTCTCCTTGCCTGGGGACTTAGATCTTCCTGCCTGCCCCCTTTTCAGGCCCCTCCAATCATGCCTAGGAGCTCAAGGTCTAGCTAGCTACTTGTCTTTGCTGCTGCCATTACCTTTATCAGGAAAGACTTCTCTCTCACCCGTTTCCTCGAGAACAGACCCACTCATTCTTTGAGACCCATCTCTAACAAACCTCCGAGGACCAGAGGTGGAACGGTCTCTGGACTGAGAATGGGGAAGGGGGAAAACCATAAGAGCAAACGCAACCCACAGAAAGACGGGAAGTGGTGAGGTGGCTTTGAGGGGAAGGCCACTGAACACCTGCAGAAACAAATGGTAGGGAGCGAAGGGGCAGGATTCTGGGCTCTGGGTGGGAGGCAAGCAGGGAGCAAAGGGGGAGAGGGCTGCTGCAAGTTGGCATTTTGTGCCTACTGTCTTGGGAGTGGGGGCACGAGAGGCAGGGCAGGATGGACAGACAACCCTGCTGCCTGGAACATGGACAGACAACCCTGCTGCCTGAGAGTTCAATTCTTTTTTTTAAGATTTTATTTATTTATTTATTTGACAGAGATCACAAGTAGGCAGAGAGGGAAGCAGGGGGGACAGAGGGGAAGCAGGCTCCCCGCCAAGCAGAGAGCCCGATGCGGGACTCGATCCCGGGACCCTGGGATCATGACCTGAGCTGAAGGCAGAAGCTTTAACCCACTGAGCCACGCAGGCGCCCCAAGAGTTCAATTCTTGAACAGCACTCAGATTCTAAAATATAAGAAATATTGCCTTCGGGTATGGGAAAGTAATAACTTGAATTTGTGTCACACAGTAACCTTTACGTATGTTACCTAATTTTAAAAATTGGGTTGAGTCTCAGAACTAACGTGCAGCATTGGTAGTGTATTCACTGTCATCGTTCGTAACTGGTTATTTATGTGCCGACTCTGAGGTTCAGGAAAGCTGGACAAAGCAGCAACTTACACCCAAGACTTCTGGCCCCACATCCTGAGCACTCTCCAAGACACCCTAAGCTGCTCTTTCAAAAATCTGGCCATCTTCTGTCATTCTGCAACTTTTCTAATGTAAAAATGTCATGTCAGTCTGCAAAGTTTCCAAAATCCTGACTACAAGAGGGCGTACATTCAAATGACCCTTTCAAAAGGGATGTAAAAAAGGACTTTGTTTTCCCTTTCTGAAAGTAAGGGGTTAAAAAGCACAGAGATGCTGGATGAAAAAGTGTGAATGGCGTCTTAATAATAAATGGCTTAAGAGATATTTGAATAGCAAAGGTTTAGAATAAATTTTCCTAAAGAGTACATATACTTCATTTATATGCATTCCTTTATTTTTTATCTTCCCTGGTTTTTATCTTACCTTATTAATTAATAAGCAATTAATTCCATTGCTTTCTAGTTATCTTGGTATTTTTGTTTGGTTTGATTATTTTCATCAATAGAGGTTTATACGGGAACAACACATCATAGAGAAATGAAACTCACATGGTCTTTTTCCTCAAAAACTCCTTTGAGCAAGCAAGACTTACAGACCAAAGACCCCTACCCATTCCCACGTGCTCCTGAAATGAAAAGCACGCTCGTGCGCGCGCGCGCGCACACACACACAAACACACACACACACACACAATCAGTAAAAGGAGGAATGGTACTGGTTTTGATTTAAATACTTCTATTTGTTTTACTTCTTAAACAAAGCATCATAAAGATATTTAACTAAAAATCATATTAATTGATATCAGAAGCAACAATAGAGTCACAGGCACATTGTAAACACAATAAGTTGAAAGAGACTTGGTTATTGCTCAAAGAACCCACAATTCTTTGAGCATTTTTGCTCAGGGAAAAAGATCCTCGGGAAATGAATGAGAAAAGTGGCAGAGATCCCAGATCTGAAATAATTTTTCTTTTGCTCTGTGCCCCCACCAAATGGGGTGAATGTACTTTTGAGTTCAGTAGGTGGTCTTGCTAAGGTATGATTTGAGAAATGCATACCAAAAGCACATGATTCCTACACTAGAGTTTAAGGAGACATCCTTACCTTTTCTAATTTCCACCTAGATTTTACTTTTATTTATTAATGAAACAACTTAAAAACAATATTCACATTCTTTGGTTAAATCATTTCACTATTTATATTATGTTAAGCTTTTCTCTGATTTTTATCTGTATGTTAACGGATTTCACATCACCTTTATTCATAGTTTTATACATTTTCATATACTTTTATATTCCACTTTTTTCACTTTTTTAAAAAAAAGATTTTATTTATTTATTGGACAGAGATCACAAGTAGGCAGATAGGCAGAGACAGAGGGGGAAGCAGGCTCCCCACTGAGCAGAGAGCCCGATGCGGGGCTCGAGCCCAGGACCGTGTTATCACGACCCAAGCCGAAGGCAGAGGCTTTAACCCACTGAGCCACCCAGGCGCCCCTCATTTTTTTCACTTTTAATTGTCTTGTGCACATTTCTCAATGTATCAGCAGTCACCATTACATTTCTTTTTTTTTTCCTGGAAAGGAATAGCCTTCAAATATTCCTTAGTGAAATAATTCTCCTATCGAAGAAAATCCTTTATGGTTTGGTGGGATACCCTCCTAACCTAGGACTAACCGCTTGCGTAGGAAAGGGGATTGTAAATGTTGAAATGAACAATCCCCTTTCCTATGCAATTAAATTGTCTCCAGTGTTTGAAAATTCAAACAACACTATGGTAAGTATCTTCATATATAACATCTTTAAAAATTCATTGTATTAGGAAAACTTCTAGGAGGTACATTTTTCTGAGTGAAACATTCTTTTGTTTGTGATGTGCCTTCTCCAATTACTTTCCAGAAGAAACTAACCAGTTTTTATTGCCATTGACAAACAAATGTCCTCTGTCTCCCCAAAGTGCAGCTAGCAATGGATATTGTCATTTGCTTTACTTTCACTTAATTTACTGGGTGTGAAATGATAACACATTGATTCAACTTGAATTTCTTTAAATTTTAGAATAGGTGGTTCGTTCATCACATGTTTTATTTTGTTTAGACCATTTCCTTTTCTTTTAACATTTGTCTCTTGAGCACTGGCATTTGGTTCTGTTCTAAGGAGTTTATATAAATCCTACATCTATTTTAGATAATAAGCGTTTGCCTATCATTCGGTTCAAATATTTTTCGTCATCTCATATGACTTTTAGAAATTGAATTTTAGGAATCTACTTTTTCGGTTGCTTAAATAATCAAAGTTATTTTCATACGTAGTTCTATTCTGCTTTCTCCTTCTTTTCCTGTAATAATAATAATTATTATTAATTTACCATTGAATGCACTCACTATTTATTATGGTAGTAGATTTGAGGTCTGGGTCTAAGTTAATTTTTTCTTCATTTTGATTTCTAATTATCCCCAAAGTGTTCATTAAATAATTACTACCTCTTCATTTGTTTTGTTAATATTTTTCATTTACCAGGTTCATACATATGATGGGCTACTCCTGCATTTGCTCTTGTGTTTAAATTTGTTTCTGTTTTTTAACCACAACCGTAATGATCTTTATTTTCTTATTTACACTATTCTGTGTGTTCTGAAATTTTTAATAAGCATGTATTTTATTTTATTTGCATTAGGCATTTTTTGATGATGAAACAGCTCTAACAATTATATTTACCATTCATACATATTTATTTTTGAGTCACAGCATTGGAACAATTTTTCTCAGATTTTTATAAGTATTTTTAGAATTTTAATTGAAAGTAAATCAGATACAACAATTAAAATGCATTCTTTTTTTATATCCAATCACCTGATGTAGTACAGTTATCTTTTTGCATCTCTTTTTAAAATAAAGCATTTTCTAGTTTTCTTTGCACATCCTGAATTAAAGTAATTTTGGAATATTATATATTTTTGTTAGTATTATGAATGGAACTCTCTCAAACTACTCGCTATTTGCTGATTTTTAATAGAAGTGCTCTGGCATTATGTGGATTTAGCCTTAGCTGGATACTTTCATGAATTTTATTTTTATTTCTAAACTTTAAGTTGGAATCTTTAATTTCTTCAGGTTCAATTTTAAATAATAATATTTTTTAGAATTTTATAATATTGATTCTCTAGTGCATTTTTGAAGCATTGTTAGGAGGACAAGAGTCTCCAAAGATTTGCTAAATAATTTTAACAAAAATCATCTTTGTTCTTTGTTTTTAACTAGAATGCTTTAGAAATTTCTCTGTTACAGACTGGTAGGTTTTATCATGTTAAAGAAGTATTTTCTATTTTGGTTTTTAAGTTTTTACCAGAAAAGAGCATTGAATTTTATTGAATATTTTAATCTTGTATTAAGGCCATACATGTTTTATTCCTGAAGTTTTTCAAATTGTGTATTTTATTCATAAGTTTACTGTATTAAACTGGACATATTTCTATAATACAGCCTATCTGTTCCTAGTAAAACTACTCTAGAAATAGGGTCATGTTCTATTTACAGATATTCTCACATTTATAAGAGCTTCGTTTAGAAATAGGTTTCCTTTGTAATGTTACCAGGTTGAAGAACAGAATCGGTTTTTTGTTTTTATTTTGTTTCTGTCTGCTAAAAGAAACTAAGAAATATTTAACCAAAAAAATGTATGTGTTGTAATTAGTTTTCAATTTGAAATTTTTGAAATTTTTTTCAGTTAACTCATTGTGTCTTTGTAGCAAGAAAAGCAGTTTCTTGGCTAACCTTAATTTCTTCCTTAGTTATTGATCTGTTCACATTCTCAGCCTTTTATTATAACATTTAAAATTCTGTAACTCTGGTGAAATCATTCATTTTAGTTGAATGTCCAAATGTATCATTATTATAAATGGGCAACATATTCCCTAATGAATATTACCCTCCTTTTAGTGTTTAAAATTTTTTTCTGATTTCTAAAAATTGTTTTCACTGAATTTACTAGTGAATTTATTGTTTTTCTGTCTTTTCAGAGTAAGAGATCTCGGCTTTAGCATTTCAGAGAATAGTTCTTGTCTTATTTGTTTAATTCTGCATGTATTTTTTTTTTCTGGGAGGTTTTCTCTGTTGTTTTTCTAGAAATATATTTCTAGTTTTTGAAAATTTGCTTTTCTTATTAATAAAGACATATGAAACAGCAAGTTTTCTTGAAACATATCTTTGCTTTAAGCTCAAGAATGTGATGGGCATTTCATTTGTTTTCCATATTTTAGAATGATTTGTTATTACATTTCAAATTTCTTCCCCGATGAGGTGATAGACTCTTTGTTTCATTGGTATTTGGTTGTTTTTCTTTTATTGAAATTTTGTTAATTTTTATTAATTTTTGTTAATTTTTTTCCACGAAAGCTTTCTATAGTCGATGTTTTCCCTTTAAAGTCACACCATAAAATTGCTCATTCAACATTTCAATTGCGATTTTATAAGTTCTTATTTCTTTTTCCCTACTTCATTTCATTGTTGTAGTAAAATAAGAATTTGTTTCTCCCAATTTCTTCTTATAATCCTAAATTTCTTTCATGTACTTTGTTGCAATGCATTTTAGTCCATATATATCTAACACTTTTGGATTCACTGATCATTTTGCCTTTGATTATAAACCCACTTTTATTGCTTCACACTTTTTGTTTTCTGCCTTAATATCATAATATGTTTGATTGATATTTT
Organism: Neogale vison; assembly: GCF_020171115.1. NCBI lineage: Eukaryota > Metazoa > Chordata > Mammalia > Carnivora > Mustelidae > Neogale > Neogale vison. Next base: position 135,721,113 of record NC_058103.1, on the reverse strand, counting down.
CTGACCCAATCAATTATTTTTACTCTTTCTTCATCTTCTCTTTTAAGGAGAATCTTCTTGTTTTTTTTTTTTAAACTACAACCTGAAACTTTTTTTCTGCATAGGGAAGTATAAATCCATTGATGTATACGCTTACAATTGTCATATTTAGACCATCGTGACCATATTTTATTTTTATTACTCTACAGTTTGTGTTATAGTTCTTTATCGTTTGTTTGTTTCTTCACTTGGGAGTCATATTTAAACTGCTTTGACCTCACTTGATCCTAAAAAGAAACAGAAAACAAATATTTATATTTTTATAAAGATACATTAGTAACTATTGAGAACAATGTGATACTTAGAATTTTGCACCCTTGATTTGTTTATTGCCATACCTTCAGAAGTGCTGTTGGGAAGCACAGTGTTCACTGAATGAGTTTATGTAGGGTTTTCTGCTATTGAATCTGGTGGATAATCTCTGAGGCTCTCCTTTTTCTGTCTTCCTTCTTTTAAAGAATACTTTAGACAGTTTTCCACTGCCTTTGGGAAGCTTCCAGTCTCAACTGCTTCGTTTGATCCTAATCTAAAGCACTTTTTAAAAGAAGAAAAAGCACCGCTCTTCATTACATCTTAAATGAGAACATGAATAGAACAGACAAAGTCACGTCCACGTCTTGGATCCGCCTCACACTGGACATTGAGAAAACGTGGTTGCATTCTCTGTTCTCGACTGGGGAATGTTCGAGTCACTAGCTGGCTGCCTTGCTGGGCTTGTCAGACTCCGTGGGCCCTTGCTGGGAGGAGCGTGGAGTTTAGAATTCAAAATTTAGCTCTGTTCCCGAGTTGCAACATCTTCTAAAAATTGAGATGCTCTGAAGATTCCTGAGATAGTCAAAGGGCCCAGTCTCTGGCTCTCTGGCGATCGCTCTGTTGTCCCAGAGCCCCGTTCATTTATTTATATATCGATTGAACTAATTCTTTCTTTATTTATAGCTTCTCTGTTATGTAACTGCCCCACACAGCTGAGATTCTTTTTTGGAGTGAGATGTGGAATAGTTTAAATACCTATGAAATCAAGTGTATACTCAGCACTGTTTCCGTTTCCAGCCTGAGCTCTTCAATCAGTTCTGGAAATTCTATTTGCTCAGAGTTTAGATGAGCGTCTGGGGGCCCTCACTAATTTTTTGTTCCCGAGGAGGAATACTATCAGCAATGGTAACGTTTATCGACCTTTTGCCACACGCTGCCTCACTGTCCGTTTTAGAAAACCCTCATTTCAGCTGGGAGTCCCGGGAGGACTGAATCTTTTTTCTTTTTTTAATTTTACACTTGACTTTCCAGTTTATCTTTTATCTTAAGGACTCAAGATTCCGGAGTGTTCTCTCTCCCGTCCCCCCTCACCTGCTTCTAGTTTTTTCTCGATTGTTCTGTTCAAAGAAGTCACTAGATGTCTGTTTTTAAAGCTGCAACAGATTAGGTGGTTGTTCTCTCCCATCCTTCTTTATTTGAGAGAGAAATATTATCTATATTCCAATTGTGATTCTTGTACTTGTTCTTTTTAGGAGAAGGCACAGGAGTTTTAATGGTTTTCTTGCTATGAATGGTGTATAGTGAATAGGGTTTTTACTTTTAAAAATGTTTATTCTTCTTGCCTTTTACCTAGCTTCTTTTTTTTTCTTTTAAAAGATTTTCTTTCTTTCTCTCTTACTTTGTTTTTTTGTTTGTTTCTTTCTTTCTTTGACAGAGAGAGCGCAGGAGTGGAGAGAGGGGCAGAGGGAGAGGGAAAAGCAGGCTCCCCACTACATGGGGTACAGGGCTCCATCCCAGGACTCCGGGATCATGATGTGACCTGAAGGCGACACTTCACCGACTGAACGACCGAGGTGCCCCTCTTTTATGTCGTTTCTAAGAAGGCTCATTTCTTTCTCTCTCAAGCTTTTACCTGTTCGCTAAAAAGGTTCTAGATTTCTGATGTTTTCATGGGTATCTCAGAGAGGAGCTACTTTGCAGAAACCCTCTTTCCATCATTTATTCAGAACATCGTTCTTACCCCGTGACTTGACTTTACCAAACAACCTGGGGAGAATGCAAGTTATCTTGTGAAACAAACATACATACTGTCCACTACCGTAATTGACTTTAATAACAAAACAGAACGAACTATTCTTAACTATTGGGAAAGGAGACAAACATGAGAACTTATCTCATTCTTTGATTCCTGTGATCTCACAGTTAAAAAGCTTCCTTGTCTTAGACATGTTTTGATTCCTGCAGTTTGACCTTTTATTGTTAATCACTTAAATACAAGCCTGCTTCTCAACGACCTCCCGCCATCTGGGTATATAATTCCCTTTCTCACAGAGCTTCTTGGAATTTGGCAATACAGGTATGTTTTCTATGGGGTCGGGGGAGATCATTCTTTAAAAAGAAAAAATTATTTATTCATTTAACAGAGAGAGATCATGAGCAAAGGTTGCCGCAGGCAAAGGGAGAAGCAGACTCCCTGCTGAGCAGGAAGCGGGAGGCAGGACTCGATCCCCAGGACCCTGGGATCATAACCTGAGCTAAAGGTAGACGCTTCACCGACTGAGCCACACAGGTAGCTCTGGAAAGATTGTTCTTAAATAGAGACTGGAACGGCTTCAGCACCACCACCACCAGCATGACCACCAACCTCTTGCCCAGACCTTTCACCTGTTTGACCTTCAGCTGCTTAAACTTCCCAGGAGCACATCTTGAAGTCAACTCTTAACACGCACACAGCGTGCAACAGATGCCCGTGCTTTGTGTTACTGTTTGCTCTTACAGAACCGCACCCACCATCGCCCCAACCCCCAGAGTACCCACAAATCTGAGTAATTTATCTTTGTGCATTTTTCTTTTAAAAGCCTAAGATGACACTGCTGGGGGCAGGCATGGAGAGGAAGGCCTTCTCGCATTCTTGCACACAGAAAGGAAGCTGGTCCCCTTCAGGAGAACTGTAATTGATAATTTGCAGTTGACACACAAAACACCGCGTTAGCTCGCGCTGGAAACGGGAAGCTGGATGCCACGGCTAAATATTGCTAGCATTACTATTTGTATCCCGGCAATAAATAGTGTTATTACTGTAAAGCTGAGCAAGCATGACATTTCTGACTGCCTCTCCTTTTAAATGGAGAATCTATAAATAGTGCCTGTGTAGCATTTAAACATTTCAAAGCATCACGTTTTTGTTAATACAAATGTGTGATCCGAGCCATTCGCTCCCATAAATATTTTTCCACACAATCTGAGCATCAACAGCCACACACTTTTCCCATCACCCACTGAATGTAAGACACTTTGTAAAATGCTGGGTATTCTGGGTGGAAACACGGTTACTAGTTAAGAAGACGGGAAGGCACAATGCACCATTTAAACATCTCCCTCCATATCTTCCCAAAGATTCAGCAAAAAACAAATCGGTGTGGCCCCAAGCGGATGGCCTTTGTACCAAAAGATGTTTCATTAAAAAAGCATTTTTTTTTTTTTTCAGTAAGTAAGTTCATTGAGTGTGACCAAGGCACAGCATGAGTTGGAGGCTGGGCGTTCAACAGGGAACAAATCAGAGAGAGTCCCAAACCTTAAGGAAACTTGTAGTTTTTCGTCTTAATTGAACACACAGTGTGAGTTTCCTAGGGCTGTTGTCACGAATCACTGCAGACTTGGTGACTTCAAACAACAAAAATGGATTCTCTTACAGTTCCGGAAGCACCAAGTCTGAAGCCAGGACCTCTGGGTCACGACCAACGTGTCCGTAGGGCCACGCTCTCTCTGGAGACTCTTTGCAGGCAACTGTTCCTTGCCTCTCCCGGCTTCTGGGGACCACCACTGTCCTGAACCTGTGGCCGCACCCCCAGTCCCTGCCTCCTGCGCCTCGCATTGTTTCCTCCTCTTTCATCTGTGTCACATCTCCCTTAGCCTGCTGTGTCTAAGGACTCTTGTGATTCCTCTTAGGACCCACCCAGATAGCCTTCCATTTCAAACATCCTTGGCTTAGTTGCATCTGCAAAGACCTTTTTACTATACAGGTTACCAGCCGTTAGGATTGGATAGCTTATTCAGCCTACTGCAGGTACAGACAGCTCTGAGATATCCTATGGGGTAATAAGAGATTTTCTGCCTTGACCGTGAAACCCTTTGAGAGACACCTGCCATGCCCCAGAGAACCCTGCTCATCAGAACCCACGGAGGAGAAATGCTGGTCGAGGGGCTGTCTGTTTGCAAAGGAAGGGGACTGCTGTCCTGGTGGGTTCTTTCTGAATTTTCCCTCCGCAGTGATGTTCTGGAAACTCTCCCCAGCTGACCTGGACTAGGTATCAAGTGTGTTGTCAAGGAAAAAGAGAGCATTTTCTGAACATGGAAAGGCCATGGCTCCACATGCAGGGTTTCCATTCTCCTTTGTCTCTGGGTTGTGACAGCTTCCAGAATGTTCCCCCATCTTCCCTTCGAAAAGCAGGGCAAGATGGAGGCATTTCACAAAGAACTTTCTTAGAAATTAAGAGAAAACAAAGGCGGTGCAGACAAGAGACAACAAAAGCTGGTTCACAAAGCACTGGCCCCTAGTTAGTTGACTCTCATGTGGCTCTGTCCCCTCTCATGTGGCTTGCTGTCACTGGTGATTTCCAGCAGGTAGCCTCCTGGCTTTTTCTGTCCCATGCCCAACCTCGCCTTCATTTTTCCTATTTTAAGTTTCTGACACTCTGTAGAGTCTTCCTACAGAAGAACCTCCACTCCAGGTCTGGAAAGAAGAAATCTCATTTTCTGTGCTTTTAGTCATCCTGCTACAATGTGACTGGTACGGACTATGTGTCAGGCAGGCAAAATGACTCCCCAGTTTCACACCTGGTACCTCGAACCTGGCTTCCAGACCTTCCAACAGAAAGAAGGAAATCCTGAGTTAGCGCTTTCTTCATGAGCCTGAACTAAAGGAATGCTTTCTGGAACTCCCAGCCCTCACAAGTTTCACCAGCCGAGAATTCATCTGACAACATAACTGGGATCAAGAGCTGTAGAATTTCTAAAAATAAGGCTTTGGACATTCCACGTGGAATCAAAAATTTCTGTGGAGTTCATCAAAGACTTATTAAGAAAGAAGGAAAGCCCCCTTGGGTTGCTATGGAGGCTTCAAGGAGATTTCCGTGAGAACATATGTAAAGGGTGGCATTCTAGCTTGAAGCCTGAAGTCCGAATGTTCCAGTGACAGGTCTCAAAGGGGTGCGACCCTTTCAGCATAGCTGATGTAAATTCCTCTTATGTCTGCAAGCTCCTCCTTAATGAGGGGCTTATAATTTGTCATACTGACATATTCTTAAGGCATTGGTACTATTATATCATTGAAATTATTTTACATAATCTATAACCAATAATATGTCAATTATACAGCTCAGTGATGATATTGATGCAATACTGATAATTTATAATATTGGTAAAAGGGTCCAGGCACCATCCAGAGTTATAGCAGCAGACAGTGAATTCCTGTCTTTGTGAAGCTGACATGTGAAAATGAAAGACCAATAGCAACCATATAAATAAACAATCTGGCACTTTCTTCCTCCTCCTCCAAGCCCAATAAATCCTCACTCTACATCCCCCTGAGCCAGGAGGAGTACCATGAACGTGGCAACTAGGGAGAAGAGAACCTGGAATGGTAGCTTCTGCATTTCGCTTTGTCCCAGCTCATGGAACCCTCCCACTGACCCTGAGAGAAAACTACACCCCTATGTGTTATTCGCATTTCACAGGTAAAGACTCAAGGCCCAAGCTTGCTCCACATTGCACAGAACTTGCACCTGAACTTGGGTCCTCTTTTAATTTGGTGCTGTCGCCACTGCATTTGGCTAGAAAGAAAGAGATGGCACCATCCTGGCGGGATTGAGACTCAGCCACAGGAACTGAATGCTTACATCAAAAGAAAATGCTCTACACGTAATTTATTTTCCTGAGGTGCTTTTTGCTGGTGGGAGCTGGGGATCTCATCCTATAGGCTCTGCGCTCTGGCCTCCGTGTACGACCTTTAGAGTAGGTTCTCGGTAAAAATGGGTGCTCAGCCCCCCTGATCTGATTGTGACTCTGCAGGAGTCAAGGCAGAGCCACAGCCATTCTCAGAAGGACAGTGGAGATTTTTCCATTCATGTCTCAAGATGCCTTGGGCAGTCACACTGGTGGGCAGGGAGCACGTTAACCTCTATTGACCTAGCTAGGCGCAATTCTCCTTGAAATGGGGACCTGGTCATTGTTAACAGGGCAACAGTCAAGGGGTACTTAAAACAATTTTTTTTTGAGTCTATAGGAAATATTGATAGATAAAAAGCTCCCACACTTTCTTTCTCCTTCATCAATCAATCAATAACAAAAGAATCAATGATAGTAGTCAATACAGTGATTTCAGGCCACTTTCTCTATAACTCAAGGATCATTGCTAAATTTTTCATGCTATCAGATTAAATAGTTGTTTTTGGCCCTTGCTCCTTCCCCCACACCTCCTGGTCTAGCAGGGGAAATTTTTGAGGAGGGATAAAGTATGAAAGGGAAAGTGAATTTTGGATTTCTGAGTCCAGCCAGGTGAAGTTCAAGCATATGTTCAGTAGGAACCTCTGTCCAACAAAGATGAGCATGTCCCCTGCCATCCCCTGCCCCTCTCTTATCCCCTGGAGAAAAGCCTAGACAGAGGCCCATGCGAGCATGCTTATGTTTCCACTTAGCCTGGACCAAGGGTCTGGTCTCACCCAGGTTCAAAAAAGGTCCAGGTAAGCAGCCTGAGCAGGCTGGGAGCTGAGATTAGGGTCCCAGGACTTGGAAGGGACACTGAAGACCAAGATTACCAGGAATTGGGCAGGATTCCTTGCTAGGGAACTGAGTTGCCATAAGAAACAATCAAATAATTTCTTGTTTGCTCTATAATCAATATGACACACCCGCAGAACTATCCTGATCAATGACAAAATGTCTCTCCCCGCTTCCTCCCTCTTGCTGTGCCCTTTCTTCTCCACTGATTTGCTTTTAAAAACTTATTATTTTTGTAAAATGATACTGGCTCACAGTAAAATATTCAAACAACCCATTAAAGTGCAAAGGAAAAAAAAAACCTTGAAGTGATCAAAAGGTAACCACCTGAGAGGTTGTAACTGTTAACCTTTTTGTAGCAATATGTGTGAGAGAGAGATTTCTAAGGCTTTCATCAGAGTATGGAGCATTGCACTTGGAGTAAAGTGCACAGATCCTCGGGGTACAGCACACTGAACACCCCTGGGTAACTAGCACTGCATTCTTTCCCCTTCCAGCCATACTCACCCCCATGCAGGAGGGCTGCCTGATTTCCCACCTCTGAGAACACTTTGACTGATATCCTTGCAGCCTTTTATTAAAGAGCACTGATCCTAAACACAAACCTTAAAACTACCATATCCCCCTAAATCCGAATTGCAAAAACAGCCCCGCATACCACGACTTAATTGACATCCCCCATCTGTGCTGATGCATTCTGCAAACTCGCCCAGGCCCACGGGCTCCTGAGTGCCGGCCCGCAGTCTGGCGGCCTTTTGGCAGCTGGGCAGCTTTATTAGAGGGGACACCTGGACTCCTGCTCTGGTGAGTTGATTTAATTGATCCAGGTGGCGCCTGGGCATTGGGAAATATACATATATTTATTTTATCTCCCCAGGTGGTCCTAACGTGCCACCAAAGGGAGGACCTCTGTTTTAGGGCCCCCTTTCACCATACCATGCACAGCAAGTAGGGTTCTGTGCGACTGTCCCAACCCACCTGACCCCACTGGCCTTTGTGAGACCAGTCCTAGAGCGTCATACCTCCATCGCCAATAAGAAGACTGGGGGAACCTGCGTGACTCAGTCGGTTGGGCATCTGTCTTCAGCTTGGGCTGTGATCTCAGTCTCCAGGCATCCAGCCCCACATCAGGCTCCCTGCTCAGCGGGCAGTCTGCTTCTCCCTCTGCTCCTTGCATCCATGCTCATGCTCTCTCTATCTCTCAAACAAATAAATAAATAAAATCTTAAAAAGAAGAAGTAGACTGGGGTTCAGAGAGGTTCTGTGCCCAGATTGCATGGCTGGGGCAGAAGGTGCTCAGGCTGGATAGAGCCCAGGTCACGGGCATGAGCTAAGTTCTCATGGAGCAGGGACAGTCCCAGCCCTGAGGAAGTGTCCCCCTTGCCCCCTTACCCCAAGTCATCTGAAATGGAGAGGGGCTCAGCTGACAGGTCAGGTCATGCCTGGAGTCCCAACTTCTTAAGATTCACAGATAGGGATGCAAGGAGGCTTGGCCATCCACAGATACACTCTGGAAGAACTGGCAGGAGGCTGGAAGGGAAATCTGTTTTCCTCAGGAGGGCAGATGCAGGTGAAGAGGGCACCGTGACCATATTTCCTAATTAAAAAAAAAAAAAAAAGTTATCTTTAAAATTTTCAAATAAGCAGAAAAAGAGAGTGGAATATATTGCTTATTTTAATAATTAAGATTTTAAACTGACGACAGTTTTTAAAAGGTGCCAGAAGGGTGTTTCTAAACCATTAGTGACTGAAATTAAGGGGGATGTTTCCATTTTCCCCCTGAATTTTATCTTCCATATCTAGAGACTTCTAGAATGACAGCTCGGCGAAGGCAGGGATTTCTGTCTGTGGAGCTCTCTGCTGCTTCCCCGGGGCCTGGAACGGTGTTTGGCACACCGTGGACACAGCCGAGGCTGCTCTGAGTAGACGTATGAGCTGAACATGCGTGCTTTGGGGTTGGGGGTGGGGGGAACTGTTATAAATGGTTATATAAAAATAGATTCATGGAGAACAGTGTCCTCCTTTTGTTCTGCCGGTGGGATGCTGAGCGAGGGATGAAATGGCAACCAGTATTCTCTGTGGTCATGTCTAATTTTTTCCATGATGTAAAATTAAAGAGCAAATGAGTCAAAAAAAGGAAACTGTAAGAACACTTGAAGGATAGGTGATAAACCCAGAAAAAGCACCATACATCTCCACCACTGGAGGTCTTAATTTACAAATGATGCGTACTTGGAAATAACATGCAGCTGATTCATGGTGGAGAATAGAAAATCTAACACCAAGGGGAAAGGGCTGGGTTCTGTGAGTTTATATATTCTACAAACAGGGGGAAGGGTGGGGATAGAAAGCCCTCTTAGGGCTGTGGCCTCAAAATCACTTCTGTTTGCTCAACTGTTTGTCACCCATGGTGGCAACAGAGGGGTGACCTTTCCAGCAGAGTAGAAAATGTGGGTCATCCAGGTGTGAATGGGAGACACGAATGACCTGAGCCCCAGACATTTGACCTAGCCTGTGCTTGTCCTGGAGAGAAGAGCTGGACTAGATCGCAGATTCACCCCAAGGGCTCGACATTTCTGTAAAGAGTCACTTGTGCAGGCTTCTGAGGCACTCTAAACTTGCTTGACTTTCTTGCAGGCAATACTGACTTGTAGAATTCATTCCTGGAACACTTCTGCAAGTAGTTGAGAACCTAGGAAAATGATGTCCTATGCTCTCTGAGGATATAAACACCCCCAAGTTACATCCTTGTGGGCAGACGTGGAGGCATGGATGCATCCTCCTCTCCTGGGCGAGGCAGAGTCTGAACCCAGGCCGAGAGGGTTTTGCTCTGGATCACACAGGGCGGCCCCCATATTTCAAGAATCCTTACTTTGGGCTCTTATGCAACCAGATCAGCCAACACCTGACAACTTCCAAGTGCATGTGACACCAGACACACTCCTGGTAGGTCTTTACAAATCAAATATCCTAGACACCCTCAGCTTTCCCATCCATATAATTTTTCAGCATTTATAAAAGTTGCTGCCAAACCATAAGATATATCCTACCTTCTCAGAGAGCCTTGGGCTTATTACAAATAAGAACACCAATAACATTTATAAAATGTGTACATATTTCCAAAAGCCTTCAATAGAATGTTTCACTAGCCCTGCGATGGGGGAAAAAAATGATAATAATTTCTGTCCCTTTTTCGGATGAGTATATTGGGGCTGGAAATTTGCTTGACCGGCCTAAAGCTCTCCTGCCTCCAGAGCTGATCATTGGGCGGTTGTAGGAATCCATCCCAATCTAGCATCTTACCTACTCCAGTACATAATAGGATCTCACTAAGAGCATTGGGCAGGAATCAGGCCATGGGTTAAATCGGGGTCACTTTGGGAGAGTCCTGTTTTCTCATTCACAGAATTAGGTTAGATCAGATGATCTCTGGATCCCCTAAGTCCTAGCACATTTTTATTCGGTGCTCATCTCAAAGCCTGCACCAAGAGGTCAGGCCCATGGTCAGGGACCAGGCTCTTCTGCCGAGGTAGATCCCAGAGAAGGCAAAGAGGGGGAAGAGGCCAGGGTAGTCTCTAGAAGAGAAGAGATTTAAACAGGGCATAGGAATGGGGGTCAGAGACATGTTTTCAGTCTCCCATGTTTTCAGTCTCAATCTGCCTCTACCTCTTCATTCAACTTTCTCTCCGTGGTGATGAGAAAACCCTTAGGCCACCACTCTGAAAATCCAGAGAGTTCCCTCAATTACAGAAGGAAGCAATTCTTTCCTCTGGTGATGAATGAATGAGGAAGAAGAAAGATTCTCCTCTTGAAAGCTTTTGCACTTCAAAGGGGGTCCTTCCCCACCCCGGCTAGCTCACCCTTCTGATCCAGGGTGGAAGGGTGGCCTTTCCTGATACTAACATTGAGGGAAGTAGAAAGGTTTCATTCCTAACTATTGTCATTTTTTTTTCAAATGTTAACGTCAAAACACGCATATATTTTTAATAGGGATAGAAATAGCCCACAGGTGTACTAAGATGTGTTATAAACAAAATGACAAATTAAGGTGTTCAGCACAGAGTTACAGAATGTGGCCATGGAATTTTATATGTTAAAATGTATTTTTTGAACTATAATTCACATGCTGTCAGATTCACCCATTTTAAGTGTGCAGTTCAGTGGGGTCAGTATATTGACAGAGTTGAGCAAGCATACACCGTCATCTAATTTCAAACATGACCATCACCATCAAAGACATCTTGTACCCCTTAGCAGTCACTCCCACATCCTCTCTCCTAGCCCTAGTTATACACTAATCTACTGCCCATCTTTCTAGATTTGGCTGTTCCAGACATTTTATATAAATGGAATCATATAACAAATGTTCTCTTGTGAATGGCTCCTTTCACTTGGCAAAATGTTTTCAAGGTTTATCCATGTCGTAGCGTAGACCAGTATTCCATTCCTTTTATGGCTGAATAATATTCCATTGTACGGATATACTGCATTTAATGATCCATTCATGAGTTCGTAAAACTTCGGGTTGTTTCCACTTTTTTGGCTTTTATGAGTAACACCACCATGAACATTCATTTATAAACTTTTTGTGTGGATGTAGATTTCACTTCTCTTGAGTAGATGCCTAGGAGTAGAATTGCCGGGTTGTTTGGTAGATCTGTGCTTGACATTTCTGGGGAATTGCCAAACTGTTTTGCAAAATGGCTGGACCATTCTCCACTCCCACCATCAAGGTATGATTGCTCCAATTTCTCTACCCCCTCACTGTGAGTTGCTACTGTCTGTCTTTTTTATTATAACCATCCAGGAGAATATGACGGGGCACCTCGTGGTGGTTTTGATTTGCTTTTCCCTGACAGCTAATTATGTTGATCATCTTGTCATGCACTTATCAACCATTGTATCTCCTTGGTTCTTTGGAGAACTATCTCCTCAAACCCTTTGGCTATTTTAAAACTGGGTTAGTGTGCCTGGGTGGCTCAGTCAGCTAAGTATCTGACTCTTGATTTTAGCTCAGGTCATGACCTTAGGGTCTTGAAATGAACCAACCTGGCAGTGGAGTCGGCTTGGGATTCTCTCTCCCTCATTGCCCCTCCCAAAATCACTCATTGGCACACATGTACACTCTCTCTAAAAATAAAATAAAATAAAAATCAATAAAATTTGGCGATATGTCTTTTTGTTATTGCGTTATAAGAATTCTTTATGTATTCTGGATATCAGTCCCATAGAAAACACGGGATTTGCAAATATTTTCTCCCATTCTGTTAGCTGTCTTTCAGCTTTCTTAACAACACAGTATTTGAAATAAAGGGAAATGCAAGACTGAAACCATTCAGATTATCTAGACCTGCCTGTAATGTCTGCATGGCTCACTTGCTACTTCAGGGTGATTTCTGGCTGCTGTTTTCAGTGTGCTGCTGTGATAGTTATGAAGGCAAAGGTTTTTGTAAGGAAACTAAAATATATATGAAAGGACTAATTTGTATGCTCCCCTGAGTGTTTACTGAGGTTTTCCTTGGCCCCGTGCTATTTCCATTGCAAAATGTAGCCATGTTCCTGAGACAATTGTTTTCAAGGAAATCTTGTTGCAATTTGAAAAGAAATTAAATAATGGATTATATGTTTACTATAGACACACCATGGAGGCTTGCCATATGCAGGATTTCAGGCTATGGGCATATCAAGAAAGGGTTTCAGTGGGGAGAAAGTGAGAGTGAGAACGATTAACCGATTAACCGAAAGCAGGCTGGAGGCCAGGAGAGAAGACTGGAGGCCTCCTTACAGGGGAGCCCAAAGAGCCCATTCTGTGGGGAGTGACCACCCACAGGAGCAAGTCAGCAGCCTTGAGGATGGAATCCTTGATGATACGGTGTGTGTGCGCGCGCACGCGCGTGCATGTGTTTGCGCGCACGCATGCGCACGGATGAGCAGAGGAAGGGGAGAGAAGGGAGAGCAGGAGGAGGAGGAGGAGGAAAAGGAAGGGAAAGAGAAGAAGAGGAGGCATTATTCCCCACTGAAAAAAATTTGCAGCCTTTTAAAACCTCTTCAGTGAGCCTAGTCTTGGTAAACATACCTGTATGCCCAATTCTTTCCAGCTCAAGGAATATAGGGCCCCGCTTGTTCTCGGAATTGTATTTAACATTTTTTTTTTTTTAACAGGAGGCCTCAGCTCTGCCCTCCTACTTAAAGCTCTCTCCTGCACATGTGTGTGAATTGTATGCACCCTAGGTACTCAGTTACTTGTAAAAGGTCCTGATCCCTCTGGAAATTAAATTCCATTCCAGTTTTTTGAACTTCACATATTTAGTTCATGACATAGGGGCCCTCAAAATGTTAAATCTAAAACTTGGTGTGGATTGTCATTAAAAACTCGGGAGTTGGTCGGAAAGCCCCTTTCCTGCAGAGCAGCAAGGGGAGAATGCAGTGGCAATGCCTGCGGGCTGTCCATCCCTAGCTATAAATAGGAATGGTTTATTTTACGGTGCTCTAGCTGCTAGGCACAAAAAATTTGCCAGTGTCTATGCGATCTGTATTTACACCAGTCATGTACCCCACACTCTTCTCTTGATAGCCTGCTGGTAAGTGCAATCATTTTAATTAATTATTATTATAAATGTCTTTGATCTCAATGACATGGACATAAAATCCATACTCTTCTCCCAGTGTGGATGAAGGGAGAGGCCCTATCAGAAGCCACCAGCTTTGTCCAATGCTGCTACCAGCCCAAGAGTTTCCACACATCCCCTTTAGAAGGCAGGTGTTTTTTCAAAGAGTGAAGCTGTTTGCTTTACATGTTCTGAGCTGGGATTTGAAGCCAGTAGATCCTGATTCAGAAGCCAAGTAGCTTTTGGTTTTAAATTAAAAGTATACAATTTTGGGAAGCAGATGATTTGTCTTTGTCATCCAAAGCCAAAGTCGTCTTTCCCAGGGAAGGGTTTGCAGGGATGTAGAACCAGATATGCTGGGCTTGAACTCTGGTTCTACTTCCTGGTTCTGTGACCTTAGGCAACGATTTAACCTCACTGTCCCCATCTGTAAAATGGGCATGGTGATGATGAAGACACAAAGTGTGGTTGTCAGGATCCAATAAAATAAGCACAGTAAGCCCTTAATTAATATTAGCCACTATCCCTAAGGTTTGTATATTCAACCATAGCTGGGAAGTCAAGTTAAAGGAATGCTTCTCCTGGAGTAGAATAAAATAAATCAGTTTGGAAAGCAATGAACCCACACACACATTTTTTTAATGTAATGGGTGGACTTATCTCGCAGTCAGGAATAGCAGTCAGCATCAACAAATGATTCTAGAACCCTACTGTGGTGCCAAGTTCTGAACTGGATTCTGGAGATTTAATAGTGAATAGAACAGGGACACCTAGGTGGCACAGTCAGTTAAGCATCTGTCTTTGGCTCAGGTCATGATCCCAGGGTCCTGGGATCAAGCCTTATGTCTGGCTCCCTGGTCAGCAAGGAGTCTGCTTGTCAATCTCCCTCTGCTCCTCCCCCCTCATGCTCATTCTTCCTTAAACAAATAAATAAAATCTTAAGAAAAGAGTATAATGGTGGGTGCCTGGGTTGCTCAGTGGATTGAACCTCTGTCTTCGGCTAGGGTCATGATCTCAGGGTCCTGGGATCGAGTCCTGTATTGGGCTTTCTGCTGAGCAGGGAGCCTGTTCCCCCCGCCCCCTGCCTACCTGTGATCTCTCTCTGGAAAATAAATAAATAAATAAATAAATAAATATATTTTTTAAAGAGTATAATGGTGAATAGAATAGGCACACTTCCCCACTCTTCATACCGTGGAACTCATATTCTGGTGGGAAACACTAATTATGGAATGTGCAACTATGTTGAGGACATGCAGGGGACTCTGGGCAATACAACAGAAGCCAATGCTTTTTCATAAAACCAATCTTGTCTAAAGTTTTTTAAAGTCTAAAATTTACCCTGAAGTATGGTTTCTCTTTTACCTGAGAAATTCATGCTTTATGGCATGATGTTGCATATTTTAATAAATCTCTTCATCCAACCCATGCTATTACATGTATGCTAAAAACCTGTATGTTTCCATACATTTCTACAAAAACCTTGTTGACAAATCCTGCTTAATGTTAGTTCCAGTTACAAATGGTAAATTCGATTCAGTATTTTTCACACATCAGATATTTAAGTAGTTTTAAAAAAGAAATATCTTAAAATGCCAACTGGAATCTTGTTGGAGAAAAATGTCATCTTTGTGAGAAGGTAGAATATAGCAGGGGATAGAAGATGTTAGGATTTTCTTTAAATGTTTGTTTGGTTTTTAATAGGGCTCTTAGAAAGTCCAGAGGGCCCTAACTTCTCCTTTGGGATGTGATTAATTCTCAGAAGGCATCCTGGAGCATTTCTCTGGATGCTTATGGTCTCTCTGTCCTTCATGATTTGACCCAGAGTGCTCAGGACAGTGGGTTCTTGGACCACATGTGTCAGGGGTTCTCGGCTCCAGGATACTTTTGGGGGGATGAAAGCTGCTAAGAAAGTGAAACTGATCAAACTGGATGTGGCTAAGGGGCCCCTCAGCCAAGCATAGTGGCTCAGGACTTGGGCTGACAGCTCCCGAAAGGAAGGATCCCTTGTCCAGAAGACGGGTGATGGTTTGGTTAGGGGAAAGACATGGGACAGGAGACCATGAGCCAGGTGACAGTAGTGCCAGAGGCATAAAACTGCAGGTCCATCCCTAATATCTTGCTAACAACAAAGACTTCAGGAACCTTCCAAGTAGCAGGAACAAAACAGCAGAAACGACAGACAGACGAACAAAGGAACAAACAGATCACTTACAGCTTAACCTTCTGGAGAGGGAAGACTCCTTCTTACCCAGGTCTGGACTTTTTTAAGACCTGGAGAAAGTTTTGGAGAGAAAGGGGTATGTAGTACCTTGCGTCCTGGGGTCCCTCTGTGACGCATTTAGTCACACTGAACTTCAGTGTTCACTTTTACTAAGTTTAACAGCCAAAGCATCATGGCAAAAAATGCCCTAAGTGTGTGAACCAGCTCCGGACAGAATTCAACGAAGTGAAAAGAAATACTGTATTGTTTTTATTACCTTTAAATATTTCCCTCTCACCATCAAAATTTCCCTTTCAAATATGCCCAATGCATACTTGCACACGTACACACACACACACACACACACACACATCCCTCTGGAAGTGGCAGGCGACGAATACTTCAAGTTCTCTGACATTTGAGCTGGGTCTCACTAGCCCTCAAACAGATACACAGCTCTTCATATCCCCTTTGAAGTTTAATTGCACAGCTCCCTTCTTTACCCAGATACCGTTGTGATAAACATCTTGCATTCCCCGCCACGCCTCCCCTACCCCAGCCTTATGTAATCCACTGGCACACAGGCTTTCTCAATGTGTCTGTTTGTATCATTTAGATTTTAGGTCCATCTGGTAATGACTGTATCTTTTCTGTACACAATGTATTCAGTTACTGTTAAACAATAATAGTTATTTAATAACAGCAATGTGTGTGCCTCCGGGACTGACGCAGGACTAATTTGAGGGCAGTGGGAGCTGAAGGAAGAGGGTTGGAACACTTCTCAAAGGGCTTTGGGTTTCTTCCAGGCACCAGAGTGGAGGATATCTATGCCTTTTCCAGTGGTACTGATCCTGGAGCTCCAGAAGAAAACAAAATGACCTCAGGCTCCTTTTTGGAAAGATGTGTCATTGAAGTGCCAGAAAAGACTGAGTTTCTTCAGTGCTGTGTACTGCTGGGCAAGCCCTTGGGTTGGTGATGGACGCTCCAACAGCATGGAGAAGGACTAAGGAGGGTGTCTGGAGGTGATTTTCGTTTTCATTCCTACCTCTGTCGAGCTGGTATCTCCATGGCTCAAATGATGAAAGATTTGCTTTTCTTTCCTTGATGCATGAGGGAGAGAGGCAGCCAGCTCATTTGCTCTGCCCATGAGCGAATTTTCAAGGATCCCCTGCAGTATCAGCCCCTTCAAAACCATCCCCAAATAGTCACCTTAACTGCCCCTCAAAGTGTGGTCCATGACCACCGGCATCGGCTTCTCCTGGAAGTCTGTTAGAACCTTTATACAGAATCTTCAGTGCCAGACCAGAACTGGCATTCTAACAAGATCCCAGGCATGCATGTGTACATGAGAATCAGAGAAGCGGTCCTCTGAGTCAGGTTTTGTCCCTTGGCCGCATGTCTGTGTCACCTGGGAAATTTTCAGAAGGTCCCAGGCCCCCCGCCCAGCTCTGGTGTCTCCGTGTAGTTTACAGACCATTGATTTGGACAGGTAAGGGCTCTGGAGACAGAGTGCCTCCATTATACTTCCGCAAGCCTCTTCGTAGATGTGTGAGATTCGGGACAGCTCTGTGCTGGCTTCTTGGTCTGTGAAATTGGGGTAATTATAATTGTAACTATTTCATGAGATTATTGTGACAATTAGAAGAGGTGGTGTTCATAGACTGTGAATTACAGTGAGTCCTCAATAAACAATGCCTATTGTGATCTGAACAGGATTTCAGACAAATTCCCTGGAGCCTTCTTCCCACCCAGAGTGCTGGCCTCAACCCTTTCCGTGTGGAGGTTACAGAAGTTTTAGGTGATTCACTGGATTTGCAGATTTCCTTGAGCTTACCAGCCACTATCTCTCAGTCTTCCTTGGTAAGCTCAGTGAATTCCGATTGCCTGATGGCTGATGCAAGGGATGCACTTCTTAAAATAAATCCACTTAACAAGGACCCAAATTTTATAGCAAATAATGGGAGGAACAAGTTCAATTGGAACTTAATATCAAGGACACGAACCGAAATGTAACCCAAATTAATCAGCTAGGTAATACTGACAATCAAGGGCAGATTTTCAGAACAAAACATGACTCAGCTATCATTTTTGGTGGTCGGGGTTTGCCAACACTGTTCCAAAATGAGAGGTTAATGCAATTTTTTCCCCCTCACAATTCATACTTTTCACTCCGTGGCCAATTTGTTTTTGTGTGCCTTGTATTGTTAGGTATTTGCCACATTGTCATCGCTGCAGAGGGACTGACCTGAAACAAAATTGATGTGATAGGCGTGGGTCAGTGCTCTTCTTACACCTGGAAGGATGCTCAATTGAGAAAAAATATCTGTGATTGACTCATGAGTCAGTCTTCCGTGTTGTGATGACTTTCTACTTCTCTGTGCAACCTTGTAACGGTTAGTCCTTGGATATAAATATTCAGATAGAAGGACCCTTAATCTCTGAATCTGAGTTTTTTTTAAATATACAAATTTGCTAAATCTTTTAAAATGACATTGCATTTCTCGGAAACGTCACCTTCACCTCCTTCCAAAGAATTCATTTATATTTTCTAAGAATGTTAGCTCTGAAAGCAACCTTGAACATCATGTGTTTCAATTTCCTTCTGTTCCAAAAAGGAAGAACTAAGACCTGGAGAGGGGGACACTTTCCCAAGACCACTGGATTGACATGACCAGAAGCCAATGTTTTGTTCCACATGGATGGATGGATTTAATTAGGTCTCCACAGCCCGAGATGACTGAATGTTTGTGTTTTCTGTGTCATCAAAATGCTTAGCCCCAAATACACAAAATCTTATTGGAATTATTCTCTCTCTCTCTCTCTCTCTCTTTGTTTTGTTTTCTTGCACAATTTTGTGAATATGAAGAACTGAAAACAGGACGGGGAAATAAAACATAACTTTCAATGGTCTGGCCCCTTTCTTGTGAAGCCCAAGGGGGTTGGCAGGGAGACCTGGGGTATGGGAGGAGGGGGATAATCAAATCAGAGTGACTTTAAGGAGAAGCTGACAATTAGACGGCCCTGGTGGAATCCAAGGCTGGGGAAGGCAGAGCCTGGATCTGGTGTTGGATTGGAGAGTCCGTGCTGGATGCAGCCAGTTATGGAAAACTCCTCTGCTATCTAGCTCATTGGACCTGCGTCTCTCCACATCTGCCACACACAGGAGGGGTGGGCAAGCGAGGGAAAGGGGAAGAGCCTTTTTAATGAAATAGGGGAACCAGTGGTGGGTCTTGTCCCACAGTGAGGTGTGCCTATTACTACTGGTTGACCCACATTGACTACCACATTTTTTTTTTTTTTGGTGATTTTATTTATTTATTTGAGTGGGAGAGAGAGAGAGAGAGAGATCACAAGTAGGCAGAGAGGCAGGTGGCAGGGGAGGGAAACAGGATCCATGATGAGCAGAGAGCCTGACTCGGGCTTTGATCCCAGGACCCTGAGATCATGACCTGAGCTGAAAGCAGAGGCTTAAACCACTGAGTCACCCAGGTGCCCCAACCGCCACATTTCTCATGGAACCTGGGGACCTACAAATGTGCCAGAAGGTACCAGAGCCTGGGGAATAGAAAACGTCTTCAGCTCTGATCTCTGGGCAGTGCTGGGTGGGAATCACCAACACAGTAGAGCGTGAACCTCCCCCCACCCCATTTTAAATAGCATCAGGAAGAGTTTCTTTTAAATAGTTCTTTTTTACCTCCCCCAAACTCTGATTGCAGGCAAGCCGAATAAGGGAAAGCTTCAAAGTTATTTTATATAATGTGTGCCAAATTCCCCCTGGAACTATTCAGTAGCTTAAAGGTCCTGATTCACCCTGGCTTTCCTGGGGGGCCACTCTGCTAAGTCTCCCTATCAAGGTGTATACAGTGCCTTCTCTCAACAGATAAGGGCATTATTATTTCTTGTATCAACCCGTCCGCAGGATCTTGGCGACTCTCTCACTCAGTAGCTCATCCCCGACAACAAAAGGCAGTCCTGTTTCCTAGGCTTCATCTCTGACAAGGTAGAGGAGGTGGCATCTTCCCTGAAGAAACCTGTTGCATTAGTGGCTATGGAGATGCGTGGGCTAAACAGATTTGAAGGGGAAAAGATAAAGGGAAGCCGGCATGCCTTCTGTGAGATCCAAGCAGGGGAAAGTAGGAACAAACATGAGTAAATGACAGGGAAAACCAACCCAGAGCCAAGAGTAGGACAGGTTCTGGCATAAGAAGAGATGAATTAGAAAAACTATTCCGTGTGTTAATGGCCAAAGTATTTGACTTTAGAAACGGCAAGAGTTCTTTCTTTCTAGAGCAGTTGTTAACAGCTTCCCTTGTGAGAACAGCTAGCTTGGAGAATCCCAACATTGTTGTAAAGCGTAGCAAGAAGGAACTAAGGGCTTCACAGCTAAGGCTGCCCAGAGCCCTTCCAAATGATTGTTGTCTGGCACCCATTCCACAGCCTGGGACAAAGGCAAGAGGCAAGAGCTACTTAAGTTGGGCACAGAGGTGCACAGCCATTCATGGACCATACTGGAAGAACACAGAGCTGGAACACAAATTTCTGGCACTCACAAGGATAGGAGGAGAGCGCCATGCATGCAACGGCAGGGGCGGGGTGGGGGCGTGGATTTTTCTTCTGGTCCTATCGAAACACAAAACACCTGCTGTGGAAAGAAGAAAGACCACAGGGGAGACAAATATTTTAGATAATGTGTATTTTTCAAAGTTTCAAAGTTCTTTTTATACATGGTAACATACAGAATGGAGTCCATTCTGGAGCATCTGAAAAGGTTTCTCTGAACATCGATTGGGACCAAGGGAAGTGTAGCATCACCTGAGGCTTCTGAACATTTGGAAGGTTTTCAGAGTTTGGGTTTGTTGGACTTTTTTTGTCCCCTAAGTTAAAGGCTTATTCGACCCCATCCAGTGTGTCTTCCAGACGCATGAAAAGTGCAGGACATGCGGGAATTGTGTGTTCTCCCAGCACATATGTCCTGCAGATATTTTATTTTATTTTTTTTTTAAATGATTTTACTTCCTTATTTGAGGGGGAGAAGGACAGTGAGAGAGAGTGAGAGAGCACAAGCAGGCAGACCGGGAGAGGAAAAGCAAGCCTCCCACTGAGCAGGGAGCCTGATGCAGGGCTCGATCCCAGGACCCCAGGATCATGACCAGAGCTGAAAGCAGACGCTTACCGACTCGGTCACCCAGGCGCCCCACGTCTTGCAGATATTTTTATACAGGGAGGCAGCACATTGTTTTCGTTCAAGTAAGAAGGCACAATCCTAAACTGGTAAAAACTTTTTAAATTAAAATTTTATTTTGAAATAATTGTAGACTTATATGCATTTGTAAGAAATAGTACGGAGAAATTTCAGGTACCCTTTGCCCTGTTCCTCCCATGGTAACATCTTGCAAACTTCTAGGGCAATTTGCAACCAAGATATTGACATTGATTGAATGCACACATCTTGTGCAGATTTCCCCCGTTTTACTTGGACTCACCTGTATCTGTGTGTTTAATTCTATACATGTGCATAGGTTCAAGTATCCGTCACCTCAGTCAAGATACAGAACATTTCCATTCCTCTAAGGATCTCTCAATTGCCCTGCTATAGCTGTATTCATTTCTCTCCTGCCCTTCCCTTCTGCTCAACCCCTGGGAACTACCCATCTCTTCTCCATCTCCATAAGTTTGCCATTTCAAGAATATGACAGGAATGGAATGAGATAAAATATAAGCTTTTGAGATTGGCTTTCCCACTAAGCGCAATTTCCTCGAGCTCCAACCAAGTTATTGGATATACCCAGAGTTCCTTCCTTTTTATTTCTGAGCACATGCTATAGATATGTCCCGGTTTGAAATTCCACTTATACATAAGCTGAGCAATTGAATGTAAAAGAAAACTTTTGCTGGGGCACCTGCGTGGTGAACTCAGTTGAACATCCAGCTCTTAGTTTCAGCTCGGGTTGTGATCTCGTGGTGGTAAGAATGAGCCCCTTGGGCTCCACGCTCAGCGAGGAATCTGCTTGGGATTCTCTCTCTTTCTCCCTCTGCACCCGCCGCCTCACCCCCTGGCTCTTCCTCTGTCCCTGTCTCTCCCCCTCTCTAAAAGTAAATAAATAGATCTTAAAAAAAAAAAAAAAAAAAACCTTTGCCTTTAAGATTTATGTCTGTGTGTGTGTGTGTGTGTGTGTGTTTTCAGATTTATGGTTTGGAGGAAGATTTTCTGAATCATGGCTGGGTGGTACTCTTCCTGATCACAAACTAAAACTAGTAACAGGTATCATGTGAAAAAGAGATTGTCTTTGTGCCAGATGAATATTGTGCAGTATTTACATGGGTACTTAACACGAACTTTTTTTTTTCCTTTGAAAAGATTTTATGTTTTATATGTACTCTTTTTTTTAATATCTAAGGTTTTTTTTAAGATTTTATTTATTTATTTGACAGAGATCACAAGTAGGCAGAGAAGCAGGCAGAGAGAGAGGAAGAACCAGGCTCCCTACCGAGCAGAGAGCCCGATGCGGGGCTCAATCCCAGGACTCTGGGATCACAACCCGAGCCAAAGGCAGAGGCTTTAACCCACTGAGCCACCCAGGCATCCCTTTATATGTACTCTTGATTTTGGAGGTTTCTTTCCGGTCAGGAAGTAGGATATCCTAACCCTAATTCTTTAGTTGACCAGCCAGCCTTCCAACAGAGTTTTAAATGATTATGCTTAATAACAATCCTAAAAGAACATAGCTTTTTAAATCAACAGAACACCTCTTTTTCTAAGTGGTGTAGGCTTTTTCAGCTTGTATGCAAATGGAATAAATGAACTAAATAATTTGTTTTAATGGGGACAACATTCTTTCCTTTCATTAAAAAGAACTCTAAATAATCAAGAGTCATTTACATAATATAATCCTACCTCAAGTTTTCCTATTTTCACTAATCTGAAATGACATAATTATCCATTTTTGGACAATTGCAACCATATTTTTTTTGTACTAGAGCTAAAAGAGAGTCTATGGGAATAAAAAATAATTCTGATTTTAAATTCCTCTTAATACTTCTGGACAGAATTCTTAAAAATTCAGAACATTTTATATAGCCCTTTGGTAACTTCTTTTATTCTTCTTCAGAGATTAATTTTAAAATTTTTCTTTAAGTTTTCAAACTTGACTGAAATGTTCCATAATGTGAAGTGTGGTATACATTCCAGCTGTCTTAATATCTTCTGTAGTTAAAAATTGCTAGGAATTATATCACTTTTGTTTTTTGAAGCAGAAAGTTCGGGAGTTAAGTTTTCAGAGGCTGTGTCCACTGCCTTCCAGGAGCCAATTAGAACTTCCTGTTGAGAAAAGAAGGTCAATGGTAAAACTTATCTAGAGCAGCCTTTGGAAAGCACTGTTTCTCATCACACGTCTGAATATCAGGACAGAAAATCCATCCTCCCAGACGAAAAGACAAAATCAATACAAAACATAAACACACAACAACCAGACAAAAAACAACAACAACAACAACAACAACTGAATGCTACCCCCTTATGTTTCCGCAAGGGTTTCCTCTGAATTTGCAAATCAAAGCAGCTCAGAATCTTCGGGAGGAGTTTGATTAAGTATCTAGATGTGGGTAATTTCTTAATCTATATGTAAAATATTTCATCTGCCACACAGAACATAATTCTTCTATCTTCGGGGAACCCACCTGACCCTTAGTCTGCCCTACCTGTGTGGAGTAGTTGGCAATCACACATACCTGGGTGTCACAGTCAATTTTTAAAAAGTATTAACTTCAAGTTTAACATATCCGGACTACATTGAACTCTGAGTTAAAAAACAAAAAAAAAACAAAACAAACAACAACAACAACAACAACAAACCAAGTGTTTCGATGTTAATTTTTTCAGAAACAAATAAGTTTGTCTAGAGATATGAAAAAATATACTCCAAACTGGGTTACATCGGGGGGAACAGAACTGGGTGGAGGGACACTTTGATTTTCTCATTTTCTACTCATTTAAGATGATTTGCATCTATATTAAAAAAACATTAGCGTGTTCTGTTTTTATAACAAAATCCTTTTCTTTGTTAGTTTGTTTTCCATTTCTGTACCAACCTGCTTCTGAGAAAGCTTCAAGATGAAACATCAAAGCATTAAAACCACAGGACACAGATAACCTGAAGGAAACAGAAGGTTGAGATGTTCAATGCTGATTATAGTCAAATAGGCAATGACTGGCTAGGAGCTCCAGGAGAACTCCAGGATAACAGAAAAAGGAATTCATGTCCGTGCTGTGGGACTACAGAATGGTGTTTTTCTGTTTTGTTTTGCTGTGTTTTGTTTTTTTCAAGAGGAGAGTTTACACATTAATTTACTTCTATAAAAAAATTTTCCTACAATTAAATTCAAGCAGGAATTAATCATTTGGGTATTGGTGAAAGGGTGAGTGGGTGGTCCAGAGAATATTTTCAGGTATCATTTTATGAGAGAAATTCTGTTCAAATAGATCATTCTCAGAATCTCCTTCTATGGAAATCTTTAAATGGTAATTGAATAAAGGTATTTCTTTCTCTCTCCCTCTCTCTTTTTGAGATTTATTTATTTGAGAGAGAGCATGAGCAGGGCAGAGGGAGAGAGAATCCTAAGTAGACTTGCAGACTCCCCATTGAACACAGAGCCTGACTAGGGTCTTAATCCCAGGACCCTGAGATCACGACCTGAGCTGAAATCGAGTCGGATGTTTAGTGCACTGAGCTACCCAGGCACCATGAATAAGATTCTATGGTCATGATGATAAGGACACAGAGAAAAAAGCGTCAGTCTGTATAAAACCATTGCAAGTCCTTGTTGTTTCATTTAGTTGGAATTTATACAATTTTAAACCCTAAGAGAGATACCGATTTGCCTTCCATCGTATTTCAGGTGTAGCTGCCCCATAGGCTGTGATCCAGATGCATGGTCCACGGCTCCATTTTTTTTTTTTTTTCATGAAAGTGTGGAGAAGAGAAAGGGATGGAAATAACAAAAATCGAAAAAGAAAAAAAAAAACCCTACGGTCACTGTTTGTAAAAAGAAAGTAAAAAGAATAAAAACTCCCAATCAGTTTTCAGGATTGTTGTTTTTTTTTTTCTCCCATCATTTTCCCGTATTTATTTTGAAGTCATTATAATCCCAGGGTACATGCAATTTTGTTTTCCTTCTTCCACTGACTTTATCAGAGTATTTTTCTATGTTGCTAAGAGTCCTTTTACACTTTGCAGATGTCTTCTTATGTTTTCCATATATGTCATTGTTGCCCTAAAACTGGAATGATGCAACAATTTAAGGGCTCTTCATACATACTGACAGGTTGATTTTCGAAATGGATCCTTTCCAAAGTTAAGTATACAGATTTTGTATTTTGAAATGTTTGTTCTGGAAAGTGCCCCACTCCAACTTGGTTTAAACTCAATTTCTTTGGTTATTAGAGGGATGAGCAAACATGCAATGTTTGCACAGACATTTCTATATTTTCAACTAGAAATGTATCTTTTCTTTGTCAAAGAAAATACATAAAGTAGTGCCCATTTTATCTGTTGGGGATTCATGCCGCTGTTAACAATTTGTCTATGCTCATTATACAGTGACGATATTAACTCTTGCCACACTGCTTGGTCCCATGCTCCAAATGTTTCACCTGGCTTATTTGTTTGTTTTAAAAAGTGGCCAAGTTTATGGGGCGCCTGGGTGGCTCAGTGGGTTAAAGCCTCTGCTTTCGGCTCAGGTCATGATCCCAGGCTCCTGGGATTGAGCCCCACATCGGACTCTCTGCTTGGCGGGGAGCCTACTTCCCCCTTTCCCTCTGCCTGCCTCTCTCCCTCTGCCTGCCTCTCTGCCTACTTTTGATCTCTGTCAAAAAAATTAATTAATTAAAAAATAAATAAAATATAAATACATATATAATATAAAATATATAAAAAAATTTTTTTTAAGTGGCCAAGTTTGAATCTCCAGACAGCTACCCCTCGTCACAAAACATTCTCTACTTCCCAGCAGGTGAATGCTCAGAAAATGCAAGCCAATTGTTATGTTAGCCTAACTTAAAGCATAATTAGGAAGATAAATTTGCTGCCACCTCTAACACACACACATCACATGCCACTTGTGAGTTAATGTCATCTCTGAAGGACTTGGATTTCCTCGAGAGGGACAGGATGAGAAGAGGTTCTGAAGACTGAGTATGAGGTGGTTCAGTCTTCTTTTCTGTAAAATGGGTGGAGTTGTAGTCTCAGGAGAAAATAACTGATTGGGAAATAGTTTGAAGATGTCCCGAAATGTCACACGGAAAGCAATGACATGAGTGGTACTACCAGCTCTTCTCAGTGGGCAAGACATGCTTCTAGAAAGCCAGTGCATAGCGTCAGTGAGCTAAAGGGCTCACAGACTTCATCTGGGCCCGTCTCATCACTCTGATTTCGTTTTGATTACAGTCAGGACAACAGATACACATGAAGAAGAATTCAATTTCCCCTACAGAATGTCCGTTTTTTTTCAGATGAAAAATATTAGTTGTGGGAACGGCATAAGATGTAGATAAGGAAAATAGGTGTTATCACTTAAATAGAGCATCTACTTACTTCTCTTTCCTTTTCCTTCTTTCTTTAGAAGCTAAAATTCACAAGAAACAACAAATATTGGCAAGGAAGTGGAGAGAGTGGAACACTTTTACGCTGTTGGTGGGAATGCAAACTGGTGCGGCCATTCTGGAAAATAATATGGAAGTTCCTCAAGAACTTAAAAAGAGAGCTACCCTACAACCCAGCAATGGCACTACTGGGTACAATTGCACTACCTCAAAGATACAAAGGTAGTGATCGGAAGGGGCACCTGCACCCCATTGTTCAGAACAGCAATGTCCACAGTAGCCAAACTATGGAAAGAGACCAGATGTCCCTTGACAGATAAATGGATAAAAAAGATGTGGGTGGGGGGGGGGAAATATATACACACACACACACACACACACATACATACATACCTATAATGGAATCTTACTCAAACATCAGAAAGGATGAAATCTTACCATTTATATCGACGTGGATGGAACCATGGAGGGGATTATGCTGAGCGAAATAAGTCAATCAGAGAAAGATAATTATCATATGGTTTCACTCATATGTGGAATATAAGAAACAGGCTAAAAGATCATAGGGGAAGGGAGGGAAAACGGAATAGAAAGGGAGACAAAGCATGAGAGACTCTTAACTACAAGAAATAAACGAAGGGTCGCTGGAGGGGAGGTGGGTGGGGGATGGGGTAACTGGGTGATGGGCATTAGGAAGGACACCTGACCTGATGAGCACTGGGTTCATATAAGACTGATAATTCCTGAACTCTCCATCTGCAACTAATGATATACTATATGTGGTCTAATTGAACTTAAATTTAAAAAAGAAGTGTATATCGAAATTTATGCTCTAAACACATGGGGTGGGAAATCTGTGAAGTTAGGTTTTGCAGAGAGAAACGTGACAAACCCGTACATCTTTATGTGTTTGGTGAAGAATTTTTCTCACTTGTAAGAGCTTCCCATCGGTGTCTAACTTTACAAGGCATGATTTGCTTGTCACGTATTATCGAAAAGTTGGTCTGTCCTTGGCTAGCATTTAAAGACTCTGAAACACAACACAAAATGAAATAAATAAAACAAAACCCCGGAGAGTAAAGGCCAGAAGGAATCCTCCGAGAAGGAAAAAAGAAGCTGCCACACACCAAAGTCAGTTTTCTCTCTGCAAACACGTTGCCTTAATGCTTGTGCATGCATGTGGGGGCTGGGAGAGTGGTGGACCTCTGCGGAGCTCTGGGCCAAGCATCGTCAAGGAGGCAGGATCTTCTTTCCCAGGCACCTGCATGCTTTATCCATTCACATCGGTTCATTTCTGGTTTCTTGGGCAATTTCTAATCTGTGTAATTCCTTCCCAGGTTTTGTCCACAGACATTTATTATTAGCCATCTGGCTCTCTGGGTAGAAACGGGGCTGCCCAGGGGTCCGGTTTGCAGCCTGACTTTTGGGAAGCCGCACTTGCGCCCGAAAGCCACACAAGCAGACTGGTAGCCATCCGTGGGGGTGAACACCAGAATGTGGCGACCCTCTCTCCCCTTCTCCGTGAGACTCTTCCCACTTTCTGGCAGTCACTTTTGAAAAAAAAATTCATCTGAGAAAAATATATATCATGAAAATTGTAGACAGGGACATAATAAAGAAAAAATTAGTATCCTTAGAGGCATTGACTTATAATGCACTGCCTATGATGCTGATGTTGGAGTTTTCCTACATCATGGATGTTTGAGGATCTCATTTTAGACTCCTATCAAAGTTAAATATATAATTCAATCCTTGATTTGAATTAAAAATAGCAGCTCACATATTTCCGAGCACTGACTATGGTTAAATACGCCACATGTACTATCTCATTTAATTATTTTATCTTTAAAAATGGCTGACTTCTGTTTTAGTTTTTCCAAAATAATAATGGCTTTTTAAAGTTTAATACTGACTAACGGTGTTGCCTGTGTACACAGCGTGTAAGTAGCTGAGCTTGAAACGGAACAGTTTCTATGATACAACAGCTTCTTCCCAGCGGGGACTTGGACAGAAGAAATCTTTACAGAATTAAAAAAAAAAAAAAGACACATTTTCATTTCATCAAAACCAAATGAAAGAAGAAGAAAAAAATCAAATGGGAGAGGTCTTGTTTTGTCACATGGGAAACTGCAGCATTTTTTCCCTCGTAATTATTTTGGACTTCGAGATTTCTCTTAATGGCACAATAATTCCAGAGCTGGGAAAAAAAAATCACTTTCCTCTTTTTGCACAATGTCACTAATTTGTCACTCTAGTAGCGTTTAGTTGAAGTCAGGAGGGAAAGTTTACTGTGTCAGAATAATCACAGTTAGCTCTGGTAGTCCGTAGTCCTTAATGACACACTAGGCATCACACAGTAATAAATGTTTTTTTTTTTTTTTAAACGGAGCCAAGTATATGGAAACTAGCTATTAATCTGCTATGGCATGGTTTAGCTAATGTAACTTGTTATTCCATTAATATTGTGTCATTAGCTGCCAGGGAAAGGTACAAGAATTATGATGTGCTGCCTTGTAAATTACTTTTGAAGAAGAGAGAGAGAAAGCATGAGAGAGAGAGAGAGAGAATATGCTCTCTAATTTTGTATCATTCATTAAAGCCCTTGAGAATAGATATATAATATATATATATACATACAATGAACAAAAATGGAACTTTATTTATAATTTGAAGAGAATGAGGAAATGTAACAATAAGCAATTCTGTTTTTAAAATATGGCTAAAAATATTCCTTCCAATGAAGGTTAAGAATTTTTTTTAACGCACCTCTTACCGACTATAGGCTATTTTAACTCTTTTCAAACGCCTAAATTTAGAAAAATTCCATATAGGCTTGATTTGTCTCTGTGACACAGACTTCGTTGCTATGACAGCAACATGATACAATTATTTATTGCCATGACAATCTGCCGTAGGTTTTTAAAAATACGTTATCTATTTTTATTAGTGTTGTCAATTGTGCAGGGAAGGGATACCACCACTCCACATAATCGAGAGAGGCAGTAATGCAGGGAACAAGTGGAAATCATTTTGCTGGAGAGGCAGAGCACAGAACAAGCCAAATTCCTTGGAATCCTCAGTGACACGCATATCCTCCACTAACAACAGCATCTTGGCCAGCTGTCTGGCTGCAGGGAGCATTCTGGCAGGGGATGTGGGTTCCATTTATGCTTTCCATGTGGCTTCCGCTCTGCCACGTTGGGTCAACATCAGACAGGAGCAGAAGCGCAGAAAGCCCTGTGGATAAGGAATTCGCATCCTTTATACCTTTTCAGGAGGAGAGAGCTGTGCGCGCTTAGTGACCAAGCTTATGGGAATTTTCCCGCTCTGCAAAGGGGACTGGGGCTGTTCGTGGGTTACTGAGTGGGGTGAACGATGCTGGGTCTGGCTCCTAGTCCCACTTTCCCCCTTCCTGTCCTCTCTCTTGTTATCCCTCACCTGGCAGTCTTGCAAATAATAATAATAATAATAATAGGAAGAGTACTCCTTTTGGTGCCCAGTGAGTGTGTTATCCAGGAAAGGAGTGTGGTCCTATTTGCCTCTTTTTTTTTTTTTTTTTTTTCCTATTTGCCTCTTAATCTGTAACTCAATCATCAGGAACCTACCAGCTAATTAAGTCATCCTGGAAAGTTAGTTTTGGTTGCTACATATACAGGTTTTCTTATTACTTGGTAAGAAGAAGTCCATCACCTCTGTGTGGTGGGAATGTTGATTCAACATTTAATGTATGTTGCATGTAACATGAAGTCCTTTAGGGCTCTCAGGGCACCGATCACGGGCTCTGTCTGGGACGAGGTCCGGGCTGGCCTCCACTTCTTGGATCCCACTTCATAATGAAATGCCTGGGGGACAGTTATAATGTCTTAGCTACAGTTGGCATGGCAAAGATTTTGGGGTGTGTGTGTGAGTGTGTGCGTGCACACGCATGCGTGCTCAGTGAGTATTTTATCAAAAAGACCAGTATGGTATTCATAAAGTAAAACAAACCATCTATCACCAACCAGCTAGTTCTGCTGTCCTGGAAATTTGTCTTTTGCTGCCATTTGTAAAAATGAAGCTAATTCATATAAATCAATAAAAAAAGGACAACTTTGGGGGCGCCTGCCGCCGTCAGGCTCCTTGTCTAGCAGGGAGCCTGCTTCTCTCTCTGCCTCCGCCTGCGACTCTGCCTGCTTGTGTTCTCTCTCTGACAATAAATAAATAAATAAAATCTTAAAAAGTAAAGAAAAGGACAACTTTGGCTGCAGCAATCATGGAGAAGTGCTCCTCTTTTCCCCAAACACCACATACACACATGCACACACACACACACACACACACACATTTTCAATGAAGATATATTTTAAAAATTCAAACACACTAGCAATCAAATAGACAACTTAAAGTAACAGAGTAATTTTTTTTTCTTCAAGTGTGTTGCTTTAATAATATCAAATGCTGGTGAAGACTTTGGGGTTTTAGATTATTGAAAACCTTCTAGAAAGTATTTGTAAATTATTTACTAAAAGCTTTTAAAAACATGGGGCACCTGGGTGGCTCAGTCGGTTTAGCATCTGCCTTCAGCCCAGGTCATGATCTCGGTGTCCTGGGATCAAGCCCCGCATTGGGATCCCTGCTCACTGGGCAAAGAGCCAGCTTCCCCCTCTCCCTCCGCCTGCTGTTCCCCCTGCTTATGAGCTCTCTCTCCCCCTCTCTCACTGTCAAATAAATAAATAAGTTTTTAAATTTTAAAAAGCTTTAAAAAACACACCTTTTGTTCTAGAAATCCCTCTTTCAGGATGTATCCGGAGGATTTGGAAAGATTTGCTCAAAGTTGTTTACACAAATTTAACCCAATACTGAATTAAGTAAGCTATGACACAGTCGTTGGATTGTTTACCATGTAGATATTAATACTATGGTTAGAATATATATTTTTTAAAAATTTGTTTATTTATTTATTTGAGAGGGAGCATGAATGGGAGGGGCAGAGGTACAGAGAATTTCAAGGTGACTCCATGCTGAGCCCAGACCCTGATGTGGGGCTTGATCTCACGTCCCTGAGATCATAACTTGAGCCAAAACCAAGAGTCGGATGCTTAACAGACTGCCACCCGGACACCCCTAGAGTATATTTAATGATATGGAATACCACCCATAATGCCCATGAGAAGAGCAGGTTAAAAATCCTATTGATGACAACCATGAAAATGAAAATATCATATATGCTTAGAAAACAGACTGAAAAGCCCTACGTGCACATGTTCACAATAGGCTATTCTGGAAGGCGGGGTTATGGTCATTTTTATTTTATAATTTGTAACTTTCTGGGTTTTTTTCTAAGTATTCTTCAATTACATAATTTACCTTTGTGGATATTGAGTTGATTGTGATCAACCTGCAGACCCTATTACAGAGATCAAGGGTAAATAGAGAGAAGCACCAGGACATCCTCTGCTTGTCCTTATTTCAGACAAAAATACAGTAACTGTGAAATATTTGTATTTCTGTAATAGGTGGGAGGTGGGAAACTTGGAAGTAGTTGGATGCCTGTCAATGACCTCAATCCTGGCTGGATTTTATGAATAATGATGGGTAAGCAAACTGAGCTGGACAGAAATATTTTGGGTCAAATTTGTGTTTTGGGGGGCACCTGGGTGGCTCAATGGGTTAAGCCTCTGCCTTCGGCTCAGATCATGATCCCAGGGTCCTGGGATCGAGTCCCACATCAGGCTTTCTGCTCGGCGGGGAGCCTGCTTCCCTCTCTCTCTCTCTGTGCCTGCCTCTCTGCCTACTTGTGATCTCTGTCTGTCAAATAAATAAATAAATAATCTTTTTAAAAAATTTGTGTTTTTGTATTTATTTTTAATATGAAAAAGGAACATTTTCAAAACCTTTTCTGGTTCACATTGTGTGAGGAGGTTAATAGGAACACCTTTGCTTTCATGCATTCATGCATACATTGTGCCCTATGATTATTTATAGTGGGACAACCCTGAAATTTAAATTCCATTGTTAGCATTTTCCTTTTTCAATTTTTTTAAAGATTTTTGTTTATTTATTTGACAGAGAGAGAGAGAGAGAGAGAGAGAAAGCACTCAAGCAGGGGGAGCTGCAGGCAGAGGGAGAGAGAGAAGCAGGCTCCCCCCTGAGCAGGGAGCCTGATTTGGGACTCGATCCCAGGACCCTGGGATAATGACATGAGCCGAGCATTTTCAACAAAAAGAGAGTTAAAAAAAAAAGATTTTATTTATTTATTTGAGAAAGTGAGTGAGCAAAAAAGAGCACAAGCAGGGAGAGAGAGAGAGAGAGGGAGAAGCAGGCTCCCTGCTGAGC
Organism: Neogale vison; assembly: GCF_020171115.1. Taxonomy (NCBI): domain Eukaryota; kingdom Metazoa; phylum Chordata; class Mammalia; order Carnivora; family Mustelidae; genus Neogale; species Neogale vison. Next base: position 135,688,601 of record NC_058103.1, on the reverse strand, counting down.
AGAGAGCCTGAGGTGAGCCTCCATCCAAGGTCTGGAATCATGACCTGAGCTAAAATCAGACACTTAACCAACTCAGCCACCAAGGCACCCCAAAAAGAGGCTTTCTTTTATACAGAAAATAATTCCATATTCTAGCTCATAAGTTGGCAATAGACATTGAAAGATGGAATGGTATTGGAAGAAACCAAACCTCCTTTTCATGTAAAATTACTAAAGAATAAACCAACAGTGGATTCTATGAATTGGAAAAAAAAAAAAAGAGGATTATTGCTTCTGGAAAATTATTCCTAAGAACTCTTGATTTTAAATTTTGAAAAATTGAGCTGCTCAAGGCCAAAATTACCACATCTTTGTTCTAGAGAAGAAAAAAATTACATTTAAACAAAAATATGATTTTTATTAAAATGTTATAATAAAAGTAATAAATATATAGAAGTATGTTTTCCCAAGGTTTTTCCTCTCCCTACCTTGAGCTGTTGTAAGTTATATATTTAATAACGTCAAAGCCTCAGTAAAACACTGTGATAGTCATGGTCATAATGATGATGGTGATGACAAAGGCAATGGTGAATGCCTAATATTTACAACAAATGTCGTAGTTTTGAAAGCACCTTTGGACACAGCATCCTTTCCCTTTCTGCACCGATCCTAATAACGACCCTTTGAAGTATTTCTTTCCCCATTTGATCTTTTTGAAAAATTTTTAAAAGATTTTTAAAATTATTTGACAGAGAGAGCACATAAATGGGCAGAGAGAGAGGGAGAAACAGACTCACTGCTGAGCAGGGAGCCTGACACAGGGCTCAATCCCACGACCCTGAGATCATGACCTGAGCCAGAGGCAGACATTGAACCGATTGAACCACCCAGCTGCTCCTCTCTCCCCATCTAGGTGAGCAGCCCCATTGTTTACACATTGCTGGAACTACTCTGGATCCTAAAAGATTCAGGTTATTTAAAAATATTCCTTTGATGTAGCTAATTTTCACACGTGAATATATAGTATTTCAGGAACACTTACAGTAAAATTTATGAAAACCAAGAGCTTAGTACATGAAAGAGAAAATATATTTTTTAATAAAGTCCCAAAGAAGTATTATTTCTTTTAAAGTAACGAAGTAGAAAAAACTTCTTTGCAAGTGTAACACATTGTGGATATGACATGAAGTTTTTTGATAAACCTTCTTTTGAAAAAGAGATATGTAGAAACAACTAATATCTAGAAAACATGTCAAGACAAGACCTCACCAGCTTCACAATGTAGGTCACCTGTTGAACTTGAGAAACTGGCATAAATAATCAGAGACTCCAAGTAATAAAGCAGCAGATTACTTAATGTTGATAAGGACAGCAGGCATGTTTACATATTAATTTATGAATTCATCCTACAGATTTATACTCAGGATTTATTATGTGCCAGGCACTGTGCAGAGCACAGGAAAACAGGGGTTATAACTGGGAATGATACCAGAAGTGGTCCCTATCCTCACGGAACTTAAGGTCTGGAGGGAGGTAGGTGTCAGTCAAATTTTCACCATGATGAATGTATAACTACAGACCATAGTCAGAGCTGTCAAGAAAAATTCTGCGGTGCTTTGGCAACATTACTAGGATAACCCCATCTAGTTTTGGGGTTCAAGAAAGACATCATTGGAGGGATTCAGATTCTGTACGGCTTGAAGCTGTATAAGGAAGGGTTATCTTCATGAAAAAAAGCACACAATTATAAATATGAAATTAGGTTTAAAGGAGAATATTTACTTAGAAAGAAAAATAAATTATGACATATTACAAAATTTTTAAGGTGCTAATACTATAATACAAAACCTCCTCTTCCCCCGAATCCATAATATTTTCATTAATTAACTTTGTGACATACCTAGGTGACATCTTTCGTCTGCATACTCTTTAATCGCCCCTTCGTATGGTAACAGATCGTGATATGTTTCCTATGTAGACTATAGAAAGATAATGCAGTCATTAATCCAACAGTGTTTGATGATAATTTACTTTTTATTATCGCTAGTTGTGCAATATTTCCTTCAGCTTTACAACTTATTTTCATTGAAGTCATGTGCAGCGTGAGGATTGTGGTAGATCTGGGAAAAGCTCCATTAAGTTTTATGTATGATCTGTAAGATTTGGGAGAATTTTCCACAGACTAGCTTCCTGTGCACTTCAGAATTTCTGTGCGTTTCAGACCTTGCTTCTCTTGGACTACCTACAGACATCAGGTGCTATAGGAGACCTTTATAACATGTATGACCTCTGGCTTTGTTCCTTCCAGCTTCTGTCTGGAGGGTCAGTCAGCAGAATGGGAAGTCAAAGTATTTCTGGAAGCCTTTGCTGTACTTACCGGTGGCTCCTCTATGCATGGAAATAACTGAAAACTGGATATACACATAGGTCCCACTAAACCCAGACCAAAGGGCTACCCTCCTCTGCTTTGCCCTGCCCATTCCAATGCTAACATCAGGAAAAGTGGGAGGGAGGCAGAGTCCGAGTGGAGAGAGGCAGGGGTCTTAACCAGTGGTGGTTTAACTCTTGTTTTGTAAACTTTACAGAAATAATGTGACCATGTGACCACAAGGTAGGGCCTTGAAAGGGGTTCCTGCAATTGACAGCTCTTGAAACTAAAGCTTCAAGGCACATGTTTTGGTTTTTCTGAGGAAACAATTTGGGGGCTGAGGTGTAAGGGGTAGGGTTTGGCAATGGAATGACTCTTGTTGCCTGGTTGAGGAGGCACAGAGGTAGACAGGACCTCATGTGCTTAAGATAGGTCCTGGTATTCTTGAAGCCCATTTAGACATGTTCTTCCCAAAGACCCTTCGAGGTTTCAAACTATGTCTTGAGTAGCTCAAGGAGATCAGCTGGGTATATTCCATCTCTGCAGAAGAATATGTTTGAAGAAAGTGTTACAAACCTCCCCCATTCTCCCTCCCTTTCTCCCTCCCTCCATCCTTACCATGAGTCAGTATTCAAATGTCCTGAATTTTTTTTTCCCCAGTGACCTGGTCTGAATCAGGACCCACACATTGCATGAGGTGCCTGAGTCTCCTCAGACTCTTTTAATCTAGAAGTTCCTCTTCTCTCTGTTGTTTTTAATGGCTACTTATTTGTGGCAATTATACTTCCTGTGTACTTCCTGTCACATCTCTTATGTCTTGTTACCCCTTTTTGATACTAAGATTGATCAGTGGGGCCAGGTACTGCCATCTCAATCGATCATTACAAAGTTCCTCATCAGCATTTCTCTTTGTAGATTTAGAAGCCATTGATCCATTACCTAGATCCACAATTTCACTAGGGGATTCAAAATGGCAATAGTTCCATGAGTCTTTCTGCATATTAGCTAGAATAAATCTGCAAACAAGGCACCATCACAAACTGTTTAGTAGCTTTGAAATAAATTTTATAAAAGAAAGGTAGTATAAAGTGCATTATTCCTTGCCTTCATCATGTTTCAGAGTCATAATCTGGGTTCCAGCAAAATCCAGTGGTGATCCGTGATTTTTAAAAATATTACCACTTATTTGGTGTTTTCCCATTCATTGCAGCTTTATTCTTATGATTGTTCAAATTTTCCCAACATGGGCCAGTGGGAGATTCTTCAAGATGATTCCTGAACTCTTTTAACATGATCCTAATAGACTTTGATGGCTTCTCTAATCTCTGGAACAAATTCCAAGTTCTTCTGATGACTTTCCTGCCCTAGACCTGGAACTGACCAATTCTCCAGTGATTTGTTTCCTTTTAGCAGGCAGTGGTATTTAGAGACCAAAATATGGTGCTGGGTGACACTGATTTTTTTCAAGCATTCAGATTTCCCCTTTTCCTCTTCCTGCTCCCTCTCCCCCTCCTCTTCTCTCCTCCTCATTCTCTTCCTTCTTCTTCTTTTCTTCTTATCCTTCTCCTTTTTCTTCCTCTCCCTCTCCTACTCCTCCTCCTTCTTTTTCTCCTTCTTCTTCTTCTCCTAATAGAATATCTCAGATTCTTGATTTGTCTGATTGCTTCCTCATGCTGTCACTGGACTTGAAATTGTTTCTCTATTTACCATATTTTCTGTCATCTGGAAGTTAAGTCTACAGGTTTGATCATATTTAGGTTAGGGATTTTTAATTTTTTTTTAATTTTTTGGTAAGAAACTCTTAAGCATTTGCTTTTTTTAAATTGCATCATACCGGAGAGCAGGCATGTCATGTCAGGTTATTCTATTGTTATTGATATCAAGCTTGATTATTCATTAAGATGCTCACCTCCAGAACTCTCATTATGAAGATATCTTTTTTCCTTTGGAGCTAACAAGTATCCCATAGAGTAATGCTTTAATATCATGCAAATATTCCATCCCCTACAACATTTCCCCTATGGTTTTACCAGCCATTGAAGACCCTTGCCTGAATCAGTTGCTATATTGGGGTTTGTACAATGGTGATTTTCTAATTTTACACCTCTATATTAGCTGACATTTTTATTGAGAGAAGAGCTTCAACTTTTTTTTTCCATGTTCATTGACTTCTTTTCTAATGATTATGTAGTCATTCATCATGTTATATTTAACCACAGTCATTATTATTTTGATGTAAAAAGTGTCCTAAATTCAGCCAGCAGGAATTTATTCAGGTTTCTCTTGTGTCCTTTTCACATGACTGCATCAATCTTTGAGTATTGCAGTAGACCTAAAATCAGCCATTTCTCTTAGGAGCACATGTTCCTTTTAGTGAGGAATGGTTTTAGAGACCACAGTCTGGGCACTAGGGGTGCTCTTGCTATGGGCTTGTCATTGCTTCCAGGACTTTTCCAATTGCAAACACATTTTTTTTCCTTCTAAATAGTAGGAATGTTGATGGCTTATTTTTTCCTGTTTTAGTTTCTTGTATTTTCTACAATTCTAGAAAGAAATATGTCCTTTTTTAAATTCAGGTAAAGTATACATAATGCATAACTTACCATTTTAACATTGTATTTTTAAATGTACAGATCAGTGGCATTTAGTACATTCACACTGGTGTGCAACCAGCTACCACAGTCAATATGATGTGTTTCACAGTCTCTTGAAGTAATTTTTTTTTAAAGATTTTCTTTTATTGATTTGACAGAAAGAGAGAGATTGCACAGGCAGGGGGTGTGGCAGGCAGAGGAAGAGGGAGAAGTAGGCTCCCCATTGAGCAGGGAGCCTGATGTGGGACGTGATCCCAGGACTGGGATCATGACCTGAGCTGAAGGCAGGTGCTTAACCAACTGAGCCAACAGGGTGCCCCAGTTTTTGTCTTTGGATGGTTATGCCACCAACACAAAGTTATACAAGTCATTTCCACTTGTTTTCAATTTTGTGGGGCTGATTTTCACCATCTTGATTTAAGTTTGGTTTTGAATCATATAAAATAAAAACAGGACTCTGAAGTCATAATTCTGTCAGGGTACATTCATAGTTACACTTTGACCATCTTTATTCCCTTTTTTTCCACAGGAAACCATTTTAATTTTTACTTTAGCTTTCTATTGTTTCTTCTTGAAAATTATGCAATTACACATACATTTTTATCCCCTTACCTTTTTATTACACAAAAGGTAACATTGTAAGGTAACATTCCTTATCCACTGTTCTCCTTTCACTTAACAATATATCCTAAAGGGAACCTTATATGTTTATACAGAGATCTCCCTCATTCCTCTTTACTACTGCCTAGTATTTGGAAATCATTGTGTACCATAGTTTATTTGACTAGTTCCCATTGATGGACATTTTAAATGTTGCTCTAAATCAAACAGGACAACCTGTAAGAATAGCACCATGCCTACAGACAGAGAGAGAGGGAGAAAATGGAGGTGGTGGACAGCCAAGTGGGAAGTGGTTACCAAAGAATATGCATTGCCTATTTATTGGGATCTTCAGTGGAGGTTCCCAGTGTAGGGAATCTTCAAAAGCCCATGAAAATGCCTATGAGAAAGTTAGCTTCAAGTATCATCTAGACCCAGAGAGCTCAAACCACCCAATAAAGGAAAGACTCTTACCCCTTCATTTCTCTTCCCTCCATCTTGTTTAGCCAATATGAGAGGGACGATGGGAAGACAGGTAGAGGTGAAACGGGTCCCCTTCTTTTGTCTTCCAGGTCTTCCTTAGCATGACCTTCTGGTTGACTATCGAAACTGCAATACTTAATTGGTATTATTAATAAAAAATAGTTCTATTAAAAACTATTTCAAATACAATCATTACTTTAAAAGTAGATATCTATATTTATACATTAAAGAAAAACATAAGAATCTTTTATGTTGTCTATCTGAACATTAAAAATAGGCAGAATAGGGGCACCTGGGTGGCTCAGTGGGTTAAAGCTTCTGTCTTCAGCTCAGGTCATGATCCCAGGGTCCTGGGATCGAGCCCTGCATCTGGCTCTCTACTCCACGGAGAGCCTGCTTCCTCCTCTCTCTCTGCCTGCCTCTCTGTCTACTTGTGCTCTCTGTCTGTCAGATGAATAAATAAAATCTTTTAAAAAATAGGCAGAATAATTCATCTTGGTGCATATTCACATATTTTATCAATTTTATCAGCCTTGTTCTAATAGCATGTATTTTTTAATATAGTTTTTTTCATAAAACTGACTGAAGCCATCCTCAAACATACACTGTAGTATCCATTTATTATAAATAATAAGTTTGAAATCGGTGTCATCTTTAATTGGGCTTTCTCTAATAGACCATAATAATTTTAATGATAAAACACTCTCTCCACAGGTAACTGGTAACCTCAGAGCAAATTCTGTGAAGCATTCTATTTTTTCAGGATTCAAAATGTGTGAATACTTTAGCCAAAATATTTTCACAGCTATTGTCATTTTGCATTCATCCAGAGAAACTTTCTTTGACAAATATTTGCACAAGACAAAAATAATCGAATAAATTATTTTTACTTACATTTGTTTTTAATGCTTCATCAACTTTAAGTGCTGTAAATTTTAGGTCTTTTCGATTTTACTCCATTTGATTACCGAACACAATACCAAACTTCTGCTAGAAAATAGGAGCCCTCCCCAAATCATGCACAACATCTATATGTTGAATGTGTTTGGTTCCTCTTTGCTTTTTAAAAACTGGGGGAAAGGGGGTACCTGGATGGCTCAGGTCATGATCTCAGGGTCCTGGGATCAAGCCCCGCATCTGGCTCTCTGCTCTGCAGGGATCCTGCTTCCCTTTCTCTCTCTGCCTGCATTTCTGTCTACTTGTGAGCTCTCTCTCTCTGTCAGATAAATAAAATCTTTAAAAAAAAAGATTTTAAAAATTTGGGAAAAAATTCACCGTTTAAAAATACACAATTCAAGGGTGCCTGGGTGTCCCAGTGAGTGGGTTAAAGCTGCTGCCTTCAGCTCAGGTCATGATCTCAGGATCCTAGGATCGAGCCCCACAGAGGGCTCTCTGCTCAGCAGGGAGCCTGCTTTCCCCTCTCTCTCTGTGCCTGCCTCTCTGCCTACTTGTGATCTCTGTCTGTCAAATAAATAAAATCTTTAATTTTTTTTTGAAAAATACACAATTCAATGACATTTATTCCTTTTACAGTGTTGTGCATCCATCACCTCTATCTAGTCCTAAAACATTTTTAATTACCTCAAAAAGGCAACTTATTCTCTTTAAGCAGTCATTGCCCCCTTCCCAGAGCCCCTGGCAGCCATTGATCTACTTCTGGTCTCTACAGATTTACCGGTTCTGGAATACGAAGTATTGGAATGGAATCATACTATATGTGAGCTTTGTTTCTGGTTTCTTTCACTGAGCATAATGTCTTCAGGGTTCATCCTTCTAGCATGTAGGCACTTCTCTCTTTCCTTATGGCTGAATACTCTTCCACTGTATGGATATACAACGTGTTGTGTGTCCATTCATTTGTTGATGGGCACTTGGGTTGTTTCTACCTTTTGGCTATTCTGAATAGTGCTGATATGAATATTTCTGTGCAACTGTTTGTTTGAATACTTGTTTTCAGTTCTTTTGTGTATTTACTTAGGAAGTGGAATTTCTGAGTCAACTGATAACTCTGTATTTAATTGTTTGAGTAACTGCTAAACTGTTTTCCACAGTGACTCTACTGTTTTAGTCACCAACAATGTACAAAGGTTCCGATTTCTCCACATCTTCCCTGACACTTGCTATTTTCCATTTATTTATTTATTACAATTATAGCCATCTTAGTGGGTGGGATGTTACATCTCATTTTGACTCCCTTATTTTGTGGAGAAAAAAAGTAATATTTTCCTGCTTCAAGCATTGTTTTTGATCATCGTAGCTGACTAAAACGCTTTCAAAAGCTGATTTTTTTTTTTTTTTTTTTGCTCCATTCCTGGAATACTTGTTTGAATATTTCCAACTGATTTGTTGGCATCGTTGGTTTGGAACAAAATGCAACCGAAATGCAACCAACACTTGGATGATTCATCTTTGGGAAAGTTTAATTTCATTATAGGTTTGGTTGATTATAAAATATTACTTCAAAGGCTCTAACATGTCTAAAATTTTACCCATGACTATTGCAAGAATGAAACAAACAAACCCTGAACACATGCTACCATACTGAATTGCTTTTGTACTCGGCATCATCTCAGTTGCAAAAATTTTGTAGTTCAATTTGTAAGAGAGAGAGAGCTAGCTAGCTAGCTAGCTAGATATCCAACACTTCTGTTTTGAAAATAAAATGTCTCAGCCTGTTTAGATGAGTTATAAATTATCTGGGCACCACAATCATTTTCAATACATTTCATCTCCATCAAGTTCAAACTCCTGTTTTCACCTCAGTTCTATGCTCTACAAAATTTGTAACTCTATTACCACTGTAAAGACAAATAGTTTTATCTTCAATGTCAAACTTCTTATTAAGATTTATAGAAGTATCCATGTAATGTCAGATCTTTCACTGTTGACAGGATATGCCGTCAAAGACCGAACTTTAATTCCATAAGTTAGAGACAAAAAAATTAAATTTTATTAGAGTTAACTGGCATACTGTTTGAAGGATCTGATGTCATTGGTATAAGTTAGGGATCACTTGACTGTTTGAAAAACTTCTGCTGCTACTAAACACACATTAACAGCCGTGGTTTCACTTTTTACACATGCACAAGAAAATGGAGAATCGAAAATATACAAAATTAATTTATAAGAAAAATGATTGATCTAAATGAAAATTCATGCTTCATAGAATGATACGTAAAATTGTGCCTGCAGTTGCATGCATTGAATGTAATGGATATTAGTGCTTTTTCAGCAGATTGGTGTCTTTGGGTTTTCCTGTGGTCAATATTATTGTTGCAGCTCCCCCGTGGATGACAAATGTCAACAACTATTTTGTGCAGGTTATATATTCATCACCTAATTTCTGAAGGAATGAAAATTCAATACTTACACTCCATTAAACATTCACTTACATTGTTTTTGAGGTCACTGTTGTTGAAAAGGTTTATCACACATAAAAAGCATTATCAGTTAATAGTAGTTATAGATGTATACCGTATAATAAGGAATAATGCCACCATAGCACAAACTTCCAGATTATTCTCTGAATGCTCTCCAACAGGATCACAGTCTCTATTTCCTGCACATATTTCTTCTCTCACACCCAGCCTATTATTTTCCGCATTATGCTGACTCTGCCCAGGGAAGACTGGAAACTTTGTGACTTAGCATCCACCATGGTATAGCTTGCTGGTATACCAAGTGGCTGGTTGACCCAACAGCATTGACTGTTTTCCCATCACTGTTTGAGAATGAAAGGAGCCTCCTGTCCCCAGAGGCTTATGTGTGTGCACATTATTCCATCAGCCACCATCTTGCATGCTGTCCCTAAAAAAAAATGGTGTTAGTTAATGCTGAGTCTGGGAAGGGCTGGGAAAGAGTTTCACTCAACTTTCAGTTTTCACAGGGTGTTGAAGTGAGAATTCTGTTCACTGTGCATGAGTTATGCATGCTTCTAGTAGGACCCCGGAAGAATGGAAAAGTCCCAAATGGAGATCTATCAAAGCAATATCAGCTTTTTAAAATGCAACTATTTTTAACGCTTTGTTAAAAATGAGAAATCCAGGACAGATACTAAAAAAGACAGGATGCCAGGACGTAGGCATGAACCAGGACTGTTCTAGATAACCCCTGAAGTGTGGTCACTCCCTTAGCTGCCTGAAGGGGAGAAGTCTTAGCTTTGAATGAGCATTAAAATAGTGACTAACATCCTGGCCTGGATGCTTCCGATTGTAACTTAAAGTGACTCTAGGTTTATCTATTTTTAAAGGGTAGGCAGAGAATTATGGGACCAGCCACTGGAAAATCTGGAAGGGTTATTGAGAGAAAACCAAGCAGGGCACCAACACTTACCCACCTGTAATGGAATTCCAGTGAATGACCAAGGAATCAAAAGGAACTTCCTTCCCTAGGGGTTTCTGAAACTGACCAGCACCCATATGACACAGGGGAGAGCATGGGATCAGAATGATTATATTTATTTTAAATAAAATTGCTCACACATATGCTCCCCTCCCCCACTTTTTCATTTTGCTAGGCAGGAGCACCAGACAGATGTTTATTTCTACTTTTCAATTGTTTTTACCCCTATTGTGTTCAACTTAAAGAAATCCCAGTCTCCTCTTGGTGTGGAACTGGAATGATATAGGACTTACTATTTTAAAATTCTGGTATAATTACTATATAATTTTATGTTAGTTTCAGGTACACCACGTAGTGATTCAGTAATTCTATACATTACTCAGTGCTTATCATGGTAAGTGCATTCTTAATTGCTATCACCTATTTCTACCCCCACGCTCCCACCATTCTGGTAACCAACAGTTTATTCTCTATAGTTAAGAGTCTGTTTTTTGGCTTGTCTTTATTTTTTCTTTGTTCATTTGTTTTGTTATTCTTTTATTATCAATCAACCAATCAATTAATATTAACTGATAATTAATTAAATTGGAATTTAAGTAAATGTAAATTAATTAATCAAAATATTAATATCATTAATTAATATTATTATTCTCTAGAATTTTGTTAAATTCTACATATGAGTAAAATCGTGATACTCATCTCTGACTGACTGATTTCACCTAATATTATACTCTCTAGCTCCATCCATGTCATTGTTATTTTTTGTTATCACTGAGCAATATTTCACTGTGTGTGTGTGTATATTATACATATATATGTATATCATGATTTCTTTATGCATTCATTTATCGATGGATATTGGGGTTGCTTCCATAATTTGGCTACTGCAATTAATGTTGCCATAAGCACTGAAATGTATATATCCTTTTGAATTAGTGTTTTTGTATTCTTTGAGTAAATATCCACTAGTGGAATTACTGGATCATATGGTAATTCTATTTTTAATTTTTTGAGGAATGTCCACATTGGTTTTCACAGTGACTGCACCAGTTTACATTCCCATCAACAGGGCAAGAGAGTTCCTTTTTCTCCACATCCTCACAAACACTTACTCTTTCTTGTGTTTTTGATTTTAACCATTCTGACAGGTATGAGGTGGTATTTCATTGTGGTTTTGATTTGCATTTCCCTGATGATGAGGGCTGTTGAGCTTCTTTCCATGCATCTGTTGGCCATCTGTGTGTCTTCCTTAGAGAAATGTCTGTTCATGTCTTCTGCCCGTTTTTTAATTGGATGATTTGTATGTGGGGTGTTGAGTTGTAGAAATTCTTTATATAGTTTAGATACTAACCCTTCATCAGATATGTCATTTGCAAATATTATCTCCCATTCCATAGTTTGTCTCAGTTTTTTTGGTTGTTTCCCTTTCTGTGCAGAAGATTTTTATTTTGATAGTCCCAAAAGTTTATTTTTGCTTTTGTTTCCCTTGCCTCAGGAGACATAAGTAATAAAATATTGCTACAACCAATGTCAGAGAAATTACTGTCTGTGTTCTATTCTAGGATTTTTATGGTTTCCAGTCTCACATTTATGTCCTTAATCCATTTTGAATTTACTTTTGTGAATGGTGTAAGAGAGTGGTCCAGATTCATTTTTTTTGCATGGAGCTGTCCAAGTTTCCCAACACCATTTGTTGAGGAGACTCTCTTTTTCCCATTGTATACTCTTCCCTTCTTTGTTGGGGAATAATTGACCATAAAATTTTGTGCTAATTTCTGGGCTCTCTATTCTGTTCTGTTGAACTGTTTGTTTGTTTCTATGCCAGTACCATACTGTTTTGATTAATACAGCTTTGTAGAATATTGTGAAATCTGGGATTATGATATCTCCAGTTTTGTTCTTCTTTTTTTCAAGATTGTTTTGACTATTTGGGGTCATTTGTGGTTCCATTTAAATTTTAGGATTGTTTGGGGCACCTGGGTGGCTCAGTGGTTTAAGCCTCTGCCTTCAGCTCAGGTCATGATCTCAGGGTCCTGGGATCGAGCCCCACATCGGGCTCTCTGCTCAGCAGCGAGCCTGCTTCCTCCTCTCTCTCTGCCTGCCTTCCGCCTACTTGTGATCTCTCTCTGTCTATCAAATAAATAGATAAAAAAATCTTAAAAAACAAACAAAAAAAACACAAAAAACCCAGAGCCAATGTCAGAGGAATTACTGCCAGTGCTCTCTTCTAAGGTTTTTAAAAAAAAAAAAAAAAGAAAAAATTTTAGGATTGTTTGTTCCGGTTCTGTGAAAAATGCTGTTGGTATTTGATTAAGAATCGCATTTAATCTGTAGATTGCTTCGGGTGTATGGACATTTTAACTATATAGGTTCTTCCAATCCATGAGCATGGAGTATCTTTCTATTTGTTAATATCATCTTCAGTTTCTTTCATCAAGGCTTTCTAAATTTCAGACTACAAGTCTTTCATCTCCTTGGTTAAGTTTATTCCTTGGTGTTTTATTCTTTTTGGTACATTGTAAAATGGTATTGTTTTCTTAATTTCTCTTTCTGCTACTTCATTATTAGTATATAGAAATGCAACAGATTTCTGTATATTGATTTTGTAAACTGTGACCTTACTGAATTCACTTATCAGTTCTAGCAGGTTATTTTTTCAAGGTGTCTTTAGGGTTTTCTATATATAGTATCATGTCATCTGCAAAAAGTGAAAGTTTTACTTCTTCATTAGCAATTTGAGTGTCTTTTATTTCTTTTTGTTGTCTGATTGCTGTGGCTGGGACTTCCAGTACTATGTTGAATAAAAGTGGTGATAGGGGACATCCTTGTCTTGTTCTTGAGCTTAGGGGAAGAGCTCTTGTTTTTTCACCATTGAATATGAAGCTAGCTGTGAGTTTCTCATACATGGCTGAGTTATGTTGAAGTATGTTCCCTCCAGACCTACTTTCCTGAGGGTTTTTTAAATCATGCATGGGTGTTGTACTTTGTCAAATGCTTATTCTGCATCCATTGTTAAGATAATATGGTTTTAATCCCCTCTTATTGATGTGATACACCACATTGATTGATTTGTAAATAATTGAACCACTCTTGCAGTCCAAGAATAAATCCCATTTGATCATAGCGAATGATTTTTTTTTAACATATTGTTGGATTCAGTCTGATAATACTTTGTTGAGGATTCTTGCATTTATGTTCATCTGAGGTATTAGCCTACAGTTCTCTTTTTGGTGTGTCTTTATCTGGTTTTAGTTTCGGGGTAGTGTTGGCCTCAAAATGAATTTGGAAGTTTTCCTTCCTCTTTTATTTTTTGGAATGGTTTGAGAAGAATAGGTATTAATTCTTTATGGTAGAATTCTCCTGTGAAGTTATCTGGTCCTGGACTTTTGTCAGTTGGGAGTTTTTTTGATTACTGATTCAGTTTCATTGCTGGTAATCAGTCTGTTCAAATTTTCTGTTTCTTCCTGATCCAATTTTTGGAGGTTATATGTTTCTAAGATTTATCCATTACTTCTAGGTTGTCCGATTTATTGGCATATAATTTTTATATATTCTCTTATAATCCTTTGTATTTCTATAATGTCAGTTACTTCTCCTTTTTCATTTCTGATTTTGTTTATTTGAGTCCTCTTTCTTTTTTGTTTGATCAGTCTGGTTTATCAATTTTGTTGATCTTTTTTTTAAAAAAAGATTTTATTTATTTATTTGACAGGGAGAGCGATCACAAGTAGACAGAGAGGCAGAAAGAGAGAGGGGGAAGCAGGCTGCCCGCTGTTCAGAGAGTCTGATGTGGGGCTCTATCCCAGAACCCTGAGATCATGACCTGAGCTGAGGCTTAACCCATTGAGCCACGCAGGCAACCCAATTTTGTTGATCTTTTCAAAGAACCAGTTCCTGGGTTCATTGACCTGTTCTACTGGGGCTTTTTGTTTTGTTTCCTATTTTATTTATTTCTGCTCTCATCTTTACTATTTCCTTCCTTCTGCTAGTTTGGGGTTTTGGTGTTATTGTTCATTTTCTAGCTCCATTAGGTATAGGGTTAGGTCGCTTATTTGAGATTCTTCTTGTTTCTTGTGGTAGACTTGTTATTGCTATAAACTTCCCTCTTAGAAGAGCTGCACCTAACAGATTTTGGACCATTGTGTTTTCATTTTCATTGGTTTCCATGGATTTTTTTTTAATCTCCTCTTTGATTTCTTGGTTGACCCATTCATTATTTAATAGCATATTATTTAACCTCTATGTATTTGTGTTCTTTCAGATATTTTCTTGTGGTTGATATATAGTTTCATAGTGTGGCAGTTGGAAAAGATGTATGGCATGACTTTGATCTTTTTGAATTTGTTGAGACTCGTTTTGTGGCTTAATATGAGGTCTATTCTGAAGGATGTTCCATGTGCACTTGACAAGAATGTGTATTCTGCTTTTTTAGGATGGAATGTTCTGAATATATCTGTTAGATCCATCTGATCCAATGTGTCATTCAAAGCCACTCTTTCCTTGTTGAGTTTTTTGTTTGGATGATGTATCTATTGATGTAAGTGGGGTGTCAAAGTCCCCTACTATTATTGTATTACTGTGGATTACATGCTTTCTGTTTGTTATTAGCTGTTTTATTTATCTGGGTACTCCCATGTTCGGTGCAAAAATATTTACAGTTGCTTTATCTTCTGTTTGGATTGTTCCCTTTATAATTGTGTATGTCCTTCTTTGTTTCTTGTTAGCCTTTGTTTTAAAGTCTATTTTGTCCTCTATTAAGTATTGCTACCCCAGCTTTCTTTTCACTTCCATTTGCATGATAGTTTTTCCATTCCTTCACTTTCAAACTGCATGTGTCTTTAGGTCTGAAATGAGTCTTTTGTAGGCAGCATTATAGATGAGTTATAGCATTCTGTCACCCTATGTTTTTTGATTGGAGCATTTCGTCCATTTACAGTCAAGGTGATTATTTTATTTATTTTTAAAGATTTATTCATTTATTTATTTATTTGCGAGAGAGTGAGGTAGGGAGGGGCAGAGGGAGAGGGAAAGAGAAAGTTAAGCAGGCTCTGTGCTCCATCTCACAACCCTGAGAGTATGACCTGAGCCAAAACCAAGAGTCTGATGTTTTATCGACTGTACCACTCAGGCATCCCACCTTCAAAGTGATTACTGATAGGTATGTACTTATTGCCATTTTGTTACTTGTTTTATGGCTGCTTTTGTAGTTCTTCTCTGTTCCTTTCTTCTCTCATTCTCTTCTCTCCTGGTTTGTTGGCTTTCTTTCATGATATGCTTGGATTCCTTTCTCTTAATTTTTTGACTATCTATCACTGGTTTTTTATTTATGGCTACCAGCAGGTTTGGTATATAACATCTTCTGCATGTAGCAGTCTATATTAAGTTGATGGTTGCTTAAGTCTGGACCCATTTTTTACTCCTCTTTTGCCCATGTTTCTGGCTTAGGGTGTCATAATTCACATCCTTTTGTGAATCCATTGACTGCTTTTATAGATACACTTATTTTTATTGCTTTTGGGCTTCCTATTTTTCTTACTCTTTATTTATGGTCTTTCCCTTTCACTCAGAGTCCCCTTTAACATATCTTGGAAGCCTGGTTTAGTGGTCATGAATTCCCTTAACTTTTGTTTTTCTGGGAGATCGTTTCACTTTTTGTCTATTCTGAATGATAACCTTGCTGGATAGAGTATTCTTGGCTAAAATTTTTTGCTTTTTTTTGTTTTTGGGGGTTTGTTTTGTTTTTCCCTTTCGGTACTTCGAATATTTCATGCTACTCTCTTCTGGCCTGCAAAGTTTCTACTAAAAAATCAGCTGATAGCCTTCTTGGGTTTCCTTTGTATGAAACTGTTTTCTTTTCTATTTTGCTTTTATTATTTTTTAATAGATTTTTTTGTTGTTGTTTTTAAGTAATCTTTACACCCAACATGCAGCTCAAACTCACAACCCTGAGATCAAGAGTTGCATGCTCCACTGAGCCAGCCAGGCACGCCTCTTGCTGCTTTTAAAATTCTCTCTTTATCACTACTTTTTGCCATTTTAGTTATTACATGTCCTGGTGTGGACCTCCTTGGCTTGATTTTACTGGGGGCGCCCTGTGCCTCCTGGATCTGGGTTTAGGTCTCCTTTCCCAGATTTGGGAAGTTTTCAGCTATTATTTCTTCAAACAAATTTTCTGCCTCCTCCCCGCCCACTCTCTTCTTCTTGGAACCCTATGATGCAAATGTTATTATGCTTGGTGGAGTTACCGAGTTCCCTAAATCTTTATTTTTTTATTATTATTTTTTTCTCTCTCCTGCTCAGCTTGATTGCTTTCCATTACTCTGTTCTCCAGGTGCTGATCCATTCTTCTGCTTCCTCTAGTCTACTATTCATCAACGCCCCCACCCCCGTGTATTTTTTATTTCAGTTACTGAGTTCTTCATCTCTCTCTCTCTCTTTTTAAGTTTCTTCTTTTTTAAAGGTCTCACTGAGGTCCTCCACCCTTTTCTCAAGTCCAATGAGTGTCTTTATGATCATTACTTTGCATTCTCTATCAGGCATATTACTGATTTCTGTTCATTTGGTGATTTTGCTCTATTCTTTCATTTGGGATATATTCCTCTGTCTCCTCAATTTCTCCACTCTCTGTCTTTTTCTATGTGTTAGGAAAGTCAGCTACATCAGCTTTCAAAGTGGTGGTTATATAGAGAGAAGGTCCTATAGGGCTCTGGAGTGCAGTATCCCCTGTTCACTGGAACCTAGCACTGCAGGGGTGTCTCCTATGTGTGTTGCATTTGCCCCGTGATTGTGGCTGAACTGTGCTTGCTTTCAGTCCCGTCATCTATAGTGGCTCCCTTTGCCTGTTGTGCAGAGTTTGGTCTGTGTGTTTATTAATGGGTCAGTGTGGGTCTGTCTTGGGCTTGAGCTGAGTCAGACAACACATTTTCCAGAGATGCAGTAGCACTGAACTGCAGGGCATTTTCCATATTTTGTCTCCTGAGAAGCTTTTGTTGGTGGTCAACCAGATGTCTTTCTCCAGCCCACCGCTGGGGTCAAAGTCTGATGGTATGTGTGGTTATCTTCCCCTCTCCCCAGATCAGGAGCTAGTTTGTAGTGGTCCTGGCTCCCTCTTGGGTGCTGCTTGCACACTTCCAGACTTGTTGCACTGCTTTGGATGGGCTCCAACCATGGGCATATTGGAGGCTGTAGGTCTATAGGAGAACATGAGGGTGGAGTGCCTGGTGTTAGCAGTAACTGTGCAGGTCTCCTAAGGGAGGGGACCTGCTGCAGAGGTCTGGCTGGAGGGGTTCCTCCAGTGTATCTGCAGGGGATCATGAGGTGGGCTGTGCTGTTAGCAAGTTAGGTAGAGAATGCTGGTGCCATGCTGGTTCCTGCAAGTTGTCTGTGTCTCTAGGCTGGACAGTGGAGGAGGAACATGACATCTGCCTGTTCCTTTGTTCTTGGAGAAGTCTCCCAAAGATCCCTGCCCCTCCAGAACAGGCTCTGAGATTCATAAACGGTCTCCCTCCCGTATATCCCAGGTGTTTTTCAAACTGCTGTTCCTATACTGTGCCTCCGTGGGGCTTTTTGTTGTACTGTCTCTTTAAGGGTGGTGACTCAGTTCCCTCTTGCTCTCCAGGCTCTCCCAGAGCTGAACCCACTAATTTTTAAAGTTCTGTGTTTTAAACCCCACTGATTATAAACACTGATGAAATTTGGGCTCTCTGATTTTCAAAGCCAAATGTCATGGGGTCCCAGGTGTGAGGGTCTCTTTCTCGCCCCTCTCTGTACCCAAGGCATCCCTCCCTCCCAGAGACAGTCCTGTGTGTCCATTTAATTCCCAGTGAGGCCTCCACATTTCTTACCCTCTTTAATGTGGCCTCTTCTCTACATTTAGCTGTGGAGTGTTCTGCCAGTTTTGGGGTCATTTTCTGGGTTATTTAAACTGATGTAGGTGTGATCCTGCTGTATCCGCGAGATGAGGTGAGCTTAGGAACTTCCTGCTCCGCCATCTTCCCAAGGAGTCTGGGAATTATTTTTTAATGAGGCTCATTTTTTCACATTATGCAAGAAGCTTGTCACTGAGCCACTACTGTTCTTGAAAATAGGGCCTTTAATACCTTCGAAGGCTACACATGTACTCCAGCTATGATGATAAAAATACAAATAATAATGGCTGACATATTAACAACTTAGAAGGTGCCAACCTGTGTGCTGGGCGCCTTGTCTGGGTTATTTCATTTAAACCTCACAACAAAAGTCTAAGGCAGGTGTTAGTATGACTTTATGGGTAAGGAAATTGAGGCCCAGGAAGGACGTTAAAACCAAAATTTTCAAACACGTAGATAGTTAGGATGTGTTAAATTCTTCTTGGTGTCTAACACACTCAGCGGAGTTTCAGACCGTAGTCTGTTTGGTTGTACAACCCAAGTGGAACACAGTGCCCTACCCTACCTCCCAGCCAGGCTCGGGGAGAAAACAGAGATATGAAACAGTCACAAACATAAGACAGACTGAAATAAAGTCGAACACAAAGAGGTCAAAACATCTGGCCTAGTTATAGACACATTAGAAATCAGCACATGGCTCCTTGGAAATGTGTGCGGTGGCTGCCCATCCCCTTCGTGGAATATTCTGGCAAGAACCTGGGTTTGTGTTTCGTCTCAGAGGTGGCTGCCTGTCTGCGGTTACACCACGGCTCATTGACCTGGGCTCTGAGCAGTTCTTTTTGATTCCAGGATGAAAGGAGCCATTTGAATGGAACTTTCATTCACTCCTGGGTCTGCCTGCCCGTCAAGTCTGAGGGCATGTCTGCAAAGGGCCCCTCTGTGCCAAGGGGAGCCATGGCCAGCACCAGCGCCCTATGTGTAAACCCCCTTCCTTCTCCACTGATTCCTCTCTTCCTCCTTTCGCAAGTCTATGTTTAGACTGTCATTTCCTACCCTCTCAACTAACATTGTTTAGAAATCCCATTACTTTTACCAATTTATCATAGTTTTCATCCTTGAAAAGAAATGGTTAACAGGCATGTCCAAATATTTCATTTTTTTTAAGCTTTATGGCTACTAAAAAGCCAATTGGTTTTCTTTAAAAAGTATGAACGTAATCATTCGTTTCCAGAGGGACAACATTTCTCTGAGGGACAGAATAAAATACCCCGTGCCAAAACATCTTACCAAAATGGTAGCACATTGAAAACCATGCAGTGGGGGTGCCTGGGTGGCTCCATGGGTTAAAGTCTCTGCCTTCAGCTCAGGTCATGATCCCAGGGTCCTGGGATCCAGCCCCGCATCAGACTCCTTGCTCAGTAGGGAGCCTGCTTCTCCCTCTGCCTGCTGCTCCCCCTGCTTGTGCTCTCTCTGTTAATCTCTCTGACAAATAAATAAATAAAATCTAAAAAAAAAAAAAGAAAAAGAAAATCATGCAACATCTACAGTAGCAAATATATATCAAATCAAAAGACAGTTGTCAAAGGTAAAATGTGATTGTTTATAAGCCCGTTACATAAAAATTAATTATATTGATTTATTTCTACACTGTAAGTTCATTGAACCCTTCAACATAGATACCTTTGTTGAGAACAGGAAAGTTTCAAGGAAATGTATTCCCTAACCTAGAAAAGAAGAGAGTGTTGTGTGATACCGTCCACGAGGGAAACCCTTTGAGCAAGGCGTCAGGGTATTTTGTGTGAGTTAAAATAGGTAATTAACAGGTAGGAAATGTTGGAACGAGCCATCCGAGCAATCACTTGTCCCTGAAAAGGCGGAGGCCCCGGGTACAGGCACCCCCATGCATGTGTGCGTGCCACTGCCTGCCAGGGTTGGGGACTGTGCCAGGGGCAGAACTTCTGATGCCCCATCTCAGGTGGAGCTCCCTTTGCCACTCCTGGTGCTGGGGAGAAGCTTGCCCTTGGCAAAGATGGTGGGGTGGCTCAGTGTTAATCTGTCGGGAAGAAGCCATACTGAGAGCTGACAGCTGCTCTTCTTTAACCACTGCATCATACTCCCTCCTGGTGCCTAACTTCCCTTCTTCGGCGCCCTTCTGGGCTGAGTTTGGGAGCACTGGGGCACAGCACATAGGCACAGACTTCTCTTCTCATACTGCGCCCTCCTCTGTCAGCATCAGGCGGGCTCCCCCAAGCTGGTCCTCGGCTGCATATGCTGGCCAAAAGAGCTGGGGCAAGGACCTGGGGGTGTGGGCGGGACAGCACTGGCCCATGGTCTAGGACACCCGAGAAAGGGTGAGTAGCACCTGGGCTAGGAAAGCACACGCCAAAGGGAGGACTGAGCCATTGTGACTGAGGAAACCAAATGAGGAAAACAATATTCGAAAGGCTCTTTTGGAGATCCAAAATATCTTCGTTTTATAAACTGTACTTGCTCAATGTGTTAGGAACTTGGAGTTGTAAGTGATGGATATCCACCTCAAAAGAGGTTAAACACCGACAGAGAATTTCCCTCAACTAAAACGTTTGGGACTGTTACTGACTCCAAGCTCAGCTTCATCCCAGGGCACAAATGGTGATTTTGGATCCTTCCGCCTCCCTGTCCCCATTCTTCCTTCTGGTGCCATAGCTCCCTTGTCTCCTCCTCCACACGGGCTCCCTACTATGGCCGGGTAAGATGATCTGGTCCTCATGGCCCACATGGCCCAGCTTAACAGTTCTGGTAGAAACCCAACCTCTTTTCAAATTAATGTGTAGCCGGTCCCCGGAGGAATTCTCTTTGCCCTTGTTTGAGTCACGTTTTCACCCAAATCACCGTATCTGGACTAAGTGGTCCTAGGCTTGGCCAAGACTGGGCCATATGTCTACTTCTGACCAATCTGCGGGTCTGCTCTGAGTCATGCCCATCTCTCCGAAGGGAAATGACAGTCCGATGATTGACAGGCCAGCGGGACCACAAGGATGAGGGGAGGAGGGCTCTTCCCCCGAGCAAGGGATGCCGGGTAGACACAAACAATGTGACCCTAACACTTAGAGCTCCCAATCTCGGGAGGTTATGAGAGAAATCATCTCTGAGGCAGCTACCCATGCCTCGGGTCAAGTCAAGTCAATGCATATAAGTAACAAAAACTTCAGCACGAGTTCTTAAATACGCTCAAGGAGCATATATCAGAATCTATCCATCTAAGCCTTAGACTCTAAGGTAAAGACCTTTCAAGTGTGTTCAGAATTTTAAAATAAATCCTAAAAGGGAAAGAATAAAAACTAGACAGAGACGTCAGAAGTCTCCTTCCCTGGCTCTGGGGAGGCACGATTCGTGCAGTTGGGTCTCTGGGGGCTGTCCACCCTCCAGGCTCCCCCCACTGCTTCTTCCCCTCCACCCCCAGCCTCAGCTCCACAGTAGGGCACGGGGTCACAGCCAGGCCCACCTGTGCCTCTGGGGCCGAGTTAAGGACTTCTGCTTCCAGGCCTTTCGTCTGCTTCTCCCAAGCACTAAATTGACATCTTTTTATTCCCCCTTTTCCAAAAAAGGCAGCAGACTCTCCTCCCCCACAAAGCAAATAGAAACCAGCACATTCTAGGAAGGCCCTCCCTGTCCAATGTTTGTGCCCATGCCCTTACTAAATATTCCCGCTTCCAACGGCTGCCCGCCTCTCCTTAATGACTGCTCTATTTCAGCCACCGGCCCTCCGTAAATCCTTCCGGGCGTTCTACTCCAAACAGGCCCCTTCTCACGCGGAGGCCGGCCTCCTTACCCTCCTTACCAGCCGGGTAAACACCCTCCAGCTCCCCAGGGAGGCTCTGACGTGCCCGGCCTGGCCTGGGCATTTATGATCACTGCAGCCAGCCACTGGGGCTGGGGTGGGGGAGGCTGTCTCCTGCCCAGGGCTGCAAGAGGAGCCGGGCAGCACCATCCAAATGGGAAGAGTGCCCCAGGCAGGCTTGTAATGAGGTGTTTATGGTGCAGAGACGGGGCCCCAGGCAAAACTGGGCAGAAGGTGTGGCCCGAAACATTTCTGAGGTATTAATGTATGTTTCCTTCGCTGTGTTTTTCTCCCTCCACCCCATTTCCAAGGGAGTAATCAGGGCCTCTGGAAGTCTCACCTCAGGGATTTTTGCTCCATTAAAAGCGCAAAGCATGTGTGTCTGGGGGAAGGGGAGCCCGTCTTGAGACACGTTTGGCTCGCCAGACAGATTTTGCTGGAGGTCCCAAAGCAGAAGGGGAGAGAGGAGAGTGTCTGTGAAGTCAAGGAAAGGTTCTCGGGAGCCTCAGGACAGCTGGGTCTCCTTGGCTGAGTTCCTAGACTGGCCAAGGCTACCGGACTGAAAGGTACCCCCCAGGGAAGATGCCTCTTGAGCAACGCCAACACGATGTTAGCTCAAGGAGCAAGAGGAGAGTTGCCCTCCCGCCATGCCCCTGGGGCCCTGTGGGTCTCACTGGCCCATGTAAGGTGACAGGAGGGAGCTCCAATTCTGAGCTGGCTGAAATGTCCCTTCAGTTGCACCAGTGGGGGCTTCAAATTTGTCTGTACATTTATTTAAAGATGCGGTAGGCAGCCCTGGGGCCGCTCCAAAGATGTCCTGATCCCAATCCTCAGAACTGGGGGTTAGGCTACCTTCCCTGATGAAAGAGAAGGAAGGAGGCAGATGGAAATAAGATTGTCCATCAGCTGACCTTGAGATGTGGAGATGGTCCTGGAATCTGCCGGTGGTGAGCTCAGTGTAATCATAAGTGCCCTTCAAAGTGGGAGATGCAGTCAGAAGAAGAGAACCATCAGGAGATCTGAAGGTGTTATGGCTCCATAGAACGAAGATGGCCGCAAGGCATGTGAGTAGCCTCTAGAAGACTCTAGAAGCTGGAGAAGGCAAACTGAGGACTCCAGTCCTACGGTCCCCAGAGGAAACACAGCTCCACCAACCCCTCAATCGTTGCCCAGTGAGACCTAGCTTGCATTTCTAATCTATAAAATTGTAAGATAATGAGTCTGTTGTGTTAAGCCACTAGGTTTATAGTGACTTGTTATCACAACCGTAGAAAATACACACAAAGGACCATAAACGGAGCTGGTATTTCTTATGCACTGGTGTCTTGACTCACACACACACACACCCCCACTTTGCAGCTTCTCCCCTCCTTTGCTATGACTCCTGAGGTTGCTCATGTCTCTTTCAGGGGCCCCACCAAAATTCAGTACCTCAATTCTGCAATCGTCCTCTGTGCGCTGTGTGCAGAAAGCTATGACCATGCACTGGGAATGGAAGCAAGGACATGACCGCTGCCCTCAGGAATGGGGAGCCAGAGGAGAGCTAGACACATGTGACTGATCCAGGCACGAGGCAGGCTGTGGCATGCGTAGTTCCAGAAGTATGAACCAAGTGCTCCACGTGTAGTGGAAAGAATGAGATAAGTATCAGCTGGGAGAATATGAATTACTCATCTCCTTTGAAGAAAAAGCCAAAGGCAGGATTGGAGTCAAGGAGGGATGAGAGCTACCTGGGCATCCGAACCTTTGTTATATATACCTTGCCCGTGACAGACATCACTAATTGATTACTAATCCCTCCCCCCCCCCGCCCACCGCTTTTTCTTCCCCCTGCAGAGTTTATAATTTTCTCGAAGTTTTGTGTTCCTGGCAGGAAGCAGCCCCTGAATGGATTTGGCACTTGTAAAACCTATTTGCCACATTGGTAATTAAGGCATTTATTCCTCTGAGATGGTGTCAGGCAAGTGATGTAGAAACGTTTGAACTTCAATTGCTCTTTCCCTCTTTATTGCTGCCTGAAGTTGCCCTGTTTGGGCTATCAGTACTCTTTTGTCTTCCTTAGTCATCCAGGATTTTCTGGTTATCTATAGGGTTTTCACCCCTAAAACACCTCTGACCTGTAATGTAATCCCTCAGGGCCAAGACCATAGAGACCATTCCTCCCAGGGCAATCGCGAAAGGATCCGATGACCTCTGTCTGGACCTCATGCTCCAAGCTGAGGGCAACAAAGACTGGTGTGAAGTATAAGGAAGAAGGCTCAGGAACTAAATTTTCAAAAGATGAGTTTCCAAAAGTGAAACTGTCTTGTCTACACACGTGTGCCCAGGTGCGATGGCAAAGTGGGCTTGGGCTGCCAACGGAGGAAATATGACCCAGCATCCTAAAAATCCACAAAGGTAGAATGGGCAGTAAGCAGAGTGGACGACGGAGACTGGCACTCTATCTTCAACATTTTCATTGTTAAGTTTATGCAATCCCACTTCTTAAAAATCCTCCTAGAAAAAGTCTATCCATAGAATGAATGTTCTTTTCCCACTGTAAATACAAATGGAGTCATGACCATGCTGAATGCACAGCATTACACCGTGCGTAATGTCCTTGTCTTCGCTTGCTAATCTGTCCGTGATGGCACATTTGGGAGCAGGAGCCAGACAGGGCTCTGGATCCAGGTATCCTGGGATGAAATCCCTGCTGGGCATTACCTCTTGAGTGATCCTGGGAAGCTCCTTAACTTCCCTATGCCCCCCTATAAATGGAGAGATACTTCCAGAAATACTACCAAAAAGACTACATGTTCCTTTACAGAATTCTTATTTGGGGTCAAAATATAGGATCGCATCTTTGTTTGTATGATGTTTTTTAAAAAATCTGTGCTATCCAATACATGTTACTGTCTCAGTTTGGCCCAGGTTCAGAAGAGATGCCGGTCACTGTGGTTCTATGGCCCCTCTTGAGGGTCCCGTACTTTCCCAGTCCTCCCTCCCGGGGCTGGATTACTGACTCCCACAGCTACCATCTCCAGTGCCCAAGGAAAATCCCCTCACTGGTAAACTCAGCAGCTTCTGTAATTTCCCAAGACAGGGAAATTAAGCATCACTAACCACCCTCCCTACCCCACCCCCAAAGACAGCTGGTCAGACCCTAAATCAGGCATGACCAGTCCACCAATAACTTCTATTATATCACCCATCATCCACATCACGACCTGCTCTTACAGGTCCACCTTCTCTGCTACACTAAGTACATCTAAAAAGCAGAGACTCTGGCTTATCTTTATCATGCAAGGGAAAATGCTTGGTCTTGGGAACAGAAGAAACATTCGAGGAAGCATTGAGCGAGTAAGTGAGTAAAGGAGTGAAGGAGTGGGTGTGAATAGGTATCTCAGACTCCACATGTTCAAAACAGAACTCTCAATTCCCCACACTCTCCACACCTGCTCTATCTCCCTAGCCAGTCCCCTCTCCATCCAGCTGTCCAAGTCAAGAACGCTGGCATCATGTTTGCTCCGCCCCCTCTTTGCCCACCCCCACCATCATTGCATTTCAGAACTTGAACTCCAAAACATGTCCCCAATTCCCCCCATCGCAGCCACCTGCCCTCATGTCCATCCAGTCCAGAGTCATGGTCATCTCTCACTTGTATCAGGCAACACCTTCCCAACTTCTCTCCCTACCTCTGCCCTTGCCCAGCCCCAGTCTGGACTTGACTCAGTAGCCGATGGGATTTTCCTGCAGAGCAAAGGGTGTCATGCTACTCGATGGCTTCAGAGCCCTCCCGTGACTTTCCATGGTTCTCTCAATAGACCAGATGCCTTGCCACGGGCTACCAGTGTGCTCATCTGCCTCCTGCCTGGTCACCACCATGGTCCACACCACTCTTTGCCTGGATCAGGCTTCTGCACACCTCTAGCCACCTGGCTGTGCTTTGAGCATTGCCAATCCATGTCCACTCTTGGGTGCTTTCTCTGGGACCATCCTCCTCCTGATCGAAGCTTCCCCTGTCTCTTCATCTGGGGCTCAGCGTAAATTTCACCTCCTCCAAAAGTCCTCCCTGATGACCCTTCTAAGAAGACCCTCTCCAAGTCACTCTCCAGCACGTCACCCCGTTTAATTTATTTCACTTACTACTTTGAAGTTATCCTGTCGCTGGTCTTTTTCTTGCCCCACGGGAACATCAGCCCTCGAAAGCAGAGCCCTCTCTTGTCTTGTCCATTGACGAAACCCTTGTGTCCAGCCGGCAGGGCACGGCACACAGTAGGTGCTCAAACAATGTTTGTGGGAGGAAGAAATGCATGGTAGCGCCTTTCGACCATTTTTCCCAGAGAGGTTGAGTCTCGATTTCAATGATCTGCTCTATCAGCGCTCTTTGCTGGAAGAAAAGTTGAATTTGAAGAATATTTGATACGATGGGTTTTTAAAGCTTGTGGTTTCTATCTATGCAAGTGACAGAAAGATTGGGGGAGGTTTGAACAGTGGAAAAGCCTTTTTGAGAGATGGAAATGTGTTAGAGCCACAGTCCAATCCAAAACCCACTTTGAATCCTTAATGCTTTGAGACAATTAAGGGAGCAAAAAGTGCCTACATAATTCTCATTTTTAAAACAGCAGTCTTAGGATTCCTAGCTTTGATGGTATTCACAACTAATTAAGAAATCTTGACATTACTCAAGATAGATATAATGGAAATGGAGTCTCAGAGACTTTAGATATCTATAATAAGCTTCAAATCAAGTACTAGGAAAAGATTTTCCTGATCGAACAGTCGTCCTGAGGAAAACCAAGACATTCAAAACAAAGTGTCCTGAAACCATCCGATGGGGTTGTATTGCCTCTAAAAAGAATCATCTGTCTGCTTTTATGTTTGGAATTACTCACAGCCCTGCCCCCAAAATATGGTTATTGTATCAAGGGAGGCTGGGGCCCCCCTTGGGTTTGTAAATTGCTGATCTGCACTTGAAAAATTCCATCCAAGGAGTGGCAATTGGGGTTAGTACATCAATACCGTTGAGACACTCTCAGTGGGAAAAACCAGGGGGTGGTCTTAAAAAGTGACATGTTACATAATAGAAAGTGTGCATTCGAGTACCATCTCCTCCAGTATTTGGAACATAGTGGCTCAGAACGGGGGAGGGTTGGACATGCAAAGGGAGCACAGTCCTTGAGGGGGTGTGAGACTGGTGAGCAGTTGAAAAAGAAAAAAAACCCTGGATGATTTTTGTATACCCACCTGGGGAATCATGACTCCCGCCCCCAACGCAGCCCCTCGAAATCGCTACACTTGTTGTTTTATTGAACTTACGCTTGAAAAAGTGGATCTGACCGAAAGCAAATCAGTCATTCCCTGGTGCTAGGGGTGGGAGGGAATGGACTATAAATGGGTGCTGGGGGAACTTTCTGGTACAGTGGAATTCTTCCAAAACTGAATAATAGTTGCACAATTATATAAATTTACTAAAACTTATCAAGCTGTACACTTAAAATGGGTGAGTTTTAAGGTATATAAATTAACCCTCCACAAAGCTGCTCGAAAATGTACCAACCCAAATGGAATGTGTAGATGTAATATTTGGGACAGAGTGCCCAAACCAAGCTCACCTTCTCCATCCCACTTCTCCAGCATTCTCCGTGTTGCATCCGCCAGGTGGCTGGGTGTCCGCCATCTTGGGCCACTTCTCTTACCACCTACAATGGACCTGTTCTACCTCCCTCGTATCTTTTAAATCTGCTTGTGTCTCCCCGTCCGTGATGCCACTGCCTAGTTCAGGCTGTCTTAGTTTCTCCTGAAAGGCTATCAGTTCTTCATGATGCCGCTGTCCTCACCTCCCAGTCCATCTGCCCTCTACCTCAAGGATGAATTCCTTCAATAGCTCCCCACCGTCCTCAGGATAACGCTCCAACTTCTCAGTAGGGCACAGCTTAGAAGACCTCCCAAGACCTAGTATCTGTTTATTTCTCCAGCCTTATCTCTTGGCAAACCAAACTCTAAGCCAAATTGACCTACTTATCTTTATCTATTCCCTGAAACAAGATAAGCTTTCTTTCCCTCCTTTGCTCACACAGCCTTCTCTCCACCCACAATTACCACTTTGGCAGAGGCAGCTGTTGCTCCCAATACCTCCCCTTCTTCCTTACTAACAACTCTAACTTCACTTGGGCATCCTGCCATAGAATTAAAGGCCTTATTCTCTAGCATCTCTTGCAGCTATGTGGAACACTGTGATAAACTTTGATTCTCCTCAAGGAGAAGGCCTTCCTTTCTTCCCTTCCACCTTTTTGCTGTTGCCTGAAATGAAGATGTCATGGCTGGAGCTCCTGCAGCCATCCTGGACCAAGAGACCATAATAATAAGCAGCAGTAAGATAGAAGGACCTTGGGTTGAGGACACTGGAGAGCCGCCATACCACCTCTGGCTTTTGTTTATGGGTGAGAGATAAACTTCTGCCCATTCTAACAGTGATTTTCTTTAAATCTTTGTTATTTGTAGACAAACAAGATCTTAACATATACAGAAGATGCTTTCAAGCACCATCTTAACTGACTGACCCATTTTTCTGTCCGTCAACCTCTTCTTTTTCTAGTAACACTCAGACAAGGTGCCACCTCCTCTGGGAAGCCATCCCAGCCTCCCAAATGCAGGTCAGATGCCCTTCCTCAGGCTTCCAGAGCCCCTGGCATTGCTTCCCACCGTGGCACTGTTATGGATCAAATCTGTTTACATTTTGCCACCATTGCCAGATTCCCTGAAGGAGGACAGGGCCCGACACATGGGTTCTCGGTAAGCTTGTTGCATTAAAAAAAAAAAAAAAAAAAAAAAAATTTAACACCTAAGTAACTAACCCAAGAGAAACAACAATGCTACAACTTTGAAAGGGAGCCAAGTGGATTACTGTAGTTTCATACCAACTCCACCCTCTTGGATGCATTCATAAATGACAGGTCTGAAAAGACTACATGTATTAATAATTGTCACAAAAACAATCCAAACTTCACTTGCAAATATTAAGAAATATGAATTGCGCTCTTGAATTTATAAAAGGTTAGATAAATCAACATCTTTATTTCAAAGAGCCTAAGGACAGGCTGCAAAATTTATAGACCGAAGAGGAAAATATCAGGATGAAAAGAGAAAAGAAGTGACCGCTTTAGGACAATAACTTGAGAAAACTCAGAATGGAGATTCAGACAAGCTTATGGATTTAAAATAGATCCCTATCTAGTTACAGACACCACCTACCCGAAGACACACACTAGGCACACAAATTGGTGTGCCCGGCGGGATTTTTAGAACAACTTGTTGATTTCATAACCCAACCAACTATGGGAACCGAAGTGGGAACTCACCATCTTAAAGGCCAAGGAAACCCAAGTTGGGGTGGGGGAGTGAGAAGAATTTAAAATAAGAATTAAAAATAAGCAATGATGACATCATACTGAAGGCCAAATTAGAGTCAGTCTGGAGAGTGGAGGAAAGGAAACAATGTGGAAAAAGCACCAATTCTAAGAATTAAAATTGCCGGCTCAGAACTTGCTCTGTGTGTCACTATAAAAGCTTTGGAAGTCTCAGCTGTCCCAGCAGTGCTCACGGGTAACAGTGATCTCAGTTAGAAGTGCCTGTTGATACCAACTTGCAGTCGGATTACGTGGGAAAGAGGTTTTTCTTCCTTACAGAATGTCAGCCTCAATGTCAAGGACATGAGTGGATGCCTCACATGTACGCATACGCTGTGATATTTTAATGCGCCTAAACTCCTACAAAATCTAGAAGGCTTTGCAGCAGGGAACCGAACCCCAGGGAGGCTATTAGCAATTTAACATCTCATTTCTTGAGGGAATGTGAACGCCACATACTTCTGTACCCACGATGGCACTCTGGGCCACATTGGGCTCTGTGTATCCAATTAGTCACCCGGATTGACTGCTTTTCCTCCCTCCCCCAACCCTTTCCGATCTGTGACTGTGAGCGGCAGGGGGTCTCTCCCAGTGCTTGGTAAAAGCAGGTGCAAAGGTGTGACTGGAAAGCCTGTCTCCAAATAATACAGAGAAAGGGATTGAGGCACTGATCTCACATGTTCAGGAATTCAGAGTGGGCAATATTAAGCTCCAGCCTTAAGTTTCAAAGATTCTTTAGTTCTAGGAATATTTCCCTAAGGTGGGACAATGGTAAGAGTCACTTAGCTAACACTTGCTGCTGGTCCCCAACAATTGAAGACATCAGTTTTAAAAAGCAGGGAGAGATGGAGGAAGACACATCAGGGTGTGTATTTCACAAAAGCTCTAGAGGGGTGTCTTGAATCCTCCCGATTCTTGGGCTGTGACTGTTACTACCGCCAAGCTCATGTCCAACCAGAAAGTCCAACACACTTGAACCACTTGCACTAATTAGGAAAAAATGCTTCAGCATCAGAGAAATGATTGAGGTTAAGTACCATATGCACATTTTTTTTTTCTTAAAGAAACATTCCCTACAGGAGCATCTGGGTGGCTCAGTCGGTGAAGCATCTGCCTTGGGCTCATGTCATGACTTCAGGGTCCTGGGGTTGAGGCCCCCCCCCAATTTTGCTCAGTGGGGAGTCTTCTTCTCCCTCTGCCTCTCCCTCCATACCCCTGCTGTGCTCTCTCACTCTTTCCCTCTGTCAAATAAATAAAACCTTTAAAAAGAAAGAAACATTCCCTATACAGTGAAAAAATTAGTTTGGATTAGAAGTCAGGGGTCTTGAGTTTGAATCCTAGCTCACCTGCTAATTAGCTAATTAGCACAGTGGCCTTGATCACAAAAAAATAGCATAATAGAACACAGGTGCAAGCCCGATCTGAATTATGCAAGTTTTAAACATTATATAGAATTTTCACAATGCTGTAGCCATTGTGAAATTGGCCTTTTTGTTCCAGATTAGGAAAGAGAACCATGCAATTGAACAGCTAACCAGTGGTGGAGTTGGGGGATTGAATATACCAGGATAGTTAACCTGCGCGGGGAATGCAGGCCTTCCCAGCGCTCTTCACCAGCCCACCAACTTTGCTGACCTTGGGTTCTCACCTGTTAGGTGAGGTTTTGACCTGGCCAGTCTCTGAGGTCACCTCCCGCTGTATAACACTTGATTTCCAAATTCTTGGAATGAAGCAACTTCCCGTTGCTAATTTGTGGGGCTCCTGAAAAGTTGTTTCAGATGTTATGATTTACAACGAACATAACTGTTGTTTGTAAATACACGCTTCTGAGATGCCAGAGTCCTTGAGAGGAGGCTGGTCTTCCTAACATCTTGTTCACACTATTAATCTGGTTGGTGAACCTTTTTCAATGGAGGAAAAAAAAAAAACCAAAACCATAAATTGTAGCCCCGCCCTTGTCTGTAAGAGTGGTTCAACAAGCAGGGGCATCTCTTTGTAATTTGTAGAAATGCAAATTTCTCCACCGGCTGCTCCAGACCTAATGAGCAGGACTCTTGAGAGTGGGGCTCGGATGCTGAGTTTTGACAACCCCTCCCCACCCAGGGTCTTCCGATGCAGAAAAGTCGGAGGCCTGGTGGCTGGTCTAGAATCGCTCATTTTCCACTTGAGTTGGTGAGATGCTCCTGCATGTTGATTTGCAGGCTGGGCATACGTTGGTTTAAAAATTAAATACCATTTTTCAAATAATAGTGCCTTTCTGGATGCCATCCCTTAGGGGAGGACGGGAAAGGAAGGGAAATTCTGGTAGACTTGGGGAGGCAGAAGGGTGGGGCTTGAGCAGTGAGGGACGCGGGAGGAGGGGGACTGGAAGCTGCCCGGCCTCACACTCCATCTGGTTGGAAACATCGCTCAGTGCCCCGAGCCGCAGGAGCCAGAGCCAATTATAAGTTTATATAATAGAATAAGTCTCCCCGGCCTCCCGGCCTCCGCCCCGCCCCTGCCTGCCTGGGGATGGGGGAGGGATCCAGGATGGAGGAGGTCTCTTCGAGGTTTACCACTGGGGGGGCCCGGGGCCCTGCGTGAGAATCTTCCCCGGGACCCGCTTTTGTGTTCTGGAAACGTCGGCGGCCTCGCGGACCTTCCTGGGAATCGGAGGAGGGCAGGGCGGGGAGGCGGAGCCCGCCCCCATCGGGCGCCCCCGAGCTAAAAGAGGACGCGTCTGGGTCGCGGCCTCCGCGCGGCCTCCCCGCCGCACTGTGCGAACCCGCTGGCGCTTACGTAACCGCTGCCCTGCACCGGGGACCGGGTGCCGCACTGAGTCACGGACAGCCGGGCGAGGGGAGAGGGGAGAGGGCCCGCCGCGCCCCGCCCACGTGACCCATCAGATGACTCGTTCTAAGTTTGCACGGGCTCATTTACCGGCAGGCTCAAGGCTTCTAATCTGCATCCACGATTAGTCATCCCCGAGTGACATCTGATATATGCGCAGCGGCTCGCTCTGGGGACAGGGCAGGGTGGTGGCGGATGATGGAGGGGAGGAAAGGCCGCTCCAGCCGCCTCCGATTCTTGCTGGAACCCGAGTTCATGCTGAGTCAAGGAAACCTACCCGAAAAGTGCCAGGAAAGACAAGTCCCTTTGTCTAGGCAAATCTTAGATTCTTGGGGCTGGGAGCAGGGAGGCCAGGAAGGGAGAAGGGAGACTGGTCGAAGGGTGACTGGTAGGCCACAGGCCCTTTGAACCACGCTTCGGATTGGGGGTATTGCTTTTAGAGGTGAAGTGTGCTCCTTCCCATTTCAGGTATGTAGTTATCACAGGAATTACCCTTCACAGTTTCTTCCGTTTGGAGGGTGGCCCTGGGGGCCAGCCTGCCTCTCTCCCACCCAGGCCTTCAGAATCCCAGTGATGCCCATGAATGTTGGAGAACAGAGGTGTCTTGGCTGCGGACTGATTCATCCCAGGGTCAGCACTAGGTAGGCTCCTACTACACCAGGTTTGGGGGAATGCAGAATCATGGTCTTTGACCTTTGGAAAACCCGGTGTCAAGATTTGCCCAAAGCCTAAATTCTAGAGTCATCCCAGTAGAAATCAACTGGGGGCTCAATCAGACTCCTGACCATACCTTGAGCCAGTCCTTGCTTTGCAAGCATGCTCACTCCAGCCAAGGCACAACTTAATTGCGAGGAAGGAAGAGGGGGGGAAAAAAGAAAAGAAAAGAAAGGAGACAAGGTGTTTCTTAACAGTTACAAAGTCGGGGAAAGGCCAACTTGTTGCTTTCACTGGCAACAGTTAACTCCAAAAGCAATTTCCTCACTTAAAAGAAAAACAAACGGAGCCTGGTGGTAGGTAGGCTTTTGAAAGGAGGAGCAGAGAGTTCAGTTTGGGGAAACCTGGCTTTGTTTACCTGTAGGGCCTTGTTAAGACACATTTGCCTTGAGATAAAAGGTTTTCTTTTGGGACAATCCCAAACTGACTTTGCCTGATTCAATTAAGCAAGGCCTAATGAAAGAGAATTCCAGCTTGGAGAGCCACATCATCTCACCAGGTGAGTTGTAAATACATTCTGACCAGGTTTAAGAGGCGAGCTCTTGAAAATTTAATCTATTTTAAAAATGCATCTCCTTGCCACAAATTTTACAAATTGCTTTGAAGAAGATCGCTGTGCTGATTACATGCTGAGATAATTATTCTGTATCACCACTTAGGGAACAAGATTTTTTGATAAAGACTACACAGTGTCAGTCTTTGTTAATGACTTGGGAGGGGAAGGAGAGAATCCTCTACAGCTGGGTCTGGCTTCATTCTCTTGCCTGGGTTCTAAGAACGCCTTTCTTTCAGACTTGGGGCGGTGGGAAGCTGGTAGAGGCTTAGTTCATGAGTTTTGAACCCTGTGGAGGAAGCTTTGCTCACCAGTCAAGTCCCTAGTCCCTCCAAGCCTTTACCCTCTAGACTCGGAGATCAGGCTTGTCAACTGTGAGCAAGGAGGGAAATCAGGGAAGATTTCCCTGAAGGGGAATTCCCTCAAGGAGGGAAATCAGGGAGAGAGAGCTGAGGGATCCCAGCAGTTAGGCAGCCTATGTCAGTGTGCTGGTTGATGGGTACTGATGTGGGGAGCCCTAGCTTGTCCCTCTGTTTTGGATAACATGCAGTCCAGGACCCACGTATTTAGGTGTTCTGCCCCTCCCCACATCCTGTGCACAGCAGCTGTGGCTAATTTCTCACAGTCCTCTGTCCCACTGGATGTGACCTCAGAATCCTTCTTAGCACAGTATTGCCGATCCTTTCCCTTGGCCGTTCTTTCAATAACTTAATAAATACTTATTAGCAACCTATTATGCCAGCCACTGATTTGATTTAAAAACTAAGATATATGTAGATAGGTAAATAACTAGAGGGATGGAGAGTAAAAGCAACGCTTTGTGCTATAAAATAAATGGGACAGTGGTTAGTAACTGATTAGGTGGGGGAACTTCAGATATGATAGTCCGGGAGAGCTTCTTTGAGGAGGTAACATGAGAATTAGTTATTTCAAGAGCGGGAGGGAAAGCTAGACAAAAGAACAGTGGGTGCAAAGGCCCTGAGGCAGGAATGATATAGTATGGTCCAGGAGCTAGCCAAGGAGAGGAACCCAATGAATTGCCCTAGAAGCGGGTCCATGGCATTTGAAGAATTGCCTGTTTGTGATCCCTAGTCCTTGGTGATTGAGTTGAAGTGTGAGTTTGACCCACAGCTGTGTAGACTTGGCTATTCCTTGCTGGTGAAGTTACAGTTGGATGGCATTTCGTGGGCAACTTGCGTTTCAGTAGTATGGGTGTGCGGAAGCAATACGGGATAATGTTACAAGAGTAGGCTCTCTTCTTATAAGATTCTGGTTCAGATTCCAGCTCCTCCTGGAGATGCTCTGACCACAGAAAAATTATTTCACATTTTCTAAATCTCACTTTTGGCTAAGACCAAAGGGTCAATCCACCCAATTTAGCAATTTACCAATACCTTGGATTGAAGAGTATTTTTTTCTGAATATTTTAAATGAATATGAAGAATATTATTCAAAAATACATACCCTTATTCTACATCCAAAATATTTAGGAATATATTCAAGGACATATGTAGCTCATCAATATATCTTTCATAAATATTACTATTTAATAACCAAATAGAGAAAGGCATATTAGAAAATAATCCCTGGGGCGCCTGGGTGGCTCAGTGGGTTAAGCCGCTGCCTTCGGCTCAGGTCATGATCTTGGGGTCCTGGGATCAAGTCCCGCATCTGGCTCTCTGCTCAGCGGGGAGCCTGCTTCCCCCTTCTCTCTCTCTGCCTGCCTCTCCATCTACTTGTGATTTCTCTCTGTCAAATAAATACATAAAATCTTAAAAAAAAAAAAAAGAAAGAAAAGAAAAGAATCCCCTCCCCTACAAGACTATTTTCAGCAATAATCATATAATGAAACAAATAACAAAAATGGCCAGAAAGGAAATGCGGATACTTTCCTCATATTGAAAATTTCTTTAGGGCACCTGGCTGGCTCAGTCGGAAGAGTGCACAACTCTTAATCTCGGGGTCATGAGTCTGAGCCCCACATTGGGTGTAGAGATTACTTAAATAAATTTAAAAAAGTCTCCTCACATTGAATATTTGTTTGCACAATCTTGCAAAAGGAAGAAAAAGAAAACATATTATTGTGCTATTACTCGTTTTATATCTATCTATTTATTTATTTATTTTTATATCTATTTATAAAGATTAAACTTTGATCCTTAGGTCACCGTCTCCTATAATATTATTTTGTGTAAATAATTATTCAGTAACTAATAAGTGAATATTAATAAAACCAAACTGTAAAAGGTCCGATCTGGGCAAGTACCTTATGGGACCACTGTCGTCATAATTTATTTTATGGATTTGTTCTTGAGTTTGAAGCAAACCACCATTGGAAAAGTACACATTTCAATACTGAATTCAGTAAAATAGTTCATGTACGAACTATGGCACTCACCAATGAAAATTTCCCTTCTTGTTTTCGCGGTTTTAAATTTTAAGACAAACACTTGAGTAGTTAGACAGACTGGCAGAAGTAAGGACCTCCAGTTCCGTGTCCGTCTTTATAATCCGTGTGCTATCAGTGTTTACTTTGAATCTACTGTTGAAAGACAGGTGTTTGTAGTAGCAAAGGGCTGGAAACACCAGCTGAGCCTCGTCTCACTGTTACGTTACAATGACAAATTGATCTCAAAAGAAACCCTTGTAGCTGAGTTCATCTGCGGGGGACGGGCTGTAATTGGGAATTCTCTGAATTAACTTCCACGTAGAATACAATGTTTATTAAAGGAATAAGAATGTGTTCCTTTGAAGCTTGCACCCATTATCTCTAAACTCAACAGTAATCTCTACGATTCTTTTAGAATGTAGACCCAAAAGCCTTTTGTGGAGGGGGACTATATTTTATCACGGACATCATTTAGAGCTGCCAGGACATGGCATTGTAAAGAGAAGATCAGCTTTTAGTTGGTTTTATTATTGCCTTTAAATTCTCTACAATGTACCCTTCCCACCACCTTTTTCTCAGCACACCACTGTGTTTAATAACCAGTGATATAATTACTCCTTATAATTATGATCCCTGTCACAACAGGTATCACAAGTCCTCAGAAGTAGTGGGTATCTGATCCAAAAAGATTTCACTGAAGAAGGGATCTTTAAAATATACATATATTGTGTATAATTCACAAACCACAAAATTCACCCTTGAAAGTGTACGATTTGGTGGTTTTAGTATTTGCACGGAGTTTCAGAACTATCATCTCTAATTTGGGAACATTTTCATCAACCCTAAAAGAAACCCCATGGTCATGAGTAGTCCCTTTGGGTTCCCCACTCTCCCAGCTCCTGGCAACCACGGACTTGCTTTGTGTGACCAGCTCTTGAGCGGAGCCCTGGTGGATGAGTAGACGTCAGTTTGTCCAGCAGCAAGGAGAGAGGAGCGGAGCATTTCTGGAACGCAACAATTAGGGAGGGGACCGTAGGTCCGACACAGTCATTTCCGCCCGGTGCACGTTCAGAAGACGCCGAGTGAAGGAATGAGCAAATTCATCTTCTCTTACCTTTTAAAGCATCATAAAGGATTGTCTTCCTTTAAATATTTATAGCATGAAGTCAGACACGCGAGAGACATATAGGTGTGCTCCCACAGTTATGGTGCAATCTTCCTGTTTGTTTTGCAGAAATCTGTTTGGAATTTCATACGAAGCAAACAGCTGAACTAAACTTGGAAATCAGCTGTAATTTATTTTCTTGGGAAATACTAACCCCAGACTTGTTAGAATTTCTTGTTGAGGTTTGACAGCATGGAGGATGGAAGTCAGACTAAGGATTTGGGGGTTGGTGGAGATTGAGAACAAATTCTTTGTCATTTGAATTTCTTTCTGTTGACTTAAAAAAACATTTTCTCAACTGAAATGTACTAGGGATGCCTGGGTGGCTCAGTCGGTTAAGCAGCTGCCTTTGGCTTGGGTCATGATCCCGGGGTCCTGGGATGGGGTCCTACATCAGGTTCCTTGCTCAACAAGGAGCCTGCTTCTCTAATGTGCTGCCACTCTGCCTGCTTGTGCTCTCTCTGACATAAATCAATCAATCAATCAATCAAATCTAAAAAAAAAAGAAATGTAGTAAATCCACTTGGTTCTCCTGGAAGGGTTGGGATAGACCTCATTTAGGGGGTCAGACCCAGACCAAAGGTCTCAGTCCTCCTGTTTCTAATGGATAAGGAAGATGTGGTCCATATACACTATGGAGTATTATGCCTCCATCAGAAAGGATGAATATCCAACTTTTGTAGCAACATGGACGGGACTGGAAGAGATTATGCTGAGTGAAATAAGTCAAGCAGAGAGAGTCAATTATCATATGGTTTCACTCATTTGTGGAGCATAACCAATAGTATGGAGGACAAGGGGCGTTAGAGAGGAGTAGGGAATTTGGGTAAATTGGAAGGGGAGGTGAACCATGATAGACTCTGGACTCTGAAAAACAGTCTGAGGGGTTTGAAGTGGCGGGGGGGTGGGAGGTTGGGGTACCAGGTGGTGGGTATTATAGAGGGCATGGCTTGCCTGGAGCACTGGGTGTGGTGAAAAAATAATGAATACTGTTTTTCTGAAAATAAATAAATTGGGAAAAAAATATATAATACAGAACCAAAAAAAAAAAATAACTATTCCATTCTGTGTCCCCTACGATCACCTTTATTAGTTTCCCGTGTAGACCGCCAGTCTTGCTTATGCAAATATATGCATCTTGTTTTTCCCCTTTCTTTCAAGCAAGGTAGCATATTGTTCCAGAAGTTGTTTTCTCCACTTACCATACTATGGAGAATTGAATATAAAAAGCCCTTCCTTTTTTTAAAAGAGTCTATTTTTAAGCCATCTCTGCACCCAACGTGGGACTCGAACCTACAACCCCAAGGTCAAGAGAGTCACACGCTTCACTGACAGCTTGCCAGGTGCCCCCGGTTTTTTTTTGTTTTTTTTTTATTTTGTTTTGTTTGTTTGTTTGTTTGTTTGTTTAAATAGCTCTATGATAATCCAGGGTTTAACCCCTTTGCTATTGATGGACCCCTGAAATATTTGTCCTTTTTTTTTCCTTGCAAACGCTGTTATAGTGAGGAACCTTGTTCTCCCATACTTACAAGATGTGCAACTGTGGGGAAGTTCCCAGAGCTAGGATTGCTGGGCAGTGGCAGAGCATTAGTCATTTTGATAGGCTTTTGGGTACCAGATCCCCCCCCCTTATGAGTTGACCCATTTTGCATTTCCACCAGTTTGGTTTACCCACAGCCTCGCCAGCAGGGTAGGTCCTCAAACTCGCAGGATTTTCCCACACTGATGGGTGAAACTTCCTACATCCATGTAGTTTTCATTCGCATCCTTTTCGTTAAACATCTTTCATAAATGCTTTAAGGGTCATTTTTTGTCTGTGTGTGTGCATGTTCATGTTGATCTCTCTTTAAATCTTTTGCTTATTTTCTATTAGATTTTTGGTTTTTTCATATTCTCAATCTCTAGGACCCCTGTACCTAAGAGGGAGGTATGAGTTGCAGATATTTTCCCCCCATTTGTTGTTTATTTCTTTGCTGTGCTATTTTTTCCTCCCCAGGTGCTTTTTATACTTATATAATAATTTTGTAACAGTTCTGGTTCTTTAAATCATAGGCAGACCTTTTCTACACCAAGGTTTCAAAGGAAAAAAATTTTTTTAATTTTCTTCTTAGACTTTTATGATTTCATTTTTCACATTTAAATTTTGATCCACTTGGAGCCTATCCTATGCAATAGGAAGTATGGACCCTGCTACACTTTTTTTGGTGGCTTACCCATTTATCTTAATACCATTTATTAAAATCTTAACATTACCTCCACAGCCATGAGACGCCACTGTTATCAGAAATCAAATTCCTGTATGTCTCTGGGTCTGTTTCTGGATTTTCTACGCTTCCATTAGTATGTCTGGCTATCCGGCCATTCCCACACTATTTTAATTATTGAGGCTTTGCAGTATGTTTGATCTGGAGAGTTTCTATTCTCATCACACAAACCGTTTTCACAGTTTTTCTGCACAGGCTAACTTATTTGCTTTTCCCATCTAAATGTTAGAATCAGCTTGTCTAACAGCAGGATAAAGGAGTAGTTATCTTTTTCAGGCTTATATTAAATTTCTACTGGTTTTTTATTGATTCATTTCCCACCCCCCAACGGCAGCTGTCTACACGCTGAGGCTCTTTGTTTGCTCTGTTGATCCTTTTTTCCAGACCAAATCCATTTCTTGAGCCAGGTCTATATGAGCACCGTCCCCCACCCTCTATATTCTGTTCCAATATATCTGCACAGCCTGTGGACATAGCCACTGTTCCTCCTGTGTTCCCGGCATCCCCTCCATCGCTGGCCACCTTTGGGCCTTTCCAATGTTGGGGAGTCAGACTCGGGGAAAGAAAATGAGAAAGGGGAGCTTCCTAATTGGCTTAGACTAGAAGGTTCTACTTCACGGATTTTTCCGCCTGCTAAACCCACCTTCCACCTGAATCAGGAAAACAGAGCAAAGAGGCTCCTGGGAAGTTGGGAAGGCCAGTGTCTCCTCCACATCACCAGTAAGACTGGGAAAAAGATGTTTCCCCCTTTTCTTAATAGAGCAATGATGATATATGATTTCAGGATGATTAGAAGAACTTAAACGGGAAATATGTGAAACCAGAATTATTATAAGGCCCTTGTGACAACGAGAATCTCAGATAGCTGTGGGTTTTTTGTTTTTGTTTTTTGTTTTGTTTTTGTTTTTTGATGTTACTCTTCTTTTTCCCTTTTTAGATACCTGCTTAGGCTCTGGACAAGATGACTCCCCAGGGATGGTGGCAGCTGGAAATCCAGGTAAGGAGCCCTTGATTGCAGACTTTGTTTGGGTTTTCTTTGATTTGTCATGCATAGTCACTGCCCTGACAAGCAATTCTCATAAGCCTTTGCAGGCAGGAGCTGGTTACCTTCACCTCTCCATCCCCCAAACTAACAGAGCGCTCAGGGCTCAACCAGTCCCTCCTTTGATTGATCTGTAGACGTCAGTGCATTTTGGGCAGGCATTTGCTTGAATTAGAAAGAATCCCGTCAGTAATCCTGTTTATGAGAGTCCCTGTGGTCTGTTACTTGCTGACTTAGTTCAGAAACTTCTGCTAAAAACATGTCCTGCGCCTGCAGCTATCAATTAGCTCATGTTCTGGCAGATTCTCCGATGTCTGTGACATCACCTCCACCTGGCGGCAATGCCTTCTCTTTAGAGAGATTGCCACATCCCTCCACCTCCCCTCAAATCCTGTTTTCCGAATTGTGTGATGCTTGAGTCCTTCCTGGGAGTGGTCGGCTCTGAGAATTTGGGCCAGCTGCCAAAGCCTTTCTGCCTGATGCAGCAGGGATCCACGGGCCCCAGGAACGTGGGACAGGTGTTTTGCTCTCACCTAGGGAGACCGGATGTTCTGTGGCAGGGAAGACATCATAATCACCGCTTGTAATTTCAGTGTTCTGAAATTCACATGGCTTCAAAGCCCCACCAGCCTGGTGCTCAGGGCAACTCTTCCCCTCCGGGAAATGGGGGATGCTCGAGGGTGAGCAGGACAAGGTAAACAGGTAAAGAGGCCAGCCACATGGCTCTCTTTTGCCTTTTGCAGGCAAGAGGATGAAACAGCTGACATCTGTTTAGGGCGTGGGAATCCCACTATACTGGAAGCCTCTGATAAAGTAAACCAAAACATTTCATTAAAATTCATTTCCTTTTCTCACATCTTACTGAAAACAGAAAAATATTTCAACCTTGGCATAGCCACTGAATTATTCATCTGAAAATTAAAAACAAAAAAACAAATCAAAACTTTGATGCAACACAGACTGGATCCCCTTGCCCTTTGCTCCTTGCCATCCCCTTCCTCTGAAACGAGGCTGGGGTCCTGGTTTCGCACTGTGACCAGAGCCAAGGAGGGGGGCATAGTCTCTCTTGTCCTCTCATGGGAGCAATGCCTGAACATGGATCCCAGTCACCGAGGATGACTCCCATGTGGCCGTGAACCCTGGACCTGTGGAACTTGGGGGGGGGCCATGGGGAGCCCAGACAGGGGCACACCAGGGAGGTACAGGCACTAGCTCAGAGAATGCCTCTCATCGCTCTCTGAAGGAGGCCTGGAGGAAAGCTTGGGGCTTGCCCGTAATTCCCTGCCAGCTGACAGCTCCCAGACAGGACTTCTCTGCTGCCTTTGACCTCCATTCTCCCTGGACGCTAAGGCTGAGAGAGAAACCTCTGTACCTAGGCTGCTCACTCCTATAGCACAGGGAGTGGGGCAGTTAGGGACCCATGATGGTCCTCCGCAGGCCCTCTCTTGGGTTATCCATTTGGGACTTCTCTTCCATGTCAAGTTTGCCTTTGCTGTTCATTTTAGCGAGATAGCATTTACCAGCCAGTCTGAGGGAGGAGACTTTTGACTGTGTTTCCCCCCAGGTGGCATCACTGTCCTCTGCTTTCCTCGGATCTCTGTCAGCACCCCTAAATACGCCACCTTCCACTGCCCCCCCTAAGCAGGGAGCTTCCTTCATAAGGCCTGGGTCTATGGTGACCATGTCTTCTGAACCCCAACTAACACACATGATGGGTATGAGAACTCTTGGGGTTCTCAGGGAAGTGAATGTTTGAAACTGGGGCTGTCCCAGGAGGCTGGTGGCTCTGTGCCCCATGCTTGGGTG
This sequence comes from Neogale vison, assembly GCF_020171115.1. NCBI lineage: Eukaryota > Metazoa > Chordata > Mammalia > Carnivora > Mustelidae > Neogale > Neogale vison. The sequence continues at coordinate 135,646,398 of NC_058103.1, read as the reverse complement.
GCCCGGGAGCCTTCCAGCAATGGACTTCCTTTCTGGATATGGGTCAGACTAGTTATATGGCTTGTCATCCTGTTTAGTTTTCTAAGTTTCTGTCTCATGAGATTCTCTTATTTCAGTTAGAAGAAAATATTTTGGAAATAAGGGTCAAGACTTCTTCCACTGATGGTCCAGACACAGCAGAAGTTCTGAGTTAACCAGACGATTGTGATGCAGAAAGCCATAAGCACACAGCCTCAAGAGGAGGGGTGCTGTTTCTGGCAAATATACCACCCCTCCCTGCAAAGAGAAATGGTCCAATTATGCAGTGGGACTGTCAGCATTAATCAGATGATCCAGAAAGTACTCAACTCAGTTTCATTTTATGGCACAAATAAAGCCAAAGGGGAGGCGAGAGTTTCCAGCTTCCCCTAAAATGCTCACTCACTGGCTGTAAGCAGTCTTATGGGTAGAGGATTCTTCAAGCGAATGTGTGATCCACGCCAGAGGTGTTGGCAGCAGTGACCACGGTTTCAGAGGGAGAGAGCTGGGGCCGCAGGGGGAAGCAGATGGGCAGATGGGGGCGGGGGAGCAAGGGGGAGCCTGGAACCAGGAAAGCAGAGGTGGGGGTGGAGCTGAGGGCAGGGCTCAGCTGAGGAGGCTGGTTCTGGAGGCTTGGAGCAAAGCTTGACTTTGAGACTTGACGGTAAGCTGGAGGCACAGAGCGGGTATGTTCGCTTGCTCAGGCCACCATGACACAATACCGTAGCTTAGGGCCTGGGGGTCGGGGCTTGACCAACAGACAATTATTGTTACACGGTTCTGGAGGCTAGAAGTCCAAGATGGAGATGTTGGCTGGTTTGGTTGCTCCTAAGGGCCTTGAAGGGCATCTGTTCCAGGCGCCCCCCTCCTCCAACTTCTGGTGGTTTTCCTGCCATCTTTGGTGTTCCTTGGCTTGTAGACACATCCCCCTCATCTCTGCCTTCACGTTCACGGGGCACTCTCCCTATGACTCAATTTCCCTTTTTTCTAGGGACACAAGTCATATTGGAGTAGGGTCCTACCAGGTATGGTCCAAGGTGGGACCCTGCTCCAGTGGGACCTCCTCTTAACTAATTACATCTGCAAAGACCCTATTTCCCATTAAGGTCACATTCATAGGTACTGGGGTTAAGACTTCACCGTGTGAGGGGACACAGTTCAACCTGTAGCACTAGGTGTAGAGGGGGGGAAACAAGCATGAATGGGGCCTTGGGTGGGGTCTCAGGCAGGAATAAGGAACATGGAGGTTTTTTGGGGGCTGGAGGATCAAGGAAACAAAAGAGTGATTGAGGCATGGATGAGGGCAGAGCCTATCCTCAGTCCCGGAGGTGGCTTGAAGGTTCAGGCATACTCCAGGACAGATGGTGCTCATTTGCATGGAGAGAACTCCAGCCAGGGAGGAGTAGCCCCGGCCCAGGAGGAGTAGCCCCAACCAGGAAGGAGTAGCCCCAGTCAGGGAGGAGTAGCCCTCAGGGCTGCTCCCCACTGGGGACCCAGCCATGCCTCACTCCACAGTCCTGGCTACAGACTTTGTCTCGGGTCCCTACTGTCGTGGAAACCCCGGGGTTCTCTTTGCTCCCTGGAAACTTAGTGGCTGTGCAAAATGAATCTTTATCCAGTGAGCCTTGTTTCCCAATGTCCATTCTCCTTTTGCTCCATAACAGTAAAGTCCCTGATTTTTACCCAGGCGTCTGAGCCTCTGGAATAAAAACTACATTTTCCAGCCTCCCTTGTAGCTTTGTCCCCATGTGACTAATTTCTGACCAATGGGAAACCAGCAGAGATTCCGGGGCAATTTTATGCTTTGGTGAAAATTTTGCTTCAGGAATCCCTCCTTTCTCTTCTTTCTCTTCTTTCTTTTCTTTCCCCTCTTCTCTCTCTCCCTCTCCCCTTCCCATAGCTCTCAATTATTAAGCCCTGAGTTTGAGCCTTTAAGCATTTTTCACGTATCAAGTCCTTTGTTTCTCACCATCTTATGAAGTCAGTGTTCTTGTCTCTGTTTTACAGATGAGGAAATTAAGGCACATATCTGAGTCATGCCCTTATTTCTCTGTTTTACTTTTCCTTTCTTTGGCTGATAGATGAAAAAAAAAAATCCAAACTGCCCCAAGAGATTAGTTACTTAGGGAGTGATGACTTCTACTAAGGGTTTAGCTCCCTGGCTCTTCAGATAGGAAGCTAGATTGCAACAGAGCTGGTCACTTTTTGATCAAGGGCTAGACCCTAAAGGTGATGTACCCAGGTGGAAGGAACCACAAGGATCCTGGGTGCCTGTAGCAAGGACTGCTTACCAGAGTTACTTGTTCTTCTTGAGCACACAACTAAAGTAGATTCCTCAACCTCCCTTGTAGCTTAGAATAGCTTCCAGCCAGGGGCACGTGGGTGGCTCAGTTGGTTAAGCATCCAACTCTTGATTTTGGCTCAGGTCATGATCTCAGTGTCGTGGGATTGAGCCCCATGTTGCGCTCCATGCTCAAAGGGAAGTTTGCTTGAGATTCTCTCTCTCCCTTTCCCCCTTACCCCTCAAAAATGATTTTTTTAAAAAGAGTAATTTCCAGCCAATGGAATTTGAATGGAATTCTGGATATGGCCCATTAGAGTCCATGCTCCCCACTCTGTGCTCTTTCCCTATCATCTGGCCATCTGCAGAGGAACGGTAGAACCACAAGATGGAAGGAACCCATATTGACAATCCTCTGAATACATTTCTTGAATAGATTTATTTATTTGTTTGTTTGTTTATTTATTTATTTGAGCAAACAAGAGTCTAGACCCACATGGAGGAAGGATGCCTGGTGACCAGGAACACTTTCGTTGGATTGTTAAATCACCAGGGAAATAGTTTTCATTGTGTTAAGACATTTCACATCTAGGTCTTGCTTGTCACTGCAGCCAGTAGTGACTTTAAGATACTTCTTAAGACCGTTGTAGAACAAATTGGCCATATCAACCTACATGGGAAGGTCTATAGGAGAAAGATACAAACCACATTCTTGCACTTGATGTGATTTCTAGAATTTCTGTAATCCTGGTGTGCTAATTGAGATGGTCTGATAATGTAGGTTAATCTAACCTTGTAAGGGAGTGTGATCATTACCTTGGTCCCTCTAGATGTTCTCTGTATTTGCTTTGTGCCCCCTGCTTTGTTCCAGTGTGTGTCTGACTGTGACTCTTGAGGTTTCCAACAATTTTATTTTTGCCAACTTTGAAATTCAGAGCCTCCAAAATACCACTTACCCCAAGGATGACCTTTGGCGCTTCCAGCCAAGGTTACTTCAGGTAACCAGCCCTCTTCCTAGAAGGGCTGGGCACCTAGACATGAAAAAATCCACACTAACCTGACAGGTGACTCAATTAGCAAATGGGTGATGACTTACATTCAGTATCTATGATAGCAACCTTTCAGCTTGTGATCTTCCCAGTAGATTTCGTAAGAACTTAATCTCTGCAACTTTTTAGAACTCACTTGGCACATTTAGATTAAAAACAAACAAACAAACAAAAACACAAAAACTGATCTGTTTTACCAAGTCTTCAACATTCCAGATGGCTCAAAGGTGGTCTTGGTAATTGTAGCATGCCTAGGACACTTGGCATGAACCAAGGTATTGATTACATCCAGGCCTTAAAAATCCCAGCTTCCAAGAGTATAGAAAGGATTTTGGTGGTAGTAGCTTGGACTGAGCATTCCAGTGGTGTTACAACCCTGCAGTTAACACTTCATGCCATGGAGACAACTGTTAACCATCTCCCGTCGTCTGGACTGCCGCCACATTTAGACCTTACCCCTTGAGAAGTCTTTCCTCGCGCATAAGTGGGAATAAATGCTTATGACTCTAGAAACCTCTCAGAAACCAGACATCATGGAACCCTGGAAGGGCTCTGAGTGTCCTTTTGTTCTCCAGGCCAGCCACTAGGGGGTTCATGAAGTGGTTTCGGACTGACCCAAGTTTGAATCTCAACTTTGTGAAGCTACTAGATATGGGAGTTTTTCCAAGTTGATTCATTTCCCTGACACTTGGTTTCCTCATCTGCGAAAGGGGGCATGTTCCTATCTTAAGAGGACTAGACATCTCAAATGTAAACCCTCTGTAAATGTAGTTATTTTGGGGAATGATGGAAGTCTTCTTGACCCAGAGTTCCGACTGTCTTGATGCTGGTCGGTCTTTATTCTCCTTCCCCCCCCGGAAGCATGGGTCCCCCAGGGCCCCAGTCCTGCTACTTAATGAGTCATGTGGCTTGGCTGATTCATTGAATTTCTTTGAACTGTTTGCTCATCTTTAGCAAGGATATAGTAATAGTACCAGCCCCATAGCAGTGTTGTGAGAATTAAGGGAGTTAAAATATGTGAGGCACATAGAGCAGAGCTGGGCACATGGAAGTATCCATTAAGTTATTGTTATAGGAAGGGATTACTTATTGGTCATGTTGTCTCCCCTTTGTGAATGAAAGCTCTTTGGGGCTTGAAGCCTTGTCTCTCTACCAACCACCCACAGCTATTTGCTGTTAAATCTAGTCCTTTGGATGCTTAGAGCCTTCCTGTGGACTCACTGGTTGGCTGTTCTTGCTGGGAAAGGGCAGGCTCTGACCAATCTCTGGAGTGGTGAACCTTTGGCCACCCACTCAGCCTCTGAGCCATACATCCCATCTCTGAAGCAGATGGAGCCCTATAGCTGTGCCTGTAACCCTGGTCCATTTTGTTACCAGAAAGAAATCGTATTTCAAGTATAGAGAATGGTCTGTTCTTAAATGTTTGTCATCAACTGTTTGCATTGTAGGCTTCAGTGTGAGTATGTAGTACAAGTTTCTGGCTCTTCTGTCCCAAGCCAACATCCCAGGAAAAGCAGGGAGGAAACCATCCTGCTTGGGGTTCAGATAATACCATTGTCAGAGTCTCAGGTGATCTCAGTGACACCAGATGACCTGTGGTGCTCATCTCTATGCCCACAGCATAGTCGATGCTCCGTGATGGTAGGTCTCCTTGCCCTGGTCCCCTACCCCTGCCTGGACCCCCCCCTCACCCCGCTGACTTCCAGGAAAGACCACTCTGGCATCCAGCTCCGAGCTGTCACAGACAGCATCCTCTTGGTCCAGCTGAGTGGTAGGATGCCATCCACTGGCCAGGGAGCATGTGAGCAGGACCCGGCTTGGCCTTCCCAGCAGAAGGTCCCAGCGTTGGACCAGGAGGCTCCAGGATAGGTGGCTAGGCTCCTTCCCTGCTGCGGCTTCCTTTGAGCATGGGCAAGGTCATCACGGCGGGCGATCTGTATTCACATTCGCATCCATCATCCTGTAGGTAACAAGCATCTACAGCATCAGGAGCAGGGACTGCCTTCTGCTTTTCCTTGTGTGAGGGCTCACAACCCCCAGTCCCACATTCAGATGGTGTTTCCCCTTTATGGGCATTCTGCTTTCAGAGAAGGAAACAGGGCTGGAGCCCCACATTGTGTTCTCAGTATGACGATGAAACATGTTTGTGCTCACGGTCTCCGAGGAGCGCCTGGAGTCTCACGTTCTCAGGATTTGCCCTCTTCAGGAACTACTTGATTGCTGCTTATAAGTCAGAAATCCAGTTTGGTGGGTAGGTTCCCCCATCCTCGTTCTAGGCACTGGGAGTGCAAAGGACCCCGGGGGTTAGGAAACCACACAAGGAACAGCCACAACACGTATCATTAAATTAAAAAAATGTGACCAGCCTCAATTACAAGGGCTGTTGCCCATCCCTTGTCAACAGGCACCCAACCCCACTTGCAGGAACCCCGGGGTAGTGAATAGCAGCTTGTCTAGCTGAGGTGCTGGGGATTTTGTCAAAGCCCGCCTTAATGAGAAAGGCAGGCCCACCTACCATGAACTTTCTTCTATGGCTTCATTCTTCAGCAGTGCTCAAGTGTAAATAAACTTGTTTACCAAGATCCGAACGGTGATGTTAACGGAGTCTTATTTGTGCCATCACAATGACAAGTCATTTGTGCCCCGTTGAACCCAGACGAGTGGAAGAAATAACCGGAGAAATTGTCTTTCTGTTCTCAAGTTTCCAGATAGATGTCTTGGGCCAGAGTTAGCACCGTTAATATTCTCCTTTGCTTTTGATTGTGTGTCAGTAGTAGAGAAAAACCTTGTTATGGGGCCTAATGTGGTAAACAAAATTATACTGTAGGTCATGAGAAGAAAAGTGAAATAAGCAGCATTGAGGAATGCACCAACGGGTGTAACCTTGGTGGCCAATCTGTGGTTTTTATGAAATGAATGCATGAACACGTGGGCCCTAATTATTGCTTTCCATCGACAAAGTATGGTGAATATAGAGAAGGTGACAAGCCGATGCTGGCTGTGTCTCAAAGCAGCCTTAGAGAGAAATACAGAAATTCTTGTGCGCATGACATTACGTTAAGAAATTATTTGCAAAAAGCCAGGCAGTTTTTAACGCTGTCTTGGGTAGATCGGGTGGATGACTAATTTTGGTTTTGTTGTTTGGTAGTGGGGATCTACAGCCTCTAGCCCGTGAGCCAAATCTGGCCCATTGCCTGCTTTTGTAAATAAAGCTTTATTGGGAAAAGGTTACGTCTGTGTTCGAGTACTGCCTGTCACTGCTTTCGAGCTGTCCCTGGGGGGCTGATGTGGGAAACAATCATTTCAGACAAGATCCACAGGCCGTGGGTGTGGTGATGACCAGATGGCATGGGGAAAGAAAGAAAAATTAATGTATTCCCAGATAAGGGGGAGGAAGAAACAGTATATGCAGGGGAAATTGGGGCCTTCAATAAGGAGGTGGGTTCCAACGTGAAGAGGGGAAGAGAGGGCTCTGTGGGTTGTGATTCCGTTCTTTGATGAGACGTCTTTTCAGAGTATAAATTTAAATGGAACTGCTTGGGTACAAAGAGAAATTACCATGTAGGTTTTTATGGAGGTATTAAACATTTTATCAACTCATGGGATCTCTGACTCACAAATAAATGGCCTCAGAATCAGAACTTCAGTAGAAGGAAACATCGCCTTGGAGACTCAAACATGGAAGGGAAGGATTCCCACTCCCCCCTTGCGAACGGGTGGGGGGTGGTATTTAAAGCTCTTGGCTTCTCTCACTTGGAAGGCTTTGGGTGAAGCATCCCCTAGGCTTGTACTGTTGCTGCAAATGGAGAGAAAAGGAACATGGAACATTTTTCTCAGGCTGGAGGCAATGATTGCCCAATAGGATTCATTAGAGGAGGGCCAGTACCTACTTGTTTAACAATTCTGTGTTTGGATTCAGTAGCCCAGTGGTCGTAAAGCAGGTGAGGGCCACAGATTTTATAGGTGATGGGAATCTTTGAATCCCAAAGGTGGGGGTGTGGGATCGCTCTGGGTAGACACTTCATAATGTGACAAATAATACGGTAAGAACGCACTAGCCCGGATAACCCAATGTCTGGGCTGTCTCAGACAAAAAGGTGACTTCTAGTTCAAACAGTCCTAGTAAAACTTTTACTGCCACTTTCCTTTCCTGCTGTCTCACAGAAATGGGTGCCCGTGCCCGCAGTCTGGTGATCACAGAACCACGTGCTCAGCCACAACACAACAGGGGTAGTGGCTAACCCTTGTCAGGCCCTGCCTGGAGACCTTCCACAGACCATCCCCTTCCTTGAGCGCTCAAAACCCTGTGAGGAGGCTCTAGGGTCATCCCCGATTTATAGATGGAATATATAGGAAACTATATATTTCTATATGTAATATATATTCCTATATGGAATATATAGGAAACTGAGGCACAGAGAGGCTAGGTAACTTGCCCATGGTCACACAGCTAGAACGTAGGGGAGCCAGGCAGCCAGTTCCAAGTCCAGGCTCTAAAAAAATATTTTAAAACAGGTACACAGGTACACAGAATCGGGTTCATTATGATGTTAGTATGACACACTCTCATGCACATGTCCTCTTTTCCTTATTTAGTTAATAAAATTATAAATCATTTAAAACACACACATACACACACACACACACACGTAGTCTTAGTTTGGGATCCCACAGAAGAAGCCCCTGAGACTGGGAAGTCCTCCTCCTTCCCCTCCTCCCTCTACCCCTCCCTCTACCCCTCCCCCGCCTCCCCAGGTTTGTATTTAATTAACTTCCAGGGAGTTAACATACAGCATAACATTGGCTTCAGGTGTGCAGTACCATGACTGAACACTTCCAGACCACGCCCACTGCCCATCACATATGCCCTCCTGAATCCCCACCCCCTCATCCACCTTCCCTCTGCTAACCATCTGTTTGCTCTCTGGAGTTGAGTCTGTGCCTTGGTTTGCCCCTCTCTCTCCCCCTATTTTTTCTCTTTTTTCCCATTTTCTCATTTGTTTTGTTTCTTAAATTCCACATATGAGGGAAATCATTTGGTATTTTTCTTTCTCTGACGGACTTATTTCACTTTGCTTAATACTTTCCAGCTCCATCCATGTTATTGCAAATGGCAAGATTTCATTCTTTTTTTGGCTGAGTAATATTTCATTGTTTATATATAAAATATATAGATAGGTATCTATAGATAGATATTTATAGTATCTATTATATATCTATATCTATATATAGATATGCATATCTATATATATAGATATCTATATATTATATCACATCTTCTTTATCCAGTCATTAATCGATGGACACTTGGGCTCTTTCTGTAATTTGGTTATCGTAGATAATGCTGCTATAAACACTGGGGGGCATGTAACCCTTAAAATTAATATCTTTGTCTTCTTTGAGTAAATACCTAGTAGCGTGATTGTTGAATTGTAAAGTAGTTCTTTTGCTCACGTTTTGAGGAACCTCCATACTGTTTTCCAGAGTAGCTGCAGCAGTTTGCATTCCCACCAGGAGTCAAGAAGTCAAGAAGGTTCTAAGGGGTATGTTCTTAAGCAGTAGCCACGAAGGGCAACTGGAGCTCGTTCCTGTGGGAAAACTGAAAAACACATGTGCCCTGGGACCACGGAGTAGGGACGTGGACACACCAGCTGCGGTCAGCCCCAGTGGTTAGCAGATTCCGGCAAAAGGTAGAAAAAGCCTTCAGGGCTAGAGATGCACATCTTGGTGGTTGGAAGTCATCTGTGGCACATGAAAAATTAGGACGCACGGTAGTGATTCTGAGTCTTTGTTTTTATTTTTTTTTAAGATTATTTATTTAATTGAAACAGAGAGCACAAGTGGGCAGAGAGGCAGGCAGAGAGAGAGGAGGAAGCAGGCTCCCTGCTGAGCAGAGAGCCCGATGTGGGGTTCGATCCCAGGACCCTGAGACCATGACCTGAGCCAAAGGCATAGGCTTAGCCCACTGAGCCACCCGGGTGCCCTGATTCTGAGTCTTTTTTTTTTTTTTTTTTTTTTGACAGACAGAGATTACAAGTAGGCAGAGAGGCAGGCAGAGAGGGAGGAGGAAGCAGGCTCCCGCTGAGCAGAGAGCCCGATGTTGGGGGGGTTCGATCCCAGGACCCTGAGACCATGACCTGAGCCAAAGGCATAGGCTTAACCCACTGAGCCACCCGGGTGCCCTGATTCTGAGTCTTAAAAAAAAAATCATTGCCATCCCTGAGGAGACTTTTAAAGCAAATTTTCCTGAGTGCTCGCACCTCCATGAACTTTTAATACCACAAGTGTATCGCAAATATGTTAATGTACTGTGGCCCTTTGGGGGAGGGGTAGCAAACCATTAAAATATGCAATAATTTTTGCCCCCTATATTACTCAGTGTTCTTCAGAACCAATAGGACATATGTGTGTGTGTAACTTGATTCTTATACATATCTACCTATACTCATATAAATAAGTATACGAATATATTTCAGTGTTTTCATATTTTCAAAACATATGTAAAATAAGGAAGGGGGCCATGTGATCATGGACTGGTACAGTTGGCAGGTTGCAGGCCCAGGAGAGCCCACGGTGTAACCTCCAATCCTAAGGCCAGCCAGGTTCAAGACTCAGTGAGAGCTATGTTTTAGTTGGAGTCTGAAGCGAGGAAAGCACCACTGTCCCAGCTCCCCGCGGTGGGGCAGGAGGAAGTCCCTCTCGCTCCTGGAGTGTCTGCCTTTTTGTTCTCTTCAGGCCTTCGACGGACTGAGTGGGACTCACCCCCTTTAGGGAGGTTCTCTGCTTTATGACCTTACCCATTCAAATGTTCATCTTACCCAGAAACACCCTGGAAGACCCAGAATAATGCTTGACCAAATGTCTGGGCACCCCATGACCTGATCAAGTTGAAACATAAAATTAAGCATCACATTCCCCATCACTATACCACCGGTAGCACATTTCGGGGAGGATATGGCCCCTGTCGGAGGATGCGCAGTCCCGGTGACTAGGGCACAGAGCAGACTGCAGACCGCATCTGGCCTTTTTGTACACCAGGTCCACACCACCCAGCTCTAGGGGTTCTGTCCCTGCTCCCTGAAGCACCCCCCGACCATGGGTGCTGAGGTGCTGAATCCACGGGAACAGACGAGGAGAAGACCACCTCATTTCATTCTTCTCGGCTAAGGGGTCCTGGAGCAAGAAAGTGATGGGAGAGGGTAGGACAGACTTGAAGGAAACGATGAACTTGGAGAATCCACCACGGAGGAAATGAAGGTCTGGTTTTCATTATTTTCCAGGATTTCTATGCAGTTTCGCTTTCCCCAAAAGGAGCCCCGGCACAAAACAATTAGGCCCCGCTGTGGTATTTCACTGCTGTTGAAACCGGCTCCCAGAGAGGATGTGAACATCTCTCTCCGTGCGTGAGCCCCACCGCAGTCTCAATGAGAGGCTAAGTTCTCATGTTCCTGAGTTGAAAAGCAGTCGAGCAGATGGTGGCTGACACCTTTCTCAGGAATCCTGGAAACCCACCAGTCTATCCACTGAGGTATGAAAAAGAGAAAAAGGGACCCAAAAAAAAAAAAATGTGGTGTAGAGAAATAAATGACTGGAGAGGGTGAGCCCAAGAGAAGACCCTGCTGCCTGGTGTGTTGGAGGGGCGCGCTCTGCCGTAAGCCAGGAGTTTGAGAGTTTGGGAGCTGGGGTTGGGGGGAGCAGAGGGGAGGGCCTGCTCTCTCTCTCTTTCCAAGATGGGACCCGACGGCTCCAGTCAGGGGGCTGAGATCCAAGAGCATCCCGACCAAGCCTCTTCCCAGGGGATACTCCTTCCCCCAAAGATTCTGAAGTCGAGCTGAGTGAACCATCCCAAATGTGTACGCTTGTCTTAAAAGAACAGAATTTCATCCAGGTTCTACATGGAAGCTTAGCTTGTGAAAACTGGATCAGAGAAAATGTGAAGAAAAGGAAAGGGAAAGCCATGCAAGATGGTGCGCCTACTTTTCCCGCGAGAGAGGACAACTTACTACGAACCCATTATCTGGACTTGAGCACTGAAGAGCTAGCAAGGAGGCTTTTTCGGCTGTTTCCTTGATAGGATCAGAGAAGGAAATCTAAGCAAAGAATGTCTTTTGGGGGAGGGCTGGGGGTTGAGGGAAAATGATGGCTTTAAGCCATACCTTGGTAAGGTGTATATACTTGCTTTTCTGCCTAATGATTTCAGATTTTTTTAAATAAATGAGAGCAATATTTGTGGGATATAATCCAAGACACTATGCCACATTCTCTCCCCTTTTATTGAACTTGAGATGTAATGTCTACATTACCTTCGTCCTGACAGAGACCCGTTGTTCAGCCTCAGTGACAATTTCGTTGCTGACCAGGTCACACTTAGTACCAATTAAACCACTCCAGCAGAATTGCTCTGCTTTTCGAGGTCTAACAAATTTAAGTCATTATAGAAATCATTGCAGGAAATCAAGTATAGGAGAGAATCCTAGAATATGGAGCACATCATATCATTGTTTTAGGGCTAGAATCTAAAAGAGTATTAAGCCAAATCAATCCCTTCACTTTACAGATGTAGAAACTGCATCGAAAGAGGATGGAGGTTAGCAGCTGGCTGGGGACAGACTGGTGGTCAGTAGAACCCACATTTCCTACCTCAGGGAAGACCTGCTTACTCCCTTGTAACACAGAAGAAGAAAACTACCCACAGGTTCACTGAAAAAGCCCACTCAATGGGACCTGAGACCATAGGTTGGCATTTTAGAAAATTTAAGATGGGAAATCTGTTCACACTGTGAGAAGGGAAAAGGGACTAAAAGTGGGGGCATACGGGGTTAGCCTTCATCTGCCTCATTACAAAAAATGTCCAGTGGGGTCATGAGAAAGATTTTCAGATATCTCCATGCCAAAGCCCCCCAAAGAACACATTCAAATCCCATGAAGATCAGGAGTAAAGGTTTTGCTTTGTGTCACAACAACAACAAAAAAAAAGGGCTTTCTATGCACAGGGAAGTGACATGGTTGTCCCCAGTAAAGTCCAGCTGCAGAAGTGCAGAAATGGAGGAAAGCAAGGGGACGTGGGCCGGCCAAGATCTCCTGCAGCAAAGGGAAGACTGGGAGTTGGCAGGACTGAAGATTCTGACGACGGGATTCTGACTACCCACTCTAGGGGAGTGGGTTTTGAAAGAATCATAGGACCCCTGGGTAGGCAGAAACCAAATTCAAAAAGGGATGCATCATACAATCTTTTGGGATATAGAAAAAATTTTGATGCTTTGCTTTTATTTTTATGTTAAAAATAAGGAATAGGGGCACCTGGGTGACTCTTGATTTCTGCTTGGGTCGTGTTCTTGAGGTCATGGGATCATTGGGCTCTGCGCACTGAGCATGGTGCCTACTTGTGATTCTCTCTCTCCCTCTCCCTTTGCCCCTCCTGCCCACAGATAAATAAATAAATCTTTTCTTTAAAGTAAGGGATAAATTAACTTTTATGAGTATCTAATAAGTGGACAGGACTGCTGTTCTCTCTTGGCCAAACATTCTGAGTGTGTAGGGTACTGATGAGAGGGAAGCCCCATCCTAATAGACTGCCCTCCAACTACCAGATTAAGTAGTGTGACACATGACCGTACCTAGCTGTTGGTAAACTAATTCTGTCAAAAAGGACAAGGGGGTCTTCTGGATGTGTTAGTGATAAGCTATTTGGACTAATGCTCCTTACTGTCATTTTCACACCTAAAAATGCTAGATAAAAATAGATTTTAAAACAACCTCCTTAAAATATCAAGGAATTGGCAGCAAAATTAGGAATTATAAGGTAATTGAAAATTGATGGAGAAATCAGAAGCCTGAAAATCTTTGTTCCTAGGGTGTTTGCTCATCTAGGCACATAAGAAGTATTAGATTTTAGTCCTTTGGGCCATGAAGACCAGAAATCAAGCCATTGTAGACCCTTCCTCAAGTAAACTGGGACCCCAAAGTGGTGTTTTCTCAAGTTATGCGTGATCCGGAGAGAACCACCCTTGCTTGGATTTGCAGCCCAAAGTAACATCATGTAGGAGGACTGGAATCCTGATAGCTGTGAATTTCATTTGAAAGAACCTCACATGACAGTGCTTGAGGTACTCAGTGGAAACAAATACAAATACTCTTCTAAGGAATGCCCCTTTTGTCCAGATTTCAAATTATTCCTACAAATACTTTTTTTAAAGATTTTATTTATTTGACAGACAGAGATCACAAGTAGGCAGAGAGGCAGGCAGAGAGAGAGGGAGAAGCAGGCTCCCTGCTGAGCAGAGAGCCCAATGCGGGGCTCGATCCCAGGACCCTGAGATCATGACCAGAGCCAAAGGCAGAGGCTTAACCCAACTGAGCCACCCAGGCGCCCCACCTACAAACAATTTTTAATGACTGTCAAAAAGCAGCATCCAACTAAAAATAATCTAGCACGTAGGAAAATAGTCACTGTGAAGGAGAACAATCAGAAACAACATATAATGGAAACATCCAAAGACTTCTTATACTGGCATTGTTAAACACAGATCATAAAGCAAGTATCCCTCCTGTATTTAAAGATTATAGACATATATTTTCTATATATATATATACATACAAATATACACACACATATAGGTATACACACATACACACATATACATATACACATATATGGAACAGGAAACTATAAAAAGTGACAGAGAAAATTTGAAAAAGAACCAGATAAAGTTTTTACAAATGAAAAGTACAAGATTTGAAATGAAGAACTCAGTGGGTACATATTAAAACAGAGTATACACAGCCAAAGAAAGAATTTAATTCAGTGGAAGATATGTTTGAGGACATTTTCCAGAATATAGCCCAAGGGATGAAAAGATGGAAAATACAGAATAGAGGTTACAAGATATGGAAGATAAACTGAAAAGGTCTATTATCCCTTTAAGCAGAGTCCCTGAAGGAGAGACTAGAGACAGGTATTTGACCACAGAATGGCTGAAATTTCAGTAATGAATCATTCCATAATGAGGTCAATGATGAATTTTAAGCATAAAAGAAACGCAAGCCTGAATACATCCTAGTGAAACCGCAACACAGGAAAAACAAATAAAAAGTTATAAAAGAAGCCACGGTAAAAAGATAGCCTGGGGTCACAGACTCAGAGCTGGCTTATCAGCTGTGACAGGGGAAGTCATGGTAGTTGAGTGACACTGGGAGCACCTGGGTGGCTCAGTCCTTTCAGTGTCCAACTCTTGGTTTCCGCTCAGGTCATGATCTCAGGGTTGTGAGATGGAGCCCCATGTCGGGCTCTACGCTCGCATGGAGTCTCGAGATTCTCTCCCTCTCTCTCAGGCCTTCCCCCCACTCTCTCCACCTCTCTCTTATAAATAAATAAATTTTGGAAAACATTTTTTTAAAAAGGTGAATGACACCTTCAACTGGAGAAACAAAATGGCTGCCAACCTAGGGTTCCGCCCAAAGCCAACTGAGGGCAGCAGTTGAAGTAGGAGGAGCCATTACTGGATGAGTACAAGAAATGTGAACTCTTAAAACTGGCCCTCTAGGGCTTTCTTCTAGGACATCACTCCAGACCTAGGGGAAAGTGCTCAGAGGGGAATTTAAGTTGAGCCAGGTAAGGACCACATAGATGAGGAAAAGAGAAGGTCCAGACTGGAAATAAGAGAAGGGACCTGGGCCAGGAAATCTTAGAATGCAAGCCATCTGATGTTTGACATCACATAAAAACAACAGAAAGAGGGGGCTTTATGATGTTGAAAATTTTTCCCAAACCCTGAGTCTTAGCTATAACAAAATTCCATCAACTGGGTGGCTTATAACCAACAGGAATTTACTTCTCACTGCTCTGCAGAGCAGGATGTCAGTAGACTGCTGACTTCCTATGTCCTCAAACAGCAGAAGCGGTGAGGGAGATCTCTGGGGTGTCCCTTCTAAGATCACTGATCTCATTTGTGGGGGCAGAACCCTCAAGACCTAATCTACCAAAGACCCCACCACACTGGAGGTTAGGATTTCAACCCACAAAATTTGGGGGAGGTGACACAGACATTCTAAGGCACCCTGCTTCATTTTAAACTCAGGAAAGTGAATTTCATCCAAATTGTACCAATAGAAAAGCCACTGAAGTAAAAATCTCTACAAAGCTGGGGTTTAAAAATAAAAAGGAATAAAAACATTACAAACACACAAAAAGGCATGCCCACAAGATAAAAGCATAATCTCCTATTTCAAAACAAGCTAAAGATTTTCAGAAAACAATAAAAGATATGGAAATACATCTAGAAGTATAAAAACTTTAGAAATAAGGTGACATACATAATTAAGAAATAATTCGAAATAAAAGAAAAACATTTCAGAAGTGAAGAGTAAAGTGGAAAGAATATGGGAATAGTAGTGCAGAGTAGTTGGCAATAAAAAGTAGTTGAAAAAAAGAAAAAGTTTTCAAATGAAGAAAAGAAGAAGGGATTAAAAAGTATTTGGGAGAAAGTAACAAAAGTTAAAGATACCAATGAAGACAAATATATGGGTAATAGAAGACCTTTAGAAGCAAACCAAGCAAGGAAGAAAATGAATACTAGGTAGTATAATCCAAGAAAACTTGCCTAAAATCAGAGGGGAAAAAAGGATTTGAAATTATACATCAAAAGAGGAAGGACATCGTTAAGTTGTCCTTCGTTAACTTTTAAGTTGAGAGTTACTAACTGAAAGTTACTAACATCTAGAGATATCCTACCATAATTACTGGACTTCCAAGAAAGAAAGATAAATTATTTGAGCATCCGAAAAAAGAAGAATGGAACTTGTGATAAAAGAATCCTACAGCTTTTTGACAGAGTAAGTATGCCCGGGGGGTGGGGAGTAGTTATGGGCTGAAGAAACTGTGCTCCAGGATTGGAGCTTCAAATATTAAAACAAACTGTTAATATGCAAGATCTCAGGGAATATTGTTCCCAGGAGACCTTTGTGAGAAACATACTAGAGAGGAAGCATCAGACAACTGAATGACCCTCCTTGATATGAGGGCAGATGGCGAGGATTAAGTTTATAGTAACCTGTACAACTAAAACTGAATGATGGCTTAAAGTGGGTGAGCAGAAGACTGGAATGGCCATATGCTTTGACAATTTATAGTACACCTACTAGAAGATGGAGAGAAGATGTGGAGAGCATATGCAAAAGAGTTATTTTCATGTTTTAAATAATCGTATTGGTAGTACATTGGAATTTTGGGTTTTATCAGTATTCTTACTCCAAGTCTTTTGTGTCTGTGATGTGGGATAAGACAAATTACTAATTATGGGCAGTTCTGATTATACGATCCCTTGTGTTCTTGAGAACCAGCCTTCATGGTGTAGAAGAAAGGAATTACAGGTGTAGCACAGAAGGTAAATGAAATCTGGGTAGTGTATAATTTCGATTAGAAGAGCCAGTATTGGGACGCCTGGGTGGCACAGTTGGTTAAACGACTGCCTCCGGCTCAGGGCGTGATCCTGGAGTCCCGGGATCGAGTCCCACATCAGGCTCCCAGCTCCATGGGGAGTCTGCTTCTCCCTCTGACCTTCTCCTCGCTCATGCTCTCTCTCACCGTCTCTCTCTCTCAAATAAATAAAATAAAATTTAAAAAAAAAAAAAAAAGAAGAGCCAGTATTGACCTGTGAGATATCTGATTCTTAAATATATGTCTGTACAAGTGAGTTACAAGACATGAAAGTCATGAAATGAATGATACACATCACAATTACAAAAACTCAATTATGAGTGTGTGTATGTGCACGCGCGTGTGCACCTGCATTCATTCAGCTCCACTGAAAAGAAAGCAATGACGAACCTGCCAACCCAGAATGATGAGTATTCTTCTAAGTGTTGAGACAGGTGGCCCTGAAATATTTATTTCCCCTACAGGGAACCAGGACTTCTTGAAAAAAAAAAAAAAATGACTGAATCCAGGTCTGGTGCAGGGTATGTACGAGGACCCAGAAACCGACCTGAATGCAGACTCCCGCAGGGACGATCTGAGCTGTAGTAAAAATGTTTAAATGCACGAGTTTATAATAACACTGAAAAAAATAATTGGTCACCTTCAGAGGATGATCAGGATCTAACTTATCTTGAAAACTACTGAATAAAGGAAAAAACTCCAACATTTATTCTTTCTATAAAACCTGTACTGCTGGGTGACCAGATGGTAGACAGAGAAGCGTCTTTTTATAACAACTATTGAATAACAACAACAGGGATAGGATATCACCACTTTGCAGCCCCCAGTGAATTCACAGATTTAGGCATTAAGGATCAATGACCATTAACATTAAAAAAAAAAATGACAACTGGATATTATGGACCTCCTATGGTCTTGCCAAAGGGATCGAATCTAAATCCAATCCAGCTTCTGGATCCAGCTGCCCAATTTTCTGGAAATTGAGAGGGTTGCTACCATGAGGATGTGATTTTAAAAGTCTAGGCTGTGGGAAATGAAACCACTCCTCATACTCTCCAGTTTCTTCGAGGCATAAACTGTAAGGGGGAAAAAAAAAAGAGAGAGACCCGAAAGAGAACTTATAGATGAAAAGATCAAAAAGAAATATCAAAAAAGAGTTTTCATGGGCAGGGCAACACTATAGTGTCTGGGGAATGCACATTTGGTTGATAAAACTAGTTTTCCAAGAAATTCAAGGAGATGACAAGTATAGAAACCAAAGTAGTGGTTACTTAAGGGGTGTGGAGAGAGAAGGATATAAAGGTGCTTCTGGGGGTGTCCAGTTTATTCCTGACCCGCACGGTGGTAATGTTAAAATATTTCATGAGGCCATGCATTTGATTCATGTGACTTTCGGCTTTCTGGGTTTTATTTTGCAATAAATAGTGTTTTAAAATAGAGTGAGTACATAATAATGTTGTGTAAGTTTCAGAGAGGGGCAAGTGGAGTTTAAGGTCTTTATATCATCTGGGAAGGGGGTAAAGGTCCTGCTGGACTTTTGACTTTAATATTCATGTTGTAGTTTCTAGAATAATGATGATAAGAATAGATGTAGATTATAGAACAAATCAACGTAGTAGAAGAAAAAAAATGGAGTAATAAAAATAACCCCAAAGGAGCCAGGAAAGGAAGCGAGGGACAGGTGTGTTATGGGTCACTGATACGTTGAAGTCCTAAAAGCCAGTACCCACGAATGAGATAAGGTCCTTGTAGACGTCATTAGGTTAAGATGGGGTCATGCCGAAGTAGGATGGGCTCTAGGCCAACATGGCTGTGTCCTTATTAAAGCAGAAGAAACCCAGACCCAGAGGGAGCAGCTCACATGATGGCAGAGGCAGAGATTAAAGCCATGCAGCTGGAAGCCCAGAGATTCCAAGGTGCCACCAGAAGTTAGGAAGAGGCAAGGAAGTTTCCACCCAGTCTCAGAGGGACCATGGCCCTGCCGGCTTCTGGCTTCCGGGCCTGTGAGAGAATAGGTTTCTGTTGTTTTAAGCCACCCAGTTTGTGATACGTTGTTATGGCAGCGTGATGGTTAATTTTATGTATCAATGTGACAGGGGCAGGCAGTGCCCAGATAGTTGGTCAAACCTTCCTCTGAGTGTTTGCATCAGGGTGTTTCTGTGTGAGATGAATATTTGAACTGGTGCATCGTTGGAGCAGACTCCCCAGTAGGGGTGGGCCTCATCCAATCTGTTGAAGAGGAGAATGGAAGAAAACACTGGGCAAGAAAGAATTCTTTCTCTCTGCCTATCTTTGAGCTGGGACATCAGTTCTCCATGGCCTTGACATTTGGAATCAGACTAGAACTTACACCATCAACGCTCCTGGCTTGCCAACCTGCTGACTGCATATCTTGGTCTTGTCAGTCTCCATAATTGCACGAGCCCATTCCTTGTAGTAAATACAAATATAAGCAAATCCTTTTGGTTCTTTAAAAAAAAAAAAAAAAAAAAAAACCAGAAAATATGGGCAGCCCTAGGGAGCTAACGTCAAGTAGGGCCATTGAAAAGCACAAAATAAGATGCCAAATTTAGCACAAATATATCATAAAATATAAATGGTTAAAAGCTTCTGTGAACCAACAAAGACTTTTTTTTCTTTTAATTTCAACTGTATGCTGCTTTCAAGAAAAACATCTAAAACAGAGGACCACCAAAAAATTGAAATTAAAATAACCATAGGAAGCTGATGTGGCTATATTAATGGCAGAAAACATATTCTATCCTACTGTCTTCTTGAAGATAAGATGATCACTTTATAGTAATTCAAAAATTCAAAAAACTGAATTCACCAGAAAGATACAATTTTTTAAAGGTTTATACACTTAATCTTATGTCCCCAAATATAAAAGTAAAAATGCACAAATTTTACAGAGAAAGAGACCAACATTCCATCAAAGTGGGAAATTTTTAACAAGAGGGATAAGCAGCTTAAAATGCTTCTGGAATATATTAAAAGGTGACAGTATATACTATAATATTATGTAAACACAAGTAAATTAAAGAAATTTGTAGAACTGATTTCCCCCTCCCTTAGTATGAGTTCTTAGCCACATTGCAAGATAAATACAGTGATGAGATAATGAGATCGGAAAAGACATTGTGTTATAGTTTCCAAGAATAACCTTTTATTTTATTTACTTTTTAAAAGATTTTACTTATTTGACAGAAAGAGAGATCACGAGTAGGCAGGAGGCAGGCAGAGAGAGAGGGGCAAGCAGGCTCCCTGCTGAGCAGAGAGCCCAGTGCAGAGCTCGATTGATCCCAGGACCCTGAAATCATGACCTGAGCCGAAGGCAGAGGCTTAACCCACTGAACCACCCAGGTGCCCGAAGAATAACCTTTTAAATAAGGGCTTATATCTAGTGTCCTTAATAATGAACATCACCTTAAGTGTGCACTACACCCGGAGACCCTTGCTTCATAATGCTAATATGAAGCCATTATGATTTGTTTGACACCTGAAACTTACACCCACTTTTCAGGAAATGGTGCTGGAATAACTGGATATTCACATTAGGTGAAGGGGGAAAACTCTGTGCCCTACCTCAAAAAATTAAAGCCAGAGAGATCCTAGACCTAAATATAAATGCTAAACCCAGAAAGTGTAAAACTATAAAACATAGAAAAATATCCTCCTGACCTAGAAAAGAACAGATTTCTTAAATAGGACACAATAGGCTATGCATGAAATAAATTAATTGGTAAATTGAATTTCATCAAAATTTAAAATTTCCCATCAAAAGACCCATGAAGAAAGAAAAGAGGCAAAGCAGAGTGGGAGAAAATATTTGTACTACACCCTAAAAAGAAATCAGATCCATAATACATAAAGTACTCTTCCAAATCAATAAGAAAAAGATAACCAAGTTTCTAAGTTTTAAGAAATGGGCACAATATGTGCATAAGCACTTCACAAAAGATCTCCAAATGATCAATAAATATGCATGCCATTATTATTCATTAAGGAAATGCAAGTTAAAACCGCAATGTGGTATCAATAGACAGCAGCAAGAGTGGTTAAAATTTAGAAGACCAAGGTCAAGTGTTAGCAGGAATTAAAACAACTGAACTCTCATCTACTTTTGGTGAAATTGTAAACAGGAAAGCGGTTTGGTGATTTCTAAAAAAATTAAACATACAGCTACTCTATGAAACTTGCATAAGAATGCTTACAGCAACTTTATTTATAATTTCTCCAAACTGGAAACTATCCAAAGGTCCGCCAGTAGGAGAATGGATAAATAAACTGCGGTTTATTCATATATTTGTACATCAGAATAATACTACACAGCAGAGACAGAGAATGAAGTATGGATATCTGCAACAACTTAGATTCATCTCCAAGACACCAGGCAAAAGAAGGTAGATACAGAAGATGGATGATTCAATTTATATAAGGTTTCAAGAACAGGCTAAACTAATCCGCGGTGGTAAAGATCAGATTAGGGTTTACCACTTTCTGCCAGTTCAAGTTTCCCCAACAAGGGGAACACAATGGAGCTTTCTGAGGCTCAGGATATGGGCTATATCTTGATCTGGGTCACAGTTACACGAGGAAATACGTAAATAAAAATTCATTGTGCTGTATACCGAAGACTCATGCGTTTTAGTGAATGAAAACAAACAAATATCTAGAATGGGAAGATAAGCTTTTACAATGTTCTCAGCAATCTTTAATGAGACCGTCTAAATTTAAATATTTCATTAGTTGTAATGATAAAGTTTAGATGCCTCTTCTAAGATTTTTGGTGCAAAAGACTAAAACTCACATATCGTTTCTGAATTTTTATCCTTCGGTCACATAAAAAAGAGCAGAAATAATACACAGAAAAAGTAAAGACAAACTAAAATGCATTCAGCAAATACTGCTGAAAGAACGTAGTGCTGAAGATCTGAAATTATGAATATTTGTAAAATATGCAGTATGGGACATTTGCGATACAGTTCAATAAAAGTATGGTGGTATTTTACACATATCAATTTATGATATTTGCTAAATTTCATTTCAGTGATGAAAACATAAAGAATTTTGTTGTTTAGAAGCTATTAAAGGAAAGATACAGCAGACAGATTCTCAATAGCATATACATTTATTAAAGATGACATTTTGTGGGAAA
The DNA here is from genome assembly GCF_020171115.1 of Neogale vison. Lineage (NCBI taxonomy): Eukaryota > Metazoa > Chordata > Mammalia > Carnivora > Mustelidae > Neogale > Neogale vison. Next base: position 135,624,457 of record NC_058103.1, on the reverse strand, counting down.
AGGGTAGACGGAACCACAGCAGGGATGGATGGCTTCACTGACTGCAATTTTTAATAGAAGTTGCAGGGTCAGGTTTCAGAGCGAGCACTGTAAATGAAGACCATTCACTGCATCACTCCCAGGCAAAGCCATGCCTGAGAAAAACTCAAAGGCAAAAGTATACAAAATGATACAAGGTGTCATCAGTGCAGTTAATTTCATGAAAACCAGAAGTTCAAAGCCTAGTCCAATTTATACACCCTTCTAATTCCAGGTGGTGACCTTAAGAAACAGATGTCTTTTTTGACAAAAAGAAAAATACTCCAAGTTTTTTTTTTTTGACCTTTTCTTAGATGACAAGTGGCTTTCAATAATATAGTATAGAGGAGGTAAAATTGAAGAAAGAAACAGATTACATCCTCACCTTCCAGTCAAGGTGCTGCTTGGAACAATGAATTACAATATATTTTGAAAGAAACATGCTACAGAGAGATCCTTTGAAACAGATGTTTTTAAATGTTTCCAACATGACACAGTTTTAATTCGGTTATAAAAACAGATACATTGTGGTCACAATAAACTCCTCTAGGTACATATTTTAAGATTCGGAAACAAAATATTTATTTTCCAAGTAAAATGTTTAGTTGGGTTTTGTGCCCAATTATTAAAAATATAAAACTGCATTGTTAAATGATTGTAGAGCTTCAGTTCTGCAAAATGAGAAAGGTTCTGGAGGTTGGTTGCAGAACAAGGTAAATGTACTTAAAATTACTGAATTGGGCACTTAAAAATGGCTAAGATGGTGAATTTTATGCTGTGTGTAGTTTATCACAATTCAAACTATAAAACTGGGACACTTTCCAATTCAGTTTTAAGAATAACTGATTAACATCAAAGCAGATATAGAAGTACTAACCACATTTCATAAAATTTTTTTGATCGGTTGATAAGTGGGAATGGAAAATAAGAGTCACGATTCACTATGACCAATGATGCCTGTCTGCTGTTGGAACCAGACATCTTATAGAATTATCTGACACCCTCAACAGTTATTAAAACCAAGTCTTCAAGTAAATTCAAAACCAGGCTTTGACATTACAATATTACAAAATGGTAAACCAATACAACAAATAACAGAAAATTTTAAATGTGTATCACTTTCAAATATGGGTAGTTTCTTCAAACACATTTATCTATTGCTCACCCTTTGAAAAGTCCATTTTGTGATTTTTTATTATAGGCACAATCATTACGATTACAGTAGAACATGATGCACATCTGAATAAACAAACACACGGGTACAGAGAGGCTGCATGCTCACAGTATTTTTCTGTTGGGGGTGCTCAGTCAAAACACTCCGAGCACCTCACTGGTCAGTCACTTACTGACCTCCTCCTTAGCTTTCCTCCTCCATATCCCTCCAGGCACTTGGCTAGCTGATGCTTAAATGAGCCAAGGGCCAAGGAATGACTATATTCCAGTAGCCCGGGGGATCTTAGAAAGCCCTGGAAGTTTCTCTCTTGTACCAAACCAAAACCTGCCTCCTGGAACTTCTGCTAATCGGTTCTTGCCCCTGACCCTAGAGCCCAGGACAGTTTGGCTCTTACTTGGTTGGAGTGCCCTCCAATAGGCCTGCAGACCATGTCTTTACCCTCAGACTGTCTTCGTAGAGTAGATTCTCATTTTTGGTTGTCCAACATCCTATTTCATTCCTAACAGCGCCAAGCCTCTTCCAGTGCATTCCCTGAGTGGCCTCTTTTTAGGAGGGGATGACCACCACCCAGAGGCGGGGTCTCTCTGTGCAGGCTTGGCACAGCTAGGGAGCATGCGTGTGATGTCCCAGCACGTTGGATCTTGAGCAAGGGACACAAAGATATGTGACAGTAGGAGCACGTGTCTTTCCCCAGGGATCCTTCTGATGGGCTTGTGTGTCTTTGCATGACACCAATCCCTACAGACATATCTCCAAGTCCCTGTTCCCATCTCAGTAAATAGCATCATGTATGGAAAAAACCTAGGAGTCATTCTTGAGTTTTTCCCTTTACACTCATTCATTCATACTGTCAGCTCCACCAGCAAAGAAAGTCTTCGGTCTGGCCCGTCTTTCTTCCTACTGTCCCATCATTGCTGGGACCTCCCATCCCATCATTGCTGGGACCTCCCCAGCAGCCTCGCATCTGGACTTCCTCCTGAGGCCTCTACAATCTATCCTCCACGCAGAAGGGAGAGTGATCCTTTCAACATAGAAAGCAGATCACCTCAATCCCTTTGCATCCTTTCAGGAGCTCACCATCTCACTCAAAAGCCCCAGTCCTCCCCACAGCCTACTAACAGTGGCCACACCGGCCTCTGCCCGCCACTGGGGGCGCTCTTCCCCATGCGAATGTGACTTCTTCTCTGGTGGCTGCTTTGGAAGGACAGGCCTATCCCCCCAACTAAAATAGAACCCTTGCACTCTCCATATCCTGGGCCTCTCTTCTCTCTTCTTCGTGAGCTCTCCCACGACTTGTTATGGCTACTGCTTAGCTTCCCGTCGAGGATGTCAGGCCCGTGAAAGGAGGCAACAGGGCCTTGCTCACTGTTCCATCCACAGCCCTGGAATGATTCTTGGCACACAGGAGGCATACAGTAAATGTTCGGGAATGAAAGAGTGGACGATTCCTGCCTGTTGGGCCATCTGGGCCATCTGGGTTCCTGTCCATTTCTCAAGCCTGGGCTTTCAGCCTAGGGTGGGTTTCTGAGCTCAGAGAACCTTCCAGTAAATGTCCTTTCTATCTGAGCTTGTTAGAGCTTCCTTTTGTCACTCACTCTCATGAGCCCTAATTGATAGACCTTTTAAAAGCAAACACCCTCATTTCTCCCAGGGGCTCGACATAACTGTCTCATCGTCATACTGTCTCATCAGGTCAACAGGAGTGGGGCCAGCGAGGGTCTGCCATGGCCTTGGCAGAAGTGTGGGAAGATACAGGGAGGGGGAGGCAGAGAGCGGGAGTCCATGGACTTGAATTCCTGGCCCCTCCAACACAGCCACTACCTCCCTGGGCGCAGCTAGCATCACCTCTCACCCAAACCCCCACGAGAACCTCCTACCCAATCTGGTCTTGCCACTCTGGCCCCCTCTGAATCATTCTCCACACTGCAGCCAGAAGGGCCTTCCTAAAACATGAGCCCAACATGCCATCCCCCTCCTGAGGGCCTTTTCCGGCTTCACAGAGCTCTCTCTGCACAGTAGAAGTTCTGTCTGGCCCATGTGGCTAGGTCACAACTAGGTCAGCTATCTGAACTCCTCCTAATTCTGTGCTCCCTCCAGCCCCTGCACCTTTGCACATTCTGTTCCCTCTGGCCCACCTTCTTTATCCTTAACTCCAATATCAGGTAGTGGAGCAGACACGGTCAGTGCCCACCAAGTCCTGGGGCTTTGGTGGAGGGGTCCCTCCCTCAAGCAGCAGCTTCTCTGTCTGTGGGTCCTCTCTGGCTGCAGCCCAACATTCTGCAAGGTCGGAAGTGCCTGGGTGGATGGGGGGTTGGGGGGCACTCACCTTTCACCCAAAGAGGGATAGAAGTTGGTGATGAAGACCCAGCTTCCACCACTACTCAGTGGTGGGACACTTGTCATCTACAGGGTCTCTCAAGAGTCTCCTCAGCGAGACTGAGCTCCAGCTGTCCGCAGTGGTCAGAGTTCCACCAGTCTGTCCTTTATTGTCATTCTTCCCCGTGTCACTCCCTTTCTGCATCCACACTTCAGAAGAACTACTTGCCTCCAAACCTGGTCACAGGGGCAGCTTGTGGGGGAACCCAGGCAAAAACAGATCCCTCCCCTATCATACACATTACAGCCCTAGGTACCTCTCCTCCACGATCCCCTGTGTCATTTGAACTAATAAGCTTTATGATTGCTCAGTTCAATGTCCACCTTTCCAAAGGACCAAAGGTACTGAGGGCCACATCCTGTCTGCCTTGCTCCGCACAGAAGGCTCAGTCCCCAGCACTTGGCCAGGCACCTGATAAATAAATACTCAGGAACTACAGGATAACTGAAAACATGAGTTACCTGGGCACGGGACAAAATCTGGTCTTACCCACTTCCCCTCTGCATGACTTGGGGCAGTGACAGAGGGCCCTCTGTTAGCTCCAGTTCCCTCTGGAGAAAACAAAGCTACAATGTTGGCCTCTCCGGCTCCTAGAGGATGAAGAGAAATCAGGCATGAAAGAACTCAGTCTATAGTGATGCTCAGTAGTTGACACCAACGTCAGTGTCCTAGAGTCTATGACAGACCTGCACAGGAGGGACACTGGAGGAGCAAAGTGACTGCTTGGGCCCAGAGAGCCAACAGAGACCAACAGAAGGGAGGGCACGTTCTGGCGCTAGGAAGACCTGTTCAGGTTGGTTTTACCTGCTCCCTACTCACGGGATGGGGCACGATATTGGAGTGTCATTGGAGAGATAGACACCCTTGATTGACATCAAGGACAATTTCATGTTGAGTCCACCCTAGTGATGGAGACAAGGCAGGATAGATCATGGGCACGAGGCCCCCTGGGGGGGTGTATGGGTGCTGACAGCCACACCTCCCGAGAGGAGAAGGGGAGCTTGCCCACTTCCCATCCCCACTCTTGGGTGCCCAGAAGCACCTCCTGAATACAGGACATGGTTCCTCGCAAATGTAACAGCGGGAAAGCAGCTCTTTGGAATCTGTCCAGGGAATGTTCTCAAGCCTTGGCTGTTTGAGAAGCTACCGAAGGTCCATGACATCTAATAATTTGCCAGTTTGCCAATTGGATTTGAGTTGCCTCAGATTGATATGTTACCTTATATATCAATATAATAGTACATGTATACATATATCTACTATTATGTATATTTGTATGTATTGTATTGTCATGGCATTTTGTTATATATTAATTATGTTTATATTATCATACATTGGTTATTGTGAAAGCATTTTGCTATAGCAGGACACTGAAGATTTCTAAAGATCTTCAGACACAATCCTAATGACATCAAGGTTTTACCCTATCATTTACAAATCAGCTAGCCTGCCTTGAAACAGGGGAATCCTAGGTCCCATGTGAACTGGCAACATTTCTAGTTACCTCTCCCTGCCTGCTTGACTAGTGAAGATGCTTTGTTGCAAAAATGTTCACCATTCAGGTTTTTTTCTCCACCATCTTTCTGATGGATGGTGCTACATAGTCAGGGAAGAGAGAACATCTATTATTCTTGCCTACCCGGCATCCCTAGCCTCTTTTAATAAAAGAAACCATGGTTTTTCTTTTAGGGACCCAAGTTTTCCTAGGTCTGATCAGTGAGGGCCAAAATGGGTCAGTGAGAGAGCCAGTCTGAGAATAAAGCCAATGTGTAGGAAGTTCAAGCTGAGATATAAAGAAGGTCAAATCCAGATAATATCATGAGTCCTGGATCAAGCCAGGCCTGAAGCCTTCCTCTTTGCATTATCAGTTTCATGAGCCAACTATATCTCTTTTCGCTTAATTCAGTTTGGATTGGATTTCTGTCTTTTGCAAAAACAGAAAGGGTCCTAACCAGTACTTAGAGCCATCTCTGCCCTGCCCTGAAAAGGGTTCCAAGAGGCTTTGGGGATTTGGGCAGATGACTATCAGGAAACCCAAAGGTGACTGGTTCATTATATCTACAGGTCTAATCAGCCCTGCATGACTGTCTTCCACAGCCACCCCAAAGACATAGGGATAGTAGTAATATTCATCTCAAGGAGCCAGCTGGAACTTCTGTTCCTATAACAACCCTTCAGTTCAGCATAAAGGACGGTTTATGATCTCTTCTTCCCTTCCAGGCTGCCCATAATCAAAAGGATACTGAATGAGACAGATTCTGGCCCTCCCCCATACTAGCTATATGACTTCAGGTCATTTGCTTTACCTGATTCGGAGTTCCCCATACGTGCAAGAACTTTATCTACGTCCTAGTTTTTTCATAAGGATTCAAGTGTGTACCTAAAGAGCCTGAAGTACTCTGGCCCCTCTAGCTGGCACTCAAAAAGAAGTAGCTAATGATGATACTCACCAGACACTCATTGATCCCTTTCTGGGTGCCAGGCTCTGGCCTAAGGGTTTTGCAACCATTATTTCATTTAATCCCACCCCCAGAGCACCCTGGGAGGTGTGCCCTAATGTGCTCCCCATGTGCCACTGTTTTAAATCATCCAATCCTCCCAAGAGCTGGAGCGTGGAGATTAAGGAGTGTGGCCAAGGCTGGGTAACTCTTCCCCAGGCTGTGCTGCAGGAAGATGAGCGGGGGTGGGGGGTGAGGGGGGTGGGGGGGGGCAGCTGCACACCACTCCCCCCGAAACAGGGCAGTCCCTGAGATGATGAGACATTAAGGACTTTCTGGGAGTTTCCCTCCAAGAAAGACCCTTCCCCTCCCAGAAAGACTGTGGTGTGGATTCCAGGGGACCTCGATGCAGTCAGAGAACAGAATCCAAGCAACTGCGTGGAACCAAATCAAGACTTAGTGAGTTTTACTGTGGGAAGCACTGCAGGAGGAAACGCAGAGTGAGGGTTAGAGGACCCAGTGGCTGGTTTGCCAGCCTATCTGGGCAGGGACAAGGCAGCAGTCATGGCTGTCACATTTCTGATTCTTCTAAGGACCCTCTCTTGCTCCTGTAATGAGGACTTGAACTCTGGATGTCAAGGCAAACCAGACAGTGCTCATTCTCCTTGAACCTGGGGACTAATAAAACAATGACTGGAAAGGAATTCTATAAGAGAGTCTTGTTGTAATTTTTCCACAGAAATATACCGCATAGCAAGCTACTAAGTAAATTCTTGGAAACCCGGAAACCCCCCAAAAATTTGAAGAAGCAACTTTCTCTTTTCTCTCTCTCTATTTTTTTTTTGAACAATTTCATGAAAAGGGAGATAAAGAAAAAACACATCTCTTGGATTTAACTTGATTCACACAAACTTTCTTTAAAAAAAAAAAAAAGGAAAGGAAAAAGAAAACCTGGCGCCAGTTCATCTAAGCATCAAACTGTCACTCCAGTAACTCTTTAAAAAGTTGCCTATCATTGCGTGCCTTGGGAAATTAATTTATCTCCCGATGAGGAAACCCGAAACTGGTTCTTCTGGGTGAAAATTATTTCCCCCTTCTCCCCAGGAGGCAGATGGCATGAACAATGGGAAGGGGCAGAGTTGCAGGTGGGACACTCAGCCAAACAAAAGGGCCCCTATGACTTGCTTAAAATAGAAAATATTAGTTAGCAACAGCCACCCTCACCCGCACCCCACCCTGACCTGCCCCTCTTTGGAGCCCTCAGTGGACCAACAAGTACTCTGCAGCATCCTGCCCCATCCCCCAGCCCCTCTGGAGACATGCAAGAGCCCCTAAGGCAGTTAAAAGCAGAAGGTAACGCCCCCTGGTTCCCCTGATCTCGGGTGTCCTCCCCACATCTGGGGAGCAAATCCAACCACCGCACTCACCCCACAGGTGGTAGCTTTTGCTCGGTTCTGCCGAAGACATTCGAATGGGGTTCTCTTTAAAGATCTTTGGAGAACGGTACCTATCCCAGGAGCTTTACTCGGAGGAACCACGGGCGAGGTCACTACGCTCCTCGTTAGGGGCCATGCCTCGGCTTTGAGGTGTGGAGGACCGCGGTTCGAATCCCAGCTCTGTCCGCGTGACCTTAACCTCGGGGAGCTACGTGTAACATGGCGAGGGTGATTTCTGTCTTGCTGATCTGTTGCGAGGATCAGCACTAAGGGGGAGCAAGGGCCGGCCTGCACGTGGTTGGTGCTCAGGACCCTCCCCCGGCGCTGCCCCTGCTCCGGCCGAGGGAGGCAGGTGGCACGTCCCACCTCACCCGCTCACCTGGGAAGCGGGCGGAGGGCGGGGAGCGGAGGAGGGGGTGGGGCGAGGAAAGAAAGGAGCCTCCGGGCTGGCACTGAACTTCACCTAGTCCCTGGTCGCTGTTCCTCGGGGGACGTGCCTGCCGGCTGCCGGGGGGACCCCAAAACCGACGCCCGCGTCCGCCCGCGCGCGAGCAAACGGGTCGCATGAAGCCCGCGCGGCAAAGTCACACCCTCCGCCGCAGAAGCCGATTTTCCCATTTCCAAGGCTTGACTGTCGCCTTAAAAAATGCGTCGTTGTCCTCTCCTCACGCTCGTCCCCCTCCGCCCCCGCCGCCGCCGCCCGGCCTCCGGGCACCACCCCACCCCCGCGCCCCTCCCGGCGCGCACACAAAAGACCCCGAGACGGAGGTACCGGAGCCTGCGGGGCTTGTTTACCACTTCGGGCGCCTCCGCCAGGCGCTGCCCGACGCCGCCACCTACCGGCGGGAGACGGCGCCGCAGCCGGGTGCGGGCCAGCAACTGCGGGCCGATGACCCAACGCCGCAGGCATCTGAGGATAACCTTTCCCCTTTCTTTCCAAGACCAAATAAGGGGGCTCTTCCCTCTGCGTGCCGGGCCTGTGGCGGTTAGGCCAAGGGGCGTGGAAAGGAGGATCCGGGAACGAGGCTGACAGTCGGCAAAACAACCGACCACATTGTTCCCGCGGCGGCCGGCCTCCTCCCTCCCCCGGCGGGCACGGCCGGTGCCCAGGCGGGGCGCTCCCTGCGGCCGCGGACGCGGGGAGCCTGGCCGGCGAATGGACAGGCCCGCCGTCCGGGGTCCCTCCCCCGCTCCCCGAGTCCCATCGGCAGCACCGCCAAGCCCCCCCACCCCGCCAGAAGTGGAGCGCAGGGTGGCCGCGGGCGCCTGCTCCCCTTTGCAGCGCGCCCTGCAGTCCCTCCGCGGCCCACTGGGCTGCAGAGCGGGGCGGGGGTCGCAGCCCGAGGGGAGCCGGGCCTGGCCGCCAGGCCTCGAAACCCTGGCATCAGCCCCGGGGGAGGGAGTCACTGGTGGCTGACAGTGTTTGGTAACCACAGAAACTGAGATTTGACCTATATTTTCAAATATGGCCCCAACTCTAGTTTTCCTTCTAGAAAGATCAAAGTGAGAGAGTCTGACCCGACTTGCTATTAATTTTCATCCGGCTTTGTGTTCCAAGATGCCACCCAGAAGTTTGGGCAAGTCCAGCGATTCACTGGCGCAGGAGGTGAGGGGTGGGGTGGGGTGCAGACGCCTTGTGAGGGTCTCCGGTGTCCTGTGGGCCAGGAAGCAGGGGCTGTCCTCTCTCACGGCCTCCTACCAACCGCAGGTCCTCCTGCCCACCCATGGTGGACCTTAGTTATCAAGATTTTAGATATGTTTACCGTTTGGCTGTTTCATTATACTTCTAAGTTTTATCCGAAATAGGTAATGGGGAGTCTGTATTCAGATGATGGTCACAGCCCTGCTTGCGACTCCAACAACACTTGGCCTGAACTGAGCATTTAATGTGTGCTGGAAACTGTTATAAATGCTTTGCAGACATCTACTCACAACATCCCTATGCCGCGGCTATTATTAATAACCTCATTTTATAGAGGAGGAACCTGCCCTTAGAGGTAGGGTTTCCCCTGACGCTCACCCAGCCAGGGAGTCAAAGCGCCAGGATTTATGCTTGGACGGTGGGGCTCCAGAGTCCGTGCCCTTGACCGCAACACTAAATGTTTATCAATGGGGATTTGATTAATTTAGAGTGCATCCGTATAATGGAATACTCTCCAGCCACTTAAATGGTGATGTAGATTGGGAATAATTGGCATGGAAAAATGTCCATGACATATTGTTGAGTGAAAACAGCTGGTTACCCGAGAGCGTGCATAACAGGATCCTGCAGCTGGGCAGAAGGGCCTGCGGCCATCCTAACTGTGGTCACCTGTAGGTGGTAGGATTTCAGGTGGCAAAATTCACAGGTACTTTTTCTGCATTGCCAAATGCTTTCTGGAAATGAATGGATAGTATTTTCTAATTTTAAAAAAAGGGTATTTTTTTAACTTCAAAAAAATGGCATTTCTCTGACACATGTGAAACCACTGTCAAAGCTGTCCTCAAATCCCACCTTCTTTCGAAAGCCTTCCCTGATCCCTAAAGTTGGAAGTTCCTGGTCCCACGCTCCTGATGAATGAGAGCTTGTGTCCAGATGTTTAGCTACATGAGCACATACCTATGTCAACAGCTAAATCCTAAATTCTGGAAGGGAGCCACACATTATTTATTTATTTATTTATTTATTTATTTATTTTCAGTATGTCCCTTAGAACCTCACACAGCACTTTACCCACTGCACAGTTCAAATAGTTATCTCTATTCTGATGCTGGAACAAAGCATACAGGAATTAATGGCATAGTTGATATCAGCTGCTTTGTATACAGTAGGCCCTCCCATTTGTTAAGTGAATGAGCTAGGACTGCTCTGCCCCAGGTGGCCCTTCCCTCTGAGAAAATCAAAGTGAGCATCTTCTCCTTCCTTAGGGACTTCTCGTCTATTCATCATCTCTACTGGGCAACCCCTCAGGAGGAGTGGCTCTGGTTAGCTTAGCGGGGAAGGGTAGCTCTTGGAATTGCTGGGAAGACTGGAGGAGAAGGCATGGAGGTTGGGTGGGAACAAAAGAAGCGAGGCAGGGGGCACCTGTGTGGCTCGGTGGGTTAAGCCTCCACCTTCGACTCAGGTCATGATCTCAGGGTCCTGGGATCGAGCCCCGCATCGGGCTCTCTGTTCAGAAAGGGAGCCTGCTTCCCCCTTCCCCTCTGCCTGCCTCTCTACCTACTTGTGATCTCTCTTGTGATCTCTCTCTCTGTCAAATAAATAAATATTTGGAAAAAAAAAAAGCGAGGCAGAAGGAAGACGGAGCCAAGATCATGACAGACAGACCTCCCCTGGGCACTGCCACTATTTCCAGCGGACAACCCCTGCTATCGTCAGCTGCCCCTGCAGGAAACAGATTCTGTCCTGTCCCTTTGTCTTGGATTCTCTGCCCAAGAGTCAAAGCCTCAGATAGGATCGGCTGGCTCACCCCAAGTGACGTGCCTAGTGGTGTGCTGGTAAGTGTTAGCAACCTGCTCTCCAGTGGGAAAATCTGTGATCTGTAGCAGTTTGCTGATTTCTATGGTGTAAACATTCCCCCCATGACCGATTTTTGTCTGCCAACCATTTAACACCCACTTCAAAAGATGCCCGAGAATTTAAGAATTGGTTTTGGTAGGTGGGTCAGTCTTACTCTAGAACACGCCTGTGTGTTGAGGTTCCGATGGTGGGGAAACCGCCTGGACAGGAAGGGGGTGGGATGCGAGGCAGCCCAAAATAAAACAGTGCATACGACATCCCAGAGCAATGCAGGGTGCTACATCCATGGCAGGACCCAATGCATAGATTAGTGGCCATCCCTTCTATGGTTAACAGAAGCTTTTAGAGTAACACCCAAAGGAAGGTAAATGATGGGATTTAAGAAGGTAGAGATGTTCTAAGACAGAGATGGGTAGTAGGAGAGATGTTCAAATCGGCTTCCATCAGATCTCCAACAGCGTCTCTGCTGGTCCTTGTATGGTCCTCCATGGTCCTCCATGAACAAAGACCCAGCCCTGAATTAGCCAATAAGGAGTCAAGAGGCAGGCAAGCCTTCACCAAGAAAGGTTTATCCCTTTCACCAGGTCTCAAGTCCAGGGGCAAGAACAATGACAATCATGGCTACTGGGGTGGACAGAGAGCTCCTTAAGTGTGCCAGGCACTGTGCTAACCGTAGTCCTTGGTCTAGGTGGTTTTTGTAAGGAGAGATCACTAATAAACAATTCCACTGGAATTTGATCTCTTATCTTCAAGATTTCCTGAGCAGCTGTCAGACACCTGCCCACTTGGGTCCCCTTTACAGCATGGGATACATGCCAGGCACTCCATGTGGTCCCTTTGAAGCCCCTCTCTCATGTGTGGGGGTGTCAGTACTCTTGGCTCAGTCTTGTCCAAAGAGATACTCTTTATAAATGATCTCTCATATCCAACAACTCAATCCTTGTATACCCTCAGGTTGGTCCTGGTTTCAAGAGTCCTACAACTGGTTTTAGGCTCATTGCTTTGGAATGCAGCCTCTCTGGGCCTTGGATACCTCAGCTGGAAGTCCAGTTTAGCATCTTGCAAGGATTTACCAATCGAGTGGTAATTACAGGGGTCTTGGCCTGATGATAATTTACTAAATTGTACACTTAGGACTTTGGTATCTTTCTTTACATGAGTCTATAAAAATACAGACCAAAACCATTAAAAAATGTATACATTTACTACCTCATGAGAGGTGGAAAGCACTGGTAGAAAAGGAAATGGGTTGGTTCTTGGACAAATAGTGCAAGAAATGTCAATCCTAGCTTTAATCATCATCTGATATTGTAAGGGATTAGCCAAGTACGTGTATTATGCAGGGGGTGGGAGGAGGTGGGTGCTGTTGTGCGTCTGAGAGCACACCCCAAGGACAGGGAGACAATGACATTGGCTGGTAGGGAGGGAAGATAAAATGAAGTCATACTTCGAATGCTCCTGTTCTCCGTTTTCACCAAAGTGGGAAGAACTATTGAAAAGTCCCCTTAGGACACCTGGGTGGCTCAGTGGGTTAAGCCTCTGCCTTCGGCTCAGGTCATGGTCTCAGGGTCCTGGGATTGAGCCCCACGTCGGGTTCTCTGCTCAGCAGGAAGCCTGCTTCTCCCTCTCTCCCTGCCTGCTTCTCTGCCTACTTGTGACCTCTCTCTCTCTCTCTCTGTGTCAAATAAATAAATAAAATCTTTAATAAAAAGGAAAAAGAGAAGTCCCCCTTATAGAGGCTGTTTCACCTGGTCCTCCACCTCTGCTTCTGTCTCCTGGCATCTTGGAGGGGAAGGTCAGTCATCAACCATTAGCCATGGTCTGTGCACTTCTGCTGAGAGCTTGTCTCTTCTCTGAATCTCGTCTGCATCAGTCAGTTTGGGACAGGTCCTGTGGCAGTAACACACAACCCCCAAGTCTCAATGGCTTCAAATAGCAAGAATTTATTGCTGGATCATGCCCAAGTGCCCATTGTAGGGGGACTGGAGACTCTGCCCTGAGTCATCCTCACTCCAGGTCATAGGTTGACAGAGGAACCATGAACCAGAACATAGCCAGCTGCAGAGCAGAGGGCAAGAGAACTTGGCAAACGGTGCTCTGACTCACAGCTGTTGCCTGGAAGTGACACACGTTGCTTTCTCTCATATTTTACGGGCCAAAGCAAGTCACACAGCTGTGTCACGTGGTAAGTCACATGACCGACTCCAATCCTATCATTTCTCTGAGGGGAAAAAGAGTGGGTAATAGTTGATGAATACCACTAAGGACTAATCCAAGAGCCCTTCTTCAAGCACTTACTTAAAAAAAAAAAAAAGATAAATTTTCTGAATACTCAAAAGCAGAGAGATTAGTACAATGAATTCCCATGTCTACATTCTGGAAGACATTTTCTTCAACTGCACTGTTACGATAACAGGATGACTGTGCTAAACCCCACAGAAACCAGGTCTCATCCAATGTGCATGGTAAGCTTTATTATTTGTTCCATTTTACAGATGAAGAAATGGCAACTTGGGAGTTAAGTGACTTGGCCAAGGACACACAGCCAGGGAAGACAGAGCTGATGAAACCCTCACCTCTAGTAGGGCTGCTGGAGGGCACTGCAGCACAGGGGGGAAGAGAACTTAAATGGAAGCCATGTCGGGGGTGGGGGGCATATCTATCTTGACGAAGGCCTAGCTGTTGTGCAAACTTAGCTTTCTTGCCAGCCTGCTTTGCTCTGAACAGGGGGCTTAACCATCGGAGGCTAGAGGAGGCGGCAAAAGACAAGAAATCAGAAGGGTTCTATTTCCCAGGAAGGCATAGCCATGAAATGGGATGGTGTGGGCCCATGGACATCCATTTAACTATTGATTCTTCTATGCATTCATCCAATAGATATTTACTGAGTACCTGCTCTGGGCCAGACATGGGAAGACAAAGATGAAAGAGCCAGCCTAGACCTGCACCCCCTCCAGAGGAGAATCCTGCTTCCTCCAGTTGGTTGACTGGATTTTTTCAAATCCTCCTTGGAGCCTCAGTTTCCTAATCTGTGCAAATGGGCATAATGACAGCTTCGACGTAACAAGACCATGTGAAGATTAAATGAGCTCATACACAGAGATAAATGGGACCCATTAGCATCTCCCATGACAGTGGGGGTGGGGATAACACTCAAAATATCAAGTAACCCAGAAGGTATAGGTACCATCTAATCAGAAGAGACCTCTTACTGAACAGAACTGGCTTGGCCCGTGTGCTGAATATTGGCTTTGGTGTTGCCATGTTTTCATAAACAGATGCTTACAGAGCTCCAGTTGCAGGTGCACCATGATCTAATGAAGGAATTTGCCCAGAGTCAGCTGACCTCGTGACCCCTGCTGGCTGAGGCCCATCTGTGTGTCCTGGTCACTAGGGGCTAGCAAGCATGTGTGGGGAGACCTCACCTCTAATGTCAATCACCCTCATCACACCCACCCTTGTAAGTGCGGGGCCAAGAGTATTTGGAGAGTAACAAAAGAATATAGAAATAACCAGATACTCACTTGGGGGGGGGGCAAGCCCCTCCTCAAGGGTTCATCATGTTCAAAGTTCCCACAGAAGAAAGAATCAGTCCTCCTGTACCTGCGAGAAGGATTGAGGTGTAAGCCAGAACTTCCCCCGCTGCTACTAGGAACCCACCTGAAATAAATTAATTTGTAGTTATAGGCATGTTACAAAGCTTCATCTTTTAAAGTGGCAGCAAATGTCTTCTAATATTAATGAGGGTGATTCTGGAAAAAAAAAAAAAGTCTCTCGAAAGATTTTTTGTTCTTCCAGAACATTAGGCTTGCCGCATTTCCTTACCCAGCGAGGGCTCTCCCCGTCCTCCCTCTTCCACAGGATCAAAACCCGGTTTGTTCCCAGGTTGGTGTGTGGCTATGCGTTTAGACCGCATGCAAGAAATTAGGGAAAGTTTGGAATTGGAATTGGGGTCGGATTGGGGAGAAAAAAAAAATCTGCCAGCTCCATTTGGAGAAACCCACGTGGAAAGGTAAATTGGAGTGAGCAGCTCTGACAGTCAGAGTCATGTGAAGCGTTAATGTGAAGTATTTTAAACCACATTTCTCGAAATTATTTTCCCCATTCGATTGCTACCTGAGAATGGAGATATTCATGTATGAGAGCAGATGGGGTATACCATCTCTCCCACTGAGAAGCTCACCCGGGTTTGGAAATGCTAATGAATTACGTGACACATGACTCTCGGAAGATGCTATTATTACACCTACGCTACAGATAAGAGACTGAATCATCAAAAAAAAAAAAAAATCAGAAGTCAAGTTAGAAGTCACTGGTAACTGTTTTGAAGGATCCTGCTGCTTTCCTCTGGCTGAGACAAAATCACTGTTTCCCCAGGTCAAGGTTAATAGACAAGAGTGGGGGCAGGATCACTTCTTCAACTGTCTGACCTTCCCCGCGAGGTGGGAGAGAAGGTAGGGTGTGGGTCGAAGCCTCCCCGGAGACTGCACCCCATTGGCTGACCACTGATGGGGGAGGCGGGACGGATTCCAAAGGGACAAATGAACGGCCGGTGGCCAGGGCCACGCCTTCAGAGCTGTCCCCCAAGCCTCCTCCTTTCAAAAGGTGGCCCTAAGAGGGATGGGGAGCTGCTGGAGACACAGGGCAGGGTTTGCCCAGCCCCTATCCAGACCGCTTCCGCTTCCATTATTGAGACCAGGAGCCTGGGGCAAGCTTGCTTTTCCCAAAAACTGTTGGGGAGACTCGTCTCACCCCGGTTTGAGTTCCTCCTGACCACCGTCCAATGGGCTGAGTAACTCTGAGAGGATGGTAGATGCTGAAAACATCGCCATTTCAAAACCGAGAGGGGTTTTATGTTCGCAGGAGGTGGAGGCTTAAGGGCATCTTTGGGCTGGTGTTATCTGGATTCTGGAAAAGCCCTTCTGAGAAGAACCCAAACGTTTAGCGACGCAAATGTTTGAACATCTGCCCCTGTAGGAAGGCGGGAGTCTTGAAAACAGAAGCTGCCAACTGCAGCCCGAATCCAACTTTCTAATACGATCTGTGTGGCCAAAACCACGTTTTTAAAAGAAACAAGTTCCCATTGTAAAATCGGACTCTCCTCCTGCCTTGGAAAAATCACTGCACCTGACTTTGGGGATGGCTCCTGGCTGCCCTAATGGGACTCTCCAGGGCGCCTCTCACCACATTAGCATCAACATCAGCCACAGCCTCCGAGCCTAGGAGCTGAACATCAGCTGTCATTTATCCCTTTATTGGCAACCTTGATTTGTTTATAGAGGACTCAGATTTTTCTTTGTAGCTGAGCCTCTTTCCAATGTGGGAAGGAAGGAAAAAGATAGATAGATAGAAAGGAAGGAAGAGGGAAGGAGGGAGGGAGGGAGGAAGAGAGAAAAGAAAAAAAGAAGGAAAGAAAGAGGGAGGAAGAAAGGGAGAGAAAAAAGGAAGAGAAAGAAGGAAAGAAAGGGAGAAAGAGGAAGGAAGAAAGGAAGGGAGGAAGGAAGGTAAATAAGTTAATGTCAGTTACTGGCTCCTTGGGGACATTTGAGTTTGCCTCTCCTGACACAGAAGCTTGCCTCTCTCTCGGAGGCCAGATGTCAGTGAGGTGTCCTTTGGATGATATTTTTTCTGAATGAGGGAACTGGGCCGCGTGTGGCAAAAAAATGTTGTTGTTTTTGAAGAAATATTAATAATAAATCGAATATTTATTGAGCACCTTCTCTGTACCTGGCAATTTTCCAAACTCTGCACATGATTTAACTTCTGTAATTCTCCCAAGAAAATGCACTAAATACAATGATTGCTATTTTAGAGAGGAAGAAACAGGCATAAAGAGCTTGAGCAGCTCGCCCATTTTTCTCAGAAGCAGCAGCTGAGCTAGATTCACATGCATGCTGGTGGTTCCCAGAGATGGTGCCGTGAGCCTCTGTGCTATTCTGCCTGCATGGGTCTTTCCCAAAGCCCTTCCCATGGGTTGATCCGTCACGATTGGCTAGCACATGCTACAGTAGCAACCCCCAGATCTGAGGAGCCTGAAACAACCAAGGTTTCTGTCTGGCTTCTGCTATGTGATTATTGATGGTCAGCTGATGTGTCACTATCATCCTAGACAGACAGAGCTGGCCCACCTTGAACACAGCTAGTTGCTCTGGAGGAGGGGAAAGGACATGGCAACTATGTACCAGCCCTTGGAGGCCTCCTCTAGAAAATGGCCTTTATCACTCCTGCTCACATTTTGTTGGCCAAAGCCAGTCCAGCTGGAGTGCAATCCTCCCACAGAGAGAGGGACTGCCAAGCAGTCCACACACCAGGACGTGGAGTTAATCTGCAGGAGAGACATCCATGAGCCTCAGAGAACAAATGGAAGTGTGTGGGGCCTTAGAGGACAAAGTCTAGTAGTTATAAAGGGTGCTTTCCCCCCCAGTCTACAATCTTGCTCCCACTCCCTAGATGGGACTAATGGCTTCAGGAACCTGGGAGGTCTACCTGTCAGCAATATTGGCATGGAGAGAAGTACATTCCTCTGTACCCAGGGCCTTTGCATATGCTGTTCCCTCTGCCTTGATCTCTCTTCCCTACCCCCATGTCTACTAGTTCATATTCATCCCTCGTACTTCAGGAATAAGCACAATTCCTCTGGGAAGCCTCTTTTTACATCTTTCCTTGTATTAGGTCCTCCTGTTATTCTTCATAGCACACCGAGGTTTGACTTCTCAGCACTCATGAAAGATTAACGTTGCATGTTGATTTGTGTCATAATGTAATTTGTGCTTATCTTTCCTGTAAGACCGGAAGCTTTACAAGGGCTGTTTTGATCACCTTTGCATCCCTGGTGTCTGCTGTGGTACCAGCAACATCACAGAGTCTCTCCTTAATACCAACTGAATGAATGACAGGGGCACACAGGATGACTGGAGCTGAAAAACAGGAGAGCCAACGGGAGGGTCCCTTGGAAAACTCCAAAAAATAATTTAAGGGGAATTTCCAGGGGTCCTGATGTCCTGCCACTGAGGTGGAGCCAAGATAAGAAAGAGATCATAGGAAGGTGAGCACTGTCATTTTCGTGGTCCCCAAAGAGCAGAAGGCGAGCCAAGGATCAGGAGCCAGTAGTACATGAGAGAGGTGATCCCGGAGGATCCTAGCAGGAGCCTGGGCAAGTGAGTCAGGGGTGGGAGGAGCCAGTGCCTTATCAAGTTGCCTCTGTGGGCCGTTTAAGCGTGGTCCCCCAGAGCACCTTGGGAGGGGTGCATCACACAACACTAGGGGTTATCCCATCATGAGGAGCGGGGAAGCCGGGGTATTTATGTGCCCAATCCAGTTGGTCATTGGTACACGTTGCTCCTGGGGGTCTGGTGAGTGGGCAGCAAAGCTGGCTCTTGAAACAAAAGAGAAGTTCAGGTGGAAATGCAGGTGTCCATCCGTTGGGAGGAACAGGGGATATGCCCAGGGGGCATCCGCTTCACTAAGAAAGAGTGAATTTACCTTTGTTCTTCCTGGCGCATCTTCCACACTGGTGAGAGCATAGGCTCTCGTCCAGGGTCCTCAAAATCTATTTCACGTTTTCTGGCTCTCTGGGACTGGGCTAGAAAGTCCTTGCCATAGTCTCAGGCTAGTCTTGTGTAGAATGTTTACGGCTTGGCCATATCTCTATGATTCTTTCACTCATCATTCATCATCTCATTTAATAGACCCTCAAGTATTTATTGGGTCTCTTCTGTTTGGCAGGCATTGAGGTAGAGCCTGGGGTACGAAATCAGATAAAACACAGGCTCTGCACTGAAGCATTTTATAAAGGAGTGTTCCAGTTTTTGGAGAGGTGCTAAATGCCAAACAAGATATTGTGTTAAATAAGTTTGGAAAGCTTTGCAAAGTATCACCTCTCTTGGATAATCACAAAGCACATTGACATATTAAAGGCTTTAAGAAGGACTGAAGAAAGAAATCTGTGTAACCATTTACCCAAGATTTTCCAAACTTATAACATTGGAGCCCTTTTATACCAAACGGACTATATCAACATCCCGAGGAACTGGAATTCTGTGGAACACCCTCATACAAAGCTATTGGATTTCCATCCAATCCTTTGAAGACCTGAATAGAACAAAAAGCCTGAGTAAAGGAGAACTCACTCTCTCTGTTTCATAGTCTTCTGACTTTGGACTTGAACTTACACCGATGGCTCCCCTGGGTCTCCAGCCTAGACTGGGACTTCTTGGGACTTCTCAGCCTCCATAACTGTGGAGCAATTTATTAGGAAATCGCTAATTCAATTAAAAATATCAGACACAGGGCGCCTGGGTGGCTCAGTGCATTAAGCCGCTGCCTTCGGCTCAGGTCATGATCTCAGAGTCCTGGGATCGAGTCCCGCACCGGGCTCTCTGCTCAGCAGGGAGCCTGCTTCCTCCTCTCTCTCTCTCTGCCTGCCTCTCTGCCTACTTGTGATTTCTCTCTGTCAAATAAATAAATAAAATCTTTAAAAAAAATATCAGACACATATATACTTATTTATATTTATTTGTATATGTATACAGATTTGTTTATTCATATATACATATTTACATTTATTTCTATATACATATAGAATATATTTGCATAAATATGTATATCTTTCTATCTACCTATCTATCTCCTATCTGTTCTGTTTCCCTGGAGAACCTTGACTAGTATAGACTTGGGTACAGATTTTTGGCAGGATGGTCCATGAAGCCTCATAATTCTTGGACTACTTTGTGGTTGAATAGCTATGACAGAAACCTCAATTCCTTTACATGAATCCCCTGCTCTGGGATACAGCCATCATCTCCTTCCTTGGTGAGTTGGAGTTCTTTGTTCTAGGAAACATGCAAACTGTACATTGACTAAGAACATTAGAAATTCTGATGGGAAAAAGTCCAAACACTGATACAGTCATTACACTTTAGTTTTGAGGCTACTGTTTTTGCAAAAATTTTTCTTAAACATGTTTCTTGACTTTGCCCGTAATCCTTATGAGTTAAGCACTTAACCAGAAATCAGCACAATACTCTTGAACGGATCAAGCGTGCCTGACCAAAAAGTGTGGAGGTCCGTATTTATTTTGAGATGATAGGGAGAAAAGGTAAGCCCAGAGATGTTTGTTTTCTGGCAAAATTGCCTTCTTGTGTGTTAGGGGGATAGGGATCTTCTTAATTGAATGGTTTTCTCCTGACTGCCCTCTTTATTCCCACCACAAATCTCAGTCTGGAAGTAGGGTTTAAATATTGCCCTCCTGGCTATTTACCATAGTCAATTGTGTACTTTTAACTTAGAGGTTTTCAAAGAGCTTCATACCTTCTCACTCTTGCAGACAGACAACAGAGGGTGTGGCCTCATCACAAAGAATGACTTTCTGTAATTCATACCCAAGAAAAGACGCAGAGACAGGAAAAACGAAAGAGCCGAGCCTCTCGGACTTGAGGGAAAGTCAGACTTAGAAGAATCTCTTCCGAGAACTTTGAAAAGATGTGCGCTAACTCCATGAGAGGGCGGAAGGCTAGAACCTGGCGGGACACCTGGGCACGGAGATGGTCTATCCATCATCCTTCCTTGAGGCTTCCTACTTCCCTACCCAACCGGGTTCTGCCAGGACGGGTTGGCGACTCGCTGTCATGTGGACAATACTCCATCTAGTGGTTACCAGGGCAATTGCAAAAATACCTCCACGGATCACGTGCCAAACCGTTCCAAAGCTGGATTTCAGACCCAAGTTGTCCGTGCCAGCGTTTGCTGCACAATAAACATCGCTAGGGGAGCTTGTAAAAATCTGATGCCTAGGCTACACACCAGACCGATTAGATCATAATCTCTGCGGGTGGGGCCCAGGCATCGGCATTTTAAAAACTCCCCAGATGATCCCAGTGAGAGAACCTGGGATCCCCGCAACCAAAGGAATGCGTTAAAATGCAGAAAAACTTCCCACACTTAATTCCTACTACATATTTCATAAAAACGTTTCCTATGTAGTGGTTTCTCCTCCTCCTCCTTCTCCCCCTCCTTCTCCTTCTTCCTTCCCTCCTCCCCTCGCCTCCCCTTCTCCTTTCCCTCCCTCCTTCCTTCTTTTTCTTCCCTTCTTCCTTCCCCCCCTCCCATTCCCCGTCTTCCTCCCCCACTCCTCCCTCCTTCCGTTCCTCCCCCTCTTTCCTCCTACTCCCCTCCCCCTTCCCTTTGTTGTTGTGGTGGTTCCTCCTCCCCCTCCCCCCCTCCCCCCTCCCCCCCTCCCTCTCCCCCCTCCTCCCTCCCCCTCCTCCTCTCTCATTCCTCCTTCTTCTTCCTCTTCCTTCTTCTTCTTCCTCTTCCTCTTCCTTCTTCTTCTTCTTCTTCCTTCTTCTTCTTCTTCCTCTTTCTCCTTCTCCTCTTCCTCTTCTCTTTCTCCTTCTCCTCTTCCTCCTCCTCTTTCCCCCACTTCCTTTTTAAAAATTCAATCATTTAAAAAAATGGGATCAGTCCTATTGAAGACAAGTATCTCAAGGGTAAAAAGACAAGTCAGGGGTTGCTGTACAAGATGCTTGTCTTCAATAGGACTGAATCTGCCACTATCAGAATAAGTTCCTTGCATTTATTCCAAATAATCTCGTTTACTCTCAAAAAAAAAAAAAAAAAAAAAGGGATCAACATGCAGAACACCAGAGAGGTTACAAACACAGACTCGAGTCTGCGCGGACTCGGGGTGCTTTGGGTTCCAATCCCAGCTCCACCACGAACGTGCTCTGTGACCTTCTGATGCTACACCTTCCCCCTCAACAAACCAGGACTGATGGGAACCCAACCTCATTGGCCAGTCTTGCTGTTTCCACGAGTAAATAGATACCCGTGAATCACTTAGAACTGACCCTACTGTGTAGTAAATGTTAATTTAAGTGTCTGTTATTAAGAGTCTATAACATTACCTTGCAGCTTGCTTTTTTAACCTAAAGCTATTATGGGCATCTCATATAGTATGTACAATAGATCTAACGTGTTCTTCAGTAGCTGCAGAAAACCATCTGCGAACACGTGTCCTTTGAAGTATATCAGCCACCAAATGGAAATGCTGGGTTAAATGGTATAAAGTTTTGACATTTTAACTGATGCTACAGACCAGTTCCCTTTACTGAAAGGAAGGAATTCACCCTCCCCCTATAAGCCGGTCTGTTTCCTCTACAAGCCTTTTAATTCTTGCCAACATGATTGGTAAAAAGAAAAAAAAATACTCTCATGTTGATGTACGTTGTAGTTCCCTGTCTAGAAGAGAGTGAACAGATCTTTTCAAAAGTTTACTGGTTATTTTCATTTCCTTGCCAGGTCATACCCTTTGCTCATGTTTCTATTGAGTTGAGTTTCTGTTTTTGTTTTTGTTTTCCCGTAAATTGGCTGCAAGAGCTCCTTGTGTATTAGTGATATGAACTCATCAGTCAAAAAAGTTGCAAATGTTTTTCCCATTTTATTTTTGCATTTTTACTTTTTGTAGTAGAACTTGTTAGTCTTCCTCCTTATGGACTGTTGATTGCCTGTATTGTTAAGGTCTCTCTTGCCTTCCCAATCTTGAGGCTATGCAAATTTTCTCCTAAAACTTTTCCGTTGTTTTTTGGCTTATGTTTTTCATTTCACATTTTAATCTATTCATTATAATTTTGGATCAATAACCAATTATGTCAATAGCACTAATTAAATAATCTATCTTCTCCCCACTGAATAAAAATCTTGTTTTTATCATGTGTTAAATTAAATATATCCTCAGATCTTTTTGACTTTCTTGTCTTCTGATCTGTAAGCTTATTTATAAACCAAACTGTACAATTTTAAAAAATTATTACATTAACAATGTAGAACATTTTATAGCAGGTAGAGCAATTCTACCTTGATATTCTTTCTTGAAATTGAAGGAAAAATTCTTTTTAAAAAAGTTGTCAATTCTTTTTTTTTTTTTTAAAGATTTTTTAATTTATTTATTTGAGAGAGACAGTGAGAGAGAGCATGAGCGAGGAGAAGGTCAGAGAGCGAAGCAGACTCCCCATGGAGCTGGGAGCCTGATGTGGGACTCGATCCTGGGACTCCAGGATCACGCCCTGAGCCGAAGGCAGTCGTCCAACCAACTGTGCCACCCAGGCGTCCCAAAAAGTTGTCAATTCTGAGGGGCACCTGGATGGCTCAGTGGGTTAAGCCTCTGTCTTCAGCTCAGGTCATGATCTCAGGGTCCTGGGATGGATCCCCACATCAGGCTCTCTGCTCAGTGGGGAGCCTGCTTCCACCTCTAACTCTCTGCCTCTCTGCTTACTTGTGATCTCTGCCTTTCAAATAAAAAAATAAAATCTTTAAAACATTTAGAATTTCTTCAGTATAAGTGCTAAAAAAAAAGTGTACAACTCTAAGAAAACACATTGATATTCTGATTAGAAGTAATTTAAGGTGGGGTGCCTGGGTGGCTCAGGGGGTTAAGCCTCTGCCTTCCGCTCAGGTCATGATCTCAGGGTCCTGGGATCCAGCCCCACATCGAGCTCTCTGCTCCGCAGGGAGCCTGCTTCCCCCCCCTCTCCTCTCTGCCTATTTGTGATCTCTGTCTGTCAAATAAATAAATAAAATCTTTAAAAAAAGAAGTAATTTAAGGTAAATATTTATTTGGAAATCATTGACACTCTTATGATTATCAATTCTTCCCATCCAAGAACATGCCATGCCTTGCCATCTTTCCAAATATTGTTTTCATGCCTTCGACAAACTATTATGGTTTTCTTTAGGGAGATCTCATAATTTTTGGCAAATTTTTATAATACAATAAGACAGTGCCCATAAAGCGTATAGTAACTATTTTTAAAGGTTAGCTGTTATGATTGTTGTTGTTATTTTTATTATTTTTATTTATTCTCATTTAAAAAATTATAGAAAAGACAACACTTATAAAATTCCATACTGATGAATGTGCCAGGATCCTCAATATTGCAAAAATGTCAGTTCTCTCCAAAACTGATCGATAGACTCAATGCAACCTCAGTAAAAGTTTCAGAACTTGTGTGTGTCCATCCACAGGCTGATTGTAAAATTTATACAGCAATACAACATGCCAAACATAGGCAAGCTAATGTTGAATATAAAAAACAGAATAAGAGGACATATGCTACAGGATGTCAAGACTTGTCATGAAGCTCCGTCGTGAAGACAATGTGTCACCGGAATGAGATTAGACAAATACTCAGTGGACCAGAATAGAGAGTCTAGAAGTACACACACATGCTCAGTTTATGACAAAGGTGACCCTTTCGTCATCAGAGCAATGGAAAAGGATGATCTTTTCAGTAAATAGTGCTGAGTCAAGTGGAAATCAATATGGGCAAAATTTATGTTGATCTCTATAAACAGTCTACACAAAGATCGATCCTAGATGGATTGTAGAGCTAAATGTGAAAGGTAAAAACACCAAAGTATATAAAAGGTAATATAGGAGAACACCTTCATGATCTTGGGATAGGCCAAGATTTCTTATACAAGGCACAAAAACATGAAACCTGAAGGAAAAGACTGATAAATTGACCTATATTAAGAACTTCTGTTCACCAAAGGATACCATTAGTTAATTCAACATAAGAAGATCAATGTAATACATCGTATTAGATTAAAATAGAGGGGCGCCTGGGTGGCTCAGTGGGTTAAAGCCTCTGCCTTCGGCTCAGGTCGTGATCCCAGGGTACTGGGATCGAGCCCCACATCGGGTTCTCTGTTCAGCAGGGAACCTGCTTCCTCCTCTCTCTCTGCTGCCTCTCTGCCTACTTGTGATCTCTGTCAAATAAATAAATAAAATCTTTTAAAAAAAAAGAATAAAATAGAACAAAAAATTTTAAAATATGATCATTACAATAGATACAGAAAAAGCATTTGGCAAAAATCCAACACTGCTTCATGATAAAAACACTCAACAAACTAGGAATAGAAGGAAACTTCTATCCCATATAGGACATCTATGAAAACCCCACAACCACTATTATATTTAAGGTAGAAAGGCCAAATGTTGAAATGGCGAATTACCTAACATTCTCCTAAGATCAAGAACAAGGTAGGGATGTCTATTCCCACTCCTTGTATTTAAGAGGTTCTAGTCAGGACAATTAGGCAAGAAAGTAAAATAAAAGGCATCCAGATTGGAAAGGAAGAAGTAAAACTATCTCTTTCTGTAGAAGACATGGTCTTGTATATAGAAAAATTTAAGTAATCCATATGAAAGAAATCTACTGGAGATAATAAATGAGCTCAGCAAGGCTTCAGGGTATAGGATCAATATATAAGCATCAATTGAATTTCTATGTATTAGCAATTCTATGTACTAGCAATGACTAATCTGGTAAAATGAAGAAAACAATTCTATTTACAGTACCATCGCAGGAAATAACATACTTGGGAATAAATTTAACAAAAGAGTTGCAAGATTTACCTACTAAAAGCCACAAAATGCTGTTGAAAAAAAATTAAAGAAGGCTTAAGTAAATGGAAAGAGAGGCCATGTCCATGGATTGGAACATTCAGTATTGTTAAGATGACAATAGTCCTCAAACAGTCCAACAGATTCAACACAATCCCTGTCAAAATCCCAGCCATTTTTTCTGCAGAAATTGGCAAGCTGATCCTAAAATTGATACAGAAATGCAAGGGACCCAGAATAGCCTTAAAAGGCTTGAAAAAAAATGATGTATACTTTCTATACTATGAAGCGTTAACAATCAAGACATTGCATTACTGGCATAAGGATAGCCCATATATCAATCAATGAAATAGAATTAAGAGTAAAAATATAAACCCTTACATTTACGATCAGGTGATTCTGACAAGGATTCCAAGGCAATTCATTAAGAGAAAGAATGGTCTTTTCAACAAATAGTGCTGGGACAACTGAATATTCACATTCAAAGAAATGAAATCAGATCCCTATCTCACACCATACCCATACAATCCAAATAGATTGTAGACCAAAGCTAAAAGTCAAAACTATAAAACCCTTTGAAAAAAACATAGGTGCAAACTTGTATAACCTTCAATTAGGCAATGGTTTCTTAGCTATAACACTAAAACTACAAGCAACCGAAGAAAAAAATAAATTAGACTTCATCAATATTAAAAATCTTGTGCTTCAGAGGACACTATCAAGAAAGTGAGAAGAGAACCCATAGAATGGGAGAAAATATTGGCAAATCATATATGCGATAAGGGACTTATGTCCAAAATATAAATAACTCTTATTACTGAGTGGTTTTTTAAAAAAAATGAAAAAATGGGCAGAGGATTTGAATAAACATTTCTCCAAAGAAAAAATATATAAAAGGCCAGACGGTACATGAAAAGATGCTGAGCATCATTTGTCATTAGGAAAATGCAAATCAAAACCAGAATGAAATATCACTTCACATCCTCTAGGAGGGCATAGCAAAAAGACAGACAGTAAACAAGTGTTGGGAATGGGAATTCTCATATCTTACTAGTGGGAATATAAAATGGTGAGACTGCTTTTGAGAAGCTTAACCATTCCTCCAAAAGTTAAACATCAAGTTGCCATATAAGCCAGAAATTCCACTTCTAGTTTTAAATCCAAGAGAATTGGAAACATATGTTCCCAGAAAAACTTGTACGCAAGTGTCCAAAGCAGCATTATTCATAATAACCAAATAGTGGGAACAAATGAAACATCAAGTGATGAACTGATGAACAAAATCTGTTTAATTTCTACAATGGAGTAGTGTAACCATAGAAAGACGTAAGGTGTTGGCATATGGTGTAACATGGATGAAACTTGAAAACATTTTGTTGATCATAGAAGCCAGACTGAAAGAAACATAGTGTATGATTCTCTTTAAATGAAGTGATCAGAACAGGCAAATCTGCAAAGACAAAAAATAGATTAGTGGTTGCCGAGAGGGAAAAAGAAGAGATATTGAATGACAGTGGGGTTCCTTTTGGGCTGATGAAATGTTCTGGAATTAGATACTGGTGATGAAGGCACAGCCTTGCACTGAAACGTACACTTGAAATAGGTGTATTTTATGGGTATGTGAATTATATCTCAATTTTATTTTTTCATTTTTTAAAGATAATATATATTTATTTGAGTGAGAGAGAGCAGAAGCAGGGAGAGGGGCAGAGGGAGAAGCAGACACTCTGCTGAGAAGGGAGCCTGATGTAGGACTCGATCCTGACACTCCCGGATCATGACCCCAGCCAAAGGCAGCCGCTCAACTGAATGAGCCACACACACACCCAATATATCTCAGTTTTAAAGACTCTCCATTAAGGAGGAGAAAAGCAAGACCCAGAGGAGGAGAAGATATTTGCAACACATATAACCAGAGGGGTGTAAGCATAGATACAATAGAGAGGACTTATATCCAGAATATGTAAAAAATAAAACAAAAGGAACCAATGAGCAAAAAACACAACCCTACAGAGAAAATGGACAAAAGATATTAACAGACATGTCAGAAAAGAGTAGCCGATGCATATATAAAAAAGCATTCAACCTCACTAGCAATCACGATATAAAACTCTAATTCTGAAACTACAGCCCCTCCCAAACCTAAACCCTTACTCATACACCTGTTATAATGACTAAAACAGAAAATACTGAGAAACTCCCGGGACTTTACTCTTTTTATACACTCGCCCCCCCACACGTGCACCCTCTCCTCCGCGACCAACCGGCCAAACGAACCCCAGCTCTGACTCCTAACTCCACAGTTCAGTTTTGTTTGTTTTTGAATTGCATATTTGTTTGACTAGGACTTCTTTGGCTCAACATTATGTTTGTGAAACTAACCGATGGGGCTACGTGCAGCAACAGGTCATTCATTTGGGTTGCTGTGTTGTATTACCTTGCGTGAATAGATTGCAATTTACTTACTTGTTATTTCTGCCACTGAGCCTTTGGGTTGTTTCCAGGTCTTCGTTGTTACAAATTAACACTGCTATGTGGAATGAAAGAAGGCAGATATGTAAGGATGTATAGTCTGTGATTCCATTACACTGGCTACACCAGTCTATGATTTTAAAAGGGGGGAGGAGGAGACAAGAGAGGCTTCTGGGTGCTGGCTATCTTCTATTTCTTCCTTTCCTTCTATTTCCTTTCCTTTCCTTTCCTTTCCTTTCCTTTCCTTCTATTTCCTTTCCTTTCCTTTCCTTCTATTTCCTTTCCTTTTCTCTCTTTCTTTCTTTCTTTCTTTCAGATTTTATTTGGGGGCACCTGGGTGGCTCAGTCAGTTAAGCATCTGCCTTTGGCTCAGGTCCTAACCTCAGGATGGTGAGATTGAGCCCCTTGCTAGCTCCATGCTGGACATGGAGCCTGCTTAAGATTCTCTCTGTCCCTCTGCCTCCTCTCCTACTCTCTCTGAAAAAGACAAAATAAAACCTACTTCAAAAACACAAAACTCATTTGGGACCCTACCAAGCAATATGCTTTTTTTTTTTTTTTTTTTTTGCTACCCATAATCTACTAAATCCCCTTGAAGACAGGCCAGCTAGAGCCACTCCAGACAGAGGCCAGCCCCAGGAATGTTTGTCTTGGGTATTTATGGGCTTGCCTTTTCCTGCTAGGCTTCCATGCCTTTTGGTTTTAGTTCCTGGTTATCCTATGTTTCCTTGACTCACCAGCTATATATAGCACTTCCTTGGATCTTCACCCCAACCTCGAAGCTGTTGAGGCTTTTCCATCCTTGACTGTAAGTACTAAGAGTTGATAGTATGAACAACAGTAGAATCCATTCACTTGTGGACTTCCTGTACTGTAAGTAAATTATTATTATTTTTTAAAAGATTTTAGTTATTTATTTGACAGAGAGAAATCACAAGTAGACAGAGAGGCAGGCAGAGAGAGAGAGGGAAGCAGGCTCCCTGCCGAGCAGAGAGCCCGATGTGGGACTCGATCCCAGGACTCTGAGATCATGACCTGAGCCAAAGGCAGCGGCTTAACCCACCGAGCCACCCAGGTGCCCTGTAAGTAAATTATTAACAGTGATGGAGAATTAGGTGAAATGATCATAAGAAAAGTATTCATGCAATGGAACATTACTCGGCCATCAAAAAAGAATGAAACCTTGCCATTTGCAATGATGTGGATGGAACTAGAGGGTATTATGCTAAGTGAAATAAGTCAGTCAGAGAAAGGCAAATATCATATGATTTCACTCTTATGTGGAATTTAAGAAACAAACCAGATGAACATAGGGGAAGGGAAGGAAACATAAAATAAGACAGAATCAGAGAGGGAGACAGAGTTAAGAGACTCTTAACTATAGAGAACAAGCAGGGTTGCTGGAGGGAAGGTGGGCAAGTGGCTGGGGTAACTGGGTGATGGGCATTAAGGAGGGCACTTAATGTAATGACCTCTGGGTGTTCTTTCCAGCCAATGAATCACTAAACTCAATCCTGAAACTAATAATACACTATGTTAATTAATTGCTTTTAAATAAAATTATTCGTTCATTAATTGACCTCAGTTCCTTCATAGGACTTGAATAAGGATATTGGCACCAGTATAAATTGCTAGATAAATCAGAATGAAAAGCTACGTGTCAGTACCATTTCAACAGGCCCCGAACAACCACACTAAAACGGAACATATGAGAAAAGCCAATGACTTAATACATAGATTTTTCTCTGTCCACATCTCCATTTGGCTTTCTGATAACCACAGGGTTAGTTATACACTATGTATTTTTCATTTATTAGTTGTTTTTTTTTAAGCAGTGAACCGGAAATCTGACACATGCACTGATTTGTATCACTTTGTCATGTCACTTTGTCATGTCTTTCTAAATTCAGCACCTTTCAGAAGAGGAGAAAATTGCTTGGAAATTGATATTTCATCGATATTTAATAATACCTACTAAACTCGTATTTCAGAATACAACCAAGCCTCACTAGTGTCTAGGGGGATGTATATAGTTTTTATTACCCTATGATATTTTTGATCCCCAAATGGTTTTCAGCTCCTTGAAGCCACTCTACATCCCTCCGTGCCTGCTTGTCTTCCCCACTTCTGTTTTCCGTGATCCCTGACCAGTTGTGGGCTTGTTCCCTCCCATCCAAGTCCCAACATGGCCCCAAGAAGATGGCACCCATTATATCCTATCAGGCTGGAAGTGCCTGCCTCAGGCGCTGGAAGCCATCGTGGACTGCCTTGTGTCCAATGGCCGAATATCTAGGATGAACAGACCCATAGCTTAGCAATACTACCTCTCTTGCCCCTCTTGTCCAAGGCTTTTCTGTCTAGATTCACTGTGACAGTTAGAAATTTCCTCTGGAATCTTGTCACTTTCCCCAACCAGTCTCCTTCCACCTTCCCCGGGGCTCTTCTGCCAAGATCAGGGCACAGAAATCCTTCCTTGGAAATCACCCCTTTATTCCTGGTCTCCTCAGCAGCTCGTCCAGCCACCAAATATGGGGACTCTTCTCTAGTCTGCGGGCCAAGGGCAGAGAGCAAAAGGCACATTAATTCTCAGGTAGAGTTCTCCTGGATCTGCTGTCTATACCCCAGCTCCTTCTATAACACCCAGACCCAGGGAAAAGCCAAGGCCAAGGCCCAAATCTTTAATTATCCTTTCTTTCTGCTGAGTCATCCCTTCCCTGAGCACTAGGGAAGGGGTTTGGCTGTTACTTCAAATGTTCTACACTCTCACGCCCAGGATCAGCCCTGAGTCTGTCATGCCTCATCTGCAGTTAAACCCCAGATAATGATCTAATCTCCACCTGACCCTATAATCATGTCTTCTTCAGGCATCCTAAGGTGGTGTCTGGCTTTAGAAAGTTCAACGTAACTTATTTCTGGGTTTATGTGTTATCTTGGGTTGTCTTTGTGCCGTGGCCTTCTACTCACTCAGCAAGTGAGGTTTGCATTTGCTGCTCTTCACTGAGGGAAACCCAAGAGGGTGCCAGTGAAAAAACATACCTCGGACCCAAGACATCTCCTGGAACTTGCTACCCCATGAGTCAGTTGGCCCATCCTGTCATACGGAACAGGTTGCTAAGAACTCTGTGACTTGGTTTTGTTGCTGCAGACTTTTTGTGACATTGGCTTCCTTTCTTCGTGACAGTTATGTTGCGAGAGTAGGAAGATACGTGCTTCCCACACCAGTAAAACAACAGTTAAGATACCCTCAAACTTTTACACATCTATCCTGAGTCTCAGCTTCAGGGAAAATAATCCTCAAATGCTGTACAAATATAAAGGGGGGAGAGAAACTGCTTCTTAATATTCTAGAAAATGCCTATGTTTCCATGAGTTCCAAAATTCCATCCCCTAGTACTTTCATTTTGACTGGATTTTCTGCTTTTTGCTCCCCACACGTATCTTGATTCTATCAACAAGGGAGGCACGCCTACAGAGGAGCAAAGGTGTGTTCAGCCGTGTGTGATCTAAGACTTTGAAAGGCATCTCTTGGGAAGAGCGAGGGCTCTGCCTCAGTGGTCTTGGCGAAGGAGGCAGATGGGTCTGAAACCATAGGAGCTTTGCAGCCAAGCTAGGGCACTCTCTGGGCTTGAGTGACCCCTGCAACCTCGACCAACAGGCTGGGCGCGGAGTCAGCTCCTCCCTCAGCCCTGTCCTCACACCTTTTATTTTTTGCCCCGCCTCCTATATGCCGTAGCAACACCAGAACCTGATGGGGTTTCTCTCCTTGTCAGCATTACTTACCTGAAAGAATATTGCCCTAACACCCTGTTCAACGAAGACGATGCTCTCTGAGGAATACACTTGCAATCCCCCGGACTCCTCTCCTACCGGTCCATGCCTCTTTTCCTAATTTCCTTATCACATTCACTTCCGTCCTTTCCAGAAGTCTCTACTGTTGATGTCCTTCAGGATGCCCCAAGCCAGGCTCTGTGAGCAAGTCAATTAGACCTCTCGATATGCTTTGCTAGTTTTGGACATTCTCCTTAGACTCTTAGCCCCTTTTTACATGCCACCCCCCAACTCCGACTCATGATCTCCCTTGTTTTCCACTCAGATTCCTGAGGCCGTCAGCTATTTGTTTTTTATGGGGGGGGTACGTACGAGGGCTCATGCCCACACCCAGCGGAGACACACATCTTTATGAACCATGATCTTAATTTCCTGCCCCTCCCCACCCCCTGTAGGATGGGACTGGGGTCTCCTTTAGACAGAAAATCACTTCTTGTCACTTATTTTTTTTCTTGTTGATTTTTAAAAATTGAAGTATAGTTGACATACAATAGATTAGTTCCCGGTGTACAACACAGTGATTTGACAATTCTATATATTACACAACGCTCTGTGTAATTACGTCTGTCACCATCACGACGTTATCACACTATTACTGACTGCATTTCCCATGTGGTACTTTTCATCCCTATGACTTATTTATTTTATAACTGGAAGTTTGTACCTCCTAATCCCCTTTACCAATTTTGCTCACCCGCCCCTCCTCTGGCAACCACCAGTTTGTTCTCTGTATTTACGAGTCTGCGTCTATCTTTTTGTTTATTTGTCTTTTAGATTCCACATATAAGTGAAATCATATGGTATTTGTTTTTCCTAGTCTGAATGATCACTTCTTGGAACTTCAGAAAACTTTCCCTTCTTTTTTTTTTTAAGATATTTATTTCATTTATTTTTTTAAGTAATCTCTACACCCAACGTGGGGCTCAAACTTACAACCCCAAGATCAAGAGTCACATGCTCTACAGACCTAGCCAGTCAGGCACCCTTCAAGGCTTTTCTTTCCTTTTTTTTTTTTAAAGAACAATCTGAGGGTTTTGAAGGGGCGGGGGGGGTGTGGGAAGTTGGGGGATCCAGGTGGTAGGTATTATGGAGGGCACCTACTGCATGGAGCACTGGGTGTGGTGCAAAAAACAATGAATTCTGTTACGCTGAAAAGAAATTAAAAAAAAAAAGACTCTATTTATTTATTTGACAGAGATCACAAGCAGGCAGTGAGGCAGGCAGAGAGAGAGAGGAAGGGAAGCAGGTTCCCCACTAAGCAGAGAGCCCGACGTGGGGCTCCATCCCAGCCGAAAGCAGAAGCTTTAACCCACTGAGCCACCCAGGTGCCCCACCTCAAGGCTTTTCTTAATCCAGGCCGACACGGTAGCCCCATTGCCGGGCTGTCCCTCTCCAGCCTCCAGCTGTTTTTCTGGAGATGATTTAGCATGCTTCTCACCGCTGCCCTGTCCTTCATCCCCCTGGGATTTCACTGGGCCGGTGGCCTCCTGGGTAGACGTGCCCACCTGCTATCGCTGGTCCAGACAAGTTTCTCAAGATGAACCTGGAGACAAAAAGATGACCTTGTACCATGTTTTTATTCACCACTGGAGGAAAGCAAGTGTCGCAAAAATAAAGAACATCTGCATTATTCCCATCACCTAATTTATCTGTATTTCCACCCTCATCTGTGAAATAAAGGGTTCAGTGAAGTAAAATCAACATAGCTTTGGGAACTCTCACAAGCACAGACAAAATAAACATTGTTACTTGAAAATATATTTTGACATATTTTGTATTCTCTCCTTACCGATTCTAGCTGGGGCGGGAGGGGGAAGATTGACAGTTGTTATAAATCAGGCTTTCCACGAATGCAGTCGCATATTTTCAACACAGGGACTTTGTAGGCTTATAGGATTTTAGAGACTGAAACTGTTCCTATTAGTTATATCTATTGCAGCCTAACAGATGATCTCAAACCAACAAATATTTATTATTTATTATCTCACGGTTCCTGAGGTTTAGGAGTCCAGGCTTGTTTGCAGAATGAATCTGGCTTGGGTTCTTTCAAGTGATTGCCGTGGAGCTGTGGGCCAGGCTGCAGTCATCTTCAGGATTGGCCGGGCTGGCGAATCCATTTCCGAGCTCACTCCCAAGCTGTTGGCAGCCCTTTGTTCCTTGAAGGCTGTTGGCCCGACACTTCCATTCCCCACTACAGGCCTCTCCGAAGGCTGCTCATGCCATGGCTTTTGACCTTGCCCAGAGTAGGTGATCCAAAGGAAAAAGTGACTTAAACTCAAGGGTCATGCCAGCTCTCCCTGGCAGAGTCAGGGAGTGAATAACAGAAAGAAGGATCGTTGCGAGCCTTCGTGGGGACTGGATACAGCAGAACCTTAGAGATAACGTAGTCCAACTCCCTCAATAACAGCCAAGGAAGCTGGGGTCCAGAGACACCAAGTAAGTTGGCCGAGACCGTACCATTCGTGAATACCCAAACCAGGACTTGAACCTGGACTTTCCATATTTCAGGACATTTCAGTTTAGCAACGACTTTTTAACTATTTGGTGATTACCAAAAGCAAGGACTGGACAAGGCAGTATGGAGATTCTGCGGTGAAAATTATACTCACTATCCCTGCCCACGAGGTCATAGGAATGGGGAGGAGTGGGATATGCTGAATGGGATTATCTGGGAGATTGGAGAACATTTCCTCCAAGTTACCAATGAAGACCCTAGAGTTCAAGGGAAGACCTTCAGTCACAGGCAGCATCAGGGAAGGCTCGGCGGATATAGTGACATTTGAGTTGGGCCTAAAAGTAATCATGGAATTAGGCCAACAGGCACAGATGAGATGGGGCTGGGCTGAGAGTCCATGCTTTGACCCTGATGTCTCCAAACCTAACTGCATGAGGTTCAAGCACAGCAGTATTAGTCACAGGCCCAAGCTCTGAATCACTTTCTTGGCTACTGATGACTAAAATTTGGGGCTGTCCAGAAGGAGGACTCTGGTGGCTTCCCTGAGAGTGCTACTCGTCTTAGCTGCCACCACTGTTTTTACAGTGGAGCTCATACTCTGATCAAGAAATCAAAGGAGTTACCTGACCATATCTATGTTATCAAACAGTCCATAAAGCCTGGGGAGAACATGTTAAGTACAATTGGTGAGTCAACGTCCGTTCGTTTTGGAGAACCATCTTCACCCACTGATTTACCTGTCTGTGAGTTGGTCTTTGAGATTTACCCCTGAGCAGCTGGTGAGAGGTTAGAAAGCGTGGGCCAGGGATCAGGGCTGCATTTCCCTGAAGAGCAGGGAGACAGGGAGATGACTAGTGGAGGTCCGTTACGGAATGTTTCATACCTGATCCATTAGCCATCGCATTTAGATGTTACAGATCAAATCTGTCAAGGTTGCAGATTAAAACTACAGCTGGCATCATTTAGATGAGTTTCGGAGTTATTGTTAACACCCCATCAGTGAGTCAGCATATTAAATTTGTAGATCCAAACCAGCATCTAATAAAGATGAAAGTATTGGAAGGGTAAGTAAGGTTTTGTAGAACTTGTGTTTCAGTTACCTGCATGTGTGTCCAGTGTAAACCATATTTCCTTTCCGTTGTGATCACCAACAAAGCAGTCTGAAGTCCACTGATGGAGAATAATTTTGCTCACCATGAGAGGAGGGAGAGACAGCCAGCTCCAACAGATCACGTTGGATCCTCTGCTAAAAACCAGCAGAGTCCATTACAGAAACATACCACAGTGAAAAGAGACATGATGTTAGGCAGATGTGAATGCAAACATGGAAAGACTTACCAGTTATGTGTTTATTTAAAAATATTTTAGAAACAGATAATTGATGTTTCTAGTGGGTGACATTGTTCCATATATCAGCCTTTTTTAAAAAAATCAACTTTATTGAGGTGTGCTTGATAATACAGTAAAACTTACTCATTTGAACTGTGTAGTTCAAGGGGTGCCTGGGTGGCTCAGTCGTTAAGTGTCTGCCCTCGACTCAGGTCACGGTCCCAGGGTCCTGGGATCGAGCCCCACATTGGGCTCCCTGCTCAGCAGGAAGCCTGCTTTCCCTCTCCTACTCCCCTTGCTCATGTTCCTGCTCTCACTGTCTCTCTCTCTCTGTCAAATAAATAAATAAAATCTTAAAAAAACAAACAAAAAACCCCCCAATGAACTGTGTAGTTCAAGGAATTTTCACAAATGTTTGCAGTGGTGTTACCACCACCAGTGTCAAGGTATGGAATAGTTCTGCTATCCCTGAGAAGTTCTCTTATTTCTCTCTTTTCAGTTAAACCCCTTCTAGCACCTTTGCTTCTGGTGTGCGGCAAGGAAGCCAAGGTATCTAGAGTAGAAGCACAAGGGAGGCCAGATCAACATGTACCAGGGATCTATGTTTTTGTAGGTCATAGGAGGTCAAGCCAAGGATTTGGGATTTAGTCTGAGTGAAATGGGGAGGTATGGGAGGGTTTTGAGCAGAAGAGTGTTCTGACTTAGGTTTTAAAGAGAATACAGAGAAATCACATGTACACTAGGATTGAACAAATAAGTTAATATACTATAGATAATAACAGCTAGGCTTCTCACTGTCAGAGAAGGGAGTTACAAATAAGGAAAGAGGGAAGGAAGGCTGTAATGGATACTGTGGGTTGGAATTGGGGGCATCAGTATGGACTCATATTTGTGGACAGCTAGCTAGCTAGCTAGATGACAGAAAAATATAGATATATGTGAACACATGGTGTGTGTGTGTGTGTGTGTTTTGCCATTTTAACAATATTAAACCTTCTAATCAATCCATGAACATGGGATGTCTTTCCACTTTCTTGGATCATTTTTAACTTCTTTCAGTAATGTTTTGTAGGGGCGCCTGGGTGGCTCAGTGTGTTAAAGTCTCTGCCTTTGGCTCGGGTCATGGTCCCAGGGTCCTGGGATCGAGCCCTGCATCGGGCTCTCTGCTCCGCAGGGAGCCTGCTTCCTCCTCTCTCTCTGCCTGCGTCTTCTGCCTAGTTTCTCTCTGTCAAATAAATAAAATTAAAAAAATTATAAAAAAAGATAATGTTTTGTAATTTTCAGAGTTCAAGTTTTGTACTTCTTTTGTTAACTTTATCTCTATGTGTTTGTTTGTTTGTTTTAAAGTTTGGTGTGTGTGTGTGTGTGTATTTTGTTTTGTTTTTGGTACCATTGCAAATGGAATTTTTTCTTAATTTCATTTTAGGATTGTTCCCTGCTAGTGGGTAAGAATATTGATAGTTGCCATCATGGTGAGACGGCTAAGAACTCGATGAATTGGGATGGGTTTCAGGCAGAAGGGGAGGCACTAGCTGGTGCAATATTGTGGGCTTTTGAGAGGGCTGGAGGAAACGTTAACTAGAGGGACTGTGGGATCCAGTGATTTGCTAAGTGCCACCGAGTCAGCGAGAGAGGAAATGTCCATCTCAAATCTATTGCTCAGGGATTTGAAGCCAAGTGTGAGAATCAGAGCACCTAGTTGCTTGTTCTGCAGATGGAAGGAAAGATGAGGCACAGTAAGTGTGCATAGAGGAGACAATACTTCTGAGAAGCCTGGAACGTTTCCTATATTGAAGTCAGGGTCCTGATGGGGGAGGAGTGGGACTCAGAGATTTGGGATGGAAGTACCTGGGTACCACAGGTAAGCACCTCTGGCCTGCATATTCCCCAGCACCCATGAAGTGATTCACTCCCACTGCTGGAGTATAAAGCCCCCTCCTGTCTCCTATAAGAAGATGATGCAGAGGTCACACATGAGGCAGGTGCCCTCGAGGACGATGCTTGCTCTTGGGGTTGACCACCACCTCCCTCCTGGCCCCCAGACTGACATGCAGGGAGAAACATCAGCATACATGACAGGGAAGGTGCTGAGCCTGCGTAGGAAGGGAAGGAGCTCTACCCCAGAGCTGCTACAGGCCCCGGCTGCCAGCAGGGATGAGCAGGGTGCTGGGTCTGGACCTGCTAGAAAGCTGGGTCCAGGGAAATTTATTGGGGTGGGGGTACCGTCCTGCCACAGGGGCCCTGGGTGACTGTGCCAGCGTTCTGCTGGGCTGGCCCACTTTAAATGAAGTAGAGATGGCAGGAGGATGGGGGCAAACTCAGGGAAACAGATAGCACGAAGATAGCAGAAGTGGGCCCAAGACCAGAAACCTACCAGGCTAGCCATGTTCCATGGAGGCTGTGTGCAAAGTCCATCTACCAAAGTAGAAAAGCACATGTGGCAGGGCGTAAGGAGCTGAGAAGCTCCTTGGTGGTCATGTCCTGCAGGAGGACAGATAAATGGTAGGAAAGGATATAAAACTGGCTTCTCTGGTGGGGACGCTAATGAAGCCACGGTGCTCAAACTTCAGCATGCATTAAAGTCAACCGGAGGGCGTGTCAAAATACAGAGAGGGTCCGTAGGTCCAGGTTTGGGGCTGGAGAATGTACATTTCTAGAATGTTCCTAGGCGATGCTGCGGGTGCTCATCCCGGCACCACTGACACACTCTGGACACAGGCCTAAGCGGAGGGCAGGTGGCAGCCTTGTAGTCTTGCTGAACAACCATCAAGGAGAGGAAGCTCACACTTACAGGGGCACTGGGGAAGCATCAGACACAAGAGGGGTGCCATTACGGTAACAAGCTGCAATGCTGGGGTGGCAATCGGGGGTAGGGGAGATGACTTAAGGGATCTACAGAGATGATTCATAGAACATCGTGTTCCTAGGGGAAAGATAAATGGGGCTGCTGACAGAAACATCACTAATAAATATAGAATCCTAACCACCCTTATGCCAAGTCATCAGTCAATTTTCTTATGGTAAGTCACGGCCCCATATCCAGTCCTGAGTCAGCTCTCAGACCCAGAACCTATCCGGCAAAGGTAAGACCTGGCAAACTCCAGGGCAAATAAATCCAGTTGTGTTCCTCCGGGCCTTCTCTCAAGGGATGAGAGCCATTCGTCCTGGAGAAAGGGGAATACCACCTCTTTCCAAAGTGGTTGAGTACCCACAGCCAGCTCCCAATTACCACGGATACTCAGGGACCCCAAGCACCCTTATGGCTCTCCTGTTCGAGTACGGACCTCTGCAGATCATACCATGAACAGAGCCCTGACTCTAGACACAGCAGAAGAACAGTCCGAGATGAAGTTATACATTTGAAGGTCACTGGCACGTGGCTGGTATTTAGTCACAAGATTGGATTAGAGCGTTGAGAGGGAGACAGAGAGAAGCCTTGCTGAGCAACCATTAAGGGGAGGAAGTTCACACTTACAGGGGCACTGAGGAAAGACAATATCCTTCACCAAGCCTCTGCATTCCCCCTACACCCTCAGTCCATGAGCAACAGGGCTGTGTCTCCCTCTGCTCTGCGTCCCCAGGGTCCAACACAGGAAGGGGACTTTAGTAAACTAGCTTTTGAATAATCCGATCACGGCCACCCCTAGCGAACTCCACGGAAAGTGTGTTTGCAAGGGCAGTGATAGCAAACGTGCTGTTCCTCTTTGAGGGTAGATCCTTCTTTTTTTAGTTCTTAGGATGAAATGTGAGTCTTGTTTCTCTCGGGAAGATTAACTAGGGGAGATCTTTTTGCCATCTGGGGCCCTTCCCAATTTCATTTGTAATGTATATGACATGACTTTCCAAATTAAGAGAGGGAAGTTATGCAGGTTAAGTTACTGCGCATTTTTTTCATCTGACAAATGCTATTTTTGCCCCTTTTAAAAAGGCAGCCTATACGTATCCCCAATAAACACCTGCTGTTCTCCTATGAAACAGGGACAAACAAATGATCTGCCCTCTTGAAATAGCCAGAGAGCCGTGACCCAGTGGGGAAACACTCTGTGCTCCAGGCAAGAGTGGCTGCATGCAAATTCTTTTTTGAATGGAGTAGGGCAAAAGACTCCGAGTCCTTTAGTTGCTGTAGCAATCCTGTGCGGGAAGAGTTATCCTCACCTTACAAACGAAGAAATGGAGTCTGGAAGGTTCAAAGACTGGGCTGTGACTGCTCTCCTGCCCCTGTGGACTCTGCTGTGCTGTGCGTCCCCTGCACTGGACTCCTGGGTCCGGGGCATCTCTTCCCGGCTTTCCTGAGACACACCCTTGGCTATGAACTTCTGTGTCATTCCTGGCTTGCAGGACTTGGCCCAGAAGGATGACCAATATTTTCTGGGTGATGTGCGACAAGCGTCCCCCAGTATCTATAACAGGCAGTCTAGTGGAAATGGGTAGGGGCAGGGAGGGCTCAAATCCTGCTAGTTTTTACTTGCATGGCTTTGGGCAAAGCGGAAGGCTCTGTGGCTTGGTTTCCTCATCATTAAAACAGAGTCGCTAGTACCTACTTCCTTAGGTTACTATACTGCTGAAATGCCAGGACTGTGCCTGGCATATGGTAAGGGCTAATGCAAGGACTAATTCGTCCAACCCAGAGGCTCTCCACGTGTTATTCTGTCTTTGCTGTGACATGGATAAGGAAGTCGGTGGTGGTGCCCAAGTTCATGCTGGTAGTAAGAGCCAGAACATGAAGAAACTCAGTCTACTCTACACCCTTGTACCCAGCCCAGCCCCACTGCACTTGCCCCGCCCCACGTGCTTCATTTGCTACCTAACCAAACCTGCAGGGTGGCAAGCGTGCCTCCCAGACCAAACTTGGGTGTGCAGGAAGTAACAACAGCAGAAATGTATATTTGTTTTCCCCTATATTTCAACTTGATTTCTATTTAGGACCCTGATTCTCACCAGGGTGATGAAAATTCAACCTCTATCAGTTCAAGGTTCTATCCTCCTTCCTTGGGGCTGCACTAGAATTGCTGAGGACTTACCCAGTGCCAAGGCACTGAGGTTGGGTCCTCTCTGTTCCTTGTGTCACCTGTCTGTGCTGATATCCAGCAGTTTTCCTCTCCACTCCATAGAGCCCTTGGTCTTCATCCACATAGGCGGAAGCCGGCACAGTGGGCTGCCATGGACAGCTGAGTGGGTTGTGCACTTGCAAAAACATACTTGGATGATGGGTGGGTGGAACCGAAATCCGGTCCATTCTGTGCTTCCTAAGTTGTGGATGTAAGTGCGGGACTGCTTCTACCCTACGGAGGGGATATGTTTTCTTTGCACCAAAGGACTCTTCACTGGTCCGGCCATATGCTTCTGACTCTTTCACCCACCTCTTTCGAATTTGTACAAAAGGCATCTTCAAGCTGGTTGTGGCCCTGCTGGAGTCATCCCTTCTCTGTCTGAATGGCTCCTTCAGGTCCTCTGACATTTCTGAGTGGTGCTTTGGCTCTTGGCCTCACTCATGCTGGGGGTGGGTGTCTCCAAAAGGCTTTCCTATACATGATGGCAGCCCTTCCTCTCAGGCCTGCCATCCCCCCAGAGGTGCACCTGGGGAGTTGGGCACAAGGTCCCTACTCTTGGAGCTCACAATGTAGTGGAGTTTTGCTGTCTCCCGGGGGCTCTGCCCAGAAGGGGGTATAAGGCTCCCCTCTCTAGAAGCTCTCAAGGAAGTACTGTTCTTTCGCCAACTCCTCTCTATCGCTCCTCCCCATCCCCACCTTGGAGGAAAATTTCTTGTCTCCTGGGAACCCCAACTTCCCTCAGCCTCCAGTTCTGCCATTCCTTAGGATTTCCTTCCTGGTTGTGGTCTGGTCAGGAGTTCTCTTCAAGCCTTTAAAGTTCGCCAGGAAGACATTTCTGGTTTGACTTTCTGCCTCCCCTCGGGCAATGGATTAGGAGTGGGATGAACTATTTTTAGGAAATCCATTAACCCTCCTTCCCCAATTATCCCACCTTGCTTGGGAGGCCCACGGGGCCCGGGGCGCTATTCCAGTCCTCCAAGTAGAGAAAAGGACTGCTACTCCCACTTCCCAAGCCCTACGCAAGCCCTCCCCCCCCTCCCCCCGTTTCTAGGGCCTTCCATGAAATTCTGCTTCGGTGTCCTCGCTGACTCGGGTCCACAGCGCCCCTTAACACAGACTGTAGGAGGGGACCTTTGCCTGAAGGGGCGCTGGAGCCCTTTCTAGGCTCTCCGGCCTCACGCAGCGCCCCCTGCTGGGATATTAGGGAAGTTGCCGCTCTCCTTCAAGGCGCGCGGTAAATCGTAATTTTGTTTTCAACAGCGGCTGCGTTCAACAACTGGCTCATAAAATTCCTGAAAATTTAACATTTGGCTCTCACAAGCCGGTTGGAGCTGGCCCCAGCACACCACTGAGGCCCCGGTGACTTCTGGTTCCACAATGAGAGGCACCTGCAGGAGATGCAGGAGAAAAGCCGGTTTAGGCTTTTCTTTATCTGCTCCCTCTGCTCGGTTGTGCATCTCCTGCTCTTCTAGCGGCTCCCTTTCCAGAACTCCAGGCTCCTCCAGGTTCAGCCAACATCCTTCCCTCCTTCTACCCCTGGAGTGCTAATGGCTTTTTGACTTCTAGTTCTTGCTAATTCCTGACACATCTGCATCTCACCTACCCCTTTGTAAATAGTCTTCTCATTACATCCCATTAATCCTTCCCTTCCCTTTGCGTGCACTTCTGTTTCCTTGCCGGGATCCTGCCTGCTTAAGTTTGCTCCTGTGGTCACAACTTTTTAATATTTCTGTTCTCCACTTTGGGGACTTTATGTCCTCAGTCAAGTTGCACACCTTCTCTGAGCTACAGTTTTTTGAGAATTAAGTGTAATGCAGCAGGACATTATTTTGAGGATTAACCAGTGGTTCCCTTGCTTTTCTCTTGCTTTTTATTGCTGCCTTATACCTCTTTCCCAAAAGGGGCTGCTGTGTCCTATAGTAATCATTTCTCAAGGACAGAATTTAGAGCAGAAATTGGGGGAAAGTTTTGACTTTCAATATCTAAGAGATTTTGCCCGTGAGAATCGGGGCAAGGAAAACCTAATGAGTCAGAAGAAAGCATCCTGCTGGAAGATCCACCAGTCCCCAAGAAAGCCCTCCAACTCTGCCAGGCCAGGAGAGGCGGGCCAGCAGAACGGCTGCTAGCCTGGCAAGTTGAAGAATTGAAAATAAATGGCTGTCTCCTGGGTCCAGGGAACTGTGTGAACTTCAACTTCCTCACAGTCTCCTGGTCTCCCGGTTGTGGTCCAGGAAACATGCTCATTACTGGTGAGGCCCCCAGACAGGTCTCGGTGATGATATCATAGCAGCTGTGTGGTCTGACAAGAAAGGGCTGGGTGTGATGTAGGCCTGAGGGAAAGAGAGAAGGACAAACAATGACAGGGGTCCTGAGTCCCAGCCATATACCTCGGCCTCATCCCCTCTTCCCCTAACTTAGCCCTGGCAGAAAGGGGGAGGGATTCTAAATTGAAAGATATACACTTCTACCACATGCAGAATGGGGTCTGTGATAGGAGTTCTCTAGAAAAATGAAGGGCCACTTCTGCTTCATTGGTGTTGAAGACTCATGCCTGTCCCAAGGAGAGCCCTGAAGTTATCTCCGGGGAACTTCCCTGAACCAACTTGCTGACTAGCCCACCTTTCCACGCCACCTGCAAAATAGATGCCATCAGAGGGGCCTCCCCTAAGCACTTCTGTCCCCACCAGTCCAGGGGTCCCCCCACCAAGGGCCAGGCATGTGTGTTCTCATGTCCCTCAGTGCCACCAGTACTGGTTAATTGCTATTCGTAACTTGAATGACTGTCATGAAAACTATTGAAAAGCTAAAGCAGGCAAAAGAGAGCTGTGGTTTCTGGGGCAGTTAAGTTGAGGCACGATGTTGGGAAAAAGAGCTCTCACATGAGGCGTAGCAGTGATAACTGTAAAAGTTTGGGGAGGTATGAGATGTCTTGGAAAATTCTGCAATCAGAGCACTTCACAATCTCTTTTAGTTCTCATTCGGAAAGAAAGAAACTGATATTGGAAAGTGTAGACTATGTCCTTTACGGGTAGTTTGTATAAGGCAGGCATGGAACTCGAGTCAACCCATATCAGAAGAAAAGTCTTAGCTGTACACTGAAACTGGCAAATGAATATGTGT
This sequence comes from Neogale vison, assembly GCF_020171115.1. Taxonomy (NCBI): domain Eukaryota; kingdom Metazoa; phylum Chordata; class Mammalia; order Carnivora; family Mustelidae; genus Neogale; species Neogale vison. Next base: position 135,580,856 of record NC_058103.1, on the reverse strand, counting down.
TTATGTATTAACATAGACTATTTAATGTGCGTCTATGTATGTGTGTGTATATGTGTGTATACTAGATTTATAGGTGTATATTATATGTATAAATATGATTTTTTAGGTGATGTGTTAGGTAATTTTTTTTTAGTTTCTTTTCAGTGTTCCAGAATTTGTATATACATAATTTTTAAAAATAGGAAGGCCTTGGATACTCAGGATCGCGGATGAGAAGTCTCCCATAAGCGACCAGCTCTATCTCACTTAGTGGAGGCTTCTGTTTCTGTCCATCAGCGCCAGGACGCTCAGGTGCTCCAGGTGCGTTTGTCCTGCAGCAACTGGGACCTGTCCCTGGCATCCGTTCTCCGATCCCTGCTCAGCGATCCCGCCGCGCGCCCCAGCTGTTATCGCACTGCCGGGAGCCCGCGCGGCCGCTGTCATTCCGGCAGGGGGCGCCGTCCGGCCGCAGTGGCCGCGCCGGGCCGCGCTCTGATTGGTTGGAGGCGGTGGCCCGAGCCCACTCCCGCCCGCCCCGTCCGCTAAGTGCCGCGGCTCGCGGGCTCCTGCCCCAGTCTGCGGGCCTCCCGGACAGCTGCGGGGCGGGAGCGGCTCAGAAGAGGGGACAAGACCAGGGCAGGAGGGAACCGGCCGGCCGCCAGAGCCCCGTACGCCCAGCAAGATGCTGTCCTGGCGGCTGCACACGGGCCCCGAGAAGGCCGAGCTGCAGGAGCTCAACGCCCGGCTCTACGACTACGTGTGCCGGGTGCGGGAGCTGGAGCGCGAAAACTTGCTCCTGGAGGAGGAGCTGCGCGGCCGGCGCGGGCAGGAGGGCCTGTGGGCCGAGGGGCAGGCCCGCTTCGCCGAGGAGGCGCGCGGCTTGCGGCAGCAGCTGGACGAGCTGAGCTGGGCCACGGCGCTGGCCGAGGGCGAGCGCGATGCGCTGCGGCGCGAGCTGTGGGAGCTGCAGCGGCTGGGCGAGGAGGAGCGCGCCGCCCGCGGCCGCCTGGACGCCGAGCTGGGCGCCCAGCGGCGCGAGCTGCAGGAGGCGCTGGGCGCGCGCGCCGCCCTCGAGGCGCTGCTGGGCCGGCTGCAGGCCGAGCGCCGCGGCCTGGAAGCGGCCCACGAGCAGGACGTGCGGGAGCTGCGCGCGCGCGCCGCCCGCCTGACCATGAGCTACCGGGTCCGCGCCACCGGCCCCGCCGCGCCCCCGCAGCGCCTGCGGGAGGTGCACGACAGCTACGCGCTGCTGGTGGCCGAGTCGTGGCGGGACACCGTGCAGATGTACGAGGACGAGGTGCGCGAGCTGGAGGAGGCGCTGCGGCGCGGCCAGGAGAGCCGGCGCGAGGCCGAGGAGGAGACGCGGCTGTGCGCGCAGGAGGCGGAGGCGCTGCGGCGCGAGGCGCTGGAGTTGGGGCAGCTTCGCGCGCTGCTGGAGGAAGAGCTGCGGCGGGTGCAGGAGGAGTACGAGCTGCAGGCGGAGGAACGGCAGGTCCGTGCGCGGGGGACGGCCCCACCCCGGGCCCCTACCTGTGGTCAGGGTGGTGGGGAGTGGCGGGGGGCGGCGGGGCTGCCTGGACCCGTCGCATGCGCCCGGGGCGTGGCGCCGCCGGCGGGTGGGGGGCCGGGCCAGAGGGCGTTCCACCCGCCCTGGGCAACTTAGCGCTGAAGAGGCGTCCCTCGCTCTGCGTCGGAAGAGGAGCGCGGTTTGTGGATCAGCTAGTGCCGGGTGGCGGGTCCCGGTGGAGAATTCCGTCCCTGTCATCTTGTTAGGTTGTCAGTTTCTTTCGATCTTGCCTTGAGCGGGTGCAAACTGACAAAAGACCCAGGACCCAGCCAGCCCTAGGCTCCCTTTCAACTTCCCGTGCTTCGCAGACCTAATTCACATAAAAGTCCAGCAAGAAGCCCCCTGACTTCCAGAAACGACTTCAGAAGCGACAGCTCTGTTCCTTCTGGGCTAGGTCTCTGTGTTGGGAGGTGTCTCGGCAATGTCAAGTCCCGACCGGCAGCTGTTCAAAATGACAGCCCCTTGGCGGTAGGGCACCCTTGGGGAAAACTTAAATCATCGGGTAAAACGGTTATTTTGCCAGAGTGATTTCCCAGTAGGAGGCGGCCGGTTTGGCTCTCTGGGCCCTGCCTTGTGCGTCCTGCCGCCTTCATGCAGGCAAGAGGTCCTTCGGGTATGTTTTTCTCGAAGTCTCCCCAGCAGACATCAGATCTCTGGGTAGTGGAAAAGTTGTGGAAAGGGGCTGCTCCCTGTGGCAGGATGTGATATAAACAGTTACTATTTCAGAGAAGCAAAGCCCCAATGGACACTGAGGGGGGTGACACCTGTGCAGGTTATTGTCCCAGTTGGGTACTAAGATGGGACCTGGTCCTGCCTCCCGAAGGCCAGAATTGAAAATATCCCCAAATCATACCATCAGTAGTTCTCAGGACAACAGTTTAAAACAACACCCACAAAAATTCAGAAGTATTTTAAGGGGATAATTTGTAGCTTGGGGTTAAAGATTTGTGGTAGAGGGATTGTGTGTGTGTGTGTGTGTGTGTGTGTTTAAATGCAGGAGTAAAGGGAACACAGAGGACTGTGGGGATGGGACAGGTGTCCACAAAGAATCAGTGAATATCTATCGACTGCTCCTAGGTCTTGAGCACTGCCTTGGGTTTTCAGTATTCAAAAAGCTGGCGTCTAGATGGGAAATCCTATAAAGCAGTGCAATAGGAAATTGTTTGGAATGTAATCTTGTGGAATGTGGGTTTTGCTGGGCCTCTGCCTCATAGTTTTCAAAAGCATTCTCCTCACCATTCCCTTGCAGTGGGAGCTCCTTGGCTCATTTCTGCTTGGGATACGCAGTCTGAATCGGGGAGGGGCCCACCTGTGAAGTGCCTTCTCCGGGATCCCGGGGTGGGGGTGTGTGTGTGTAACTAGACTCAGCAGGCTGTCTGGTGATTCCTCTCTCATTGGAATTTGAATCTTTGCCCTAAAAGTAGGGAGCAAGGAATGTCAATGGGACTTTGTTGTTGTTTTTTTTCCACTTCCAATCTGCATGTTTCATCGCCCTGAATATGCCCTTATCCATAGCTCAGATCTTTCCCCAGTTAGCTTTAAAGCCAGTGAATTTCAAATTGCATCTTTAAGATTCAACACCAAACCATTAGCATTTTTTTCCCCGAAGATTTTATTTACTTATCTGACCTAGAGAGAGAGAGAGAGAGAGGGAATACAAGCAGGGGAAGTGGGAGACGGAGAAGCAGCCCGATGCAAGGCTCAGTCCCAGGGCCCCAGGATCATGACCTGAGCTGAAGAGCAGATGTTAACGACTGAGCCACCCACGCGTTCCCCATCAGTATTTTTTTTTTAAGATTTTTTTAAATTTATTCACTTGACAGACAGAAATCACAAGTAGATGGAGAGGCAAGCAGAGAGAGAGAGAGGGAAGCAGGCTCCCCGCCGAGCAGAGAGACTCGATCCCAGGACCCCGAGATCATGACCTGAGCCGAAGGCAGCGGCTTAACCCACTGAGCCACCCAGGCGCCCAGTATTTTTTTTTTAAAGGGTAAAAATACTAGGGATTTTGTTAAAGAGTATCTGTGATTTAACCCCAAGCCCTCGATTTTTTCACATTCTATAGAAGATCGGTCTGGGGAGACTGAAAACATCATAAAACCGGGTTTAACTAATCTACTGTAATCTACTGTAGTGAATGTTTCATTACTAAGAGTTTTTATCAAGTGCTTCTGGCATGCCAGATACCCCAGGAACCAGGCCCTTGATATCTACCTATTCACTCTTAGTCCTCAGCCCGATCTTATGAGTAGATTCCAATAGGAGCCCCATTTCACAGATGATGAAACTGAGGCACATATGTTCTCTTCAGGTGCCAGTGTCTGAGCCACTAACCCCGGATCCAGCATTTCCTCTCTTCTCTGTTCCATCAAAGAGAAATGTTAAGCCAGCATTCTGTCTTCATAGAAGAATGGTAATTGTTCTTCCTAAGGGCTGTCCCAGAGGTGCCCATCAGCCCAAAACCTTAAAACACTTTCTGATCCTTCCATCCGGCTGTCAGAATAGTTTTCATGGCAGATGTGTTTCATTTACTTTTTGCCTATGCTGTGGTTTAGTGGGAACCCTCCCCTCCCCCACTCAGTGCCCACTATCTCCGTGCCTCGGGGCCTCTTCTGTGGCCCAAGAGAACGGGACACTGGCTGGAGCTCTCTTTCTGGGAAAAGCAGTTCTTCCCCGAAGGCCTGTGTATTGGGCCCCGCACCCCAGATCTGCCAGAGAGAATTTTGCTGAACTGACATCCAAGTCCCCAGCATTTTGTATACGGTTGTGATCACCTAAAGCCCGAGTAATTCACCCTGTCTCTCAGCTCATTGGAAGAAGCTTTGGACAAAAACTCGGAAAAAAAAAAAACAAAAAAAACCCCAAAAAACCTTGAAATTTTTGGTTGACGCCTCACCCCTCCGCCCCCCTTACCCCTATAAACGCTGAGATTTTTGCTTATGAGACTGAGCTCTTAGCCTTTTGAGGCTGACTAGAAAAGGCTTCCAAATCCCCAAAATGTGACCAAATGAGAAATTTCTTTTGACTGGAAGGGGGAGGGGTTAGCTGACCCACCTGGGCCTGAATTCTGGCTCTGCCCCCGTTTGTGTCTCTGTTCCCCCATTTGTGGAACAGCGGTAATAAAAACGGCTCACGGGGTGCCCACGTTGGGTTCATTCATTCATCCGACCACGACAGAGCACGTCGTGGACCGAGCCTGGGTCTTGAGTGCCGGGGATATAGCCTGAACAAAACAAAACAGAGAAGAAAGTCCCTCGCCTTTGAAGGTCTTGAGGTGGAAACAGCGCAGGGTGTCCTGGAGGTGGGTGTGGCCAGGCGGCGGGGGTTGCCAGGGAGGGAGTGGCCTCTACAAGGACCTGGGCTTTGGCTCTGAGCAGCATGGGTGATACTGAGGAGATGTGAATGGTGACCGGCTGTATCCGAATGTCCTTGCTCTGGGGCTTGTGTGGGACAAGAGTTGGGAGCAGGGAGAACTCTTTAGGAGACCTCTGTACTAATCAAGGCAGGAGGTGCTGGAGGTTTGGACCAGGGGCAGCCACGAGTTGCTGAGAGGAAGCTGTTCTCTGAGGTCAAAGCCCAGCAAGGCCTGCAGGTGGATTGGAGGCAGTGGAAGAGAGGGGGGACATCCCAAGTCGACTCTAGAACTTGTTGCCTGAACCACTGGGCTGGGGGGCGGGGGGAAGGAGTGCTTGTTGCTGAAGGGGGTTGGGAGCAGGAGATGTGGCCCATTTGGGTGGGAGATCAGCGTTCACTCTGAGATGCCTCTTAGATGTCAACCTCGTACGGAGAGATACCCTCCTGAGTCTGGAGTTGAGCATATTATCTGAACTAGAGCTTAAAAAAAAAAAAAAATATATATATATATATATATATATATATATATATATATATATAGTCTTCCATTAATGCTCGTTATTCCAAATGCATTTAGTTTTGATGTGTCAGGGAGGTCGTCCCAGTATCTAAATTCCCTCGAGCTCCACCAGTCAGGATTCTGAGTGACCGTGACATTCACAGGCTCTTCCTGTTTTGTCCGTGGGCCTAGCTCAGCTGAGAGCACCTCCCGCTGGGGGAGGAGAAGGAGTTTTCTTGGGACCTGCCCAGCAGTGCGCTGTCCCTGGTAGGGACCTCCATTGCATCATCACCCGTGATGCCAACCGGAAGTTCCCAAAATAGCAACTCAAAAAGGTGACCTCTCTCCCCAGCTTTTATACCGTTAGGTGGGGGACTGCTCTTGCTTGGTTAGAATCAGCAGTGCTGGGTGTCCTGCTCCAGCGCCTCTGGTCGGAAAACTTCTGGCAAAGTTGACGCCACGCCGAAGCTTGCTTCAACCAGCAGGATCGGTTACAGTCTCTATGGAGACTGGTGCCAAAAGGTCTTATTTACGTTCCCGCTTCCAAAAGCCAAGTCATTTTCCTTTGACAGTTTTGGGAGCGTTGAGTCACACAGAAATGTGGTTAGAACTATACTTCTTTTAACTACAACACAGTTTGGGTTTCTTCGCCCCCCCCCTCCTGTTTTGTGGGGGTGCAGATCTATTCTGTGCCCTCTGGGAAGAGAGAGAATCTTTGTGCCCAACCTGTGGTTTCGCATGGCGGGGGGGATTCTGACCTCCTCAGGATGTTCATGGATAGAGAACCGAGTGCTTGTGATAACTTTTTTTTTGTTTTTCTAAACAGTTTAACAATAATTGAAGTTCTCTTTAAAGAAAAAGATCAGTACAGATTTCCGACTTTTGATATTCAGGTTTCATCTCCTGCAGTGAAAAGGTGTAATATTGGGATGTTTACAGCATGTCTTACACTCTAATCTTAGACCTGGGATTATACTCCCTCTAAAATGGGGCGGGGCATAGGGTTTTAACACCAAGACTTGCCAGAAGAATGTTTAAATATCACGGCTAAATTTTGGCAGCCCTGTCACTTTAGTCAAGACTGGAATGGTCTGCTTTAGGCAAGCCTCACTATCTACTTACAATGCCAGTTTTGGAGAATATTAGGGTGGATCTACCCTGGGATACTAGCTAGAGGTTCTTAAATTGACTCCTCAGCTTTCAAACCTAAATGCTTTCAGTTTTTGTTTTTAGTGTGCTTTATGTACACAAAGAGAACCTAGCAACAATCATTAGCGGGTACAGAACTCTTAGGGAGGTAGGATTATTTACATGCCGATCATGCATCGTTTAAAGTGGTGGATTGAGATCTTAATTTGTCGGTTTTTGCTGATCTTACATTTTTACTGCGGACCTTCAGCATATTGCCTGGTGCCTTTGCTGGAGGGATTACAAGGAGGAGTGGAAACAGATCCCCTCTCCTGATTGTCTTTTTTGAATTCCCCAAAGATCAATGTCTAAAAACGTAGCCAGTTTAGTTAACTGTCTTCAGAAATAAGGCTGTTTTCCATTACCAACCAGAAGTTAAAGAATATGGACTCATTTCAGTGTTTAAATATTTGCTCAGTTAATTATTCCCCAGAGCAATTCCGAAGTGTCGACGTGAAACCGTAAAATGGTATAGACGAAGCCGCTGTGTTTACAAGCTCAAAGACAGTGTCGATTTAAAATAGCATGTTTTTAAGGAGGCAACACGCATTCTTGTGATCATTTCAAGCGCAGTTCACTGATTGTGTACAGGGTTACTTGTAGGGGATGAGCGCTTTTCTAGAGGTGGGGGATGCACAAGAGAGCCGGCCATGCCCTTCAGTGTCTCCCAGCTGGTGGGAGGGACAGACGGGCAGACGTAATTAGCCAGGTGTGAGTGGACGTGCCCTAAGGGCTGTGAGCATGATAGGAGCACGTGGGAGGGAGAGCTCATTAGTGATGTCTTCTGAGCACAGGCGCCTGGGTGGCTCAGTGGTTTAAGCCGCTGCCTTCGGCTCAGGTCATGATCTCGGGGTCCTGGGATCGAGTCCCACATCGGGCTCTCTGCTCAGCGGGGAGCCTGCTTCCTCCTCTCTCTCTCTCTGCCTACTTGTGATCTCTCTCTCTGTCAAATAAATAAACAAAAAATCTTAAAAAAAAAAAAATTAAAAAAAAAAAAGAGTCACATCCTGGTCCGCATTGATATTTATGCCCTGAGGATCTTCTGTCTCACCAGGGTAGCTTTTCTAGGTAAAACAAAGAGCTCGGTGGGAGAACCTGCTTAGTTTTGGGGGAAATTATGTGTCTGGAGGGAAATTGTGTTTCCAAATTGGTGGGGCTTCCATTTCAGATACTGTGAAAGCCCCGTGTTGTGGTCTGGGCTCTCTTTGAAGAGGATCCCCTTAGACCGATTGGTGGTGTTGACTTTCCTAAGCAGCCGGATAATGTTGGAAAGACAAAGATGCTTTCAGGAACTTCTAAGCATTCGTTCTCACTAGAGAGAGGGAACAGAGAAGTCAGTCCCCTGTCAAAATCACCCCTATGTAATAATAATAATTTTAAAAAACTTCTTCTTTAATAATTTTTAAATTTTTTAATAAACATATAATGTATTATTAGCCCCAGGGGTACAGGTTTGTGAATCGTCGGGCTTACACATTTCACGGTACTCACCATAGCACATACCCTCCCCAATGTCCATAACCCCACTCCCCTCTCCCTCCCCCCTCCCCCCCCCAGTTTGTTTTGTGACATTAAGAGTCTCTTATGGTTTGTCTCCCTCCTGATCCCATCTTGTTTCATTTATTCTTTTCCTGCCCCCCAAACCCCCCATATTGCATCTCCACTTCCTCATATCAGGGAGATCATATGATAATGGTCTTTCTCCGATTGACTTATTTCGCTAAGCATAATACCCTCTAATTCCATCCACGTCGTCGCAAATGGCAAGATTTCATTTCTTTAAAAAAAACTTCTATGGGGAAGAAAAACTGTATTTAAGATCACCCTTAGAATGACTGTGTCTTTCATAAGCCTAGAGACTTTTTTTTTTCCTTTTTGCATCCTGATCTGTTGGTACCTTCAGTTTGACTCAGCAGAACTCCAGCCCTCCCATCTAAAAGCCCTTTGTTGTCTTTAGAGAGTGATAGCCTGCCTGGAGGATGAGAAGGCGGCCCTCACCTTGGCCATGGCTGACCGGCTGCGGGACTACCAGGACCTCGTGCAGGTGAAGACCGGCCTCAGCCTGGAGGTGGCCACGTACCGGTAAGGATGCTGCTTGGGTGAAATCCCCCGTAGCCTCTGGAGTCCCTGGGGCTGTGTGATGATCAGACAGCAGACCCCTGGCATGGCCAGGCGAGGAGTACAGGGCCAAAATGGGAGGAGGATGGGTGCCACACTTAGACCGCCAAGCAGATGCCTCCTCCCTTCCCCGTGATGGGGCTCACAGAACTGGTGCCCTTGCCTGGGGTGTGTGTGTCCTGGGCACGAGGCAAGAGGCTCGCACCTGTCAACTCCTTGGATCCTAGGAATTAGGGACAGCGTTTATAGGGGGACCAACCCCGCTCAGAGAAGTGAGGGAGCTAGAAAGTGGAGGGCCAGGACTCAGACCCAAAAAGTCTACTTCCAAGTGCCCATCACACTGTGGCTTCAAATCCCAGGGCGCTGACTCAACTCCCCATGGGTTTGGCCTCGAGGCACTGCCTTTCTCCTGGAAGATGAGCCTGGTCCTCTAGGCAGCCGGCTTTCTTAAGGTGATGACTTGAAGGTGAGCATTCTGGAAGAAACAGTCTCAAAGCCCTCAAAGGGGACAGATGGGGGCTGGGCAGAGAACACAGTCTGGAAAGCGATGCTTCTCCTTGGCTCTCCCCTACCTGCCCCCGGGGGGAAAGCAGTCTTTGGTTGGGGTGGTGTCCTGTGTTTCCTGCAGATTCCATGCTCATTGAGGACTGGTGAGGGGGGCAGATCTCAGGCACTTAACAGCAGAAGGACTTTTGAGATACCCAGGTTTCCCACTTGGAAGGACAGTACCAGCCACTAACATTCTCGAGCCTTTACTGCCTGTGGGACACAGCGCAAGTGCTTTGTGGCTGCTCACTGCCCGCGATACCGTCTCTGGTGGGTGGAAACCACTCGCCCCTCTTGAAGGTGAGGGCGGGGGGAGCCTGGAGGCCAGGGACCCAGGCTGGTGAGAGATCTGTGCCTTACCCACCAAGCCATGTGAAGTGGACACAATGCCCCCTTCATTCCCAGGGGACATCAGAGCATGAATCAGCTGTGGGTGGGACTGAGCTCTGGAAACCCCGCCTCTCCGAGAGTGAGAAGAAGATGCAGTGGTAAATGCCATCCTCTGACGTCATCACTGCTAACAGATGGGGGGCGTTAAAACCTCGAGAGGCTAAGAAGGGATTAAGGTCCACTCCCTTGGTGGGAGGCAGAGCCTGGACAGAGCCCAGGCGCATTTCAGCACTCCCTGTGGGCTGCCTGATCATGACTTTGCTCTCCTAATGGCCAAGTGGCCTGGGTTAAGAGAGCATGTCTGGTTGGAGTGTGCAGGTGGTCCGCCTTGCAGCCCTGGGCTAGCCCCACCGTGCATTGCCTTAGTCAGCCTGTCATCAGGGCCCTTCTGACCATCAGGACAGTCCTTGGCCTCAGCCCGATGCAAGGGGCAAGGCCTGCCTAGGATACAGCAGCTCTTGGAAGAGCCCCAGCTGGTCAGAGAGGTAGGCAAGCCACTGGGGGTTCTGTCAGGTCCCTGCTCTGAGCGCCGTGATGTGGCTGCGTCCTGCGGAAGGGAGGGGGCTCAGGACACGGAGAGAGGGCAGAGGAGGCCCGGCCAGCTCGTCCTTCTCAAGGGCCATCTCTCACAGTCTCCTTGGAAATCTCATGGGATGGAAAATCACAAAATTAAATCAAGCTGGGTCAGGTGATCCGAATTACTAATAAGGAAAACTTCAAAACAGGCTTCATTTGGGGGGAAGGAAGTATTAATCAGGACTGACCGAAGCTCTTCTCAGACTGCCTCAAGCCAACAAAGGCATTTATTCCCCGCTTGATGGAAAAAGTCCCTAGTTGCAGGCACAGTAGGTCTGGGTGTGGTCAACAGTGACTGTCCCTGCTGCTTTCCCTGGGCTCTCCCTTCTCCGCTTCTCAACTCTGCCCACACTATGGCAGGATGGGCTCCAGCCAGCTCCTGGCTTTGTCCTTCTGGTCTTGCCCCTCTGGTCAGCGGAAGGGACTCTTTGCTCATCCATCTCAGCTAAACTCCTGGGCCCTGCAATCTGGCTCCACTGGGCCATGTGCCTGTCCCTGTCCCTGGTCGGGGAAAAAGTACTCTGGAACTTAGAAGGGCCCACTGTCCCGTGAGCTACATGGAGTGACTCTGGGGTGGGAGGTGTCCCAAACTGGCACTGTCCTAGAGCAGATGTGGGGTTGTCCCAGCAGACCCACAGCTGTGCCCGTGTTAGGTGACATCAACGTCGCGTGACTCTTTTCTGTGCAGAGGCAGTTGGATCTTCCTTGTCATAATAGTTTTGTAGGTTGGATTTGGAGACTTTCATCTTATACTTTGTCCCTCTGGGAGTCGAGCCCTTTCTTTCCTTGCTCGATCCTGCCCCTCGTTCTCTGTCGTGAGAAGTTGGAGGGCCTGTTGGCGTCTTGCCTGAGCATCCAGCACCCGACTTTTTGGTAGTTGTTCACACCCTAGCTTTTTTCAAGGGCATCGACAGGGAGCTGTTTTCAAGGGCATTGACGGGGAGCCTTTGTGCTCACGTCGGCAGCCTGATTGTCGGCTGAGACAGAGTTTATGGCCACTGTCTGTTTCTGGCATTGCTCTAACCCAATTAGGGATTGACTTGGCTTCCTCCTCGGAATTTAGAAGGCCACAGTACTTTCAGGGAAGAGGGTGATGGATTTCACTGTCTGTCTTTCTGACGTCCAAGTTTGCACAGGGAAAATGAGGAGCCCGGCCCTGCCTAGCCGCAGATCCCAAGCCCAGGGTTCAGAACGGCTGCCTGCCTCCCCGCCTCCCAGCACTCAGGATTTAGCCAGGAGATGCCCACAGACCGAAAAGATATACGGGCAGTGGAACATAACCCATTTCTTTGTACGAGCTGAGCGCCTAGCATTTTTGTCACTGCCTTGTGTCCTGCAGAGAAGCCCTTGGCATCTCTTACGTGACTCTTCCTATATTTTGTCCTGCTGCTTCAATTTGGAGAACAGGGATGAACATGCGCATTTGTGTCAGTGACCTTTTGTTCTTCTGAACCCTTCACAGGTGCCTGCTTGATCTTTATAACCCTTGTCTTTGAGGGAGTTGACCTTCCTTCCACACCTCCCCCAGGGAGGGCAGCAGGGACCGTCAGCCTCTTGGGGACCACGGCCTAGGGCCCCGTGCAGTGTGACTCCTCACCAGCCCTGTCCAGAGGGGTCAAGGGTGGCTGATGGTGGGTGGCTAACGGTGTGGCTGGCACAGCTTCCCGCTCCTGACCGAGGTCGGGTGGATTTGCCCCAGGTTTTCCCTGCAGTGGCCCATCCCCCACGGCTGCGGAGTTGATGTCGGTGTGTTGACTTAGCATCTCTCGTATAAGCCAAGGGGCTGAGGAGCCTGAGCTGGAAGCCCAGCCCAGTACAGCTGGGACTTGTCAGCTCTGCTGGGGCCAGCTCTCAAGTGTCACACGCATGCCCAAACCCAGATATGGGCCCTTTCCGGTTGGCCTTCCCAGTGAATAAGAAACACTGATAACAGAATAGTGTCATTTATAATTAAATGTAGACGTAGAGTTTGTAAGTAAAGATGCAATTCAGTAAAATAACAAAATTCTAACAAAGCGAACCCCAGCGTCTAAGGCTGGAGGACATCCTCAAACCTAGCGGGCCCGTCACTGACCTGGGAAGACATTGGTGCCTTGTTCGGCAGGTGAGTGTGAGAACGAGCCCTCTCCTCCCGCACTACAGGGGACAACGGGTGGTCATCTGGGGCCGGCTGATGGCCGAGACACCAGGGGGAGTACAGGAGAAGATGGGCCACCCCCAGGGGCCAGGGGCTCGCTCGTCCGCTTGTCCCCAGTGAAGTTACATGGGGCTAGGGGGGCTTGTGAACCGTATACATAGTCACAAGACCTCCTGGGGCGTGAGTGTTTATTACACTGGCCGCCGAGCACTGAGGGGAGTGTGGTTCCCAGCCTCATCTGCACCTGGGGGCCAGCTGGTGAACCTGCTAAAGCATCGCCCCCTGGGCCCATTCCTGAATGTTCCGATCAGCTTGGCACGGGAAGGGCCCAGGCTTTGTCCAGTGCGGCCAGGGTAGAGAACCACGGCTGTGGGCCCTCACTGCTCCAGGGGCCACGGACTGACAGCATTGGCATCGTCTGGCTTCCCAAGCTGGTGGGAAATGCAGACTCTCAGGCTCATTCCAGACCCTCTGGTCAAAGCCAGGCTCCTGACAAGATCCCCGGTGACTCAGGGTGTCCCCCACTGTCACCAGAGTAGCGCAGGAGCATCCCGAAGGCACTGAGCCAGTTTCACAGTGGCCTAGAGGCAGGTGAATGATGGGCAGGCCGAGTGGTGTGCAGGGAGCCGTGGTGGGGGATGGTGGGCAAGGCCTGCAGTGCGGGCTTCCAGAAGATCACATCGGGGAGCGCTACCAGGCAGAGGGGCCGTCTGGGTGAGAACCCAAGGACTAAGCTAGTGTGGCATCTGTGGCCACTGCCAGGCATTTGGGCTTCCGGGGCAGGCCTGCTTTTGGGGGCCTGGCCTGAAGGGCTGTGTTTGAGGAATGGGCAAGAGCCACAGCTGTGAGGCCGTGTTCTGTAAGCGGGGCCTGTGCTCTCTGGCTGCTCCAGGGACACTGGCAGGCAGGGCGCCACGCCAGCTCAGAGGAGCCCACAAACTTACAGAACAGAGTTGGGGTTGGCATTGAGGGTCAGGTGCTGTGGACAAGACCACATGGACCTAAGTCCCTCCCCACCGCAGACCATTAGAAACAATGCCTTGTAAGACACACGAGTACCAGATTTCTGGGGGGGAGAAGGGAGTTGTGAGAATCTGGGAAGGCTTCAGGAGGGAGGCGAGCTGGATCGGGGTTCTGAAGGATGGTGGGGATTTGAACAGACGTGCAGGACAAGGGGCTGTTGGGGAGTCAGGGGCGCACATGGGGAGGGACTGGTCCACTCAGGTCCTACAGACCATTTACTGGGTCAGATCAAGACAGTTCAGAGGCGGGACTGAGAGCTTCCAGCCGAGGTTGGCTGGAAGAGATTTTCAAAAGAGGTGAGATTTGAGTTGGCCTAGAAGGGTTGGGAAAATAAGCAGTGAGAAGTGGCCGGGCAGAGAGGGACTCGGGAAGGAGCTCCAGGTGGGGGAGTCCGATCGGAAAACAAGGGGAGGAAGGAGAGTGCAAGGCGGGTGAGGGAGGCAGAGGCCTGGGACAGGAGGCCGCTGAGGTGGACTTTCTGTGGCGGTAGGAGGGCGGGGGGCAGTGGGGAAGCTTCTGGCCGCTGGCCGCTGGCACGCAGGAGGACTGGGTGTGGGGAAGCCTCAGGGGTCCCTACAGTCACTGGAGATTCAGGTGGAAGGAGCTGATAGGGTGGTCAGGCCAAGGGAGCCTCTGCGAAGGCTGACCAAGGGCCTGGAGCCTGGCTGGGAGAAGGGCTGGGAACAGACTGGGCAGCTCCCGGCTGGAACCCTGGGAGAAGGCGGCCACTTCTCACGTGCTCTGGCAGACCAGACCACCAGAGGCCAGCCCTCTCCATGAAGCAGCTGCTCCCCCCGGAATAAACCGAGTCCCAAACCCACAAAACCGCGACTTCTGAAAACCAAGTACGTAAGAGGCTCCTCCTGGCTTTCAGAATGGGGGACAGATAGGCCTTCTCCCTCAAAATTTAAAAGAGAGCTTTTTTTTTTTTAAGGTTTTGGGGCTCACATACATAAGAGGTTTTCTAAATGTCACCTGAAAAAATGGAAAGCAGAGCCAGACCATTTTTCAAAAAAGAAAAATACTGAAGGGAGTCTTGGCTGGCCAGATATGAAAATGGAATGCAAAGATTTGCTGCCTGGGCGCTTTCGGGCACAGTCCTTTGAAAAGGTTAGGTCAGGGGGCGCCTGGGTGGCTCAGTCGTTAAGCATCTGCCTTTGGCTAGGGTCCTGATTCCAGGGTCCTGGAATCTAGCCCCATGTCGGGCTCCCTCTGCAGGAAGCCTGCTTCTCCCTCTCCCTCTCCCTCTGCTTGTGTTTCCTCTCTCACTGTGTGTGTGTGTGTGTGTGTGTGTCTGGAAGATAAATAAATAAATAAAAATCTTTAAAAATAAATAAAAGGTTAGGTCGGACACAACGATGTCAAAACACGGTCTTTGTGTGTCTGTACAGCAGGGACGTAGGCGCTTTCTGTTTTCTCTTACGCTGGCCGGGAGAAGAAACAGTGTTTCAACTGGAGGAAATACGTACTCCATCTCCATCTGGACCGCTCATAAGGCAGTAGAGATGATGCTTACTGCTGGCAATTTCCCTGTCGTAATGATATTTCCGGCCCCTGTGTTATTGTGTAATAATAATGAATGAATAATGAAATAATGACTAATGAGAAGGGGCTCACCTACCCCCTTTCATGCACCTGTTCGAAGGAAAATGGTTCTTTGGAATTTCTCCAGCGCTTGGAGAAATCCATTTTGTTTTGTTAAATTAAGTCCTGCTCTCTTGAAAACTTAGAACCGTGTGTTAACACGGAGACTTAGCTGGTTATTAGGCGAAATGCTTGAAATTAATAAAATCTCGTAGTTTCAAGGAGAGGTGGCTGAGAGGCGTAACCCGTACACGTGGCTGTTAGCCCTCCCCACATCACTGCAGAAACGAGTTGCTCTCTGTCCACCAGGATTTTAGGTTTTCCAACATCTCTTCTCCTCAACTGAAAGTCCGCTTTCTTCTCAGGTAGATGATGATGATCACGATGACTGTGACCATTGATTGAGCCCCTATTCCGTGACAGCCTTTGTTGCGAGAACTTTCTAGAAGAGCCACCACCACACACCTGTGAATGCTGCCTATTTCAGCAGTGGGGAAACCGAGGCACAGAGGGTTTGAGTGACTTGCCCAAGGTCTCAGTACTAGGAAGCGGCAGGCGCGGGATTTGGAACCAGGCAAACTTCTTCACTTGGGAAGTTTCTCCATCAACCACTCCCAGTGCTGCTTTTCTCTGTTTTATTAGTAATCTTGGTGTATCATTTGATTTGTCTTTTTTTTCAGTCTCTAGAACTGATGGATGCGTTTGGATATGTGGTTTAGAGCTGAGCAGAGAGGGAAGGACCAGAAGCAGCATGGCCTCGGTATTATCTTCCATTATCTGCCTGTGGTGTGGGGCAGGACCTTTCCAATTCGGATGGCGATGCTTGTCCTCTCTCCCTGCTTCCCCCTTCTGCACCCAGTCCTGCTCCAGTCAAGGTGGCAGGGGTTCCCCACCCTCTCTAGAGCTGGGAGGCCAGGGAGGCCGTTCTGAGGCTTCTCCCAGCTCCCACCCCCTTTTCCTCCCACTACTCCCCACCTGTGTTTGTCCAGGAAGCACTTTGTGATCCATCCCATTTGGCTGCACTGACCTCCCTTCTGGAAACATCCTTCAACTGTCCCTCTTTTGTCCACATTTATCGGGGACAGGGCGTGCCTTGTGCCCCCAGGGCAGAATAACAGCAGACACGCCCTGAAATTCCATTAGGATAATCTATCCTGCACAGAGAGCCCCAGCCTACCCTGGGCTCCGCTCAGATGACCAGTGGGGTCTATTAGGGCCTGGAGCCTGGCCAGAGGCCACATTATAGCTCACTTACGCGCTATGGAGCGGTCTTGGACACCTTAATGAGGCCAGGGACTTGGTTTTCCCACACGTGTTTGCTTATCCTGCTTCAGAGGCCGCCAAGCTGTGGGGCTGTATGGAACGTTCCCTAATAGCTCGTGATTCAGGGGGTTGGCATTTCACACAGTCACCACGGCTTGGAGGCTGTTTTCCTCCAGTGCTCTCAAAATAACCAGGGAATGCTCTACCCTTTTCTTAAAGTTGCATGAGTCTGTTCCTTAAAAATGTGCCCTTTGGAGCTTTTGAGGAAATTTCTGGCATCTCCTGAGCGATTTCGTCTGTGCCTCTGTCCTCTTAGTCCTGGTGGAGGGCAGGATGTCATGTGTGGCATGAGAGCCGTCTGCTAATTAAGGTGTGAATTAAACGATGGTGCCTCGATGGTGCCCAGAAGGCCGTGTGCCAGGTGTTGGGGTGGGGAAGGAGACCCACGCCCTTGCCCTCTAGGAGCCAGCCCTGCAGAGTAGGACTGGGTTCCTGCCCAGGAGAAGTTTCATAGGCTCTGGATGAGCCCCAGAGGGGCGTTTGGATGCAAGTCACCAAAAGATGTTGAATGTTCTTGTGTTAATATAGTCTGGGGGGTCCGGCCACAGGATTTGTTCTTTTGAAAGTTTGTACACAATGCCATCGTCCTGGGCCTGGCAGGGGTGCCCAGGCTGCCAGGGTCCCAGTAGACTCTCCATCCTGGGGAAGGAGCTGGGTGCCTTTAGCCAAGATGCTGTCCCTGCCCGGCAGTCCTCTTACCCCAGAGCCGGATGCTTATCGTTGGCCTTGCGTGGGGGCTGCTAGAAGGTCTTCTGGAGGTGGCCGAGGGGAGGGTCGGAGCCATGCTAGGTGCCCAGTCTTAGCCACCTGGTGACCAGCACATGACCTCACATGTGCTGGGGTGGGAGAGACTGGCGGCCACTCCCAGGTAACCAGCGTGTCCTCCTCAGGGTCCTGGACTCCGTTGAAACTGGATGGTGGTTTGGATTTCCTCTGAAAGAGGAGCAAAAACATTCCTCTTTGAGGGATGAGGGAAGCTAGGGCCCCCAGCCCCCTGCCCTGCCCTGTCACTGAGTTCTCTGCTGACCTGGTCTCCTCACAGGTGTTTGTGTCCTGGCCGGGGGGGCTGGAGGAGGCAGAAGCCCTGTGATCCCCAAGCTTCCCGCCCAGCAGGCGGAGGGAAGACCAGAAGTGGAACTTGGCCTTCCCACCAAGCCCCGCCCCCAGCGCTGTGGCCAGTCGCCTCCCCGGCCCTCAGCCTCCGGCGCAGACCCTTAGAGTTCGACTGCTACCCTCACCTTCCCCTTAATTATACACAGACGGCAGAATTTTCTGGGCAATGGAGGCTATTTGTGTTCCTGGAACCTAAAACGCTGGGTCAGGAGGGTGTGGGATTAATGGGTTGGTGTCCGGTTTCCTGGCTTTGGCGCCAACTGGAAGGGCTGGGGCTGTATAAAGCCCCCGCCCCTAGTCTTCCAGAACGTCCACCTGTGTGCACCTCGGCCCCCGCTTCCGTGGAGGGCCCACCCATGGACCCCACGAGTGGAGTCCCACTCTTGGCTTTTCCCCGTGGGGCGGACCCTCCCTGGCTGCTCTCCACCTGCCTGGGGGGTCCTCGCCCTCGCGGGAATCCCCGCGTCTGAATCAGCGGGAATGGAACTTGGCACCGGTTTGCCCGAACCGCCGAGTCCCCGCTTGGATCTGGCGGCCCTGCCCTGTCTCGGTGCCCAGCTCTCCGTGGTTACCGCTATTTCCGAGTGGGCCCTGCTTCTGGCTGCCCTTTGCCATACGTGGTGTACTCCTTGGAACCGAAGGTAGTGACGACTTCCCACGTCGCTCTAGCGACCGAACAACTGTTGTGCCCGCAGCAGCCGGCGTCCTAGGGGTCTCTCCGTGTGACGGGCCTCCGCTGCTGACCGGGGCTGAGCTGTCCCAGCCTGCCGGCCCCTGCACTCTGTCCCCGGGGCTCCTGGTTTTGCACGGGCATGACAGCTTCAGGGGGACTCTGCAGTTTCAGACATCTAGATGTGGCCGAAGGGATCACCCAGTCAAGTGCTCTTTGCTGTTTCGTTAAAGGAGATAAGGGGATGCTTCTGTGGGTGCCCCAAGGCCCCTTGGAGTGCTGCTGGTGGGGGTCTACTGCTCTGCCTTTTCCTTGTCTGCCTGACTGCTTTCCATCTCTCTCCTTCCCCAGAGCTCCAAGATGTCCCCAGAGAACCCAGCATGAAAACCACACATGCCCTCTGCTGCCTTATTTACAGACAGACAGATGTCAGTCCTTCCTCTGCTTCTAGTCAGCACCCCCACCTGGGACTCCAGGAGGACCCCAGTGGGGGGTTGTAATTGGCCTGGGGTGACCTGCCATGTGTGGGCCCCTCCCTGCTTCCCAGATGAGCCAGACAGACCGCTGACCGCCAGACAGACCCTCCTTGGTCCTCACTGGTCTACCTCCTCCTTCCCCTCATCCTGGGTTTAGAAGGGTTTTCCAGAAGGGCTTGCCTCTCCAAAACTTCTGTAGCCCTCACTACTCGTTCTGTTCATCGCTCTGTCCAGCCAGGCCTGCCAAGCGGGCTTTGCACCCTCCGGTGCTGTATCTTCAGACACGAGTCCTAAAACACAAGACACTGTGGCACTGTGGTCACTGGCCAAGTACTACGTACCGTGACTTAGAGCAGCACATCTCTTCTGTTTCCTGATGAGTTGTTTTTTTTTTTTTTAATTATTTTTACAGAGCTTTACTGGAAGGCGAGAGCAATCCGGAGATAATCTTGACTGAGCGCATTGAAAACATACCACAAGGTAAAAAAATAGAAGAAAAGCCAATTATTTAATTTTAGGATGTTTTCCGTCTGAACCGTTTCATTCTGTTAAATGGTTAAATCGGAAAGCATCATTTGCCTGGAAGAACTGGGATTAGACAGGATTTTTTTTTTTTTCAGGTGAACGTTATTCATCCCTCTGTCAAGTACCAAATAGATTTTATTTAACGGGTCTCATGGTTTAAGTAAGAATGTAAACGGGAATGTGTGGGAAAACGCTTAGGAAACTCATGGATTCCTCTGGCCAGTAGGGGGAGGGAGGCGAAGGGGCTGATGGAGAGGAGGGGAGGGGGAAGGGAGGGGGAGATGCTGGGCGGGCGCTTGTGTATCCCACCCTTTGGAGGGACGGCCCTTTGCCCTTTACACACTAAGACTTACAGCTTTAACACAAGTATAGGGAGGTGTGACTCTGTGAAGCATGGAGTCAACATTCTGGAACTTGCTCCCCCACGAGAGGCAGAGGTGGGAACGGTTACACCATTTGTATTGCCCCGGGTCGGCCTGGGCAGGTCAGGTTGGTGTATGCCGCAAGTGTCCTTGGGAGCCCTGAGGTCTGTCTTGATGGAGGCTGGAGGCTGCAGAATAAAGCTCATATTCCTGGTAGCTGCAGAACCCACAGAACAGGATAGCGTCCGTTAGAAGGACCCTAAGAACCTGTAGAATGACTTTAGGAAAAAGAAAAAAAAAAAAGCTTTTAAAACCTTATGGAACTTAAAGGGCTTTCTGGCCGAGGAAGGACAGATTGAATTACGTACAGTACACTCAGTCTCCGGCTTACTCAGCAGGGTTTCAGTCTCCCTGACTGTTACCATATTAAAAATCGTGGCACTTTGGGAATGCACGTCTTTGGTACTTGAATCCAGAGAACATTTGGTTAACTGCCAATCTGGATAGATGGCAGATTTAAACAAGCAAACAAACAAACAAAAAACACTCTCCATGTTTATTTTTCAAAAATTGCAGCCCTCTTAGGCGCTTCACAGCTTTCAAAGGTCACTGGGTTGAGAACCACGGTTTTGGTTCCAGGTATCTGTGACTGGTTCGGATTTGGTCGTAGAGAGCATCCAACAAGTTTGCTTCTGATTTTGCGAGTAAGGTTGACAAAAGCCAAAGATACCGTTCACCCGATTTCAAGGTTTACTTAGCTACATTTTGTACAGGGTACATAAGTCTTCCCTTAGCTGGGAGAGAGGAGAAAAGGGGTAGGGCCAGACTGGGAGGGGAACCAACAGTTTAGGGCTAGGGCTTAATGGATCTCTGCTGAGCAGTGGTCACCGGTCTAGGAAGAGCTCAGCAGGAGGGCTCTGGGGAGCCTCTGTTTCATTCCTTGATTGTTTTGTCAAGCTTTTTAAAGGATACGGAGACAGTATTTGTAAACTAAACTTAGTCTGGCCGTTACAGATTATGCCAAAAGCAAGGAGCGTTAGAAGAAAGAGGACGGGCGATGAAATCTTTCATGAAGCTTTGAGCTTCCAGATCATTCTCTGTCCTGTATGATATACATACCCCTTAACTATTCACTGAGTACACGTACAGATGTGTTCCTACATAGTGAATTTCTCAGTGCTTGTGGAGACGCATATGTTTCTCCTGTAATATGGTCTAGAATAATCCTGGCCACTTGCCCACAAGGTGATAAAACCTGAAACCAGTCTGTCATCTTCCATATTTCTCCGTGGACCTTAATGAAAAACCAGATGCTTCCTGTACTTTTCCAGGGGTTCATCTTCTGGAGCGTCTCTGTTCAGGATTAGTATGTTGATTTGAAAAAAAAGGAATCTTCATAGAAAATGTCCTGGCCTGGCTTCTCTCCTGTGTCCTGGGATCTGTCCTCCAGGGGCCCCTGCCCTTGGCTGCCATGACAGGGACACCAAGCTGGGGGAGTAGGCTTTCCCTGGCTCAGCCAGATGGGGTGTGGTAGGCACCAGGGGGCGCTCTCTGGGCACCTTTGAACTACCAGCTGCCACTCCGAAGAACAGGTCCCCTAGCGGTGGAGTTTGGACACGCCCAGGGTAGCACCCTCTGTGGGTGACCCCAAGCCAGGCAGGGAGCCCTGCAGTTGGCCTCCCACACCCAGGATTCTGACATTAAAACAGACCGTAGTGCTGGTGCCTGGTCGGCTTCAGCCTCTTTCTCCCTATCAGATGAAAAGTTTGTAAAAATAGAAGGGTAAAAGTAGAAGTCAGGGAGCCTTCGAAAAAGTTAAATTCTGCAGGACTTGTTGGCCCAACGTGGAAACCAACGGCAAATAAGAACCCATGGGATGGCGGAGGGACAATGCTGGCTGGTCCTTAGTAATCCCGCACTAAAGCTCTAATCCGCCGAAACGTGTCGCAGAAACTTAGGTCAACAAAGTCAAAATGAATGTTTCCAAATTACCATGACATTGTGACATTTCAGTCCTGGAAACAGGCACTCCGGGCCTCTCTGCTGCGTGAACCGTGCTCTACGATCACGCCTTTGATACGTGTGTGAAGATTCATGACATTTTCAGACCAATAACTGGAGAAAGGAGTTGGTTTGAAGCACGTGTCGTGCTGTGTTTCATTGTAACAGGGTTTTTAAAACCACCAGAAGAAAGGATTTAGAACGCCCTTTTTGCCGTGACAGTACGCTTTTATGATGACGCTACGGGATTTGAGATGAAAGAACGTAACGATCCCTGTCCTTTTCTGCAGAGCTCAGGAGCACGTCTTATCGATACGCCAGCTCCGTGTTACAGAGGGAAAATGAGAGGAATCGGTTTGCAAGGCAGAAAGCACCCGCAGCCAACTTCAGCCACAGCCTGACACGGCGCCCTCACCTGCTGGCACAGCCCACCACTGGGAGTGCAGCCAGAAGAGGCCTCCTGGGTTCAGAATATTCTTCCCGGACCACCAGCCGGCAGGAAACAATTTACGAGAAACCTTCCAACTCACATGAGAAAATCTCCAAGAGTCCAACCAACTTCAGAACTTTCTCTTCAACACAGAGTCTTTTAAGAAATACTGAAGCTCCAGTGAAAACATTCCCTGAGAGGCCGAGAACGGTGGTTCCACAGGACACCTCCGCCCGTGCGGCCCGAGAGTCTGCTGTGGCCTCCAAGTCCTACCGAGAACCCCGGGGTGACGTGTCCACAGGCTCTTTCCAAAGCACTTGGTCGAGTGAGAGGACCGTCGCTGTGACAAAGACAGAAGCTGACGCCACGAAGGAACAAGACAGAAACAGGCCAGGAACCGTCCAGAAAAAGTGGGAAGAGAAGATGTTTGATTCCAAAGAGAGGGCTTCAGAGGAGAGAAACCTAAGGTGGGAAGAGCTGACAAAGTTAGATAAAGAAGCAAGAATGAGAGAAAGCCAGCAACGGAGGGAAAAGGGGAGAGGGAGGGAGTCGGCGCAGGAGAAAAGCGTGAGAGAGAGAGAGGTACCCATCAGTCTAGAAGTCTCCCGGGAGAGCTCGCCACAGGCGGCCCCAAAAGCTTTCCAGACGCCCCCACGGGAGGACACTCGTGACGGTACCGGGAGAGGCGTGGAAACCCGGGAGGCCCGGTTCAGGCTGGGCCCCGGCGACACCGCCAGCTCGCCAGAGGGCGAGTCCACGACCGAAATCGTGGCAGAACACATCGTGTCCAGCATCCTGAAGCAATTCACCCAGTCTCCAGAGGCAGAGGCGTCTGCTGATGCTTTTCCAGACACAAAGGTCACTTACGTGGACAGGAAAGAGCTTCCCGGTGACGGGAAAACAAAGACCGAGATCGTCGTGGAGTCGAGACTGACGGAGGAGGTCGATGTGTCCGACGAAGCCGGCCTGGACTACCTTCTGAGCAAGGACATTCAGGAGGTGGACCTGAAGGGAAAGGCGGCCGGGAAGATGATAGGAGACATCATCAACCTGGGTCTGAAAGGAAGAGAGGGCAGGGCGAG
The DNA here is from genome assembly GCF_020171115.1 of Neogale vison. Classification (NCBI taxonomy): domain Eukaryota; kingdom Metazoa; phylum Chordata; class Mammalia; order Carnivora; family Mustelidae; genus Neogale; species Neogale vison. Next base: position 135,557,913 of record NC_058103.1, on the reverse strand, counting down.
GGTCGTCAACGTGGAGATCGTCGAGGAACCCATGAGCTATGTCAGTGGCGAGAAGGCAGAGGAGTTTTCCACCCCGTTCGAAGTGGAGGAGGTGGACGATGTGTCTCCAGGCTCCAAGGGGCTTGTTGAGGAGGAAGAAGGTTACGGAGGAGCAGACGTCACGTTCTCAGGAAACCAGCGTAAGAAGACCAGGTGGCCCCATGAGAGCGTAGCCCGCGTTGAAGAAGTCATGGAGGTGGGTGACTCAGAAGGGGGCGAGCAGAGTTACTTTGTGTCCACGCCCGATGAGCACCCCGGGGGGCAGGACAGGGACGAGGGCTCCGTGTACGGGCAGATCCACATTGAAGAAGAGTCCACCATCCGGTATTCTTGGCAAGATGAGATTGTGCCCGGGTCTCGGAGAAGAACCAAGAGGGAAGATGGGTCGGGAGAGACGGTTGTGAAACCACCAGACGTCTGGGAAGCTCCATCGGAGGAGGACGCGGGTCCTACTCACTGGAAAGAACAAACTAGAAGTGGTGAATTCCATGCCGAGCCCACAGTCATCGAGAAGGAGATTAAGATACCACACGAGATCCATATGTCCATCAAGGGGGCCTTCAAGGAGCCCCGACACCAGCTGGTGGAAGTGATCGGGCAGCTGGAGGAGAACCTTCCGGAGCGCGTGAAGGAAGAGCTGTCGGCCCTCACCAGAGAGGGTCAGGGTGGGCCCGGGAACATGTCCGTCGACGTCAAGAAAGTGCACACCTCTGGTGGGAGGGCCGTGACCTTGGTTGCCGAAGTGAACCTCTCAAAAACCGTGGATGCCAATCAGTTAGATCTGGAGGAGCTGAGCAAAGACGAAGCCGGGGAGATCGAGAAGGTTGTGGAGTCCGTGGTACAAGACAGTCTGGCCAGGCGGCACAGCCCGGGCCCCGGGAGCCCAGACAGGGAGAGCGCGGCGGAGGCCCCGGGGGCCGGCCTCCGCTTCAGGCGCTGGGCCACGCAGGAGCTGTACCGCCCCCACGGTGAGGAGGACGAGGCCGGCCGGGCCTCCCCCAGCACAGAGCCGGTCACGTCCCAGGGGCCCGTGTCGGCCACCGTAGAAGTCACCAGCCCGAGGGCCTTCGCCCAGTCGCACGTGCTCGAGGATGTGAGCCGGTCTGTGAGGCGCGTTCAGGTAGGCCCCGCTGGCAACTGGAGGACTGAGCACGTCTCCCGCGAGGGACCCACGGCACAGGTGGTGGAGGTAAGTGGAGAAGGTGACCTAAGTCAGGCAGCCATCTCGGCTGGCACCACCTGGTCTGGGAGGCACCTCACCCTGGGTCCTGATCAAAGTCAAGTCTTCCTCCCAGGATCTGTCCCTGCCTCTCAGGAGTTGGGGGGGTGGTGTACGTAGGAGAGCCTGGCCCCATGGAGCTTTCCACAGACACAGAGAGACACAGTGTGTTTGGCTCCGAACAGTCTCACGCTGAAAGGGAAGTTATTTTTCAGGCCCCATTTCTAAGGATGGGGAAGGGCAGTGATTATCTTCAAACTGAGAGTCTGCGGGTCCCCAGACTTCTGTAAAGCCCCTTTGGGTCGGCCCTAGAGGGGGGTTCTGTGAGCAAATCTAGGTCACTGCCCTCAGACAAAAGGGGGTTGGGTGTCACAGAAGCTTGGTCTGGGAAAGGCAGATGCATTGGGCAGGTCAAAATCAGGTCTCGGGGACATCCAGCCGCTGAGCAGATCGTCCCCCTGCCCAGAGCACTTAGCAAATGGCACAGCAGTGCCCACAGTCAGGGCTCGGTAGACGGGAGCCAGGCTGCCCATAGGTAGTCTGTGCATGGTGAGATCCTGGTGACCAGAGAGGGCGCCTCCCAAGGCCTGGTTCCCAGTTGCCTTAGGAGGCCAGTGTGGGAGACGCATTAGGGGCAGAAGAGCCTCGGGCGTTAGCAGGTGCACTGGGCTGGGTCCCGCAGCATCCAGAACCTCCACAAACAGTGGTCTTCCAAGGACCCGTGTCTGAAACCCTTGCACCTGCTGGCTCAGTGGGCTCCCCCGGGGTGAGGCAAATTAGCAGACAGCCACAGAGTGCTAAGGCGGGTGGCCCTGGGGCCCAAAGACACCCCGTTTCCCTTTCAGGTGGACGTGAGTAACATAGAGGTGACCCCCCGTTGGACACGAGAGACCACAGTCATCTTCCCCGTGGGGACAGAAGCATCCGCACATGGCACCCCTGACCCTGGTGCCTGGAGAGATGGGGGCAGCGGGAAGGCCTGGGTGGCTGGCGGGAGCTTTCAGGGCTCTGCTGGGGACGGACACCAAGTCCCCGGGGAAAAGGGCAAGGAGCAGGCTGAGTTTGACAAAACGGTGCAGCTACAGAGGATGGTAGACCAAAGGTCGGTGATTTCGGATGAAAAGAAAGTGGCCCTCCTCTATCTAGACAATCAGGAGGAGGACAGTGAGGGACACTGGTTTTGATCAATATTTCCTTTTCAGTGGTAACATGGCAACACACAGAGGCCTTTACTAATTAGCAGGAGGGAGGCTCACTCTTTATGAAGACGCCCCCTTTTTCTTTCGCCAGAGTGCTCCGGGCGATGTCAATTTACATTGTCATCTGTAAAGGTTTCAAATTAATTCATGCCTTTAAAGGCGTTGGATTTTTATTTCTGAGTTGGAACTTTGACAGAAATATTTTTTATCATTTTAGTCTTCAAAGTTCCTTTTCCTGGAGTTTTCTCTCCACTCCTAGAGGCAGTTTCTACCAGTTCTGCTCCTGGTCACAGAAATGCCTCCCGCCTGTATAAAATCATAATTAACTATCCATAGGTCAGATGCCTATACGGTGACAAAATCCAAGTAACATATTTACGAGTCAGTCTTATTTGCATGTGTTCATATGAAGTAATAATACTAGCATTGGAAAGGAAAAATGTATGCATTTTTCTAAGTCTTCTCGAAAAGAAATCCTAGGAAAGAAGCAGCTTGCTTCCATTAAGGAAAAAAAAAAGGCTCTAAATGATTTTTATCTTTAGGAAAAAGTTAAATTCACTTTAAGACATGAATGAATTGCTTTCTATGTGCAGAGCTTTATAAAAAATATATATAGTGTTTTATTTATGGAGAGGATGGGCTCAGCCTAATGTGATATTTCAAGTCCCTAATATACCTGCTATGTTTGCACGGGTCCCAGAACCCTGCACTGGGCCCGCGTGGGCAGGGTAAATGATCCTTGGAACTAGCTTCGGGTACTTTCTTGCAGCACTAGGTGGTTAAGTAGTACGTGGTCTAAATAGCCTTTTTTGTTACAACCCAAGTTCTGGAGCTTCTCTGCACTTTAGCCCTAAGCACCTAAACATTGAATTTCCCTGGTGGGAAGCAGATCCCAAAGACCATAAAGAGACCATTGATGCTCGGACAAGAACTTGGCTTCCCAGATGGTCGTGCAGTGATCCCGGGAGCACAGGGCGGACGGTGCCCCCCAAACAAGCCCTTTGAGCCCACCGTGGAAAGGTCCGAGGGCTTTGTAAACTCAGAGCCTTGGGGATGGAGAACAAGCACTGACCTCAAGTAAGTTTTTGAGGTTTTAACAGAAATCGTTACCATTGGGGTCATTTGCTCAGGGGAGAGAATACTAATGTTGAAGAGAAGATGATGTTTGGGGGGAAGGAGCTGGGCCCCCGTCTGGCTGTCCAGCACTGAAGCACCCTGGAGGGGCCCCTGGAGGAAGGCAAAGGCCCTACCCACCCCGGGCCATAGGATGCCGACCTTCAAGTCCATATAGCAGAGTTTAAGATACTAGAGGGAGGGTGCTTTTATTTTACATAAGGGCATTGCTTTTCAGGCTTCCATCTGCAAAGGTCTGGCCTCACGCAAAGATAGTATCTCTCACAGCATAGCATTATTTTAATCCAAGCTTGTTCCTGGCATATCAAGTTGAAGCTGTATTTCCTCTAACACAGAAGCTAGAGCTGCGGGTAGTGAGCTGAGGAATAAGGATTCGAAGTGACAGCAGCCTCAAGTGGGTTAGGGTGATGGGGGTGCTGGTTATGGCACGAGGAGTTGGGGGGGTGTCGCACAGTGTGGCTCTGCGGCCCCCAAGTCCTCCATCTCCTCAGCCCCCAGAAATGGCAACAGCCGATAGTCCAGGGAGAGCGTATTTTCTTAATAATTGGAGGTGGGAGGCAGCAAAGCTTTCAGGATGATCTGACAAACACCGAATACGGGGGTAGACAAAGTTGACTTGCCCGTCTGAACCGTCGCTGTCGGCCGGATGCGCTAGTACCTGTCACAGACTGGTCCAGAGGCGACAACTTTGCAAACAGAGGCTCCTTATTTCTAGTACAGAGACGGGCTGATTTTGTTAGCAGTAGTGGGTGATGGAGTCTGTAGAAGTAGAAAGGTATAGAAATCACCTTGATTTGTTGGTCAAGGGGACAGCCTATGGGTTTGATGTCCATACAGACTGAAGATGGGGAGAGTCTCTTCTGTGAGTCAGAGTGAGCTTAGTTTAATGGCCCTCCCCTGCCTTGTGACCTGTAAATGCATACTAGCGAGGACAGATGATTCCTACCACGACCCACCTCTATTTGGAAAATATCCGAGGCCTTCATTTCTATCTCCATGTTAGAACGTGCATCTGCCGGGAGGGCTCGCGGATGCGGACTCCCCAGAGCAGGGCAGGCCTCCACGCTGTGCAGATCAGCCCCACAGCTCTGGGTCCTTTAAAACCAGTTGCTCTGGAGGCAACAGAAATCAGCTCTGGGGGGAGGGACAGAACCAGTATTGACCGTTGTGGACACAGAACAGTATTAAGAGAATGCTTTTCACCCTCCCGCGGGCGGTTGCGATATTGTGTGGTTTCGGATGTATATTGAGGATGGAATCATCGAGAAAGCTGATCTTTCTAAGCTCCTGTTCCCTACAGAGGGAGATGTCACAAGAATGTATAAAAATAAAAATCGGAGGGAAAAAACAAACCCCACCTTGTTCCTGGAGAGAATGAATGTTTTCTAGTAGCTATTTTTGTGGTTTCTATGTAAACTCGAATTAAAATATATGTGTTTACATGCATGGTTTTTCTTTTTTTTTTTTTTAAGTAGTGGCACAGATTCACTGGGGAGACTCTGTCTGAGAAGGTCCAGTCCCTTACCTGAATTAGAACTTGGCATTGTTCACACAGAACTAGAAAGCATAGCAGACAGAGCAAAACCCAGATGGCTTGTATCCAAATACAGACGGACAGTCTGTGGTAAGAATGTGGTCGTCCCAGCCTGGAAGGCTAGTGCCGTAGGGTGTCTCCCAGGACATAGGACATTCGGTGCTAAAACCAGGACAGCCCGAGGCACACCAGCATGGTTGGTTCACCCAGTGAACCCAGTGTAGACTGGAGAGGTTAGTAAATCATGGCTGTTTCTTAGATGCTTGAAAAACTTGCAAATGTTTGAGACACAGAAGAGTTTTTAGATCCACTTACCTGTGTATAACTTTTCACCACGAAGACCACAAATATCTATAGTCTTCCTCTCCTGCTGAAGTTAACACATTTAATAGACAAGAGATGTTTGGGCGGGCCATTCCTAAATTCATTCTTTCCTGGGGTAGGGATGCTATTATTTAAAACGCATTTTAGTTTCTATGACCCCAAGACTTTATCCTCCAAGAAAGACAGAAAGGAAGAAGTCCCGTAAAAATTCACTATTTTCCCCCCAGAAGCCCAGCGTGGACTCAGGCTGTGGCCACAGCATAGACTGGGAGGCTCACACAATGGACATTTATTTCTCCCAGTTCTGGGGGCCACAAGTTGAAGATCGAGGTGCTGGTGGATTCGGTGCCTGGTTGGGGCTGTCTGTCCGCTTTGCCCGATGGTCATCTTGTGGGGTCTTAATGTGGTGGAGACAGCGATCGTGTCTCGTGTCCCTTTTGATCAGGGCACTAATCCCATCCATGGGGCTCTACTCTCACATATTCATCACCTCCCAGAGGCCCCCCATTTTCACACTGAGGGTTAGGGCATCATCAGGAATTTTGGACCTACACGTTCAGTCCTTGGCCAACTCCAGTGTGGTATATATTCAAAATGCCTAGTCCACCATCCACGTTGAAACCCATGTCTTCAATCAGATGGGACACTTGGTGAGGGGTGACCACGCCTCGTGACTTCATCCCACTGCAGGTCTGTCTGGGTGAGTGGCTGGGGTGGGCAGCTGTCACAGTTTCCAAAGGGAACTGGGGACCCTGCCTCTCTCTCTGCCCTATCATGACCTTTTGGGTTTATTTCCCCCATCAATTATTGAGGCAGCATCCTGCACAATTGGAACCAGAATGGCTCTGGGTTTCCCACTGGGTGCTGGAGAGGAAGGGGGTCTGGGCCACATCCCGCTGCCATCTTAGCCACTAGCCCAGCTTTGCTGGGCCACGGTCCATGGGATGAGGGTGGGAAGGAGCCGGAACAGCGCCCCCCACAGCCCATTCCCACCCACTGCGTACTCTGCCCTCTATCCAGCACTGGCTCTCATTGCTGACGGTGTGAAGGGAAGTGCTCAAAATTTCCCACTCTGCTCTTCCATTCTTGAGTGGTGATGGCTTCCCCCAACCCCCGCAGGAGACTGAAGACCACTGTGGGACACGAACGCTTGTCCCACTCCACCCTCCCCACCTCACATGCTGAACCCAGAGAAAGCCAGGGGAGCAGGGGGCCAAGGGCTGCACCAACTCGGGAAAAAAAAAAAAAAAAAAATCTCCAGAGGGCAGCCATGTTTCTTCTGCCCGGAGGAGAGACCAGGGAGTCAGCGGCCCTCCCCCGTAGCCTCTCCAGGCCAGCCTCACTCCTGCTCAGCTGCCCTCACTCCCTTACCCTGCCTCTCCTGACCTCTAGCCCATTTACCACCATTCAGTCCCTGCCTCGCTTTACTGGGCTCTTTCCCTCTGTTACCAATCTCACCATTATGTTTAGTGCTGCGTGCATGTTGGGGGGGCAAGCTCTGAGGGGACGGGGACATTGTGTCTTGGTTACTGTTGTGTCCCCAGCTCTCAACGGGTGTTCAGCCCCATTTGGTGAATGACAGCACGAGTAAAGAGAAGCTTCCTCGTGCCCCTGTCTAGGCTCCAAACAACTCTGAGGCAGGCTTCATTTTCAAAACACCAACCCCAGCACTTCCAAGATTCCTCTCATTAGCATTTTATTTTCAATCCCTATTATCTTCCTGTAAGAAGGGGGGCTTCTTCCAGAATTTTATTGCTCCAAATCTGACTCCAGGTCTAGGCCAGGGGCTCTCTATGCATTGGTACCGTACCCGGTATTCACACACAGAAGTTGTCAACTTGTGAAGAGAGGCCTTGCAGCCGCAGTAGCGCCGATGGGTGAAAAATTTTGTTGGCAAGAAAAACCAGTTGGGCGGTAAAAAAAAGAAAAATTCTTTATAGAAGCACCAGATCACCCCCAAGGGTGTCCACTGTCAAAATGTGGCCCGCAGGAAATCCGCAGTATCTGGGGCCTGCGGGAGCAAACAGCCCTGACAGTCTGTCGAATTCCATCTTCCTGCTGGAGAGGTTGATAGGTCACCTCAGTGTCAGCGCCCAGGCGTGACCAAAGCTCTCTCGGGGGGGAGGGGAGTTGGGGGTGTGGTGGTCTCAGTCCGCCATGTTGGGCCTGGCCTTCCCCAGCACAGGGTGCTGGGCCACGCCCGTGTAGAACGCTGGTTTGGCTTTTGGGGCCTGCCTGGACTTCACGGCCACCTCTGGGGCCCTGCAAAGGAGCAGAAGGTGGGGTGAGTGTGGTGTCCCTCAGACCTCCTCATGGTTCCCCCACCAGGCCCAGCCCCTGCCGCGGTGAAGGGGAGCCTCGCAGTTGCTGAGCTACAAGTCCTGAAGGGGCCTGGGGAGGGATGATAGAAGAGAATCCTGGCACGGGATTTTTTTTCTCCTGCTTTCTAATTCCTCAGGACCATTGTCACTGTGCTGAGAGAATCAGCCCTTGGATGGCTCAGTGAGCGGAACACAGGCAGAGAGGTTGGGACTGGAGGAGGCCTTGCTGGCTCAGGGCTAAAGGGGTCCCGGCTCGGGGGTCAGCCCGGAGACAGTGCCCCCTGCTGGCTGCCTCCTCACCTTCCGTGCTTTCAGGATCTTTCCTTGGCTCTGGGCTACCCAGGCTCTGTGAGGGTGCGGCCTGTTCCCTGCTCACAGGCTGAGAAAGACTTGGGACCAGCCTTCATGGAGAAGTCAGAGGGCTTTCAGCGTGGCACCCCCTCCCTCAACCCTGACAGGCACCCTGAGAATGAAGGGAAGCCAAAGCAGGCCGCTAGCGGGCCAACCTACAGCACACTGTGCCTTTGCCTTCCAGCAGGGGAGAGGATGGGCAGGCGCTGATCTCCAGGAGGGAGAATCCTAGGATGTGTTTCTGACATGATTCAAGAGCTAATTTCTTCTTAGTATCTGGGCAAGGGAGCTATTTTACAGCTGGGTTTTCAAAGGAACCACGGGTCCTGCCCAGCTGTTGAGTTACAGGAAGTCAGTTAGTAAAACTTTCCACGGAAATCTCCACAGACCCTTATAGAACCAGCTTCCTTTGAGATCAGAATGGCAGAGGAAACAGTGTAAGTGGAAACCAACTCACTTGGACAGGACGTCCACCGTCTGCTGGGTGGCCAGAGTCCTCTTGTCCTGCGGTCCGTACAAGAGGGTCTGAATCTGAAGACACTGCAGGACACCAAGTAGTAATCATGAGGTCATTCATACAAGTACCACTGGGAGCGTTTTGCAGGAAAAACAAGTCTCTCTTGAATGGAATAAAGACCCATGCCTGACCTTCAATCTGGATCCTCTGAGGGATCTAGGAAACACATGTAAAGTTTTAACACTATTTCACAGAACTCCCTGGGACAAGCTGTATGCAAACTATGTTTATAATCATTTTAGAAAATAAGGTAACAGCATTGTTATTGACTGGGAATGGCCTCTAGTTTCCATTTTAAAATGAGCCTTGGGGGCGCCTGGGTGGCTCAGTGGGTTAAGCCTCTGCCTTCAGCTCAGGTCATGATCTCAGGGTCCTGGGATTGAGTCCCACCTCAGGTTCTCTGCACAGTGGGGAGCCTGCCCCCCCACCCCGCCCACCTGCCTCTGCCTACTTGTGATCTCTGTCTGTCGAATAAATAAAGAAAAAATCTTTAAAAAAAAATAAAATGAGCCTTATAATAGCCCAGAAAAGTTTTTTTAATGCTTTTGCTTATTGTTGTTGTTGTTGTTAAAAAATGCTTTATCTTATATGCAATTTTTATATTCATTACTATACAGTAATTTCTTAGGAGTTAACTGTTCAGCCTATGTCTTTACCCAGGGCTAGCTCTGGCTTGACTTCTCCCCTCTCCATACTGGGTTGCCATGTGGTTGCCTGGACCAGGCAAGGGAAAACTCAAGGAAAGGATAAAGATGAAAGTTGTGCTGCCAAATGGCCAAAACCCAAAAATGGTTTCCATCCAGAGATAGAAAAATAGACCAATAGGACACAGAAGAGGATCCAACACTTGAGAGATGACAGAAGAAGTGGCCCTGAAGGATCTAGGGGCAAGAACTGAACTGGTAAATAAGTGGAACTTCTGGATGAAAGCATCGAAGATTTATCTTTATCATCTTGAGTCATGGAAGTACTTCTTAAACAAGACCCAGACAAACCAAAAGTAGAAGACTGATAAAATTTAACTGTATTAAAATTCAAAACATCTATGCACCAAAATTCACCTTAGGCAAAGCACAAAGAGGGAAAGGACAAAAGACAATGAGGGAAAATACTCGCACAATACTGAGAAGGGATTAGTATTAAGAACATACAAAGAACTCCTATAAGGTATGGGAAAAGCAACCTACCAATAGAAAATAATCAAGACATAAACATATCATTCAAACAAGTTGAGAACTAAGTGGCCAATAAACACACCTAAGCTCACTAGTATTCAGAAGCACAAACTAAAACTTCAATGAGGTTGTTCCTTCACCTATTACATTGCAAAAGTCCTAGCCTGATCATGATAATACCAAGCTCTGTCAAAGGTATTAAGCAAGAAAAACTTTTTTTTTAAATTGATTGTGGGTGTTGAAATTGGTATGACCACTTTTTAGAACAACTTGGCAATATTTAGTAATGGATAGGTAAATTGTGACATAGATGTACTGTATTTGTAAAGTATCATATAGATTTTTGATGTGCTTGTATGTGTCCACATGTAGATGAATCTCATGATCATAGACCAAAAAAAGCAAACTACAGATGAATGCATTATGTATTGTATATTATTAGAACATATATTACATATATCATTTATATGAAGCTTAAGAAACATGTAAAGCAAGGCGATAGTAAAATAATTAGGAAAACATGGGAATGATATCAAATTCAGGACAGTGGTCATCTGGAAGTAGGGTGGGAAAGGGAAGAGTGGGGACTTCAACTGTAGGGTCATGTCTTAATGCTTTTATTGAATTAATGAGCTCAAAGGTGTTGGTTACATTCTTCATGCTTTTTTGCATACCTGAAATATTTGATATTTTTAAAATATTAAATTGGTTTTTCTACATGATAACAGCTTGAGTCAAAAAAAAGTGTGAGGGTTTGAGGACTTTGTACTGAAGACTGTTTATTCGTTCTGATCTGCCAACCGTTTTTAGGTCTTCGAGAAAATTCAAATGCAAGCAGCCAAAATGCTTTGTCTTTGTAAGATGTGGAAAACATCAAAACCGTCTGAATGTTTGGTTCAATCTGAGGAACTGAGAAAGTGGTTCTGGAATCTGAGAATTGGGCTGTCTTCTGGAGGAAAGAAATATTATTAGACGAAGCTATGACAGGGTTCTCTTTTAAAATAACAGATCGTCATTCTGTTGGCTGAATTATGTAACACCAGGAATTAGCATCCTGGTTCTGTTATTCCATTTAGCAGATGATCCAAATTCTCCAAAATCCACCCCCTCCATCCAGCAAGCCCCAACCATTCTGAATCTGCACTGGGGCCATGGCCAGGTCTGGCCTAGGCGACGTGCTGCTCACTCCACGGGTTCAGCCAACACTGCTTTAATCCACGGATAAACTGTGAACTTGGGAAATGCAGGAACCTGAGAAAGTTCTGTACTGCTTTTGGGGACGGGTTTTGTCGACACCCACGACACTTGATGGGAACACTTCCAGCCCTCCTCTCCTCCGTGGCTCCTCACTGTTGGAAGCCTGGGGGCGTCTCCACGCAGGGCCCGGCAGAGACTGTGCTCAGGAAGGGATTGTAAGCAGGAAGCAAGCAAGCTTTCCCCTCGCTCTGGCTTGGCAGTAAGAGGCCTCCGTTCAGGGCTAACATTTTTGCCAGAATGGACTTCATTTTCTCCTATATGGCCAGAAATACCTTAACTCAGTGTAAAAGATCAGGTCTAATTTTAAACCCACCTGACTCCTCTGTTTACATATTTATGAGTGCCCCCGATGCAACTCATTTTGAGATGAGCAGATGTCAACATGCCTTGATGCTAACTCGTTCACTGTGACATTAGAGTTTTACTGACATTATAATAATTATTTGAGACAGTCTGAGGTCTCCATTTACCCTGCCTTAACAGATGGCCCCCAAAATCCAAAAGTCAGGAGGAATTTCCATCCTACCCCTTTGGTTCCCGAAGTTTCTCCCTGGCCCCTCATTCCCTAGGGAAAGACATCCTACTAGCTAAATAGTCACAGATTCCTGGGAACAATGACATGGCAATTGACAGAGCTTAAGACAAATTCTCACTGGTTTAACCTGCGACCTCCATTCTAGACCTCGGGTTCTGATCCTTTTTCCCGGGGAAAATGTTTGTAGAGAGACTAGAGGTAGGAGAGAGGGTCATAATCAATACTCAAGCCCAAGAGAGGTGAGCCCCACCCCCATCCCCATCCCTACTCCCTAGACCCCCGGTAGTCAAGACTCTTCTCTTCCTGGCCTTAATAGATTTTTATAAAGGCTACTTATCCTCATTAAGAAGATCTGCTCCAAATTCTAGCTGAAGCGAGAAGAGATGTAAAGTGTTGCCAACTAAGAGAGGGAAATGAGTCCTCGGCCCCTGCCTAATCTCCTTTACAAGGACAGCTCCCACTGACACCAAACCAGGTGCCACGTCAGGAAAGAATCATTCACCCATGAGCTGGAATAGTCTCCAAGAGCTACCTTTTTAGAAGAGTGAAATAACCCCTCTCCGACCCTTGCTAGAAAATGTTTATATAACCACATATTTATCTAAGAAACGTAAATTCAGTTTCTCAATGTTGTGCTCCCCTTAGCTAAATTTGTTTAAGCATTTTTGTGTGAAATAGGTGTTTCGATTCTTTTGTTAAAAAGATAGACATCGACAGAGACCGGGTCAATAGGTTGTTCACTAAACCTACTGGAGCCACGCATTGTAAATACCCCTCTGAACTCAGACTATATGGAGCCCAAAGACACGGCTGGACGACAGGGCTCCAGGGATGCATCAGCTACCGAAACCTCCAGCAAGGGAGCTTCCTGGTGGGTACAGCATGATAAACCTTCGCCCTCCGAAGCCAGGCAAGTTCAGTAGTTGCAAGAGTACTGTTGGCTAAGTACTACTTCGCTTAGTCATTCCTGGTTGCCGAGGTCATTTAGAAACAACCTTAAGCATTTGATGTGGAATTGAAAAAAAAAGTCTTTTTGAAGTGACTGAGTTTGGAGAGCTAGGTTCCTAAGGGGACCCTGAGACAAAGCAGCTGGGATAGGAGCCATCGGTGGGTGTCTTCCTAGCTCTGGTCTACCTCTGGGCCCCGGAGCTCGTGCCCTTCCCAGTGTGGTTGGGGTGGGGGGGGGTGGCTTGGTGGGGGCAGGTCTGGCATGGAGGTTAGCTGACTCAGTCTTCTTGGGCTTCAGAAAACCCCAACAGCGAACTACCCTAACTCACAAAGAAGCCTATCTCCTGCTTTGGGCCAGAATCTCTATTTACCTATTTATGGGCGCCTCTGAAGCAACTCATTTGTCCTGACCGTCTGCAAGGCCATTCCTTTATTTCCCAGCAGAACTGGATTGCGGGGGTGCTTAGCCCTCCCTTCCTCCATCAACCTCCAGCCTTAAGTCCTAGAAGCTGCCTCACCCTTCTTATCAGGGAACGTCAGACAATGGAATCGCTGATGGGACATGTCCTCCTCACTAACAGAGGCCAGGCAGCAAGGCCATCAGCTGAAGAGCCAGCTGCAAGGTCACGTGGCTCAGTTATGGAAAAGTGACAGACTTTGTCCCGCCTGGTAAGGGTCCATGCCAAGCCTGTCATGCTAACACATGTGTTTTGTCTTTATATGAAATGAAGAACAAAGCCAGGGAAAGGTACGTTTGTAAAGAGCGACTCTCACGATATGAATCACTACTCCTCTTAACACGTTATCCGTCAAAGGAGATACTCCCTGCCTGTGGCGGAGAATTACCCAGAAACTCACGACCTGTGCCTCTGTGTTCATGTCAGTTCTCAAGGCTGGTATTAAGAAAAAAAAGATATCAGAACCCAAAACATGTGGAAGGGCGAAAGGTCTTCAAGGTTTAGAAAAACACAAATAGGCTTTCCCGGACGAATCTTTATCAGGCAGGCAGAAGTGATTTACTCAAATGATGACCTTGGGAGAACCGAAAGGACAAACCGGAACACAATTCCCCAGCTGGCATTTTTCCTGCAGAAACAGGGGCACACCCGAGCCCTACCCGGGAACCAGCCTTGCCCTCACTGGGCCCGTATCATCCTCCGTGGCCGCTTGTTCCTGTGGCAGGTGTTTGCAGAGCTCCCGCCATCTGCCACCCTGTGTCCCCCTCAGTGACAGAGCAGAGAGGGGCAGGCTGAAGGCCTTCGTGAGGTGACATGTGAGTTGAGGCCTGCAAGATGGGGAGTCAGCCCTGTGAAGGGCTGTCGGGGGGTGGGGGTTCCCAGGAAGGAGGCCTGGGAAGTGTTTGAGGAAGGATACTGATTCCCCTTCTCTGTTCTTCTTTCCTTCTCTCTCTCTCAGGTACACACACACACACACTCACACACGCACACATCATGCAAGCACACCCCCCTGCAGCTCCCTGACCCGGAGACCCACTAATTCTGAGCCCCACCTTCTGCACAGGGGGGTAGGAAGCCTCCCATGATACAAGGACAGCTAAAGTGGGACCGGGGGCCCCAGGACCAGGGACGAAGGAGATGAGGAAGAAAGGGGGGGGCCCATGGACTGCCACTCACACAGCTGCCGAGAGCGGACCCCATCCGCAAAGCTCTCCCTGAGTGTCCACTGAGTGCCCCCCTAGGAAGTGTTCACGGCATCCTCGTCTCCCTCACTCCTCACCTCCGAGCTGCCATGGGCCGTGGCTTCTACATCCTTATCGACATCCCTCGACTCCCCCACGACTTTGCTCCATCCCCTGGCCACTGTCTTGGAGCAAGCTACCACCATCTTTCTCCAGGACAGCTGCAACACAAATATTTGAGGACAAACGCGTCAGCGGGACTCGCTAGCGTGGGGGGTCCGGCTGCGCACCTACGTGTCAGGCAAGGCAGCCAGCTTTTTGTACAGAAGCCGGACTTGTCCGTTTCAGAGCCAGAGAGAGCAAGAGGTCCGGACCCTCTTCAAGCTAACGCCTTTGGGCTGACTGTTCGGGGCTGGTTTCCCTCTTGATGTGGAGCTCAGCCGTGTCACCTGGGTCCTTCCTGAACCGGTGTGGTCACACCAGCCATTTCTTTTTTAAATATATTTTTTAAAATATTTTATTTACTTATTTGTCATAGAGAGAGAGCACAAGCAGGGGGAGCAACAGGCAGAGGGAGAAGCAGGCTCCCCACTGAGCAAGGAGCCCAACGCGGGACTCGATCCCAGCACCCCAGGATCATGACCTGAGCCAGAGGCAGACGCTTCACCAACTGAGCCACGCAGGTACCCCTCACATCAGCTACTCCTGACCATCACTCTTACCACCTGTTTAAGGTCACGCTGAACTTCCATGGGAGAGCTTGCCTTTCCCTCCATCGCTGGCCACACACCCATCAACTCGGCATCCTCTAGTTGTCCCTCCTCTAGTGGGGCTTTGACAGTTCCCTAGAACCCCCAGTTCTGCGCCCTCCAGACTCCGAGGCCAGTTTAGGGACTTTGAAGACACTAAGCATCCCACAAGCAATAGTTCTCCCAACTGAGGTGCTTTCCACAGCAAACGTAGCCTTGAGTGGGGCTGTCTGTGTTTTCTAAGGGACAGCGACAGTGGAGGGGTTCTGTGCGTGGACTGTCCTCATGGGGCCCCTTCCTGGCAGCTGGTGGACTTCTCTCATTCCCACCTAGCCTACAGCCTGCAAGGGAGGCTCCCCCTTTCCCCCACATCAGGTCAAAACCGGATGACCTTGATCGCTTCCACTATCCGCTCCCCTGGTTATACCGCATCAACTGACTTACAAACAGCTTTGACAAAGGAGCGCTTGGAACGTCTTCCAGCATGCTTCTCAACCCAAGAACAGGATTTTTTTTTTTTAGGAACAGGATTTTTTTGATGTGAAATTCATGTCATGACCTTCCTCTCTTCCCAGAAAGGACTGGAGGGGGACTGGAGGGGATCTGCCGCAGCCCGGCGATGGGTTTAGTCAGTGACCGTTAGGAAAGTCAGGATCAAGGACAAATAAATAAGACCACACCTGAAAACAGTGTGGCTAACATGGGGTTGTGTGGGGACTCCAAAAGTGCTCTGGATTTCCTGGTATCCGGGGCAACCAGGAAAACACCACACAGGCTAAAGGGAAAGTAAAACTCGGTGGTCTGCGGACGGAATGACAGTGCGTGAATTATGTATAAAAGACAGCTGTCAACCAGAAAGTTCTGGGTGCTTGGCCGGCTGGAGGAACGGCTGATCTAGGGTCTTAATCCATGACCACACAAGACCCTTCCAGGGATGGCTTTCTCATCTATAACCTACGAGTACAAACCATTTTCCTCCATCTGTCTTCAACTGATTCATCATAGTGGGAGAGGGGTCACGTAACATCGCGTTATTCTTTTATGGAAATGTTTACTGTTGGAAGCTGTGAGGTGGTCAGGCAGCGGACTGACCCCTGATGAGGACGGTACTCACCAGGGGACTGGCTACCCCAACTCCACCCTGTCCCTGGGTCCAGGGTGAGTCCTGAGAGACTACTGACCTGGGAGACAGTCTTTAGGAATGCTTTTTTTTTTTTCCCTAAAGATTTTATTTATTTGACAGAGATCACAAGTAGGCAGAGAGGCAGGCAGAGAGAGAGAGAGAAGAGGAAGCAGGCTCCCCGCTGAGCAGAGAGCCGGATACGGGACTCGATCCCAGGATCCCGGGATCACGACCCGAGCCGAAGGCAGAGGCTTTAACCCACTGAGCCATCCAGGTGCCCCAGGAATGCTTTTTTTGCAGCTTTTCACCGGGGTGAAAATGATGGCAGTGACACCCATCCTAGAATCACACCAGGGCTCTGTGTTGCAAAAGCACATAGAACTTTTGCTGTGGAAATTTCCATCTGGAGCCAACAGATTTCTCCCTTTGCACCCTGCAGGCAGATGCCTTTGAAAAACAGATCAATAATACGGTTTTCCTCTCGGTAATTTAATCCCACGGTCTGCTTTGTTTCTCTTGCCTTCCTGTTTTTTGCGGGCCCACAGGACCCTGCCCGGGGCCATTCAGCCCAGGAGGGCACATCTGGAAAAGCCAGTGTTCACTGGATTCCTGTTCCAGAGTTGACAACGTGGGGGACAGAGCTGTTGTTGTGATAAAAAGGAGAGAAGCTCTCGGCCGGGAGGTTTAGAAACCTGCCGCCGGCTCCACAGAGCCCAGTGCCAAGTACGGCGACTGGGAAAGCCGGGCTCAGCAGCGGGCAGATGTGCAGGGCATGTTTCACGTCTTGTGTCCGTGCCCCAGCGTTCACAGTATGGCCAGTCCTGTCCTCAGATGGGCACAAGCAGGGGAGGGGCAGGGAGGACCGCGTGGACCACAGTCCGCGTGACCAACAGACACAAGTTTCAACCCTTTCTTCCCGCGTTCTGGCAGATGGCCCGATAGCTTTAAAATGTCAAAGTCATGGTGTTCGGGACTGATGGTTAATGAGGCTGGAATGAAGGGAGAAAATGTCACTGACGTCCAGGGCAGCCTTCGGGAGGGATGAAACCTGACAGTGTCTCGAGGCTGACCTGATCTTAAGCCCCGTGGGTAGGCATGGGGCCAGAGCAGTGATCTCAACCTTCTCCCAGAAGCTAAAATGCAGATCCCAGGGGCCTGGGACCCCTGCCCCAGAGTCGGATTCAGAAAGTCACCCTCATGCAGGGCTTTAAGACCCCATGCTTGGTGAACCTTACTTAAGATAAACCTGCCCATGTACAACTCACTTGTTTCCAGGCAGCTCAGCCCCTTCCCTTGAAGACAGGGCTCCTAAGGTCTGACATGCAGGGCTTTGAGGATGAGGAACGATGTATGAGCCACTCTGGGCGGCAGCCAGCCTGGCCCTGAGTCTGAGGTTGGTCGTGGTACCTGCTCCGCCCCACAGGGGACAGCAGGGTCCTCATGAAGGTTCGTGTGGCTCCTACTCAAGTTTGCCAGCTCCCCCCACTCCTGGGGTCCCTCCCCAGCCCAGAGTTGAGTGACCAGGCTGAACCCTCGAAAGAGGAATCACAGCAGAGGCTCCCAAGGGCAGGCAGTGCCTCGGCCAGGAGAGTTCTGCCCTCTCCTCCTTCCGGGGCTCTGTGGCCCCCTGGGCCCCGCTGGATCCTTTGCTCCTGAAAGCAGCCTCCTCCCTGCCCTCTGCTCCTTCCATCCCCGGCACAATGTGGGGGAAAGGAAGTCTGGGCGTTGCTATTACTACCATTTCACAGAGGTTTCTTGTCTTCCTCAAGCCTCTTGCCCTTGATTCTTGGCCCATTCCAGTCCATTCTCCACACGGTCCTCACTATAATTTCTCTTTTTTTAAAATCCAAAGTACAAATATAGACCTGTGGTGGCCTGCTTACAACTCCCTTCATGGCTCCTAGCTGCTTAAGGCAACATTCAGAAAACTTCTTCTGCAAAGGGCCACATGGTAAATATTGCGGGTTTTTGTCTCTACATATAGAGACAAAAATGGAGGCTTACTGTGTAGGCACGTACAGAACAAGAGGGAGAGCAAACTTCCTCGAGTTTGTTTTATCAGTGAAATTACACGTAGGTGTTTTTGGAATCTAGTTTTACTCGGGAGAATAGGTTTCTTTCTTGGTACAGGTTAGACTTCCCTTAGCGAGGGCTCAGTTAATGTTCCCTATACTCCAAATGATTGACGATCACTTATAAAATGATGACAAGTTTTATGACTATCTGTAAACACCATTTTTAACTTGGCTTGTATCCTTAAGTGTAATGAAATAAACACAGACAGTGCACTGGCCATTGTTTGGGACCCCTGCTTAAAGGATCACGTCTCAGCCCCTTAACCTACAAACATGGCTGCCAAGACTTGCCCCCATGTCTTTCCAAGACGATTTCCTGCCAGATGGTCGGCCCTAACTAGTTTTTGCTTCTTAAAGAGGCTTTACTCTCTCTCACCCCCGAACTTCTTCTTCACCCCATTTCCAACCTGGGAATTCCTGTCTCTGTTGGGCTACACTCTTTTTTAGGACTACTTATCTGTGGACACCTTCCCTAAGCCCCCTTCCTCCCACAGATCTCAGTGTGGACCTGGAGAACTTAGCATATGATACCACAGTTGGGGGTTTACAATCTGTAACTCCCTCATCGGCCTGGAACATTCTCAGGGAGGAAGCTACTGGATGCCTAGTGGACCCATTGCACGTGTTTCAACAACAGGGAGGGGCTCTCTCTGGGACCCTGTCTCAGGTTTTCTGACGATGGGACTGTGTTTCCTGTACCATCTCCACCCTGGGCCAGCCAGCCACCATGAGGGCGCCATGTTCTTACATCCTACCAAGGCCCTGGCCTCAGCTGATTGATCCAGGGTGAGCACTTGATTCAAGTCAGGTCTATAGCCCTTTCCTTAGGATCTTTCAAGCTATGACTGGGAAATGGTGCAGGGGTAGGAAGTTAAACTCTGGAGGGCTGGCAGCCATGATCTCCATCTTGAAGGCAGATGGCCATGACAGGCAGGAGTCTGGGACAGAGATAACCTTGGAACATTCTCCTGAGGCTTAGCTATGTACTACTTTGCTAATCATCTGCCTATTGGCCTTTCCCTGGAAACTATAAGACAAAAGATACCCCTTTATATCTGAGCTGGTTTGACTGTTTTCTGTCAGTGATAATCCAAAGACTCCTTTTTCTGATCTTGACATTCTCCCCACTGGGTCACTGGTTCCCAAATGTTTTTTTAAGGATAGGGAGGCCTTGTTCAATCAAAATCTTGCTGAGAGGCCTGAGGTGAACCAGGAGAAGTGCAGAATAGATCACCTCGCCTGTACCTCTTGGTGCCAAAGCCCCACTCTGCCAACTCCTGACCTTGCAGTCAAGGCTGAGACACTAAGTCTTTGTAAAAAACAGAAGTAGAGGTATCGACTCTTCAACTCACGATAGGGCTTAAATAAGTCAATATGTGTAAATCGTTCAGCACAGTTCAGGGGATATAACAATCAGTCAGTAAGTATGAGCTCAGAAATGGAAGATGGAGAAGCCCAGGGCAACCGCCATCTTAATTTCCCTCCTCCGTCTTTGGCACATGTATAATGTTTAGATTATCTGAAATGATTAGTTTAACATATCTTCCTGCTCAGACTGGATCTCATGGAGACAAGAAGCATATTTGTCTTGATCATTGTTCTTCCCCAGGTCTGCTGGGCACAACTACTGGCGCATAGAAGGTGACTGATAACTACCATTGACTGTGTGATAATTGATATATGTATCATCTTGTTAAAAGCTAGGCACCATGCATGTTACCAAATCTGATGCCTTCTGCCACAGATTCAGAAAAGTCCTAAGAAGAGAAGAAGGCTCAATGCATAGGGCAGCCCGCTCAGAACTAAAGTTAATTCTTTTGGTTTGGTCAGTTATGTTACTTAAAGGTAACAGGATTTCCCCATTTTAACACTAATACATGTAATGAAAACACAACATGACAAAATTTATGAGACACATTTAAAGCAATAAGAAAAGGAAAAGCCAGAGCCTAAAACATTATCTTGGTAAAAATGAAAACAAATGAGTTCAAGTCCCAATTCAAAAAGGAAAAACTCCAACAAAGTAAAACAAAGTAAGTCATGAGAAAAGAAAAAATAAAGATAAAATCAGAAATTAGTGAAACAGAATAGGAAGGCAATTGACCTATGGAGTTTGAAAAACTGACAAAATAGACAAACCACTAACTAACTCAGTCAATGGAAAAAGTGAGGAAATCCAAATAAAAAATGAAGAAATTATAATGAGAAGAGAACTATGAAAAAAGCAGAGATTTAAAAAATTCATGAAATTACAAATCTCCATGCAAATCATTCTGAAAATGATAGTGAAATAGATAAATGCAGTTCACTAAAATGACCTCATTGGAGATAGAAAGCTTCAACAGAGCAATTTTTTATACAGAAATAGAGAAGATTATCAAGAAATTCCCTGCCATTCAAAAATAGCACCAGGCCTAAAAAGTTTCACAGGGGGTACAAACCTTCAAAGACTAGATAGTTTTAGTGTGTGCATAAATTCCTTCAGGCATAGAAAATAAAGGTAAATTTCCAAATTATTTTTATGAAGCAAATATAACATTATTACTTAAACAAATATCACTTACCAATACTGGTGCAAAAAATCCTAAAATAAATGTTAGTAAACAAATCAACATTATACTGAAAAAATAGTTCAATATGACTATGGGGATTTATTCCAGGAATACAAGGTTGGTTCAATATTATAATAAAATATACCATATTAAGTGATCTAAAAAGAATCATATGATTATTTCCATTGATGCTGAAAAAGTCTTTGATAAAAATCTAGCACTTATTTCTAATAAAAAATATTCATGAAAATAGAAATTGACAGATATTTCCTTATCATGGTAAAATATATAAACCTTAGTCCAAAGACAGCACCTACTATATGAAGAATCATTAGAAATATTTCCACTAAGATCAGAACAAGAATGCCTATTACCTATTATTGTACTGGAGGTATGAGCCAATGCAATTAGACAAGAGAAATCAATTAGAGGCAAAAGAATTGGAAAACATAAAGTAAAAGTATTTGCAGATGATGTAATAGTACACCTGAAAAACTTGAAAGAACTGATGCTCAAATTAACTCAAACAAGAAAAGAATTAAGCAAGATAGCAAAATAAAATTAACAGAGAGAAACCAACAGTTTGCATACTCATATACACACACATACATATAATACTAGATAGAACTCCATTTATAGCAGCATTATGATTAAGGAAGAGGAAATGTTTAGAAATCAGCCTAATAAGAAATGTGCAGAATTTATACAGGGAACACTTTAAAATGTGCCTGAATGATCCATAAGAAGACATGTACAAATAAAAAGACATCCCTTGTTCTCAGTCTTCCAGAAGTTTATAAATTAACATGATCCTCCAAAAAATACCACCAAACTTCTTATGGAGCTAGACAGGTTGATACTAAATTCATGTGAAAAAATAAATATGCAAAAATGTTTAGAAAACCTGATACTCTAGGGAGATAAAAAACCATGAGGGGAGTGGTGTTCTACCAGCTATTAAATCACGCTATGAAATCTCTATAATTAAGACAATGAAGCACTGGAATTCGAATAAACAAAAAGACAAATGGAAGAGACCAGAAACGGAAGAGACCAGAAATCCAGAAATCCACTCTAGCATACACACAAGTGTAGTACATGATGAACGTGTTCTTTCAAATCACTGGAGAACAGGTGGGTTCTTTGACAAAGGGTGCTGGGCAACTGGTTTCCCTTTGAAAAAAGATAGTATTAGATCCTTACCTCATACCCTCCACACAAACAAACCCCTGATTTAAAAAGCAACTAAAAGAACACACACAAGAATTCAAGAATTCCTCCATAAACTGACTCTACAAAAAGAGTACAATAAAATAAAAGACTGATGAATGGCCCTAGGCAAAAATTTGAAAACAACTGCATGCTAAAATAAAAAATCACTGATAATTCATTTAACAACATATGTGTATAAGAGGATGACTCTACTGTTTACCCAAGAACTGTTGGCTTAGCTTGGCTGCAGAAGTGGTCATCTTACCTAAATGAGCCCCTGATAAAGTTTCACTTAAAAACAGAATGGTAGAGGGAGAGAAAGTTTGCTGTGGGGAGGGTTTCGCCAGGTTAGTATTGAGTCCAGCTTTACCTTCTTCAGTTTCCTGTGGGCCCCAGCGTGGTTCCCCTGGGCCAGGTCGGCCCCACCCAACAGCCTGTAGGTCTCGGCCACCTCGGGACTGAGATCGCCACACACTGCCACTTTGGCTTCCAGGGACTCTCTCAGGATCGAGGTTGCTTTCTGTGACAGGAACAAAGGTTAAAGTTTGGTTAGAAAGTTCAAAGGCTCATAAAGATCAACGCCCCTTAAGAAAAGGATGTAACTGGGGACAGCCGGGTGGCTCAGTCGGTTAAGAGTCTGACTCTTGGATTCTGCTCAGGGAATCGAGCCCCGCATTGGGCTCCACAGTCAGCAGGAGTCTGCTGGGATGTTCTCTCCCTCTGCCCTTCCCCCCACCACTCACAGGCTCTCTCTCTCTCTCAAATAAATAAATAAATCTTTTAAAAAAAGAAAATGGGGGTGCCTGTGTGGCTCAGTCGGTTGGGTGGCTGCCTTCAGCTTCTGTCACAATCTCCGGGTCTGGGAACTGAGCCCCACACTGGGCTCTCGGCTCAGTGGGGAGTCCTTCTGCCTCTGCCTCTCCCCTGCTCCTGCTCTCCCTCTCAAATGAGTAAATAAAAGAAAATGTTGTAACTGATGTGTATTTTCACTCTTCAGGGATTTGGGTTTGGGTTGCGTCCTTGAGCTGAGCCTACTTTCCCTAAACAGGACACAGGAAATGGCATATATGGGGCAGGGAGATGTTAACCACGGAGAGAGAACGCACAGAAGACACATGGAGAACAAAGCCACCCCAAGTATTACGGGAATTCATTCTAGCTGAGTAGTAAGAACAGAAGCTAACAGGTAACTGCGCTGAGCAGTTTACCTGCGTGAGCTCATTTAATTCTGTCTCTTTCAGATAAGTATTAATCCTCACTGAACAGAGGAGGAAACTAAGGCACAGAGCAGTCGAGAAACTTGCTCAGGATCAGACCGCTCCCCAGTGTTTGACCTGGGACCTGAATCTGGCCCATAATTTTAATCCTTTTCAGTTGCAGGCTCTTTTTCCTCTGTGCACAGTGACGTTCTTACATAAGTGAAAATTAGAGTTTCCTGGCAATTCATGTACTTAAAAAATACCCAGAACATATTCCAGACGTTTCTATTTCTCATAAGAAATACTTGAGGAAACCAAAAGCGAACATTCTAACATGGCAAAAAAAAAAAAAATTGAATATATTTGACATTTTGTGTGCTTTATCAGATTTATTTACACCAACATCAAATAAAACACCTGCGTTGGTCAGAAATCAGGATCTTCTGATATTAATCTCTTCAGTCAGACCCCAAGACATACAGAGGGAAAGCCCTGCCTGTCCATTGCCCACATGTCTCCTGAAGTTCTTCCATGGTCTTGTACGTCCACGAAAGCATGATTATGGCTATGAGACACAAACACTGAATTTCAGAGCCAAATAAGGCTGGAACCAGTTAAAGAGCTTCCCCATACAGCCCTGAAGGCATCCTGATAAGCCTTCCACAGATAGAAAGAGCTGGCAAAGCTTTACCCAGTTTACAGGCAATAATATGAGTTAAATGCTAGGGGTGGGGTGTGGGGTGTGAAACGGCCAAGGCACTGATAAGGCAGAAACAATTTCTTCACGGAAAGATGAAATCACCCTCGGAGGAGGGAAACTGTAAATTGTGAAGTGTGTGACCTACCTTGGTGTGTGGGGAACTTGCCTGATGCTGAAGCCCATTATGTCCTTTGTACGTCCCGCCCCCCCCACCCCCAGCATCTGTGAACGAGGATTTGGCAAGGTGCGGGTGTTGGGCTTGGCAACTTTCCGTGGAAAGTGGTCGTCAGGTTTTGAGGAGCCAGTGATGGAAAGAAGAGCCAGACTCTTCTTGCTAAACGAGGTTTTCAATGCCATTTCTAGCCTGACAGGGGAATCTAGAGATAGATGTGCATGAACTTGAATGGCCGGTGGAGATGGCAATGGAAGAGAGGTCACATGGGTGGGAATAGAGACAGCGTCACTCTGTGAGAGGCAGAACAGCGTAATGGAAAGGAATGAAGGAAAAATAGGACCTGTGTGGGCTGAGGAGAGGATACATGGGAAACTGGGAGCCCAAGGGTGAGGTGGGAGAAGGGCAAGGCAAGCCAGCGGGCTCATCTGACTGCAGGGGGGAGAGAAGAGCAGGGGGGAGATGAGGCGGGGAGTCACGGACCAGGCTGGTGGTTGGTGGAGGGCCTTCATGCCAGGGTTTGGAGTTTGGATTTTCTTATGGGGAATAAGAAGCTGGAGAAGGTTCTTGAGCAGGAAAGCAGGAAAGAGTAGAAGGTGATCGAGCATGAAGCTAGAAGATAAGCCCACACACGTCTTAATCTGCGACAGAGTGACCTTCACTTATATTTTACCTTTAAAGGCATTTTCCTTCCCAAAGATCACCTTCCTGCTAGCACAGGGCTCTAGCCCATGTAGGGGCAGTGTCCGCACCTGGGGTGGTCTGAGCACAGTCCCATGCTCACGCCTGGGACTGTCCTCGGGGCCCAACATTGT
Source organism: Neogale vison (assembly GCF_020171115.1). Classification (NCBI taxonomy): domain Eukaryota; kingdom Metazoa; phylum Chordata; class Mammalia; order Carnivora; family Mustelidae; genus Neogale; species Neogale vison. The sequence continues at coordinate 135,533,124 of NC_058103.1, read as the reverse complement.
TGGCCACCTCCTGTGAGGACTCACAGGGAGAGGGCTGCGACCACACTGAGCACCGTGCAAGGCCGCCATGTCTGGTGGGGCAGGTTGTGTCCTGCACAAGGGCAGGAGAGCGAGGACAGTTGAAATCTAGCCTGTGTGTGCTCTCCAAGCAATGTGCTCTGGCATGAGCTGCAGCCACCCGAGGAAGAGGCAGCTTTTTCTATTCCTACCAGGGCACCAGAAGGGCTGGCAGGGGACTGAACAAAAGAGCCAGTTTGCTAAAATCTCCCAAGGAGGCCGAGGGGAGCGAGGTACATCTTTAGTTCAATACCACTGATCTGGGTGACCAGGGCAAGGGCGGTGAAGTGTGGCGTCAGTGACAGACACCAGGGCAGGAAGCCAGATAAGAAGAATGGGGGGCAGGAAGGGGGAGGGCAGATGCCTTGTGGTAGCCAAAGCAGTCAGGTGACCCAGAGCCAAGCCTCCACCCACCCAGCTGCTCATGGCTCCCCATCACCATCACCAGCAAAAGGGTCCCTGATCTTATGGAATCAGCCCAGTCAGGGGATAGGTAGTACACATCCACACATAACTTACTATTCTTATTATATTGTTATATTATTCCTATACCATGCCTTTCATATTGTTTTATAATCATTTATTTTTGAGAGAGAGAGAGCATGAGTGGGAGGGGGAGAAGGAGAGAGAATCTTCGCGACTAGCACAGAGTCCGACAGGGGGCTCGATCTCACGACTCCAAGATCATGACCTGGCCTGAAACCAAGGGTCGGATGTTCAAGGGACTGTGCCAACGAAGCACCCCTTATCCTATTATTGTGTCAAAAGGATTCTATGATGAACAATAATGGGAAGAATCTAATGAAGCCTGGGGAAAGGACTTAGGCCAGCGGATGAGCGCTCAGAATGGATCCGCACTCGCCAGACCAGCGAAGAGGAGCTTTCCACGAGCTGGAAACAAGAGCTGGGCACTCCTGGGAGTGAGGATTAAAAGGCCAATGTGGCCCGAAACTGAGCAGACTAAGGGATGGAGCGGAACTAAGACCGGAAATGTGAGCGGAATCCAGATTGCGTTGAAGGTGTGGTGAAACGTACAGGATTCTGATTTATTTTAAGGGCATTGAGCAGCCACTGGAGTATTTTGCCAACGGGGGTTCGCTGATCAGATCTGTGTTTTGAAAAGGTCACCATCGCTTCCTTATACAGAATGGATGAGTAAAAGGCAAGAGTGGAAAAGGCAGCTGGAGGACCAGAGTCTGTTCACGTGGTCCAGGCAGGAGGTGATGACTGACGGAGGTGGACATGACAACCAGTACATTCTGGAGATAAAAATGACCGATGAGCTGGAAGGGGTAAGGCATGACGTGAGCGGACTCCCCCACTTCCCCTCTAGACTCCTGACCTGCGTGCTCTCCATAGAACTTCTCCAGATATTCTAGAAGCGGAGGCGCCTGGAAGGTCCCTTTCTACTCAGTAAGGTCATTTAGAAAAATATGCAAACTCCCATTCGTTATGGCTACTGTGGTCCTACTTTGGCCTGATGAACATGGATGCTTCTAGATTAAAAACCCATGTTCCTTAAGCTCCTGCCCATTGAGAGAAGGGTAGGGGGTTAACTCTACAGACCAGCAGAGGAAATACAAGCTTTTCATCTCAAGGATTTGCTTTGATAGATTCATTTGAAAAAAAATTATATAAAAATTATATATATATATCGATATGAAAATATATATATTTATATATATGTATATATATATACACACACACACATACACACACACACACATACATACATACATATATATCTCAAGCCACAGCAATCGGCTTTCTGGTAGCTGTTTGGCTCTGCATAAAATATGTTCCCAAGGGTTTAATTACCAGTGAATATAAACTCTGGGTCTTGTTCCATTTTTACGAGCCATAAAAAAGCATGCTTGTATGGTTCCATGGACTGTGGGCTGTAACTTCTGTGCTGTGTAGCTCTCATTAGGGATGTAAATTCCATCCATAACCCAAAATAAGGAGACAGGGATCAGCCCCATTAATGGTCACCCTCTATCCGAGCCAGAACCACAGGCTGTGAGAAGCAGGGTCTGCCCACTGGGTTTCCAAGGTTTCTAGTCTTTTAGGATCCTCTGTGGAGGCTGGGGGCCATGGGATCTACATTCTCAGGAATAGTTTTCATTTCCCAAGGCTAAGTATCTGGGAGGGGCCCAAGAGAGGCCTCCTGGGATTATCTACCCTTGTCCCCATGGAGTCTGGCACATGCCTCGGACATAGTGGGCTTAACGGATGTTTGCAGCATGAAGGAGCGGCCTTTTGGATGTCAACTCATGTGCATGGAGTACAGAGTAGTCGACTCTGGGCCAAACTCACTTACCTCTTTTTGTCCAGTGGCTTGTAGAAAATGGCAATAATCATCTTGAATTGAAAGAAATTTGGCCTTTCCTGTCCCTTCAGCATCCTTAAGGTTCGCCATGCTCTCCTGAAAATACTGTTCGGCCATATCTGAAGAAAAGCATCATAACAACATTTGAAGATTGTTTGCAGAGTTGAAATGGGGGCAGAATAAATATGCTTTTAGTGGTGCTGAACGATCTGACAAGCGGACCAAGCTAATCTGCCCGTTTTTCAGGAAAGATTGAGGTCTCAGAAGGATACGGCAATTGAGGTTCCTTGGTTTTCATACATTTTAGCTCTCCCAGCAACATGTGAGCAAAGCTAATGCCAACGGGGAAAACTCCCCAGACCTGGACACTCTGGTTATCATTTTCAGGCTGATTAACCATTAATTCTTCCTGTAACTCTGGTTGTTGCTCACAGAGGGTAGGGCTTCCATGGACTTTGTTATCTTAGAACTAGTAGTTCTACAACATTAAAATTTGGGAAAATATGGCTGACACGCCACTGAAGGAAGACACCCAACCATTCCAAACACATAAACGGACTGGTCATAATATGATGAACATGTTTTTAAATGTATGCCAACCTTGAAAGCAAGAAAAGGAAAACCTCAGGTATAGAAAATGAAGAAGGGGGGCATCTGGGTGGCTCAGTGGGTTATAGTCTCTGCCTTCAGCTCAGGTCATGATCCGGGATCAAGCCCCGCATTGGGCGCTCTGCTCAGCAGGAAGCCTGCTCCCCTTCCTCTCTCTCTGCCTGTCTCTCTGCCTACTTGTGATCTCTGTCTATCAAATAAATAAATAAAAATCTTAAAAAAAAAAGAAAAGAAAAAGTAAAGAAAATGAAGAAGGAACTAGAAGCCGGAGCAGTGAGTGGGGGATGAACCTGAGTGGTCCATGAGGGTCTATTCTACGAGGATGAGGACTAGAGATGAGGCCTGAGAACTCAGTGTGGTAAGAAGATGGAATAGAGGGGCACCTGGGTGGCTCAGTGGGTTAAAGCCTCTGCCTTCGGCTCAGGTCATGATCTCAGGGTCCTGGGATCGAGCCCCGCATCGGGCTCTCTGCTCAGCGGGGAGCCTGCTTCCTCCTCTCTCTCTCTCTGCCTGCCTCTCTGCCTACTTGTGATCTCCGTCTGTTAAATAAATAAATATAATCTTTAAAAAAAAAAAAAAAAGAAGACGGAATAGAGCTCCCGACAAAAAGCCAGTGTGCTGGGCAGAATTTTAGGATGGCACCGTATGCCCCTCGCCTTCCTCGAATCCCTCGCCTGTGATGGTGGGTGGGACTTGCCCGATAGGATGAGCTATTACTCCTGTGATGAGGTTATATGAAATAACATGGTTGACTTTAAGGAAGTGAGATTATCCCTTGGGCTTTAGCGACTCACCTGATCCCTTTCAAAGCCGAGTTTTCTCCAGCTGGTAGCAGAAAAGGCAGCCAGAGAGATTCAAAGCATAAGAGGGATTGGACAACGAGGTTCTCCATTGGTGAGATGGAAGGAACCATGGTATGAGGACCCAAGAGTGGCCTGTAGGTGCCGAGGGAGGTCCCTGACCAGCAAGAAAATGGGGCTTTAAGACTTCTGACATAAGGAACTGAGTTTCTTAGTTCCTTGGGTTCCAGTGGGTTTAAGCAATTGTCATTGGTTATGCAGCAGAAGAAAACTAACACAGTCAGGAATCCCTACAATAAGATAAAAGCAATTGTATGGTCCGAGGTGAGGCCTCACAGTTGTCCCACCCACCAGAGGCCATTGGTGGCTAGAAACAGAGCATCTGAAATGGGGATAGCATATATGGGGCAGGTACATGAGTGAGTTCTTTTTTTTTAGATTTTATTTATTTATTTGACAGACAGAGATCACAAGCAGGCAGAGAGGCAGGCAGAGAGATAGGAAGGGAAGCAGGCTCCCTGCTGAGCAGAGAGCCTGATGCCGGGCTCCATCCCAGGACTCTGGGATCATGACCTGAGCCAAAGGCAGAGGCTTTAACTCACTGAGCCACCCAAGCGCCGCCCCACCCCCCCGCCATGAGTGAGTTCTGAATCAATATGAACTACTTGGTTTGGAAATTCTGAGCCAAGAAATTAACTGGGAATGAGTCTGAAACTGGAGAAATCATAGGGTTCCAGGACAAGCATCAGCAAACGTCTTCTGTGAAGGACCAGATGGTAAATATTTTAGGCTTTGGGGGGCACATGGGCTCTATCTCAGCTATTCACCTCTGCTGTCGAGGCACCAAAGCTTCCATAAACAAATGGTAACACGTAAATGAATGGACGTGACTGTGTGCCAGGAGAATTTTATTAACTAATACAAGTAGCAAGCGGGACCACCAACACCCGCTCTGGCAGAGGAAAAGGCAGTATCTTCTCCTCCCAGGAACATGGGACTCCCGCGGAAGCCCCTGCTGGAGACGACCTCATGGCGACACATGATAAACACACAACATTTGCCAGAGAAGACGATGACCCACGTGTACAGTGGCCGACTGGACATCGCCTCTCGGAAATCTCATGTGTATCGTTTAGGGCAAATACATACGAGCAAAAAGATAAAACACAATCTTCTGCTTCTTTGCATTTCCTCTGCATCAGCTTATTTCCCCTTTATCACCTCTAATTTTGCATTTGTGTGTCCTTGCTATTTTCTTGATTAGACCAGCTAGTGTCTTCTCTGTTTTAATAACTTTTCCAAAGAATCCCCCCCTTGAATTCATTTTGCTCCTACTGTGACACAAGTGCCAGATGCTTCCAAAGAGGCCCGCATGAATACAGCATTCCAGAAGTCACGGAGGAACAGCCTATCCAAAGAAGGTGGCTGTTCCTGAGGTTGTACTCGGCGGGGGCTTGGGTTCAGGTGCTGGCTCTGATGTCATCTAGTCGCCCAAGATGATTATTGCCATTTTCTACAAGTCACTGACCTCAATGCCCCCATCTGGAAAGGGGCATATAACACTAGCATCTTCTTTATAGGGTTGTCAAAGTAAGTGGATTCATGCATATCAACAACTGAGGACATGTCTAACCCCTAGTCCGTGCTTTGTAAATGGTCATCATTTGAATTCAGGGACAGCTTGGAGGATTGTGGTTATGGACAACCTCTGTTGCCCTCACAAGGTTGACCAGCAGGGACACCAGAAGCAGAGGTGGACATTAACAGGACAGGAGCACTATGAAAAGGAAGAGTGGTCAAAAGGCACAGAAGTCTGGGCTCATCGGCACCTCGTGCCCACCTCGAGAGTTTTGAGAACACCTGAAATTCACACTGAGCATACTGGTCTCAAGAAATGACTCAAGTACTAGCCATGTGATCTCTTTTAGAAAGGAGACACCCGCGTAATGCGTCTACCGAATCTAGTCAACCAAGAGAAAAGTTAGGTCTGAGAACAAGTTAAGTTTCAGTTCTCTGCAAGACTTACTTTGCTTGGCACCTAGGTAGTTGCCAGACAGAAGCAGGAATTCTGTTCGGAGGTGGAGTTTTCTGGAGAGGTGTCTATGCCAGCCGGCCCCCAGAGTTTGTAGCGAGATAGAAGTTGATTGGACTGGAGTCCCCTGTTCCTTTTTCTCAATGGGGGGAGGGAGGGGGTCTGTCCCCTACTAGACCAGCAGCTGGATGTCTTGGGTATTTACTCAGAATTTTCTCTTGGTAGCAGACAATTCTACCAAGTAGAAAATCTCTTCACTTGTAGTGCACTCATGGGAGAAAGCATTACAGATTTAATGTGCAAACTAAGTATTAATTTTGGCTACTCTGATAATCTCATGACAGCATGTGTGGATGATGTCGCATTTATTTTGTTGATTTTAAAAGCATTACAGAGATGAACATTCCAGGTCTAAAAATTAACAGGGATATTTAGGAGTGGAGTGCTTTTGCTCTTTTAATAGTCTGTCTAATTGGGAATTAACCAAAGAATGCAACTGAGCCCTTCTTGAAGACCAAAGATCTTTCTGAGTCTCAGCCTTGTTCCCCTGAGATGAGTCCTTACCATAAAGACCGGCAAATGTCAAGCATACAGGAAGCGGTTGGAGCTGGGCAAGCAGGGACTGAGTTTCAGACCTTGGGCTTTGGCAGAAGTGGTGTCCTAATCAGAGGAGGAGGCAAAAGGGATGGAAATAGTTCCCTCCTCTTTCTGAGAAAGGAGCTGGTTTCTCAGACACAGGAGGACGCAATTGAGCTTGTTACCTTTCTAGCCCCAAGTCCTGCTACCTCTTCGTATCCTTTCCCCCAGGGGTCACATGCTGACCAGCTGCCCCTCTAGAGGGTACCCCATTTAAGCCGGTCCCCTAGACCTGAGTGCCACCTGCTCCTTTCCCTTAGTGTAGCTGATCTCACAGAAAAGCTGGGAGAGAGGGAGCCTATTGGCCTAATTCAAACTAGTACGTAAATGGCTCAACCTTGGGCTCAGAGAGGCCTGAGTATGCTTGTTAGCACATGTGGACTTCTGGAAGAGGGAGTGAGAATGAGGGAGAGAAGGAAGGGGAGAGAGGAAGTGAGTTATTTATTGAGGAAGTGAGTTATTTATTAAGGCAGCGGGGTTACTGACATGAACACAAGCCTGGTACGGTGGTGGTGGGACATCGGAGACGGGCCCTGCCCTGGAGTCTGCCCTCTGAAGGTGCTGCCTGCAAGGTCGCTGGTCAGATGGAGTGTGGGTGGGGGAGGGGTTCTCTGACAGCTGCTGGCCCATATAAGTTGGCCACACATCAGGCATCCTGTCCAGGCCCTTGTAGATCAGAAGAGCCTTCAGTTTAAGAACAGAAGAAGGTGTTGGGCATGCCCTGTGGGTGGGTGCCTTCCCTGTCTCTAAATTTGAAACGACTTTTATTTTTACCTAGGATACAGCAAAACTCCTTTACTACAAGACTCTCATGTGTTTCCCTCACCTGTTTAACTCCCAGACCGACCTGCAAACCACATGATCAGTCTTCGTGGGGAGAGCACAGTTGTCCCGTCACTACAGCTAAGGAGTGACTCCCCGATGAGCAGTCTGTTCTTCTGGGAGTGGGCATCCGCCTGGCGGCCCATGGTGGGCAAGTGATTTCCACGGAGACGGAAGGTCAAGCAGGGTGGGGAGATGCCGTGCCCCAGCCCAGACCTCGTGCCCTGCAGCCAGGTGTGTGTGCACACAGAGCCGGCCATTTCAGTGCGCTCACAATGACCACCCCCAACTTGGAAAACCTCTTCTAGAATCATCTGCAACCTGACGCCGGTGGCCTTGGCGGAAGATGAGGTCATTTTCTAAAGCACAGAAGCATGACTGAGCTTGTAAATCTGAGCCCCGGCGGCACAGGTGTCCCCAGGTCAGGAGTCCTCTCCCGTTTCCACTGCAACACAATGTTTAGGCCCGTCTGTGAGTGAGCGCGAGGGAGAGAGTGTGGCCCCGTGGGCAGAGGGGCTTAATGTTTCCTGGAGGCCCTCCCAGACTTCTCTTTTAAAGAGCAAGAGGAATGCGTGGTTAGAGTCTGACACACTGGAGGTTAGGAGGCTTTTAATTAAAACAAATTCCAGTGACTCTGGGCTCATTTTCTTAAGGTTGTCCTAAGGCAAGAGCTGAACAGTGAGGGCAGCTTTCATTAAGTGGGAGGACTGCATGTACGATGTGACAATTCTCTTTTGTCAACAGTCTTGGGAAAGAATCTATACCACGTACTCCCAGCAAAAGCTTTAAGGACCGCAGGGAAGCTAGCCTGGCGTTAACCCAGGGGAGCTCCGTCACCTAGCAAACGAACAGATGGGACCCATTTAGACCCTGTTGAGGGCTGCCATGGGCTCTGCCCAGGCAGCTGCCCTGAGACCACCTACCAGCCCTGGTGGGGGGGTGTGGTCCACAGGGAGACCCTCTTTGGGAAGAACACTTTCCCAGGCCCCGAACATGGCTTCTAGGAGCGGCCCACCTGCCACTCACTAGCCATGTGATCCCAGGAAGTCCAAAGTCATCCGTGGGGGGCGGGTTTGCCTCAGTAGCATGAGGTGACCAAGATGGCGGCAGGTTGGGTGAGGCTTGCGTGGGAGAGCGTTCCTGAAGCGCCCGCATAGTGCCAGGCCACACACAGGCCCTGTCAGGGGCTCAGTCCCTTTGGGGATCTGCCTGCCTCCAATATTCTTGCCACCAGGAAGCGGACCCCAGGTCTACCTCCCCACCACTCACAGTCTCACCCAGCAGTGGCCACCCCGTGGTGGTCAGGGATCCAGCAGCCTCCAGTCCCTGCTACCTGGTGAAGTATATATGTTTTCCAGAAGCTGCCCTAAAAATCCTTTTGGAAGCCAAGTCAGGGTATAAATACCATGGGCTTTTCTGAGAAGTTCTGAAGACAAATTATTAGCCAGTAGAAGAGTGAAGAGCTGGATATCACAGAGGGCACGTACCTCGTCTTCCCTAGCAGAGGACTGAAGCCACAGACTTTGTTCTCAGAAGCAAAGATGAAAGGCAGTTTGTAAGCAAGGCTTGATGGGGTTTCGGTTTGCCCCTGGTTGTCCCTTTGTGAAGAGAGATCAATAGCACAGACTTGGGGAGAGAAGGAGGCAACCCCCCTCATGGACTATCCCCCATGAGCGGTCGACTCTGCAGCCCCCACTGTCTGTCCTCTGGGCTCCTTGGCCCTCCGGGGACAGTGTCACTCACCTCCAGTTCGGAGTGTGGTGAAGTAGGTAGTACCTGGCCTCTGTCTAAGCCTTACTTTGCCTCTAACTTGCAGAGTGATCCTGGACACGCCCTGGCCCTCGGTCCTCTAGATGGGATGTGAAGTAAGATACCTTCCAGACTTTTCTGAGAGGAAACAAAGATGGTGGCAGAGAGGGTAAGGGTTCTTCTCTGGCCTCACCCAGCTTGCTCCCTGTGGCTTCCCCTTCCTCACCTGGCCTGGAGAGCCCAGAACAGGCATGGATGCCGACACCTGCTTGAGGAGCTCAGAGGCAGGCCAGGCTCGGGCTGGCTGGGCATTTTGGAGCAAGAAATGGGCCCTGTCTAAGAGCTGAGAAAGGGCCTCTCAGAGCACATGGGGCTCAAGAGGGCTTTGGGAAGGCTGAGGAGGGAGGAGGATGGAGAGGGGAAGAAGGGAGACGAAGGGAGAGAGGTTGGTGGGCGTGGCCAGCCGTGGCGCACACTCATTTCCACCAGCAGGGCTGTACCACAAACCCCACCCGGAGGCCTCCCCAGGTTGGAGGTGGGGCGAGGGGGCCAGCCGGCGCAGCTGAGGGGGGCCACGGGCAGGTGTAGGCCCCCTGACTATGACTGTTCCAGGGAGCCAGGTGACCTGTCGGAGGAGTCCACTGGAGCTGGGCGTATGCGTGTTCCAGAGCCTGTCTGGCTTCCTGTCTCCACGGGACACACAGGGCCATGGAGAGGAGCATCTATAACCCCGGGGGTGGGGAGTGGGCGCCTGGGGTGGGACCCAGCAGAGCGGCAGGCTGAGAAGGCAGGCCGCAGGAGGGAGAGTTGAGAGAAGGGAGGGTCACGGAGGTCTATAAAACACGAGACTTCATCAAGAGGCAATGCCTAGCTTCCGATACTCATATAATTCATGTCTACTGCACAAAATGTGGGGAGAGCCGAGGATAAGAGAGGGCCAGGGAATTTATCTTGGGAATTACATCTTGGGAATGCACCCTGCGCTCATGAGTCTGGTCCCCATGGCCAGGGATCCCACCCCCGTGGCCTCCAAGGCTCTGACCGGGCCCCTTCCCTCCTGCCGGGTCTGGACCCTACAGAGCCCAGGCTGTAGATGGAGCCACTTCCAAACAAGGCCGCCTGTGCTGGGCAGGCTCTGCCTCTCAAAGGTTTACACTGAAATGTACTTGGCTTCCGCCCATTTCATTTTAATATCCTTTAGAAGAAGAGTTATAAACACAAGGCCAATGCCCTGAACACTCAGCGGGGTTGGGAGAAGCTGTTAATACCAAGTTTGTCTATGGCTGCTCCGGGAAGCCGGCCAGGCTCAGGTCAGTGACATTCCAGGAGCCTGAATTGGAAGTCCTTATGCAATCCCAATCCTTCGTGACTTCTAGGGCAGTTTTGTCTGCATAAGGAATGCAGGAAAGGCACAGGGCAAAGGGATTCGCTTGAGCGTGGAGGCTGAAACACGCTGGCTTCTGGGCCAGGGGCGTTCTGGCTGTCCAAGGGCAAAGCCTTCAATGGGCATTTAGCGAGCAGGTTATGGAGGATCCCCAGATGAGAACTTTTTTCTCATTAATGATGCTTTTTAATAAAAAATATGTATTCTGCACAGATAGGTTTAAGCACAGGGAAGCAAGGCTGAGGTCCTTGTGCCTGTGGATTTCCATGGCATTGGGCAGAACATGCAGATTTGTTCCCAGGGGATCTGGCTGGGATTTCTAGATGCAAAGGGACTAAAGTCCATCACAGTCCTGCCGTCCTGGATAAAAGACAAGCAGAAAAAGAGAGAGAGAGAGAGAGAGAGAGAGAGAGAGAGAGAGCGCACACACACATGCGCTCGGGGGTGGGGTGGGGTTGGTCTCCCCTTAACTCCCCTTAGTTTTCAGACAAAGATAAGTTCCACATTTCTCCCTTTCCTTTCCCCATGCTGGAGGCAGCAGAGGCCTGGGTCTGTTTCCTTCATTCTTGCTCAGGGGGGCATTGAGCAAGAATGAAGAGAGAGATGACTAGAAAACCCGGGCTTCCTAAAAGGCGGTGGGAATGCACCTGCCCACTCCCATGGCAGCTCCTGGCTGGCCAGGGCCCAGCCCAGCCCTGCTTCCAAAGGCATGCTGACTCCACGCCTGTGACACGGGTCCCCTCCGCCTGCACCACACTTAGGCATTGTGGATAAGAGCTGGATCAAACTCCGGATCCCACAACGCTGGGTGACTTGCACAAGGTCAGTCCACTTGCCACAGCCTTTTCCACGTTCACCACAGAGGGAACCAGGATTGAGACCCGACGCAGTTTTCAAACTAGTGGACACAACAGGCAGGGTCTGGGGGTTCTCCTCGCTTGTGTTCACTTCTTCTTCTTCTTTTTTTTTTTTTTTTAAAGATTTCATTTATTTATTTGACAGCGATCACAAGTAGGCAGAAAGGCAGGCAGAGAGAGAGGAGGAAGCAGGTTCCCTGCTGAGCAGAGAGCCCGATGCGGGGCTCGATCCCAGGACCCTGGGATCAAGACCCGAGCTGAAGACAGAGGCTTTAACCCACTGAGCCACCTAGGCGCCCCTTGTGTTTACTTCTGATGTGCCCATTGAGACGGCCTGACGCCTTAGGGATGGGGGCTGGTGCTCCTCTCCACACCTGTTCCCAGGATTCACGTTGCTGCCTGACAAGCAGCTGCTCTGATCTCCCGGGTTCACTGCCTGACCTCAGCGCTGAATCGCCTTTAAGGCTCCAGCACACGTTCCTCCTCACGGCATCCCGGTGCCAGCCACTTCCAGTGAAGGGGTCATCAGGAAGCACCCTGCAGACGGAGACGGACTGTGTCCTTTTTGGGTAGAGCAATGAGTAGACAGAATACAGACCGAGGGAATGGGCAGGGATGGGGAGCTGGCCGCGTTCACTCACTTGTAAAAGTGGGGCTTGTGAAAAGGATTAAGTGAGCACGTGTATGAGTTCCAGCAACTTCAGAGACAAGGCCAGCTTGACTAGCGACCTTATTCTCACCATGAGTCCTGCTATGTCTCTAGCAACCAACCCACTAAGCCTCAAGCCGAAGGGACCCCGTTCCCTAGTCCGTAAAGCCAGGCGCAGCGCCCTGCCCCCCCGGGGGAAGTTTTCGAAACATCTTTATTCTCCTCCTATAGTTCAAATGCTGCCTGGCAAGTCTGCTTGCAGGGTTCAGGACGCCAAAGAGAGGGGGAGCCCAGAGCCTGTGCGTGCTCCTGGACTGGCACATGCCCCCTGGCCCTCCCAACCCACCTCTCTGTGCTGCTTCTGCTCTTCTAGTCCTCTCTCTGTCCCAAATGCCACAGACTCTTCCAAAGGCCTAAGGCGGGGGGCAGAGCAAGGGAGGAAAGGGGTCATGTGCCGCCCTTTTAATGTAACAAGGAGGTCAAGAGCCCGAGTTCAAATCTGCTGCTCCCTGGCTATGCACCCCTGGGGAAATTGCCTAATCTCTCTGTGCCTCAGTTTCTCCACCAGAAACTGGAAGGTCTTATACCAACCTCACCGAGGTGTTGTGAGGTTTAACTGGGTTAATAAATGTCACCGGTTAGAACCATCCCTGTATGCACCATGATAAGCATTAGCTCTTACTACTATTATTACAGCATGAGTTAATTAAATTCTCACAGATCGTTTTATGGTATCACTGTCATTCTCCATTTACAATACCCACACTTATATTTAGACTAAAAAATGTATGTAAAAATAAAATAAATACATAAAAATATAGGTGTGTATACACACACACACACACACACACACAAATATATATACTTGCATTGTCTGATTCGGTGAGTCATGAGAAGCAGAATGGCCTAACTTTGCAGCTAGAGGGAAAAACATTTCAAGACACAAGTTCTATCAGTCCTCACCCAATCCATACATTTTTCAATCAGCTAAGATGCTGGCAAACAGGAATCCCTCTAGGCAAAGAGGGTCTTTGGGCCTTGGTTTCCTCGCTGTTTGGTAGTCTCTCTGTCTCTCTGTCTCTCTCTCTCTTTTTTTTTTTTTTTAAAAGAGAGAGAGATTGAGAGAACTCCCCTCTGAGCAGGAACCCTGATGATGTGATGATACAGGGCTCAATCCTAAGACCCCAGGATCATGACCAGAGCCAAAGGCAGACACTTAACGCACTGAGCCCACCCAGGTGCCCCTAGCTGTTTGGCCTTCTCTTGGGCATTCCCAAGACTCCTCCATCCCCAGAACCACCCAGTTGTCTGAAACCCATGAGGCCTTGAGGAAACCAGGGAGGGTCTGACAAACACTCATTACACACCTGATCTCCGGGGCAGAAGTTACAGGTCTGGTCCTCACACTTGTTTTGCCCCATGAAGAGTCTGAAACTTACTTGAGTTAGTTAGCGTCAATTACACATAAAAACCTAGATTTCTGCCTTCTCTTGAAAAGGCAGATCTGCCATAGAAGCCTGCCTTCCCCTTGGTGGTAATGGGCTAGAGAGGCCGCTGCTCACTTTCAGTAGGGTACGGCTTCTCCAGTTGCTACCGTCCTCAGCCCTCTGCATGGTCTCTCGCACATTACAATCACCAGAAGCTGCCATTTACGATTATGCTTGCTGCGGCTACTGTATTGTTGTGACTCTCTGTGTCACTCATATGGCTTGCTTGATTCCTATAGACACTTAGATTTGTGACTCCTGCTAGTCTAGGGATTTCCATCCAACATGCACTGGCATCTTAACTGTCTTACTAGTTGGGAGTGGAAGGGTCTTTTCCCCTACTAAAAGACTTTTAAGCACCAGTGAGCTGGTTTAAAAACTGCTGGCTCTTTGAAGGTTTTGTAGTGGATTGTTAGATATGGAGTGTTCCCGGGAGAGAGGATCTGAAAGTTTTCCAGCCTTCTCTCTCTATCCCTAGATAGGCTGCTCCGCTCCAAAAAGGAGACCAGAACGAAGAGTCTTAAGAATCCCCTTCACCAGCTCCTCCCTGGACTGGAACCCCTGCCTCACCCAGAGGTCTGTGCAGACCAAGCTGCTCATAGAGGTGTCCCCTTCGTCTTCGCCTACCCGCCAGCCTCGACATCCTAGCCCAACTCCTGTACCCTGTATCCCAATTATTCTGGATCTCAATTTTAGGCTTGCTGGCCCACTGGATCTTATTTTACTATAGTACATGACTATTTTTATCTGATATTTTGCAATATACCCATATAGGTCTTCTTTATTTATTTCTAAATATTCTGACTGCCTCCCCCCCACCAAAAGTCACTGGAATATATGTTCTCCAGCAACAGAGGCACACTGTATGTTCAGAGTCCAGAACTGTGGATTAAAGAACTCCCCAAGCTCGCAGCTCTACCTTTTACATGGGGCTAAGAAAAACCATGTGAGTCATAAATAGCAACTTCCTCTTGGACTCCTGAAACCATGTAAGTTCATCCTGATGGAAAGCCCAGTCCTGTGAAAGTCTGTGGGCTGGGGTTCCGACAAGCCAGATCTGTTGCCACAGTAGCTCCACAACAATCTTTAAAAATAGATCACCTTTGAAAGCAGAGCAGATTTCCCTGTAAGCCCAGCATGGATTCTCTGGGGCTCTTAATAGCTCTGGTTGGAGGAGAATTCACTGGATTTGAAAGTAAAAGATTAGAAAAAGGCCGAATAGGACAGAAACCAAAGAACACTGCTGCAGCTGAGGGAGTGGCACAGCTATGCAGGGCCACATAAAGCCGCCAAAGCTCTCCGAGGGTCCTTTGTCACAGACCCCGCCCACCTGTGCGCCCACCCTAAATTCAGCGGGTTACAGACCCAGCAGCGCATGCGCAGGCGCAGGCGCAGGCACCGGGGTAGTGGGGGGGGTGGGGCGTAGAGCGGGCAGCAAGCCCCGCCCACAGAAGGTTTGCGCTCACCTTGGTGCTGGGTACTCCCAGAAGCTACAGCAGCGTGGGCGACAAAATGCGCAGAGACCGCTGCCTCTTCTTGAGAGGGGTTTTTGCTCAGCACGATGAGATGCGCCTGTTACCAGGGAAAGAAGAAACACGTTTATCTACTTGCTTGTGGCAGCCATAGGGAACTGGTCTTGCAGTGAGTGATCAGCAGAAAGCCAAGGAACTTTCTAGCCAGGTAGACAATATGACTTATGTGGAAGCACAGTCGATTCTTAGGAGACCTAAGGATCTTAAAGTCATGGGGAAGTGGAGATGGAGAGGCTGGGTCCAGACGGCTTGAAGCTGTGACCAGGGCGCATCGCTAAGTAAATCATTTAAGTCTAGGCTCTAAGGAGTGTGGTGTCAACTGAGGGGGCATGGGGAGTTGGGGAGGAAGGATTCCAGAAGGAGGGAGATGGGTTACAGAGTGCCTGTGATGTGCAGAGGAAGTGGGGGAGCCCAGGCCCCTGCCCGCACTCAGCACAGAAAGGGGGACCCCAAAGGCGGTCGCAGCCTCCCCAGTGCCTGACCCACCAAGCCTAAGGGCCTGTATCCTCTTCACACTGGCCCATGGGGCTGCCAGAGCACAGAAAACAGCTCAGTTCCTTGAAAATAAAGCCCAATTTAAAATTTTTTAAGAGAAAAAAAATAAAACCTATGACCCCTTGGATATAAAATAAAAACAATCCTCTCAAATAAAATGCAAAATACATCTCTCCAAATCAAAAGAAAATTTAAAAAAATGAAAAAGAAAGCTATATTCATCTGACTGTCAACATTTAAAGTTTTAAAAACGCTATTAGTAACAGGTTAATGTTCATTCAATAAATACATAATTACTGACTGCCTGTGGCAGGAGGGGCCCCAGCTAGAAAGTGTGGGCAGTAGGGAAAGGCCTGGGAAGTGAGCATGACGTCATACAACGCACTAATGCAAGATCCCAGGTAGTTCGCAATTAACTGCCAAGAGGGTGACAGAAATACTAAAATACCACAAATTTAAAAGGCGAAATTCCAGAATGGGATAGGCAAGACACGATAACAGCAGCTAAGGTTTCTTTCTCATTCTTAGTATCCATTTTAATTCTCTTAATTGTTGTTATCCACGTTTTGTAGTTGGGAAAGTTGAGGTTGTGGAATGGGTGACTTGCCCATGATAGCTCACTACTAATAAAGGATGGAGATAAGACTCTGATCTTGATACTCTGACCTTACATTTGCTCCCCTCCCTGCCGCCCCCCCAAGCCCTGGACCCTGGTCGCAGACATCACTAATTGATGCCAGCACACTTCCCACAGACCTCAGGAGCTATGACTAATCCATGGGAGCTGGCCTAGGAGACAAAACCATACTATTAGAACTTTCTAGTCCAGGGGCGCCTGGGTGGCTCAGTTTGTTAAGTGTCTGCCCTGGGCTTAGGTCACAATCTCCAGGTCCTGGGATGGAGCCCCGCAGTGGGCTCCCTGCTCAGCGGGAAGTCTGCTTCTCTCTCCCAATCCCTCCCCATGGCTCATTCTCTCTCAAATAAATAATAAAATCTTAAAAAAAAAAAAAAAAGAAAAGAAAAGAACTTTCTAGTCCAGACCAAACAGTGAGACGGCAAAGACATAGAGACTTGGTTCTCTGATGATCAGCTGAACCCATTTCTGAGTAGAAACTAGACTGCTGCCTCATTAGTCATACTGAAAATCAGCTGAGTTACTAGCTCTAGACTTTTGATAAGGGCTACTCCAAATCAAGATTGCTGATAATAACTTTAATCGTTGTGTTAGAACAACCAGAATTTCATTTTTGTAAATACTAACAATATCCAATGTTTTAAAAATACTTTTCTTATTATAGGATATAAATAAGTATCTAAATTGAATCAAGTAATTCCCACAACCTACCGATTAGTCATTATCCTCAATTTGGCCTGGAGCTCTGACCTGAAATGCTTTCCAAATAATGCACACTCCAAAAAGTAAAGACAATCGGAGCCACGGGGACAGAGTCAAACCATCACACGGTCAGGGTTTGCAGAGAGGGAAACAGAGAGAAAAAAAAGCTTGCCCCACCCCAAAGGCAAACTGAATCCTGTTTACTTGGGATCTTCCCCTGGCTAACTGTGTCCACAGTCCACCACTGGGGAGACCACCAGGTGATGCAAGAAAAGATTTAACTCATATTGTTACAAAGACTTTTAACATACACAATACTTTAGATTGATGAAAACCCAAATTCAAAATAAAAAAAGATTTCATATGTAGTTTCCACTCACTATTATGATTCAAGGCAATGTAAAAGATGTCTATCAAAATTATTTTCAAATGAATAATCACACGTTCTGAGAGCTCTGTAGGTCGCCTTTTGCTTCTGAAGATAGGAAGCAAAATCTTCCAAGGGCAAAAATGCGCACAGTATCAAGCAAGTGGATCCTGAGAGCTTAATCTGAATTTCACAAAATTGTCATAACCTCAACTTTTTTCTGTGTGATACTAATATAAGCATTTATTGTTTTTTCAGAAACTCCATCACTGATCTAATTTATATCTGGTGCTCTTGAAACTTCTAAAAACCATATGCTGGTTGGACATTGAGGGAGTTGGTGGCGGGGGGGGGAATGCAGGAGGAAAAAGGAACCATGATGTTTAAAATGTGCAAGATAAGTATCTCATGGATTCGGTAAAATTGAATTCAGTTTAATTTAATGCAATCCCATTCAACTTACCTTCATTTTTAACTGCTTTCTACAAGCCAGACTGTTTCCTTCATCACACCTGGTCCTGCCTCGGTCACGTCCACGCAATTTCTAGTCCTTTCCACTCCCCCCTTTGCACTACCCATCGGCCCCCTCCTGCTGTCTCTTCCCTTCCTGGCCCGCTCGGAGCTCACCACCCCTCACTGCTGTTATTAAAAAAAAAAAAAAAAAAAGTTCTCAGCTTCACTGAGGCCTTATTTCAAATGGTGAAAAAAGAGGAATCATATAATCAACCACGAGAAGGGGAATGAATCTATTGCGGTTTATTCATATGAGCATTGAATTCTACGGGGGTATTAACCTGCTTACATTTCAGAAACATACCAGCGGGTAGAAAAGTAACTTACAAAAGGTAGCGGAACATCATGGCACCGCTGAGGTTCAAGTTTCTGTTTTAAAGCAAAAAACAAAACAAAACCCCCAAACCCTTTCATTTCAAGCCCAATCTTCCAAGTTCTCTAAAGACCAGAGCAGTTAAAAGCTGCTCTCCCTGAAGCAGGTGGAGAGAGCCTGGAGGTTCACTGAGCTGTGCCCACCCGGCTGCCCCCAAAAGACCCTCTGTGGAACAGGAGAGCTCTGGGAGATGCAGATTGAGAACCACAGCTCTGCAGGGAACAGGAGGCCTCCTTAGGGAGCAAGCAGAAAGGCAGTTGACAAAGCTAGTGATTAGATTACCCAATTTGCCAAACTAAACCACTGCTCACGATTCTGGAACAACAGCTCTGTTTGCTGCGAGAATATAAATACCCCTGTTGTATACATCTGAGAGCATTTAAGGACTAGTTGTTAGTGTTAACAGAATTACAGGAGCCATGCCTGCCTGTCTGGCTTTATGCAAGAGCCCAACTAATGGGCCCCCTTGGGGATCTGTGGCTTGACTCTATTCGCTCCTCATTATTTATTAATCTCCCAGGGCTCAAATTTCTCCTCCCGTTCTTTGTTGTCTTCAGTATCTTATGGTTATATGCTTATCAACTGTCATCTTGAAGCTGAGAAGGGAGTGTTTAATGTTTCTAAATCTCAAGCTGTTAGCGTGTTGTACTGGGTTAATAACACAAACCAAAACCAAACCTTTAATATCCCGTCTCGAGCAAGGTCCTTACTTGAAAAACCTCATTCACAAGGCCAACCACCTCCAGCCCTGCCAAGGGACAGAGCAGCTGTTGCTTTCTGGTCCTTCTGTGCGTTTCTGGGGGAAACCACGGAGTCCGCAGGGCCAAGCCAGCTGTCAATACACACAGCCAGAGTTGGGGCTGGCAGGCTCTTATCGAACTGAGGCTGTCCCCTTGGATTTGTGAAATGTGTAATCGTTCTTGAAGAGAAAACTTGATGACTAGTAAAAAGGATGCTTCTACTTAGGCAAGCAGGCCCCATTACGTGAACACTCAACTTAAAACATGCAGGGTTCTGACGGCGGAACCCCAGCTCTTGGCAGGAGGGAGGGACAGATTCTTTTCCCATTTGGTAAGAAGTAGGAGATCACTGACTCAGAGAGAAATCTCCCCTCCCATAGCCAAGTGGAGAGTACACAAGTCGCTCAAGGAACGTTTATGAACCTAAACTGGGTCTCTTTACCCTGGGGAACACTCACGGGGAAGACGAGATCAGTCTCCAACTCAGTAACTGGGGGGATCTCTTTGTATAGCTGAAGGCTTGCACTGGGGAGGACGGTGGGAAGGGGGGAAACTCACACTGGTTCAGCACCGACTTTTGTCAGCCATGGTGCTCCGTGAATTATATACACCTGCTCACTGAGTCACGGAATGAGCCGTAAAGGTGATGTCAACAGCCCGATTTACTGATGGGGAAAATGAATTATCTGGGAGATCAAGCGGCTAACTGAAAACGTCACATCGAGGGGTCCGTGGCAAGACAAGGATTCAAACTAAGGCCTGTGATTCCCAGTTGCACCCCTTTCTCGTCTAATATTTGGTTGTTAAGAGAGTAAAAGTTACGGAACGATGATTTTCTAATCAACATAATGAAGTATTACTTGAGAGTCAGAGAAATAGGTGCTAGGAAATAGACTAGGCCCAGAAGTTGAAATGGGCTGGCGAGGGGGAGACCGGGCTGCCAATGTGTGGGTCCCAAAGCAGCTTCTGAGAACTAACCACAGAAGGACGGCACCGGAGTGGGGAGTTAGGCAGTGGGTGACGGATGGAGCAGATGATGAAGGTGCTTTCTGGGGCACCTGGGTGGCCCAGTGGGTTAAGCTTCTGCCTTCAGCTCAGGTCATGATCTCAGGGTCCTGGGATGGAGCCCCACATAGGGCTCTCTGCTCAGCAGGGAGCCTGCTCCCCGCCCCCCTCGCCTCTCTGCCTACTTGTTGTGATCTCTTTCTCTCTGTCAAATAAGTAAATAAAATCTTTTTGTTTTTTCCACATGTCTGTGTGTCTGCTTTGATTCCAGTCCCCTTGTCACTGTGAGGTGTGAGCTTGGTGTGTTCCTTCTAGAACTGCCCAGCCATGTAGTTACACGGCTTTCCCTCCTGGCCTTTGCCGGAGCCCGCCTCCCACCCTTTAGCTTTGGGCTGGTGGCCTTGTACCAGACAGGGTCACGTTACAACTCCAGGCTGACGCTTCCTTTCCTCTCCAGTCTTTGGCAGGCAGGGAAGCCTCTCACTGCCGCCCACCCCGCAGGGGCCTGGGGCAGCGGAGAGCCTTGGCTAAGAGAAAGATGTGGCTGGGACTCCCGGGGGTAGGGGTGGGGAGTAGATGAAAGGGAAATCACTGGGTGCGGAGGGGAGGGCATTCAAAAACTGAGTTCAAGGGCCCCAGAGGAAGCCGGTTTCTTTTAATAGAGAGTCCTCTGTGGCCACCCTCCAGTTGTCAATTTTAGCTCTTCCAAAGGGCTGGGGAGAAAAGGTCCTCCTCTCCGTAAGGGTTAGCACCAAAATAGATATGTGGAGAATTTAGATTTTCATCTGCTCTTGGTTAATAGTGTGTGTTTTCTTAAAACATAGCTAGATTTTTTTATAGATTATAGGAGTAATACCCCTACATAATTTTGAAAGAGCCTAAGTGGTAAGTTAAAACACCCTCTCCCTTCTGTCTATAAGCCTCACGGTCTTCTCCCCATTCGCAGTCTGACTTCTTACAGCGATCACTACCAAGTTTCCCCGTGTGTCCCCTTTGAAATACTGACACGCTTATGCATACGCACACCTGCACAGACGCGCATGCGCGCTGAGGGCCTGACTCTGCCCTGCCGCCCCCTCCCCCAGCTTTGTCGGCCACCAGCCCTCCGGGCTCTGCCACAGTGACTCCCGTCTCCTCTCTTCAGGCCTCTCTGTTGGGAGCTCTCACAGCACCCGGGACCTTTCTCTAGGTGCAGGTCACAGTTGCCTTTCCACATTCATCTGTGTGACTGTTCAGCTAAGACCTATGTCACTCCGTAGGCTGCCCCTGGACCGGGGGCACCTTGCGGGGTCTGACCAGTTGTTGACTCAATAAACATTCTGGTCTACATCTGGCTTTTTAAAAATAATCATGTCCTCTGGGCATCTCTCAAGGCGGAACACACATATCATCCATCCATCCATCCATCCATCCATCAAGTGTGTGTCTAATTTCCAAAGGCTCACTGTTGCCAGCGACACAGTTTCACTGCGTACAAGTCTTTGCACACGTGTACACATCTATCTGTTGGGTAAGTTTCTAGATGTGAACCAGCTGGTCAAGGAGTCAATGCGTTATAACATCGTAGAGGGAATATCAACTGTTTCCCCCGCAAAGTGGTGCCAATCCCCATTCCTTTCAGTGGTGCATAAGGATGCCTGCTTTCTTGTACCCTTGCCATCCCCGGCATCATCAGACTCTTGTTTTGCTCAGTTACAGTGTATTTTTTTTTAAATTTTGTTTATTTATTTGACAGACAGAGATCATAAGTAGGCAGAGAGATAGGCAAAGAGAGAGGAGGAAGCAGGCTCCCGGCCAAGCAGAGAGCCCAATGCGGGGCTCGATCCCAGGACCCTGGGATCATGACCTGAGCCGAAGGCAGAGGCTTTAACCCACTGAGCCACCCAGGCGCCCCACAGTGTATTTCTTTAAAAACAAATGACGTCGACCATTATTTTTCTACGGTTATGGGCTATTTGTAGTTCCGCTTCTGTAAACTGACCATTCCTGCCTTTTGTCTCTATTTCTAGGGAGTTGTCTTTTTCATCTAGATTTTTTTTTAAGCTTTATTTATTTATTTTAGAGAGAGAGAGAGAGAGCGCATAAGAGGGAGAGGGAGAGAGAATCTCAAACAGATTCCCCATTGAACATGGAGTCCAACACAGGCTCCATTTCAGGAGGTGTCGGTCACTCAACCGAGCCACCCAGGCACCCCCCACCTAGCTTTTATAAGAACTCTTTTCTCTGTCTTCTCTCTTTGATATTTATTCTTTGACTTTGTGATATTTTGTCACGGAGAAGTTTTTTGTTTTTAGGCCATCAAATTCATCCATCTTTCTTTCTCTTTTTCTTTCTCGTCTTCTCTCTGTCTCTCAGTCTATACACCCATATGCACACATGCAGAGGAAAGATAAAACTCTTCTTGGAAGGGAGGCCCCAGATGACTTGTAACTCATTTCTTTGTATTCCTCTGTATGGCTTGATCTTTTAAATATAAAGAGCATTATCATTTTTATAAAAAAAATAGTCACTTAAAAAGAAACAATATAGCATCTGGATTTATGTCATTCTTGGAAAAGTTTTATGATGCGCAGAATCACAATTGCATTCTGCATCTTTTCTAATTTTAAACAAGAAAGGGTAGTACTTTCAGAGATTTGGGAAATTATAAATAGCGCATTACAGCAAATACACAGCAATGAACCAGAACCAATCAGAGGTGCTGCCTTGGGTGCTGTCGTCCGAAGCTGGCAGGAGTCGGGTGTGAACACCTGTCACCCGTCCCCTGGGTCTGGCCAAGGTTGCCCAGAGAAACCTGAAGCCACATTTTCTGACCTCCAAGTGTTTGGTAGTTTGACTGATATATTAGTTTGCGATACTTTGTAAATCCAACTGCCCGCAAATCTGGGAACTACTGAGAGGCAGAGTTGCCCTGAAAACGGAAAAGAAAGACAGGCAAGTCAACTATCAGAGACGTCAAAAAGCAGCCGCAGCTCGTGGGGCGTCAACTCATCCCTCTACTGAACACACACACCCACGACGTCCTCACAGAATGAGATCCTGGGAGTTTTCTTGCGGAGAGGAAAACACAGGTCTATTGCCAAAATCTGCCATGAGTAGTTTGAGAAACAATTGTGCCTGCAGGTTGTCCGCAGACCCCTGCGGCACGGGGACTGATGGGGCCCAGCGCAGTCATGTCACTGGCCCCGGGGACCACCGCCTTCCCCGTGTGGTGGCTCCGTGGGGCTTGGTATTTTTCTCCACTTGAATGGGTTTGTTCCCGAAATACTTTGGAACTTGTCGACATTCTCCAGAAAATAAAAGGTCTTTTCTCTCTGGGCATTTCTGTCACTCCAAAGGAATGAAGAGCGGAAAAACTAGAGGGTAAAATAACAAAACCCCTTTTCTTTGCGGGTACTTACTAAATGGCTTTTAGCCGAGGGCTCCCGTGGAGAGCTGCAGCCACATTGTACCTTTCTGTGTCTAGGTAAAGCTCTTAGAGAAAAGAGGAGCCTTGATAAATGTTTAATAATTACCGTTAATAAATAAAAGAAGCTTATACTGGCAACATGCCTAATGGTTCACAAAGCAGTTTCCATTTTGAACCTTTGAGCAGTTCTGTGAAATGGATAGGGCCTTTTGTAGGACTGGATTTTTTGTTTTGTTTTGTTTTTTGGAGAGGTTAAATGACTTGTATAATCAAAGAGCTAGCAAACAGAAGACTTTGTGGACTCCCACTCAGATTTTCTGACTTCATACCCAGTGTTATTTCAACATCACAAAGCTCTCTCTCTAATAACGATTGGTAAGTATTTATTTAAACACTCTCCAATCTTTATTAAACTCAAGAATAAACAACAATAAAAGACAAATTAAATTTTACAAGTGTTATAAAAATGAGTCAATTATTCTACAACTCTAATACAGAGAAATCCTTCTAAAAAATTCAAAATCCAAATGCAAGTGAAGGGAAATGTTGAAAATGTGAAAGCAATTAAGAAAGCTTTTGCATGGCCAAAAAGCATTATGAATCTACAAGAAAATATATTGGAGCTAATAAATGAGTTCAGCAGGATAGCAGCATGTAAGATAAACCTACCATTTGTATTTCTGCACACTAGCAATGAACAGCAGGGAAAGGAAATAAAGAAAAAAAAAGTTTTTGTTTCTAAGAGCATCAAAAGAACAAGACACCTGGGAATAAATCTCCCAAAATAAGTACAAAACTTATACTATAAAACATGGTTGAGTTTATTAAAAAAAAAAAAAGGTTGAAAGAAACCAGGGAAGAACTGAATAAATAAAGATATCTTATGTTCATGTATGGAAAGCCTTAATATTGTGAGGAAGTTAATACGGACTCAGTGTTTTGTTTTGTTTTTCCAGAAACTGATAAGCTTAACCTAAAATTCACATAAAAGCGTAAGGAAGCCAGAAGAGCCAAAACAATCTTAAAAAAGAGTAAAGAAGTTGGAGATGTCACTCTTAGAGATTTCAAAACTTACCATAAAACTTGTGCACGAATGTTCACAGTAGCATTATTCGTAATATCCATAAATGTACTACTATAAGACATTACATGAGAGTGTGGAAATCTGGATCAATGGAATAGAATCAAAAGTCCAAAAGTAAACCCCTACATTTATGGTCAATTGATTTTGACACAGGTCCCAAGGTAATTCGGTGGAGAAAAGATAGTCCTGGGACTATCTTGGTCTTGGGACAACCAGGATATTCACATGCAAAAGAGTGACGTTGGAGCCTTACTTTACATCCTAAAAAAAAAAAAGAAAAATGAACTCGGGGCGCCTGGGTGGCTCAGTGGGTTAAGCCTCTGCTTTCGGCTCAGGTCATGATTTCACGGTCTTGGGATTGAGCCCCGCATCGGGCTCTCTGCTCAGCGGGGACCCTGCTTCCCCCTCTCTCTGCCTGCCTCTCTGCCTACCTGTGATCTTTCTCTCTGTCAAATAAATAAATAAAATCTTAAAAAAAATGAACTCAAAATGGATCAAAGACTTCAATGTAAAAATTAAACTATAAAACTCATAGAAGAAAACAGATACAAGCCTTCATCAACTTGGATTAGGCAATGGTTTCTTAGATGTGAGGCTGAAAGCACAAGCCACAAAAGAAAAAGCATACCCTGGACTTCAGTGAAAGTAAAAACTTTTATGCTTCTGAGGATGTGATCAAGAAAGTGAGAGGACAACCCAGAGGACGGGAGAAAATATTTATACATCGTGTATCTGATAAGGGTCTAGTGTCTAATATCCCATAGGAAGGACTCTTTAAAGCCAACAATGAAAAGACAAGTAACCCTATTTAAAAATGAGCAAAGGATTTGAATAAACCTTTCTCCAAAGATGGACAAATGAGCACACACATATCCATGGAGGCAGAACACCATGAGTCATTGGAGAGATTTAAGTCAAAATCCCAGCGGGATACCACTCTGCACCCCCGAGGATGGCTGAAATCAGAAGGACAGATCCTAACGCGTGTTAGCAAGAATGGGAAGGAAGTAGAATTCTCAGCCATTGTTGGTGGGACTCAGATGCTGAGGCTGCTTTGGAGAGTGGCTTGGCAGCTCCTCAAAGAGTCAGGTTCTCTTTATACCCAAGAGAACTGAAAACCTATATCCATGTAAAAACTTGCATGTGAATGCTCAGAGCAGCAAGATTTGTAATCTCCATGGAGTGGAAACAACCCAAGCATCCATCAACTGATGAAGAGATGAATCAAGGGTGAGTTTTAGGGTATATAAATTATCTCAGTAAAAACACCATAAACAAAATAAAATGCAAATGGCAAATCAGGTGAAAATATTTATGACACATGTCATAGATAAAGGGGCAATATGTGCCGGACGTACTGACTTTAATTTTTTTTTAATTTTTAAAAGATTTTATTTTTTAAAAAAGATTTTACTTATTTGTCAGAGAGAGAGAGCACAGGCAGGGGGAGTGGTGGGCAGAGGGAGAAGTAGGCTCCCTGCTGAGCAAGGAGCCTGATGTGGGACTCGATCCCAGGACCCTGGGATCATGACCTGAGCTAAAGGCAGATGCTTAACTGACTGAGCCACCCAGTGTCCCTGTAATGACTTTTAACAGTTAAGGGAAACTAGATAAAAATTCTATTAAAAAGTAGACAAATGTTAGGAAAAGAAAATTCACAAAAAATATATTAAGGAAATCCACTGAACCTATGAAAAGATAGGTAATTTTATTGTGCAGATTAAAACTATACAGAAACTTCACTTCTTGCCTCTCAGATAGAACTAAATGAAAAGTTTGACGATACAGTCTTTGGGAAGAGGCTGTTGGGCAAACAGCACAGTCTGACTTTGCTGGTGGGAGTATAAATGGTAGAAGCCCCAAGAAAGGCAATATCCAGCAAAACTACCAACACAACCAGCTCCCTTTGGCGGAGCATTCCCATGTCTAGGAATTTACTCTGAAGATACAACTCCAATAATATAAAAATATATGTGAGTAAGATTATTCATTAGAACATTGTCTGTAATTACAGAATACTGGGACCTATCGAAATGTCCAAACAGAAGACGATTTGAGAAAAACACAGTATGTGCCTAAAGTGGATTATCATACCTTTGTACAGATGAATGAATTGCTATAAAGTGATTTCCAGAATATACTGCTAGGAGGGAAAAGAACACATACACACAGCAAATAAATAACCTGGTGGGAGGAGGCAGGGACTTTCCTAAAAGTAGAACAACCATTGATAAATGGGGATGGGATGGCAGAATGGAAAATCATTCATCTACCACCATCACTATAGAGAGTGGTTTGGGAAAGAGTCATCAACGCATGCTAAACGTTGAGAAACTGTGCAAAGGAGTGAGATATATATGTGGTCTTAAAATTGTCTCTTTATGAATGCTTATTGGTATTCAAAGGGAACAATGGTTCCCATACAGGGAAGAATCACTTTGATTGGGTGATAAACATAGCGTCACTAATGAAGGACAGGTAGATGTCATGTGCCTCCAGATGTACTACCCTAAGAAATACAATATCCTTTTGTAGTATTCTGGCTGGGCATGCATTGTCCAAACCTAGTCACAAGAAAACATCAGATAAACCCAAACTGAGATATAGTCTAGAAAATGGCTGATCTGTACTCTTCACAAATGTCAATGTCAAAGGAGACAAAGACAAGCTGAGAAACCATTCTAGATTAAAGACCAGAGGCATAATGACTAAAGGTAACACATGAACCCGGACTGGATCTTGTATTGGATGGAAAAAAAAAATGCCATAAAGGACAGTACTGGGACAACTGACAAAGGAGAATATGGCTTCTACCAATGAGAACATTCGTGAATTTGATGACTGTATTGTGATTACCCCAGAGACTATCTTTGTGAAGTACTCAGGGATAGAAGGACACAATATAATCAAATACTTCCAGATGATTACAAAGTGTAAATAGTTACCACTTTGTGCCTATATATGCATGCATGTGTGTCTATATAGACAGATAGGGAGAACAACTGTGGCAAAATACTTTAAAATGGTGACTCTGGGCAGGGGTGGGGGTGCCTGGGTGGCTCAGTTGGTTACGTGTCCAGCTCTTGGTTTCAGCTCAGGTCCTGATCTCTGGGTCTCAAGACTGAGCCTGGCATTGGGCTCCATGACCAGTGGAGAATCTGTTGATATTCTCTCCCTCACCCTTTACGCTCCCCTCCCCTACTTTCCCTCTCAAATAAATAAATAAATCTTTTTTAAAAAATGGTGAATCTGGGCCCTACAAACAAGAGGGACTACTTAACCCATTTTCCATTCACATAGTACCACGGGTTCCTAGAGGTGATAAGGCCTAATATACTGGAAGGTAGAATCCTTTCAATGATCCCTGCTCTTAGAAATTCCAATTTCTTTCTCTACACTAGTATTTCCTAAACTATGGCCCAGGGAACACTAGTGTCTCATAGATATATGATTCTCGATTCTCAGTACCACATTTGGTATTTCCAATGCACACTAAAACCATATGTTAGAGAGACACGTATTTAGTTTTAACTTAATAGTTCCCAACTTTATTTAATCACAAACATCTTTTCTAGGAAGACCTATGCATTCTTGTGAGATGTGTGAGATGCTAGTATTCTCTGGAACATAGTTTGGGAAATGCTTCTCTAAACCAAATTCAAATCTTTGGAATGCCTACTGCTGGGTCTTTGAAGCCCCCTGTCTTCCATTCCAGGGGCTTTTGTTATGGGTAATGACCCCCACTGGGGGACTCTGAGCACATTATCACTTGATACCTTTCTTTGAACTTTAGAAACTGGTACAGCAAAGATTGCATGGAGACTTTAAGGGAGGAAATGGATATCCTCAGGATACATTTAGGAAACCAGGATTAAGGACAAATTTTAAATTAAATTTGAGATTATATTGTATCACGTGGGAGTGAAAAATAGCGTAAAAGAGTTGGCAAGGTTGGTATGAAACTGGTTCAGTTAAGAACAAAGGGAAACCAACGTCTGGTGGCTAGATAAATCAAAATTACCCTTTGGCAGAATGTCAACCTGAATCAAGAACTATAAAACATTCACATCTTTCCTTCTGGTGGTTTAACGTCTGAAAATTTATACCAGCAAATAATCAAAGAAAAAAAGCATTTTGTATAAGAATGTTCAGAATTACGGGTACTAACAAAACATGGCCAGTCCACTGAGCTCCTGCACTCCATAAATGGTCCCACCAGCCATACCTTAACAAGAAACCTGGCCCAACACCAGACTCCTCCGTTTCCTTCACTTCCCCAACTCCTTAGCTCACTGTTTCTAGTCTCTATGCATCTCTCAAGTCTGTCCATGTTTTTATCCCCATGATAACACCTGAGTCCAGGTGTTACATTCCCCACCTGGTCTGCTGTGGCCATCTCCTGATACATCCTTGATTATTTCTTTGCCATCCAGTCCATTCTCCACACTGTGACCCTTCAAGACTGATAATCTCATGATGTCAGTCTTCCTGCTTGAAAAACCCTTAACTGCTCTTAGCATGAAGCTCAAATTCCTTCCCATGATTTTCAACACCCCGCTTGAATGATACCAAATAGGGTCTTCACCATCCCACTGCCCAGGCAGAGGGAACTTGCTTCGGTTCCCTGAAGTCGAGCTGCATCTCACTTTCAGACTTTTGCACACGCTCTTCCCTCTGCCTGGGCTGGTCTTCCTCACCTCTCTTTTTTTTTTTTTTTTTTTTTAAAAGACTTTTATTTATTTATTTGACTGAGAGAGATCACAAGTAGGCAGAGAGGCAGGCAGAGAGAGAGGAAGGGAAGCAGTCTCCCTGTTGAGCAGAGAGACCGATGTGGGACTCGATCCCAGGACCCTGAGATCATGACCTGAGCCGAAGGCAGCGGCTTAACCCACTGAGACACCCAGGCACCCCTTCCTCACCTCTTAGTACTTTGTGAAATAGGTCTCTGTAATTAACAACTCAGGAAACAACAGATGTTGCTGAGGATGTAGAAAGAGGGGAATCCTCCTACACTGTTGGTAGGAATGCAGGCTGGTGCAGCCGCTCTGGAAAACACTATAGAGATTCCCCAAAAAGTTAAAAGTAGAGCTATCCTATGACCCAGCAATTGCATCATTGGGTATTTATCCAAAGGATACAAAAATAGTGATTCAAAGGGGTACCTGTGCCTCAATATTTATAACAGCAATGTTCACAATAGCCAAACCATGGACAGAGACCAGATGTCCATGGACAGATGAATGGATAAAGAAGACGTGGTGTATTTATACAATGGAATATTACTCGGCTATCAAAAAGAATGAAATCTTGCCATCTGCAATGATATGGATGGAACTAGAGGGGATTAGGCTAAGTGAAATAAGTCAATCAGAAAGACAAACACCATATGATTTCACTCATATGTGGAATTAAGAAACAAAACAGACGAACATAGGGGAAGGGAAGGAAAAATAAAATAAGATGAAAACAGACAGGGAGACAAACCGTAAGACGCTGAACTCTAGGAAACACACTGAGGGTTGATGGAAGGGAGAGATGGCTGGGGGATGGGGATGTGGTGATGGGCATTAAGGAGGGCACATGATATAATGAGCACTGGGTGTTATATGCAACTGATGAATCACTAAATTCTACCCCAGAAACTAATAATATACTGTATGTTAACTAAATTGAATTTATATTAAAAAAATTTTAAAAATTACGTACTTATGTTTATTACGTTTGCTTCCTCACATCTCACTCACTACACAATCTGGTTTCTGCCTCTTGACTGCCCCAGTGTTTCCCTTGACCAAGTCATCAAGGAAAGAGAAAGGAAAAAGAAAGGAAAGAGGGGAATTTTTAAAATCCTGTGTAGTGCTATGTGTCAGGCACTGTGCTAAGCACTTTAGGATTTAGGAATACTCATCCATTTATTCTCCCAACTGCCCCGTGTCCTTCAGAACAGCAAAAGGTATCAAAAGACACAGAAGATACCACTTTCACTTTTACTTTTGCTCATGTTTTTCTGCCAAATTCTTCTCTGGTCTCTTTGCCACATCATCCTTCCTGACTTGACCAATGAACGCTGAAGTTTCTTAAGGCTCTGTTGTATCCTTTTCTCTTCTCACTCAATAACCTCCCCACCCCAACACACACTGCTGGGTGATCTCATCCTCTCCCAAGGAAACTGACTGCATATACGTAGATGACTTCCTGATCCCTGTTCTGAGCTCTAGTCCCGATTATGTAACTGACATTTCCACCTGTATGGGCATCTCAGACCCGCCTTTGAAACCTGAGCTCGCCATCTCTCCAGCACCTGTCAACGCCTGCTCCCCAGCCCCCACTGTACCTGGCACAAACATCCATGCAGTTGTTTAGACCAGAAACCCAGGAGTCATCATTGACTCATCCCCATGCCCTCTTCTCCCCACATCTGATCTATCTCCATACCTCATCAATTCTGCCTCGTCCATCTTTGTCAAACCCGTCTCCTTCTCTTCATCCTTACTATCATCATCCTTGTCCAAGGCAAAATCATCTTCAGCCTTTGCTACTTTGGTAGTCTCCAAACTGTTCTCCCTACTTCCACTGTTGGCACATTTTCCCTGGCCCATTCTGTTACATACCAGCTAGAAAAATCTTCCTGAAAACCACTGGGTTTGACTATGGGCTATGCTATTTATTGGCATCAAGGGTACTCCTGGGCCTATTGCTCAACCTTTCTAATTTTTGACTTCCTTATCTATAAACTGGACATAATACTATGTCATAGGGAGATAGTAATTAAGAGAGATAATCCAGGGGCACCTGGGTGGCTCAGTGGGTTAAAGCCTCTGCCTTCGGCTCAGGTCACAATGTCAGGGTCCTGGGATCGAGCTGCACATGGGCCTCTGCTCAGCAAGGAGCCTGCTTTCCTCTCTCTCTCTCTCTGCCGGCCTCTCTGCCTACCTGTGACCTCTGTCTGTCAGATGAATAAATAAAATATTAAAAAAAAAGGAGAGATAATCCAGATAACAGTGACAGAATAGGATATTCTAAAAACTCTGGGTGGGTGTATCCATGGTCTGACAAATTTAAAAAGAAAGAGCAATCCAGAACTCTTAATCCCATGTCATTGCATCTGATCCTAAATAACAAGAATAGTTCGGTCTATATTTTACAACTTTAACAGGGAAAAATGTTCAGACAAAACAATTTAAAATGTGTTTTTAGCAGATGATGCCATCCAAAAATATGGAACTCACTGTGATGGTTAATTTTATGTGTCAACTTGGTGAGGCCGTGGTGCCCGGTTTTTAGGTCAAACACTAGTCTGGATGTTGCTGTGAATGCATCTTGTAGATGTGATTAACATTTACAGTCAGACTTGGAGTAAAGGACGTTGCCCTCAGCGATGTGAGTGGGCCTTATCCAATCAGTTGAAGGCCTAAAGAGCAAAAAACTGAGGTTTTCTGGAGAAGAAGGGAATCCGTCTCAAGACTATAACATAGAGATCGGGCCTGAGTTTTCAGCCGGCCTGCCTACCCTATGTATTTCGGACTCGTGCGCCGCCCCCCACAACTGCGTCAGTCAATTCCTTAAAATCAATCTCTCCCTCTGTATATGTCCTGTTGGTTGTTTCTCAGGAGAACCCGGACTGACACACTCACAGAGGAGTCCTACGATGATAAAGGAGATCAGGGGCTAATAAATGACAACTCCCAGTGGCTTCAAGTGAAGATTTTAGAATGGTAGAAGACTTTAGATGGTAGAAGATTTTAGATGGTTAGAAAAGAACCCGAATCAGTTTGATAACATAAGCTCTAAATAAACATGAGAAGACAAAGAACTTCAGAAAACAAGACTTCAATCATGGCACGAATAGGAGAAAAGCTGTCTTCAAGAGTCTCAGGCTATCTGAGGACCACGCACCTGGCAACAGAGGACCCCTCTCCCACACTTATCCACGCGGTCACCTAGACGAAGATGTTCTTATCCACAGCAAACAACAAAACCAGGCATTCTGAGCTGCTCTTCCACTCATGTCCATGGAAACCAGTTGGTCCAGAAGAACTCTGGTGGCCCGTAGATTGCAGCTTACCTGTAGAAAATGGTTGACGGATGCGTCGTGAAGTCCCAGGGCTTGCTCGACACCGGCTAATTCCCTCAATATTGGTACACACTCAAGACTTTTTTCACCTCGACTGCTCTCAATATATTCTAAAGCCTCTTGGTAGTGAGGCAGAGCTTCTTTTGATTTCTTCTGACTTTGATACATCCTAAAAACAAAAAAATCAAAGAGATTACTTCTTAAATAATTAGAAGACATATAGGTGGGAAAATGTATAAATATAAGGGTTACAATTTGGCTCTCTGACCCCTGTTGCCCAGGTTCACTCTCCAGCAAGCTAAGTTCTTGTTTCCTCCAAAGAGGCAGCAGGCACAATGGTCAAGCAGGTGGAGTCTAGAATAACGAGGAAGCTTTGGATCCTGGCTCCACTAGCTACCAGATGTGTGAATTTCCAGTTGCTTCACAGCTTTCCCACCTCTGAGTTAAGAATAGTAACAGTCCTTACTTTATTGGGTTACAGGGAAGATGAAATTAGCTAATACTCTTAAAAACACCTAGAACAGTCTCTGACATACAGTAAGTGCTATGTAGGTGTTGAGTTAAAGAATATAAAATAGTTAACAAACAATAAGAGCTAGCATGAAGGATACCGAGATGCTGATAACTGATCTGTTGAGAAATTACAGAAATTTCCCAGTATTGGTGAGGGCACAAAGCACTCTCATTAACTGTTAGAAAGGATATAATTTGAGCGTAAACTTTTCTGTATCAAAATTCTACATACATAAGTACAGACATGTTTCTGCTAATGGCATTTTCGTAGTTTCTCTTAAAAAGAGTTACTCTGGCAGGACATGTACGGGGATGTTTATCTAAGCACTCTTTGTAATAGTGGAAAAGTACAAAGCACTTAAAATACACAAATAGGAGATCCTCCAAGCAGATAACAGTAAGTATCTCACTCCTGTGGAATGCCACAATAGCCCTTAAAGTTGATGTAGATCCAGATTTACTGACACAGAAATATAAAAGGCAGAATACAAAAATGCTTTGTATAGTATCTCATGCAGGTGAAAATGTTATAGCTTAATCTATATGCACGATATACGCATTAAGAGCCATCTAAATGGACAATAAAATGTGAGCAGTAGTTACCTTTTTTTTTTTTTTTAAATTTGACAGACAGAGATCACAAGTAGGCAGAGAGGCAGGCAGAGAGAGAGAGAAGGAAGTACGCTCCCCGCTGAGCAGAGAGCCCAATGCAGGACTCAAACTCAGGACCCTGAGATCATGACCTGAGCGGAAGGCAGAGGCTTAACCCACTGAGCCACCCAGGCGCCCCAGCAGGAGTTACCTTTAAAGGGTTGGTAGTGATTTTGACTTTACTT
This sequence comes from Neogale vison, assembly GCF_020171115.1. Taxonomy (NCBI): domain Eukaryota; kingdom Metazoa; phylum Chordata; class Mammalia; order Carnivora; family Mustelidae; genus Neogale; species Neogale vison. The sequence goes on along the minus strand of NC_058103.1, from coordinate 135,499,436 downwards.
ACTTATGCTTTTTAAATTTCCCATATTTTCTTCTATAAAATTCTATTACTCTGACATCAGAAAAATGTTAATTTAAAAACTGTGAGTTAAGGGGGCAGTGGGAAAATGTTCTTGACCCTTTCTGGGATAAAACCCTGTCACGTAAAAAAAAATACCCGTGTATTTTGTTCAGCAAACATACTAGCAGACATTTAAAAAACACTCTTCTCTAAAATATTTGCTAAGAAATACTTTGGGGCACCTGGGTGGCTCAGTGGGTTAAAGCCTCTGCCTTCAGCTCAGGTCATGGTCTCAGGATCCCGGGATCAGGTCCTGCATCGGCTCTCTGCTCGGCGGGGAGCCTGTTTCCTCCTCTCTCTGCCTGCCTCTCTGCCTACTTGTGATCTCTGTCTGTCAAATAAATAAATAAAAATCTTAAAAAAAAAAAAAAAAGAAATAGAAACTTTTTCTTGCATGGAAGAACTTTATGTATCAAATTCATTATGAAAGCTACCAATCCCTTCTATGTTACCCTTTACCTTAGAATCTTTACTACAAAAAGATCTTATAATTCCTAACTGCCCATAGATAAAGGGACACATAATGTGATTAAGTGACTAGGAAACTACATGCAAAAAAAAAAGAAGGTCTTTAACTCAGTTTTCAACTGAGTCACTGGAATTTGTTCACAACCATTTTGTTCTCTAATATATTTCAAAGGAACTGATAGACAGAAATACGAATGCTCTTTGGATCTGTGGTTCAGATGGCCACAGTGAAATAAAACCTGGACTGGATAACTTATGACCTGGGACACTTTCTCTGACTGGATGAGGTCAGGGATACATTCCTGGACCAAACAGGGCCCAGGTTGTAGCTTACAGCAACTCTTCACCTTAGAAAGGAAGAGATAAATAAGTGACTGAGTAATACCGGATTTGCCTTCTGACTCTTACTGAGCTTTGGATGTAGTGAGTAATAATTAACTTTGTAAGTATCATATTTTGCTTTTGAAGAGAAAAATCCACTACCGTCTTGGGTGATAGAAAGAGGCTTTGAGGGACACCTGGGTGGCTCAGTTGGTTAAACCGCTGCCTTCGGCTCAGGTCATGATCCTAGGGTCCTGGGATCGAGTCCCGCATCGGGCTCCTTGCTCAGCGGGGAGCCTGCTTCTCTCTCTGCCTCTGCCTGCCTCTCTGCCTGCCTCTCTGCCTGCTTGTGTGTACTCTCTCTCTCTCTCTATCTCTGGAAAATAAATAAAATCTTTAAAAAAAAAAAACAAAGAAAGAGGCTTTGAAACATATGGCTGATAACAAATCACTCAGCCAAAAAAATTAGATTCCTGGTAGACAAATGTTTCAGAACAATTGAAAACAGGAGTCAGCAAACCATAGCCTGTGCACCAAATCTGCTCACTGTCTATTTTTGTAAATAAAGTTTTATTGGCACACAGCCCTATCCACTTGTTTCCGCATTGTCTCTGGGTGCTTTTGTACCTCAATGGCAGAATTGAGTACTTGCAACAGACACCTGCAAAGCCTGAAATATTTACTGTCTGGGCCTTTACAGAAGAAGTTTGCTAATCTCTGGTCTAGAATCTAGAGAAAGCTTTTAAAATGACTTCAGAGTTTTTTTCCATCTACTTTAGCCTAGAGAATTCCAATAATGCCACAAATATTTGAGCACAGGAAAAAAAATAATCTTCTTCCTTTCTCGTGTTCATAAATGATGAAGCATGTGCCAAGGAATAATAAGTCTTTTGTTTGCAAAGCTGCTGTTAAAATCATAGAAGGGTAATAAAGCAAATACAGATGCCAGGATGACTTCATTTGAGCAACAGTTTTGTTTGTTTGTTTGTTTGTTTTTAAAGATTTTATTTATTTGAGAAAGAAAGAGAGCATGGGCAGGGAGAAGGGTAGGGAGAGAGGCAGACCACCAATCCTCACCAAGCAGGGAGCCCAATGCTGGACTCATTCCCAGGACCCCAAGATCATGACCTGAGTGGAAGTCAGACTCTTAGCTGGCTGAGCCACCTGGGCACCCCATGAGCAACAGCTCTAAAAAGCAATACTGAAAGCTTAGTAATCAAGCTTATAAATGAAAAAAAAAAAGTAAATAATAACAAGACATAAGTTAATTCATATAACAACAACTGATCCTTTCCTGAGACAGAGCATGAAAGAAAAAGCATTTGAGAGACTGGAGCCGTGGAGAAGAGGGACAACGCGTAGCCATTTACCTACTCCCTTAGCCATATTACTACGGCATATTACTCCAGGCTAACCCATTTTTTGTCAGGTATCAGAAAGTCATCCTTCAAATACTGGACCCTTGGTTACAAAAAGAAGAACCCAGGGTGAGAGGCAGGACCATCAGTTACAAGTACTGCAGCAAGAATAGAAAAACCCAAGCTGTAGGATTTTTTGTTTCTAGGAGAGAGAGAGAGAGAGAAAGAGGAGGGGGTGTAAGTGGCAGAAGGAGACAGAGAGAGAGAGAATTCTACCACGCCCAGTGTGGAGCTCAATGTGGGGCTTGATCTCATGATGCTGAGATCATGACGTGAGCTGAAATCAAGAGTCAGATGCTCAACCGACCGAGCCACCCAGATGCCCCCCAAACTGTAGTTGGAGCATCCTTGCAGACAAGACTGCATAACCCTGGGCAGGAACATAATGTCTCTGCATCTTGGTGTTCAATACAGTTGTTGCAGAACCAAGGAAGGTGTCTGCAAAGCTTTGCAAGCTGAGGCAAGTCATACAGATTGGTCTTAAGTGCCTATACGTCATACACCTTTGATCCCTTCCCTCCTAACCACTGGTCTGTCTGGACCTACGTGCTACAGCTTCAGGTTGTTGTTCTGTTGAAATGGGCTCTACTGTGGTTTCACACTCACCCACTTTTGATTTTGGAAAGCCCAAATAATGAGCGTAATCAGTTAAACGCATGTGCCACTGAGAAGGCATTTTCTTATCCAGCTGAGTTTTTAAAGAATCTGAGACTAATCTATTATAGGAATAATACATAGTCATTAAAAGAAAAGATACAGAAAAATAAAAAATATACATAATTAAATAAATAGTTTCTATTTATATTATAAATTATATGATTATATATAATTTATATATAATTATAAATAATAGTTACAGATGACTGCAAATTATATATTTTATATAATTATAAATTATAAAATATATAACAAATATAGAAATTATATAATATATAAATCATACAATATATAAATTATATAATTATAAATTATATAAAAGTACATTATATTATATATTTATATGAAATATTTTATATTTATTTAATTTTATTTATAAAAATAAAAAATGTATATACATAATCACAACAACCAAAGATGAGTGCTGAACACCTTGATATATACACTTCCAGATAATTTTCTATGAATATTTTTTAAATGGATCATCATGTTTTAGAACCTGCTTCTCTCACTTAATCATATATCAAAATGTGGCAATGAATGTTATCACATCACTTTTAGTGGTTGAATGGTGTCATATCAGATTTAATTGACCACTCACCTTCAAAAATAGTATGAGTTAGGAAGTTTAAAAAATAGTTTGTGGGAAAGTTTTATAAATTTAAGAATTTATATACATATAAATATATGTATATATAAAAATAACTCTTGCATATATAATATATAATATATAAAATATATAAACAACTCTTGCAATAAAATAAAAAGAATATATAAACAACTCTTGCAATAAAATAAAAGGACAACCCAGTTTAAAGATGGGCAAAGTTTCTAAATAGCCATTTCTCCAAAGAAGATATACAAATGGTCGTAAGCACAAGAGAAGATGTTCATCATTAACCATCAAGGAGATGCATATTAAAACTACAGTGAGATACTACTTCATACCCACTAGGACAGTGGCCATTACTAACGATAAAGAAAAATAGTAACAAGTGTTGGCAAGCATGTGGGAAAACTGGAACCCTTACGTACTGCTGGTGGGAATGTAAAATGGTGCATAGTGGAAAATAGTGGCAGTTCCTCAAAGGTTTAAACATAGAATTACAGTATGATCCAGCAATTCCACTCCTTTGTATACCCCCTAAAAATGAAAACATGTATCTACATAAAAACTTTAACACAATGTCCATAATAGTACTACCCATAAGAGTAAAAAAGTCCAAAAAACCCAAATGTCCCTCCAAGGAATGTCCATTCTGAGCAATGAGTAAATAAAATGTGGTATATCCATACAATGGAATATTACTCAATCATCAAAACAAGTACTGATAGGGGCACCTGGGTGGCTCAGTGGGTTAAAGCCTCTGCCTTCGGCTCAGGTCAAGATTCCAGGGTCCTGGGATCAAGCCCCATATTGGGCTTTTGGCTCCACAGGGAGCCTGCTTCCTTCTTTAAAATCTTAAAAAAACAACAACAACACACAAAAACAAGTACTGATAAACATGTTAAAGCATAGATGAACCTTGAAAAAAGTATGCCAAGGGAAAAAAGGCAGTCTCAAACAACCTAACCTTATACCTGAAGGAGCTACAAAAAGAAAAACAAATAAAAGCAGCAAAAGGAAGAAAATACTAAAGACTAGAGCAGAAATAAATGATACAGAAACAAAAACAAAACAAAACACCCAACAGAACAGATCAGTGAAACTAGGAACTGGTTCTTTGAAAATAAAATCAATAAAATTGATAAATCTCTAGCCAGACTTATCAAGAAAAAAGAGAAAGGATTCAAATAAATAAAATTACAATTGGGAGAGAAGAAATAACCAACAGCACAGAAATACAGACAATTATAAGAGAATATATGCCAACAAATTGGACAACCTAGAAGAAACTGGATAAATTTTTAGAGACATGTAAGCCACAAAAGCTGAAACAGGAAGAAATAGAAAATTTGAACAGATCCATAGCCAGTAATGAAACTGAATCAGTAATCAAAAATTCCCAAAGACAAACCAAAGTCCAGGACCAGATGACTTCACAGGCGAAGTCTACGGAACACTTAAAAGAAGAGTTAATACCTATTTTTCTCACACTATTCCAAAAAATAGAGAAGGAAGGAAAACTTCTGAATCATCCTATGAGGCCAGTACCGCCCTGATACCAAACCCAGACAAAGACTCCACTAAGAAAGAACTACAGGTCAATATCCCTGGTGAATATAAACACAAAAGTCCTTAGCAAAATACTAGCAAACCAAATCCAACAGCACATTAAAAAATCATTCACCACAATCAAGTAGGATTTATTACTGGGCTGCAGGTGTGGTTCAATATTCAAAAATCAATCACCGTGATGCATCCCATCAATAAGAGAAAGGACAAGAACCACATGATAATTTCATTAGATTCAGAAAAAACATTTGACAAAGTACAACATCCACTCATGATAAAAATCATTAATAAAGTAGGTTTAAAAGAAACATAGCTCAACTCAATAAAGGCCATATATGAAAAACCCACAGCTAGAATCATCATTAATGGAGAAAAACAGAGTTGTTCCCCAACATCAGGAAAAGACAAGGATGTCCACTCTAACCACTTTCATTCAACACAGTACTGGAAATCTTGGCCATAGCAATGAGACAACAAAAAGAAATGAAAAGCATTCAGATCAGCAAGGAAGAAGTAAAAGTTTCACTATGTGCAGATGACATGAAACCATATATAGAAAATACAGAGACTCCATCAAAAAACTGCTAGAACTGATGAATTCAGTAAAGTTGCAGCATACAAAACCAATGTACAGAAATCCACTACATTTCTGTATATCAATAATGAAGCAGCACAACAAGAAATTAAGAAAAACAGTCCCATTCATAACTGCACCACAAATAATGAGATATCAAGGGATAAAGTTAACCAAAGAGCTAAAAGACTTGTACTTAAAAACTATAGAAAAGTGATGAGAGAAACTGAAGACAACACAAAGAACTGGAAAGACATTCCATGCTCACAGATTGGAAGAACAAATATTGTTGAAATGTCCGTACCACCTAAAATGGTCTACAGATTTAATGTTCCCTAACAAAATACAACAGTATTTTTCACAGAACAAGAGCAATCCTAAAATTTGTATGAAACCACAAAAGATCCCCAAAGCCAAAGCATTCTTGAAAAAGAAAAGCAAATCTGGAGGCATCACAAATTTTGGACTTCAGGTTATATTATAAAGGTGTAATAATCAAAACAGTGTGGTATTCGTATAAATGGAACAGAATAGAAAGCCCAGAAACAAACCCACAATTCTAGGGTCAATTAATCTTGAACAAAGCAGGAAAGAATATCTAGTGGAAGAAAGACAGTCTTTTCAACAAATGGTATTGTGAAAACTGGACAGCAACATGCAGAATGAAACTGGGGGCACCTGGGTGGCTCGGTTAGTCAAGCATCTGAGTCTTGGTTTCAGCTCAGGTCATGATCTCAGGGTCATGGGATCAAGCCCCTCATTGTGCTCTGCATTTAGTGCAAAGTCTGCTTAAGACTCTCTCTCCCTCTGCCCCTCCCCTGCTTCTGCACGTGTTCTCTCTAAAATAAATAAATAAATAAATCTTTAAAAAAGAGAGAGAGAATAAAACTGGACCACTTACTTATACCACACACTAAAATAAATTAAAAATGGATTAAAGATGTAAATGTGAGAAAATCGAAAAAGTCCTAGACGAGAACACAGGCAGTAACTTCTTTGATATTGGCTGAAGCAACTTCTTTGCAGATATGCCTCCTGCGACAAGGGAAACAAAAGCAAAAATAAACTCTTGGGACTCCATCAAAATAAAAAGCTTCTGCATGGTGAAGAAAACAATCAACAAGACTAAAAGGCAACCTAGGGAATGGGAGAAGATATTTGCAAATGACATATCCAATAAAGGGTTAGTATCCAAGACATATAAAGAATTTACACAACTCAATAGTCAAAAAATGAATAATCCAATTACAAAATGGGCAGAAGACATGAACAGACATTTCTCCAAAGAAGATATACATATGGTCAACAGACACATAAAAAGATGTTTACCATCACTCACCATTAGGGAAATACAAATCAAAACTACAATGAGATGTCACCTCACACCTGTCAGAATGGCTAAAATCAACAGCACAAGAAATAACAGTTATTGGTGAGGATGTGGAAAAAAGGAACGCTCATGCACTGTTGGTGGGAATGCAAACTGGTACAGCTACTGTGAAAAACAGTATGGAGTTTCCTCAAAAAGTTAAAAGTAGATCTACCCTACCATCCAGCAATCCCACTAGTAGATACTTAGCCCAAGAATACAAAAACACTAATTCAAAGGGATACTTGTGGCCCTATGTTTATAGCAGCATTACAATAACCAAATTGTGGAAACAGCCCAAATGTCCACTAACTGGCGAATGTGGTATATAATTACAATGGAATATTACTCAGCCATAAAAAGGATGAAATCTTGCCATTTATAATGATGTGGATGGAGCTTGAGAGCATAATGAAAATGCTAAGCAAAGTAAGTCAGTCAGAGAAAGACAAATACCATATGACTGCACTCATAAGGGGAATTTATGAAACAAATGGGCAAAGGGGAAAAAAAAATCAGAGAGACAAATCAGGAAACAGACTCTTAAGGTGCCTAGCTGGCTCAGTGGGTAGAGTATGTGACTCCTGATCTTGGGGTTGTAAGTCTGAGCTTAGTGGTTGGTGTAGAGATTACTTTAAAAAAAATCGTTGGGTGCCTGGGTTGCTTAGTCAATCATGCATCTGCCTTTGGCTCAGGTCATGGTCTTGGGGTCCTGGAATCAAGGTCCTGGGGTCTTGGGCTCCTTGCTATAGAAAGTCTGCTTCTCCCTCTCCTTCTGCCCTCCCTCTGCTTGTGCTTGCTCTCTCTAATAAATACAAAAATCTTAAAAAAAAATCTTTAAAATTGTTTTTGTTTTTTTTAAATTAAGACAAAAAAAAGAAGCAGACTCTTAACTCTAGAGAATAAACTGATGGTTGCCGGGTGGGGGGGGGATGGGTGGGGACGGATAAAATAGGTGATGGGGATGAAGGAGGGCACTCGTGATGAGCCCCGGGTGGTGTATGGAAGTGTTGCATCGTTCTATTGTACACCTGAAACTAAACTAACAGTGTTAGTTTCAGGTGTACAATAGAAAAGGAAAAAAAGGAAAAGGGGTGGGGGGAGAGAAAAAAAAGAAAAAAAAAAAAAAGCCAAGTCACAAAAGGTGACACATTATATGATTCCACATATATGAAATGTCCCAAACCAGGCAAATCCACAGAGACAGAAAATAGATTAGTAGTTGTCAGGGGCTGGGAGAACACGATAACAGAGATTGTTAATGGGATGAAAAGGTCAAAATGATTGTGGTCACGTTTGAACAACTCTTTGTGAATATACTGAAAACCACTGAATTGTGTATTTCAATTGGGTGAACTGTATGGTATGTTAATCACAACTCAATAAATCTGTCCTTTAAAAAATTTGTGGGGCACCTGGGTGGCTCAGTGGGTTAAGCTGCTGCCTTTGGCTCAGGTCGTGATCTCAGGGTCTTGGGATTGAGTCTGCTCAGCAGGGGGCCTGCTTCCCTTCCTCTCTCTCTGCCTGCCTTTCTGCCTACTTGTGACCTCTCTCTGTCAAATAAATAAATAAAATCTTTAAAAAAAATAAAAAAAATAAAAAATTTGTGAACATTTGGAAGAGAAACTAAATATAGAAGTGATGTAGTGGTATCTGTAAAGCTAGTAATTTTTGTCTAAAAAATAATTATAATAATGTTAAACAAAAATCAAAATATTTTTCTTAATATCATCCTTGAGCCAGTCATAGCTAACCAGCACAAAGCAGGTCAGAAAAAGATGTGTGCTTTGGCTTTAAATTGGTCCTGCATGATTAGGCAATTCTACCCATCTGTTTTAGGGAGGAGATTAGGAAAGCAGAGAATGCTGTGCGTCCTGAAGCACCTGACACTTGGCATTGGGCATTCCCAAGAGGAGGCCATAAATTGGGCTTGGACACTGAGCTACGACTGGCCTCACTCTTATTTTCAGAGCTGTAAGCATGTTTTCTGATAAGCTCTGAGGCTTGGGTCCCTGGGGAAAGGCCTAGGTCTATGAAAAGTATAATCCTAATGAGAAAGCAAGAAATTCATGGAGAGAAAAGCCATAGAAAATCATTCTTAATGTTGTATTGCAGTAAATACCCTGTGAGCTTAAATATGTTAATATATATGACCTCTGCAGAATGCAGATATGGAAGAATCCAGAAACTGGTGATGAACCCAGAATCTCTTTCCTTTGGCTGATTGTTTCAAGCCAACAGGCTGTGGTTAAGGAAATTAGTTTGAGGACTGGTGAGTTATAGCAGAAAAGTAAGTTCTATATAGCTTCCAAAGTTACCCAGATGAGTGGAATTCAGAATGTGTTAAAGATGGGCTAGAACAGAAAATCCAATCTCCCAGCCAAGCTGAGGGCTGCCCACCAGGCCATCTGGGGCACAGTTTGGGAGGCCTGGTTCAGCACTAAGGAGATCAAACTCCTTCGTGCAGGGTCTGGGTCTGCACCCACAGACTCCTGCTCCTTCCTCTGTGCCTAAGTTCCGTTGGACACACATGGGAGTTTCAGACCAGGCCACACTCTGCAGAATGAACTGTGCACTTAGACCCAAAGCTATCTTTGCCTGGAAAAGAAGTCACCTTTTCCAATTCTCACAAAGGCTCTCTCCCTCATCCAACCATGCACAATGGTGGCAGAGGTGACGGTGGCTTTGCTGGGACCTGAGTCTCCCTGGGCTTGATGAGTTCAGATGACTTGCATGTCACCTAAACCTTCCCCTCTGACTTCCCTGATGCCAGCCTCCTTTCAGCTCCCCCTTTGTGTGGATCTTTCCCCTGGATGTTTGCTGGGCCTGCTAGCTGAAATGTTCTTTCTTTCTTCCATCTCTGCCTGGCAAACTTCCATTCATCTTCCTAACTACTGATCCTCTTTTAATTTTAGCTTAGAAGTCTCCTCCTTTAGGAAGGCTTCCCTGACAAGGACCCGGATGAGAGTGGGACCAGAGAGACAGGTAGGACACATCATTTAAGGTGGCACTCATTCTCAAGGGCAGGCAAGTGTAGAGTGGGCACCCTAGAGTGAGTGCTTCCTTAAATGATGAGGCTTGGGCACTTGGGCTTTCTCTTCTTGATCCCTGCTCTGTCCCTGACACCCCAGACTGGGCTGGGTGCCTCCATGAACACCAACTGCACTCCCATGGAGCTATGAACCCTTCCTGCTCAGGAAACACCCCCTCCCCATGTTATATTATAACTTCCTGGTAACTCGATGCCAATCCCTTTAGTGTTAGGACCTATGAAGGTAGGGACCTCAGGTAGGACCAGCTGCCTGACAGAAGGAAGGAGGAGAAGCTGAGGAGGGATGGAGGAAGAAACAACCTACAAATACAGATCCATTAGCTTAGACGCACTGAGGCTATAGTTCATACCTGAATTTTCATAGATTCCAGAATAAAGTTTAGGATAAAAATCTTTTTTTTTTTTTTTAAAAGCACATTTTCACATTGATTTGGTAGCAAGAATATTATAAACTACTGATCTAGTTGAAGCTTGGGGAAATTGCTGAAATTTTATAAAAAGTGGAATAAAGGAAATCTTGTAGGAATTCATTAGGGCTTGAACTGTCTCCTCCTACCCAAATACTTATGTTCAAGTCCTCACCTCCAGTACTTCAGAATGTGATTTTATCTGGGAATAAGGTTGTTGTAGATATAATTAGTTATATTAAGAAGATGTCATACTAGAGTAGGGGGACGCCTAATCCAATATGACTGGTGTCTTTACATAAAGGACACAAAGACACACACAGAGGGAGAAGGCCATGTGAAGATGGGGCAAGATTGGGGTGATGCATCTATAAGCCAAGGAACACCAAAGATCGCCAGGAGCCCCCAGAAGCTGGGACGGAGCATCTGTTCCAGTTGCTGTTGACACTTTGAGCTCAGATTTCCAGCCCCCAGCGCTATGAGAGAAGAACCTTTCTGTTGTTCACGTCACCTAGTGGGTGGTACTTTCTTACAGCAGCTGTTGCAAGTGAATATGGAACCCCTGCTGGCCAACCCAGGCCGGGAGGTTTCTCTTCCTTCAGCTTCCCTAATAGAAGAACACTGGGTATACTCACCCTGAGCAGTTACTTCGATATGGGAGCACCATATATATATATATATATTTTTTTAAATCACTGTGTTCAAGTCCCACTTTCTATTGTCTCCCTGCCTAGAAATTTAATTAGAATATCACTGGGACAGAGACCCAGAAGCCGGCAAATTCATCAGGAACAAACACGTGGCTTTCACTGGCCATAGTTTTGCCCCTGAAACCTGAACATCCAAATGAAAGCACATCTCACGAATCCCATGACATCCAGCCAGCTGAACTTCAGCAGGGAGCCAGCCCCGAAGGGACATAATCACACATGAGGCGTCCATACTTGAAGGTGACCTGTTGCCATTTCTGAACACTCCAAAATTAAAAGATTTTTTTTGTCAGCTTATTATTGGCCCCAAGTTTCAAAGCACTGAATTCTTCAAACCCTGAGTCCTTCTTTCTCTTGTAGCTGAGAGTCCTTTTTACCCCCTTACTTAGGTCATCCACGGGGGAAAAAAAAAATTAGATCCTTCACACTATGCACATGAAAGTTCTAAGTGGGATAGAGAGGCCTGAATTTAAAAACCAAAACTTTGATATGTTTGAGAGAAAAATATAAGAAAAGGTAATTCCATGACTGTGGGTAGAGAAGGACTTTTCTAAACAAGATACATAAAATATAAATCAGAACAGAAAAGTTGGGTAAATTGAGTCACCTTAAAAATAAAAACTCCTGTACATCAGAAGTCAACATAAAGAAAGTAAAAAGACCAAATTACACCCTGGGAGTACATACAATATATGTAAGGAGCAAATAACTTGCCAGAAACATGAAGAATGTCTACAAATTAATAAGAAAAATGCAAACAGCCCGATTAAAGAATTGCAAAAGATACTGATAGACAATTCATAGAATATGATTTCCAAATTTCCAGCAAACATACAAAATGATGTTCGACCTCGCTATCAGGGAAAGGCAGTTAAAGAAACCATATGATTGGCACAGATAAGAGGTCTGACAGTATCAAGTGTTGGCAAGAATGTGGACGCCTGGGTGGCGCAGTTGGTTAAATGACTGCCTCCGGCTCAGGGCGTGATCCTGGAGTCCTGGGATCGAGTCCCACATCGGGCTCCCAGCTCCATGGGGAGTCTGCTTCGCTCTCTGACCTTCTCCTCGCTCATTCTCTCTCTCACTGTCTCTCTCTCTCAAATAAATAAAATAAAATCTTAAAAAAAAATAATAAGAATGTGGAGTAACAGGGAATTTCCATATCCTTCTGGTGAGAGCAGAGATTGGTGTTTGGGTGAACTCAGTCAAGCTGAGAATGTGGATATTTGTCAACTAAGTAATCCTTCCCCCCCGCCCCCGGGCACAGACCTCAGAGATAATCTTGAATGTGCAAGAGTGAAATTGGAATTTCATCCCACTGAATTTACACGTTTGCCCTGTGAGCGCGGATGATTAAGTCGGGCTAAGTCCGATGGATAAAACACAATGTGTGGGTTTAAAATCAAAAGACTAGAAGGGCGCCTGGGTGGCTCAGTTGGTTAAGCGTCTGACTCTTGATTTCAACTCAGGTCATGATCTCGGGATTGTGATTCAAGCCCCTCAATGGGCTCCATGCTGGGTGGGAAGCCCTACTTTAAAAATAAATAAATAAATAAATAAATAAATAAAAAATAAACAAACAAATAAATAAAATGAAGAGACTAGAGATCTGTGTAACAGCTGATATGAGTACATCTCAAAAATACAAATGTAATGGGGGGAGCAAGCTACAGAAGGAAATATACATAGAAAGTTTGAAAAATGAGAAATAATACTGTATATTTCCACGGCTATATATCTATATATCTATATCTATATCTATCTATACACACACACACACACACATTCAGAGGAATGAAAAACACTAAATTAAGCATAATGATTGCCTGTAATGTTGGGGGAAGAACACGGGATTGGGAAGGACACGGAACAGGCCTCCCTGTAGCCGAAATGTCCTATTTGGTAAGCTTGTGAGTGTGTATGTATTTGCCTAACAGTATCTGTAATTTTACGCTGTTGCAAGGAGGAACAAATGCCACCCTCTCTAGCTCCGTGTGTGCCAAGAAAGCAGCCCAGTCCGGCCCCGCCCCAGGAGGCTGCTGCCGGCTCTCTGTCCAGGGTCCTGGCACCCACGTGACCGCCGGAGCAGAGGCTTAATGTCATCTCCGAGGAGCCTTCTGGAGCTCATCGAGAGTATGCTGCTCACGTAAAAGAAAAGACAAAACAGGAAAGAAGATGACTTTAGCTTCACAATATATTTAATAAAAAAGGAATGGAGGGGGTACCCTCTCGGGGAATGTTTACGTGAGAGCCTTGCCTCCCCACCCCTCCCCGCCCCCCCAACTCACTTAAAGCCTCAGTCCATTTCAGGTCATCTCGCCAATCACATTCAGTCTGTGTAATGTTTGGGATGGCAACATTGTCTCCTTTTCCGCTTTTCTCTGCCTGCCGGGAACGCTTTGAGGATTTATTGTCTAGCGTGCCCATAATATGTTTAGGCGGCTTTAGGAAACACCAGACAGATGAAAAGATAGAGAGTTTTGAACAACAGAATGTGGCAGTATGTGAATTTGGCAGGTCCACAACTTCAACCACAACATATTTTATTGAATGAAAATACATCCTCAGTAATTTCCCAGAGAGCGTGATGAGACACTATCTCATTTCAGAGAGGCTTCAGAAGATCTCACAGGGGTGGAGACTTGTTTCAACAGGCCACAAATGAAGGCAATCTCTTTGGTATCGCTAAGACAAGAGGGTCTCCTTTTAAGGCGCTCTGGAATTTGGGGGCGCCTGGGGGGCTCAGCTGGTGAAGCGTCTGCCTTCAGCTGGGTCCTCGGCCCTGGGATCACCAGTCCTGGTCAGCAGGGAGGCTGCTGCTCCCTCTCCCCGCAGCCTTTGCTTCTCCTCCCTCCCCCCACTCATACTCTCGCTCCCTCTCAAATAAATCAATCAGATCTTTAAAAATAAATAAATAAAAGCTCCGGAACTTGGCAAGAATACGGAGCAACAATGAAAAGCAAGGGATTTGTGGGAAGGTTGCTGATCATCGAAATCTCGTGAAATCAATCCGGAAAGAGGACAAGTGGGATTTTCTAGAGCTAGAGGGAGAAAAGGCTTACATCTGGATTTCTGCCTACCCTCTGGCACACACGTCTAAAGGCTTTGCTCTTTAGACTGTATTGTTGGGTCTCTTTTCTGCACAGCGAATGTGATCTGGGCCATGGAGAGGAGCCCGGACACCCAAGTTTGGGAGAGGGACCTGGCTCTGCTCTGCCATTCCCAGCTGTGTGACCCCAGGAAACGACCTCCCAACCCATCGGTTGCTCCATTTGAAAATGGTACTAGGAAGAGTGCCCAGCACATGGGACTAAATGAGACCAGTCTAAAAGACGCTTTGCAAGAGCCTAACACAGAAGGTGGTCAAGAATCAGTGGTTGGTGTGGTTGCCTAAAATCACGTTATTATTTGTAGTTGTGTAAGGAAATGTGTATTAGAAGGAGGTAAGGAAATGTGTTTTATAAGGTGTTAGAAAGAAAAAGACAAAAATATAATGCTCTGAAATTTCAAACTTTAAGGGATTCGAGAAATAGAGAGCAGAGAAAGTATATGAAGTTTTGTGCCATGTGAAGTTTTCTGCTTCTCTGCATTAAAAAAAAAAAGCGCACTGATTTTTCAAAACTCAGACTTTGTGTAAGGGAAGAGCATTTCTTTAATCAAAGGAATAGAGGATGAAAAAGAGCACCAGAAAAAGAAATAATTTCCTTCTTTGTGAAACAAGCATAAGGCAGGCTAGGCAAATAGTGCACTAGGGGAGAAGCTGACCCGAGAAACATCTCTGGAGAAGTACAGGGCATTTCCCGGAGGAGGAAAGGGAGAAACAGGGCTTTGAACACAGGAGCATTCATCAGAGACTTTATACACAAAAAAAGAAAGGCAGAGAAGGGGATTCTTTAAAGAAACACATCTACAGAGGCACAAGCTTAGACACCAAGGACCTCGAGGTGATGGTATGAACCTAAAAAAATAGAGCTTAGCTCTGAAAGCAAGATTTAGAGATTACTGGTTTGAACACTGTAGGATCTAAAAGCAAGAGAGTAAAGGTGATTACTGGAGTATCAAAAATTCTCAGTAAAAGCCACTGAGGACAGTTTATGGGGAAGCCTATGGAACTAAGTCGAATTTCAGCATACCAATGAGGTGGTGTCAGGTAGATATACACGAAATCTCACATGCCACTGTTTATTCCATTACCTTCTACCCCTTCCCAGGAAATACCAGGAAGGGAGAAACCTTCCTCATCTCCTTCCCTCCTGGAAAAGCTTATGTTAGAATAACTTTCTAAATCTCAAGGCTACACTGGATTACAAAGAAGCACAACAAAGAAACAAAGTCAAGCTTAAAAATAAAAATATAAGACTATCTTGATTTTAGCTTAGGTGGTTCACAAAAGCACAAAAGACACAGAATGCTTAGCCTTTCCCAAGGCAAAGGACAAGAACAGGAAAGAATATTGCACACCAGGGGCCATCTTGAAGTACAGAATCTTAGATTGTGATGATATAAGTACATGTTTAAAACCAAATCATTTCCGAGATGAAACTGCACAAAGAGAAACGTTGCATTGGATAATAACTATAATTACTACTTTTTAAAAAAGGGTCTATCAGGGCTCCTGGCTGGCTCAGTCTGTAGGGCATGTGACTCTTGATCTCGGGGTCATGGGTTTGAGCCCCACAGTGGGTATAGAGATTTTTTTAAAACATAAAATATTGGGGTGCCTGGGTGGCTCCCCAGGTGGCTACCAGGGTAGAAAATAATTCTTAACACAGGGGAAAGGTTTGCCCATTTTCACTACCGAGTTTCTCGATCACATTTAGAAAAACGAGGGGGCACATAGAAACATGTTCTGGACTCACTCTTCGAAGTTAATAAGTTATGAATAAAAAGTAGCGCTAGAACAGAGGAGGGCAGGCAAAAGGGACAAGGCTTCAGCCCACAGTTAGGGAAAGAAGGCACAGAGCATGAGTCACCTGGCAGCATTTATCTGTCAGCCCAAGGAGAAAAGAACCAGCCTGGCCTGATGGGTACCATAAAAGGCGAGGCAGAAGGAGGGAGAGGATGCATGAAAGATACCCTTTTAAGAGGAACACAGATCCCATGAGAGCTGCCAGAGACATTATCCCGGTCTTCTACCACCGAGATCTGGTAAAAGAAAAGGCCCTTGTGCTTGTGAACATAAGCAGTAATGTACAAAAACAAAGCCTTGTAAATTTCTAAAGCAGCTCTGTGTAGGCAAAATACTCATAATTTAATGAGGAAACAAAGCAGAGTGATCAGATGAAAACCATGCGGTTGAAACATGCAAGTGCCAAGGAGTACGTCCGTGTGAAGAACCAGCACTGAAAGAAGTGGTGAAGTTTGTTTTTTTTTTTTTTAAACATTTTATTTATTTATTTGAGAGAGAGACAGTGAGAGAGAGCATGAGTGAGGAGAAGGTCAGAGGGAGAAGCAGACTCCCCGTGGAGCTGGGAGCCTGATGCGGGACTCGATCCCGGGACTCCAGGATCATGACCTGAGCTGGAGGCAGTCGCTTAACCAACTGAGCCACCCAGGCACCCCGAAGTGGTGAAGTTTAACACAACTCAGCTAAACACAAAGTAACTTTGTAGGACCGCTGGAAATATTTACATTCTTGTTGGGTACTCAGCACAGATGTGTACGAGGCGCGCCATCTGCTGGCAAGATTTGGTACTGCTATTTGGAAAGACGTCTTAGAGGAGGTGGGGGGGATTCTGGCTGAGGATAGTTTAACCCTCTTTTTCCTGGACATTAAGTTGTCGTATTGTTAGTTAGGTTTCAACAGATGCAACAGGGAAGAAATTCTGGACAGCCGGCCCTCCCAGTGACTGCTCTCTTCCTCCTCTCATTACATAAATGGAATCACACAGTATGAATTCTTTGGTCTGGCTTCTTGCGCCACACATTTTGTGTGAGAGTCATCCATGATGGGAAGCAGAGGGGCAGTTTGATTATTTCCTTAGTATGAACAGATCACAATTTTATCTATTCTGCTTTTGATGAACAGTTGGGTTGTTTCTGATTCTCGGTTATTACAAATAACGTAGCTTTGGACATTCTTGGCTGTCTTTCAGTGAACATTTCTGTGTGCATTTCTGTTCTATTTATGGGGAACTGCTATGTCATAGAGTAGATGAACATTCAGATTTTGAAGATAAAGCCAGTTTTCCAAAGCAGTTATACCAAATATATTCTAAATGATAACATATGAGAAAGTATTTGAGACCCTGACATCGTTACCAACACTTGATATTATCAGTCTTTCAAAAAACTTTAGCCAACCTTATGATCCAGCAATTGCACTTCTAGGTGTTTACCCCAAAGATACAGACAGTGAAAATAAGGGGCACACGCACCCCAGTGTTTATGCAGCAATGTCCACAACAGCCAAACTGCGGAAGGAGCCGAGATGCCCTTCAACAGATGAATGGATAAAGATGTGGTCCGTGTATACAATGGAATATTACACAGCCATCAGAAAGGATGAATACCCACCATTTGCATCAACATGGATGGAACTGCAAAAGATTATGTTAAGTGAAATAAGTCAAGCAGAGAAAGACAATTATCATATGGTTTCACTCCTTTGTGGAACATAAGGAATAGTGTGGAGGACCACAGGGCAAAGGAGGGAAAACTAGATGGGAAGAAATCAGAGATGGAGACAAACCATGAGAGACTCTTGACTCTGGGAACCAGACAGAGGGTTACAGAGGGGAGGGGGGGTGGAGGGATGGGGTGACCGGATAATGGGTATTCAGGAGGGCACGTGGGGCGATGAGCACTGGGTGTTATATGCAACTAATGAATCATTGAACACTACACCAAAAACCAATGAGGTATTATTATATGTTGGCTAACCGAACATAATAAAAAAAAAGATTAAAAAAAAATTTAGCCATTCTAGTGGAGCTGTAGTAGTAGCTCATGACTTTTATTTTCACTTCCCTGATGACCGATGAGGTAGAACATTTAGTATGCTTATTACCTGTGTGGGCACCCTTTTATTGTGAAGTCTCTTCCTCACTTTTCTATGCAGTCACTTGTCTCTGTTTTATTGATATATAGCAATTCTTTACAGATTCTAGATACAAGCTCTCTCCTAGTTATGCATATTACAAATATCTTCATCTCTGTGGTATGAAATACATGGTGATTTAAGCACTGAGGAGGGGGCGCTTGGGTGGCTCAGTTGGTTAAGCGTCTGCCTTCAGCTCAGGTCGTGATCTCAGGGTCCTGGGGGGAGCCCGCTTCTCCCTTTCTTTCTGTGCTCTCTCTCACAGCAATAAATAAATAAAATCTTATAAAAAATAAAGTGTCACTGATGTACATGCCTTGGTTGTGGCTGCTGTGACATGACCACGGTCCTCTTTTGCTTCTGGACAACAGCCACAGGGAAGCCATGGACACAGCATCGTGGAGAAGCTCCTTCTGCCTGAAGAAGATTCTTCTGGCAGAGAACACCTGGTCACTGTGTATTTAAAACAACTGAAACTGGAAACTTACTGTGCAGATGACAATTTGATCCGTGCTTGGATTTCTATCCATTCCTCCTTTATAACCCTTCCACACTGCAGCAGCTCCTTTGCAAGTCGCTCTGCCTTCGACAAATTCTCCGAAGCTTCCTTAAATCTGGGCTGTGTTCAGGAAACTTCACACATGGTTCTAGGTTCTGGGCCCCCAGTTCCTGGACATCCTTGGCTCTTAAACTTCCCATCACCCTTCCTGAACCACCAACCACTTTTTGATTTGGCCTTGAGAATAAAGGGGCGCCTGGGGGGAGCTCAGTGGGTTAAGCATCTGCCTTTGGCTCAGGTCATGATCTCAGGGTCCTGGGATGGAGCCCTGCTTCAGGCTCTCTACTCAGCGGGGAGTCTGCTTCCCACTCTGTGCCCTGCTCCTGCTCTCTCTCTCTCTCTTGCTCTTTCTCTCTATCTCAAAGAAAGAAATAAAATCCTAAAAAAAAAAAAAAGAAGAAGAAGAAGAAGAAAGAAAATTAAAAAATTAAATATAATCACTACAGCAGGCATTTCTAGGTGGAAAGATTAGAAACAAAAGGATACTTTTGAAGGGAGAGTAAGGCCCTCCCCATGGTATGGAACAGCTCAATCGAACACTTGAACACATCTGTGTCGTCGTTATAGGGAGGCTGGATGGAGTTGGTAAGGATTTCTTTGGCTTTTTCTGCATGTTGCCTGGCTTGCAGCGACAGTCCTGCAGACAAAGAAAGAGGTCTCAGTTTCTCTTTCACATCAGTGGGACGGGACTAGAGTTATCTCTGGCTGGGAAATCGAACGAGGTCTCCTTCAAGCATTGGCAAGAGACACACAGAAATGGATCAGGACAGCGTGAAATACTGTCCCGACTCTAAAAACCGAAGGAGTGGTTTCCACCGAGTACATAAGACAACCTTCTCCCCATATGGCCTTTCTAGAAGTAAACAGAGCGAGCAGGAACTGAACAACTTTGAAACCTCACCAATATCAGAGATACAATAGGTTCTAAATAATTATAAGAAAACAAATGGAATGCAAGGACTATAGCATTCTGGGCAGGAAATTAGATATTCATGAATTATTTAATCCTGGCTTTGTGACAGCGGTCTTTAATGAAATACTAAAAATTCTGAATCTTCTGCTTGTCCATCTCTAATCATAACGTCAGAGATGTATTTTAACGTAATACAAATACAGTGACAATCTACAAAAACTTACAAATAGGATTCCAATGCCCGAAGGGGCTAATGTGCTACAATCTCTTATTTGCACAACGTTATGGACTAACATGAAACAAAATGGAACAAAGAGAAAAGTAATTACTACCAAGCACTAATTCCCCAGTGCACGCCAGAGTTCTTTCCTGGGCTTATTAATTTGTGGTTAAAGTGACACTGGGGGTCACGGGTTAGGTTTCAGGGTTTTTCGCCTCGCCACACCCCTCTCCCCCTCCCCCACACCAGCATCCTCTCTTCCGCCCACATCCATAAACCTTTGGTCTTATATTTTTCCATCGTATGAAATTATATCTCAAATCTCTAAAAAAAAAAAGCTGTCAAAAATATGAAATTAATTCTGTTCCTGTGTCTATAAAACAGAAGAGTATATTTTCTGATGGAGAAAATCCAGGGTATGCTCTCCATGTGGGAACGCGTGGAGAATTTTGTCTAATTTTTTTCCGTTTGTTTGTTTTAATGTTTAGTTTAAATTCAATTTAATTAACATATACTGTATTATTAGTTGCAGAGGTAGAATTTAGTGATTCATCAGTTGCATACAACACCCAGCGCTCATTACTTCAGAGAATTTCGTCTAATTTTTTTAAAGCACACATGTAATCAACCTACGCGAAATTTACTAGTGCCAATTACGGATGCGATATGACAAAAATAATGGTGCACCGTATTACCAACTTTGGTACATTCCCTCAAGGAACTCAGTCTACCGAGGCCGTGTGGGTTGAGGTTTAGGAACATTAGCTTCTGATATCCAAGTGCCCAGAATGAGTTCCCTGGACCAGTACTTATTCTGAAGCCTCAGCTTCCACAACTGTAAATAGCGATGATAATATTATGCCCCGTATAGGACTGTGATGAACAATGAATGAGAACATGTGTGGGAGATGGTTAGCATGGCTCCTGGCTTTCAATAAGACCTCCATGAAGAGTAGAGGCTGCTTTCACTCTAAATTGAAAAAGAAAGACTATCATTGCAAAAAGGTAGTGGGCTGTGGAAGAAAAGCATCATTTGAAATCCCAGATGCCAGGCCACCAGCACTGGCATGCAAAATCTGAGGTCTGAGTCTTGGATCATCTACTTACTAACAATGTAAATTGTGGCAAGCTGTTTCAGCTCCCCGGTTCCCTCTGAGTCTAAAATTATAGGAAGGGGTTAGGGTTTGTTTTGTTTTCTTCTTTTTAAATATTTTTATTTATTTATTTATTTGTCAGAGAGAGAGAGAGAGAGAGAGAGAGAGAGGGAGAAAGCACAAGCCGGCAGAGGCAGAGAGAGAAGCAGGCTCCCTATTGAGCAGAGAGCCCGATATGGGACTCGATCCCAGGACCCTGGGATCATGACCTGAGCCGAAGGCAGCGGCTTAACCCACTGAGCCACCCAGGCCTCCCAGGGGTTAGGGTTTGAACTAGATGATCTCCAGGGTCCCCTCTGGCTCCAATGGTCTTTGATTTAATAGGTGGGACCAGTCGATAATCAGATTTAGCCAAATGTACTGGCTGAGCATTGCGGTGTTTTCCATTTCTTGTTATTTTATGTATTCACTGGTCAATCGTGGCAAGTTAAAGTGCCACCGTCATCATTATCACTGCTTTCCGGTTGAAGAAAGGAGTATGGAGATGTACTCTTTACACCTCGTCCTAGGACGCCCCGTAGGAATGGAGAGGACATGCTATCCTGTTGTTTTTGCCCTCCCTCTTCCTGTTTTATTTTGGGGACACCTGGGTCCCTGCACACTCAGTTCATGCGATTTTGACCAAGGCCAGCCTGTCCCCCAGGATCCGAAAGGCAGATCTAGATCTAGCCCATCAGACTATTCCTCGCCCTTGACATACCATCCAAGTCAGCCCAATTAGAACCCCCAAATCCTGAGATTTGGGTGGAAAGATGTTCTTTCTGTCCTGGGAACGCTGATGAGGGAAATTTAAAGCTTCGCAAGCTTTGCCGCTGTCGTGCGGGCAGAGCCTGGCTAAGCCTGAAGTCCACACAGAGAGAAACAGAGCCGAGCGGTGGGATAAGAGAAAGACACAGAATTGATGACACTGTGTGAATTCCCGGATCCGGCTAAGTCTACAGCAAGTTTTGGCCTTGGCTTTTCAAGCTGTATGAGCTGATACATTACCTTTTATTCACTGCCAGCTTGATTTAGTCTCTTGGTTTGTGTATTTTTTGTGGGGGAGGAGAAGGGCCATGTATAGGGCAAGAGATTCTTCATCAAAACAAATGTGGACGGATCTTATTTTAGGTCCCTGCTCCACTGGGCCCCTTCTACAGGGCCTTCCAAGCTAACAAATTCTCTCCCACGAACCCTACTTTTAAGATCATAAAAAAGCGTCCTCCAAAAAAAAAAATAAAACCAGATGAAACCAGGGAGGGAGACAAACCATAAGAGACTCTTAAATCATAGAAAACAAACTGAGGGTTGCCGGGGGAGGAAAAGGGTTGAAGGATGGGGGGTAACTGGGCGATGGACATTAAGGAGGGCAGGTGATGTCATGAGCGCCAGGTGTTAGAGAAGACTGATGAATCACAGGCCTGTGTCTCTGAAACCAGTAATACACCATATGTTAATTAATTGAATTTAAATGTTTAAAAAAGGGTCCTCCAAAGTCATCCAAAGGGCTCAAATCCTCCTTCTCTTTTTATAGATCATAGAAAAAAATCTGGGGCTCCTGGGTGGTTCAGTGGGTTAAAGCCTCTGCCTTTGGCTCAGGTCATGATCTCAGGGTCCTGGGATCGAGCCCCGCATCGGGCTCTCTGCTCGGCAGGGAGCCTGCTTCCCTTCCTCTCTCTCTGCCTGCCTCTCTGCCTCCTTGTGATCTCTGTCTGTCAAATAAATAAAATCTTTAAAAAAAAAAAATCTTACTGACCCTTTCTGAAAGGAGAGGGCTCTTCAATGTGTGGACAGCAGACAATTCAAGAAAGCCTAATGATTCCTTCCAGGCAATTGTGAGTCACTTTTGCATGGGAGAGCGGAAGCCCAAGAAGTGATCCTCCCGGATCTGCGAGGAACTCACCTTTCAGCTGGAGGTAGCCCTGAGCCAGATTGACGTGTGCCTCTGCCAGTTTCCAATGGGAGTCGCCATAGCAAATTCTCGTCAGTGCGACGCACCGCACCAGCTCGCCGACCGCCTGTTTATACTGTGACGGAGAGAAAATGGGCTTTACCAGTCAGACAACGGAAAACACGGAGTCAACCTGCACTTCGATCCCGTGTGTATTTCCCGAGTGCCTCCTGAGTGCTGGACATGGTTGTAAGCACTTGGGGTCCATCAGAGAACAAAACAGGCAAAGATGTCTTTGGGGAGGGGGTGCTGTTCATCGGGTGGGGTAAAAGAGACAATAAATGGGAGAAAGAAGTAGAATTTATGGTATATTTCAATTTCTAAAACATTTAAGCTTGTAGTACATTTTGAAAAATATGATGAATCAAGAAGACATGGAAAAACCAGGGCAGACTTATCACCATTCCCTAGGGTGTCTAGCTCCCCGGCTGTGACAGCAACTGGTGCTCAGGCCCCAGTGGGCAAGCCGGTAGTGGGTTTTCAAATAACGCTCACTGGTTCTCAACTCAAATACCTTTCTTAGCAGCCTAGGACAACAGCATGGCAACGAGGTTGGCAGGACTGAAGAACAGATTTCATTAAAGGAGTGAGAAGTCCGTTTACATTCGCTGTCAGGACAAAGAGAACAGGGAACTGGCCTCTCCAGGTCCGGGTCAGCTTAGAGCAGCAATACACTCCCAGCAAGGCTGGTGGTTTTAAAAGATCACTCCAGAGTTCTCGGACTCTTTCCATCCAGTGGCTGAGGTCTATGTCTCCTTCCCTTTGAATCTGGGCTTTACGATGGGCTGATGGAATATGGAGGAAATGGTGCGGTGCCAGGTATGGGGACCCAGGTCCTAAGGAACTAGAGGCTTCCGCTTTGTTTCTATTTGGAACTTGTTATGGGCTGAATTATGCGCCCCCAACCCCAAATGTTGGCGCGCCAAGTATATAAGAATGTGAGGGTATATGAAAAGAAGGTCTTCAAAGATGTCAGGTGAAATGAGGGTGTTAAGGTAGAGCCCTAATCCAATATGACTGATGTCCCACAAGAGGGGCACAGAGAAAGAAAGAAGTGGGGACAGCGAGAGGACACCCTCTGCAAGCTAAGCCTCCAAATGACATCAACCTTGCCAACACTTAGATTTTGGACTTGCAGCCTCTGGAACTCTGAGGAAATAAACTTCTGTTGGTGAAGGCACCCAGTCTGAGGTACTTGGTTATGGCATAATAACCTAACCACTGTGCCACGAGGAAGCCTACGTGGTCCCAGGGAGAGGCGCAGGTAGAAAGGCAATGCCAATTGCCTGATGCCAATTAGCCAACCAGAGGAGTGAGCCGTCTTGGCAATGGGTTCTCTCTTGGCTGGTAGAGCCCAGCTAATGCCGAGAGTTAAGGGAATGGCTTCCATGGAGAGACGGCAAATGAGTAGTGTATGAAAAAGAAAGAAATGATGAAAACTGTGGGGAGTCTAGACAGATAGTCTACCCGAAAGAGAGAGGACCTGATCTGATAATGAGTCTATCCCAACTGCAGATTGCTAAGAAGGGGGCTACATAGATTGAAAGTTAACCCCCACCCCCTGCCCCCATCATAGCCTTGGTCCCCGTTACTGGCAACTGGGACAGGGGTACAAAAGAGCAGCCTGTCCTCCCCCCACCTTCTTACTTGTTAGAAAGCAAAGTGCAAATGTCCCTTTCGCTTTCTGATCTTTATTCTGCCAGTGCCAGTGGCTTCATCCAACAGGCATGGGGAGGAGGTAGAGAGGAGAGAAGTACAAGTAGACAGGCAATTTCACAACTGGGATGAGCCTTGGAAATAATCTAATCTGATGCCCTTTATTTTAACTTCTTCTTTTTTTTTTTTAAGATTTTATTTATTTATTTGACAGACAGAGATCACAGGTAGGCAGAGAGACAGGCAGAAAGAGAGGAAGGGAGGCAGGCTCCCTGCTGGGCAGAGAGCCTGATGCAGGGTTCAATCCCAGGACCCTGAGATCATGACCTGAGCCGAAGGCAGAGGCTTTAGCCCACTGAGCCACCCAAGCGCCCCACTTTCTTAAATTTCTTAACATTAAAATATGCAGCTCTGATGATCAGTAGGTCTGGCCACATATTTAAAAATGAGTATTTAATACCCAGATGTTGGTGTCTAAGCACTCTTCTTTGCTAAGAGGAAACAGGAGTCCCTGAATCCACAGTTGGAGCAAGGAAAGTGCCAGATGAATGTGAAAAAAATAGGAAAGAATAGGGCATCTGAGTAGCACAGTGGGTTAAAGCCTCTGCCTTCAGCTCAGATCATGATCCCAGGGTCCTAGAATTGAGCCCCACATCGGGCTCTCAGCTCAGCAGGGAGCCTGCTTCCCCTCTCTCTCTGCCTACCTGTGATCTCTGTCTGTCAAATAAATAAATACATAAATAAAATTTTTAAAAAAAGGAAATATTAATGGGGATGTACCAAGGACATGGAGGGAGCCAGCATGAAGGGGCCAATACTGGCAAATACGGGACAATTTAAGTTTGGGAGACGATAATGAATTGCAACATATTCGAAACACAATTTCCTGAGCTCATACATGACATAAATGAGGGAATAACAAAGTGCAAAGGAGGAAAACCTCTTCCTTATAATAACGCCAACATTTATTATTTATTATTATTATTTAATTTATTTATTATTTATTATTTATTATTATTCTGCATTTATGCAGAAAGAATGCTTAAGTCAGGGAATCACCATTTGACAAACATCACAGTAATAACTGATTCAGGCAAGACTCATTAATGGAAGCTAAAACTAGGGAGTGAAGTTTTAATGAGGAATGGGATAGATACAGGGTCTTGATGAATCTTCCACAAGACACGGATTCATGACAAAGGGGAGAATAGTAATTCCACAGAGAAGCCACCTGCCAGACAGCATCTAACCAAGTGATCAAAGTTAGCGTCAGAGTAAGGAGACAAGAGAACACTATGCCTCCCGCTATGATGCACTAAGGCCCCTAGGTCGTGTCTATGGGACTCTGGCCACATATGAATAACCTGCATCTATTCAGGAGGAAACACATGACCAAAGCAATTTGAGAGATATTGTATAAAAGAACTGGAGTGCACTTGTTAGGGACTGAATATTTGTGTCCCCCCCACCCCGGCCAAATTCAGGTTCTACATATGCCCCCAAGGTGGCATTTGGAGATAGGGCCTCTAAGGAAGTAATTAAGGTTAAATGAGGTCATAAATGTGGCGCCATGATCCAACAGGATTAGTGTCCTTATAAAAACAGACACCTTTCTCTTCCCCTTTATCCTCCCCTCCCCCTGCAGAGAGGCCACATGACCAGCAGGCAAGAAGGCAGCCATCTATAACCCAAGGGCAGAGCTCCCACCAGACACCAACCCTGCCGGCACCCTGATCTTGAACCTCTAGTCTCCCAAACTGTGATAAATACATGTCTGTTAAGTCACCCAGTCTAGTCAGAGCAGACGAATGCAGTACTTTTTCCAAAAATATCAAGATCATTAAAGACAAAGACAGGCTAAAGAACCATTTTAGTAGATCAACGAAGGCTAAAAAGACTTGACAACTGTATCCCACATGAATTTATGGAGCAGAGCATGGATCTGTCTGATTTTTTTTTCCTGCCAAAGACATGACTGAGATACTTTGAGAAATATGGATAAGGTTTGTAGATTACATGAAAATATCGTACCAATATGAGTTTCCTAACTTTAATTGTCGGACAGTGGTTACCTGGAGAGTATCCTCTAATGTATTCAGGCGGTAAAAGACAGTAATATCTGTAATTTACTCTCAGACAGTCAGGAAAATAATGATATGCACACAGAGAAATAAAGCAAATGTTAACTGGTGAATCTTGGGGACTTTCCTGTAAATCTGAAAATATTTTTAAAAAGTAGGAAAAAAATAGGTATTTAAAAAAGCCAATTACATCGGGGCACCTGGGTGGCTCAGTGGGTTAAGCCGCTGCCTTCGGCTCAGGTCATGATCTCAGGGTCCTGGGATCGAGTCCCACATCGGGCTCTCTGCTCGGCAGGGAGCCTGCTTCCCTCTCTCTCTCTGCCTGCCTCTCCATCTACTTGTGATTTCTCTCTGTCAAATAAATACATAAAATCTTTAAAAAAAAAAGCCAATTACATCATGATAATACTTTCCTGCAAACACTTTTAAGGCCTCCCAGGACACTCAGCCAGAGACCTGCAAGGTCCTAAGTGAAAACTCTCTCTCTACAGCTGTTTCACATCAGACCGCAGTCCCCTCTTTCGCTGCAAACACATCACACTTGTGCCCACCTCAGAGACTTCACATGTGCTGTTCCCTCTCCCTGGAACTCTTTTCCCTTAACTCCTCCATGCTGGTTCCTTCCCTTCCTAAGGTCTCAGCTCATACCTTCCCTCTTCACAGACAGGCCCCTCCTCCTTCCTTAATGTCACGACTTCTGTCTTGCTCGTGTATTTACAATGCTGACTGCAACTGCTTAATTAAGGCTTCTTTTTTTTTTTTTAAAGATTTTATTTATTTATTTGACAGACAGAAATCACAAGTAGGCAGAGAGACAGGCAGAAAGAGAGGAAGGGAGGCAGGCTGAGCAGAGAGCCCGATGCGGGGCTCAATCCCAGGACCCTGGGATCATGACCTGAGCCGAAGGCAGAGGCTTTAACCCACTGAGCCCCCCAGGCGCCCCTAATTAAGGCTTCTTAATTAAGTCTTAAGAATTAAGGCTTAATTCTCTTGCAGATCTCTTGCAGATCTGGCAGAGAAAGGCTGCCAGCCTACTGTGTACTTTGCACAGAGCCTGGCACATAGTGGATACTGAACAAATATGGGTTGGAAAATGATTAAGTCCATGTTCAAAACCAAATTCATGTCTCCTCTCCATAATCCTGCTCTTCATCCTGTAGTCATCACAATTAGGCAAACACACTGGCAAGCCTTCCACCAAGCAGACTCAGAGCTAAGTCATGAACTGGATATACCCCCTACCCCAATGATTGGTTCTTGCCTCGACAACCCCTTCATCGCCTCCGTGATTCACAAATCCAAATTCCTGTTGTATCTCAGCATCGCAGCTGCCTCTGTTGTAGTTCAGGCTCTTAAAATTCCTTGCTGGGGTTGTTATTTTTAAAGACTTATTTATTTATTTGAGTGGGGAGGGGCAGCAGGAGAGAGAGAGACTTTCCAGCCGACTCCTGGCTGAGCAAGGAGCCAGAAGGGCGGGGCTCCATCCTGGGACCTGGAGCCAAAATCAAGAGCCACACGCTCAACCCCACACAGGACCCGCCACGTAAGTGGTCGTAGAGAAATGCATACTGAATGAGCGAGTGAATGAGCAAAACTCTGAGGACAGAATGGGAATGACGTATGTGGAAAACAAGAAGATCAAGAAAGTAAGAATTGTTAAGCTCTGTGCAAGTTCCCCCTTTGGGTTCTATTGCAGTGCCTAAACCCGGCACTAGGGGGGGCTCAGGAACTATGTACGCGCCGGTGGAAAAAGACTCCAGGAGGTCAAACCTACAACCAGTTGGTCTAGTATACACTCGCTGAAGGTCAGGGTAAACCTGTTTGTTCATTTGTCATTCATGCAGCAATAATGCTGACTGTGCCAAGCCCTGTGCCTGGAGCCTGGAGGGCTACCCCCGCTCGTTACTCCATATACTCTCTTGTACCAAACTCCTGAAGCTAAAAATGTAACCTAAACTCTCATCAGTTACCTGAGTGCATGCATAGAAAAGGAAGGGTCCTTACTTCGTGACAGCTAGAATAGGACTTCGCTTTCTCTTCACAATGGTGGAGTTTCTCTCGAGGAGGTTGGAATAGTGCTGTCTGAGGCAGCTTGTTTTGGATCTTCTTTCCAGGCGTTATGCTGACAGCAGCAACAATTTCGTCTAGGTGATTGGATATGAGGGTTTCCTTTGATTCTTGCATATTTTTATATACATTGTCCTCTAAATAAGAAAATAAGGATGTTAAATGGTAATTTCCATACTTACTTAGACAAATATGCATTTTTCGAAACTGATGCTAAATTTAGGAAAATTCCAACACTCTACCCAAGAGTTCTTTGAAATTAGTAGCACTCCATCCAAAAAGATCCTGATAAGTAGTACTAACTTCTTTGCAAAACTATCAGGCTGATATCCAATTTTAACTAAACCAAACATTCCTTGTTCATTAAAATATACATATTTATACATGTATTTTATATATGTATATACAGGAGAAATCAAGCAAGCCCAAACAACTCTCAAAGAACCCAGATTATATCCCCTGAACCCCAATTGACTTTGAAGCAGTGAAACAATGACTTTAATAAGGAATAGCTAATTAATAATAAGTTATTATTATTTAATAACTTTCACTTCTAGTCAAGATGGGGCAATAGGGACAAGATTCCTTCTCTTGCCTGAAATAGCCAACCAACCAACACAAACACACACACACACACACACACACACAGACAAAGACTTTATGGAACAATGGTTTTCAAGAGATAGGATATCAGATGTGATTACGGAAAAAAGAAACAAAGTGAGACCCATGATTACCCCAGCTTATTGCTTTGAGAAAGTTTCTAGGACATACAAGGAGCAGAAACACAGAAGTAACCACGAGACTCTCTGAGTTGAGAAACTAGAGCTGAGGACCTG
This sequence comes from Neogale vison, assembly GCF_020171115.1. NCBI lineage: Eukaryota > Metazoa > Chordata > Mammalia > Carnivora > Mustelidae > Neogale > Neogale vison. Next base: position 135,469,767 of record NC_058103.1, on the reverse strand, counting down.
GGGAGAATAGGTAGCTAGAGTTCATAGGATAGATTACTGGAAAGGCTAGAGATGCACTGAGAGAGGATCCTGTGATTAGCAGAGGGATCCTTACAACATGGAGAGAAAATACTGATCGGCATGTGTATAAGAAAAATATTTGAGTCTGGGAAAAGAATCCTTCTAGTAATATTGAAAGGAACAGTGTCTGGCATTCACACAGGGCTGGCAATGCCTGTTCCCACCAAACAGACTGGAAAACTCATAATTCATAATGCATTGGGCAAAGCACTCAGAGAGGTTTTGTTTCCGTAGTGTGAAATTACTATCCCTAGACTGAGCACTGCTTAGACTCACCTAACAAAGCATAACAATAAGACCTAGAAGGATCAGCCTGTTTCTAAGTAACTTAACTGCCCCAGAAGACAAAACTCAAGGATGTATAGGACACACAAATAGCTAACACACAACAAGGTAAAATTCACAAAATTTGACATCTAATCAAAGATTACTAGGCATGCAAAGGGACAGGCAAACCTGGGCCATAATGAGAACAATAATGAATCACTCAAAACCCAGAATTGACACAGATGTTAAATTAGTAGAAAAGAGTATTAAAGTAGTTATTATAATTGTATTTCATATGTTTAAACAGTTAAGTGGAGACACAAAATATTTTAAAAGGCTGAAATTCAACTTCTAGATATGAAAATTACATGTGAGATGAAAAATGGACGAGATGGGATTAATGACAGATTAGATATTACAGAAGAAAAGATGACTGAACTTGTAGATTTAGCAATAGAAACGATCTAAAAAATTGTAAGCTATGAAACAACTTCAAATTGCCCAATATATATAAGTTGAGTCTCTATAGGAAAGCAGACTGTAGCAGGGACAGAAAAAATATTTGAAGAAATAACAGCCCCAAATTTTCCAGACTTTTTAGGAAAAGCAAAAATCTGGAAATCGAAGAAGCTCAATGAGCATTACACACAAGAAACAGAGAAAACTACACCAAAACACAGCATAACCAAATTCCTTAAAACCAAGGTAGAGAGAAAAATCTTAAACATAGAAGGAAAACATATTAGTATGAAAAAATAAATATACAGATGACAGCAGATTTTTGGGGGGACAAAAAGCACATGAGAAGGGAGTAAAACAACATACTTACAGTATGGAAAGAAAAAAAGTTGTCAAGCTAAAATCTGCACCAGTGAATAGAGATCTTTCAAAACCAAAACCTGAAAGAATTAATCATCAGCAGATTTACACTCCAATGTTCTCCAAGAATTATTAAAGGAAGTCTTTCAGAAGGAAGGAACATGGTAGCAAATGGAAATCTAGATCTACACAAAGGAATGAAGACAATGGGAATGATACTAACATGGGCAAATATGTAAGACTGTTTTCATATTACTTAAATCTCTTTAAAAGATAATCAACTTTTTTTTAACAAAAAATAATGTACTGTGGGACTTGTAACATATGTATAAGTGAAATGTATAACAGTAGCATAAAGGCTAGGAAACAAGGAATGGGATTGTCAAATTCTTACACTCTATGTGGAGTGGTATAATATTAATTGAAGGTAGACCTAGTCAAAGTTGTATAGTATAAGCCCCAAGTAACCATTAAAATAACCAAATAAAGAATTTTAGGTAATAAGTCAGCAAAGGAGATAAAAGGACTCATAAAAACAATCTAGTAGAAACTAGAAAAAAGTAGGGAAATAGAAAAAAGAACATATGGGACAAATAGAAAATAAATAGCAAGATAACAGGCTTAACTCTAACTATATCAGCAATCACATTAAATGTAAATGGTCTAAACACCTCACTTAGGAGATAGACATCAACAGATTGGATAAAAATATAAAACCCAACTGTATGTTGTCTATAAGAAATTCTTTTCAAATAGAGAAAGACAATTAGATTAAAGGTTAAATGATGGAAAATTATATACTAAAATTAGTCAAAAACAAAGTTGGATTGTCTCTATTAATATCAAAGTAAATTGTACAGCCAAGAATATTATCAGAAAAAAGGTCATTTTATAGTTATAAAAGGTCAATCAGTCATGAAGACATAATCATTCTAAGCATTTATAAACTTAATAACAGTTTTGAAATAGGACACCCCAAACTGATGGAATTGCAAGGAGAAATAGACAAGTCCTCAATTACAGTCTGAGATTTAAATACCTTGCTTTTAATAATTGGCACACCAAATATGCAGAAAGTCAGTTAAGGAGACATAAGACATGAACTACATCATCAACCAACTTGATTTGACATTTACTAGAACACTCTACTCAAGGAGAGTAGAATAACACTCTTTTCAAGTGCACATAGACATTAACTAAGACTTCTGGGTCATAAAAAAAGTTTCAGTAAATTTATGAGGATTTAAGACACACAAAATATATTGTATGACTACAATGGGATTAAATTTTAAGTCAATAACAGAAAGATACCTGGCAAATGCTCAAATATTTGGAAACTAAACAACATGCTTCTTAAAAAAAAAAAATCCAACAATGGTTTAAAGAAGAAATCAGAATGGGGCGCCTGGGTGGCTCAGTGGGTTAAAGCCTCTGCCTTCGGCTCAGGTCATGATCTCGGGGTCCTGGGATCGAGCCCCGCATCGGGCTCTCTGCTCCGCCGAGAGCCTGCTTCCTCCTCTCTCTCCCTGCCTGCCTCTCTTGCCTACTTGTGACCTCTGTCAAATAAATAAATAAAATCTTTAAAAAAAAAATAAAGAAGAAATCAGAAAAGAAATTTGAAAGTAGTTTTAACTGAATGAATATAAACACAACACATAAGAATTTGGTAATGCCACTAAAGCAATCCTTATGGAGGATTTTTTACATTAAAGGCATATATAAGAAAAGTAGAAAGTTCTCAAGTCATGACCTTAGCTTTTACCTTCGGCAACTAGAAAAAAAGAGCAAAGTAAGTTCAAGGTAAACAGAAGAAAAGCACAAAGTAAATAATAAAGCTTGCCTCACAAACCCATGAAATAAACATAGAAAAAACAAGAGAGAAAAAGCAATGAAATCAAAATTTGGTTCTTTGAGACCAATCACATTGATTAAATGTCTACCTGGACTAATCAGAAAAGAAGGAGCGAAGACACAAATCACCAATATCAGGAATGAGAGCGATGGCACCACTATAGAGCCTATAAATATTGTATGTTTAATACAGGAATGTTATGAAAACTTTATGCCAATACATTTGACAACTTAGATGAATGGACAAATTCTTTTAAAGACACAAAATACTGAAGCTCACTCAAGAAGAAACAGATACCTGAATAGCACTATATTTATTAAAGAAACTGAATTTGTATTTTTAAAACCTTCCCTCCAAAAAAAGAAAAAGAAAAAAGAAAAACAACTCCAGGCCTAAAGGGCTTCACTGTGAATTCTACCAGATATTTAAGGAAGACATAATACCAATTTCATACAATCCAGAAAACTGAAAAAGAGAATATTTCCTAACTCATTCTATGAGACCCTAATTCCAAAACAAGAAGAAATAAGAAAAGAAATTTGCAGATCAATATTCCTCAGGAATGTAGATGAAAAAATTAAAAGAAAAATTTAGCAAATTAAACCTAGTAATATCTGAAAGAGAAAATCATCATGACCAAGTAGAGTATATCTCAGGAATGCAAAATTGGTTTAACGCTCACAAAGCATTCATGATATCAGTAACCTACAAAAGAAAAACTGCATGATCATTTTGATGAACACCCCCAAAGAATTTGACAAACATCTATTATCCGTTTCTAATAAAAAAAAATCTTAGCTAAGTAGGAATAAAATTGTACTGTCTCAACGCGATAAAGGCCATCTATCTAAAAAAAACCTACAGTTTTTGGTGAAGACAGAATGCTCTCTCCCTAAGATCAGAAACAAAACAAGGAGGCTCACTCTCAATATTTTGATTTAACATGGTACTAAGGGTGCCTTCTAGTGCAATCAATCAAGAAAAACAAATAAAAGGGAACCAAATTGGAAAGAAGAGGTAAAACTGCCTTTACCCAGGATAGTATATCTCTCTGATTATCTATGTAGAAAATCTGATGGAATATGCAGGAAAAAGTCTCCTAGAATAAATACATTTAACAAGGTTGTAGGATACAAAAACACTATATCAAAATTGCATTTACATATTTTAGCAGTGGATAATCAAATAAAATAAGATGCTGTGAACAATAACGTCGAAAATATGAAGAGTGTTGTGAATTGTGTAAGACTGATGAATCACACACCTGTACCCCTGCAACAAATAATACGTTATATGTTAATTTAAAAAATGAAATAGAAATAAATCTTCCAAAAAAGTGAATGGGACTTGTATAATTAAAACTACAAAATATAGCTGAGAGATATTAAAGGAGACTTAAACATATACCGTGTAACATGGGTTGGAAAACCCAATATTGTTAAGATGTCAATTGTCCCCAAATTATTGATTGATAGACTTAAAGCCATTCAGATCTAAGTCCCTGAATGGTTTGTTCTTGTTTTGTTTTGTTTTGTTTTTTTAAGATTTTTATTTATTTATTTATTTAGTCAGAGACAGAGAGGTAGAGAGAGCACACGCTGGCAAAGTGGCAGGCAGAGGCAGAGAGAGAAGCAGGCTCCCCACTGAGCAAGGAGCCTGAAGTGGAACTCAATCCCAGGACCCTGGGATCATGACCCAAGCCAAAGGCAGCGGCTCAACCAACTGAGCCACCCAGGCATCTCACAGGGGGTTTTGCTTTCTAGAAACTGGCAAACTTTTTCTAAAGTTCATATGAAAATAGAAAGAACTTGAGGCACCCAAAATGACTTTGTAAAGGAAGAATACAGTTAGAGGATGAACACGACTTTTCATCAAGATCCATCATAAGATGAGGCTACCAAGAAAGACAGTTTGGTATTGCTGTCAAGATAGACAAACAGATCAATGGAACAGAATGGAGAGTTGAGAAATGACCTCAGCATATATAAACAAGCGATCACTGACAAAATTGCTTAGGCAATTCAGGGAAGAACAGTCTGTTCAACAGATGGTGTTAGAACAACTAAATATTGGAAAGAACCCAGATGTCCATGGACAGATGAATAGATAAATGTCGTATCTATATACAATGGAATATTACCCAGCCATTAAAAACTTGAAATCTTGCCATTTGCAACAACGTGGATAGAACCAGGGGGTATTATGCTAAGTGAAATAAGTCAACGTGAGAAAGACAATTATCATATGATCTCACTCATATGTGGAATATAAGAAACAAAACAGAGGATCATAGGAGAAGGGAGGGAAAAATAAAAGAAGACGAAACCAGAGAGGGAGACAAACCATAAGAGACTCTTAATGATAGGAAACAAACTGAGGGTAGCTGGAGCGGAGGAAGGTGGGGATAACTGGGTGATGGGCATGAAGGAGGGCACTTGATGGAATGAGCACTGGGTTATATGCAACTGATGAATCACTAAACTCTACCTCTGAAATTACAAAAAAAAAAAAAAAAAGAACAACTGGATATTTACGTATAAAAATAAAACAAACAAAAATCTTTGATCCTTACCTCACACGATACACAAGAATGAACTCAAAATGGAACATAGATCTCTATATGATAATCTCTGTGACCCTGGATTAAGTCAAGATTTCCTAAATATGATACAAAAGAATCATAAAAAAGAACAAAGTGACAAATAGGACTTCATCAAAATTGAAAACTTTGTTTTTCAAAAGAAACTGTTAAGAGAATGAAAAGAAAAGCCACAGTCTCCAAGAAAGTATTTGCAAACTATGTAGCTAATAAAGGACTTGTACCTTGAATCTGTAAAGGACTCTCAAAACTTAAATATGAGAAAACAAACAGCTCACTACAAACACAGGCAAAATATTTTAACACATCATCAAAGAAAATATATCAATGACAAACAGGCACATGAAAAGATGCTCAACATCATCAGTCATTAGGGAAATACAAGGGAAAGCCACAATGAGATATTACTTGCACCAATCAGAATGGCTAAGATTGGAAAGACTGATGATACTTAAGCAGGTGGAACGTTAACTCGCACACACTATTGGTGGGAATGCAAAATGCTACAATCACTTTGGAAAAAAACACCTGGCAGTCCCTTTTTTGTAAAGATTTTATTTTTTTTAAAGTAATCTCTACACCCAATGTGGGTTCTCAACTTACAACCCCAAGATCAAGAGTCGCATGTCCTAGTGACTGAGTCAGGCGCCCCAACGTGGCAGTTTCTTAATAAGCTAAACATTCCCCTCGCCCATGATTCATTTAACTCCTAGATGCTAACATGAGAAATGAAATCATATGTTCATGGAAGAACTTATGCACAAATATTCATAGGAGTTTTATTTTTTATAGCCAAACACCAGAAACAACTCAAATGTCCATCCATTGGTAAATGGATAAGCAAACTGTGGTATAGTTATATATTGCAATAATACTCAGCAATAAAAAGAAACAGATATGTTATAACATGAATTGGTTCAGTTACAAGAAGCCAGAAGGAAGAGAGTGCATACTATGTGGCTCCCTTCATATGAAATTCCAGAAAATGAAAACCAACGCATAATGACCAAAAGCAGATCAGTGGTTGTCTTGGACTGGGCTGGTGGTGAGGGGGATTGAGGAGAAGATACAGGGAGGAGGAGGATGTAGAGATCTCGAAGAATCATTTGAAAATGAAGAAACATTTTGGGGCAATAGTGATATTATTATCTTGATTGTGGTGGTAGTTTCATGGCTTTATACATAAGCAAAGATTTATCAGATTGTACACTCTTGTATATAAATTAATAAAGCTGTTTCCAAATACGTGTGCGTGTGTGTGTATCTATAGATAGAGATATAGGTATATATAGATCTATATAGATATAGATCTATCTGTATAGATCGATATGGACCTATATCGATCTATCTATCTAATCAGGCTTTCAGAGATCCTTCCCCATTTGTCTCTCTCCCCATGTAGATCCTTCAAACTCCAGTTCTATTATTTACTACCGATAAGGTATCTCAAATTTCACCCTACTGTCATTCATTCATTAAATATTTATTGAATTCCTACTATGAGCAGTGCACTACGTGGAAAACAGTAACTCCAAGAAATGTAAAATCTAGCAGGAAAAAAAAGATACCATATTACTGATACTGGGTGGTAAGAAAGGTTGGAAGAGTGAAAAGTGGTAAGACTTCAGAAATAAGAACCATTACTGTTATGGGAAATCAGGTTGCTTGGTTGAAAAGCTTTTGAGAACAAGGACAGAGAGGAGAAAGCACCCCAAGTAGAGTGAATAATTAGCAAAGGCAGAAGAGCAAGGTGAAATGGGGCTCTAGCTAGCTGTGGGTGGTTGGTTTGTATCTGGGGTTGGGGACATGGATACAGAACAGCATGTTCCAAACCAACCCCTCTAGTACACAAGACCCACAAGACATTAATGCACCATCTACAAGAGAGGGTTATTGACAAAGATGATCAACTAAGTTGGTAAACACAAACACTGGTTCCACAAAAGGAGGATTCTACCATAAACATGGACAAGTTTTATTACCTCAAGTCTTCTCAAAGGCTTTAATGTCATATAATTCCTTGTGAATATACCTCAGAGGGATTATAGTATGCAACATTTCCCCTAACTTTTTGGACCACAAAATCCTCTTTTCTGAAATACTCATTAAATCTTATGCAACTGGTACTTTTTTTTTTTTAAGATTTTATTTATTTATTTGACAGAGAGAGAGAGAGAGATCACAAGTAGGCAGAGAGGCAGGCAGAGAGACAAAGGGTAGTAGACTCCCTGCTGAGCAGAGAGCCCAAAGTGGGGCTCGATCCCAGGACCCTGAGATCATGACCCGAGTCAAAGGCAGAGGCTTTAACCCACTGAGCCACCCAGGCGCCCCGCAACTGGTGCTTTTTGAGCCCAGTTTGGGAAGCAAGGAGATAGAGGAGACCTGGAAGGCTGGAGCCAGGTTTAGAACACATCGATTTTAGGCTAAGAGTTTGATTGACTTTATTTGGCAGATAGTGATGAGCCCCTGAAGGTTTTTTCAAGAAAGAGAAATGAAAATGCTGAGACTGATCTGTTAATTGATAGCTGAATGTAATGGGAACCACAGGAAGCAAAGTGGCCACTGATTTTCAAACTTTAGATAGTCTCCTACCATCTTGATAACTGTTAGCGTATCTGTATTCTGCCTACAATATTAACTTTTTCCTTAAGCCTTTAACTTTTTAAAAACCTAAATATTACTTCGGCTTTACCCTAATAAATAATCAGTGATATTATGGGTTTGATGTTGTATTTTCTCCAATACACATTAAAATAAAAACATAAGATCGCGTCTCGGCCTTTTGGCTAAGATCAAGTATAAAATAAAAACATAAGTATTAATATTTTAAAAGTTGGTCTGTGTTCCACCTGATATCACTTTACACATCATCAATTGTAAACACTGCATAATCTTGGGAAATTCTAAATTTGAGCAATGTCTGACAACCATTTTTAACCATGACCTACCATCTAAAAAGATTTCATCAGGTTTTACTTTCTATAGTTTATATTCTGACAAAGTAGGCATTTTCTCTAAAAGTAAAATTAGAATATTCTATATCCTTCTTAAAACTTCTCCTTAGAAATTCTGGTACCCTCTTCAGTAAGTGGGTATGGTTCTGTAGCCAACTCCTACCACCAGTCAAACGAATCACTGAATATTGCACAGAATGAATTCAGGGGCACAGTGGAAGTAAGAAGGGAAGTGAAAGGAAGGATAAGAAGAATTACTGAAAGAAATAATTATGACAGCTTGAGAACTGCTTCGATGTAAAAATTAAAGAAGGGAGGTAGTTAAGACTGACTCTGACATTTTCATCCAGGAACTCTAGATAGGCTTTGGCACACTGTGGCATGGGCCAAGTGCTGTCCACTGTTTGTTTTTATAAATAAAGCTTTATTGGAACACAACACAATAATTTATATATTATCTACGGCCACTTTTGTACTACAACAGGTGAGGTGAGTATCTGTGACAGAAACCTGATCGTTCTCAAAGCCTAAAGAGAGACATACTGTCTCGCCCTTCACAGAAAAAGTTTACTGATCCCTAGAACACAGTGATGCCATGGACAGAAGTAGTCAGTAAAGGGAAATGGTCATTTTGATAAGATAATCAATTTGCTTTCAGCCAGATTGAATTTGAGGCTGTGGGAGAAAATTTATATAAGAATCTCCAACTTAGAAGTTAGAAATATGCTGGGTCACCTGGTTGGCTCAGTCAGTAGAGTATGTGACACTTGATCTCAGAGTCATGAGTTCAAGTCCCATGTTGGGTGTGGAGCCTACTTAAAAAATTTAAAAAACAAAAGAGAAGTTAAAAATATACCACTAGTTCTGAGTGACATCTTTTTAAAGGTCATATTTTTTCCTTTCCTTTTTAAAAAGATTAGTGACTTATTCCATGTCTACATACAAATAGGATTTGAAATGGCTAGAGGTGAATGTTGAAGAGGTTAGACTGGACATAGTTATCAAGGTAAAGTGTGGCCACTCCTTAAGAATCCAAAAGAGAGCTTTACAGTTTCACCAAGAAGGAAGAAAGTGGGAGCTTTTCTCTCCTTCATGAAATAACAGAGACTGAAAACATGAGAGAGGAAAGAAACTAGCTGAAGGCCAGTGTGTGAGAAAGCAAAACTCAATCCATCAGTCCCAGCAAAACTCATTCCTGGATAGCCCTTCAAAAACATGAAAGACTTAAAACAAACAAACAAACAAACAAACAAACAAACATGAAAGACTAAGCCATAGGTTCAACGTCTAAGCTTTGCTGAAACCCCGCTGTACAGAGACTCCGTGCTATCTTGGATGCCAAGATAATGGCTGGCTTTTTTTTCTAACAAGCTCTTGACTTAAGCCTTCTCATCTCTTCATCCCACTTTTGATGATTTGATCATTTCAGTAAGTGTTGTGGTCTACAAAAAGAGCAGGAGATTGGGAGGGGGAATCCGAGATTCAAGTCTGTGTGCTGGTCCAGCTATTCATGTGATTTGGGCAATACCAAAATACCATCACAACTGATGATTATGTAACACTTTATGCTTTCCCATATTTTATCTTCTGTGGCCCTTACCACAGCCATGGGAGATACGGAGGAAGTTATAATTATCCCTATTTTATAACTGAGGACAATGAAGCTGACAGAAACCAAGTGACTTGTCCAATGTCACACAGGCAGAATCAGGACCCGGGTCTTCTCATAATTTGGTGGTTTCCCACCACATTGTCCCGACTTTCACTGACCCATCTTTAGCACTGGGAAGCAAATACTCTTACTTTGGAAACCTAAGCCTGCATTTTAAAAACTAATCATATGCTTTTATAACCAGGAAAAGTAACACCTTTGACAGATTTAACCACACTTGATCTTCTACTTAGGGGAGGCAGAGAGGAAATTTTAGAAGCTACGTAAGTAATACGTTCTGTAATATTTGCTATTCTGGGCCTTGAACCTAGTGCTAAACTTTGAAATTGAGCTGATTTTTCTTTCTTTTTTGGCTTAACTCTAAAAAGTGGTTTTTCTCACGTTGCCTCTAATATTAAATCCTTAAAGCAACAGTTATAATTCAAGTATTCACAGGCTGGATCTACTTTGCACATACTTTTTTTGTCTTTAATTTTCAGCCAGAGAGTGAAAGTGAAAAAAAAAATTAAGCCATTATTTTAAAATTGGAAGTTTTCACATATGTGTAAAGATCTAGCTTTTGGGATTTCTGGCTTCCTAGGAAAACTCACAACACCTTCCACACTGGGCCTATGTCATCTCAGGCAACATCAGCGAGGGGGGAATGGCAGAAGCCTTGGCAGCAAGGTATCACCTACTATCACTCCCTATAGCTCCGGAACAGGGAGGCAACAAAGTAGCTGCTACCTGTCCTTGCTCCTGTGTTGCCTTTTTCTTATTTTAACGGTCCACACCTGGGATCGAGTCCCATATCGGGCTCTCTGCTCAGCAGGGAGCCTGCTTCCCTCTCTCTCTCTCTGCCTGCCTCTCCATCTACTTGTGATTTCTCTCTGTCAAATAAATAAATAAAATCTTAAAAAAAAAAAAAAAGATCAAAGTGAAAGGCTGACATAAAGGGATGTCAGGGTTTTCCCAGCCCATGCCCCTTGGCACTCATTTCCTAAATTTAATCTAACCTAAATTACCATCACTTTTATAGGATTATCAGATATACCAGTCTTTTATAACCAATAAGAATAGAACAACACTGCTATTACACAAAGATTCGCCATCAACTGTAACATGCATTCCAATTTCAGAGATGTTTAAACACCAAAAGGTGCATCTCTGAGCTGATTAAACGAATCACGTTCCCCTGCCTGGCTTCTGGAAATGTTTGAACCCATGACCTTGCTTTTAAATATGTGTCGCTTTCAATGTGTGTTGGATCTTATAATAACATCTGTTAGCACAGACATAGTCTTCCTTTCACTTACTTGGAGCTACATGCTTATCATCAGCTACTTTTCTTTTCTTTGTAATAGCCATAGCTGGGGGTTAAATTTTCAATAGAAATCAGCCCAGGCCCCACACAGTACCCTCTCCCTGCCAGCCTTGGGGAAAGGTTCCCAGGCCTCTCTCTCAGTGCCCACAACTGTCAGTCAGACATATCCAATCAATTGATGAATTCTGCCAGACCTGTCCAGTGGAGTGCTGAAGCACATGATCAGTCTCAGATCAAAATAGGAGGAACAAGTCTGAAGTGGGGTCTCAGTCTTCCGTTTCCAAGAGGTGATGTTCAAAAATTTAATAACTGGTATAGGAGGAGGACCAACCAGTCTATCTAGATGGCAACTATGCTGGAACTAGGATCAGAAGCTCCCCTGCTGTTACAGATGTTAACCATTAGGTGCTGACTTGTTGGGGGATGTAGGGAAGCTTGAGGGAGGGGCAGGACCCCCAGGGCAGTGGCTCCTGGGAAATAACAACCATTATGACTGTATGAGAGTGTACTTGTTAAAAAGCAACTTTGCCCATATGTAAGCTGAGGCATCAAAAAGCCATGAGAAGGAAAAACATCCTAGAAGGATACAAAATACCAAAACCGAATTAAAAGGAAATAAAATATCTGAAAAGAACTATAACAAGTAAATAGTTTAATATAAAATATTTACATAAAGCTAAGCCCAGGCCAAGATGGCTTCAGTGGTAAATCCAACTAAACCTTTAAAGAAGAAATATGAATCTTTTACAAATTCTATCCAAAAATAGAGGAGGGAATTCCTTTCAACTCATTCTGGGAGGCCAGTATTATCTTGATAGCAAAGCTGGACAAAGACGTAATAAAACAATAAACCAATATCCTTAAGATTATAAACACAAAAAGTCCTCTACAAAATATTAGAAAACCAAATCTAGCAACATAACAAAGGGATTATACATTATGACCAAGGGGGATTTATCCCATGAATGTAAAGTCAGTTTAACATCTGAAATCATTAATGCAATACACTGTATTACTAGAAGAGAGGGCAAAATTCCATAATCATTTTAATAAATGCAGAAAAAACATTTGGCAAAATCCAAAACCTACTTATGAAAAAACTTCCTTAACCTGATAAAGGGCTAATAAAAACTTCTTAAAAACCTCATGCTAACATCACACTTAATGGTGAATATTTGAGTGCTTCTCTTTTAAGACTGGAAACAAGGCAAGGATGTTTGCCATCTCTACTTGTATTTAAGACTGTAATGGATATTCTGATCACTGCACTAAAGCAAGATAAAGAAATAAAAGGCATGCAGATTAGAAAGGAAGAAATAAAATATTATTACTGGGTGGCATGATCCTATATGTAGAAAATTTTAAGGGAGACACCATACATACACACACACACACACCCCAAAACAAAATGAAAACAACAGCAAAATCCTACTAAAACTGTTAAACAATTTCATTAAGGTTGCAGGATACAAAATAAACAAAAACTGAATATCTATCAATCTGAAAATGAAATGAAAATATTTCCATTCACAGTTGCATCAGAAAGAATAAAATACTTAGGAATATATTTCACAAAAGAAGTACAAAACTTTTACACTGAAAATTATATAACATTGTTGAAAGAAATCAAAGGAGACCTGAATAAATGAGACACATTATCTTCATGGATTAGAAGCCTTAATATTATTAAGATTGCAATACCCCCTAAGTTGATCTATAGATTTTATATAACCCCTATCAAAATCCCAGCTGCCTTTTTTTTTTCAGAATTTCACTTTAAATTTATATGGAAATCTAAAGGACCTAGAATAGTTAAAACAATCTTGAAAAAGAACAAAGCTGGAGGACTCACACGTCCCAGTTTCAAAACTTACTACAAAGCAACAGTAATCAAAACAGTGTGGTCTGGCATAAGGACGGACATACAGCTTAATGGAATAGGTTTGAGAGTCCAGAAAAAAAAGCCTTTACATTTATGGTCTTTTTTTTTACATTATGGTCTTTTTTTTTTTGAGTACCAGGTAATGCAATGGGAAAAGAATAGTCCTTTTGACAAATTATGTATGAACCACTGGAAAGGTGCAAGCAAAATAACAAAGTTGGGACCCTACTTCACACCATATGCAAAAATGAACTCCAACTGGATCAAAGACTTAAAAGTAAGAGCTAAAACTCTAAAGGTCTTACGAAGCAAAGGGCTATGTATGAGCTTGGGTTGGATGAAGATTTCTTATGTACAATACCAAAGGCACAACTGATGAGAGAAAAAGATAAACTGGACTTCATCAAAATTAAAAACTTTCGTTGTTTCAAAAGACACCATCACAGGGGCGCCTGGGTGGCTCAGTGAGTTAAAGCCTCTGCCTTCGGCACAGGTCATGATCCCAGGGTCCTGGGATGGAGCCCCGCATCAGACTCTCTTCCTCCTCTCTCTCTCTCTGCCTGCTTCTCTGCCTACTTGTGATCTCTATCTGTCAAATAAATAACTAAAATCTTCAAAAAAAAAAAAAAAAGACACCATCACAAAAGTCAAAAGACAACTCAAAATAGGAGCACACATTTGCAAATATTTGTGAATATAGCACATATTTGATCATGGGACTTTAATTCAAAATATGTAACAAATACAATTCAATAATAAGACAAAAAAACCCAGGTAAAAAATAGGCAAAAGATTTGAAAAGACAATTTACCCGAGAAGATAATGTGAATGACCAATAAGCTCATGAAATGTTCAAAATCACTAGTCATTAGGAAAATGAAAATCAAAACTCTAATGAGAACTACTTCACACCCACCAGAACAACCATAATCCAAGAGACAGACAATAAGAAGCAAGGATGTAACAAAACTGGACCCCTCAAACACCGCTCATGGAAAGTAAAATTGTACATTCACTGTAGAATGAGTAATTCCTCACAAAGTCAAACTACCTAGAATTACCACATAAATCAGCAGTTCCATGCCTACATATATACCCAAGAGACCAAAAACACTTGATCACACAAAACCTTGCACACATCCTAGTAGAAGCAGTATTGACAATAGCTAGAAACAAAAAGCAATCCAAATGTCCATCAGCTGGTGGATGGATAAACAAAATGTGGTATATTGTACATAAGACAGAATATTATTTGGCGGTGAAAAGGAATGAAGATACAAGTTTTAAACTTTAACAACTTTATGCGATGTGAAAGCCAGAGGCAAAGACCACATATTGTATGATCCCATTTACATTAAATGTCCAGAAAAGGTAAACCTATAGACACAAAGTTCAATAGTGATTGCCTGGGTTTGAGTAGGAGTAGGGAGCGCATGCAAATGGGCACAAAGAATCTTTTTAGGGTGCAGGAAATTTCTAAAATTTGAAGATGGTAATGCTTGCACAACTTTGTAAATTTTCTAAAAAAAATCATTGAGTAGTATCCTTAAAATGAGTGAATTCTATGATCTGTAAAGAATACCTCACTAAAGCTATTAAAAATAGCTTTAAAAACTATTTGTTTAGTTTTTTGTGTAAAACTAAATTTTTTTAGTTTAGTCTTTTTAGTTAGTTTTTTTTTTTGTAAAACCACAATGCAGTTTTATGTGTAATTCTGGCTTTTAAATATCTATGACTACAAGACTTTTTATTTATTTTATTATTTTTCTAAAAGATTTTATTTATTCATTTGAGAGAGAGAGTGAGCAGGAGACAGGGAGAGAGAGTGAGCGAGTGAGCATAAGCAGGGGAGGGACGGAGGGAGGAGAAGACTTCACCCTAAGCAGTGAGCCCCACACAGGGCTCTACTCCACAGCCCATGAGATCATGACCTGAGCCAAAGGCAGGCGCTTAACTGACTGGGCCACCCAAGTGCTCCTACAAGTTTTTTCTAAGTTAGGTTGGCCCCAATTCCCCAAGATAATGTGGCAGAGGCTCCAAACTCTTGAAAACCAATCCTAAAATCATAATATGGTTCTGTGAATAGATAGCTCAATGCATTAGTGCCTAGCACCTATTAGGCCTCAATAAATGTTGACTGGAGGAACAATTAAACACTCTTCCTGGTGTGATTTTTCTCTCTAAACACCTCATACACAAGATACCTGAAACTCAGTTACTTAGGGCAGTTTTTTTTTTTTTTTTAATTTTAAACTAAAGAAAAATAAATGCCAATGTCTCCAGAAGAAAACCTGCTAAAAGTGGGGTGGGTAGGATTTGATGGCCTAAAATGAGGTAACATATTAACTCCTTCGTGCCACTGGACTCACTTGGTTTAGGAGTAGGGCATGGGGAGTGGGAATGTGTGATTCACAGAGTGACTCAGACATCCGAGCTGATCAAGCTTTAACTAACAGGAGTCACGGCTGATCAAGAGACTGGAAATCGGTAGATGAACTTTTCACCACTATTGGCCGGAAGTGACACAGGTCCCCTGTGCTAACATTTCATTTTTTCCCTGCACTGCAAAGATGGTTAGGATATACAGGGGAGTAAAGAGATGTTTGAGTAGATCTGATGAGTACTGCAGCCCACCACATCAGTCCTCTGCAGCAGGAGACCCTGCCTCAGAGTTCTTTGCCAGAACCAAAGACCTTCTGGGTCCCCTTAAGTAAGAACCACTGATCAACAACTTAGGATCTTTTGAAGCAAGGTTTGAGGCAGGAGACAAGCACCCTGCCTGGTGTCTCTGAAGAACTCTGCTTTTTTGGGGGGAGGATAGCTAATCCTTAATTCACTTTTGTTTGCCCAATACTGAGGAAAGTAATCTGGTACGTGCTGGCAACCCACTGAGTGTATGTAATTTAATTTCATCTCAGAGAAACAGGTCAAGTGAAAGCCTACAGTCGAGTAAGAACACCTCCCATCCTCCTATGATGTCCTTCAATAATAAGGTTTTTTTGTTTTTGTTTTTGTCTTTTTGTTGTTGTTGTTGTTGAAATTCCTTCAATTCAATTGAATAGAACCAAGAAACACAGTTAAATTCTGAGGCAAAAGGAGCAAGAACTGAGCCAAGGTGATTAACAATCATGTTTACTGCATTTCCTGCACCACCACGAACACCACACCTAGTAAAATTTGTATTTGTATCACTAAACAATAAGTTCAATGCTTTAGAAGAATACAAGGCCATGCCTCAAGATTTGTTAGTCCACCATGGGAAAGGGAAGTTACGTGGATAAAATCTCTTAGGAGGCTGCTACCAATCTGTACTCCATTATTTACAATATTTAATCCTTTCATTTCTGGTCTCTATTTTGGAACCATCTTAATTTACATGATCAGTTTAATATTTTTCCATTACTATTTTCATTAGGTCTCACTCCTGCTGAAAACCCAGGACCAAACCCCTTGAATTCTGGCAATTTTGACTCTTCATGCAACTTATGTCCTTTTTGCTTTTTTTTAACAAATAAAAAAACAAAGTCTCCAAATGAACCCTGTGCTGCAGCCTGAGGTAATTATTCTTTAGGCTTACACATATTTGCTAAGAGCTCATCTACTCCCTGGGATGCCACTTCCCTTCTTTTTGATGTACTGAAATTTTGACTATTGCTCGGACTGAATTGGTTTGTAAGCTCACTGTGAAGCTCTCCCCTGAATATTTTAGCTCACTCTGATCTGCACTCTTGAAGTGCCTGTGGTCTACAATAGCATCTATGCATCCAGAACTTTTGACTTAAATGTTTTGAGCTTCATTTTCCCAGCTAGAGTATGAGCTTCTGGAGGGACTTAATTTTATTATTTCATATCCCCATATAACAGAAGCCATTCAAGAAATACTTACTGCATATCTACTATAAGTTATGCCCTGTAGAGATATAGATGTATCGCTAAGTATATTTGTTAGTTGAATTACTACCTAAAGATTCTTTAAGATGCTGTGTTTTGTTATTACATATTGGACTGAATCCTAAAAAAATTATTAAGTTGCTATTTCAGATATAAATTATTCTTGTTTATTAAGATTTTCCTGAACTTTCATATTTTAGTATTAATGAAAATCTCATTTCGAAAATATAAATGTTGGATTTCTTTTTTGAGAATTCATCCTTAACGTTAATTACCTACTGGTTCTGCTTCCTATAACAATATTACGTTTTCCTCGGTCATTGGCAGATTTGTCTCTGAATTTCCTAATCTACAAAGATACACAAAATTTGGATCCAAAACTGATTCTAATTTCTTTTCTCTTTTCTGATAGATGAATTGTCTATTATGCTAGGTATAATATACAAAAATACCCATTTCACTGAAAAATTACAATAATATTACTAAATGTCCCTTTATATCCGTATTAAAGCAACAACAACACACCACAGCTTTTTAGGGTATATTATAATCTATAATTACTCTTACTACCTTGTTCCCTTTAGCATCCCAAAATCCACTGATTATTTGGAAACAACATTCTTCCAACCTCACCCTAAAAACACTTTCTGAAAACTCCTCTTCCTGTCACTCTTAGATTGTGCCTGTATGTTAAATTCTCCGTTGACGCTTATTCCTTTAAAACTACCGAAAAACCGGAAAAGTTTCTTTAACTCTCAAATCTCTGTGTCGTAAAATCCTTTGTCAATTTACCCCGTACGCAGGAGAGGTTCTCCGTTTCTTTTTCCAGCGAATTACACAGTTGTCTCGGCAGCCTGATTTGCCAGTTTGGTTCCCGCTGTACCAGCTTGTGATTCTTTGTACAAATTAATAACCATGAAAAAGTCTAAAGCAGGGCAGTTCCCGAATAAATTATAGTTGCCCTTTCCCGTAAAGCAACTTGGTACCTCACAAAACTCCAGGCGAAGAATGAATGATCGAGCACGCACCAATGGGGAGTGGAGAACAGGATTTTGTCGAAGTTTGCAACCCAATCCTGGGGAGCCAGAGGTGGGAATTTTAAAACGTTTTTGTTTTTGTTTTTGATTTCTTGGAATTTTCTTAAAGTGGTATCGCTGCCTGTTGATGTTAAAAATTGTCCAGATCGCAAAATCGTTAGCTTTAAGCATTTTGAGTGAGGCAAAATGTGAAAAGAGACACATTCAAACGGCTATTCTGACACAGAGAATCCTTTGGCTATTTTTGTGTCAGTTTCAGGGGCCTAGAAGTTTTGCAAGAGGATTCATTTTTTTAATGATCAAACATCAGATGTTAAATAAACGCGTTATAATATTTCATTTTTTAAAGAAATGAAGACTACGTGGCTAACATTGATGCTTTAAACATTTGTCGTCCTATTGTTAATCATTTGGGGATCACTTTGCAATATTAGGAGCCAGACTCGTTATTTGGGTCTATTCTTAACACCCTATTTTTGTTTTTACACAAACTGTAGGTTTCCTCATTATAAGCCTAGCAAAAAGTTCTTAAGCACTACAAATTCTTAGGTATTTAGCAATGTGTATCAAAATTCTTAGAATTACATGACAGGGGCGCCTGGGTGGCTCAGTGGGTTAAGCCGTTGCCTTCGGCTCAGGTCATGATCTCAGAGTCCTGGGATCGAGTCCCGCATCGGGCTCTCTGCTCAGCAGGGAGCCTGCTTCCCTCTCTCTCTCTGCCTGCCTCTCTGCCTACTTGTGATTTCTCTCTGTCAAATAAATAAATAAAATCTTAAAAAAAAAAAAGAATTACATGACATTCCCCATGCCATATACTTCAGTAACTTATGAAAACCAGGTTAATAAATAGGAAATTAGCATTTCATTATAACTCGTATCCTGTTGTGGAGTAGGTGTTATTTAGTGTAACTCTCCTTTTGAGATTATTCATCTCTAACTGTAATTAAATAAACCAACGGGAAACTGGTTAAAACGTCAAGGTTGCTTGACAATGCATCGCTGGTAAGTTCATCAGCATCAAGTTTTTCAAAGAACAATGAATGGCAGCAGTTTCTGGAGAGGAAGTTTACAAAAACTCTTCATTTCAGAAAGTTGTCAAATTAACAAACAAAATATTTTAAAAATAAAGTTGTTTTAAAAGTGATCCCTAACAGTGTTTGGAATTCTTTTCTTTTTAACCGGGATAAAGCTCTCTTCCTTTGATGTCTCCTTCGGCTGACATAGGAATTTTCGTCTTGAAAACACATTTATTGACGGCCTATTCAGTCACGCTAGGAAGCGCGGTAATATTTAACTTACTAAGCTGCTATTGTCTTTTGATGCGATCGTTCCTCACAAGAGTCCTCGGATATTTCAAGAGAGGAGACGAGGTTAGTCGCCTCACCTTTGGAACAAACCTGTTCCATGCTTAGTTAGGCTCACCACTTGATAACTAACCTTGGCCATCTTACATCAACCCACAGGACCTCAGTTTTTCATTCGTTAAGCGAGTGTCATAAAACTACCTGTGTCTTGAGATTGCTGAGGGTTTAATGAGATTATGCATAGCTCTTAGAACGCTGCCTGGTACACAGTAAGCGCTCGGGTGTTTTATTGTCGTGGGAACTCCCCAATGTATACAGTGAACGAGAGCCGGAGCGCTTGAACGAATGTATGTATTAAAGAACACCTCAGTTACAGGCAATTCCTGAGGTTCGAGCGCGCTAAACAGCCCTCTCAAAAACCAAAGCAAAAGACTGCAAACAACCCTGCAAAACTCCAGCCGGAGCCGGAAGCCAATGTTGAGCGGCGGGCGGGGCCAGTCTGGAGGAAGCCGCGCTCTTGGCCAATAGGCACATCGTTTGGAAAACGAACTTCTCGTCCATGCAGTTTTGAAACCGCGAGAACAGGGACGAATTATCGCGATGTTCCCTCTTTCTCTCCACAGCTCCCTCTCCCCCCCCCCCACCCCGCCCCTCGCCTTCTGCACCTCGCCCCGCCCCCCCGGCACCCCGCCCCTCCCGCAGACCCTCGGCTAGCAGTTCAGCGCCGCCTGCGCCCGGAGCGCTGGCTCCGCCGGCGCCGAGGTGAGTGCGGCCGCCGGTCGCGTCGGATGGCTCGCGTGGCTAGGGGCACCCCCCGGCCCGGTCCCCGGCTAGCGCGCCGGGTTCGGCAGAAGCGTCCGGGCAGCGGCGAGGGGTCCCTGGCCGGAGCGGGCCCGTCCCGGCCTCGGGTCGCCATAGCTGCCGGGCCCTCCCCGCCCTCCGTGGCCAGAGAATCCCGATGCCGGGTCTGCGAAATCCCTGCCACTGGGTTCGCCGCTTCCAAACCGTAATGACCTTAGTTAGTGTTTGGTTAACACGGGCAAAGCGGCAGGTGTTTTGCTTCAGACTTACTGAGAAAAGAACCTTTTACAAATGCTTTTAATGTACAGTTTTTACTTCTCTAATCTCCAACATTAGGAAATTGGAGTGGGTATTCTACTGAATTAAATACGGAAGTCGGTTGGAGGGTCTTCTTTCCTTTTACACACGCCTGCTTCAAATGTGTGGAATTGTCTTAAGGGGGGAGGGTTTGTTTATTTGTTTTAAACAAGAATAAAGTGGGTTGGTGTTTACATGTCAGAAAACTTGTGGAGGTGCAGTTGACTCTGTTCATTTAATACAGTTCAGTATACCATTTGTCTTTAATCGTAGATAAGAGGTAGTGAAGGGAATTTATGTAAGAAAATTACCCATCCTCTTACAGGCTGTATATTGCCAAATGAATGCGTTTTGGGAAACCATTAGCATTATTTATAATAAGCAGCTTTCAGATTTCATTTGCGGAGACTTTATCTTCCAAACTGCCTTGGTAGCCAGTGCATTTTAGTAGGGTGTAATGATGTTTTAAAGGCAGCTCATTCCCAGCCCTAAGGATTCAGAAGGAAAACAATTAGGTTATACCAAATTCTCTCTCTGGATCTCCCGTCAGGGAGTGTGGATTTTGGATATGATTTCGCTTTGTAGTCTTACCTTTGTATAAGCTTTGCCTACTACTTAAGAAAATGATAGTAGAGGAGAAACACAGCCGCCACTGAAATGCCTGAAAGACTATCTTGTAAGGCAGGCATGGGCTTTGGAGTTGGTCCACGTGGGTTAGAATTCTGGCAAGGTACTCTCTGAGAAACTGCTTCCATATCTATAAAACAGGGCAAAAATGTCTAGCGCAATGCAGAGTTGTACAGATTAGGATCTTTATGGCACATAGCTGACACTCAGGATGTAGTATCTGCAAGATGACCATAGATTATAGCGTGAAAAAGATCTACCTTGCAGTGTTACATGTCCTACTTCCGTCCACCCATCAGCTGTTTGAGGGTCTGCTTTGCGTTAGATACTGTGCATAGGCAGGTATACTAGAGTGTAGAAAGCAAAGATCTCTGCCCTCAGGAGCTTACAGTCTCTTGGGTATTTTGACAATAGACAGGTACACCAATAAATATTTCAATTACAGATTGCAGGGAGTCCTACATATAAAAGAAATGGGTTTCTCTGAAAGAATAACAGGAGAATAGTTTTGGATAGGGAAGTGATTTTTACTTTGAAACTCAGAGTTGATGGGGTAGTGTTTTCCAGGCTAAAAGGAGAAAAGCAAATGGTGTGCAGAGTTTGGCTCTTGAAATTTCGAGACTGGGGAAAAAGGACTAGAAAAGCCCAGGAGCTTGGTGGGAAGCCAGGGAGGGTGCTGCCTGATAAGGCTGGAGAGGCACGTGGGACCAGATTGTGAGGAGCTCTCAGTGCCTGATAAGAGTTTGATTTTCTAAAAAAGCTTTAGCAGGTGGTATTTAGTTGATATGTGTGCCCTTGGGACTGAGTTTATCCGGGAAAGGTATGGGATTTACGTTTTAAAGGCTCCCTGTTAAGTGATTATGCAGATGGCCAGCTGGGAGATAACAGTGGCTTTTGCTTTAGGCTGGTGGAGAGATGTGATTGGATTTGAGATGTGTTTTGGAGGTCGAAACCACCAGCTTTAAGATCAGTTGGAGGGGGCAGGTGAAGGACAGGATGGAATCATTCCTGACTTCCAGCCCTCCGGTTTACACAGCTGTGTGGATAGAGGTGTGTGCCATTAACTGAGATGAGAAACACTGGGGAGAATTTGGACTGGTCATGGGAATCAAAATATATTCAGTTTGAGGCACTTGTGAGACTTCTAACCTACTTCAGGTTTACAACTTAAGTGAATTGTAACCCAGGAAACTTCCCTTTCCACACAGAAGCATTGAAGTTGTTTCTACCTTAGCTCCCCCTTGCTTTACAGGTGAGAGAATTAAAATGTAGAAAGATGAGTATGTTGTTCAAAGTCACATATGTCTCATAAAAATAGGTGTGTAAGTGGAATCAGTAGGAGGAAGTTTTGCATTCTCATATTGCTTTGGGGTTATTATTGACTTCTATGTTGTCTGCTCTTTTAGATAAAATGACAAGTGCTTTCTTATTAGCTAGGATTTTGAGTTTGGAAATAACAGAAAATAACCAAAAAAGTTATCAAAACTGCTTATCGAAAGCTTGTTACTACATTTTGCACTAACTTGATGTTAATTCCCAGAGAAAGTAGTTTTTCTTAAAAAAAAAAATCCTTTGAAAGATACTTTCTCTTGAGTTTGAGAAACGATGCCCAGGAAGATGAGAGTATAATCTTTGAACAAATCTCAACATTTTAGTGTTTTCACATTTCCTTAGTATCCTATGGAGTCCTGTGAGTGTCTGTGTATATAAAGAACCCAGGCTTTAAAATCCACTGGACAAACCTCTTCGTTACCCCAAGGGGGAAAAAAGTCCTTGCTTTTATCCCTTATGAGCTGTTTGACCTTGGAGAAATTATTGAAGCTCTGAGTTTGTTTCTTCTTATGTGAATGAAGTTTGTTTCTGCTCTGTGCCTAGTTGATAAGATGGCAAATGTTATTTTTCTTCCTACCCTGTTACTTTCAGAGCTGGAAGGAAATTTATTTATTTATTTAAAGATTTTATTTATTTATTTGACAGAGATCACAAGTAGGCAGAGAGGCAGGCAGAGAGAGAAGGGGAAGCAGGCTCCCTGCCAAGCAGAGAGCCCCATGCGGGGCTCGATCCCATGACCCTGGGCTCATGACCTGAGCCGAAGGCAGAGGCTTTAACCCACTGAGCCACCCAGGCACCCCTGGAAGGGAATTTAATATGTTCTGGGTTCTGGCCTTTACCAATAAATTGCTGTCTCCATTTTTTTTTTCTTTTTTTTTAATGTCAGGCAACTGAGGCCTCCAAGATTATAATAAAATAATACAAGGTTCTTATTTCCTGGTCAGTATTTCTTCTTACATTGAAATAATAAAACCGTATGCTCCTGGACATGCTTCCTTACTACTTCTGATACTCTACAAAGCTAAAAAGAAAGAAAGAAAAAGATAAAAGAAAGAGAAAATAAGAATATAGGACAATATTCTATAGAAATGAAGTGAAGGTATCAGTGATCTATTTTTATATATGTTTATAAATATTTTTGAAATACCTTAAGCTAAACATAAAATGAGGGAGTTCAAGAAGGAAATGGCTTTGCCATATCTGATTTTTCAACTTTCTTTAGTTGCAGGTTATAAAACTGATCTCCGTTCTGTTAGGCATTCCTGTCTCAAGTTCAAGAACTATTTTTTTTCCATTAGGACCGTGGCTGCTAAATGCTAAGTTAGCTTAAGTAGTGAAGGCATGTTTAATGAATAGTTACTCATTTTAATCTAAATATGTGTGTCACATTTAGTCGTTAGGAAAGAAAAATAAAGGGATTGAATGTCTAATTCTCTTTTTAGCGTCTGCAAATAGCTCTGTGCTCTAACTGGCTTATTTGGCAATGCTTATAACCAGTATCATAATTATTCAATTTTTTTTTTGTTCTCTTTAGAAATGGACCAATTTTGACAAGATGTAGTGCTGTAGCGTGCCTGATGGGATATGTTCAGTCATGGCATCTGAACTCTGTAAGACGATCTCTGTGGCAAGGCTGGAAAAGCACAAGAATTTGTTCTTAAATTATAGGAATCTGCACCATTTTCCATTGGAGTTACTGAAAGATGAGGGACTACAGTACTTGGAGAGGCTCTATATGAAAAGGAACTCCCTTACAACCTTGGTACAGTATTATATTGCATTTAAAACATTTATAATGTGGGCCTGACCAAGATATAGCTTACTTATCCTAGATATTCAGACCAAGTTGTACATCCCCTCTTGTTATATAAACAGGTACTAAAAATGCATATACAGGGGTTCCCATTAGCTGAGGATTCATTATCCGAGTCCCTGCAGTATGGGGTTGCAGGAAGAGTTGTAAGGGAAAGCAATATATTCACTAAATATACCACTTATAGATTTAGTCTCCATTCCAAAAACCCCACTACACGTAGCCTGTGCATCTGTCTCTGTTTCTTTGTGTGATAAGTTTCCTAGATGATTTTTGGATGTTATCATATCCATTGGACCAGTTAAAAAGTAAAGAAGAGAAAGGCCAACAAAGATGAATGACCTTGAGTTGCATTTACAAAGAGATGATTTGAAGATTAAAATATTAAAACATGCATTTGGGAAGCTATCAGGGTGAAGCACATAACAAAAGTATCCTCCCAAACCAAAAAAATCTTTACGATTGCATCGTGAAAATCAAATGATGTTGAATTGGACTATTATCCAGTTTGTTGAAAAAATTTTTGCTGTAGAGACAACATTTGATTCACTCTTTGTGTTGTAAGAATAAGCAGATGGTTATCATTATAACCTTATTTTTTTATTACATATAGGGCTTCATTATATATTTCATTACATATTAAGTTTTATTACATGTCAGATTTAAAAAACTGTTTAGAAATTTTCTTAAGAGAATGTATTACTCTGGCTTCTTATTTCTACTCTTATTGTAAAATTTGGTCTCTGTTTTAAATGTATGTGCTTTATGTGACCTTTTCTGGTTATCACTTAACCTTGTTTGAGTCTTACACTTGAATTCTTATTCTTACTCGTTTTATGATGTCTTATTTCTTTGTGAGCGGACCTATTTTTCATCCCCTTTTCTTTATTGGATCATTCTGCCTATTTGAAAGTATGCCTTACTGGCTTCATTTAGATGGAGTGTTTTTGTGGAAAAGTTTTATTTAATCTGTCTAAAATACCTCCAATGAGTAGAGAACATAAAATTTGTTTATCTTTGCTGTATCTGACAGTAAATGGATATACGTCTTTCATTTTTAGTGTTTGGCATTTTGACTTATATGTTATTTTGAGTGCCTACTTAGGTTTTTTTTAAAGTAAATTTTTCAGTTTTAAAATTTTAATTATCTTAGTGATCAAACTTAAATAGCATAATTATAGTAATCCTTTTTGTGAAATCATCATTGCATGAGGTGAAACCATATTTACCAAGTGTTTTTACCCCACTTTGAGGAAGAAGTGCTGTAAAAATAATTTGTCAAGGATTATAGCCCAGATTTCCCCATGTTTATTATTGATGTACAAAGGAAAAGCTGTGAGAGGAGAGGATTACTTCTCAACTATTAGTCAGAGTCCACCGGAGTAGAGTATGTTCTAAGAAATTGACCTTCATTTCTGAAAGTTACAGTGTGCTTTTGGTTTTGTGGCAGTTCCTCAGCTGCAGTTTTCAATTTATGAAAATATTTAGGTATCTACTGTACAGTTGGAACCAATATTCGTAATGGCTTATAAGCATACTTTTCAAGCTCATACTTTACTGCTCTTCTGTTCATCAAAGATTAAATTGTTGCATATGTTTACAATGATAGGCGTATGTGTTTTATTTGAATGCCTTTTAATGAGCTGGAACATCTGATTCATGTGCATCAAAGAGCTGTTAAATTGTAGAGTGCTATACAGAGGTCAGGGTGGTAGGGATTGTAGTGCACATTCCATTCCCAGATGGTACTGAAAGCCAGTGTAGTCTAGGACTGGTTTAACGTGCAGGTTTTTGAAAGCAGATGAAGTAATACTTATCCTAGAGTGCTCTAAACTCTACTCAGGCTTTGAGGATGTTTGCTGGTGTTATTGATCAGTATATTTCCTGTGTTAGATTTGGTATGTGGAATATGACTTACAACTGTAATACTGTCCAAAGGAAAAACAAAACAAAACATGTCATTGGAAACAGATGGTATCTTTAATACCATTATGGGTTCATTGACCTTTTTTTTTTTTTTTTTTTTTGTAGGAAGCTTGGGAATCTGCCTGTAATCTCCATTTTTACACTGTTTTATTATTTATTTATTAACACTGTTTTATTGTGTTAACATCCTTTCTCTTCAATATTCCCCCTCCCTTGTCTCCCCATCTCTCACTCTACGAAGCCTTGCTGTGAAAAGAGAAGTTGATGATGCACACCTCTGCCCTTTTTCCTCTTCCCCGTCAAAGTGCTTGATATAGGGCAGTGGTTTATATTTTGCAGGATGAGTGTATATTAAATATTCAGAATTTGGGGAATGCTGCATTAAAACTAAATCACAGCAAAAGCTTTTTTTATGCATTTGAAAGACTAAACTCATATTTTAATTACAAAAATGATACATGCCCTAATATCAGTGAACGTAGAGGTACATATGGAAGGTAGTCGTCTCTTCAGCCAGTTATATACTGTAGAGTAACCAATGTTAATAGTTCGGTTGTGTCCTTCTACAGCTTTACTTGTATTTATGTAATTATATACTTTATCCCCTTTTTAAACAACAAAATAGAATCACACTGTATATATTTCTTTGTGGGTTTCTCTTTACTTCATGGTATTCTCATTCCACTAACCTCTTGGCCAGGTGAGGTACATATACATCCTCATTTGTGCATTTGTGTTTGTGTGTACGGTCAAGTCTTAAAAGTGGGATTAATGAGTCAATGGTAGGCACATATTACATTTTAAAGTACTTTTAAAAAAATAATGTATTTATTTTAGAGTGATCACAAGTAGGAAGGGTAGAGAGTGAGGAAAAGAAGATCTAAAGCAGACTGACCCCGAGCCTGATGCCAGGCTTGATCTCATGACCCCAAGACCAAGGTTGAGCTGGAACCAAGAGTCAAATGCTTAATGAACTGTGCCACCCGGGCACCCCATTTTAAAGTACTTTTTATCAGTGTAGTTGACCCTTGAACAATGCCAGGGTTAGGGGTGCTGACCCCATGCTCAGTCAAATATCGACGTTCAACTTGTGACTACCCCAGAACTTATCTTCTAATAGCCTACTGTTGGCCAGGAGCCTTGCTGATAACATAAACAGTTGATTAATACATGGTTTGCTTGTTACATGTATTACATACCATGTTCTTACAATACAGTTAACTAGAGAAAAGAAAATGTTATTAAGGGGGCACCTGCGTGGCTCAGTCAGTTGAGCATCTGACTCTTGAATTCAACTCAGGTCATGATCTCAGCATCATGAGATCAAGCCCCATGTGGGCTCCATGCTCAGCAGGGAGTCTGCTTACGATTCTCTCCCTCTGCTCCTCCCCGCTACCCCCGTGCACTCTCATGCACACCCTTTTTCTTTCTCAGGTAAACAAACAAATAAATAATCTATTTTTAAAAAGCAATACATAAGGAAGAAAAATATAGTTGTAATAATACCGTTTTGAAAAAATCCATGTTTAACCAGCTGAACCACCCAGGTGCCGCTTAAAACATTTTTTTGACATGAGTCAATTTATAGAAGAATTCAGTTATGTAATTAATAGGTGAATAAGTAGTAGTTAGGAAACATGATTTTGGTTTCTAACGTTTATTTTAAGAGTTGTGAAGTCTCACATTTGTGGAAGTTAGAAGATATTTACAATAGGAAGTATAGGTTCTGTGTTTGTCATGTGATAGGTAGTCACATAGTTCTTGAATGAATAGATAAATGAATATGAAGTAGATTAAGGTAAGGATTATTAATATAGGTATAAGTGTTCCAGACTGGGAGCCTTCAAGGTCAAGGACTCTGTCTTAAATTCTGCATCCCTGTGCCTGGTGTACTGCCCAACATTTGTAGAACCTATAATCTAATTCTGTGTAGCAGGATTATGGGAGATTTTTTGAAGAAGATGCTGTTTATACTGACACTGAAGAATGACTCTGGCAGGGGTTTAGGAGGAAAAATATTCACTCAACATGTATTTAGTGAGTATTTGCTCTGTACCCAGTCCTCTTCAAGGCTTTTATTTGGAACAAATTCTTATGGAATTCTCATGGAATTTTCATTTGTGCACATCCCAAGCTGAAGGGAAAGTATGAACTAGGAGTCAATGGCAGAAGGTTCAGAGGACAAGCCTAGGTGCCTGTTTTGCCGAGAGCAGTGGGCTTTTTTGTTTGATTTTTGTTCTTCAGTGCCTGAGAACTGAGGAACTGAGGGTTTCTAGAGATGGCTGAGGTGGGGAGTTATGGGGGGGATGGAGCAGCGGTGTGTCCTCGCTTCAGCCAGAGCAGCTCTCCTTCTCTTGGCTTTGTATATTGGTGCGCTCTACACCAACTCCGACGTAGGTGGGATGCGTAGATCTAGTGAATGTTTTCTCACTCCTTTTAGCAGAACCATTTATTCAGAAAGTTCACTAAATAATAAATGCAACTGAAATTATTCTTCTTTAGGAGACGGGATAGGCAAGAGTCTTGCTCAATCCATACCTCCTTCCCTTCCAAGGAGCTGTCTGGGTGGTCTAGGAAACCACAGAGTAGAATAGAAAGCCACTAACTGAGCACAGCTGACATGAGAATTCTACATTGTGCCCGGCAAGGCCATCTGCTTGGGGACTGAAGATTTGTAGAGAATGCAGGTTTGAAATGATTGTTGGGAAGAGTCACATGGAGGTTTGACTAGAGAAAGATAGTAGGATTGTTGGCATTAGTCAGCAAGCTTTCTGTTGCTAGACTTATGGTGGAACCATCTGCTTCTTTAGGGGATTTTCTCCTGCAGTGCCCAACTGTCGGAGGTAGGAAGAAGGTGGACTGTTGCCTGCCTGCAGGCTTAGGTTTTTTCCAGGTGGATACAGTGCAAGTGCAGAGGGACTAAGGAGGTTCGGGAATTTTGCAGGAACATCTGGGGACATGGAGGACGGGGTAGGGAATGTGAGCTGGATTGGAGGCAAAGAAGGAAAGGAGGAGAGAATAAACAGGGAGAATGGAGAGGGGCCAATAGACCCACTGACGTTGAAGAATCGTATTGGGTATGACTGGGTAAGCCATCTAGGGGAATGGGACAGGTGGTAGTGGAGAGAGACTTAAATGGTGGACAAGTTTCAGGTAAGGTCTGGATATGAGTGTGCAGGATGAAGGAGGCTGAGGTGAAGGCTACCTCTGTCCCCCCTCATTCGCCCCACTGGAAGAAGCTGGAGTCTTTCTAATTGTTGGAGAATAGTTTGGAAGCAGCAATCACCAGTTCTGCCTCCTAACCTGGAAGTTCATGAAGGGAGGGAATTAGCAGTGGGAGCATTTGAGGACTACAGTCTTCAAAGGGGTTGTTTCAGTGTTCGGGAGCCAAACCCAGTATTAGGAGGTAACAGACCCCCCGGGTTCCATGTGCTTAACCTCCTTGGACTTCAGTTTTTTTCGCTTATAAAATAAAAGGCCACAGGAGACTTGAAGGGGAAAAAAAGAAATCTCAGTGTGGAAACAAAAGCACTTAATAGATCTGCCAGCTTCTCTTATTGAGGACAGTAGGTAGGTTTTTCTGGGGCCATGAAAGGGTAACCTGCCCAGATACTAATGGAACTCTCACCTGGTGCCAGTTTTGCTTATAAATATGAATGGACAAGAAAGAGACATCTAAATTTTAATGAAAGAGGGGAATTTGGCTTATGTCTGAGCGATAAGAGCGATGGATCTTGTTTAATCAGTTAATCTATGCAACAATACAGAATTCAACTTAAAAGTGATATCCTGGGATTGAAGGGAAGAAGAGGTCTGTTCATATTCCTGAATTGGGATGGGGCATAAGGCACAGAAGTGTTTCCTTTTGACCCAGGAGAAGGCATTCTTGACCTTCCCTATAAAATATAAATGGACAAATTATAGAAGAATAAAAATAGAACAGAAAAAGATGTTTTAACTTCCAATAGAATGTAAAACATTGATCATCCTTTCCTATTAGATTGGCAAAAACTAGTATCTAGTGTTGAAGCTACTTGATGTGGGAGACTAAGAAGATCCTCTCACACACTATCAGATGGAGTGGAGGTGGCTGAATATTTTTGGTGGGTGGTTTGACCACATCTGACAACATTTTGCATAAATATGTGTTTGAATCAGCATTTTTCACTTGTAAGAATTTACCTGATGGAACAAATGTCAAGTGAACCAGGATGTTCATCACAGCATTGGATAGAATGAAAAATTGTGAAAACCTCAATATTCATCATTATGGGATTGGTTAAAATCTGATAAAATGATAATATCATTTGAGTCTTTAGTAAGTTCCAGGCACTCTCTTAAGTAATTTACATGTATTAAGTTAATTAATCCTCAAGACAATTCTGTGAAGTAGGCACTATTATTATCCCTACTTCATAGGCAATAAGCTAAGGTATTAAAAAGGGCTTAGGTCAGTCTTACAGTGATTATAAAGGTATGGATGGGGGGCAGGCAAGAGAGTGGGGGCTGGAAGAGAAAGCCTTACTTAAGTCTGTAGAAGTAAAAAGGGAAGGCGCTATTAATTTTGGTTTGTATTTTTTTCACTAAGTACTTACTTTTACAATTAAAAATCAATTATTATGAGATTACTGAGGGCCTGGGCAGCTCAGTCAAGCATCTGCCTTCAGCTCAGGTCATGATCCCAGGGTCCCTGCTCAGCAGTGAGTCTGCATTCCCTCTCCCTCTGCCCCTCCTCCCTGCTTGTGCCCCACCCTCAAATAAATAAATAAATAAATAAATAAAATCTTACAAACCCTAAGAATGAGATTGTCAGCATATATATAGTACCAGGAAGATCTTAGGCAGCTCTCAAGTTGTATTAATCAGTGAGGCTAGATACTTTGATTTACAGTGATGGTGACGCCTGCCTGCCCTTCTGTTGTGCTGACATTGGTGGCTCCTGCCGCTGGTGGCTGGGTTGAGGGTGAAAGGGGTCCATGTCTGGGAAAGTTACACAGCTGTGCCCTCCACCCCCTTGGAATTTGGTAATAGTAAGATCTGGATTAAATGAACATCAGAACATCTTAAAGGGAAAGCAGTAAGGAAATGGTAAGAGCATCTGGCCAACAAGTGTGGCAGAAAAATTTGGGAGAGAGGATTAAGTTTTGTTTTTGTTTGTTTGGTTCACTTGGAATTCTAACATAAGGTGCTCCTTGTTTTTCTGTAACTTGTTGGACCCTTCCAGATTCAACCACTGCTGGGGTCCAAGACCCCCATAATCACTGCAATTCTGCATCTGAAACTAATATTACAGTGTATGTTAACTAGATAGAATTTAAATAAAAACTTGAAAAAAAATCAGTAATGTCATTTTTAACATTTTTGTCATGGAAGTCCAATTACGGCTATAGTTAGTGCTACATATTTGTAGTGCAAAGCAGGGAAGAAAAATTATCTCAGCATTCTTTTTAAAGGCACCTCAAAGACAACTTCAGAAACAACATAATTTGTCCACTATTTGAAAAATTCTCTATACCTTATTTTTTCCCTTTCTCTCCCTTTTGAAGTGGCTTTGTTAATATTTGTAGTGCTTTATATTCAAGCACTCTGTGAATTTCCAGTGGAATTTTTGTTTTAGTGAACAAAACAAAGAGAAATTTGGATATTTGCTGCAGATTTTTCATAGCTGTCCTTTTGGATGCATTAAAACAAATAACTAAAGATATTATGCTCACATTTCCAAATAACTAGTATTTTCCCATAAAACTCTGACATATGTTTTGGATTATCTTTTTTGTATTGCCTATGAATACATTACCCATTGTTTGCACAGCATAGTCAAACTTGAATTTTTTGCTGGGAAACAGGATGTCAGGGGTAGCTTACAAAGCGTGTATAAACTTGGAGTGGTGCTTGCCACACTGTGAGTGATTGCACAGCCTTTGCGAGGAGGGCTCTTCTCTTAGCAAGAGGGGTTGCTGAGCTGTTACTGCTCTCGAGCACCTTTCTTCTCAACCCCTTCTCCCTCTCTCTAGCACCCCATCTTCCCCCTACACCCCCCTCTCTCCCCCAAAAAGTATATAATGCTTCATAGAATAATTCGAATGAAAACCATAGGTAATACCATTCCTTCATGCTGCTCATTTAAGAAGAAATTGACCGCCAGAGATGTGATGCTGGCAGATGCAAGTATTGAGAATCTACTGTGTTTTTCTGTCTCCAGGAAATACCAAGGAAATAGGACAGGCGTTTAAGACAAGACTGGGGCCTTTTGGGGCCACTTAAAGTTTATTTGGAGAGAAATTAAAAAAGAAGAAAATGAGTAATTAACAGGAAGTGAACCAAGAGACAACTGGGTAAATAGTAAAGGACCTTAGGGAACAAATGGTGACAGGGCCCCAGGAAGCCTTTATAACGACTGTGGAAGAGGAAAGGGTATGCTGGTTATCTCTCTGTTCCCACTGGCCTGCTAGTTAGTGTCTGACTCCTCTGTGGAGAAATACTGCTCTATGATAAGCATTAAAAGGAAGAGATATACAAGAGGAACTGGTTATGCTGTTGGCCGTGAAAGAGGTCTACCTTAGTTGTTCCCATATAGGCATCTAGTACTTAACTCATGCCGGTGTACTTGCTCAGACGCAGTGACATCAAATGACGGATCCAACCAGAATGCTTGTTGAGTAATGTGATGGTTTGTAAATGAAGTACTTTTTTCCTTCAATACCAAAACTTCATTAGCTTTTTTTTAATTAAAAAAAAAATAATAAAGGGGCTCCTGGATGGCTCAGTTGGTTAAGTATCTGACTTACATGACTTAACTGACTTAACTGGCTTAACTCATAGTTCAGGTCATGGAATTTTTGTTTCCTTGTATCCTGTATCGTGGGATACAGCCCCACATCTGGGTCCCTGCTCAGCATGGAATCTGCTTCTCTTTCTCCCTCTGCCCCTTCCGCTGATTGTGCTCTCTCTCTCAAATAAATACAGTCTTTAAAAATAATAATTTTTGACGTGAAATGAACTTAATGTAAAATTAACCATTTTAGAGTGCACAATTCAGGGGTACATTCACAGTGTTGAACAACTACGGTCTCTGTCTAGTTTCAAACTAAACCCCTTACTCATTAAGCAATTTCTCCCTGTTCCCTTCCACACCCCAGCCCTGCTAACCACCAGTCCGTGTTCTGTTGTTACGGATTTATCTCTTCTGGATAGTTCATATAAATGGGACCGTTCAATATGTGACCTTCAGTGTGTGGCTTCTTTTCACTTAGCAAAGTGTTCTCAGCATCAATCCAAATTGTAGCATATATCAGTCCTTCATTACTTTTTATGACTCAGTAAGTACCCGTTTCATGTGCATACCGCAATTTACCCATTCATCCATTGACGGGTGTCTGGGCTCTTTCCGCCTGTTTTGCTACTGTGAACAACACAGCTATGAGTATGGATTACAGTTACATTTTACATGTAATTACAATTACAATTACATGTTTGAGTACCAGTTTTTAATTCTGTGGGGTATATACCTAGGTGTGGAATTATGGGATCATACAGGAATTCTCGTTTTTTGAGGAACTGCTGAACCACTTTACCAGCAAGGTACAAGGCTTCCAAAGTTCTCTATAGCTTCACCAACACTTTGCTTTTACAGTTTTTTTTTTTTAAAGATTTTATTTATTTATTTGACAGAGAGAGATCACAAGTAGGCAGAGAGGCAGGCAGAGAGAGAGAGGAGGAAGCAGGCTCCCTGCTGAGCAGAGAGCCCGATGCGGGACTCGATCCCAGGACCCTGAGATCATGACCTGAGCTGAAGGCAGCGGCTTAACCCACTGAGCCACCCAGGCACCCTGCTTTTACAGTTTTTAAAATACTATTATTACGGTGGGTTGAAGTGGGTAGGTGTGAGGTGATACTGCATGCAATTTGGATTTGCATCTCCCTAACGCTAATGATGTTGGGCATCTCTTTCTGTGCTTGTTGGCCATTTGTATATATGTAGAGAATATTCAAATCCTTTCCCCATTTTCAAATTGGGTGGTTTGGTGCTTTTTTGGTAAGGATTCTTTATATATTTGGATGCTAGACATTGAACAGATGCATGATTCCTAACTATTTTCTCCCATTTTAAATGTTGTCTTCACTTTCTTGTAATTCACTTTCTTATAATATCCTTTAGTGTGCAAAAGTGTTTTTATTCCATTGTTTCCGTTTTTTTCCTGTTCCTCATGCTTTGGTGTCCTATCTGTGAATCTATTGCCAAATCCACAATGACAAAGATTTACCCCTATATTTTTTTCTATGAGTTTTATGATTTGGGGGGGTTATATTTAAGTCACTGATCCATTTTTAATTTTTGAATGTAGTGTGAGGTAGAGGTCCAGCTTCATTTGACTTTTTATAAGTGCTGTAAGGGCTAAAATTCATTTAATTCATGACTTTTTTGAAATGTGTTTTTGGAGGTGAGGATGGAGCAGATTTTGCTGAACCCTGAATCCTAGTGGTTTTTAACAGCACAGTTATTTCTTTAACTCACACTGCATGACTCTCATATGGCTTGGGGACTCTGGTTTATGTCAGCCAGGGAGGAAGGCTGACAAAGCTTCCGTCATGTGGTCACTATGAACTTACGAACTTTTATGTAATTTTTTGTATTTCACCTCAACATTTTATTTTTTTTTAACTAAAAAAAGTTAATTAAGTTTTGGTACTGAAAGAAAAAAAAATTTCTTTCACAGACCAGCACAATACACTCATCGCACTTTGCAATTTTTGTCACGACACCTTTCGAAGTCATGAATTAAGTGCATTTTAGTTCTTACAGTTCAGGCTATTTAAGACTACCACGTCAACATAATTTCACTGACCAAAGTAAGTCATTTAGCTGTACCCAGCTTGGAGAGAAAAATGCAGTCCTACCAGGTGCCCAGAAAGAGAAAAAAAAAGAAGTAACTGGTACACGATGCCCACCAGAGAACATCACTGAACACAGTGTTTGCAACGTATGTGAAGTATTGGTTCCAAGATACATAACTGAAAAATGTTTCCATTTAAGGGGGTTGGCAGTTTTCCTTAAAAGCTTGTAGTAAAATATCATTGATTCAAAATTAGAGGTAAATTTTATGTTTAACTGTGCTTCCTGAAGTTTACTTTTACATTATTTGTAAAGAAAAATTATGTAGTGAAGTGTAATGTGGGTTTTAGTGAAGAGAATTTTGGCTTAATTTAGAAAACAATTTTTAACTAGTAGGAAGTAATTCAGGGATCCTTACCAGTAGGTGTCAGCCACGGCCCATGCAAAGGGCTGCTTATTTGTCAAGGCTTTTTGGGCAGGTACTAATAAGGGGTTGGTTTTTTTTTTTTTTCCCCCCACCCAGTATTCTAATGAACTGCAGTTTTCTTAAGGTCAGCTTGCTTATTTTTAAATTAAAAATACAGTGTATCTACTCGTTAATAAAGATAGGGTAACGCACCATTAGCAGGAGAAACATTATTCAGTGCTTAATTGCGTGTGAAGCTGTGTAGCTCGAAAGAGCTACGTTCTCATGGGAAGATTAGAATAATGTTTAATGAGACCAAATAGGCATCTGGAAAGAATGACCACAGATCCTGAGTCAGCCAGATGTGTGATACTGATTGTTGCAGATAAAACAGATGAAGCTTTTTTTCTGAATAAGTCTTTCCTTTTCAGAGAAACAGCTGTTATTACGCCTCTTATTAATCCCCCCCTTTGTAATCCACCCCCCCAACATTCCCCCATCCCTAGCTGCCTAGTTTTCTTAGGAAGCTTTGTATGTATGCCCATAAATGGAAGTGTGTATTCTCCTTAATAGAAGAGATACCGATACTAAAAGAAACATTTTGAGGATTTGGATAGATCCAAGAGTAACATCTGAGGACAGACATTTCCTGAAGGATCCCATTGCATATATTGCTATTAAAACATGTTAAAAAAAGAACAACAACAATCAGCATTTGAGAACTAAATACAAGTGATTTTATAAAAAATGAGTACTCAATAAATGATTTGTTGTCTTCGTAACAGTATTCGTATTCAATATTCAGCTATCATAGATGGACAAGGATGTATGTGTATATAAGCGGCTTTGGATGCCATTGCAATTTAAATACATCAGTATGCCAACTGAAATTAGTAATGTCATTTCCTTGTTGAAAATAAACCAGTGGATTTTTATTTGTTCAGAATTTTTTAAAGAAGTTTTCGCATAGTATAAGATATAAGCTCTAATGATCTGTTTTCATGCCACTCTCTGCAAAACCATTATAGACCTGTGTACCCTATGGTACCTAACTAATGGTATTTTTCTCTTTAGAACCCAAATTGGACGATTATGATTGATTACTCAATTATGTTGCAGTTTATGCTGTGGGTACCACATATCTTCAAATGGTTATTATTATTATTATTTATTTGATAGGCAGAGATTACAGGTAGACAGAGAGGCAGGCAGGGAGAGAGAGGAGGAAGCAGGCTCCCTGCTGAGCAGAGAGCCTGATGTGGGGCCTGATCCCAGGACTCTGGGATCATGACCTGAGCCGAAGGCAGAGGCTTTAACCCACTGAGCCACCAGGCGCCCCGGGTACCACATATCTTAATGTAATCTTTTTCGATTATATGAGACATAAAATGCTCACTGTTAAAAAATTCAAGTAATACTAACTAGATGGAGAATAGCAACCCTAATCCTTTCCCTGGTGATAATCATTGTTACTAAGTTCCTATATGAAAAATTACTTTGTTACAAATATAAATCTGTCTAGTTTTCACTTTTGGTTTTCAGTTAACATGATTTTTTTAAGAGGGGAAGGGCAGAGGGAGAGAGAGAGAACCTAGCCGGCTCCATGCTCACAGAACCCTACATGGGGCTCGATCTTAGAACCCTGAGATCATTACCTAAGTGAAAATCAAGAGTTGGAGGCTTAATCAGCTGAATCACCCAGGTGCCCCAACACAGTTGTTTTTATAATAGGATTTTTGAAAACATCAGATCTGTCCAGGAGTACTGTTAGGGAGTGAAAGCAGAAGAGATTGTATTTGCAGTTTCCCAGACATGCCTCCCTCTCCCACCTTTTCGTATGTTGCTTCTTATGCCTGGAAGCTAATCGGAACTTCCTCTCCGCCCCGCAGCCCCTCTGAAAATGTATGTTTGTCTTTTCAGGACTCAAGCTATACCTAATTACTTCTTAAAAAGTATTCCTGATTCTTTGTTGTTGATATCTAGCCTACCCTGCAGTATGTTTGGGCGTAGAATAAAATATAGATAGAGATACATGTTACTTCCGACTCAGAGTGCTCCTTTAGTCTCAACAACTCCTGTCTTTGTGTAAATTTGAACTGTGTGTGTGTGAGAGAGAGTGAGACAGACAGACAGACAGACAGGGTGGCTTTCAGTTACTTGCAGGAAGCTTTTCCTTTTACTTGGTGCCTCCAGCCAAGAGAAGCCTTCTTAAATTTCTGTGAGTTGGGAGTTTCTGATCTTTACAAGGGCCAGTCCTTCCAACACTTTGAGTCTGTGTAAGGCACCTAGGTTCATCCCAATCTGTCTTTCCCATGACCTGTTTGCTGTTCTTGTCGCACCATACCCCTTAGGACCTGTGGCAGGTTCTGCCTCTCCCCTGGATCCTGGACTCCAGCTTCCTCTGTTCACCCTGAGCTTAGTTAGGTCTTGGCTTCTGGCACCTGGGGATTTCCCTGTTTTTTTTTTCCAAGGCACATGATTTGGGAGTTTAGGGGGGCAAATGTTAGTTTCCTAGGGCTGCTGTACCAAACTACATAGGTTAGGTGGCTTAAAACGACAGAAATTTATTCTCTCACAATTCTGGGAGCTGGAATTCTGAAGTCAAGGTGTGGGCAGGCTCAGTTCCCTCTCAGAGATCTGAGGGAGAGAATCTGCTCCTTCCTTTCTCCTAGATTCTGGTAGTTGCCAATGATCCTTGATGTGCCATGGCTGTGTCACCCCAGTATCTGGCTCATTTGTCAGCCGGCATTCTTCCCGTGCGTGTGTCTTGTTATGAACAGTTTAATTTCTTCCGTGACTGTGGAATACAAGGTTTCTAGTTTCTCCGAGAGACACTGATTTTAAGTGTTCAAATATATAGTTTTAAATTGTATTATGGCCTATTTGAGCATAAAACCCAGACCTGCTTTATTTTTTTAATTATTTTCTCTAGATTTATGCCCCGCAAAAGATAGTACTTTGTGTTTAAGCTCATTAGAAATGTTTATACATTTTTCAAAAATAAAATTTAATTCTGAGTTTTTAATTTTCAGCCAGAAAACCTTGCTCAGAAGCTTCCAAACCTTGTGGAACTGTGAGTCTGTTTATTCAAATTTTTTAAAAAAAAACAAGAATGAAAATAATTTTAAGTTATTTGAAATAATAGGATATCTCATTTTAATGTATTTATTAATTTTTTGGTATCATGGTCATAGTGTTCGTTTAGGTAGTTCTGCTAAACCCAATAATATTTTAAAGTATTTTACCATTTAAAGTTGTGTTTTAAATATCTCACCTTAAGGTAGTAAAGATAAACTTTTTAAAACTATAAAAGATTTTTTCCCCCCCTGGATGCAGCCTCTTGGTCACAGAATCCTTGTGGACAGTCAGTGTAACTGGGAAAGTTTATTGCTGTTACTACTACTATATATTTGTTACCTGATATAAGCAGTCCAACAGTGTAAAAGGTTTAAAATATAGAGTGAAAACCTACTTCCCTGTGTTTTCTGTACCTCATTTGTTTTTTAGTTCTTTTGACGATTACCTCCATAATGCTAAATAATATGTTTACACCTTTGTTTTTTGGTGCATCAACTTTAAGTATCTGTTGATTTACCTATAAGGAGGATTTTTTTAGAATCTTCCCCTTTCCCTCCAGCTCCCTCCTAATTTTGTTGAAGGAGGAGTTTTCATTGCTATTTCTTGTTCTCTTTATTATTTGGCAGATTTTCAAGAGGTAAAGGAAGGAAAACTAGCATTACACCTCCCTCTTTAAGCTGGGAGTTTGTCATTTATACTCCCCCCCACCGTCCTTTTATTTTGAAAAGTTTCAAACTAACAGGAAAGTTGAGAACATAGTACAATCAGTACCCATATATGCTTCTTCTAAATTTAACCAGTTGACATTTCAGCATATTTGCTTTTTCTTTCTGTCTCCTGTCATCTCCCTTCCTCCTTCCCTTTCCAGTCCTCCCATGTGCATATACACACACACACACATTTCAGACATTATGATACTTTACCCCTAAATATAGTATATATCTTACACGAGTAAGGGCAGTCTTGCACATAATTATAATATTATCACACATTAAAAGTAATATTAATTCAGGGACACCTGGGTGGCTCAGTCAGTTAAGCTTCCCATTCTTGGTTTGGTTCAGGTCATGATCTCAAGGTTGTAAGATCAAGCCCCGTGTAGGGCACCACACCAGACATGGAGCCTGCTTAAGATTCTCTCTCTCTCTCCCTCTCCCTCTGCCCCTCCCCCTGCTCATGCTTTCTCTTTCTCTCTCTCTCTCAAAAAAAAAGGTAATATGAATTCAGTAATATCATTTAATGTATACTGCATATTTAAATTATCCCAATCTCCTACCCCCCAACAAATATACCCAATGTCTTTATTTTATTTTTTTTTATAATTTTTTAAATTTTTTATAAATACATATTTTTATCCCCAGGGATACAGGTCTGTGAATCGCCAGGTTTACACACTTCACAGCACTCACCAAAGCACATACCCTCCCCAATGTCCATAACCCCACCCCCCTTCTCCCAACCCCCCTCCCCCCAGCAACCCTCAGTTTGTTTTGTGAGATTAAGAGTCATTTATGGTTTGTCTCCCTCCCAATCCCATCTTGTTTCATTTATTCTTCTCCTACCCACTTAAGCCCCCATGTTGCATCACCACTTCCTCATATCAGGGAGATCATATGATAGTTGTCTTTCTTTGCTTGACTTATTTCGCTGAGCATGATACGCTCTAGTTCCATCCATGTTGTCGCAAATGGCAAGATTTCATTTTTTTGATGGCTGCATAGTATTCCATTGTGTATATATACCACATCTTCTTTATCCATTCATCTGTTGATGGACATCTAGGTTCTTTCCATAATTTGGCTATTGTGGACATTGCTGCTATAAACATTCTGGTGCACGTGCCCCTTTGGATCACTACGTTTGTATCTTTAGGGTAAATACCCAGTAGTGCAATTGCTGGGTCATAGGGCAGTTCTATTTTCAACATTTTGAGGAACCTCCATGCTGTTTTCCAGAGTGGTTGCACCAGCTTGCATTCCCACCAACAGTGTAGGAGGGTTCCCCTTTCTCCGCATCCTCGCCAGCATCTGACATATCCTGACCTGTTGATTTTAGCCATTCTGACTGGTGTGAGGTGATATCTCATTGTGGTTTTGATTTGTATTTCCCTGATGCCGAGTGATATGGAGCACTTTTTCATGTGTCTGTTGGCCATCTGGATGTCTTCTTTGCAGAAATGTCTGTTCATGTCCTCTGCCCATTTCTTGATTGGATTATTTGTTCTTTGGGTGTTGAGTTTGTTAAGTTCTTTATAGATTTTGGACACTAGTCCTTTATCTGATATGTCGTTTGCAAATATCTTCCCCCATTCTGTCAGTTGTCTTTTGATTTTGTTAACAGTTTCCTTTGCTGTGCAAAAGCTTTTGATCTTGATGAAATCCCAATAGTTCATTTTTGCCCTTGCTTCCCTTGCCTTTGGCGATGTTCCTAGGAAGATGTTGCTGCGGCTGAGGTCGAAGAGGTTGCTGCCTGTGTTCTCCTCAAGGATTTTGATGGATTCCTTTCTCACATTGAGGTCCTTCATCCATTTTGAGTCTATTTTTGTGTGTGGTGTAAGGAAATGGTCCAATTTCATTTTTCTGCATGTGGCTGTCCAATTTTCCCAACACCATTTATTGCCATTTATTGAAGAGGCTGTCTTTTTTCCAATGGACATTCTTTCCTGCTTTGTCGAAGATTAGTTGACCATAGAGTTGAGGGTCTATTTCTGGGCTCTCTATTCTGTTCCATTGATCTATGTGTCTGTTTTTGTGCCAATACCATGCTGTCTTGATGATGACAGCTTTGTAATAGAGCTTGAAGTCCGGAATTGTGATGCCACCAACTTTGGCTTTCTTTTTAAATATTCCTGTGGCTATTTGAGGTCTTTTCTGGTTCCATATAAATTTTAGGATTATTTGTTCCATTTCTTTGAAAAAGATGGATGGTACTTTGATAGGAATTGCATTAAATGTGTAGATTGCTTTAGGTAGCATAGACATTTTCACAATATTTATTCTTCCAATCCAGGAGCATGGAACATTTTTCCATTTCTTTGTGTCTTCCTCAATTTCTTTCATGAGTACTTTATAGTTTTCTGAGTATAGATTCTTAGCCTCTTTGGTTAGGTTTATTCCTAGGTATCTTATGGTCCGGGGTGCAATTGTAAATGGGATTGACTCCTTAATTTCTCTTTCTTCTGTCTTGTTGTTGGTGTAGAGAAATGCAACTGATTTCTGTGCATTGATTTTATATCCTGACACTTTACTGAATTCCTGTACAAGTTCTAGCAGTTTTGGAGTGGAGTCTTTTGGGTTTTCCACATATAGTATCATATCATCTGTGAAGAGTGATAGTTTGACTTCTTCTTTGCCTATTTGGATGCCTTTAATTTCCTTTTGTTGTCTGATTGCTGAGTCTAGGACTTCTAGTACTATGTTGAATAGCAGTGGTGATAATGGACATCCTTGCCGTGTTCCTGACCTTAGCGGAAAAGCTTTCAGTTTTTATCCATTGAGAATGATATTTGCGGTGGGTTTTTCATAGATGGCTTTGATGA
This sequence comes from Neogale vison, assembly GCF_020171115.1. Taxonomy (NCBI): domain Eukaryota; kingdom Metazoa; phylum Chordata; class Mammalia; order Carnivora; family Mustelidae; genus Neogale; species Neogale vison. The sequence goes on along the minus strand of NC_058103.1, from coordinate 135,427,476 downwards.
TATTGAGGTATGTGCCCTCTATCCCTACACTTTGAAGGGTTTTGATCAGGAAGGGATGCTGTACTTTGTCAAATGCTTTTTCAGCATCTATTGAGAGTATCATATGGTTCTTGTTCTTTCTTTTATTGATGTGTTGTATCACATTGACTGATTTGCGGATGTTGAACCAACCTTGCAGCCCTGCAATAAATCCCACTTGGTCGTGGTGAATAATCCTTTTAATGTACTGTTGAATCCTATTGGCTAGTATTTTGGTGAGAATTTTCACATCTGTGTTCATCAAGGATATTGGTTTATAGCTCTCTTTTTTGATGGGATCCTTGTCTGGTTTTGGAATCAAGGTGATGTTGGCCTCATAAAATGAGTTTGGAAGTTTTCCTTCCATTTCTATTTTTTGGAACAGTTTCAGGAGAATAGGATTTAGTTCTTCTTTAAATGTTTGGTAGAATTCCCCCAGGAAGCCGTCTGGCCCTGGGCTTTTGTTTGTTTGGAGATTTTTAATGACTGTTTCAATCTCCTTACTGGTTATGGGTCTGTTCAGGCTTTCTATTTCTTCCTGGTTCAGTTGTGGTAGTTTATATGTTTCTAGGAATGCATCCATTTCTTCCAAATTGTCAAATTTGTTGGTGTAGAGTTGCTTATAGTATGTTCTTATAATAGTTTGTATTTCTTTGGTGTTAGTTGTGATCTCTCCTCTTTCATTCATGATTTTATTTATTTGGGTCCTTTCTCTTTTCTTTTTGATAAGTCTGGCCAGGGGTTTATCAATTTTATTAATTCTTTCAAAGAACCAGCTCCTAGTTTCGTTGATTTGTTCTGTTGTTTTTTTGGTTTCTATTTCATTGATTTCTGCTCTGATCTTTATGATTTCTCTTCTACTGCTGGGCTTAGGGTTTCTTTCTTGTTCTTTTTCCAGCTCCTTTAGGTGTAGGGTTAGATTGTGTACCTGAGACCTTTCATGTTTCTTTTTTTTTTTTTTTTTTTTTTTTAACCTTGTTTCTTGAGAAAGGCTTGTACCGCTATATATTTTCCTCTCAGGACTGCCTTTGTTGTGTCCCACAGATTTTGCACCGTTGTGTTTTCATTATCATTTGTTTCCATGATTTTTTTCAATTCTTCTTTAATTTCCCGGTTGACCCATTCATTCTTTAGAAGGATGCTGTTTAGTCTCCATGTATTTGGGTTCTTTCCAAACTTCCTCTTGTGGTTGAGTTCTAGCTTCAGAGCATTGTGGTCTGAAAATATGCAGGGAATGATCCCAATCTTTTGATACCAGTTGAGTCCTGATTTAGGACCGAGGATGTGATGTATTCTGGAGAATGTTCCATGTGCACTAGAGAAGAATGTATATTCTGTTGCTTTGGGATGAAATGTTCTGAATATATCTGTGATGTCCATCTGGTCCAGTGTGTCGTTTAAGGCCCTTATTTCCTTGCTGATCTTTTGCTTGGATGATTTCAGTGAGGGGAGTGTTAAAGTCCCCTACTATTATTGTATTATTGTTGATGTGTTTCTTTGATTTTGTTATTAATTGGTTTATATAGTTGGCTGCTCCCACGTTGGGGGCATAGATATTTAAAATTGTTAGATCTTCTTGTTGGATAGACCCTTTGAGTATGATATAGTGTCCTTCCTCATCTCTTATTATAGTCTTTGGCTTAAAATCTAATTGATCTGATATAAGGATTGCCACTCCTGCTTTCTTCTGATGTCCATTAGCATGGTAAATTCTTTTCCATCCCCTCACTTTAAATCTGGAGGTGTCTTCGGGCTTAAAATGAGTTTCTTGGAGGCAACATATAGATGGGTTTTGTTTTTTTATCCATTCTGATACCCTGTGTCTTTTGATTGGGGCATTTAGCCCATTAACGTTCAGGGTAGTTATTGAGAGATATGAATTTAGTGCCATTGTATTGCCTGTAAGGTGACTGTTACTGTATATTGTTTCTGTTCCTTTCTGATCTACCACTTGTAGGCTCTCTCTTTGCTTAGAGGACCCCTTTCAATATTTCCTGTAGAGCTGGTTTGGTGTTTGCAAATTCTTTCAGTTTTTGTTTGTCCTGGAAGCTTTTAATCTCTCCTTCTATTTTCAATGATAGCCTAGCTGGATATAGTATTCTTGGCTGCATGTTTTTCTCGTTTAGTGCTCTGAAAAATATCATGCCGGCTCTTTCTGGCCTTCCAGGTCTCTGTGGACAAGTCAGCTGCCAATCTAATATTTTTACCATTGTATGTTACAGACTTCTTTTCCCGGGCTGCTTTCAGGATTTTCTCTTTGTCACTAAGACTTGTAAATTTTACTATTAGGTGACGTGGTGTGGGCGTATTCTTATTGATTTTGAGGGGCATTCTCTGAACCTCCTGAATTTTGATGCTCGTTCCCTTTGCCATATTGGGGAAATTCTCCCCAATAATTCTCTCCAGTATACCTTCTGCTCCCCTCTCTCTTTCTTCTTCATCTGGAATCCCAATTATTCTAATGTTGTTTCGTCTTATGGTGTCACTTATCTCTCGAATTCTGCCCTCGTGGTCCAGTAGCTGTTTGTCCCTCTTTTGCTCAGCTTCTTTATTCTCTGTCATTTGGTCTTCTATATTGCTAATTCTTTCTTCTGCCTCATTTATCCTAGCAGTGAGAGCCTCCATTTTTTATTGCACCTCATTAATAGCTTTTTTGATTTCAACTTGGTTAGATTTTAGTTCTTTTATTTCTCCAGAAAGGGCTTTTATATCTCCCGAGAGGGTTTCTCTAATATCTTCCATGCCTTTTTCAATCCGGCTAGAACCTTGAGAATTGTCATTCTGAATTCTAGATCTGACATATTACCAATGTCTGTATTGATTAGGTCCCTAGCCTTCAGTACTGCCTCTTGTTCTTTTTTTTGTGGTAAATTTTTCCACCTTGTCATTTTGTCCAGATAAGAGTATATGAAGGAGCAAGTAAAATACTAAAAGGGTGGCAACAACCCCAGGAAAATATGCTTTCAGAAAGTGGTTGTTTTTCGGTTTCTAGAATTGCTGTTCTTCTCTTCGATCTGCCGATGGATTTGCAGGTGTTTGCAATCTTTAGATAAGCTCTCTAGCTGATCTGCTAGCTGAAGTAGTCTCAGCCTGCTACTTCTCCACCATCTTCTGTTATTTATCCATACCCAATGTCTTTAAATTAGTGTTTGTCTGGTTTGTCTGATTTTTCCCTCTTGATTAGATTTAAATATCTTTGGTGATTTTTCTACCCTATTTGCTTTATCAAGTTTTAAATTTCAAAATATATGTGTGTGTATGTATATAATATATATATTATATACATATTTTTGAAGCTTTCAAGAGTGTTGCATGCATCATGTTTTTTACCTCTAAATACTTCAGTGTATATTTTCTTTTTTTTTTTTAAAGATTTTATTTATTTATTTGACAGAGAAAGATCACAAGTAGTCAGAGAGGCAGGCGCAGAGAGAGAGGAGGAAGCAGGCTCCCTGCTGAGCAGAGAGCCCAATGTGGGACTCGATCCCAGGACCCTGAGATCATGACCTGAGCCGAAGGCAGTGGCCTAACCCACTGAGCCACCCAGGTGCCCTTCAGTGTATATTTTCAAGAAGAAATGTCTTAACATTATTTTAAGTCTACTTTTTGTTTTTATAAGCTCTTTACAGTTTCCTTCATATAGGTTTTGATCATTTCTGAAGTTTATTCCTAAGCATTTAATATATATTTTTTGCTATTGTAAATGAATTTTCTTACTTGTTACCTCTTTTAAGTGGTTATTTTTTGAATATATGAGCGCTTTGTTTTCACGTGTTAACTCTATATTGTGCTACTTGCTGGAATCTTATTGTTTGAATTAGTTTTATGGTTGATTCCTCATGGTTTTTCAGGTATACTTTCATGTCTGAAAATACATATAATGTTTCTTTTTTTCTAAACCTTATGCCTTTAATTATTTTCTCTAGTCTGATGGCATTGGCTAGTCCTTCTAGAACAGTGTGAAATTGTACTTGAGACAGTGGGCGTCCTTGTTTTTTTGTGACCTTAGTGGGAATGCCTCCAGGGTTACCCCATAAGAAAGATACTGGCTTTACAATGAACGTATATGTAATCTATTGTGTTAAATAAATATTCATTTGTATTAACAATCTGTTGCTGCTTAACAAGTTATCCAGAATGTAGTGGCTTAAACTGTGGGTAGGGGTGCTTAAAAGAATGAACACTTATTATCTCGTATTTTTTGACAATCTAGAATCTGGGCTTGGCTTAGCTGGGTGTCTTGGCCTCAATGTCTCTTTGAAGGCTTGCAATCAAGGTTGTTGCCCAGGGCTGCTGTTCTCTCTGAAGGCTCAACTAAAGAAGTATCCTCTTCTATGTTTACTTATGTGGTTATTGGCAAGATTCAGTTAATCTCAGGTTTTTGGCCTAAAGGTTGACTCAGTTCCTTGCCGGCTGTTGGCCGGAGGACTAATTCCCTTTAGTTCCTTGCCAGTTGGCCTCTCTGTAGTGTCGTTCCCAACATGGCAGCTGGCTTCCATCAGTGCAAGGAAAAAAAAGAGCAAGAGTGTGTATGCAAGACAGGATCCACAGTCTCTTTCTAATCTAATCATGGAAGTGACATGCCATCACTTTTGCTGTATTCTGTTCATTAGAAACAAGTCAGTAGGTTCAGCTCACACTAAGGGGAGGCTTACCACACAGGGGCCTACATGCCAGGTAGTGGAGATCGACGGGGACCGTCTTGGAGGCTACCTACCAGACTGTTAATTTCTACTTTCTCAAGAATTTTTATTAGTAATGGGTATGGAATTTATTCAAAGCCTTTTTTAGACTTGAAGGAAAAAAGTTCTTGAGGCCTTCAGACAAAAAAACGAAACAATCATGAACATGTAGAAGACTGCGAAGTAATACTCCAAACTGTGTTATGTGTACAGTGGTAGTTGCATTCACACTTGATAGTGTTTTTCTTTGAGCCCTTTAGAAATATTTTTATATAATATATATGTAATTTTGTATCACATATTATATTACATAAGAAATAACAATATGTAAATATCTATGTTTGTAATATAAATAAATTATATAATATAAATGAATAAATAATATATAGTTTTGTGTTATATATTATATATAATAAGTTAGTGGGATTTTAGTCATTTTTCACATGTATTAATATATCATTTTTCTCTGGCTACTTTTGATTTTCTTTTTTGGTTTTCAGAAATGTAACTATGATGTACCTTGGTATAATTCTGTATTTATTTATGTTGGAATTTGCTGAGCTTCTTGAATCTGTGAATTTATGTCTTTTCCCAAATTTGATACATTTCAACCATTATTTGAATATTTTTTATGCACTATTCCCTTTCTCCTTCTTGGGCACCATTTACACGTGTTACATCTGTTGATGTTGTCCTGTATTCCTCTAAGGCACTGTTCATGTTTCCTTCAGTCTTTTTTCTCTCTGCATTTTATCTTTTTTTTTTTTTTTTAAGATTTTATTTATTTCAGACAGAGAGCATGAGAGAAAGAGTGCAAGTGGGGCAGGGGTGGGGGGCAGAGGGTGGAGCTGGGAGAGACAGGGAGCTGGGAGAAATGGTCTCCCTGCGGGACATGGGGCTTGATCCCAGGACCATGGGACTAACTGACTGAGCCACCCAGGTGCCCCTTCTCTCTGTGTTTTATTTTTTATTTTTATTTTATTTTTTTAAAAGATTTTATTTATTTATTTGACAGAGAGAGATTACAAGTAGACAGAGAGGCAGGCAGAGAGAGAGAGAGAGAGAGGGAAGCAGGCTCCCTGCTGAGCAGAGAGCCCGATGTGGGACTCGATCCCAGGACCCTGAGATCATGACCTGAGCCGAAGGCAGCGGCTTAACCCACTGAGCCACCCAGGCGCCCCTCTCTCTGTGTTTTAGATTAGATAATTTGTATTGATCTTTCTTCAAGTTCATAAACTCTTCCTTTGGTTATATTCATTCTGTTATCCAGCTTTATCCAGTAATTTTTTCAGTTTTAGATCTTTCTTTTATTTGTTTGTTCATTCATCTGTCCTTCCTTTCTACTGAAATTTCCTGTCTTTACATTGCAGGCATATATTACTTTAGATCACTATGTATAGCTGTGATAACTACATAAAAATTCCTTGTCTGCTGATTCCAACATCTTGGTCATCTTGAGCTTGATATCATTGTTGTTGTTGTTAATGGATAACATTTCTTGTGTTTTCCTACGTTGAATTGACTATATCCTAACAATTGGGAATGTTGTGTCTTGACGACTGGAATCTGTTATATTCATTCAAAGAGTGTTGATATTTTTGCTTTACAGGGAATTCACTGGTTTGACTCAAGCAGTAAACTGTTTCCTGGAGGGCAGCTGAAATCTTGGTGCAGTTCTTTTACCTTTAGCTGGAGTTTTTTCTATATTTGCATGGTTCTGGGATTGCCATTGTTTTAGGCAAAGTTTAGAAATAGAATTTGGGGTTCCCTTTCCCTGACTCTTTTTGTCTGGTATTCTCCCTTTACCTGCCAGTGGTTGTGGTTGCCCTGAACTCTGTCTTCCTATTCTTTAGACTAGTAAGTCTAAAGTTTTTTATCAGAATTTTAGCTGCTTTGCATGGTAACTGTCTGTACCCTGCCTTAAACTAAATGCTATTTAAAGGAAAAAACACACACACACACACACACACACACACACAAGGGGTGCCTGAGTGGCTCAGTGGGTTAAGCCTCTGTTTTTGGTTCAGGTCATGGTCTCAGGGTCCTGGGATTGATCCCTGCATCTGGCTCTCTGCTCAGCGGGGGGCCTACTTCTCCCTTTCTCTCTGCCTGCCTCTCTGCCTACTTGTGATCTCTCTCTCTCTCTGTCAAATAAATAAATAAAATCTTTTAAAAAATTTTTTAAAAAATAAAAATAAAAAGCAAAGCAAATCTCAAACTCACCCAATGCCACTCGTTCTAAGTTTAGACTCTTAGCCAGAATTGGCTTGGTTTTGTTTACTCTACAGTGCCTTAGGGCCCTCTGTGTGTGTGTGTGTGTGTGTGTGTGTGTTCTTTAGCATTTTAGTTGTTATCTGCCAGAGGATCAGTCTGGTAGGAGTTTATTTTTCTGTACTGAATTGAAATTTACATTCTTTTCTTTTAACCACTCTGTTTCTTTATAATTCAGGTTGGTTTATTGAAGTCAACATTAGTTGGTTCTTTGATTTTAGACTGATCTGACAATCTGGGCTGTTTAACTGGAGGGTTTAGATCATGTTACATTTAATGTGATTACTGATATGATTGAGTTTAAGTCAACCATCTTACAACTTCTGTTCTGTTTGTCTCAGCTGTTATTATTTTTTTCCCTCTTTCTTTCTTCAAAATTATTTTAGTGTCATGTAGGATCCCATTTACTACTGCTATTGGTAGTAAAATTATTAACTCTCTTTCTTTTTCAGTGTTTTGTTTATATTGTGCTTCTTTAACCTGTTACAGTCCACTTTCTCATAATGCACCACTTCACATGTAATGTAGGAACCTTACATAAATGCTTCATTCTTTGTGCTAGTGAATGTCTTATCATGTGTGTGTTTGTAAGTATCTATCGATATACATATATGTGTACATATCATGTGTATGTCAGTCAGGGTCCAGTTAGGAGATAGAAACCATACCTGTAGTTTAAACAGGGAAAATTAATGTAAAGAATTGTTGACTAGTAAAATGTTATTAGCTACTAAAAGAAGATAAAGGACCTATGGTATACAGAATTAGTAAGTACAAAGAGCAGATATTACTTCTGGGCTGAGGGAAAGTAGGCAGTGAAAGGACTGATGACTTAGGAGCGCTCCATCCCCTACGCTGCTATTTAGACCTCTTCAGTGGAGGTCTGGCTGCCACAGGAGCATACAGCCTGCTGGTGGTCGAGAAGCTTGCCAGATGTTTTAGGCTAGAGCTGCTCCGTGATACCAGCTCACTGTTGCAGGAAGGCTTTGGTAGTCTGGAGCTGGTTTGTAGAAGCTGGCTGACTAGTGGGGAGGCAGTTGACTGAAGTGTGAGCAGGACTACCACAGAAGTGGCCACAGGGTGGTAAGACTGTTGCCTGAGGCTGGTCAAAGCTGGTCTGTAGCAGTACTTTGCTGGATGGGGAGAGGGTGGCCTGACGGTGTAGCCAAGAACTGCTACAGAGCTGTAGGGGAGCTCATAGTGTGAGAATGTGGCTTGAGGTTTTCCAAGAGGGCTGCTGAGGTGAACGCTTCTGGGCTTTGGCTCCTGTGCTAAATAAACAATTGAAGGGCGACTGGCCCCAGAAGGGAGGGCCTTCCTGCTGCTGTCATCTGGCAGAGTCACTCCAGTGCCCTCTTTTGACAACCTAACATTAGACCAGTCATAGAAGGTAGATTTAGAGCTGACAGACTAAACTGATAACTGGCCAAAGTAGTCATTTTAAGTTTGAATTTAGATTGTTTATTTAAAGAAACTTAAAATGAGAAAGGTTGTCTTTCATATTAATTCCTGTATTATTCTCTCAGATTTGGTTTAACTGAATAAAGGCTTTACTTCTCCATCTTTTTTAAAATTTGAGATCATTTCACTTAGAGATAATGTTGGATCCACATGTATATTATGAAATAATACAGCAAGATCCTGTGTACCCTTCTAGTTTCCACCTCTGTTCATGTCTTGTATACACGTAGTATAAGATCAGCACCAGAAGATTGACACTTGTGTTATCTTATCCAGTGTTCATTTTCTGTGTACTCGTGTGTGTGTGTGTGTGTGTGTGCGCGCGCACGTGCGCGGTTTTATCACATGTGTAGATTTGTATAATCACTATCATAGTTAAGATAGAGTATTTTCATCACTGCAAGGATTGCTTGAGCTACCCTTTTATAATCACATTTCCTGTGGTCCCCCAAACTTTGGCAACTACTACTCTGTTCTCTATCTCTGTCATTTTGTCATTTTGTTGCTGAATTCTATTTCATGGTATGGACGTAAGCAGATTCTTCAATCGTTTACCCATTGAAGGACATATTGGTGGTTTTATTTTTATCTGTAATAAATAATGTTGCTTGGTGCATTTGTATACATGTTCTTTTGTGACTAAGTTTTCATTTCTCTGAGATAAATGACTAAGGTGACTGTTGCTGAGTCATATGGTAATTACATGTTTCATTTTGTTGTTGTTGAGATATAATTCACATACTATAAAATTCTCTGTTCTAAGTATACAATTCAGTGGTGTTTAGTATAATCATAAGGTTGAGCAACCATTAGTACTGTCTAATTTTGGAACATTTTCATCACCTCAAACGAAACCCATTTAGCATTCATTCCTCCCTTTCTTCAATCCCTAATAACTCCTTGGTGACCAATAATCTGCTTTCTATTTTTATGGCTGTGCTTGTCTGGGATGTTTCATGTAAATGGAATCACATAGTATGTGGCTTTTTAGGTCTTCTTGCTTTAACATAGCATGATTTCAGGCTTCATCTATGTCGCAGCATATTTCAGAATTCATTCTTTTTTTTTTTAATGGATGTATAACATTCCATTGTGTGGATATACCATGTTTTGTTCATCCAGTCTTTAGCTGATAGACATTTGAGTTGTTCACACATTTTGGCTATGCTGAATAACGCAAGTGTGACATTCATGTAGGAGTTTATGTATTTTCAGTTCTTTAGGGTTTATTCCTAGGAGTGGAATTGTAGTGGTAAACTCTGTTTAAGTTCCTTTTGAGGAGCTGCCAAACTGTTTTCCAAAAAGATGCATCATTTTACAATTCCACCAATAATAAATGAGGATCCTAATTTCTCCACATTTTCATCATTTGTTATTTTCTCTCCTTTTGATGATAGTCATCCTAGTAGGTATGAATTGGTACCATAATTTTGATTTGTATTTTTCTGACTAATGATGTCTTTTTATGGGTTTACTCTTTGTATATTTCTTTGGAGAAATGTCCATTCAATTCTGTTTTCCATTCTAAAATTATATTTTTGGGGGCGCCTGGGTGGCTCAATGGGTTAAAGCCTCTGCCTTCAGCTCAGGTCATGATCCCAGGGTCCTGGGATCGAGCCCTGCGTCAAGCCCTGCATCGGGCTCTCTGCTCAGCAGGAAGTCTGCTTCCCTCCTCTCTTTCTGCCTGCCTCTCTGCCTGCTTGTGATCTCTGTCAAATAAATAAATGAAATCTTTAAAAAATAAGTAAATAAATAAAATAAAATTTTTATTGAGTTATAAGAGTTCTTTATATATTTGAGTGCTTTATATATTTGATTTATATATTTGAGATAGCTTTATATATTTGAGGTATATAATCTATACATTTGAATGCTTTATTTATTTGATATTTTATCAAATACATGCTTTTCAAATATTTTCTCCCATTCTGTGGTTTATCTTTTCATTTTCTTTTTTAATTTTTTTTTAAAAGATTTTTATTTATTTATTTATTTGACAGAGAGAGAGAGATCACATGTAGGCTGAGAGGCAGGCAGAGAGAGAGAGGGAAGCAGGCTCCCGCTGAGCAGAGAGCCCGATGCGGAGCTCGATCCCTGGACCCTGAGATCATGACCCGAGTGATAGGCAGTGGCTTAATCCACTGAGCCACCCAGGCGCCCCTGTCTTTTCATTTTCTTGATAATTTTTTTTTTATCAAGAAGTATTTGGCAATATGTGTTCTGGTATCATATCTAAGAAACTGTTTTTATTTTTTTTGCATTTAGGTCTTTGATCCATTTTGAGTTAATTTTTGCATAAGCTGCAATATAAAGGTCTACCTTCCATTTTGCATGTGTGGGTCCAAATATTGTAACACCATTTATTGAAAAGGATACTCTTTCTCCTTTGAATTGTTTTAGTACCTTTGTCAAAAATCATTTGGCCATGGGCATGCGGGCAAATTTTTGGATTCTCAATTTTATTCCTTTGATCTGTATGTCTGTCTTTTTTAACAGTAGCACATAAACTTGATTACTATATCTTCATAGTAAGTTTTGAAATTGAGAAGTGTGATTCCTCCAACATTATTCTTGTTTTTCAAAATTGTTTTAGCTATTCTAAGTCTGTTGCATTTCCATGCAAGTTTTAACATCAGCTTGTCAAGTTATTAAAAAAGTCATCTGCAATTGATGATAGCAATTGCATTGACTCTTTAGTTCAATATACAGAGTGTTGCCATCTTAATAATATTATGTCTTCTAATCTATGAATGTGAGATGTCTATTTAAATCTTTGGTTTCTTTCAACATTTTTTTGTTTGAACATTGAATACTTTTCAGTGTAAAAATCTTGAGCTTCTTTTGTTAAATTTATTCCTTAGTATTTATTCTTTTTTATTTAATTATACATAGAATGAGTTTCTTAATTCATGTTAGAATTGCTCATTGTCTAATATATAAAAATCCTAGTGATTTTTGTATGTTGATCTTTTATTCTTCAACCTTGCTGAATTCATTTATTAACTCATTAACTCTTTTTTTTTTTTTTTGGCATATTCCTTAGGATTTTCTGTATACAAGATCATGTCATCTGTCAATGAAGATAGTTTTTTTTTTTTTTTTTTTTTTAAGATCTTATTTATTTACTTGAGAAAGAGAGAGACAGCATGAGCAGGGAGGAGAAGGAGAAGGGAGAGGAAGAGGAAAAAGCGAGTTCCCTATGAGGGAACTGACTTGGGGCTCAGACCCAGGACCCTGAGATCATGACCTGAGCTGAAGGCAGATGCTCAACTGACTGAGCCACCCAGGCACCCCAATAGCTTTATTTTTTACTTTCCAATCTGCAACCCTATTATTTCTTTTTCTTGCTTAATTTCCTTGACTATAACATAGAATGTTGAATAAAAATGGTGAGACCAGAGATCTTTGTGTTGTTCCCGCCTAATGTTAGGAGGAAAGCTTGCAGTCTTTTGCCATTCAGTGTGATGATAGCTATCGAGTTTTCATAGGTACTCTCTATGTAAGTGAGGAAATTCACTTCGACTTCTTGTTCCTTGAGAGTTTTTCTCACAAAAGGGTGTTTGATTTTGTCAAATGGTCTTTTTCTCATCTATTGAGATGACATTTTTTTCTTTATTCTGTTAATACGGTGTAATACATTGATTGATGCTTGTATGTTGAATGAACCAACCTTGTATCAGTGGGGGTAAATCCCATTTGGTCGTGGAATATAATACTTTTTATATTTGCTGGATTTGGCTTAGTAGTATGTTGTTGTTGAGGAATTTCACTTCTGTATTCATGAGGGAAATGGGTGTGCGGTCTCGAAATGTCTTGGTTTTGGTATCCAGATAATAATGACCTGGGAATGAATGGAAAGAGTTCTCTCCTTTCTTTTCCTTTTCTTTTTTATTACTATTTTTAAAGTATCTTCTCAGTTACCTTAGTGGTCAGCTAATGATTAGGCAGAGATTTCCTTAGCTGCCTGAATCCAGTAAGTCTCCCAGTCTTTGCTGAGGAGCTTTGTTCTTGTATGGTGGTAGGCCTCCACCTCTCAGCCGACATTTAACAACTTCACCTTAGCCTTCACCTGCTCACGTAGGAGCCTCAAGTTCAGCAGAGGTGATTGCTTAGGGTATTTTCAACTCTTCCCTGAGCATTTGCACATTTCTGGACCTGCCTTAGATCTTCTAGATTTCCAGAAATACACCAGAGCTTTTCAGAGCTCCTATGCACATATTACCCAACTTTCCATTTAAAGGTTTTGGTTGCCTATTGTTTGCTCCACCTGCTGTCTATTGGCTCAGGTGGCTGTGAAGTGAAACAATTGCTCATAATTTATTTGAACTGGGGAAGAGGCAAGTTTCTAGTCAGATCAAATTCAAAACAGCTTTGCAAGTGGGGTCTTCTTCCAGGAACCGGGAAACAATTCAAATGATGACAGTTTTCTGGGAGTGAGCTCTAACCTAGTTCTGCCCCGTCAGGTGCAAGCCAGGCTTTTCACTTTGATTGATAGTGATTAATCACTAGGTATTTTGTTTGATTTTTGCTTCCTGCCCCCCCCCATGCTTCTGCAGAGCTGGAGAGTGAGTGAGAATGCCCCAAAGTTCACAGCTCACTGTGCTTATTGAGGTTTTGCCATTTTTCTTAAATAAATCCTCCCCTGTATCACTTTGGTTAATTTCCAGAGTTTTGTACATAAGCTTATCATTTTGGCCAATATTCTTGTTGATTTTATGTTAAAGAATTTTTGGAGGTCGTTACTCTTTCACTTTTGCTCTGGATTTGTAGTTTCCTAAGAAATTGCCAAATAATTTTCAAGGTTGGCTATATCTTTTTTATATTCTCCCCGACCAAGATGTGATTGTTCTAGTTTCTCATTGTGACTCTCATTTATATTTCTCTAGTGGTTAATGATACTGAACATCTTTTCAAGTATTTGTTGGTTATCTGTATCTTTTCTTCAGTGACATGTGTCTGTTACTCGTTTTCTATTTGGATTTATTTTTAGTCTTGAGGTTTTTTTTTTTAAGATTTTATTTATTTATTAGTCAGAGAGAGAGAGAGAGAGCGAGCACAGGCAGAGAGGCAGGCAGAGAGGCAGGCAGAGGCAGAGGGTGAAGCAGGCTCCCTGCCGAGCAAGGAGCCCCATGTGGAACTCGATCCCAGGACCCTGGGATCATGACCTGAGCTGAAGGCAGAGGCTTAACCCACTGAGGCACCCAGGCGTCCCTTTAGTCTTGAGTTTTAAGAGCTTTTAAATAGTATAGAAACCAGTTCTTTGTTGTATATGTTGTTTACAAATATTTTCTCCCCATGTGTAATTTGTCTTTTCATCTTCTTTGAAGTTCTTTTTGGAGAGCAAAAGTTTTACCTTTTGATGAGGTCCAGTTTGTCAATTTTTGCTTTTATGTATCATGTTTTTAGTGTCAATTCTAAGAACTCCTTTTCTAGCCTTAGGCCCTCAAGGTTTTCTCCTGTGAGAAAAATCTCACATCAGTCTTTTTCTCTGAAAGTCTTATATTTTTTGTTTTACATTCACCTTCCTAGTTTTGAAGTTTTGTTTTGGTCTTCTGGAATTAGAATTCTTGATTTTTTTTTTTTTTCTAGCACTTTTATGATGTTCATTATCTTCTGGCTTCCATAGTTCTGAAGCAACATCTGTTATCGTTCTTATATTTGTTCCCTTACATGTAACGTGGTTTTTTTTCCCCTTAGACTACTTTGATGGTTTTTATTTTTACACTGTTTTTCAGGGATTTGATTTTGATATACCTCGTTGTGGTTTTCTTTTTTCTTGTGCTTGATGTTCGTTGAACTTCTTGGCTTTGTCCTTATAGCTTTCATCAAAGTAAGCAATTTTTGATTGCTAAATCAAAAAGAGAGAGTCCTCTCTGGTCCATGTTTCCAGGACTCTTACATGTTTGTTAGATTGTTTAATATTTTCACTTAATCATCAACAGTCTTTTCAAGTTCTTTTCAGTCTTTTTCTCTTCTATGTGTTTCAGTATGGACAAATTTTATTTCTCTGTCTTCAGTCTCTAATTTGCTGTTAACCCCACCTAGTGATGCTTTCACTTTGTTCATTGTATTTTTGGTCTCTAGAAGTTCTGTTTGTTTCTTCTTCATACTTTAAACACTTCTCTTGCAGTGTTCCTATTTTGCTTTAAATGTCTGAATATACTTCTTATACTTGTTCTTATGTCCTTGTTTGCTGACTTTATCATCTGTGTTCTCTTGTATATGCTGGTATTGACTGTTATCAGTCACATTTTCTTGATTTATTGGCATATCTAATACTCTTTGACCGGACACTGGACCTTACAAGTTTTACATTGCTGAGTCTCTAGACTTTGTTGTCTTTCTTTTTTTGTGTGTGTGCTTTATTCTGGCATGAGGTTATTTACAATTTAGTTTGATCCTTTCATGGCTTGTGTTTACACTTCATTAGGACAGGTCAAGAGTAACCTCTACTCTAGGCTTAGTTTAGCCCTATTACTAGGGCATGGCCTTTATAGGCTCTGATTTGAATGTGCCAGATAATCAACAAGGGCCTGGTATCCTTGCTGCTCGTAACTTAAATGCCTCCATCCCTGTATGATTTCTGGACCACTCAGCTGATAGGTTTTCTGTCACTTTTTGCCTAGGCTGCATTTTAGAATTCAGCAATGAGTTAAAGGGTCCTTACTTAAATTTTTAAAGGTTTTTTTCTTTTTTTTTTTTTCCGTGTAGCATCCTCTCCTCCACAACTCCACCCCACTACCCCACAGCTTCCAGCTGCCTCAGTTTCCCCACAACTTCCAGCTGCCTCACAATTCTGACTTGTGTCTCCATAACTCAGACTTAAATATATTTTGTTTGGGATCCCATTCATGTTCCACAGTTCACAGTTTCCCTCCAGGTAGAAAGCTAGGGACACGGATGGCTTGCGTTGTTTCTTCTCTCTCAGGTAACATAATCCTAATTGCCTGTTTTTTCTATCTATAAATGATTGTTTCATATGTTCTATCCAATTTTCCTTTTGCTTATAGCAGCCAGGTAAATCTGGTCCCTATTATTCCATCACGGCTAGAAATAAAAGCCCTGTTCTTTTAATTTAAAAAAAAAGGTTAACTTTATTTTGAAACAATTTTATATTTACAGAAAAGTTGTAAAGAGAGTACAGAGTTCTAGTACTTCTCTCACCCAGTTTCTCCTGTTGTTAACATCTTAAAATTCCATGATACATTTGTCAAAAGTAAGAAACTGACATTGGCATATCACTATTAAGTAAATGTGTATGTCTAATTTTTAAAAATATTTTATTTATTTTTTGACAGAC
This sequence comes from Neogale vison, assembly GCF_020171115.1. NCBI lineage: Eukaryota > Metazoa > Chordata > Mammalia > Carnivora > Mustelidae > Neogale > Neogale vison. The sequence continues at coordinate 135,411,744 of NC_058103.1, read as the reverse complement.
AGAGATCACAAGTAGGCAGAGAGGCAGGCAGAGAGAGAGGAGGAAGCAGGCTCCCTGCTGAGCAGAGAGCCCAATGCGGTGCTCGATCCCAGGACCCTGGGATCATGACCTGAGCTGAAGGCAGAGGCTTTAACCCACTGAGCCACCCAGGCGCCCCTGTATATCTAATTTTCTTTAAAAAAACTTCCAAAGTACTTTCCAGCGTGGCCGTATTGTTTGCATTCCCGCCAGCAGTGAATGAAAACTCTTTGCGCTATAGGAGATTATGATGAAAACTAGTTACACCTAGAAACACCAACATTTCAACTACTTTGAAATTACAAAAAATGAGTAAAGAGAAGTGACTTAAAATTGCTAAACCGTTGATTATAGATGACTCACAATAACTATAATAACAATAACAGTGGCATTCATGGTACTCTTATTGTTCTAAGAGCTTTACATTTATGGATTCATTTAATCCTTAACAATATCCTGATGTTATTGGTATTATTATTCTCTCCTTCTATAGATTATGAAAGGGAGAAGTTGAGTAATTTTTCCTTGGGCACATGGCTACTGAGGTTCACTCTTTCCAGCTTCACAGCCTGTTCTCGGGCCCATCCCACCAGTGATGATTATCACTTGCACATCAGGATAACCTGAGTTGAGATGGTGTTTCACGTGGTAGGGGTGGTCCCGCACACCTATGTTTTGTAGTTAGGGTTGGGAACATTCTATTCTTTCTGTAGACTGCATCTTCATTTTAATGTAGGTAAATTTAATGTGTTAAAATACATTTTTAAGTTTCATTCATAACAGCGAGCACTTTTAGTTCATGTTTTGATTTGGGCATTTTTTTTTTCACATGTAATAATTTGTTATTATTGAAGTTTTAAAAATTAATTTACACATCAAAAACCTTCCTTCTTGCCTTACCACCCAAACTAGACCTCTTCTGGTGTTCCTTCTCTCAAAAGTTGCCTGTCATTGTCCACCTAGACAAGCCCAGTTTCTTAGAGTCCACCTTGGTGTTGGGCATTCATTTTAAGGTCGTTTTGCATATGTAGAACTTGAGTTTAGGCAAGTATTTTGTGGGTAACTGAAAAATGAGTTGTCTCTTTATTTTGGTGTCCAGGAACCCTGACTTTTGCGTGACAAATGCAAATGGGTGTGTATGTATGCATGTGTGCTCACCCATTTATTTACATATGGTCTTTTGGCACCAAAGAAATTTTAGGGTCATCTCATAAAGCAGTTAGGTATTCCTTCCTAAAACTAATGCTTAAAGAATATTGATTTTAAAATGTGAGATCATTTTACGTACACAAAACAAGGAATAAAATATATGATGGAATGGAATAATTGTTTAAATTGTGTTAGGACCAGCAGGTTAATAACAACAGAAAATCTATTTAATGCAGCATTAAATAATTGTGAATGTATTACTTTTGTATCTTTCTTATTTTGTGTTAGTGACATTTTAACATGTAAAAATGTAGAAAAAATTCAAAATTCTTTAAAAAATATTTTATGAAGACTGATTTTATGACATATAGACATTTTTATGACATATAACAAATACAATGGTAGATTTGAAAATATAAAAAAAATCTAGGTCTCGTGTCTGAAAATCAGTGATACGAATTTATTTTAAAATTATTATGTGATCTGCAGTTGTCACTTCTGCTCTGAATAGTCGGCTGCGCTGTTTGCATAAAGTCTCCACCAGAGTGTGCTAAAGATACTTCCATGAGAAAAGTTATTTACTAGACTTGTCTGGACTTGTCAGCAGGGGTAACTTTTTTTTTTTTTAAGAAAAGAATTTGATTCTTGTTTATGAGATTCCTTTTGCTGTGAAATAAATTATGTAGCTTGACAGTTGAGTATTTTTATAGATACTGTAAATGGTCAGTATTTAATCTCTCCATTCTTGGTTCTCAGTCAGTCTATTAGCTGGAAATAGTTTTGATTTATTTTGTAAAGTTGTCCTTTAGAAATTGAAAGTTGCATTTTCATTTACGTAATAAGTGTTGATTTTCTTGACGCAATTCGTGTTTTTCTGAAAATCTGAACACTTTAAAATGAACTAGAAAAAGTGGTAGTTTGTTTTTTGAGTTTAAAAAATACCTCAAAATATATCTGTTATGCATGCTTTTATTTTAAAATAACAAATCAGTAAATAGGTTTAATATTTGCAATTCCAGCATAAAATATCATTCTTGAGGTGTTAGTTATTTGTGATGACCATAGGTTTTGTGTCATGCACTTAAAGTACCATATGATAGAAAGCTTTCATCCCTTTTTATTTGATAAATTTCTAAGTGAGCATTTTACAGATTGGTTATCTTGCAAAAGTACTGGATGATAACAACTGTTTTTTTTTCTTCTTTCACCCCAGGTACCTTCACTCAAATAACATAGTTGTGGTTCCAGAAGGTAAGTCCACTTCCAGTTTTTAGTTAGGAGGTACCATCGTTTATGCTTTCCTTTATAATAGTAGAACAAATTTTGATTGGAATATTAAGGAATTTTACTTTTAAAGTATCTTTGATTTATTAGTTTCAAAGATTAGTAAGTTCAGTTAATAATTTTGATTAAATAAATAATAAGTCAAATGGTTATAACAGGTAAATTATTATTGGATAAATTGTTAGGTAAATAATAAAATGATAAATTTCAAAGATTTTTATTTTTTAATCTATTTTCATTATTTTTAAGTATTTTGTACACCCAGTATGGGCTCAAACTCATAATCCCGAGATCAAGAGTCCCATGCTCTATAGACTGAGCGAGCCAAGCACCCTAAAATTCTAATTTCTTTAAAAGACTTACCTGGTGATGGATATTAGGAGGGCACAGATTGCATGGAGTACTGGGTGTTATACGCAAATAATGAATCATGAAATACTACATCAAAAACAAATGTTGTGCTTACTGTCTGGTGTCTAATATAACAGAATAAAAATAAAACATGAAGATAAAATAAAGATTTATTTATTTATTTTACTTTAGAGAAAGCATGTGTGCATGGGAGGGGCAGAGGGAGAAGGACAAGAGAGACTCTCAAGCTGACTCCCTGCCAAGTATGCAGCCCAACACAGGGCTTGGTCCCACAACCCTGAGATCCTGACCTGAGCCCAAATCAAAAGTTGGTCGCTCAAGTGACTGAGCCACCTAGGCATCCTTTTAAGTTTTAAATTTAATAAATCCAGCTAAGAATTTTGGTTAGACAAAAAGACCTTATATATCGTTTCATTATTTATTTATTCAAGCAATGCTTTACACTGTAACATTTTTATTTGTGCTTTTTAACTTATCATATTTTATATCAAGGTTGAAGTCTTATCACTCCTATAAAATATACTTTGACCTGTGTTTTTACTATTTGTACAACAGCAGCAGGGATATTAAGATATTTTAATTAGTGGTACTTGCATTTAAGATTTGTCATAACACTTGGGTCAAATTAATCTTGCCTTAACCTTTCTTTTCTCTTTGAAGCCATTGGATCCCTCGTAAAACTCCAGTGTTTGGATCTTAGTGACAATGCCTTAGAAATTGTTTGCCCAGAAATTGGTCGTCTGAGAGCTTTACGTCATCTTCGATTAGCTAATAACCAACTGCAATTCCTACCTCCAGGTAATCACAGTCTGTAGCACACAATAGTTTCTTATCTACTTACAAATCTATTTTTATTTCTGTTTCTTGCTGAGTGTCTAGGCAGTGAACTTTGGGTATACCTGTGATTTGGGATATTTGTTTGAAGATGAAACTAAGGGATGTGGTGAAATGTGTCTAAGGGTCTTTTACCTGATATGGACATAAGAAGGTGGCATTTATGTTTTTAGCTACACTTACTACAATTATGCATTGCGTTCAGTTCCCCTTCAAGTCACTCCTCTCATGAAATATTTGTACAAAGAAGTAATTCAGTTCTGAATATTTTATGTGAGAGAATTTAGTTGAACTTTGCATGAGGTAATCATTTTAGTACCCAAAAAGGAAATACAGTGCTTTCTGTCATTTTCTAGTGAGGTAACTTATGTATATTAACTTTGACTTAATAAATCTTACTAGAATTTCATAGCAGAATTTCAGTTTGAGTCCCAGAACTAATTGTCAGTTCTGCCTACTGAATATTCTCCTAGAAGGTGATGTACATATGTATAATACTGAAATTCTGCATTCTCCTGAGCTACCAGTAAACCAGTTGACTTTCTTAGGAGGGAAATAAAGGGGCCTTCCTTTGTGAATCCACACATTTGCAAATTCTGTCATATGTCACTTCCCATATTAAAAAAAAAAAAAGGTGAAATATGTTAAAAAGAATAAAAAATCTTGTGCCTTAAATATTTTATGAAAGTTACCTTGCGTTCAAGAATGAGCAGAGAAAAATGCAGATGTCACATTGTCAAAGATTATTTCTACTTAGTAATCAGGAACACCAACCAGTCTCTTAGTGTATCCAGGTGAAATGTGTGACTCAACGAGAATTACAAATTAGTACCTGTTGTGAAACTTCAGGGACACATGAGAATGATAAAAGCTACTCATGCTTAATCCATGAATGAAAAAGTCTATAATATTTCTTTGTGATATAAAAAATACTTTCTCTTACGTCTTTCAAGTACAAACATTTCTAAGTGAAACACAGTAACTCATTAATTTTTAGATTTTATGTACTGGCCTTAATAATGTAGATTCAATATTGTTTATAAAAATAGTACAGTGGTTGACTCTGCTTGAAAAATTCTTTAACCCTATATAATTACTGTCTTACATTTTCCAATGATAGTTAATACAAAAAATTTCAATATAGTGTAGGAATCTGATCTTTTAGAGTTTATTGTATGTAATCAGGCTCAGCGGTGTTTTATCATTCCAGCTTTCATCAAGTTTATATATTCAGATACTCAGGAAATTAGATTCTTTTTTGGAGATTGCCTAGGAAATGTATCAGTAAAGATAATACTCTGAGTTTTCAAATTCTTATATATGAAACTTCCACAAGATCTATTGTAAAATCAAGATACATGGCTATAATACTGTATTCAGAAGCCCCTTTTATATATTCAAAGAGCAAATGAGAAATACAATTCTGTTAAGCCATTGTTCTTTGTTTTCTATTATTCTGTTTTTTCCTGTAATATAAGAGCATTTTGTGGTAGAATGTGGTCATTTCCTTCCATTATATACTTTTAGAGGTTAAGGATGTGCTACTAATATCATTGACTGCTTCCTAATGACCAGTGAAGGGTATAGGTTTTCTGACTGCTTGCATCTAATTTTTAATTTATATCACACCTGTTGCATAGTAGATTTTAAGCATTTACTGCTGGTTTTATTTCCATAGCTTTCGTCTGTTGTATATGTTTGGTTTTGGCTGTTTTGAGTAAAATTATATATAGTTATAGCTGTATTTTGAATAGAAACTGTTGACTTGAGCCATGTGTAGATTTTTTTTCATTCTAGGCCATTATCAGTAGCAATGGACTAGACCTTACTAATTATTTGATTCACTTTATTTCTCTCTTTATGAGGTAATTTCATATGTTATGATTTGAATCGTTGAGGGGCCAGGCACATATCCCCGAAGTGTCTCATCATGTTGGGCATATATAATGGGAAAGTAGTTTAAGTGTAGTAAGGAAAAAAAAAAAAAGTGAGGGACTCCAGTGTTTCTTTATTTGGTGACAGTAGACACCAGTTGATACTTGATTGTTAGTCCCTTCAGCCTAGTCAAGGCTGTTATGTATAGACTTCTACATGTTATACTCCCTAGAAAGAGTTGACGCTTCATTACATGCATTTGTTGTGGTTGAAAAACCTTTGAATATAATTTCATTTTCAATATTTAACATTTGAAAAATTTTCTACCAATATTTGAAAAACCTGAAACATTTAAAAAATCTAGTACATATATAGTTTTAAGACTAGACCTAAGAGTGAACTATAAGGGTTTCATGAATGCCCTGAAATTTGCACACAATTTGATAATTATGAATGTGTCTGTGTTGCTGTGAAGAAGGTGCAGTGTTTTCAGCAGTTCCTCAAACACATCCATGACTCATGGTTGATTCTGTTGAGTTGTCTGCCAGTACTTTTTTGGTGGCAGTCATGTGGTCTGGGACCCATTTTCTGGAATGTCCCTTACCCCATTCTGTTAGATTGAATGTACTACCGTTTTCCTACCTTGTGACATGGCTTTATCTCTACAGTTGGTTGGTGCTGGTGTAGGTACCTGACACAAACAGAACAGTTGTTACCCTCGGAGTTCTGGAAGAGGCTGGTGAGGGAGAAGTAAAGAGAGTAAGAGACAGCAGGGGAAGTGAGAAAAAGAAGATCAGCCTCTTTTTCTCTCTGGGCTATTGCACAATGCTGTATATAATCTTGCAAGGTACTGGGGAATAGCCACGCAGACTAGGAAACAGAAAAAGAAAGACGAAGCAGATGTACAGAGAGAAGGTGGAGGCAGAGACTTTCTAAGTTTATTAACCCAATCACTGGTTGTGTCCTTAAGACCCATAGACTTTGTGCTTAAGATAGCTCTACAACATTCTTTGTATCCTTCTTCTTTGATGTTGTCTCCCCCCCCCCGCCCCTTTTTCCCCCCATCTCACCAAGCACAGATAGTTCTTTGGGAGGAACAGAGAACACTGGTGTTAAGTGGTGACAGGATAGAGGAACGTGGAGACAGCTTAGAGTATGTGACTAAGCAAGTGTAGGGGAGGTACAATTTTTTCTCTGCACTCTTAGGGTCTCCAGGTGGGCCCAAAGATTAACTCACATAAGACAGAGCAACAGGAGAAAAGTGTACAGCTTTTATTTAGTAATTTTTTCTTGTGCAAAGAAATCTTCATTTGAAAAATGAAGACTCAAAGAAGCAGATAAAGCAAACACTTACACACTAGGTTGGACAGAGTAATAGTTGTGAAAATGTGATAAGACAGTGGGGTTTGGGTTAGGACAGCTAATTAGAAGCAGTGACTAGGAACATAAGGGTGAGTTTAACAAGGTTGGTTTATTAAGATTTCCCTTAGCCTCTGCTCTCCATCTCTGGAGATGAGAATGCCTTCTTTCCTCCGGTGCGGGGAGGACCCCTTTTCCATGGGAGTTTGATTTTGTGCTTTTAGAAAGAAAAGGGAAGGTCAAAATGCCTTCTTGCATCTGCCAGTTTTTAGCTCCTTTAATTCAAAATAATGAATAGGCCAGACTGGCATATTTTGGGGTAGCACGCTCTGAACTCCTCCACCAGCCACCACAGTGGGCACTGAGAGCTTAATCTTGTGTAAAACCCAAGGAATCATCCTGCTCAGGTGTTGAGAGGCCTAAGCATTTAAACATCAACTCCCAAAAAGTATTCGTTCAGGGTTGCTTAGATGAGGGGGGTGGTTGTTGTCCCTATACACACGTGGCGGAGCAGCAGCCTTCTATAGGAAAAGCCTCCGGCCCGGGGATATGGATACGGGCAGCGAAGCACTGACCAGAGAACACCCAAGCAGTAGCTCTGGGTCATCTATGCATGGGGCTCTGATGAACTCTGGCAGACACACACCACGGACTGAAGAAAGGTTCTTGATACACCTGCTTTAAATGGCTTCCTGACTTAGTCCCTAACCTGGCCTGAAAGGTAAGGCTAACTTAAGAATATGGATTTAACTTGGTTCCAAGATGAATAAATAATCATCACTCAAAAAATCTTTCCATGGGGCGCCTGGGTGTCTCAGTGGGTTAAAGCCTCTGCCTTTGGCTCTGGTCATGATCCCAGGGTCCTGGGATCGAGCCCCGAATCAGGCTCTCTGCTCAGCAGGGAGCCTGCTTCCTCTTCTCTCTCTCTGCCTGCCTCTCTGCCTACTTGTAATCTCTGTCTGTCAAATAAAATAAATAAAATCTTTAAAAAAAAAACTTCCCAGATAAAATTATTGAAGTCATGGTGTATGGTATAAGAACTTTGGAATCTTGAAGCACTGTTTTTCTGAGCAGGCTCCCTTTTTAAAAAAATTATTATTTTAATAACTTTGTATTTTATTTGGCAATGAATTTTGTAGGTTTGTATCCAAATACCATAAGGAAAAGGTTAAATGAATATTTTAGCTTATTTTTTTTTACTGTGATATTTAAAATTTTTATTTTTGATCTTTATTTTTCACACATAAAAATCATATTTTTAAGGTATGCAGCATGTTTTTTTTGATATATGTATACAGTGTGAAATGATTACCACAATCCAACTAAGTAACGTGCCCATCACCTTCTGCAGTTACTGTGTATGTGTGTGTGTGGTGAGAACACTTGAGATCTACTCTCAGCAAATTTTAAATATATAAGACATTATTGTTTATTAATAATACATTGTACAATACATTAATATAAATGTATTAATACATCATTATTGCCTTTGCTTTAAAAAAAACTTTTTATTATGCAAAATTTGAAATACAAAAGTAACGGAACAGAATGATGAACCCCCATATACCCAATATGGAACTTGACAGTTATCCTTGAAGACCCTCTTATATTTTTAATCTTTGTTCTTCCTATTTTTGTCTTCTCTTACAGTTTTTTTTAATTGAGGTAAAATTTACATACAGTGAAACGCACAAATGTACAATTCTGAGTTTTGGCAGACATATACTTATATAATCAGCATCTTTGTCAAGATATAGAACATTTCCATTATCCCAGAAAGTACTCTCGTGTCTCTTCCAGTCTATTTGCCGTCGGTGAACACTCTTCTGAGTTCTGTGACCACAGATTAATGGGATCTGTTGGTGAGCACAATATAAGTGGAGCCTTCTGGTCAAGATGTGTCCATGCTCTTGCATGTATTGGTAGTCCATTCTTCAGTAATTTGCAGGGTAGTATTCAAGTGTTTGAATATATGGTTCATGTATTTATTTCCCTTTTGATGGACATAGGGGTTTCTTCTAACTTTGGACTATGATGAATACAGCTAATACTAAACATTCTTGTGTAAGACTTTTTGTGGATATACACACACACACACACAACCTTAACTGATTATAATTTACCTAGGATGTTGTACCGCTTAATATAAATTGTAAGACTCTTCCCAGTAGTATACTTCCATTTACCCTCCTTGAGTTCTTATATCATGCTATTTCTATATGTTATGAGCCCTACAATATATGTCTATTTTGCAACAGTCAGTTGTTTTTAAAGGAAATCAAGATAACAAAAAAGATTTTTTTTGTTTTTAATTCCCTATTACCCATGCTCTTTATTCTTTCTTGGGGTTGTATTTTCTATCTGGTAGCATTCTTTTCAGTCCGACGTACTTCCTTTAGTACTTCTTGTAGTGCAAGTCCTCTAGCAATGAACTATCTCAGTTTTCTTTGTGCAAAGCTGTCTTTAGTTTTGAAGAATATTTTCTCTGGATATAGAATTTTCAATTGACAGGATATCTCTCTGGCACTTTATGAAGGTGACCTTCTATTGTCTTCTGACCCCATTGTTTCTGATGAGAAATCAGTTGCAATTTGTATCATTGTTACCTTGTAAATACCTTTTTCTATGGCTATGTTAAAATTTTTCTCTTCATCTTTTGTTAGCAGTTTGTTTAGGATGTGCCACGATGTAGGACTTTAAAAATATCCTGGTTGGGGTTTTCTTGATTCCCAAATTGGGAAGTTTTCTGTCATTATTTCTTCAGATATTTTTCTGCCCTGTTTCCTCTCTTTTTGGGAGCTCTAGACACACACATTAAATCGTTTGATATTGTTTCACAGGTCACTGAGGCTTTGTTCTTCTAAAAAAATTTTTTTTCTCTTGATCTGAAGGTTGCATGATATATCTGCTGCTCCGTCTTCTGCTCAGTGACTTCTTTTGCTCTCTCCAGCACGCCATTTATTAAGCACCTTTTCACCTCACAGTTTTCTCCCCTTTGGTACCCTGTCCTACATTTTCCAGCTGTTTCAGCTCTCCGGGTCGGATCTCTGGCTCTTCTGCTTTGTGAGACTGCTGAGCTCTGCTTGGGTTCCACTTCCCTGTGCCATGGCCCAGAGTGCCCCCCTTGGTAGAAAGCCACGTCCCAACACGGGGCTCACCTCTTCAAGAATCAAAGTCCTGTGTTTCCTGTCTGTTGCTTGAACACAGTTGCCTCATCTATTTTTGAGTAGTTTTATTGTATTTTGGTGGGGAGCAAGTCTGGTGTCAGTGACCCTGTCATGTCTGGAAGTGGGAGTCTATTACATGCTCTTCAGTTTCTCATCTGATCGCTAACCTGTATGCTTTCATATATATGAATTATGTACCCCTTTAAACATTTGTATATTGCCTTCTACTTGGAACAGTATTTGTTACAGAGCAAATTTAAACTCATTTTATTCCAAAGGCTTTTTCTAACTTGATCAAGTAAAATTATGTGATTTATTAGGAAGACAAATACCATGCACTTGCAAATAAAGGAATATTAAGGAAAGATTTCCACCAGTGCAGAGCTTGCTTGCCAAACATTTTGTGATTCACCCTCTGGTAAAGACCACAGGGCCAATGGATATTAGAAGCATCCGCTCACTCTTGATAGTCAACAGAAGCCTGATGCTTTTGTGATTTGCTGTAAACTCCCACGAGAGAAGGCTGTGGTAACAAACAAACAACAAAATGTAACCAGGAGTCAGAAAAGATGTTGCTTACATCTGGCATATAAATCAGCCTATTTTAAAAAATTTTTTTATCCTTGAGAAGTTGTTTTGCATCCCACAAAGGGAAAGATTTTTAGTCCAAATTAAAAACATTAAAGCAGTCTATGTTGTGTTTTAACAATAAAAATTTTAAAAAACCATGAAGGCACACAAAAGCACACATGTCTGCAGAAATAAAATACTCAAACACAGAAATACAAGCTACATATAAATAGTATGAATTGTTCCAGAAACTCAGCTTTCAAGTACAGTCAAGTTTATTATTTTTTTTTTCTTAAAATGTGTTTTTCTTCCAGTTGAGCCTCTCATTGCTTTATTGAAATGAAATTTAGTATCTCTTCTTAGACCTGTCCTGTAGCCTTCTGAGTTGTTCGGAAATCTCTGTGCTCATTGATCTGATGTGGAGGCAGGGAGGAACAGATCAGCCTTCTTCCTGTAGCACACACAGCGGGAATGGAGCCTGGTCATGCTAGGGTTTCCACTGTTGCTCACTACCCCAGTTGTAGAGACTCTACTGGCAGAATCTGACAGATGACAGCACAGGTTGCAGTGCTTCTTCAGAAGTGCTGACCCCACTCCTGTAGGTACAGACTGCTCCTTAGTGATCCACATTGGCGCTCTCTAGGTTAGTTTCTAAGGATGCTGGGTGGCTCCAGGAACACGGGGGCAGGCCTGGTTTCATCACCATCGCTGTGCTTGCTACTCAGAGGTCAACTCAAAGGGAATCCTCAGAACACAAAGGATCTTACTGTATCCCCTTGCCCCAAATTATCATGGCTCTTCACCTCCTATTACCCTCCTTGGTGGCTACCATGGTTATTTGGGCTAATATACTCTCCTAGGGAGACTCAGCTTTTCACTGATTCCACATCAGTACTGGTAAATTAGCTAGCACATTTTTTCACTAATAAAGAATCTAAGTAATTAATCTCTGGTAGAGCCCCCCTCTGGTGTCACCAGGCTATATGTATGTATATGGTCAGCAATACATATAAATAGACTTTCTCTGTTTTGTGGGGTTATTTACATTACCTGGGGGCACTGACTTCCTGGTTTCATCTGCCTAACAAAAAATATTTGTTGTTCAGGGATGCCTGGGTGGCTTAGTCGGTTAAGCCAGTGCCTTGGGCTCAGGTCATGATCCCAAGGTCCTGGGATCGAAATGAAACCCGCATCAGGCTCCTTGCTCAGCAGGGAGCCTGCTTCACCCTCTGCCTCTGCCTCTGCCTGCCATTTTGCCTGCTTGTGCTCTCTCTCTCTGATCAATCAATCAATCAGTCTTTAAAAACAATATTTGTTGGTTCAGAGTACCATGCTATGTACTAGAGGAAGTGGGGACGGTGAAGGTATACAAAATCTAGACCCAGACTTCAAAGGAGCTTATGATGTTTTATTGTCTAATACTTTAATATTTGTGCTTTCAAGGAAGAAAGTAGAGAGGATAGAGAAAGAACTGTTGAGTGTGTTAGTGTTCAGTCATCAGGGTACAGTGCAGACAACTAATGGGAAGAGGGATAAAATCTAACAATTTACCCATCCTCAGCTTGCTAGATGACCACCAGGTAATTGAATAAATTGTCTACCAGAGTCCTAAACTCACATTCACAATCTGTTCATTGTCTCTTTTAAGCATAAAGTTACTTTATTAGTTTCTTTGTTATACATAATACTCTATTAGTAAGGTAACTTTATACATAGCTAAATACATATTAGTTACTTTACAGTAACCTATAGATTTTTTTATTCAGGTTTTTATATAACATCTCAGTAACTAAAACACATGGATTTCTGAGAAAAAACATTTTATATTTGATACTATTACATATTGTACAATCTGGTTACAAATGGAGCTAAAACTTTAAAATTTTATTTACAGACTTTTCCAAGTTTTAAAAATTGGGCCAGAACCTTGGAATAAAAATGGCCATTAAGAGTCCTCTAAAAGAAAAAAAGTTTTGTTTTCTGGAACATGCATCCTTTTCAGTGTCAAGTAAATACAGAAAATACTCCTTTTTAGGAAAGATGTGAAGGGAAATGGCAGAACACGTGCCAAATGTCTGAAAAACAAAAGTTCATTGTGATGATACTTTTTAAAAAAAGGCAAAAGGAGTAAAGTTAGTCCTTCAGACTTGGAAAGCCTCTCCCATCAATCATACTACTGGCTAAGGCATGTTGAATTCCTTTCCATGGCCCATTCCTTCGTGAAAAGATTTAAAAGCAGCTAGCATCATAATAGCAGCGACCCAATTTGAAATCCCAAGGGGATACTTCCAAATTTACTTTACATGCGGTACCGTTATTCTTCCCTTTCTGTGTACAATTAATTTTTCCCGCCATGGTCTATTATGAGCATAATAATGGTGGGAGCTGTGAAGACAGTGCAGAGGTCACCTCAAGAGGATTTAAGGAGAAGTCCTGTGGAAGGTTGAGGGACTGAGCTGATGTGTCAGTGCTCTTCAGGATCCAAGGATTTGGATTCGAGTATTTCCCATTATTTTCTCTCTGCAATGTATTCAGTTCCTAGTCTGTCATACACACTCCTTTTAAGATTATCTTTCTAAATTATAGATTTGAAAAGTGACTTCAGCAATTAAAATGATTCATTGAAATAATTTGCCAAAAGTGTTGTGGTAGTAGTGAGAGAAGCCCATAACGGGTTCATAACCACACGCTTATCACGAATACCAGGAATTAGGGATATTAAAATCAATGCTGATGAATATAGATGATCTTAATCTTTTGAAGGGAATGTTCTTGAGAACCTATAAAATGTATTTTTTTTTTAGGCACAACTCAATGGGAATTCAGAGATTGAATTGTTATTTTTGGACGAAAGTCAACTTGCAGTACATTCAAGGTGGTGTGGAGTTAACTTCTATCATAGCTTTGGTATCTTGGCAAAACTTGGGTCTCCTAGTTCATTTTTACTAAAGAGCTTTTGAGCATGAAGTAGCTGTTTATATTTTAATAGTGATTTGATTTGTATTTGTGAACCTGTCTTTGGAAGAGGCAAGTTTTAAATAGATATATTTTTAAAAGATTATATTTTCATGGCTTTTTTTTTTAATACTTTGATTTCAGTATGTTGTTTTGTGACATGATGAGAAAATTATAGTTTTAGGTTGAACTATGCAATTGTGAAGAAAAACTAACTGGCAGAATATAGGTTATATGCTGAAATAAGTGTTTCCTAAAAAAATATTGTCTTCAGTCTATAAAACCTTTATTTTGTTTCATATTTTATTTGAACATACTTGTTGATTACCTCATCTTTAAATTGTCTTAACCTGCTAAATGTTTTAAGTCATATTTTCTTTTGTGCAAGTAATTTTAAACGTAATGATTGTTTTAGTGAATGAAAAGCTTTATGATTTGCCAAGGGTTGATGTAATGAGAAGTAATTAAACAAAATTCAGTTTGATATGGTTTGTTACCAATCCCCTCACACACAATTGACATCACGGTTCTTTGTTTAATCCTATCATTCCTTTTTAAAAACTCAAAATTTTATACAGATAACGTTGTTTTTAAACAACTTACGTTAGTTTTCATTGTGTATATGTAAATGAGGAAACAAAGTAAAAAAATGTGGCTTCAAAGTGTCAAAGGGTTTAAAAAATGAATGTCCTTATATGCTTATAACAAGTGTCATTAGCTCGTTGTGTGCCTTCTCTGTTTCTTCACTTGATCTGCTGACATTCGGGAAAGTCTGGCAGGTCTTGTTTTTTTGTTTGTTTGTTTTTAAAGATTTTATTTATTTGTTTGACAGATAGAGATCGCAAGTAGACAGAGAAGCAGGCAGAGAGAGAGGAGGAAGCAGGCTTTCTGCTGAGCACAGAGCCCGATGTGGGGCTCCATCCCAGGACCCTGGGATCATGACCTGAGCCGAAGGCGGAGGCTTTAACCCACTAAGCCACCCAGGGGCCCCTGGCAGGTCTTGTTTGGATAACTTTTTTCTTTTTAGTTTCAAAGGTTTGGTACTTATTACTTTGGTGTGTACTTACAGTATCAGTGTCTTAGTATTTATTTTGGGGGGTGTAATAGCAGGTTTTGTAAAAGTCATATTATTTACTTATGCTTTCAGCTTCTTAACATGAATCTGTTATCCTTAAACAAGTTTTTACTGTACTTCTGTAGTCATTTTTTAAAATGTTGAAATAATCGAGTTTGTTGGAAATAATAGCTGAAAGATATATGTGGATGTTTAGAATAATCTCAGAATTTTTCTTTCCCGTATCCATTTTTTCCTCCTAAATGTGTACTTTCATGAATGAAAGTTTTTTTTTAAATCAGGTAAGATTAAAAATTGAATTATTAAGTCTTCAGTTGAGTAACCAAAGAAATATTTTTATAAGTTTCTCTTTGCATGACTTGAAAAGGACGCTTTCTTTAAAGCAGAGCAAATATCTTGGAAAACATTTTTAAAAAGTATGCACAATTATGCATATTGTTGTATATATCCCAAACCCAAATTATGATTTCTGTGGTGCAGTTCTTCTATTGCCTTCTCTCATTAGGTAACTGAATCTTACCTATTTGAGTATGGGAGACCATTCTCCTTTACTAATTTTTCTGCATAATCAGTGGAAGTCACAAATACTGTTCTATATACATGGAATATGGTCTTACAGTCTGTACATAAGAGGAGCTGCTCTTCTTCAGAGATAAATTCCCATGCTTTGTTCACCTAAAGAGAAATGATCCAGTGGCATAATTGACTATATATTTTACACATATCAAATCCCTAAACTATTGAGCAATTTAAGAGCCAAATATTTTTATTACATTTAGTGAGTGATGTATTAAATATAGACTATAGAATACTGTTAATTTTAAATGAAAGAGAAAAATGAAACTTTTATTCTGTTTCTCTTTTGAGATTCTTACCATAGTATGCCAATTTGGCTTTGTAACTCAACAATTAGTACAATTTTACCTATTCTGTACTTCTTAAGAATTTTTTTCCAAAGTGCCAATCATTGTATCTATTTGAGTTGAATGCTCTTGTTTTGCCTATCACATCTTATGAAATTGCATTCAGACTTTATGACTAAAGCTGTTTGAATTTCCTATGCTTAGAATTCCATGGAGCTTTAAGAACTATGAACTTTCAATAAAGCAAAACCCTATAAACTTAATGTCACTGAATTCCCATGTCTCCATTTTCTTACTCAGCGTGGTACAGAAGTTTTAACTTGATGGGTTCTGATATACCTTCTACCAGTAAAACCCAACATCCTTGATTTTATGCCAATGCTAACAGGTTTCATTTTATGAAGGGCATGGAATGAGTGTCAAAAATCTGTTTCTGATGCTAAAAGACATGATCTATTACAAGTTATGAGCATTTATATATCATGTCTATCTCCTATTGATAGTTTAAATTTCTAACTACTTCAAAATCAGAACTCTGTAAAGTTATGATATAGAAACAGTAAAGCAAGCAATAGCACTTTGATTTCCTTAACACCAGGGCTCTCTGTGTAATCGATTTACAAAGTATGACCTGTACACAACTTGTTTTCTTCACTTTTTAAAGTCCTCTAAATCATATCTTGTTAATCTTTATAACCTTTATAATCTTTATAACCTTAACCTTTAATCTTTATAATCTGTATATAATCTTGTTCCTGGTATTGGTCACTAATTTATATAAACTACTTCCCATTGATTTTTTAGAAAATCTTTATGGAGCCATAATTTACATAGCATAAAATTTTACCATTTTACATGATCCATTTGATGAATTTTATTTAAATGTACACAGTTAAGGAGCCTTCATCACAATTGAATTCTAGAATATGTCCATCGTCCCCAAAAGTTCCCCAGTTCTTATTTGTCAAGACAGCCCTTGTTCTTACCCCCAGCCAACTTCTCATCTTCCTATTTCTATAGTTTCACCTTTTCCAGAAATTACATATAAATGGAGTCATGTAATATGTAGCCTTTTGTGTCTGGCTTATTTTACTTAGCATAATGTTCTTGTCTGCAGTTTCATGTTTTAATAGTTTGGGTTTTTTTATTGCTAAGTAACATTTTATTGTATGGATATACCATATTTTATTTATTCACTAGGTGATTGACCATTTAAGTTGTTTTTAATTTGGGCTGTTAGGAATAATATTGCTATGAACATTTGTTCACAAGCTTTTTGTGGGCAAATGTTTTCCTTACTCTTGGGTAAATGCCTAGGAGTAGAATTGCTGGATTGTGTGGTAAACTATATTTTTCACTTTGAAAGAAAAATGCTAAACTGTTTTCTAGAGTGGCTATACCATTTACATTCCTGCTAGCAATGTATGAATGTTCTAGTTCCTCCATATTCTTGCCAACATTTGTATTTTCAGTCTTTTTATTGTGGCTCTTCTAGTAGCTGTATAGTAGCAACTCAGTATGATTTTATTTGGCATTTCCCTAGTAACTGAAGACTAAGCATCTTTTTATGTCCTCACAAATTCCATATGTTGAAATCCTAACCCCCAAGGTGATGGTATTGGGAATTGGGCCCTTTGGGAGGTGATTAGGTCTTCAGGGCAGAGCCCTCAACAATGAAATTAGTGCCCTTATCAAGGAAGCCCAGGAAAGCTCCCTCACCCTTTCTGCCATGTCATGTCACAGTGAGAAAATAGCCATTAATGAGAAAGCTGGCCGTCACTAGATGCTGGATCTGCCAGCACCTTGATCTTGGATTCCCCAGCCTCCAGAACAGTGAGAAATAAATTTTTGTTTTTAAGCCATCCAATTTGTGGTGTTTTTGTTACGGCAGCCTGAACAGACTAATATTTTTTCTTGTCCTTATGTGCCATTTCTTTGGTGAAATATATCTATTTAGAAATCTTTTGCTCAATTTTGTTGTGTTCTTTTTTTTAAAGATTTAATCCATGTATTTTATTTTGTTGTTGTTTTTTATTTTATTTTTTCTGTGTTCCAAGATTGTTTATGTACCACACCCAGCGCTCCATGCAATATATGCCCTCCTTATCTATTTATTTTAGAGAGCGTGAGCAGGGGGTGGGACAGAGAAAGGGAGACCGGCAGAGCCTGTCTGTCTGAGTGGGTAGCCTGTCAGGGGACTCGATCCCAGGACCGTGAGATCAAGAGTTGGACGCTCAACGACACCACCCAGGTGCCTCTAAGTCGTTTGTATTCTTATTATTAGTTGTAAGAGTTCTTTATATGTTCTGATGTTAAAGGGTAGTTTTCACAAAAAAAGTCAGATCATGATTTCCATACAGATATAAACATTTTTAAATATGTTAAACCTTATATTTAACCTATTAATAAGGCAACTGTTAAGGTATTATAATCAATTCAAAGGAGAATGCAGAGAACAGAAATTTACAGATTAAGAATATTGAAATGCATGTTCAACTGGAAGCAAAGCTGGTTTTCTCCACAGGGACAGAGGGTTGTCTCTCCATGGGACATAATTTATTTTTGTGTTCATAAACAAGGATTATTTTACATTGCTATCAATGATCTACAACTTACAGAGTTGTGAAATAGTTCTCACAGAATGAGAATCAGATAACCTGGAAGGAGATGTTAGCGACCAGGGCTTAGCAAACTCTGACCTATGGGCCAAATCTGACCCTTCACCTGATTTTGTAAATAAAGATTTATTGAAAGACAGCCATGCCCATTCATATACATATTGTCTGTGACTGCTTTTGTGCTACCATGGCAGAGTTGAGTAGTTGAGACAGTGACTCTATGGTTCACAAAGCCTAATATGTGTATTAAGTGGCCCCTATGAGCAAGTTTGCCAACCCTACTCTTGTCTGAGTACAAGCCTTTTATCAGATATATTATGTACAAATATTTTCTCCTAGTCTGTGACTTGTCTCTTCATATTCTTTTATTTTGTATATGGGTTATTCAGTTGTTCCAGTACAATTTGTTAAAAAGACTATCCTTTCTTTGTTGAATTTTCTTGGTACCTTTGTTGAGAGTCAGTTGTCTGTAAACATGTAAACGTGTCTGTAAACATATGGGTTTATTTCTAATGTTCTGTTCTCTTAGTCTTTATGTCTCTCCTTATGACAGTACCACATTGGCTTGATTACTGTAGCTTTTTAGGAAGTTTTGAGTCTTTCAGTTTTGTTTTTCTTTTCAAATTTCTTTCGAAAAATAAATGTCATTGATTTTTTTACAACCAGAGAGAATCAATGTTTTTTTCCTTTTGGGGTATTTCATCTATATACATGTTTCTTTATGTAGCAATAAGGAGGTAAAAATGAGGGTCTGGAAGACCTTTTATTACACTGATCAATGGGGATTATTGTACTATTGAGTAGAATTTCTAATCAGTCTTACTCGCTTTTATTTTTATTTGTGTACTTTATGACTTGAAGCCTGTGTCTCTGATTTTATTGTGTCTCCCACAGAAGGGTGTCTCTTATCAATAATATAGGGACAGTGAAGGGCCAGACAAGGGGGCCAGATGGACAGGGTATGCATTGTGACTTCAGTGGGATGGACAGTTGAAGGATAGCCTTGAGACTGAGGGAGATTGCTTCTGCTTGTCCAACCCCTGTGTCTGCTCCTCACTGATGGCCAGATTGTGGTGGTGGGAGTTGAGAAAAAAGAAGAGAAAGGCTCGGGGTTTTGTCTCATACCAGATTACCTAAATGCATTTCAGTGTTGCTTAAAAATCATGGAAATATGTACAAAAATATTAGATGAAAGGATACCAAACAACTAGGATTGTGACTAGAAGAGTTCTCTTTGTGGCTTCTTTATAAATATAAAAGTCTGTATTGCTAAAGGTTGGGAAGTAAATATTGTGAACATCTTTTTCTTTTAAGTCATATTTGATAATCAAGACTTTCAGGGCCTGTTATAACCCTCAAATTTTAATCTTTCTATAAATGTGTAAATTCTGGTATTTGTATACATCTCATCCATATAAAATACAGATTTTATAGCATATATTTGAATTTTTTAATTCTTGCATAGAAAGAACTAAAGTAAAATAAATACTACTTTGAAATGTATCAATAGTTAGCAAAATGTTTATAAGAAATATCACTCAGATATGGCTAGAACTAAAATTTTCCCAACATTCTTACAAGTCAAGCTTTAGTTTTTGAGAAAGTATTAGGTGTGTTTAAAATGCTTTAAGGAATGTTATTTAACAACTATCGTTTTTTGAAATCCCTCTGATATGCTAATTAGGGGAAAGCAAATTTGGAATGTGGAAAATTGGATTTTTCCCTTCTGTATTTTTCTGTCATTCTTAAATTTGAAAATAAACAAAGTGACTTTGTCTTTTGAAATCCTGCTTTGTGTTCCTGTACTCAGGTCTCTGAATGCTCCACTTAGTTTCCTAAACAGTGCTCTGCATAAAGTATGTTAGTAGATCTTTGTAAAAATTGTGATGAATAACTTCCCATTTCTTCCTCACTGCTTAAGCAAATAAGGCAGTATTTCAGTATCCGTCATTGAGACATTAAGCCTTGAATGGTAGTAGTTTATTTTCAGCATCATGATTAAGGCTATTCAGAAGAATACTTTGTTAAATGTTTGTATTTCTGCCTTTGTCTTCATTTAATTATTTCTTAGTATTGCTCCTTATTAGGCTAAATTACTTTGGTATATCTCTAATTAAAAATTAAATATCTTAAAATGATCCGGCTTTTAAGAAGACAAGCCGACTAATGATGCCGAGCCTTTCTCTTTGCTGTTGGCCCAGACGTTGCCCGCTTTGGTTTCCTAATTTAGTAACAGAAATAAAACTATGCACGACTGGGCAGGTTTGGCATGCCGGCATCCAGCCAGGAAGCATGGGTTTCTTAAGTAAGGAGACCGATGGGGATTTGTGGAAAACACAGATTATGTTACATGAGCTTTGCTCTTCGCAAATCCCTAACTATTTAAAGGAACTCAGCTAACCCACGGCCACCGAAATAAAAGTCAGTTTTGTTTAAACACACATGTACACTAAATGATGTATTGTTTCCTTTCCCAAAATTACCTTTCATCTTTACGTTTTTAATTTCTTATTTTTGTTAAATTAAAAAAAAAAACCACTTTCTTTTTTAGTAAATAATACATCAAATTTAGTTAACTCCATTCAATCATTTTATACATTTGTATGGCCTTTCAAAATAGCATACTTTGAAAGAGTTGGTAATATACATACGTAATGTGCTTCTGTGTGAGGAAATGAAACAAAACTCTGAGATATTAAAAAAAACCATACCCACCACGTCTGGCCCCTGCTTGCTGGGACGTCTCTGCTGCTTGGTGTTGGGCCTTCTTAATGCTCTCTCTCACGCAATGCTTGTTCTACTCCAGGTGGGTCTGTAGTGGCTGCTTACTTGAATATTTGAGCCCTGGCAGCTTTTCCTCCTTGTTAGGGCTTCTAGTTTGGCATATCTTCAGTCTTTTAAGCCCTTTACCTCTGAATTTAGAGAAGAGCCTGAAGATATGTCCCCTCCCCCCCGACTTTTTTTCTCCTTCAGACTTCTGTATGTTTCTTACAGACGCTGTCTTTCATTGTCTGATGAGAGCTGGTTATCCACCATGGTGATCTTTTTTTATTTTTTATTTTTTCAGTGTTCCAAGATCCATTGTTTATGCACCACACCCAGTGTCCATGCAATACGTGCCCTCCTTAATATCCACCACCAGGCTCACCCAATTCCCCCCAACCCCTTCCCTCCAAAACCTTCAGTTTATTTCTCAGAGTCCACAGTCTCTCGTGGTTTGTCTTCCCCTCCGATTTCCTGCAACTGACTTTTCCTCTCCTTCTTCGAATGTCCTCCATGGTATTCCTTATGCTCCAAAAGTAAGTGAAACCACAGTGTGGAGATTCCTTAAGAAATTGAAAATAGAGCTTCCCTATGACCCGGCAATTGCCCTATTTGGGTATTTATCCCAAAGATACAGATGTAGTGGAAAAAAGGGCCGTCTGTACCCCAATGTGCATAACAGCAATGGCCACAGTCACCAAAGTGTGGAAAGAGCCAAGATGCCCTTAACAGACAAATGGATAAAAAAGATGTGGTCCTTATATACAATGGAGTATTGTGCCTCCATCAGAAAGGATGAATACCCAACTTTTGTAGCAACATGTACGGGACTGGAAGAGATTATGCTGAGCGAAATAAGTCAAGCAGAGAGAGTCGGTTATCATATGGTGATTTTTTTTTAATTGGCCTTAGACTGTATGTAAACACTGCAGGCAGGTAAATCTGAAGTTGTTTTCACAGAGAGAGAGGGAGAGTATCACATTCCTTATAAGACTTTTGATGAATATGGGTGAACATTTGATTCTTTGTTCATATTTGGGAGGATGTGGGTAGGATAGCAAGGAGAATATAATGTGTGTACTCCAGATCATACTAAAGCATTATTAGTTGTAACATGGAACAAAATGGATTTAATGTAAATTTAAGTAGTCAAATTACATCAACTTTAGAATCCGTAAGATTTCTTATTGTGAAATTGCCATCTAGAAGTATAAGAAAGAGTACTAATACACAAAAACTTCTTGACCAAAACTGGTCAGAAGGCTACTAGTCTATAAAAATAGTTTTAAAATGAACTTTTGCTCAACTTTCATAAATAACGGAATAAGGCAGACACCCAATCCTAACATCAGGATTCCTCCCTCATTCTTCCCCTTCCCATCTCATTCTTCTGCCTCTCAGTTACTCCCATACTCTTAAAATCCACATCCTGGGACACTTGGGTAGCTCAGTTGGTTAAGCGTCTGACTGTTGATTTTGGCTTAGGTCATGATCTCGGGGTTGCGAGATCAAGCCCCAGGTTGCTCTCAGTGCTCAGCGGGGAGTCTACTTAGGATCTCCCCCAATACATAAATCTTAAAAAAATAAAAAATGAAAGCATTTTCTCAGTGAATTTTCACAAGATAAATCGAACTTTGTAATCAGCACCCCAATCAAGAAATGAAATGTTACCAGGGCTCTAGAAGCCCCCTTGTGCTTCTTTCTGGTTAGTCACCCCCCTTTCAAGGGCGCTCTTCCAAGGCACCACTATTCTGACTTCCATTACCATTTTGGCTGTAAAGGTAAACTCAAGATACTGCTATTGAAAATCTTGCTAAGGTGCAATATACTGTACTTATAATAACAGTAAAGACTTCTTATGTCTGACCTTGGTCGTTATGGATCTTTATTCCACATGTGATGCAAAGTCCCTAGGGGATTCTGAGCAGAGGAGCGAGATGATGTGATTTAAGGTTAAAAGGATCACTTAGGCCTCTGTGTACAGAAGAAGCCAAGGAGAAACCCTGGGAGTCAAGTTAGGAGACCACGGAAATAACCCAGGTGAGAGTTGATGGTAGCAGGACTCTTGATTAGAAGCCATTGGATTTGGGTTTATTTAGTGCTTTATAACTTTCCCAGTGTTTCGCTCATTTTCTTTTACTCTCGGGACAGGTTTTTTATCCTTGATTGTAGATAAGGAATCTTGAGGCACAGAAAGGTTACTCAGGTAGAATCAAGACTTACACTAGGTTCTGATTCTCAGTGCAGTGTTTTTTTCCAAGCTGTTAGCAGCGATACATAGTAAGTTAAAATCATTGAACTAACCTCTGGTACTGTATTAGTTATCTATTGCTGCATAACAAATTGCCACAAATTTAGCAGTTTAAGAAAGCCCACATATTTCTTATGTCAGTGTCTGTGGATCGGAGGTCTAGACACAACTTACCAGGACCTCCTGCTTAGGGTCTCACAAGGCTGCCATCAGGATTGGGTCGGCCATGGCTGTGGGCTCCTCTGAGACTCAAGTGCAGAAGGGAGTGCTTTTTACTGAAGACCCATCAATCCTGTTAGTTTTGTGTGAGACTGGAACAAAAATGGCTGAAGTCATATAGTGATTCTTAGTATGTTCGAGTACGTTAACCATCTAACAGAAGGAGTTCCTGTTTCTGCTGCCCAAGGGAGGGAATCCTATAGATTCTTTAAAGAATGGTGCCCTTGTCTTTTTTCCTGTAGGATCCCTCCCGTCTTACAACAACTTTAGATACATACGCTTAGCATTTGATGTATTAAAGACTTATTCGTTACAGTCTGTAAGAATCTTAGTGTCCAGACCGTGTGTTGGTGGGTGTTATCTGGCTCCTCGTTTTGCTGCCACTCGTAAACCTACTAATTAGGCCTGTTAATGGTTATTTTCTGTTTTGCTTCCTAATTGACTTTTGCTTTTGCTCTTAGTCCAGTGCGAGGGTGATATTTTGCAGATTCTTTAGCTGATGAATTAAGAAAACTACCTTTAGAACCAGTCTTTGGGTTCAAGAACAAAACCCCTCTGAACCATGATCTCAGTCTCCAGTCCTGCAGCTTTTCTGGGTTCTGCCACAGCTTAGTTGACTATTCTGACCTAGTCTTCCTTTTCATGACATGCAACTGAGGGAAGCTGTCTGTAAGAAAGCTTTCTGGTACTCTCCTTCACAGATTCGTCAGTTAATCTGTTTCCTTATGCTCTCTGCTTTACTTATTTGAAGACTAATGTTTACAAAATTGGCAGACTGGATTATTCAGTCAAGCCCTCTTTTAAGGACAATTAGAAAAACTGGAGAGGGAAAAGAAAAGTCTCTTGAAGGCACTGGTGAGCTAACAAAGTGGTAGAGAATTCGCAGGTCAAAGAGATTGCAATCTTTACAAGCTGTTTTCCCCAGAAACAAATCAGAGTAGCTTGGTTGAGGCACAAGACATGTGCCTGGAAACAGGGAACCAGAGACTTTTGGGGTGATGTGAAAATGCTACAGGAGTCAAAGGTAGTCGGTTTGACCATCAGAGAATGATAATTGAAATGTATCGAAATGCATCAGATATATAAACTTTTCTGTGTTCATAATGTTACTCTTAAAAAAAAAAAACTTATTGGTAAACTCCAAAGGTTGGTAGCATACCAACTTGTTCTCTGAAAATTTAAAGGGAAAGAATTAAACATTATTCTTCCTTTTCTAAACCAATTATATTTCAGGGTAACTAGTTGAATGAAGGAGAGTTTTTCTATGTGGAAGAATTAGCAACAATTATATATAGCAAATATAAAATTATATAACAATTATAACAATATATATTTGTATATGTCAGTATATATAAATTAAATACCCATTATTTGTTATATATTTGTTAAATATAAATATATAAGTATATACTTAAATAATTATAGATATATTAAATATAAATATAATGTATTGTACTATATATTGTAACAAATATATAATTATATAACAATTAGATTTATATATAAATATATATTAAATATATGTTATATAATTAAATATATATTTAAGTTCTATATAATTATATTTTATAGCAAATATAAATTATATAACAAATATATAATCTCTCTATATAATAAATGTAGAATGTTAAAATTAGGTAAATCAGCACTTTGTAATATCTAATGAAGTAATACATTGTAGCAAAAATCATTAATAGCTTCCTGAACCACTAGGTAAGAAGTTGATAGAGAACTTTGTATTGGCTGGATCCGGCTGGTGACACCTAGATCCACTAATTAATCTTGACATCAGTGAAAGTGGGTCAGGCAGACATTATATTCTTCCCAGTGTGATGCAATGGGAAATATACAGCCCTGCCCTTCAGATACAGTCTTACCAAAGAAAATTGAACCTGGATCTATTTAAGCTTTTCTAACGGCCATTTTACAGGGAACACAAGGAACAGGTAGATTTAAATGATATCATGAAGACACAATAAATCAAATTTAGAATGTTGGAAATTCTGTAATGGCTATCCAGTTTTTAAAAAGATTTTTTTCGTTTGACAGAGTGCACACACAAGTAGGGGTAGCAGCAGAGGAGAAGCAGGCTCCCCACTGAGCAGGGAGCGTGATGCGGGACTCGATCCCCGGACCCTGGTATCATGATCCAATCTGAAGGCAGACACTTAACTCACTGAGCCACCAGGTGCCCCTTAGGTATCCAATTTTTTAAATGAAAACATGAAAAAAAGGGGGAGGAAACTGTTACAAATTTAAAGAGACTTAAGAATCCTGTTGGCCAATTGCAGTTGTTGGGCTTTGTTTAGATTTTGATGTAAATAAATCTGTGGTAAAAGCATGTTGTTTTGTAAATACTAGGGGAAGTTGATCATGGATAGTGTATTAGACAATATTAAATTCTTGATTTTTTTAGGTATAATAATAGTATCGAGGGTTTATTTTTAAAAAGTCCTTATCTGTTGGAATATGGACTGAGGTATTTTTGCAGGTGAAACACTTCATAAGGTGAATCTGAAAAAAAGCAGCCTTTGTGTGGATTGCAGCCCAGCTTCCAGTCACCTGGGCCGTCAAAACCATGAAACTTCCTGACATTGCATTCAGAATGCTTATATCCCCAAGTGCCTGACAGCAGCAAACAGGAATTTTTGCAGGCAGAAGATGACATCATCCTAGGTCTCAAATTATTTCTATCACCTGTTTTTCAAATCTAATGCTCATCTAATGGAATGCGTAGAATAGCATTTTCTGCCACTGAAGAATACACATTCTTTTCAAGCACTTGGAACGTTTACAAAAATTGAACAGGAAGTGGAATACTGTTTTTGTCCCAGCTACTCTGCCATTGTAGCCTGAAGTGGTCAAGGACAATGTGTTAATGATGCGTATAAATAATAAGTGAGGCTTTATATAGAAACTTGGATGGTTGGCAAGAGTTGGCATGGGGGGGGCAGAGTTTGCTGCTACTTGACATAGATGGTCAAGTAATGAAAAGGTAAGTCTCACCGTGGGAGAAGATATTTGCAGTACATATATCCAACAAAGGGCTTTTATCTATAGTGAATTCCTACACATCACTATTGAAAAAGACCAAAACCTAGCTTAAAAAATCAGCATGTGTCTTGAATCGGTACTTCCCTAAAGAGGAAATCCAAATGCCCAATAAATGTATGTTATTATGTTGAGCTTCATTGATCATCAGGGACATGCAAATTAAAATCACAATGAGATTCCAGTAAATAACAACTAGACACCCAAAGACTGACAAAACTAAGCATTTATGAACTCATAGAGCAATAGGGCCTGTCATACCCTATAGTGTTGATGATGTACATACTCTGACAGGCAGAGATTTATGCTTATACATGAACCAAAAGACATGTATAATAATGTCCATTAAGTTCACGATATTCATAGTAGCCCCATACCATAAACAACACAAGTGTTTTTTAACAAGAGAAAAGATGAAAGTGGTTAATTTACACAATGGAATATTATAGGATAGTGAAAAGAGGCAGTATGTTTGAATTATAGGATAGTGAAAAGAGGCAGTATGTTTGAATTATAGGATAGTGAAAAGAGGCAGTATGTTTGAATCTCGCAAATGTAATAAGAAAAAGAAGCCAGTCACAAAGAATGCATGGTATATGATTCCAATAATATAAAGTTATCAAGTCATAGTCTTCAAGGATGCTTACTTAGGTGGTAAATGTGAAAAGACAAGTAAATAGGTGATTTTCATAAAAGTCAGGATTGTAAGTGTCTTTTAGGTACTTCAACTTCCAGGGAAGGTGTAGTTAGTTGAGTCAGGCAAATGATTCCACTGTTTTAAAAAAAGAAAAAAGAAAAAAACTGGATAAATTTCAAAAATCCTATTTTTAAAAGTATCAGAAACCATAGAAGCAATTTGAGACATGAAGTGATTAATCCTATTTATCTTTGTATCTCCCACAGCTTTTGGTTCCCTGCCTTTCACAAGGGTAGTCAATTAATATTGAATGAATGAAAACAAAGTAAGAGGGAAAAGGCACATATCTGGAATGGAAGATGGAGACAAATGTTTGCTGCTTCCCATAGTCAAAGTTTAAGGAGAAAAGATTATATTATCTGGGCACACGAGGGAGAGAGACTTGTCACACTGGATCCTGCATGGGACCCTAAGATACTGTGCTATAGAAATTTGATAGTTCTGTTTTAGTCATCTGTTAAATATGTATGTGTATGATATATAATATGAATTTAAAAACATACCCATTATTTATGTTTTGGGAAATTAAATCTTTCTGTCTTGCAGTCTTACCTCTTGTTATCTTCTGTATTTTTCTTCCTTGGGCATTGTTGGGGAAGTCATGATGCTGGTTCATTACCTTTGGAATTCTAGAATCTTAGCACAGGAATAGACCTTATATGGAACATGCTGTTTTCCTCGTAATTAGATTGCGGTTATGTATTTTGGGCAAGAATACCACTAAAGGGGTCTTGTTTTCTTCTAAGTGCATTATAACTGGGGCGTACAGGATATCACTGTGTCTTATTTCTTGCAATTGCTGATGATCAGCCTTGATCCCTCGGTTAAGCTGATGGCTGTTGGGTTTCTCCACTTTCATTTTCCCTTTATAATTGAAAAGTATCTTGGAAATACTTTGAAACTATGTCATTAAGCTGTTTTTCCTCAGCTTTTTCACTTTCTGATTGTAGCATTCATCAGCATTCTTGACTGAACAGTGATTACTGTGATGTTCGCCCAATGTAACATGTGTCTTTCCCTCATTCCTTCTATATATATTAATGGAAATTCTTTTTTTAAAGAAGTTTTTTATTTAAGAGAGAGAGAGAAAGAGAGAGCATGAACTGGGGGAGAGGGACAAATAGACTCCCCACTGAGCAGGGAGCCCGCTGTGGGGCTCTATCCCAGGACCCAGGGATCATGACCTGAGCCGAAGTCAGATGTTTAACTGACTGAGCCACTCAAATGCCCCCATATTAGTTGAAATTCTAAGGATTTTTCCCTCTTTTATTTCTTCATGCCTCATAGATATTTATTTTATTCTATGGGTTATAAACCAATGCCATTATTTTGTTGTTCAGATTACCCCAGTGTTAGCCATTCAGAGCTCCTTCTCATTGGCTCCTGTGTCTTTTTGACATTTCCCCATCCTTTCTCAAGTACTTCACTTCCTTATTTTCTCCCATCACAAGATGTTTGGGACTTATTTTGTGTTTTCTGTGTCTCAAACCTGGTTTCTTTCATTGGAGAGTGTTATTTAGAAACCCAGATCTGGGTTGTTTTTGCCAGTAATATTTTGTCCAGTGCTTCGCATTGTGAAACTGAATTTGTTTTTGCTAATAAATGGGTATGAAATCATACTCAGTTGTGATTTTATCAGCTGTCAAATTACCTTTCCCTCCCACTCTTAAATTACTTACACATTGGAAAATCAAGTCCTCTATCAAAGTAGTGTATAAAAAGGTCTAATAGCATAGAGACATACAGAAGAAACCTGTAGTACTTTCTTTACCTTTACATCAAGAATTTTAATGCTGGAATTTTGATGTACTATGATTATGGTCTTCTAATCTAGTAACCTTGTCAAAAAGCAAAGGAAGTTAGATTGTTTTCATTTATTCTTAATAGCTCAGTCTATATTGGTTTCCAATTAATACACATTCCTTTTTGTAAACATTTCTTAACGGATTTATTGAAGTATATTTTATCACATACCATAAAATTCATGATATAAAGATTCAGTGTGTTTCAAATGGACATTGTTAATTCTAAATTATTGGTAAACTTTGCATATGTACTACCGTCCCCATGATCTAGTTTTAGAACACTTTGATCATCACAAAAAGTTTCCTCATGCCCAATTGTAATCAGTCTCCACTCCCACTCGAAGACACAGATCCTTTCTGATCTTCTCTCTCTCTAGTTTTTCTTTTCATGGAGATTTCACATAAAACAGAATCATATAATATATGGTATTTTGTATTTGGGTACTTTCACTTAGCTTAATATTTTTGTTGTTAGTCTATGTAGTTGTGTGTCTTGGTAGTTCATTCCTTTGTGTCTATCTGATTTATATTTCATTGTATGGATATACAGTGTTTTCCTTCTACATTTACCAGTTGACAGGTTGTTTTCAGGTTTTGTCAGTTGTGAATACTGTTGTTAGGGATATCTGTGTACAAATATCTGTGGGACGTACCTCTTAATTTTTCATGGATAAATACCTAGAAGTAGAATTTCTGAGTGTTTCATAACTGTATATTACCCTTTGAAGAAACATACTATTTCATAGTAGCTGTACCATTTCACGTTCCCACAGCAATGTGTGAGGGCTCTTTCTTGGCTGTATCCTCGCCAGCACTTGCTTTGTCAGTTTTTTTAATTATAAAAGACCTATAATCTTTCCTAGTGGGTTATGTAGTGATGTCTCACTGGTTTTAAGCTGTATTTCTCTAATCACTAAAGATATTGAGCATCTTTTCATATGTTAATTTTCCATCTCTGTGTGTTCTTTGGTGAAGGGTAAAGTATCCATTTCTTAATTGTGTTGTTCCTCCTATTTCTGAGTTTTACAGGTTCTTTTTTTTTTTTTTTTTTAAAGATTTTACTTATTTACTTGACAGAGATCACAAGTAGGCAGAGAGGCAGGCAGAGAGAAAGGAGGAAGCAGGCTCCCCGTGGAGCAGAGAGCCCGATGCGGGGCTCGATCCCAGGACCCTGGCATCATGACCTGAGCCGAAGGCAGAGGCCTTAACCCACTGAGCCACCCAGGCACCCCTTACAAGTTCTTTATTGATTTCAGATACAAGCCTTTTATCAAATATATGATTTGCAAATATTTTCTTTCAGTCTATGGCTTCTCTTAATTTTCCTAATGATGTCTTCTGAAGAACAAAAATTTTTAATTTTTATGAAGCCCAGTTTGTAAATTTTCTCCTAAATTCTCTTGTAGGATTCATAGTTTTACCTTTTACATTTAGTCTGGTCAATTTTCAGTTGACCGTTTTGTGTGATGGAGGTTATGTCTAAGTTCATTTGTTTCTGTATGTGGGTATCTATCTATTCTTGCATCATTTGTTTAAAAAAAAAAAAGCAAACTATCTTCACCTCATTGCTTTGGTACCTGTATCAAAAATCAATTGGCTATAATTATAATAGTTTATTTCTAGACTCTGTATTAACCTACTCATCTGGCATTATGTCCCAATCACACTGTCTTGTTTACCATGGTTTTATAATAAGTCTTAAAATGAAGTAGAACCAGTTCTCCAACTTTTTTCTTCTTTTCTAAATTGCGTTATTTACCTATTTGGGGTGCTTTCTTTTCCATATAAATATTAGGATTAGGAAGTTGTTAATTTTCTTTAGGATTAGTACTACTTACCAAAAAAGTGTTTGAAAAAATTTACCTATGAAGTAATATATGCTTGGATTTTTCATTGTCCAAATATTTTAAATTGCTAACTTAATTTCTTTACTTATATAGCTCTATTAAGATTTTCTATTTCTCCTTTAATCTCTCTTTTTAACAAGATTGTAAGTAATCTCTACACCCAGTGTGGGACTCGAACTCACAACCCAGAGATTAAGAGTTGCACGCTCTACTGACTGAGCCACTCAGGCACCCTATCTCCTCTAATCTCTTTAATAATTTTTAAGGAATTTGTTTATTTCATCTACCTTGCCTGGTTTTTTTGCATGAAGTTATTCATAATCTTCTTATACAATTATTTTAATTTGTATAGAATCATTCCCAGTTTTGGTAATGTGTGTTTTTCTCTCTCCCTTGCTCTCTCCCTCTCTTGCTCTCATTCTCTTTGGTTAGTCTAACTAAATGTTTGCCAATTTTGTTGTTCTTTTTAAAGAACCAACTTTTGGTTTCATTGGCTTTCTCTGTTATTTTTCTGTTTTATAATTTATGCATTGTTACTCTGATTTTATTTCCTTCCTCAACTTACTTTGGGTTTGATTTACTTTTCTTATTCTAACTTCTTGAGGTTGAAGTTTATATATTTTCAGATCTTTCTAGCTAGTACAAGCATTTTAAAAGTACAAATATGCTTATTAAAGCACTACTTTTGCAGCTTCTCATGAATTTTTCGTGTTGTATTTTGTTTTCATTCAATTCAAGATATTTTCTGATTCTCTTCATGATTTCTTCTTTGACTCATGAGCTGTTGAGAAGTGTGTTATTTCAATTTCCACAAATGTTTGGGGATTTCTCAAATTTCTCTGTTGATTTCTAATATAATTCTGTTGTGGTCAGAGAATGTACTTGCATGTTTTCCCTTTTCTTTTTCTTTAATAAGACTTATGTTATAGTCTAACACAGGGTTTGGCAAACTATGACCCACAGGCCAGTTCTGGCCTATGCCTCTTTCTAAAATGACTTAGAAGATAAGAAAGCGTTTTATATTTTAAAGGATACTTAAAAAAAAACAAAAACAAAGAAGGTTATTATATAATGTTAAAGGTGTAAATACCTCAAGAAGATATAACAATTGTAAATGTTTAATGGGTTCAACAGTAGAGCACCCAAATATACAAAACAAAACCAACAGAGCTAAAAGGAGAAATAAACAGTAATAAAGTAATAGTTGGGGACATTCATACTCCATTCTTATAATGGGTGCATCATCCAGACAGGAAATCAAATAAAGAAGCATCGAATTTGAGCAACACTGTAGACCAAATGGACCTAACAAACATACACAGAAAATTCTATCCAGCAGCAGCAGAATACATTTTCTTATCAAGTGCACATAGATCATTTTTTAGGGTAGGTCATATATTAAGCCACAAAACAAGTGTTTTCAAGAAGGTTGAAATAATATCTTCTCTGTATCTTCTCTGACCATAATGGCAGTGAAATTAGAAATCAGTAAGAGGAAAACTGGAAAATTCACAAACACATGGAAATTAAGCCAGACTCCCCTAAACAAGCAATAGAATAAGGAGGAAATTGTAGAGGACATTGAAAGTTGCTTGAGATAGGGGCACCTCAGTCGGTTAAGTGTCTGCCTTCAGCTTAGGTCATGAGTCCAGTGTCCTGGGATTGAGCCACACCTCAGGCTCCCCGCTCAGCAAGGTGCCTGCTTCTCCCTCTTCTTCTGCCTGCTGCTCCCCCTACTTGTGCTCTTCTTTCTCTCTCTCTCAAATAAATAAATTTTTTATAAAGTTACTTGAGACAAAAATGAAAATATGGCATAACAGAGCTCATGGGGTGCAGTAAAAAGCAGTTTTAAGAGCAAAGTTTGTAGCAGTAAACATCTACATTAAGAAACAGTGGGGGGGCACCTGGATGGGTTGGTTAAGCACCCGACTCTTGATTTTGGCTCAGGTCATGATCTCACAGTCCTGAGACTGAGGCCTGAGTGGAGCTCTACACTTAGCAAGGAGTCTGCTCTCCCTCTCCCTCTGCCCCTTCCCCTGCTCTTATGAACTCTCTCTCTCAAAATAAATAAATAAACCTTTTTTTTTTTTAATAGAAACAGTAAAGTTCGCAGAGTTCTTAGAAATATATAACTTCTCCAAAGAAGACATACAAATGGCCAACAGACACATGAAAAAATGTTAAACGTCATTAGCCAACAGGGAAATTGAAATCAAAACCACATTGACATGCTGCCTTATACCTATTAGAATGGCAAAAATTGACAAGACAAGAGAGAGTATATGTTGGAGAGGTTATGGAGAAAGGGAACCCTCTTACACTGTTGGTGGGAATGCAAGTTGGTGCAGCCACTTTGGAAAACGGTGGGGAGGGTCCCCAAAAAGTTAAAAATAGAGCTATCCTATGGCCCAGTGATTGCACTACTGGGTATTTATCCCAAAGATACAGATGTAGTGAAAAGAAGGGCCATACGCACCCCAAAGTTCATAGCAGCAATGGCCACAATGGCAAACTATGGAAGGAGCTGAGATGCCCTTCAACAGATGAATGGATAAAGATGTCCATATATACAATGGAATATTTACTCAACCTTTAGAAAGGATGAATACCCAACATTTTCACCAACGTGGAGGAGATTATGCTAAGTGAAATAAGTCAAACAGAGAAAAACAATTATCATATGGTTTCACTTATTTGTGCAACATAAGGAATAACATGTGGACAGTGGGAGAAGGAAGGGAAAAATGAAGGGGGTAGAAATCAGACAGGGAGATGAACCATGAGAGACTATGGACTCTGGGAATCAAACTGAGGATTTTAGAGGGGAGGGGAGTGGGGGGATGGGTGAGCCCAGTGATGGTATTAAGGAGGGCATGTATTGCGTGGAGCAATGGGTGTTATACTCAACAGTGAATCATAGAATACTACATCAAAAATTAATGATGTACCATATGGTGACTAACATAATAAAAAAATTATTTAAAGGCAAAAAAATAAACTGTAAAAGATAAAAAAAAAGAGGAAAGAGATGAGCGACTAATAAATAGAATAAACAAGACACTTTTTTAAAAACATGAAACTATTAAATGGTGTAATATTTAACAGAAAATGAAAATGTTTGAGATTATTACATGTATTTGCTGATCCTGTAAAAACAATACAAACAAACAAAAAACCATTCAACTTACCAAGACTGAATCAATAAGAAATAGAAAATCGAAATAGACCAATTAGTAAAGAAATTGAATCTGGAATCAAACATCTCCCAATGAAATAAAGCCGAGAACTAGCGAATTTTTCAAACAAAGAAAAATTAACACCAACCTTTCTAATACTCTCCTAGAATATTTAAGAGCTCCTTACTCATTTTACAAGGTCAGCATTTTTCTTTCACTTTTTTTTTTTAACATTTTGTTTATTTATTTGACAGAATATAAGTAGGTGGAGCAAGAGTGGGAGAGGGAAAAGCAGACTCCCCACTGAGCTGGGAGCCCAGGGTGGGCCTTGATCTCAGGACCCCAGGATCATGACCTGAGCAAAAAGCAGATGCTTAACTGACTGAGCCACCCAGGTGCCCAAAGGCCAACATTTTTTCGGATACCAAAACCATACAAAGGACACTACTAAAAAGGAAACTACTGGCCATTATTTCTGATGACTATACATGCAAAAATTCTCAATAAAATACTAGCAAACCAAATTCAGTGGCACATTAAAAGAATCATTCACCTTGATTATGTAGGATTTATCACTGGGATGCAAGGATAGTTCAACATACACAAATCAGTGTGATACATCACATTAATAAAATGAAAGCAAAAATCATTTAATCATTTCAATAAACACATAGAAAGCATTTGACAAAACTCAGTATCTATTCATGGTAAAAACTCTTCAACAACTTAGGCATAGAAGGAACATATTTCAAATAATAAAGACCATGTGTGACAAGCTCACAGCTAACATCATACCCAAAGGTGAAAGGTTAAAACTTTTCCTCTGAGATCAGGAAAAACAGGGTTGCATACTTTCACTTCTTTTATTCAACATGGTGCTGGAAGTCCTAGCTAGAGAAATAGACAAGTGAAAGACATGTAAGTTATCAGAATTGGAAAGGAAAAAATAAAATTTCTATTGGTGGATGACATTGTATATAGAGGAAAATTTAAAGACTCGAACTGTTAGATCTAATAAAGGGATTCAGTAAAGTTGCAGTATTCAAAATTAACATTTAAAAAATCAGCATTTCTCTACACTAAGAACAAAATTTCTGAAAAAGAAATAAATGGAACCCATTTACAATAGCATCAAAAACAATAAAATACCTAGGAATAAACTGAACTAAGGAGGTGAAAGATTGCTGTCTTCAAAACTGTAAGACATTGATGGAAGAGTTTGAAAACTCATATAAATGGAAAAGTAACCTGTATTTATGGATTTGAAGAATTACTATTGTTAAAATGTTAATACTGTTGAAAGTCAGCTATACATTCAGTGCAATCCCTACCAAGATTCCTGTGACTTTTTTTTTTTTTTAACAGAAGTAGGAATAACACTCTTAAAATGTATACGGAACCACAAAAGACCCCAAATAGCCAAAGAAATCCTGAGAAAGAACAAAGTAGGGGGTATCACACTTCCTGATTTCAAGATATACTATAAAGCTGTAGTCATCAAAACAGTATGGTACTGGCATAAAAACAGACAAACAGACCCATGGAACCGAATGAGAGCCCAGAAATAAACCCAAGCATATGTAGTGAACTAATGTATGACAAAGGAGCTAAGAGGACTCAATGGAGAAAAAAACATTCTCTTTAGTAAGTGGTGCTGGGATAATTGGATATTCACATATGAAACAATTTTACACAACTTACAAAAATTAAACTTGAAATGAGTTAAAGACTTAAATGCAAAGCCTGAAACCATGAAACTCTGAGAAGAATAAATGGGAAAAAAACCGTGGACATGGGTGTTAGTAATGATTTTCTTTTATATGACACCTAAAGCTAAAGCAATAAAATAAAAAATAAACAAGTGAGACTGATCAAACTAAAAAGCTTCTGCACAGCAAAAGAAACCATTAAAATAAAGACAGTCTATAGAATGAGAAAAAATATTTGCAGACTGCATATCTGATAAGGGGTTACTAAGCAAATTATACAAAGAACTCCTACAACTCTATAACAAAAAAAACACAAATATCCCAATTTTAAAATAGGCAAAAGACCTGAATTGCTATTTCTCCACAGAAGATGTGCTGAGTGAAATAAATCAAGCAGAAAAAGTCAGTTATATGGTTTCACTTACTTGTGGAGCATAAGGAATAACACATAGGACATTAGGAGAAGAAAAGGAAAAGCGAATTGGGGGAAGTCGGAGGGGGAGACTATGAGAGACTATGGACTCTGAGAGGCAAACTGGGGGTTTGGGAAGGGAGGGGAGTAGGAGGATGGGTTAGCCTGGTGGTGGGTATTAAGGAAGGCACGTATTGCATGGAGCACTGGGTGTGGTGCATAAACAGTGAATCTTGGAACACTGAAAAATTTTTTTAAAAAAGATACACAAAAGGCCGACAGTGATCAACATCACTAGTCATTGGGGAAATGTAGTTTCCTTAACCATAATGAGATAGCACGTCATGCCTGTTACAGTGGCCATCATGAAAAAGGTAAGAGATAGCAAATGCTGGTCTGGATGTGGAGGAAAGGGGAAATTTGTCCACCTTTGGTGGGATTGTAGGTTGATATGGCCTCTCTGGAAAACTGTATGGAGGATCCTCAAAAAATTAAAAATGTAACTGTCACATGATCCAACAAAAGAAGTAAAAACTCTAACTTGAAAAGAAAGCTCTACTCCTATGTTCATAGCAGTGTTATTTATAATAGCCAAGACATGGACACTCATTGATGAGTGAATTGATAAAGAAGGTGTGTTGTGTGTGTATAGAGAGAGACAGGCGGAGAGAGAGGTGAATATTATTTAGCCCTAAAATACAAGGAAATCCTGCCACTTGCAACAACGTGGATAGAATGTGAAGATATTCTGCTAAGTGAAATAAATCAGACAAAAAGAGAAGTACATGTGATCTCATTTCTCAGTGTACTTTGAAAAAAGAAAACTAAACTCAATGAAACAGATTAAACTTGTTACCAGATTCAGAGCATGACATGAGGGGGAAATGGAGGAAGATGGTCAGAAGGTACAAACTTCCAGTTATAAGGTAAATTTAAATACTGAGGATGTAATATACATGATGACTATTGCCAACACTGCCAAATGATTTGTAAGAAAGTTGTGAAGAGGGTCAATTCTAAGGGTTCTCCTCACAAACATGTTTTTGTTTTTTCTTTTTAAATTGTATCTACATGAAATATAGAATGTTAGCTGGAACTATTATAATCATTTCACAATATATGTAAATAAAAGCATCATGCTATATGCCTTTAGTGTATACAGTGATGTTTATCAATTGTTTTTCAGTAAAACTGGGGGGAAAGCCAAGAATATGCAATAAAGAATGTATATGATTTGTGAAACCTAAAATATTTACTATCTGACCCTTCACCACAAAACAATTTCCCAGCCTCTGCCCTTGTGTATGGTCTAAGAGACATGTTAAGTGTATGGGAAATATAAAAAGCTTGTTAAGTATTTCTTAATTTCTAAAAAAAAATTACTTAAGGCCATAATTATAACAGTGAGAAAGTTGGAAATGGAGCTCTCTTGGAGCAGTGTTGCTATATTTTAATCAGATACTTGTCTGCTACTATTTACCTGAAATTAAGTATTAGTTAATGATGTATATTGTGATCCTTGAACAGCCACTAATAACTCAAATGTAGCTAGAAAATCAACAGAGAAAATTAAAATAGTGTGCAAAAATGCTTAGATAAGACAAAAGATAGTAATGAAAGAAGAGGGAAACAAAGGCATGAGACATCATAAAAAATAGTAAAATTACATATATATAACCTTACCAATAATTGCACTAAAGGTAAATATTCTAAACACTGCCATCAAAAGGCAGAAATCCAGTCTGAGGGGTTTGAAGTGGCGGGGGGGTGGGAGGTTGGGGTACCAGGTGGTGGGTATTATAGAGGGCACAGCTTGCATGGAGCACTGGGTGTGGTGAAAAAATAATGAATACTGTTTTTCTGAAAATAAATAAATTGGGAAAAAAAAAGGCAGAAATCTTCCAACTTGCTAAAAAGCAAAGATACAATTATATCCTTCCAAAAGAGATAAACTTTAGGTTCTTTTTTTTTTTTTTAAGATTTTATTTATTTATTTGACAGAGAGAGAGAGAAAGCACAAGTGGGGAGAATGGCATAGAGAGAAGGAGAAGCAGGCTCCTTGCTAAACAGGGAGCCTGATGTGGGGCTTGATCCCAGGACCCTGGGATCATGACCTGAGCTGAAGGCAAACGCTTAACCCACTGAGCCACCCAGGTGCCCCAAAAGAGATAAACCTTGAAGTAAAAAAATGGAAATGGGTTAAATAGGTTGAAAATAAAAAGGAAAAAGGTAAACCTTGAACACAGTGTTAACTGCAGTAGCTATTTTAAGAAAGGACAAAATAGACTTGGAAACAGAAAATATTACTGGAGTTAAAAAAAACGCATAAAGATGAAGTGGTCAGGGCACCCGGGTGGCTCAGTCACCCCTCACCTTGTTCCTGCTCGCTCTCTTTTGCAAATAAATTGATGAAATCTTTAAAAAAAAAAAAAAAAGATAAAACAGTACTTTGGAAAGATGTAACGTCGTAAATGTATATACACTTCACTGCAGAGGTCCAAAATAAAGAGGCAGAGAATGCTAAGCAATTACAGTTGAGGATTTTAATACTCTCTTTCCATCTTCTGGAACAACCTAAGAGTATAGAAAACTTGTACAAACACTCTTAACCAAGTTGAACTAACTTGCTTGTACTTCTCTCTCCACTCAACAAGAGCAGAATACATACTGTTTTCTAGTCATATAGAATATTCTCCAAGACAGATCATGTGCTATCCATAAAACAAGTCTCAGTAAATTTAAAAGAACTGGATTCCTTCCTGTTGATTTTAGTTAACCATCTGGTATCATTTTATTTCAGCTCTACAGACTTTCTTTAATATTTCTTACAGGGCTAGTCTACTAACAAATTTTTTTTTCACTTGTTCATCTGAGAATGTCTTTATTTTGACTTTATTTTGGAAGGATAGTTTTTCTGAATATATAATTCTTAATTAACTTTTTTCAGCATTCTAAATATTTTATTTTAGTGTCTTCTGACTTCCATGGTTTCTGATAAGAACTCAGTTTTTACTTGTATTCTTCTCTATGTTTGAGTCATTTTTCTCTTTTGGCTTTCAGGATTTCTTGTTTGTGTTTATCTTTCAGGAATGTGATGATTATATGTCTAGGTGTGGATCTTTTTTTGTTTGTTCTACTTGGCACTAATTGTACTTCTTGGATATGTAGATTAATATTTTTCGTCAAATATGGGACATCTTTGGCCATTGTCCATTCACATTCTTTCTACCACTTTCTCCCATTTCTCTCCTTCTGGGACTCCCATTATGCATCTCCCACAGGTCTCTGAGGCTCTTATCAGTTTCCCTTGATTTTTACCCCCCATCCCCCGCACTCCAGATTTGATAATTTCTGATGCTGTGTCTTTGAGTTTATTGATTCTTTTCTCTGCCATCTCAAATCCACTCCTAAGACCATCTAGTACACTTTTCATTTCAGTTACTGTATTTTCACTTTGAGAATTTTTCTTTGGTTCTTTTTTATGGCTTGTATTTTTATGTTTAGATTCTCTATCAGTTGAGGACATTGTCATCATATTTTTCTTTAGTTTTTTGGACATGGTTTCCTTTGATTCTTTAAACATATTTATAACAACTGCTTTCAAAACTTTGCCAATTTCAACATCTGGATTCATTCAGAGTCCGTTTCTGTTGCCTGCCTAAAAATTTTCCTCCTGGCAGTGGGTCACATTTTGCTGGTTTTTTCCATGTCTTGTATTTTGTTGTTATTGTTGAAAACCGGAAAGTGTAGGTAATATATTGTGGTGACTTTGGATTTTGTTAGATTTTTCTGAAAGTTGTTTTTATTTATTTGTTTATTTTTTGTTAATTTCCTGGGTTTAAATCGCAGAATTATCCCTCCACCCCCGCCCTGTGGTATATAGCCGCCGATGACTCCACTCAGATTTTAGTCTTTTTATTTTTATTTTTTAACCCAGATTTGTAGCTGTTGCCACTGTGTATAGTTTAAGAGTAGTCATTGATTTGGAAAGAGCTTTCATAAAACTCTTCAAGCCTATAAGACTTCTGTCTTCTGCTGATTGACATGTGTTTGGACTAGAGAATGCTCTCAAAGGCAGTCAGTTATCACGCTGCCTTGGCTTTTACTTTCCATGAACTCTTTTGGATTCCCCTGCACTACATATAGCTTCCCAGTTGTATAAGGACTTGTGAAGAACACATCTAGCACTTACTTGTCTCTCATTTCCAGAATCTCTTAATTAAATTTCTGGCTACTCAACCACTCATTCCAACTGGGTCTGCAGTCCCAGCGTAACAAAACAGATGCTGTTTGTTTTCCTCATCCTTTTCCTACAGAGTTTTGCTACTTGTAGCTGAAAAAACCTGTGGGATTTTGTCCCCTACCTCAAATCAAGGATGCCCTCTCTGACTGCCAGACTGGTTGTTTTTAGTCAGCCCTGTCTTGGTAAACTAACGTTCTTGAGACTGAGCTTGGTGATAGGATGGGGTAGGAGCCACCCCAAGCAAGAAAAGGCTACAGACTCCCACTATTCTCAAATGAAGGTTTAACAGGTTTTCAAGAACAGACATTTCTGAATTGACTGTCTGCCTTTGGTTAATTTCCAGAGCCTTAAATAGTTTGTTGTTGTTGTTGGTTTTGTTTGTTTGTTTGTTCGTTTGTTTTAGTTTCGTCCAGTGTTAATGCTTGCTTTTGGTGGAAAGACTACACCAAGCTCTTCACATCACAATAGGTGCACCACTCTTTTTAAATATTCACAAGCCATTTATTTAATTAACTGTTTAAAATGTTGAAGGAGCTCCTGGAGCTCTAGCTATTTTTGTAATGCATTGTATGGCAGTATCTTTCTACCCCTGGTTCTCTGGCACTTATATTCTAACGTTACTGGGCAAGGTTCTATGTCTATAGTTATTGGTAAAAACAGTTGAGAATATACTTTTTGTGTTCTTTCAGCATCTTGGG
The DNA here is from genome assembly GCF_020171115.1 of Neogale vison. Classification (NCBI taxonomy): domain Eukaryota; kingdom Metazoa; phylum Chordata; class Mammalia; order Carnivora; family Mustelidae; genus Neogale; species Neogale vison. The sequence goes on along the minus strand of NC_058103.1, from coordinate 135,370,734 downwards.
ATGCTTTTTCTTTGGCTAAATAAACTGCTTTAAAGTGTGTGCAAGTCTTCATAGCCCCATTTACCCAATGTGGGCTTTAAGTTCTTCTTAGGATAACTCTAGGATAAGTTTAAACATCACCCTCCTTGGTGACAATGTAGAATTTTATGTGTCATGTATTACCTAATTATTCTTGCTTCAAGCATAGCTTGGGAAGTCTTTTTGGTATTCTTAGTATTTTTCTCAAGTATTTTTCTCATCTGGGACAATGGAATTTGTCTTGCAGATTCATGTCTAAAACTGTTATCAAAGACATATATGTGTCTTTGATTATAGCTTTCTCAGAAAGCCATAATATTTATATGTAACTTCAGACTTTGGATTTTATGCACATGGGGCACTATTTAAAAAAATTTTTTTTTAATTTTTTATAAACATATATTTTTATCCTCAGGGGTACAGGTCTGTGAATCGCCAGGTTTACACACTTCACAGCACTCACCAAAGCACATACCCTCCCCAATGTTAAAATTTTTTTTATTTAGGATATTATTTAACATCAATTTTTATTCTTTTTACTCCAAAAGAATAAAATAATAATAGCTATAAAATGGCTTTTGTAAATTTTCAACTTTTCAGAAGGTGAAAAGATGAGATTTTTATTATAAAACAGATTAAAAGAAGTAAGCATGCAATTCATGTAATAATTCCCAGAAGAGCACAGTATAACTTCAGTGTTGATTACTTAACACACAAAAAATTATTGAGTTTTTTATTGAGGACAAGAGCAGATCAGCAGACAGTAGTATCTAGGCAACAGAAGAGTACATTCATTTTATTGTTTGAGGTCCTACTGTTCCTGTATGGTTTCCGTGATGCCAAGAGTGTTTTGGTGTTCTGAATCACTAACCTAATTAACTTTCTTACAGTCTAGTTATAGGCTGAACTTGCAGTGGAAAGTTGCTACTATCCTAAAATGTTTGGGGTAGGAAACAGTTCTATATCCCATTGTAGCCCCACTGGCAGTTTGTATGTTTGTTTGCCTTTTTATTAAAGTTTTAATTTTGAGATAATTGTAGATTCCCCTGTAGCTATATGTTCACATGCTTTGACCCAATCATATTTTTCTTTTTAATTTTTTCCAACTATTACCTGATTTTGCAAAAATATTGGCTATTGCTACTTTGTGCATAATGAGAAGGGGCCATGTAGAAAGTTTTGAAGTCTGAAACTCTGTGGCACTCCTTTTTGTTAAGCACCAACTAGGACAATGGTCATGATTAAGATTAAGTAATTAGAAACATCTTTGCCTAATAATAATCTGTTTCCCACCCATGAAACTTTTATTTTAAAATATGAATTTGTAACAAAAAGCATTACATTTTGAAAAATTGAAGAAAGCATCAAATTAGCAACTTTTATGTGTCATTAATGGAATGAGCACGTACCTCCTACAAATGTTAATACTGTATAGGTGTAACTAAGTTCTAATGCCAAATTAGAAATAGTCAAATAGTCAAATAGTAAGCTTTTTGTAAAGCTTCTAGGGACTGTGTTGACAGTTTTTCTAAACTTCGAAGTTGCTTAAAAATCATTTCACTCATGAAAATTTAACTTCTGTAATATATCCTATTTACCTGTTAATTGAAAGCCAATACAAAGGGAATACAAAATTATTTGATCAGTAGTTATATCCATATTTTTGTTGGGTCATTTCAAACCAGGATGGCTTTTTTTTCTCCTTTAATTTCATTTATTAATATTCCACCTGGAAGTTTTTTCTGAAGAATTTCTATGGTAGAAGCAATTCCTCTGGGAATAATGAAAATCATATCTTTGTGAAAGAATTAGAAGGGGTTATGGAAATGGCTTGTTCAATATGGTTTTAGGAACTTTAAAATTGCTATAATGGCAGGATTGGGCATAAGGGGCTAATGCCTGTTTGCCTAGAAGGAAGAAAGCAAAAAATTGATTGTGTGATGGGAAAGAATTATAAAGACAGATGGGAGGTAAGATTTAATTTTAAAATTCTTTGAACATTCTTCAGAAGGGCTGCAAAAATTTAAAAAAAATCTGCAAAATTGTATTGAAAAAGCCCATGGCTGATACAGGCTTGGACCTCAGGGCAGTGTTTTTTTAATCTGACAGCCTATAGTTACAATAATCAGAGTCTCACCGATGTCCTACATACATGTTTTGCTCACCACTAGTATTAAAATAAAGCCAGAATTTCGTATCACATTTTTATTTTCTTTCGCTTTAACGGAGTTCAAGATAATTCCTTTTTACTTTTCCTATACAAAAGTAAAGATCAGTACTAAAATTTAGAGTGCTAGACCCTTCTTATGGAGTACATAGGAGAAAACATGCCTTAAATGTTGATGATCAGCATTTTTTAAACTTTCTCTACATGCTTTGTGAAAAAAGTGTGCCATGGCCAAATGAATGGGAGACTGTTGGTGAAACACAATTAAATGAGTTTCCTGCCTTGATAACTGTTCTTTAACATGCTAAAGTGCATTTGATAAATGCTCTAGCATATTGTTTTTCCTAAACTTACTCAACCATGGGAGCATTGCTCTAAACTAGTGTTCTTATGAACATATTTGGGAGTAAGTAAACACGCTCTAGATGAGTGATATTCCAGAAGCTCTGCTGCAACTATGATTGCAAACATTTGGTTTAGATAAAATTAATAGAAAAATTAAATATAGGCCCTTTTTAAAAAAGCTTTTTTTTTTAAGTTGCTTGTAGGGTGTTGTGTTGACATAATTTCTTATTTATACTAAACTGCCAGTTCAAATAATTAAATGTAAAAACACAATATAATTTGGAAAATTTTAATATTCTTGGAAATTTTATGTGCAACTGACTCATTTCTGAAAGAAATGCAGCTTATAGGGCATAAATCATCTGTTCACATTAAACTCTTTGGTATTCTTTATATGCTTATGAGTTTTTAATGTTCTTTTTGTTCCACTGTTCTGCTACTTCCTGTTATTGAGGGGCATTTGAAATGTTTCTTAATGCAGTGTACAGCAAAAGATTTATAGAGCACAATCAAAGGTTTTGAACTCTGGTAGATATTGACTAGCTTACAACAAAGCAGTGGTACTCCTTTGCAGTATTTTTCCAAAGGGTTAGAAATAAATGAAAATCTGAAGAAATATATTTTATGTGTTTTCTTTGGAAGCAGCATACAATTTTGTGTAATACTTATATTTAACAGAAACTGTTTACACTTTGACTTTTTTGGTAAGAATTTATAGGACTCTCCACAATATAGATTTGCGTCACAGCAACTAAATTTTAATTTTTTATTGCATTGTATTTCAGTGAACTGAAATGTCATTAGGAAGTCCACATTCTTAGAATCTTAATTACAGGTCTATGTGTGATCATTCCTAGCCAAAGTAAAAACAACTAAAAAAAAAAAATTTATATTACAGGTGTTTGGAATTGTTGCATCTCTTGTTCTAAGGAATCCCAAAGTGTGCAATGTAGTACTTCATTTTATATTACTATGGAAGTGACACATGAGCATAGAAATAAATAATTAAACATTATAGGAAAGTTTAAAAATGAAAAGCTAACATTTTTCTGTGCCCTCATTTCAACTGTATCCTCCATGTTAATCACTATTGAGTACCTTTTTGTTTTCATTCTGCTAAATAGCTAGAACTCTAAATAGCTACAGGTCATAAATCTAGACACTTGTTGCTTTTCTATTAAGATAGACAGCCAATGTGAACAAATGCAGAATTCTCTGATGTCAGATTTCTCATATTAATAGTGATGTGGTAATAACGCCTGGGTGGCTCAGTTGGTTGGACGACTGCCTTCGGCTCAGGTCGTGATCCTGGAGTCCCGGGATGGAGTCCTGCATCAGGCTCCCAGCTCCATGGGGAGTCTGCTTCTCCCTCTGACCTTCTCCTCGCCCATGCTCTTTCTCACTCTCTCTCTCGAATAAATAAATAAAATCTTTTAAAAAAATGTAAATTATTTATTATTATTTAATTATTAATTAAATTATTAATGATAATGTAAAGGGTACACATTTAGAAATCAGAGTTGTATTTTGAATTTAATGTGGAATTCTTTTAATTAATGGAAAATTTTTTTAAAACTCAGGTTTATATGTTTTTCATGATATGTTTTTCCTGTGGTTTCAAAGTGTTCTGTCAGTATCAGTGGAGGTCATTCTTTTTAATCAACGTTTTCTATTTTTCAAGGTAGTTACTTAGGGCAATTTCAAATAAACTGGAATTGATCAATTTGAAATGTATATACACTAAAATTTTTCTCTTTAAAATTCTTCCCTGTTTTAATTTGAGTTTAGAAAGTGAGATGAAAGCAATCATTTTAATAATATCATTCTTTTCAGATAGTGAAATATGGATTGCTTTTAGCTATTCTCTGCAAAGTAGTAAAATTTTAAAAAAGTAAATGTTTATTCTCTATCATGACACTATATAGATATTTATGCCAATAGTTACCTTGTGACCTCATTCCGATCAAAGCCCCAAACCCCCCATGTGCTATTCTCAGTGAGGCGGTAAAAACCTGCCTAGAAGAATTCTGTGAAACAGACAATCACTGAAATGTAACATAAAATGAAAATCTGCATAAGTCATCCCCATGACTCTGCAGAGTGAGGCAGATAAAAGATTTTTCCAAGTAGTAATCCATGGACTGACGTAAAACAGTAATAAGGATACTAAGTTTAGAATAAATGCTTTTAAGTTTTAAAGACAATGTATCTGAAGAACTATATGCCATTATTTTCTAGCAGTTAGGTATAATTGCCACTTAGCAAGAATTCTTTCTAGATACTTTTTCTTGTCTTCTGCAAAATTCTCATTGACATTTTCCTAGCTCCTTGAAATGCCAAATTGACTATTTGGTTAGATAACCGATAAACACCTGGTAAATTACTTATTTTGAAGAACATTGAATGAGAGTCTAGTGTATAATTTAATCACACACAGAGCACCAGGTAAAATGTCAAAACAATGTTATTTTATACTATCTTTCACATTTTAAAATTTCTGTTGGGGATTGGCAAGCTTGACACTCAGACATAAATATTTAAGTCAAATCAGTTTCTTTTGTGTTTTTCAGATGTCATAAGTTTCACAGCATTTCATTTTAAAGCTCCCAAATAATACTTAGTTATCTTTCATAATTAAGAGGAGGTCTTAAATGCTAGTTTGATATTCTTAACTTTAAAAAGTTCTTGTATATTACCTATATGAATCAAATGCACACTTAACAGACTTTTTCCAGTGAACTTTCTGGTATTGTTAATTTTATTCTCCATCGTGATTAGGTGTTATTAAACATAACCTGTCACACATTCAGAGTTACATAGAGCAAGCTCCTTATGGTAGTGGACAGTTTTGTCGTATACTCAAAGACCTTAAGTCATGTATTACAAAAGATATTAAAAATGTTGTTTATAAGTTTCTGTTTAATCTGTCAACTGTTTCCCTTGGAAATAATATAATTGGTAAGTAGGTTCTGAAGCAAGCCTCCTAACACTCATTTAGCTCATGGTGGCCTAGAAATACATTATGCACCTTCCATCATAGGAGGGAGCATACACAAGTAAGCATGCAGTTGCACTGGGATAGGATAAGAATGAAGATGGAGAAACACACTGGTACTGTTTGGGCTTCCAGAATAGTCACTCCCTTCAGTCCAGTTGCATCCTGACATGAAACAAACTCGGACTGTTTCTGGTCCATCAAATGGACCAGTTAAGAAATGAATTTAGTTTTTCCAAACTGGAAAGATGTGATTACGCCTTCCCAAATGTGAAAAGGATGTCATACTTGAACAAATGTACCCAGATTCTGAGCTCACAAAGTCAAATTATTGTTAATTTCTTTGAATTAATTATCCTACTGACACACTCATTCCAACAAGATTCTATGGCTTCTAAGTTTGAATAAGAGCTGCTGATGAAGTTTTTAAGTAATTTCCAAAAACGTGAAAATAACCTTGTTGTAAAAATGCCCTTAAGCTGTCATTGAATGTATTTAACCTATGTGATTCTGCAGTTGCCAATCTTATTTAAACATCAATTTTTTTTTTTCCTTTTGGATATGCCTTCAGAGTTTGAGGCATGTTCATAATAAAATTGGTGATGGAAAATACTGTTCTCTTTAGGGTGGATTTGAGTCCTGGATTCCATGAAGCAATTCTGTATCAAGATCTTAAGACAATTTCAAAACAGGAATTTCAAAAGATAAGAATGAAAACATATAATTGGATTTGCTTTGCTGGCTGATGACCTTGACTGACCATATTTGCTTATATGACTTCTAAAATTTTTGCTGAAATTTTAGTTACGTGATTTCATGATATTCTTAGTAAATTTGTGTGTATTATATTTATTTCCCTATAATCGTATCAACTATAAGAAATCACATACAGGAATTTGAAAATGCTTAACAGTCTGCGGCTATTTAATATGTGAGCTGCTGGTCTTCTGTCAACAATCTCTTTTGCCGAAGATTCCCATGAGTTGTGTCCACAGAGATAGTTAGTTACAAGTCACTGGGGGGAGTTTAAATTCTCTTTAACATACAATAAACTTCTGGGGGTCTTGGATTTCACATTCATTTTTTTCTTTTTCTTTTTTTTCACATGTACTTTTTCAAGGATTTGTGAGTTATATCAAGTTCTGTAACTTATAATTTTGGTAAACAAATTAGAATAATAAATTGTGAGAGTTTTTTTCAAGCTGCAAGTCTAGTCTGTGGTTGTTTAACAAGTGAGACAGTTTAAGGGATTCATTAATTAATTCAAAGAGTATTTACTGAACACCTACTTACTGAATTAGAAACTGCGAAGTGCTCGGGCAATGGCAATAAATAAGGCAGTCAGTACTCCTGCTCTCGTGTTTATTTTCTAATGGGAAGCACTGACTGTGGTTTAATAGGTAAATCAGTGAATAAATAAAATAAGTGAAGATCGTGGTAAATGCAGGGAAGGAAATAAATGGGATCCTATAATTGAGAATATGTGTTCCTATTTAATTACAATGTTGAGGAAGGCCATTGTGAAAATATGACCCTGAAGTTCCAAAAGACAAGAATGAGCCCACAGTTTGAGGAGCTGGGCAAGGGATATTCCTGGCAGAGGAAACAGCCAATTCAGAGGGAAGAAGTGATTTGGACACTTTCTTGGGCCAGAAAGGAGGGCAGAGTAATTGGATTGTCAGAGCTGGATGAGAGAAGCTGATGGTGGGACCTCATTGCTAGTAACATGGTGTGTAAGATTTGATGCACATGTGCAGTAGAGAATCCAGGGCAGAGTTTTGGACAGGGATGGAACATGATCTGGCTTGCATTTTAATATCACGTTGGCTTCTCTGTAGAAAATGGATGGGAAGGGGGCAGAACGGAAGCAAGAAGACCAGTTAAGGAGGCTATCAGGTGAATTCAGGCAGGAAATGATACGGTGCTGAGCTCAGTGTGGATCAGTGTGGGTAGAGAGAAGACATTCGGGGCAGATTTTGCAGCGTGGCCTGTCACAGTTATCCGGCCTTTGTCCTCTGTCTCTACCCTGTGGAGGAAATGATAGCTTCTAAAGGTATCCCTAGATTTAGCCATTAGCCAATTCATAAAATATCATTGAGAAAATGAAAGGCTTTATTATACCCTTTTTAGTTTTAATAAAAAATTAATTTTAAAGGGTTTAAATGGTAAACTTTTCTTTTTACCTGTAAACATGTTCCAGCCCACCTGTGGAAAGCAGGCCATTTCTAGACAGACTGCTTATTTGCATAGAGATCAGTCTGGATTGAAAAAGACAAGTGTAGTATTCACTGTTACAGAATTCTAGTTCTTAGGTCAGATAAGCGGGTTAAACTTCTTCTTACAGAAACAGTAATTTACATGTTTGTTACGACTTTATCATGTATGTAGGATTTGATCCCAGTTGTCACAAATAATATCGAAGAGGTTGTATCGTTTGGTAATTGCTATTAACCCAAGGGGATGCTGTTGTGAGCCCTCCTTCAAAATGGACTGACAGGTGATGGGAATCTGAGTTGGTTTTTAGAAAGTATTCTTGCCCATCTCCTTAATCTCCCTCCTCAGAGCCTCTCTCTGTGTGCTCGACATAACAAACACACATACGGTGTTCGCAATTGTTTCTGTGACAAAACTACATCAATTTAAAACATCCATCTTTAGGATTTACACTTAGAATATTATATGGTATAATGAGCCGAAAATTGTATTTATTGTTTTCTGCCATGCATTATTGAATTATGCCAGAGATTTCATTTAATTACTTGAGGCACATGTTCTTCTGTCTTTTCTTTTTACAGATGATTTTTTTTTAACCGTCAAGTCAATGATCTAAATATTTGAGTAAATAACCCAGTGTTGTACAGCTGATAAGTAGTAGGATTATGCTTTGATTATGCTATATCTACATACCAGAGTATGTCTCTTCCACAGCCCAAATCAAGAGGAAGAGAATGAATATAAAGAGAGAGACACTTACTGTATATAAAATGGAATTTGGCATTGCAATATTGCCTTTTATTTCTGTGTATCCTCTTGCTAACCCAGTGTGCTTTGGAGCTCAAATTAGAGCTGTTTCTCATGGTACTGGAAAAAGCCAGTGCTTGAAAACACCAAGCCTTGTTATTGACTCTCTGTGGTCATTGGCTTGGCATGGAGTGGGTGGCTTCCTTCCCATTCCCACTTAAATTTTAGGTTAGGTCAATGTGTATCAGCAGAGAGTGATGATTTAAAGGGGACTTACTGTTTTTTCCTTTGAAATTGGCACTCTAGTGTTATTTTTATGCTTAGTGTAAGTAATTACTGTGTGGCAGTAATAAAATCATTTTCAGGATATTCTATAAGTAGCTGAAAAGTTTTAAGATATTGCATATTTAGTATAAGAGTAAACAGTCGTAGCAGCTGTGAAGGTAGGATTATTCTAGGTACAGTGAGGAAATAAAGTGTACACACTGATGTTTACTCCATGGGGAGTGGTATGGGGACAGAAGACCAGCTGAAAAGAGTCAGATTTTACTAGTATTTCAGAAAGAATGCGTTGTAACTCGGCATCAGTAAGACTACATTAATTTCAAGATACTCTAGCAATAAGTATTTTTGAAGGTGTCCATGTTAAATGTTAAAGGTGTCCAAATTTATTAGCGGTAAAATAATTATAGAAATGTTATTAAAAGGGAATTGTAATAATGCCATATTTTAAAAAGCCTTCAGCAAAATGCACGTAGCTCGTTACTAGAAATAAAAACAGCTAAGGAACTGATGAATTATATATTTTTTTTATACCAAGGATTATTTTTCTACTTACTTCTTTTTTTATTTTTCCCTACTCATTTCTAATGTTCAGGGAATCAATGCATGGAATTTTTAAAAATTTGCTTTAACTTTTAGAAAGAATTTTATTTTTGAAAATAATGTGTGTTCCTGTTTTTAGTTTTTATTTTAACATAAACATTTACCCTTTGAGTTGTATAACTACCACCAGAATCAAACACAGAGGAGTTCCTGTACCCCCTAAGGTTCCCCTGTGCCCCATGGACACCAGCCTTCATCTACCCCATGGGACCTGAATACTTTTTATACGTTTTATTATTTATTTTCTTCTGCTTACTTTTGGTTTAGTTTTCAGTTCTTTTTTTTTTTTTTCATTTCTTAAGGTGGAAGCTTAGGCAAGGAGTTTGAAACTTTCTATTCTACTGAAGGCATTTAAAGCTTTAAATTTTACCCTTAGCCCACCCTTAACTGCATCTCATACATTTGGATACATTGTATTGTTTTTATTTAGTCAAAAATGTTTTCTAATTTTCCTTGTAATTTCTTTTATTCGTGGGTTATTTAGAAGTGTGTTGTTTAATTTCCAAATATTGGCAATTTCCCAGACTCCTTCCTGCATACGTTGTATGATTTCAGTTCCTTTATGAGATGTGTTTTTTGGTCTAGTGAATGGTCTGTACTGAGACTGTACCATGCACCTGAAATGAATGTGTATTCTGCTGTGGTACTCTGTAAATGTCCCATTAGGTCCATGTGGTTTCAGTCCTTTGCATCCAGTCTTTTGCATCTGACCTGATGTTCTATGAGTTATTGGGAGTGATGTATTAAAATCACCATCCGTCATTGTTGAAATGCCTACTTCTCCTTTCTGTTCTGTCAGTTTTTGCTTTATGTACGTTTTGGTATTTAGAGTGCATAGAGTTATAAATTGTTACATATTCCAGATTTATATATATTATATAATATATATTCCATATATATTTCTCCCGTCTTAATGTCTGACTTTTCTGTTACAAAACTAGCTGGTCTGTCCCTCTTCCTGTTGTTTTTTATATGGTATAAATTCTTTCCATCCTTTTTACTTTCAGCCTGTTTGTACAATTACATCTAAAGTGTGCTTCTTCGAGAGAGCATATTTATATTTTAGGCCATCTAACATTCTTGTTAGATTTGCATTGTTCTGTTTGCTGACATTTACTGTAATTGTTGGCATGGATATATTTACATCAGCCATTTTCCTGTTTATATTCTACACAACTCATATCTTTTATGTTCCTCTGTATCTCCTTTATTGCCTTCTATTATGGTAATAAATATCTTTCATCTTTGTTTAACTGAGATATAATTGACATAAAACGTTACGTTAGTTTCAAATGTATAACATAATTATTTGATATTTATATATATTACAAACTATTCACCACAGTAAGTCTAGTTAACATCCATCACCATATTAGAAAAATTTTTTTCTTGTGATGAGGACTTTTAAGCTTTACTCTCTAGGGGCTCTGGCTTGCTCAGTCAGTGGAATGTGCAACTCTCGATCTTGAGGTTGTGAGATCTAGCCCTTTGCAAGATATAGAGGTGATTTAAAAATAAAATCTTAAAAAAAAAAGATTTACTCTTTTACTAAGTTTCAAATATACAATATAGTATTATTAACTATAGTTACCAGTGCTGTACATGAAATCCCTATGACTTATTTTATAACTGGAAATTCGGACCTTTTGACTCTCTTCTCCTATTTTGCCTACCCACCCCCCGCAACCACTGTTCTGTTCTCTGTATCTTGAACTTTTTTTTTTAAGATTCCACATGTAAGGGGGATCTTATGGTATTTTTCTTTCTCTGACTTACTTCAACTTAGCATAATGCCCTCAAGGTCCATCCATGTTGTCACAAATGGCAAGATTTTATTCTTTTTTATGGCTGAATAATATTCCATTGCAGGTTTTTTAAAATCCATTCATCTATCCATGGATAGTTACATTGTTTCCACATCTTGGCTATTGTTGCAGTGAACATGGGGGTGCTTTTGAGTGTTTCTGTTTGTTTTGGATAAGTGTGCAGAAGTGGACTCTTTAGATCATATGGTAATCTTATTTTTATTTAATTTATTTCTTGAGGACATACTGTTTTCCATAGTAGCAGCACCAATTTATATTCCCACCAAAAGTGCATGAGGATTCCCGTTTCTTTTCAACACTTGTTATTTCTTGTCTTTTGATAATAACCAATCTAATTGGCATCAGGTGATTCAACATTGTGGTTTTGATTTGCATTTCCCTAATGATTAGTGAAGTTGAGAATCTTTATGTGTGTCCATTGTCTGTATGTCTTCTTTGGAAAAATGTTTATTCACATCTGCCCATTTTAAAATCAGATTGGGATTTTTTGCTTTTCAGTTGTAGGAGTTATATTGTTATTATTGTTTTTGTGTATTTCCCCCTTACCGAATATATGACTTGCAAATATTTTTCCCACTCATACATAGCCTTTTCGTCCTGTTGATGGTTTCCTTTGCTGTACAGAAGTTTTTTAGTTTTATACAGTCCCACTTGTCTTTGCTTTTCGTGTAAGATTCAAAAAATCATCAAGACTAATGTCAAGGAGCTTACTGCCTGTTTTCTTTAGGAGTTTTATGGTTTCAGGTCTTATATTCAAGTCTTTAATCTATTTTGAGTTTACTTTTGTGTATGGTATAAGATAGCGGTCAGTTTCATTCTTTTCAATGTGGCTGTCCAGTTTCCCTAACACCATTTACTGAAGAGACTATTCTTCCTTCATTGTGTATTCTTGGCTCCTTTGTTGTAAATTAATTGACCATCTATGCATGAGTTTATTTCTAGGCTCTCTCTTCTGTTCCATTCCAGATTTATATATCTGTTTTATGCCAATACCATGCTTTTTGATTACTATTGCTCTGTAATACAGCTTGAAACCAAGAGATATGATACCTCCAGCTTTGTTCTTATTCAAAACTTGCTTTGGCTTTTTGGGTAATTTGTTTTTCCATACAGACTTCAGGGTTTTATGTTCTATTTCTGTGAAAGATGGCCATTGATGTTTTGATAAGGATTCCACTGAATCTGTAGATTGCTTTGGGTAGTATGGACATTTTAACAATATACTTTAAATTCATGAGCACAGTGTATCTTTCCATTTATTTGTATTTTCCTCAGTTTCTTTCACCAGTGTCTTACAGTTTTCAGTGTACAGGACTTTGACCTCCTTGGTTAAATTTATTTCTAGGTTATTTTTCTTTTTGATGCAATTGGAAAGGAAATTTTTAAAAAAATTTTTATTATGTTTTTTAATTTTTTATTGACATATAATGTATTATTAGCCCCAGGCGTACAGGTCTGTGAATTGCCAGGTTTACACACTTCACACTTCACAGCACTCACCATAGCACATACCCCAACCACCCTCCCCCTATTCTCCTTCCCCGGCAACCCTCAGTTTGTTTTGTGAGATTAAGAGTCTCTTATGGTTTGTCTCCCTCCTGATTCCATCTTGTTTCATTTATTCCTTTCCTACCCCCAAACCCCCCACATTGCCTCTCAACTTCCTCATATCAGGGAGATCATATGATAATTGTCTTTTCTCTGATTGACTTATTTCGCTGAGCATAATACCCTCTAGTTCCATCCACGTCATCACAAATGGCAAGATTTCAGGAAATTTTTTTTTTAATTTCTCTTTCTAATAGTTCATTATTAGTGTATTAAAATGCAACAGATTTTTATGGATTTTTTTATGCTAGAACTTTACTGAATTTGTTTATTAGTTTAACAATATTTTGATGGAGTTATTAGAATTTTCTGTATATGTTATCTGCAAATAGCAACACTTTTACTTCTTTCTTTCCAATGGGGATGCCTTTTATATTTTTTTCTTGCCTAATTGCTCTAACTGGGATTTCCAATAATAAGTTTAATAAAAGTGATGAGGATAGGTATCCTTGTCTGTTCCTCATCTTAGAAGAAAAGCTTTTAGCTTCACTGTTGAGTATGATGTTAGCTGTGACCATCATATAAGGCCTTTAATATGTTGAGGTGAATTTCCTTTGTACCCACTTTGTTGAAAATTTTTATTATAAAACAGTGTTTAATTTTGTCAAATGCTGTTTCTGCATCAATTGAGGTGATCATATGATTTTTATCCTTCATTTCGTTAATGTGGTGTTATTACATTGATTGATTTGAAGATGTTGAGTCATCATTGCATCCCCAGAGTTAGAATCCACTTCCTCATGGGACAGGATCCTTTTAATGTATCATTGAATTCAGTTTGCTAATATTTTGTTGACACTTTTTGTGTCTGTTCTTCAGGAGTATTGGCCTATAATTTTCTTTTCTTGGGGCTTCTCTCTCTGGTTTTGGTATCAAGGTAATGCTGGCTTCATAAAATGAGTTTGCAAGTTTTTTGCAAACTCTGTTTTTTTGGAACAGTTTGAGTAGGATTGGGATTAATTTTTCTTTGAATAGTCAGTAGAATTCACCAGAAAAGACATCTGGTCCTGGATTTTTGTTCATTTGGAGGTTTTTGATTATTGATCAGTCTCCTTACTAGTAAAGGGTGTGGTATATTCAGACCTTTTGTTTCTTCATGATTCATTCTTGGTAGGTAGATTATCCATTTCTTTTGGATTGTCATATTTGTTGTCATATTGTTGTTCATAGTAGTCTCATATGATCCTTTATGTGTTTGTGGTATCAGTTTTAAGTCCCCTCTTTTATTTTATTTCTGATCTGATTTATTTGAGTCCTCCTACTTTTTTCTTGTGAGTCTAGTTAAAGGTTTGTCAGTTATGTTTAGCTTTTCAAAGAACCAGCTCTTAGTTTCATTGATCTTTTCTATTTTTAATCTCTATATCATTTATTTGTGCTCTGATCTTTATTATTTCCTTTTTTCTGTGAACACCATCTCCAAAGAACAGGCTTTGTTCTTCTTTTTCTAGTTCCTTAAGATACAAAATTAAGTTTGTTTATTTGAGTTTTTTCTGGTTTCATGATGTAGGCTTTTTTGCTGTGAACTTCCCTCTTAGAACTGCTTTTGCTATATACCTCATAAGTTTTGGTATGTTGTATTTCCGTTTTCATTTGTCTCAAGGCATTTTTTAAAAATTTCTCTTGATTTCTTCTTTGACTCACGATTGTTCAGTTACATGTTATTTAATTTCTACATATTTGTGAATTTTCCAGTTTTCTTCTTGTAATTGATTTTCACGGGTTTTTTGTTTTGTTTTGTTTTGTCACTACCATCATGCTTTCCTTCTTTGAACTTGTTCTTTCTATTTTTTAAATAATAAATATAATAACAAATATAAATAAATAATAAATATAATAATAAAAAAATAAAATAAAATATTTTATTTATTTACTTGACAGACAGAGAACACAAGTAGGCACAGTGGCAGACAGAGGGAGAGGGAGGGGGAGAAGCTGGCTCTCCGCTGAGAAGGGAGCCCAATCTCGTGCTCGATCCCAAGACCCTGGGGGTCATGACCTGAGCCCAAGGCAGCTGCTTAACCAACTGAGCCACCCAGGCACCCTGAACTTGTTCTTTTTAATTCGTTCATTCATTTGTTTGTTCCTTCCTTCCCTCATTCCTTTCTTTCTTCCTTCCTTCCTTCCTTTTCTAGGCCCAATGTGGGGCTTGAACTCATGATCCTGAGATCAAGAGTCAAATGCTCTACCCAGCTGAGCCAGCCAGGCGCCACTTTTTTATTTCTTTCAGTGTATTTATTAGAGCTCGTTTGAAGTAATTGTTTGCTAAAATCAACATCTGGGTACACTTAGAATCATTTTCTATTTATTCATTTTTTTCCTGAGTATGGGTTATACTTTCCTTTAACGCATGTTCTGTAATTTTTTAAAATAGACATTTTAAATAATATATTAGTAGGAATTCTGAATTCTGATTTTCCCCCCACCTGAGAATTATTGCTATTTCTATTTACTTATTTGATATTCATAGTAATTTGCCTTGACTAAAAATATGAAATCCATTTCCCCACAATTTGTGACCATTGATGTCTCTGTGGTGATGTCTCTATGTCTTTTTTCCCTCCTTATTTTTGTTCTTATTTTTAAGCTTAGCTTATTAGGATTTGTGCCTGTTTCTGTGTATCTTGGCGGTTGAACACCTTGAGGTATGGCTTCTGTCCTCTTTCAATAGATCTGTGTGTGGGTTCAAAAGCCCATTTACATTTAGGCAGTAATAGAGTACAAGAGTACCCTATTATTTTCTGTTGGGCTGCTTCACTGTTAAATTTCTGGCCTACCTGCCCAATTTATTGCTTGCCTCAACCAAGAACATGCCTCAGCCTCTCGTGTTCACTTGCAACCAAGATGGTTACTAATTATTAAGGACAGTACTAGGTGTGGGTTTTTCATCTTTTGTTCCAGATCATGTCCGCCCCCTCCAGCGGTGAAACTGCCGGTTGTTTGCCCCCTGCCCTGCCGTATTAGGACTGTTGTACTAACCAGGCTGGGTGGAAGGATGGGAACCACCCCAAGTGAGCCTGTCACATACGTCTCTTCTTCTTATTGGAAGTGTCATAGTTTTTCATGAATATGTGCTTTTCCATTTGTTGAGAAGTTTTGGTCCGTTTCCAGAGTACTGAAATGGTTGCTTTTGACAATTTCATGTAATTTTATAGTTACTTTCTGGGCAGAGGATTTGGCAGCCTCCTCACTCCATCTGCTGGAAGGTCCAGCTTTTCTTTTTGTTTCTTTTTTGGTTATGGTTTGCCTGGCATGTGTTTTTATCACTTTATATTTAATCTACCCATGTATTTATATTTTAAATAGATTCCTTTTATACTAGCATCTTGTATTTAAATCCAGTCATCTCTTTTCATTGGTATCCTTGGGCTATTTGCTTTTAATGTTATTATTGACCTTATTAGATTTAGCCTTACTGTTTTATTATTAGTTTTCTGTTTGTCACCTCTGATTTCGTCTCTTTATTCCTTCTTTACTGCCTTTCTTGTTATTACTCAAATGTATTTTAGTATTCTGTTTGAAGTCATTTATTGGCTTTGGGGGCTTATCTTTTTATTCATTTTATTGTTTTGAAGATTTTATTTATTTATTTGAGAGAGAGAGAAAGAGAGAGCACGCACAGGTTGGGGGAAGAGCAGCAGTGAGTTGAGAGTGGAGCCTAACTTGGGGCCTGACCCCAAGATCATGACCTGAGGTGAAATCAAGAGTTAGATGCTTCACTGACTAAGCCATCCAGGTACCCCGGGCTTAACTCTTTTTTGCATTAGGACTTACATTATAGATATCTTTCAAAATCTACTTGGAAATTTCTTTTGCTTTTCTCCATCAACCTTTGTGTTATACTTACCAGAAGTAGTACATCTGTATACGCTGAAAATCATATCAGTGATGTTACGATTTTTGCCTTCAGTAGTCAAGCACATCTCGAAACACTTAAAAGGAGAAAAATAAATAGTCTATTATATTTACCCAGTTTCAGTAACTCTTACATTTGAAGACATAATGGCATAACAGAAAATTTGGTGAAAGACATACATTTATGGATTTAAAGAGCTCAGCTAAGGGACACGTGGGTGGCGCAGTGGGTTAAGCTGGATCCCAGGGTCCTGGGATCGAGTCCTGCTCAGCGGGGAGCCTGCTTCTCTCTCCGCCTCTGCCTGCCACTTTGCCTGCTTGTGTGCCCTCTCTCTCTTTCTCTCTCTTTCTCTCTCTGACAAATAAATAAATAAAATCTTAAAAAAAAAAAACAAAAAAAAACCTTAGCTAAGAGGGCCTGACTGGCTCCATCAGTAGAGCATGTGATGCTTGATCTTGGGGTTGTGAGTTCAAGCCCCACTTTGAGGATAGAGTTTACTTTAAAAGCTCAGCTGACCCCCAACTAGGATAAATTCAGAAAAGTCATTTACAGATACATCATAATCAACCTGCTAACAACTAAAGTTAAAGAACCAATCTCGAAAGCACCTAAAGAAACCACGATTCAAATGACTGTAGGGTTTTCCTTGGACACCATGAAAGCTGGAAGACAATAGAACAGCATCTTTAAAGTACTGAGGGGAAAGAATGGTCACCCCAGAGTTCTGTATCTAATCAAAATAATCTTTAGGAATTACAGTGGTAGAAGGACACTCCCAGGTAAAGGAAAACTAAGAGAATTTGTTGTCAGCATACCTGCTCTACAAGAGATGCTCCAAGTTTTTCAGTCTGACTGATGTGACAGAAGCAGGAATCTTGGATTTTCAGGAATGAAGGAAGAAGTTACTTCATCCTGTTGCCCTGGCCTCGGTGCCAGCTTCAGACTTGAGCACTTTTGTTAGATTTATGTTGGTTGAGTGTTTTCAAGTTTTTAACTGGAGCCCACACTTTGGATTCTGTTTCTTTATTTCTACCCGATATTTTGCTACATCAGGCTTATTTCGTATTTCTTGTATTTAAGTTAGAATCTTAGATAACTCTTGTTTGACCCAATTGCTTTCTAAACATGTACTCCCCTCCCCAACACCAACAAAAAGAAAGGAAGATAGGAAGGAAGAAAGAAAAAAGAGGGAAACAGCCATTAAAGACTCTTAAAGAGGGGCGCCTGGGTGGCTCAGTGGGTTAAGCCTCTGCCTTTGGCTCAGGTCATGATCTCAGGGTCCCGAGATCCAACCCCGCATCGGGCTCTCTGCTCAGCAGGGAGGCTGCTTCCCCCTCTCTCTCTGCCTGCCTCTCTGCCTACTTGTGATCTCTGTCTGTCAAATAAGTAAATAAAATCTTTAACAAAAAAGACTGTTAAAGGATAAACTGAGGCGGGGGGGGCCTCCTGGGTGGCTCAGTGAGTTAAAGCCTCTACCTTCAGCTCAGGTCATGATCCCAAGGTCCTGGGATCGAGCCCCATATCAGGCTCTCTCCTCAGCAGGGAGCCTGCTTCCTCCTCTCTCTCTGCCTGCCTCTCTGCCTACTTGTGATCTCTGTCTGTCAAATAAATAAATAAAATCTTTAAAAAAAAAATAAACTGAGGGGGATGAAGGAGAGTGGGGGGTGGGCTAGATGGGGATGGGCGTTAAGGAGGTCACTAGATGTCTTGAGCACTGAGTGTTGTATGTGCATGATGAATCACTGAATTCTGCTCCTGAAGCCAACATTGCACTGTATGGTATCTAACTAGAACTTGAATAAAATTTGGGGGAAAAAAATATACTTTGCATTGACTGAGCTTAAGCAAGTATATTTCTTAATCAATTGTTGAAGTTAGGATGCCATTTGTAGTCCTAGATTTGCGTCCTAGTATAAAATGGTCATAAAAATTATGCTTAATTGAGTCTATCTGAGAAGCTATTTAATTTTTATTTCTCTCTTTCCCACATACTTTCACGGTTTGACAAAATCATTAATTTCCCAATCCCATTACAGACAGTATTCAACTCAGTACTTTAATGGGAATAATAGCTCAAGTTTTTTATAACACTTGAAAAGGCCAAAATATTGTAAGCTACTAAGAATAATGTCCTTTTGTTGTACTCATGCATTTAATATGTGCAGTCCTGCATGTTTCAGATTTAATAAAATGCTTTTATTCATCTCACATAGGAAGTAAGAAATGTCAACTTTTCGTTCTCTTTCCCATCCCTCAGTACTTTGACCTTTGGTACTGACATTATGTGTTTTCTTTTTTTGGTCAAAAGTGTTATTAATTTTAATCTCTGAAATATGTGTGCATGTCTGCCAAAGCAGAGTGTAAATATTGATCTGTTACCACTGTAAAAAGTAAATCATCACATTATGGAAAATTTAGAATCATAATCAAATATTACTTCCCCATCACACAATACAGTAAGGCAATGCTGAATTGAAATGGTGGGCAATTGGGGTGCCTGGGTGGCTCAGCTGGTTAAGCGCCCAACTCTAGGTTTCAGCACAGGTCATGATCTCAGGGTCTTGGGATTGAGGCCTGTGTAGGGCTCCTGCTCAGTGCACAGTCTCCTTGTCCCTCTGCCTCCCCGTTCCTCCCTTCCCCCACTCGTGTCTGCTCACATGCTCCCTTGCTCTCTCTTTCTTTTAAATAAATGAGTAAGTCTTTATTGGAAGAATAAAATGGTGGGCAGTTGCAAGCTTTAGTAATTCCAAACACTTTTTTATACGTTTAGTTATTTTGTAACCAGTGATTAAAATAATTTATTTTGCTTGCTCCCATGGGATTTTTAAATACATTTTTTGAATTTCTTTCAATATGTGGTTTAATAGAGACTGCAATTCATAAGTATTGATATAATTTTAATTTTTTCATTAAAAAATTTAGTTTTTAGGATTGGCATCACCATAGAGTATAAGAATCTAGAAGCTTTAACATTATCTTTGACCATTTTTTTCTTCCACTGTTTCCTGTTTCTAATCAAGCGTACCTGATGCTTTTCTTAAAATACCTCTGGAATTCTTTACATTTGTCACACTGCTGGTGTTCTAGTCAAATGTCTACTTGCTTTCTCAGCCAAGAATCCCTTTCCATTCCACTGCTTTTTATATATCCATCATTCTGGTTTCTAATAAAGAGTGCTGTTATTCTGGAGGAATCTGTAGGACATGTCAAATTTTCACTGCCGTGAGTCCACGCATCTCTCCCCAATTTCACTGTCACTCGTGTCTGCGTGAAGGCCTCACAAGGAACTTATTTCCTACTCTTCTCCCATGGGTGTCTCTGATGCTTGTTAGGCTCCGAACAGCCCCTGGGCCTGCTCCATTATTATTTCACTTCCGTTCCTTTCCTGGTCTCTCAGCCCCGCCCCCAAGCCCTGCTGGCAGCGCTGTGCCCATTTTCCTCTTCAGCTATTCAAGTGCCTGGCTCCTCCAGTACATTTTGCAAAAGTTTCTTCCACCTCTCATGTACCTCTTCTTTCTCTGACCTCCTATCACACATCATCTCTCTCTCTCTCTCTCTCTCTTTTAAGGATTTTATTTATTTTAGAGAGAGAGAGAGCAAGAGAGCACATGTGAGTGGGAGGAGGGGCAGAGAGAGAGGAAGAAAATCTCAAGCAGACTCTGCCTTGAACCCAGAGCCTAAGGTGGGCCTTGATCTCAGGACCCTGACATCATGATCTGAGCCACCCAGTTGCCCCAAACATTGTTGCTTGTATGCCCAGGGGTTCTCAGTGGCGGAGACCTTGTCGTATTCTCTCTGCACCTTGACCCCATGGTGTGTAGCTGATTGCTTGTACTTCTGTCCTGTTTCAGTCCTGTAGTCACTTTACAAAGCAAGGTGAGGAAGGTTTCTAGTTGCTGCTTATCCAGTGCGAGGATGTGATGATTCCTCCCTCAACTCCCTCACCTTACACATCCCAAATTAGAAGCATTTTGTGTGTGTGAATTAGGTGGGTAGATTGGCAGGCATATCTAACTGAAATACTGTGCTAATGGAACCAAGAATGAAATGACTCCCGTGTGCATCAGTTAGGTTCAAACAGAACAAAACTCCAGTTAAACACCATAGACAGTTCCCTGAATCCTCCCTGCCCATATTCAAATGCTTACATTGCTCGGCAGGGGCGAAATTGGACAATGCAGTATGAATATCCCAGCAAAAATCCCTTGTAATGTTATAAAAATAACTAGAAATCAATACATTTTGCACTTGTCTTACTTTTATTAAAAATAGTTACTAAAAATGCTCTGGGTAACTGTCTCTAACGAAGACTGACAAACTTCTTCTGCAAATGGCACGATAATAAATATTTTTAAGCTTTGCCGGCCACATATGGTCTCTGCTACATATTCTTTCTTGTTCCTGTTTTTGCTGGGGTTTTTGGCCATCTTTTAAAAATGTAAAAACTAGTTTGCCGACGGCATAGAGAGTTTGCCTGGGAGCCCGAGTTTGCCAGCTCCTGGTCTGTAGCAGTAAGAAAACGTAGTCTGTGTAATCGGGCATCCCATAGGGGATATTCAGGAGAGAAGACATTGCTAATAGTAACCCAAGCCCTGAACAAACTGGGATGTGCCCAGGTGGGGACAATAAAGTGGTGGGAGCATGGGAAATCTTACCCTGAGGGGAATGGCTTATGGAACAGCCTCAGGATTAGAGAAAGCAGAGAGACACCCTCCGTGGACTTCAACTTGGAAGTTCCACAATGTGGAAGAGGTAGACTTGCCCTACACGACCCTTGCCGTGGAGCCTTGAGCGGATGAAACTCCCAGAATAAAGGTCCATTCCCTAGAGACTGCTTAGCAGCGCTTTCTGTGCCCGGATAGGCTTCATGGCGGTGATTTTTTCCTGAAAAGGATGAAGTACCTTGTAAAGAACTTACCAACCTTCAGACCCAGGGATTTGGCATAATAAGGGACATACCTGTACTCACCATGGAACAGATTACTAGAATCAGAATCATTAACGAGGGAATATTCAAGTGAATGGAAAGACTTCATTTGGATGGAATGAAAGTAAATCTTCCTAGGATGTGTACACTTGGAGTGGGTTTTTAAAAAAGGAACCACGTGGCTGAACAGTGTCTAAAACTGCTGCCCACCAACAATTTCATCTCATTATATTCTTCGCCATTGTGAACATTTCCAAGAGGCATCTCAATTCTCAGTCCACATAGTTTTCTGTCTAGTTCACATAAACAAAGTGCACTTGTACTATAATTTGTTTCAAAGTCTCCTACTATGTACTTAGATAGAAGGGAAAATCACAAGAGCAGCAAAGCCCAGGTACCTGGAAGTGACCATAAGTGTTCTTTTCCCACGCCAGCAACAAATTTTGATTCATCAAGAAGCAGAAACCATAGTAACAGACTTCTGGCTCATATTCGCTACTTTGTGTCTCTCCTTTTTCCAGGCCAGGGTTCTTCTCCATTAAAACAAAACAAAAAAAGTTCTAGCAGGCTAATTTAAAGACACCTACCTCTGTCGGATTGTTTGCCTACCTTGGCATTCACGTCTATGAAATTGCCGCAGCGACTGATTTTATTTGTTTTGAACTGTTAACAGTATTGATTCATTTTATTTAATCTAATCAGGATGCGATTTACCTTAATTCTGATTTTGGTTGTAGAGGTTGGCGATTTGAAGGAGCTGCAGACACTAGACATTTCTACCAATCGTTTGCTAAATTTACCCGAGAGGCTTCACCTGTGCCTTTCTCTGCAGTACCTCACCGCGGACCGCAATCGACTACGGTGCGTGCCGCGTCATCTCTGCCAGCTGCCCAGCCTCAACGAGCTCTCCATGGCTGGAAACCGTCTTGCATTTTTGCCACTTGGTAAGTGATCGTGTTCGGCTGGCAAAGCCAAAAAAGCCAAAGACAGAGCCAGAAAGCCTTTGTGTGCTTGACTAGGAAGGATAGGGTAGTTTCCTTCATTCTGCTTATCTTGAATTGCCTCTAATCCACTTTTGTTGGGAACAAAGCGTCAATCCTGGTTAACAAAGTTGATTTCAGCCCAGGATTTCATATGATAAAACGGAAATCTGTACGTAAATGTGACTTAGAGACAAAATACAGGTGATAGGAGACGATGTACTCGAATGAAGGCGTGTATGTATGTATATATAAGACCACAAAATTGATGGGGGATATTGAGCAATATGAAAGGATAGCTACTGGTGCAAAGATATCTGTCTAGATGTTGAACTCTACAGAGAAAAATTTGTATTGGGTATCCTAATGATTAGTATTGTCGGATAACCAGACTACACAATTTTAAAAAACTTTACAATCGGCCGAACTGCCTGCTGAGCTAGGAATGTCACCCTGGCTAACACATAACATATTATTCACCGTAGATTTCTGTGGCAGGCCCATTTTAATAAAAGAATACATTTATTTTCACTGAGAATTGCATTCTTTTGTTAACTTGTAAGAAACAAAGGTGCCATTAAAAAAAATTAAAATAGGAAGCCCCACAGAACCCTACACTGTCATAGTAAGCCTCCTATGATTGTACTCATAAAAGCATTTTTTGTAATGAATAATTTATCCCTGATGGCAGTGAAGTGAATAATTTACTAGTCCCTGAGAGGAAATATTTTCTACCATAATACAGTACACATATTATTTTCAATTAAAAATAACTGGGAAATCTGAAAATCAGTTTGAGTAATACTGAATAATTATCCAATTTTAAAAGATTACTTTTCTATAAATATAATTAAATTTTGTACTTATAAAATTAGCAAAATGAAATAAGACCATTTCAGAAGTAAGTTACATTTCTAAGAAACCAGAGTTTTCTTTCAACTGAGAAAAATATCAAGTATAAATAGATTTAAAAAATAAAATGTCTGTTGGGTAAACCACAGGTTGTGAAAGCATTGCAGCAGTCAGGCACCAACCTACAAATCCAAAGATCCAGGTTCTCACCTGGTTTCCCCCACCTTGCAGTGCATGCCCTGGAGTAAACCAACAGAGCGTCTCTGAGCTTCATTGACCTTATCTGTAAACCAGAAATAAGAACATTTATCTTGTTGACTTTAGAGTTATTTTGAAGTCCAATAAGATAGCGTGTCTGTAAGAATGCTACAGCCCCGTAAAAATGCAGATAACTCAACTGAGAAGACAGAGCTTTTGGATTACCATATCCTGCTTTTTAAAAGTTTCCATCCTCCTCATAGTCATACCCTCTCTAGTAACCCCCGAAACTTGTATTTACCACTTTCTAAGAGCTGCTGCCTGTACCGATGCCAACTCCCTACCAACAGATGGCCAGGATGTTGCAGGCAATGCCGATCCGTGAATCAGGGAAGGGGGGCAGGGAAGTAAAGGATGTGATGGTTTGATCTGCGTGACGTAGAACTCAGTGGTCTGACGTCAGCATTCGCGGTCAGGCAGCACATCCCATTACAGGCAACCATGCTTTCACTCTCAGGGGTTCCCAGAAACCGATGCGCTTGTTAAGTCTGGAGTTGCTGGTACTATTGTTCATAGAGTTATTATTATTACTGTTGTTGTTACTACTGACCACGTCTATAGGGAGTGTCTCCATGAGTCATAGTACTGCAGCTATTTGTAAGAACAATCATTTATTGAATTAGGTATTCTGTTAGGCACGGTACAGAGGTTCTCTAATTTAATTATTACAGAATCTGTTATTACAAAACTTATTGACAACTTATTACAACTTATGTAAACTTATTGTTTACAGATGAGGAAATTGAGATTCAGAGAAGTTAAGTAACCTACCCAAAAGCACAGCTAGTGAGAGACAGAGACTCTGTCTGACCTAAACTCCTCATTCTTTCCACTTTGACATGCTATCTCTACATCCCAGGCCTGATCCCTCTGCAAAGGGGCCTCATTTGGAATAAGGCTGAATTTGGGGCTCCTGGGTGGCTCAGTTGGATGAACACCCAGCTCTTGACTTCAGCTCATGTCATGATCTCACGGTCATGAGATTGAGCCCCACGTCGGGCTCTGTGCTGGGCGTGGAGCCTGCTGAAGATTCGCTGCCCCTTCACCCATACCTCTCTCCCTCCTCTAAAAAAAAAAAAAAAGATAGGAATAGGGCTGAACTATACTTTCTAGTTGTGTAGCCACCTCCAGTGTCAAATTTGGGCAGCCATTTTGTATTCAAACACTCACATGGACACTCCACTTGGCCCAACTCAGTGTCTGTCTCTACTCACTTAGTAGGGTTGGTCTGCCAGAGGGTATAGCTTTGTCTCACCTGCCCGATCTGGACATCAGCCAGGTGCTCCCAGTTACTTATTTCTAATCTGTCTATCATCAGCAGGTCATACAGCAAGAAAAATCATGTAAAAGTTTAGGCCAGAGACCTGTTACCTAGTTCTTTCTTGGTGTTAGCAATTCTTCTTATTTTGTCTGGCCACTTCAACCTCTGTGGAGTTCCTGATTCCTTAATTTTATGCTGTTCACAACTTGCTTTTCTTGTCTTCTTGTTTCTTCCATCAGATATGCTTTGTCTCAAGTCTAAACCATTCATTCATCCAGCAACTGACTCCATCCTGCCTGTGGCTCTGATCCACAGCTCTGTTCTCATGTCCGATACCAAAGGTACACTTAAACCAGAATGCTATCTAGCTCTAGGGCTCTAGAGCCCAGGTTCTGCCAAGAATCCCACATATAATCAAACTTTTTTTTCAGAGACTTTACCTACTTGACAGAGAGAGAGAGAGATCACAAGTAGGCAGAGAGGCAGGCAGAGGTGGGGCAGGGGGAGCAGGATCCCTGCTAAGGAGAGAGCCTGATATGGGGCTCGATCCCAGGATCCTGAGATCATGACCTGAGCCAAAGGCAGAGGCTTAACCCACTGAGCCACGCAGGCGCCCCTATAATCAAACTTTCTAAACTAAATGAATCTTGTTTACCAATCTTTAGCCTGTAGGTCCTTTCTCAAGCCCAGCTGGGCTCCAACCCCTTCATCTTACCTCTTCTCCCTACCTCACTATTTTCATCCAGCCATCGCTCCTTATTACCCTGGTCATTTGCTACTCTTATGACCTATCATTGTAGCAATGACATAGCCAAGCCTGTTGTGGAGGGGGGGGTGACAGTGATGTTGGGAGAAGAGAGAAGCCATCCCAATAGGAACTTGACCACTTTAGGTTTGCTTTGTATGGTATGCTGAATGTGTCCAGCAGCATATTGCAAAAATGGCAGTGCCTGGTGCAAGGTCATAGAAGGGATGGATCGTTGGGTCAAAGGGACAGTCCATTACACATTGCCTAGCTGCTCTTCTGCTTTGGCGTCTCAGGTACTTATTTGCTGGGGCATCTTCTTTGTGCCCTGTGGTAAGCGCTGGTGTGGGCGAGGAACGGGCATCTCTTCTTCAGCACTCAGGTTCAGTGCTGAGTGCTGCCTTGCCGACTGCTCTGTCTCTAGATGTCTGGTCATGCCAAAACCTTGCCTTCTGTGTTCAGAGAGGTTTTCTTTGTGAACTGGTCGATATGGTGTCAAAGATCACGTGAGGAAGAAGGATCTGCCCTGAGCTCTGAGGAGGGTCCCTCACAGAAGTCAAGGTGACCGCAGCTCTCCAGCCTGGGGCCACGGACACCCAGGAGACAAGCAGTTTCACACTCCTGGGTGCCATCCCGGCTCCCAAGGCTCATGGCCCTGGCAGGACTTAGGCCTGTGGATAAGGTTTGATTTTACCAGAGAAAGATGTACAAGCAAGAGGAGGAGGTAGAAATTATCCGCTTAGGAAGGAACAGGCTGCCTGAAGCAGTGCTCCGCCCAGGCCTCAAGACTGATTCTTTGAGGACAGCAGGAGCCTAGGATTAGGAAGCAGATACAAGCATCGGTGGCCTTTGTCCCCTGTTATATAGGGTGAACCTTTGTAAAGGAGTGAGAGTGACCGCCAGAGAGTGGCACCACCATGAGACAGCCAAAGAGGGCTTCGGGAGACTGGAGACAGGATAATCTGTGAAGATGACCAAAGTGAATCTGACAGAACTATCAGCGATCTTCTCCACTTTGTTTTTGGGTTTTGTGGGACTTTTGTTTTTCTCTTTTGTTTTTTAATACCACGAAGGTGGCTTTGGAAAGGAATTCTACTAGGTCTTTTGGAGAAAAGGAATTACATCCATCGCTGTCTCGCCACAGAGTTTGTGCACTTGAACGCTTTCTTTGAACTCCGTTCTGATAAACACAGGCTGTCTAATGCTGCGAACCACGGCGGACGGAGTCAGACGGAGCATCCGGGGGCGGGCACTGCCTTTCCTCAACAACCGAACTGTTCTTGGAAAGCTAGCAAATAGGGATGTCTCTTTACACACAAGATACCTTTACACACAAGATACTTTGTGTAGAAAAAAAAGAAACAGTTTATGCCAAGTCGGGAGCAGCCCCTTCTTTCATTGCAGTTAGGAGATTGTAGTTAGGAGATAGTGTGTATACACACACACACACACACACACACACAAACACACAACTAAAGTGTTCATATAGAAACCTCTTCTGTTTCAGTGTGATTCTGTGAACACAGTACAGGAGCTTGAAAGTTTATGAAATGGATGCT
Organism: Neogale vison; assembly: GCF_020171115.1. Taxonomy (NCBI): domain Eukaryota; kingdom Metazoa; phylum Chordata; class Mammalia; order Carnivora; family Mustelidae; genus Neogale; species Neogale vison. The sequence continues at coordinate 135,343,494 of NC_058103.1, read as the reverse complement.
ATTATATCACTGTCTAGGATTGGAGGTGGGAATCCTGTTTTGGGGAGTTACTTGCTAAACTCAGTTGCCTGCCACAGAAAGGTGGCTTAGAAGAAAAACAAGTTTTTATGGGACTTCTTAAAAGAATGTCCTATTTTAGCATCCTCAGAAAACAACTGCAGAAGGTATATGTGGGATGGCTTAAGTAATGAGTAAGACTAGGTAAACCACAACGCTCTTTGAGGACATTCTTTTTAAGATGAAGAGTTGCATCAAGAAAGAAGGATGCTCCTATTCTAATGATACCATGATAATTGAGTGACAGATTAGTCTACAAGCAGAAGCTTTCTCCACAGCAGTGACCATCACTGAAGAGGACGGGGAAACTAATCACTTGAGCCTCATGCTATGAGATTTACTAGAGGTTTTGAAATGAGAGTATTTGCTGCTGATTCAATATAGTTCTTCACACTAAATAGCTCCCAGAGTTGTGACTCACCTCTGGGCTTCTGAAAGTGTAGGAAAATACAAAGGAAAGGTTTTTGGTTTGGTTTTTTTTCCTCTAAGGCTTTTTTACCAGGTGTTCCTGGTCTCTCTTGCATAGTTAATAAGCCTGATTATTCAGTAATGTTCACAACTTATTTAGTGATGAATAATAGATGTAAGTACTGTGAGGTTGCCCAGGCACAAATTGGCTATGGAGGAGCATCCTTTAGTTGGCCCCCAGGAAGCACTGTGTCATTTAAACTCAATGTCAATAACTCCTGTAGTTTAAGAAAATGAGGAGACAAAAGTTGCCCCCAAATTAGCAGGTAGAATTTTTTAAAGATTTTTATTTATTTATTTGAGAGAGGGCGGTTAGGGTTAAAGGGGGAGGGAGAAGCAGATTCGCCACTGAGCAGGGAGTCCAGTGCAGGGCCCGATCCCAGGACCCAGAGATCACAGCCTATCTTGAAGGCAGGCACTTAACTGACTGAGCCACCCAGGCTCCCCAGCAGGTGGAATTTTTGACTGTTAGAAAAACAGTGAGCGAATTCTTAACCAAGAACATTTGGCAAGGATCAATGAGATGTATAGAATATTCTAGTACATAAACTAGCACGTAGTGAGCTGAAAACTTAGTGGAAAATACCTTTCTGCTGATAGAAAACCATTTGGGTTTCTAAACCAGTCCTAGAGCCAGTCCTTGTAGAGTCTGGTAGTACAGTGTGTTGTTTCCTCTGGAAGAGTTACTCCACGTGCCGAAGACTGGCGCTTGGGGGTGAGGCGACCATTCCATCGCTGCTGTGGATTATACACCGTGACTTTGATAGGGAGGTAAAACCGGCCCTTTGATCCCATAATGGGAGCTCCCTCCAGTTTTCTGTAGTACTGGTAGTTGCTTTTTCCTCTATAGGGGTTAGATACCTTGGGTAGAAAAAAATGAAATAGTTTGTGCCAAGTCAGGAGCAGCCCCTTCTTTCATTGCAAACGGCGTATTAGACACAAATCTGTTAACTGTACTTGGTTTTTTATTGCTTCTCGTTCTCGTGTGCTCTGACTTAGAAATTCAGGAAGAGAATCGCTCTTTCCTATTTTTGAGAAAGTATTTAAGTCGACACAGTGAAACTAGTAAATTTCAAACCAGCTGAAACTAGATGGAAACCAGCTAATAATCCTGTGATCTCAAACTCAGAGATTAATGTAAACTGTACTTTGCTGAATGTATTTGATCTGCAGTTTGAAGAGCTACCGCCTTGAGGTCTTTGTTTAATGGGAACTGTTTGCAAAGTTGTGTGGCCTTAAATAAGTCCCAGTGCTTAAAAAGTTTGTTCTAGTATAGACCAGAAGTTCTGGTGGTTGGAATTAGTCCTATGTTTGAGTAGAAGTTATGATGACTGCTTTCCAAGGAGAGACCCAAACATGCCACTGAAATTGTGTTCTGTTCCATGTTCTGTAGGGATGGTTGGGGATATCTCTAATCAAAGGCGTAATGAAAAAGGAGAAAAGAAAGGTTTGATAACAAGACTCAAAAACTAGTAATGGGAAGAAGTGAGAGAGAATTATTCTGTTAAAGTCCATGCAGACCTTGTTTCCGGAAAGTTATTATGACTTTTATTTCTTCATGAAAATGGATATTCAGTGCTCTTTTTTGGACCTTATCTTCTTGCAAGTATTTATAACAAAAATTGTTTATTTGTCTTCATGCTGCTTACTCATCTAATCCTTTTCCACTGTCTTAATGATACCTCTGCTTTGTTTTTCTTTCATCGCAGTGGGTCTTTGCTGTTGCCTTAAGGTTTTCTTAGGAAGTTAGTATGATTATTTAATAGGGCTTCTGTAGTATGGGCCAGACACTGTCTATACTGTGCTAGTGGTGGAAGAGAGAAGTTCACTAGAATATATTTTTCTCTAAGTTTTGGAATAGGATTTGGGGCTGGGGAAGTGATTCATATGAAAAGATTTGCCCTGTTTTCTTTTTTTTTAAATGATTTTTTTATAGATTATTTATTTATTTATTTGATAGAGAGAGATCACAAGTAGGCAGAGAGGCAGGCAGAGAGAGAGAAGGGGGAAGCAGGCTCCCTGCTGAGCAGAGAGCCCGACGTGGGGCTCGATCCCAGGACCTTGAGATCATGACTTGAGCTGAAGGCAGAGACTTAAACCACTGAGCCACCCAGGTGCCCCTGCCCTGTTTTCTTAAATACCAGTTTAAAACAAGAGACAGCTGCTGCTCGTTCTTTAAAGGGGTACAAATGTGATATTGTTCTAATGTCCATACTGCCCAAAGCAGCCTACAGATTCAATACAATTCCAATCAAAATACCAATGGCATTTTTCATAGAAGTATAAAAACTAATCCTAAAATTTGTATGGAACCACAAAAGACCCCAGACAGCCAAAGCAATCCAGAGAGAGAACAAAGCTGGAAGTGTCATGCTCCCTGATTTCAAACCATATTACAAAGCTGTAGTCATCAAAACAGTATGGCACAGGCTCAAAAACAGATGTGTAGAAGAGTAGAGAGCCCAGAAATTAACCCACACTTACCTGGTCAGTTAATTTCCAACAAAGTGGGCAAGAATATACAGTGAAGAAAAGCTAGTCTCTTCAAGAATTTTTGTAGGAAAACTGTACAGCAACATGCAAAAGAATGAAACTGCACCACTTAATTACACCATATATGAAATTAAACTCAGAATGGATTAAAGACTTAGATATAAGACCTAACAGCATAAAACACCTAGAAGAAGACAGGCAATTAACCCCTTTGACATTGGTTTTAGTCATGATTTTTTTGGATCTGTCTCAGGCAAGGATAAGAGCAAAAATAAACAAGTGGAATTATATCAAACTAAAAAGCTTTTGCACCGTGATGGAAACCAGCAAAAAAATTAAAAAGCAACCTACTGAATGGGAGAAGATATTGCAAATGATATACCTAATAAGGATTCACATCCAAAATATATAAAGAACTCCTAAAACTCAATGTCAAAAAATAAACAAACTGATTAAAAAATGTTCAAAGGACCTGAATAGACATTTGTCCGAAGAAGACATCAAGATGGCCAACAGACATATGAAAAGATGCTTAACATCATTCATCATCAGGGAAATATAAATCATTCATCATCAGGGAAATATAAATCAAAACCACAATTTGGTATATCACCTTGCACCTGTCAGAATGGTTAATATCCAAAAAATAAGAAATAGCAAGTGTTGGCGAGGATGCGGAGAAGAAGAAACCCTGTGCACTGTTGCTGGGAAGGTACATTGGTGTAGCCACTCTGGAAAGTGGTATAGTGGCTCCTCAAAATACGAAAAATAGAAGTATATTATGACCCCGCAATTCCACCTCTAGGTACTTATCCAAAGAAAAAGAAAAAACTAATTAAAAAAGATGATGTACTTTATTTACAATAGCTACAACACAAGAGCCACCTAAGTGTCTACTGATAGATGAATAGACAGGGAAGATGTAAGATATACAGACAGTGGAGTTTTAGTCATAAAAAGGAGGGAATCTTGCTATTTGTGATAACATCGATAGACCTAGAAGGTATTATGCTAAGTGAAGTGAGTCAGACAGAGAAAGACAAATACTGTATGAATTCACTTATATGTGGAATCTAAAAAGCAAGACAAACTAACAGTCTAACAAACTTATAAACTATAAGTTTTGTTTGTAAATACAGAGAACATAGATTGCTGTAGAGAATAAAGTTAGGGTTGCCAGAGTGCAGGGGGTGGAGTGATGGACACAGTAGGTGAAGGGTAGATTAAGAGGCACGGTCTTCTAAAAGAAATAACACAGAATAACGGTACTAAAAGAAATAACACACAGTGATATAATGTACAGCTTGGGAAATATGAGATTTTATTTATTTATTTTTGAGAGAGAGAGAGAGAGAGAGAGAGAGAGAGCGAGCGCACACACAAGCGGGGCTTGGGTAGAGAAGCAGGCCCTCCATTAAGCAAGGAGCCTGATGCGGGACTCAATCCCAGGACCCTGAGATCATGACCTGAGCCAAAGGCAGATGCTTAACCGACTGAGCCACCCAGGTGCCCCAGATAGGAAATATAGTAATACAGACAGGAAATTTAGAAAAATAAGTAGTAGGAGGGTGCCTGGAGAGTTCAGTCAGTTAAGCATCTGCCTTTGGTTCAGGCCACAATCCCAGAGTCCCTGGATTGAGTCCTGCATCGGGCTCCCTATTTAGTGGAGATTCTTTTTCTCCCTCTGACCCTCCTCTCTCTCTCTCTCTCTCTCTAATAAATAAAAATCTTTCTAAAGAAATTAAAAATTTATTTTTAAAAAAATAAGTAGTAGGAAGTCTAGATCTTTGAGCAGAATCTTTGCCTGCAAAGTTTTTGTTACTTTGATTTTGGAACTGAGTTTTAAAAATAGTGACAAGAATGTGCAGTCCCAGGGAAATCTGGAAGATGTTGTCAGTGGACTCTAAAGCAAAAATCTGGAATTTCTATCAGTCATAGTTTACAGTAAACTTCTTCAGTTTAGGGGGGCAGGGAAAAAAAAAAAAACAGGTACAAGTCCAGCTGGGTAGCAGCTCGAGATGCAGAATGAAGACATTATTCTCTCCAGCTGGTGGCCTCAGTGCTGGAAGACTCGGTGTCGTAATTCCTGAGTCTGCTGGGCAGTCAGCATGAAGTCTCCTTCTCTGGGATCTTCTCTAAAGGAATTCTTGATATTTCTTGAAATTACTGCTGTAAATCTCTAAGTCCGAACTACCCTCACCACTTATATGATCTTTTAAAGGAAGCGAGGGGGGGGGAAAATCAAAAAATAAAGGAAGCAAAGGGCTCTTTTGTTCATCATCTGTCTCCTTGGTTGTATCTCCTGACGTCATACCTGGATGCTTGGGCACAGTGCTGTCCTCTGGTACCCCACCCCCATGCCGGGGAGTACCACCTCCTACATGATGTGGGAGTTCCCTGCTTATATGGAAATGACGTGTTTGGGGAGGCTGTCTAGCTAACATCACAGTGAACCAGGCCATCTGCTTTTAAATTCTGGCTCTGCCATTTAATTGCTGTGTGATCTTGGGCTTAGAAAGGCTAATTAATTTATCTAAGTCTCAGGAATAGGGTAAAATGAATTCCTACTCATAGCATTATTGTGAGAATTAAATGAGATCCATTTAAAATACTCTCTCACTCATAAGTACTATGTAAGCATGGGGTCAACATGAGCTATTTTTATCGTTTTGCTAGACTGTTAGAAAGGGTTGGGACTGTGTGTGTCTTCACTTTCGTACCCCAACCATCTAGCACAGTGTCTGGCTCATTGCTTGTAATAATTTCTTTGTCACTTGAACTATGCAGCACAAATAGAGGTGCTGAAAAAAAGAAAAAAAAAAGAATTAGAGATGCTGATGCTTGAATATTTAAACCAATAGCAAAAGAAGCCTTCAGTCATTCAAATTCATTAAAACCCATTTATTTTCACAATTGTCGATGATCTATGTAGAAAGCATCTTATTAAATTATAATTCACTGTGAAATCTTTGTGCAAGTTGAGTAGATCAGAAAGAATATGATTATGTAAAAGACTTAACGGAGTATGTGTGCATATGTTTAAAGAAACTAACACTGTATGTCAACTGTACTTCAGTAATTAAAAAAGAAACTAACACTTTAAAAGTCATTCTTCTGAAAAAGCAGTTGCAACGTTCTCTTTGTAAAAGCCATGTAGGTAAATTTTTTAACTTGTTTTTAAGATGATTTTGGAAGGCACTGTAAATTACTCTGAATTCATTGTGAAGAAACCCACATTTTATAATTACATTAAAAATGTAATCGTGACTAGTAAGTACTATATCTGACTGATTGATACTTGAGATGACATGGACAGAGTCTTCCAAACAGCCTATATGGGTCTATTGCTTTGATGGTATAGTTTCTGCTACCCCATCATTTTGTGGAAGAGGATACATCATTCACCTTCCGATAAAATAAATGAGTTTCATACTGGTAAGCGTGCAGTAAACAGATCCTACCTATTAAGTTCTGGCCCTTGCTGTCATTCCGTGTTTGCTTTTACAGTAAAAAAGAACAGTAACCTAGCTACACAGGAGCGTTTTGTTCCTTCTTTAGCCATGTGCACTGCATATGCCAGGGCCTTGAAGATGAAAAAAATAAAATAAAAAAGAATTGGAGTTTGTGCAGGACTGCTAGCTTTTGCTAATTTCTTACTTAACAATACTTTGATCTGTGCGTCTGGAAAAAAGGGGAAACATTTTAGACACAGTACAGCACTATTAAAAGCCACATGAAAAAGTTCTTTGTTGCTTTAGCGTCTCTGCATGCATATGGACAGCTTCCTTGCTTTATAAAGTTCATGTACTGAGAGTTTTTGCACAGGAACCTTAAAAAATAGTATTACCTGGTATACTGAATGCAAGGTTGGAGTATATTAAAATTAACAGAAGAAAACAAACCAGCTCGTTAGCTAATACGCGAATGGTCTTTTCCAAAGTTCATGATCAAGTGAAAAATTTCTCTCTTAGGAACAGAAGGAATATTTCAAAGTTTAGTAAGACAGAAAATACTTATATTTCAGCCTCATTATGATTATAAAATGCCATTCCATGGTGCTTGGGGTTTTGCGAGCAGAAAGTCTTTGGCCGAGAGCATGTTCTCATGGGGCTGTCACAGCTCTGCCAGGACAGCCTGTGACCTTGCCAGGTGTTTAGGGGTCGCGGCCTGGCGAGTCGGCGGTGCTGGGCCAGCCTGAGCAAAAGTTGCCCACTTCTCTTTAAGATCTTGCACTGTTTTGTGATTTTTCCTTGTAGTCAGAGGAGAGTGGTAAAAGACCAGATGTATCGAGAACCAGTGATTATGCCTCTGGTGTTGTATATATACATCGTTGAGGCTTCTTGACAAGCCTGTGAGAGAAGTATTACTGTCTGGTTTTGCGGAGGAGGTAACAGGCCAGGAGCATTGGATTTGCCCCTCAGGTCCTGAGTCAGTTAGAAAGTGGAAAGCCAGGATTCAGACTGCCTTCTGACGCCTGTGACGTCGGTACTGCTTTCTTATTCTGGACGAGATTGCATCAGGGGGAAAGGTTAAGGGTCTTTATTGAATACTCATGACTGTGGTGTTACACTTACTCCTGTGTGATGGATTTGATCACAACTTTCAGCTTCAGTGAAAAACAGTTCAGTCCATTAGGGGCATATGTAAAAAAGGACATTCCCCAACGTGGTCAGGAGATAGGAAAAGAATTCTCTGGACTATCGAAAAATCTAAGATAAGATCTAAACCAAATAGCATTTTTAAATCATTGACTCTTCATTTTTTTCCCCCTATAACACTAGGATAGGAAAAAAGACAAAACCATATAGGAAGTAGCCAATGTAAAGGTTTTATTTAATTTTGTATTATGATCCTTGCGTGTAGCCTCATTTCATTTGCACAAGCTCTTTTGTGTATATTAGAGGGGAGAGGTGCTTCCTCTGTCATGTCCCATTTTTGTGTCCTTGACTCGAAGGGATGAATCCCTGTCTCTAGAGGCTGTTGGCTCCTACTCTTTTCTATGCAATTAAACTGTAGAAAAGTGTTAGTGCCGTTTGCTATGTGCCAAAGAGAATTCTTTCTTAATTGGCCTTCTGCTGTAGGGCCACACTTCCAAATATGTCACCTACTAATAATGAGAATAATAATAATTGCCATATATTGGAGAAGGTGTATGCCAAGGATTCTGCTTGATAATTTAGAAACTTTGTTAGTAATTCTCACCGAACTCAAGAGATAGAATTATTGGGGCGCCTGGGTGGCTCAGTCAGTTGGGTGTCCAGCTCTTGGGTTTGGCTCGGGTCACCATCTCAGGGTCATGGGATCGAGCCCTGCATCCGGCTTCATGCTCAACAGTTTGCTGGGGATTCTCTCTCTCTCCCCCACTCTCCCTCTCCTCCTCTCCCTTCCTGCCACTTGTGTTTTCTCTCTAAAATAAGCAAATAAATCTTTATGAAGAACAAAAGAGCATTATTTTCTCCTTTATATGGTTAGGGAAACTGAGGACACCCATTTAATAAGTAGAAGAATGCGGATTCAGACCCAGGTTGTCGGACTCCAAGACTGTTCCTTACTCCATTAATTCATATCCTCCACTCTTCACTGCCGCATAAGCTCAAGAATCTTTCCTCAAGTCCCGTAGGGGCTCTCCGAAAGGCAAATCTGAAACCAGAGCGTTTTGCATTTTATCAATGTACTTTCATTTTTTGAAAAATTCCAGTTTTCTGTATGCCTTTCAAGTGTACAGAGGTCTCTTTGTGATGACAGGATTTGTAGGCACATCAGAGAAGTAGTGAAGAAATCTAGAAAACAAATTCTTTGGGTAATATTGAGGCCTTTTCCAGTGCAAGTGGATTCTGGTATTTCTATCTCTATTTTTTTCCATCTATGTCCTATAAATTTCTAGCCTGTTATGCCAGCAGATATGTTATACACGTAAGACTATACATTATTTACATGTACTATATATTCTGATGCCTCAAAAAATATTGTGTAGTGATTTAACTTTCACAGATTACATTCACATTCAGTTGTCATAACAACCTGGTAAGGTTGAGAGGCGAGGCACTACAGTGCCATTTAACGCCTTGCAAACTGAAGCTTTGCTCACGTGGCTAATAAGTGAGAGAACAGACGCATAAGCTAGGAACAGACAATTCACCAAAAAAAATATGTAAAGATGGCCCTCAGACATATTTGAAAATGTTCACACTCATAATTAGAGAAATGCAAATGAAGACAATGCCAAGATATCATTTCTCACCTATCAGAATGACAAAAACTTTTAAATAGGATAACATGTTTTAAAAACTTAGACTGGGAGAAAGGCAGTACCTTCATACATTGCTGGGGGTGAAGCAGATTGGTAGAATCCTTCAGGAGCGAAGCATCAAAAATCTGCCCGCCTTTTGACCCAGCAAGTCCACTTCGAGTGATTGAGGCCAAGGGTACGCCTCCGGGAATACTGATGTAGACATACACGTGTACACGTGGATTCATACACTTCCATATGTTTATAGGTCTGTCTGCTACGAGCTCCTAGAAGGAATGGCATTCCCATACTAATGAGCACACACGGCCCTCCGATCATGGTTTGTAAACACTTACGCCCCAAGAAAAGGAATCAAGGCTCCTTGGAGAAAGTAGTTGATGTCAGGGCTAGAGGAGGGAAAACACAAGCCGAGTATGGAACATCTTGTGGCAGAAAGTAAGGAAGTGCTGAAAAAAGGATGAAAACTTGTTAGAAGAACATTAGAGCCAACCTCAAGCTGCTCCTAATTGCCAACTGGAACATTTTGACTGATAAAATAAGTCCTAATGGTATTGGATTTTTAGACCTTGTGATAAAATAAATACCCATGGATCCATTCTGATATAAAAGTCAAATAAATGGGAAGGAAGGGAAGGCTCTTCCTTACAGAAGGGCAATTAATAAGTGTAGACAGAGGGGTACCTGGGTGGCTCAGTGGGTTAAAGCCTCTCCCTTCAGCTCAGGTCATGATCCCAGTGTCCTGGGATCAAGCCCCACATCAGGATCTCTGCTCAGTGGGGTACCTGCTTCCTCCTCTCTCTCTGCCTGCCTCTCTGCCTACTTGTGATCTATCTCTCTCTCTCTCTCTCTCTGTCAAATAAATAAATAAATCTTAAAAAAAAATGTAGACAGAAAGATGGTAATGGAAAATCATTGTTAGATAAATACTGTACAATAATTGTTGCAAACGAGATCCATTGGTGGATGCTAAAATTAATATGCAAGATTTTGAGGAGGAACCAGGATATTTACATAGCCTTGGCACTGTAGTAATCTGAAGGCTTGACCTTGGGGCCCGGTGGTGGGGGCGCTGCTTCCAAGATGGCCCCATTTCCTCTTCAGAGATCTGCGGGGGGGGCCCTCATGACCAGCAAGTTATCTTCTTCCAGAATGAGTGATCCAAGGCAGAGAGTAAAGAGGAAGCCACAATGCCTTCTGTGGCTTACTGTCTGAAATCACACACCATTTCTGCCTATTCTGTTTGTTAGATACTGTTAAGCCACCACACTGGGGAGGGGCATTTCTAGCCAGTAGCCCGAAAATTACATTTTCTCCCTGAGAGTTGCCACTTCCCCTTTTGATGCCCCCCAGCACTCCCAGTTTTGGTTCCTCTTTCTGTATCTTGCTCCAGTGCTAGGCCTGGATGGATTATCAGGATCACTGTGATAGGACAAGCAGTGGGAAGGAGGAGGCTATATGGCCCCTTCCCTACCCTCTTCCACAAGGAACCCTTCCTCACCTCAGTCTTCTGTCACAACCCCCTTTCTGGAACCGATTGTCCAGAACCCATCTGTGAACCCATAAGACTTTCTACAGGCCTCCCTAGAGCAGTGATTTATATAATTTTTCCTGCCTGTCTCCATCTATATTATATTGTATTCATATCTCTATCCTTAAAGTCTTACTTAATGGGTACACGGGTTTCCTTTGGAAATGTAAATACACTTAAGAACCTCCTAATTCAGCTATCTGGGCCTCTGTCTTTCCCAAACTGCAGGTCTGGGGGTAAGGAGTGGGGGGAGGTGGCATGGAAAAGATGTCCTTCAGCCTATTGCCTATTGGCACAAGCAAAACTCCAGAAAATTCTTCAAAGATAGTGTTCTTGCTTCAGGGAGTAGAGGGTTTAGGAAGGCCGCTGAGGACTCTGTTCTATGGCAGTGAAGACAAAGACACCCCCCCAACATTCTTGGGCACACGGAAGGCAGGAAGGGAGACTTCAACACTCGGAAGTGTCTCTGCTGCCTATGTTGGCCAGAGATCACCTTCCGTACCCTGTGCTGGTCTCTTCACCAAGCCCCTCCTTCCAGCCATTGCTCCCTCGTTGCCCAGCTGCTCCTGGAAAACATCTGGCATCTGTCTCTTTCTGGCACACCTGTTCCTATTGCACACCCTTCTCTCTGTACCCTCTCTCTTACCTCTTCCCATTCCTGGTACATACTGTTAAATAGCAAAAAGTCAGCTGAGTACATGTGAAGATCTCATTGGCTTTATGAGGTGATAATGGGACAGCCTCCCACCTCGCAGGTCAAAAGGAGCTCCATCAAGCTGCAGGAAAGGAAAAGTTTCTCAAGGCAGAAGCGACTCCATTCTGGACCAGTGGTTTTCTTTGTAACAATACCCTTTCCAGTGCTTACTCACTGGCCTGCAAGTGTTGTCCACCTCATCGTAGGTGGCATTTAGGGTTCCCTTTGCTTCTTCCTCCCCCTATAGCCTAGGGCAGTTTTTCCATTCTGACATTGGCCTTGCTCTAGAGACTTCAGCCCAGTCAGGGTCTGCTCCCCAGCACCCCCTCAGGTCTGCTTCCCCCTCTCCACCCAGGGAAGGTGAGACACAGTAGGTGATACAGGGGTGGAACTAAGGAGGGCTCATCTGACCTGCTGACTTTGTTCATATCACTTTTTTTTTTCCATTGGAGGAACATGAAACTGAATGCAGACCTACAACCACCTTTATTCTTAATTTACAATTGTTTGTAAAAGGTCACAGAATTTTTAGGTGGAAAGGAAATCTCATCGTAATCTCTTCCTAGTTATCTCATTTCGCAGTTCAAGAAATCAAGGTCCGGGTGGGCTAAGTCATTTTTCTATGGTCACGTTTTCTGATGCAGAATCTAACATTCCAAGTGATAGAGTTTCACACTCAGAGTTCGGTTAAATCTATAACAATTATGAGAACAGAAATTTTGATTTTTCCTAATGTCATAGATTACATTTTATATTTCACATTATACTGGTACATATTTCTAGGAATTATAGTTATTTTCTTTCTAATCCAGATCTAGGTCGATCTCGAGAACTACAGTACGTGTACGTGGATAACAACATTCACCTGAAAGGCTTACCATCCTATCTGTACAATAAAGTCATCGGGTGCAGTGGGTAAGGCTGATTTCATGTTTTATGCTATCGCTAAACTCTTTGCCATATTCATTTCAATTTCATTGTTTGGTCCTGATGTAACTTGGAAATAGGTGAACCATTTTGGATCACCCCGTTCAGTTCTGTCTTTGGTCTTACTGTGTCAAACCAAATACCTTTAGAAGCTAAGAATATTGGACAAGCAATTTATAGTATTTTATGTCAAAGACAGTTAGTGAGCAAGTTGTTCATTATTTTCCAATCAAAAATGAATCCATGTGTACCAGTATAAGCTCCATAGTCTCAGTCACTGAAACTGGAGAAATCAGCGTGAACTGAAAAGCTTTCCTTTCTCGCTCTCCACTACAGTGACAGTTCTACTGTAGGAAGAGCCCTAGTATCTAGAACTTGACCGTTTGGAAATATTTGAAATAGTCAACATTTGAATGCAACATTTGAAATAGTCTCTTAATACGAATCATGATTCTAGCAACCAACAGATGTTTCAGTTCAAAGGAAATGATAGGCCTTTATTGTCAGAGCAGCAATAATTTTTCCTTCCCAGACAGGATTCTAGAAAGGAGGTTTCAGATTCTCCTTCTGTAACATTGGGACAGAATCACCTTAAAGTGTTTCCCAGAGTGGTGTGAGATTAATACAGGGCAGCTCAACTACCAGAACCCACTTTTAACTGGTCTGCCTTTCCTCACATAAACAGCCAAAGGATACTTGGGATACCTTCAAGGCTACTTAGCCAGCATATTTGACTCTGTCCTTGTGATTCCAGCACCCTGCATCAGCTGGCTCCTACTATATGTAGTTCTGGCAGGAAGAGAGCTGACACTAAGCTTGTGCATGGAGGACAGCCACTCCCCTGTTGGCCTGGCTCCAGGGGACGGGCCCTGAGCAGCGATTCCTCCAGAGAAGCCTTCCTTGGAGTAGTGGCCTTCCCTTAGGAAAAATGATACCATTGTTATCTTGGAAGAGCCTTCGATGACGCTTCGAAGTGCCCATATAGGCTGACGAAATGCAACTTTAGAGATGTATTTCGGAACCTTCTGTGAAGCAGAGATAATAGAACGTGCAGTGGGGTTTTTAGCTCTGTGATTTTTCGACAGCTGATTATGTGACAGCTGTGATACTACTCCGTCATTAATCCTAATGAGTTCTTAAAGGATCTGTAATACAGCCCAATTCTTCCAAGTGGAAAATAAAATACCGTCCATCACCAAGATATACGGAATGATGCAAGCGAGCTCCAAGACTGAAGGCAGTTCTTCCCATATCTAAGCCTTCAGAGACTGCACTTGAGTCTCCAGCACAATTAAGGAATAGCTTTTACTTACGATAAAGAGCCTTCTACTTTGTCGTATAGATTTGGATGTGATTGACTGCCAGAAAGTTCTATACATGCTGAGAAACATTTTTTCATCCTTGGATTGGTATCTGGTAGCAGAAGTAGTGAATTTTATAATTAATTTTCTTTGAGAAAATAAGTAGGATGAAACATGAAAATTATTAGCTAGTAGTCTGCATTTACTATTATAATTTATTATAGCTTCTTCCTTTGGAAGTAGTAATAAGAAAAATAATTATTCAAAGGATAGTATCAAATAATTGGTTTTGTGATATTAGTAGTTTTGGGAATAGAGGCAGCCCCACTTCCAAATGAACTGTGATCCAAAAGGCATTTTTAGTCTGTTGGTTTAAGTCAGGATGTACTTCTCTCTAGAAGCAATTTTGCTGGTTATATTCCTGGCCAGTGCATTAAAAGGTCATTTAATCCATTTTGCACCCCTGAAATTATATGAATTATATGGGAAAACGTACTCTGAATCCTTTTTTTTTTTAAGATTTTATTTATTTATTCAACAGAGAGAGATCATAAGTAGGCAGAAAGGCAGAAAGAGAGAGAGAGAATGGAGGAAGCAGGCTCCCTGCCAAGCAGAGAGCCTAATGTGGGACTCGATCCCAGGACCCTGAGATCATGACCTGAGCCGAAGGCAGAGGCTTAACCCACTGAGCCACCCAGGCGCCCCGTACTCTGAATTCTAAGAGATGGTGGCTACCAAAGCCTGCCAACATAATTAAGGGTCCTCCTTCTTTGATCTCCTTTATCTCTCTCATTGAATATATGCAGAGGGACTTCCCTATTCCAACTCAAAGTGGGGCTGCCTTGGGAGAAGGAAGGGCCAGGGGTAGAACAAGATTCTGAGATAAACCTAATATAAAGAGCAAAAGGGTACTGAGGCCTAGAAAGTGCACTTCTTGATTCTGAGCAAGGATCTTCGTTCACTGAGTCCATTCAGTGAATGTTTATTGAGCAGCTACTCTGGTCACTATGTTAGATAATGGGCCATATGGTGATGAGTAAGTCTAAGTACCTGGCCTTGTGGACCATGTAATCTAGCCAGGACTCCAAATAAACAATAAGTAATTGATCAAACTTGGTGCTAATTCTCTTTAAGGAGGTGAAATTTAAACTGAGACCCTAAGGATCAACGTACTTGGTTCTCACATCTTCCTTCTTAGATGTTGGCCTGGAATATACCTTCTTAGATGTAGGCCTGGAATATAAGAACACACTAGCTTCTGCTGTCTTGTACCATCTCTGAAACAACTACATCTTCTGATGGGGAGTCGAAGAGAATTAGAACAACAGAACAAAGTAAACAGAGCTTTAGAGGCTGTGGCACAATATGAAACGTCTGCTATACGTATAATTTGCATCTTGGAAGGAAAATGCAGAATCGGATATAGAACTGTAAATATAGCAAATAACAATTGTTGTACAGTTTCAAGAAACCTTAGAAGTCTCACACACTTATCTTGGATATTCAAGGAAGTAAACTTAGCCCCTCCTTATTATATATTCACTTATTTGTCATATAATTATTGAGCATTAAATAGCAAGTCAGCACTGTGCTAAGAGTTTGGGAAAAGACAAAGATAACTTAGATGTTTATCCTAATATGTAGAAGTAACTGTTAATACAAAAAATAAATAGCCTAAGAGAGGTAGAATGATAGAAATTTAGAGCATGGGACTGTCTTTTATGACCTAGCCTTGAAGTTATACACTGTCATTCCTGTTGTTACACCCTGTCGATTACACAGGACAGCCCTGTCCATTGCAGGAGGAGGCCACTTAAGAAAGGGGCTACTAGGAGGGGAGGATCATGGGCACCACTTGGAGACAGGCTGTGCCAGCTTCCTTGCATCCAAAGCTCTTTGCCAGCTTCATGGAAAAGCATGATTTTTATTTGGTCTGGGTCTTTCTTACTGTTACTATAGGAATAAAGGTCTTTAGTTCTTCTGTATTTTACCCAGGAAGAGAAGTCCTTCCTGTTAGAGTTTTAGAGAATGGTAATGGGCACATTTACTTACCTGGGAGAACTTGATGCTAAAAGTGACCCTATGCCAGTTGTTTTTTCAGTTTTCAGATTACATGCAGAAAAGAAAACAGAACCATTGCTTTGCTTTTTCTTATGTAAATAAGCAATTACAGCTGGATTTGGTACAAGTTGGTTAAATGACTGATTAAATGGTTTGTTAATATAACCAATTAAGGTAACAGAGTTGTTTATATGAGAAATGTATTCTGAGTTCTGAGTTAAACCAGCACTCTGAGAAAATACCCTTGGGGCACCTGGGCAACTCAGTTGGTTGAACATTAGACTCTTGGCTTGGCTGAGGTCATGATCTTGGGCTCAGCACTCAGCACAGAAGCTGTTCAAGATTCTCTCCTCCCTCTGCTCTCCTCCCCGCCAAATAAGTAAATAAAATTTTAAAAATAAAATAAATAAATAGCCTATATATCACAGTCTATCTTTATGTGGGGGCTGCCCCCCCATCTGATAACAAGCAATATTAGATACCTGAACCTGAACCGTACCTGTGGGGCAGTGTGGTAACAGATGAAAATACGAGGTATGACTTGAGCTATCAACCAAGAGATAGAGTGTGCAGTTCGATTCCAACAAAGTAATTGTTTATTAAAACAAAAATATTAACACTCCTTTTAAGTTTTAGAGGAATGTAACAGAATCCAGCATCTTTACAACATAACTTTCACAATGTCCAGGATACATCCCAAAATTACATGACATAGGAATAATAAAAAAAATAATGTGACCCATTCTCAAGGAAAAAGACAATCAGCAGAGACCAACCTGAGGACCCAAACTCTTGGTAATGACAGATGAGGATTTTAAAACAACTATTTGCAATGAAGTAAAGAAAAATACATTTGCAGTGAATGAAAAGTCCAGGAAATTAAAAAAAAAGAAAGTATAGGAAAGAAACAAATGGGAATTCTAGAGTTGAAATACAGTATCTGAAATAAAAACTTTTCTTGATGAGCTTAACAGCTGAATGGGTATAACAGGGGGAAAGTCAGTGAGCTTAGATCAATTAGAAATGATTCAGTGTAAAGAACACAGAGAAAAAAAGATTGGGGAAAAAAAAACCCAACATAAACCCAGCATTAGGGATCTGCCAGACAATAGAAAAAACCCTGATAGTGGTATAATTGGTATCCCAGAAGGAACAGACTTTTCCTAATTTTTCTCTTTCCTAAGAGAAATGCAGCAAAAATGTTTGAAGAAATGTCTGAAAATTTCTCAAATATGATGAAAGACTTTTTACATTTTCAAGGAGCTCAGCAAACCCTAAGCAGTATAAATTAAAAAGAAAACGATGCCTAGGCAAAGCTGCTGAAAACCAAAGATAAAAAGAAACCAGAGAAAGCAACCAGAGAAAAATGACAAATTATGTACAAAAGACTTTTACCTTCTCATCAGAGACTATGAAGGCCGGAAAACAGTGGAACAACATTTTTAACATGCTAAACAAACAAATAAACAAACAAAAAACAGTCATCCTAGCAGCCAGCAAAAATACTTTTTAAGAACGAAAGCACAGTAAATGCGTTCTCAGCCAGAACAGAAGTAAGCCTTAAATGAGGCCCTGCCAAGGTGGCAGACTCTTCACCCAGACCAAGGCCATCCGCTCTGGGTGGCATAGTGTCTTCCCTTCTTCTTGTCCACTTTTCCCATTTCTTTTCCTGTAATTTAAGCTGGGAAAAAAAAAAAGAAAACAAACAAAAAAAACAAACTTTTTTTGTTCAAAGGGAGGGTAAGGTCTAGTGGCAGTTTCCGCAGTAATAAACGCACAGATGACTTCGTGTGCTTTCTGAAGAATTAAAAGATAGTTATTTGGGTGTTTTCAGTAAGAGAACTTAATTCTTTTTCCATGCTGTTAGGTAAAATGGGTAGTGTGAAAATGCACACGAGTTAATGTGCTAAATCACACACATGTTCTGGAGCACAGTCTTAGTGGCAAATCATGTCACTCACTGTTCACTTTGCTTTTAGGGTTCAATGTTGAATGGCAGCTCTGCAAACAGTGAGCTGAAAGAGAATTGTGTGATAATTGCTATAAATTATTCTGCATAACTAAGCCCAAAGTACTAACATTTGTAACAGATTTAAACTCATTTTCCTAACTCACTTAAGGGTTCAGCTGTAGTTTTTTTGGGAACCGCCCCAGCATTTAATCTAAAGTCATAAAAACTACCGTGTTGGAAGTCAAAGATAGCAAGGCTTAACAATTGCCAGCTAATCATGGTTTCATTTCATTGTGAACAGGGGCATATATGGGGCTCCCATCCCGCCTTGCTAGCAATCCATTTCGTAACTACTTCTTCCAGAGATGAGTGACCCTCGCTTCCAAGGCAGACACCTGTCCCACCTGTTTTGCCACTTGTCATTCTCTTCCATGTCAGTTCCAGAGTCAGTTCCGCACTCTGACCAGTGGGAACTGTTTAACCCCCTGTGCCCTGGGCATCCACAGAGCCGAATCCCTATTCTGTTTCCCTGGAGTATCATCATGCTAATGTTAATTCGTAACAATAGATTCCTTCGTGGCAACATCTAGGCTGATGTTTGAACAGATGCCTGGGTCCTGTGATCTAGGCAAGACGATACAACAGTTTAACCACCATACACTGTATTGTAGCAGATTAGCAGAAGAATCATTTACTGTAACAGTAGATAACAACAGCATAAACCTGACTTAACCATTACTGTGTGCCAGGCAATGTGTTGAGGGATCATCTTCCCAGCAACCCTTGTGATGTTATCTCCTTTTCAGAAATGAAACTGAAGCTCGGAGACAATAAGTAAACTCTCCCAGCTCACCAAGCTGGACTATGGTGGAGTCATCATCTGCTTCATTGTCCATGCTCTGAACCTCTGCTATGCACACTGCCTCCCCCCTCTTTGGTCTAGAATCATGCCTGTATGTTTGAGCCCCTCTGCTAGCTCCCTGAGAGCAGAGGCGGAAAATACCTTTCTCACTCCTGCATCATTTCACGTAACGGGGTGGATATTTCATGTCTGATGAGGTCGAGGGAGGTTGGCCATGCCCAACAGAAAGGTCCCCTACTCATGTGAATTCCTCCCTCCCAGCCTGCATTCCTCATAGCTGTGGCTCTTCTCCACTGTGAAGCAGAAAAGGCATTTAATAGACATATCCTAAAATGAATTTAATTAGCCCTTTATATCCAGTGGTGAAGAGTAGGAACTTCTGCTAAAGGAATTGTCAAAGGGAAATTAGACCGTATGTAAAAAGAGAACCCACTTACTTGTTTAACGTGAGCCTTTTCAGTGGTTTCAGCCAGACACCTGTCTTTTTAATGATGGGAGATGAGGAAAGCATTAGGGAAAATCTGGCTTTCGGTTCCCTCAACCTTTATTTGTTACTCCATATTGTTAAATTCCCTGGGCAGTGTCCATGTACAGTTCATGCGCAGTTGTATTAGGCAGCAGCAGCTGTTAAGGCGATAACAGTATGAAGTAAATATTCATAAATGACTTGCCTGGGTTTTATTCTGCATTTTCAGTGTTTTATGTGTTTTCAGTGTTTGGCAAGTCTCAAACCTGCGGGGCTGGCTGGAGACCCAGAAGAGAGCTGATGTGACAGTTTGAGTCTGAAGGCAGTTTGGAAGGGGACCTCACTCAGTCTGTTTTTCTCGAGGCCTTCAGCTGATTAGTTGAGGCCCACCACATTATAGAGCGTGATCAGCTTTATTTATAGTCTACCAATTTCAGTGTTCATCTTTTCCAAAAAGTACCTCCACAAAACCATCTAGTCTGGGTGTTGGACCAAATATCTGGCTACCATGACCTAGCCATCTCAATGCAAAAATTTAATCATCACCCTATGTGTTGTGGTAGATCATCAGAAGAATCATTTATTGTGTGTTTGCCTGCATTTCCAGACTTCACAACCACACTGCATAGTAAGTAGCATTTCATTTATGATTCCCTCTTCTTAATTTTCTTTGTATTGGGAAAGAAACAATCATTATAAAGTAAACTTGAGATTCATTTCCTCATCTTCAGAGTGGTTCATAAGGGTAATATCCTTCCCACCCATGGAAATATTCATACCAAGCCACGGGCGTGCTGCTACAGACTCTCGTAGTTATGTGATCACATGGGCTGAACAGAGGTTTTGAAAGGAAGAGGGATAAAGGCAAAGTAAAGATCAAAGGCAAAAAAACATTTTTTTTAAAGATTTTATTTATTTATTTGACAGACACAGATCACAAGTAGGCCGAGAGGCAGGCAGAGAGAGGAGGAAGCAGGCTTCCCGCTGAGCAGAGAGCCAGATGCGGGGCTTGATCCCAGGACCCTGGGATCATGACCTGAGCCGAAGGCAGAGGCTTTAACCCACTGAGCCACCCAGGCGCCCCAAAGGCAAAAATTTTTATGTAAACTTTGATATTATTTGACAGGCCAGTGTGTAGCTGGTTTGCACTAGTGCACCCATGCCGGCTGTTGAATTATTGACAGTACTGAAGTATTTCTGCCCACGTTGGTGAAGAACTGTTGGGTGAAGTCCCCCGAGTTCCCCAACCTCCAAGTCTGCCTCCCGCCTAAGATCTCATAATCCACAACAAAAGGCTAACGACTAACAGAGCAGAGGGCTCCAGGACCATGCCCCTGCAGCACACTACTTTTGGGTTTTGTTTGTTTTAATAAGGTCTAATTTACAGTAACATTCACACTTTTTAGCAAACATTTCTGTGAATTTTGGCAAATGCACATAGTCATAAAGCCACAACTATAATCAAGATACAGGACCCTTCATTCACCTCAAAAATGTCCTCCATGTCCCTTTGAAATGAACCTCTCCCCTTCCAATCCAGCCCTTGGAAACAGTGGTCTGTTTTGTGTGAACGTAAATTTTCATTTCACTTGGATGGAATTCCTAAGAATGCATGTGCTGGGGGTCATATGGTAAGTGTATTTTAGCTTTGTAAAAGACTGCTGGACTGCTTTCTGATGTGGCTTTCTACTTTGCATTTCCATCAGCAGCTTAAGAAAGTTCTTGTCAGTTTGGTTTGTTTTTGTTTTTGTTTTAATCTTTCAGACATCCCAATAAGTGAGTAATGGTATCTCATGCTTTTAATTTGCATTTCTCTAATGACTCCTGATGTTGAACATCTTTTCATGTGCTGATTTTCTATCCATCTATCTTTGGTAAAGTGTGTTCCAGTCTTTCACTCCATTTCCAGTCTTTCACAGATTGGATTGTTTTAAATTATTGACTTTTGAGAGTTCTTTGTATATTCTTTTTTTTTTTAAAGATTTTATTTATTTATTTGGCACAGAGAGGTCACAAGGAGGCAGAGAGGCAGGCAGAGAGAGGGGGGAAGCAGGCTCCCTGCTGAGCAGAGAGCCTGATGCAGGGCTCGACCCCAGGACTCTGAGACCATGACCTGAGCCTAAGGCAGAGGCTTAACGCACTGAGCCACCCAGGCACCCCTCTTTATATATTCTGAATATGTGTTTCATCAGATACGTGGATTTGCCCATAATTTCTCCTGGTCTGTGGCTTGTCTGTCATTTTAACACACTTAACTGGTATCTATTGTGACACTTCATGGTACCCATCCAACACACACATGACTCAAGATACATTTAATTTAATCTGTAAGTAAGACATTTTCCAAAATCCTGTTTGATGGATTACTGCCATTTTTTATATATAATCATTTTCTGAAATGTAGCGATCAACCAAATATAGATATTTGTAATGCTTAGGAGGTCACTAGCACATCTCCTCGTCCTGAGACTTCTCATGGACCCCTGCGAGAACCCCAAATTATTTCCTTTTTGACACCGTGTGGATGACTCAGTATTCTTTTTCCCATTTCCTTTTTATCTTTTCTCTTTCAGACTTCTTTATCTATTTGTGATGACTCAAAACAACCAATCTGTGTTTGGAACTGCTTAGCTATCAATATGGAAACTGCTAGATAGAGGAGAAAATTGAACACGTTAGATGAATTCACAGCAGAAGAACACATATAATATAGTTAGAAAATGTGTGATAGAAACTTCAAACGTTGTGGTAGATCATTGGTAAGAGAGGATATCAGGAAAGACTTTATAAAAGAATTAGATTTGGGGAAGTAATATTTGTACTTGGAATGCCCTGATATAGAAATTTTCAGGCCCAATTTGCCTATAGGTAGAAGTGGCCATGGTGCCTTTTAATAAAGACACCATTGCCTAGAGTAAGGCGTGTGATTCCGATCCACAAGGAAAGGTAAGGCCACACGCATCCATAGGCACCTCCCTGCTTACGTTCTCCTCCTTTTGAATCGACTAAGGGAAGAGGGTCATTTCTTAAAATTAGAAGGTTAGAAGGCTCCCATATTTTGACCCTGCACATCAGTGTAAATTTCATTAGTTTGCCAAAAGAACATTACCAATAATTTTGCAGCTTCTGTATGCCCCTCTCCAAGTGTACGCTCTTCCCCCAAGGTTAGCCACTATTCTGAATTTTACATTTATGATTCACTTATATTTAGTTTTGATTTCAATATATTTAAGTACCTCCATATATATATACATATATATATATATATATATAGTCTTTTTGTAAATGGGTCATGCTGTGCACACGCCCCTGTGACTTGCTTTGTTTCATGTAACATTTTGTTCTTTTTTTTTTTAATTAAAATTTTTTATTTTTTATAAACATATATTTTTATCCCCAGGGGTACAGGTCTGTGAATCGCCAGGTTTACACACTTCACAGCACTCACCAAAGCACATACCCTCCCCAATGTCCATAACCCCACCCCCCTTCTCCCAACCCCCCTCCCCCCATAACATTTTGTTCTTAATCTTCAGCATCTTCCCAATTTTCTGCTCCTCTTTAGAAAAAAACTGTTTGAAAGAGATGTCTGTACTTACTATGACCACTTCCTTCCATGCTCCCATCCACCCACACCAGTTAAACTAGGATAACCCAATTCTACACCAAAGCCAGCATTTTCAGTGTCTCTAGTCACTTCCACGTTGCCAAATTCACTTCTTAGTTCTCATCTTTCTTGACCTGTCCAACACTTGATCAGTTTCTCCTTCTTGAAACACCTGCTTCACCTGGCTCTCAGAACACCATCTCTCCGGTTCCCCTCCTCTGCCACTATCCATCCCTTCTCAGCCTTCTCTATGGGCTTATCCTCATTCCCCTGTTCATGACATACTGGGCTCAGGACTCAAAACTCTTCTCCATCTGTAACCAAAAGTAGCAATTCTCCACTTCATGGTACTTGGAAATGTGTATAAGTTGGGGGAGGGGGATGGCTTTAAGACTGGGTCTCTACTGATGTTTGGTGGGATGCTTAATATCTTGCAGTGCGCACAGAAGTTCTAAACAATTACGAATATGTGTGCCCCCAAAATGCTTAAAGCATCCCCGATAAGAAACATTTCTTGGTTGGTTATTTCGTACAATCACGATTATATTTTAAATATTACACATGCTTGACTCTCAAAAGCAGTTTCAGCCTGGACCGCTTTCCTGACCTCCAGACTCCTACATCCAAGAGCATCCAATTGGCAGTGCTGCGTGGATGTGTACAGTTACCCACAGTCAAACTCCTAATTCTCTTACCCCCAACTCAGTCTTCTATAATCTGCCACATGTCAGTTAATGGAAGCGCCATTCTCCCAGTTACTCTGCCCAAAAGCTTGGGGGTCTTCTTTGATTTCCCTTCCTCTTGCGTCCCACAGCCAACTCATCATGGAGCCTGTTAGCTGTACATTCAGAAATATACCTGGGCTCTTGCCACTTCTCACCATTTCTGTATACTGTCTCCTTGACCTAAATTGCCATTTCCTCTCTCACCTGGATTCTAACAGTAGTCTTCTTCTGTCTTAGCCACCTTGAGTCCGTTCTCTACAAAGTGTCTGACAGTTCTAGCCAGGTCATAACCCAGATGCGGTTATCTCCTCAGCCATCTCCCTTGTGACCTGTGAGCCTGTACATGACTCGTCTTCTAGGTCAGACCTTTGAATTTCTTCTCCTACCACTCTCTACCTTCCTGCCTCTGCTTCGGCCATATTTACCTCCTCCCCCCTTCTGAGCTCACCAGATTCCTGCCTCTTTCCACCTGTTTCTCCTCTATCTGGAATACTGTTCTCTCGGATTTCTTCGTAGTCTGTGTTATAGCTTCCATCAAAATTCTCACTCTTAGAGCTTATTACACATATTAAGAATGTAAAGGTTGCATCTTTTTAAAAACTCTTTTAATACCTGTTTCTGATTTTCTTTTAGGCTGTTTTATCTCTCTACCCTTGTACGTGGTTAGTTTTGATTGCCTGCCAGATGTGGTATATAAAGAACTGTCATATTATCTTAGACCCCAAATTATATTATCTCCCTCCCTGCCCCACGAGAGGACTCAAGTATGTGTGTCTTCTTACCAATCTATTGCTTCTCAACTCCGAATTTACCTTTTTCCCTGAAACTGGCTCCTGTAGAACTTTATCCTTCACCATCTGGATTAATACAAGGGTTTTCAATAGAGGGCCAAGGAGGGACACTTCAAGGTCAGAACAGGAGGAAGAGGTTTCTCTTCCTGCTTCCAGGCTGCTGTTTTCTGTGCAGCGGCTAGCAAAGGGAGACCTGGTAGCAGTGCAGCTGAAACCCACACTCTCCAGCAAATTTCTGTTCCTTGGCAGACCACTTTTGCCGACCACCTGGTGATCTGTCACCCATGGAGCTGATTCTGTGAACCAGCTCTAGCCTCCAGCATGTTTTCCAACCCCCAGCAGCAGGCCAGCCTCTCCATCAAGTTTCTCTGCTACCTAATGGGCTGCTTCTGTGGACCAGCCGCAGCCTTCCCCCCGGCAGCATGTTCCTTCCCCATGGCACTGTGCATTCCCCATGGCGGCCATCCCATGCCCCCAAATGGGTCTTGGTTGGGGGACACTTTCCAAGTAACTTTCTTACTCATGCACCCTATATTCTAGGGGCTTCCTTTCCCTTAACAATTCTTAAAATTTACCCTCTTCCTGACCGATGCAATGACCTTCTGTCCGTTCACAGGCTCTTTTCAGTTGCTGACAGTTTCAAATCCATTTCAGAAATTGAGATGATTTGAAGTTAGGCTTCAGTCCTTGAGATGCCCTTGACCTTCAGTTCCTGCTTACTCCAGGAGCCCTTTGTGTGGATGATTTATCAGTCCTGCATCTGCCTTAATGGGCTCTGGACGTCGATTTTTGTCCCTGTAGCTCCCTTTAGACTGTTAAATGCTGCTCTGCTTCCAAGCAGTCTTTTCAGTAATTGACAAACACCCTTAGGAAAGAAGTAGCCCCAAATGCCGGCTTGTTCCTCAGGTTCTGTCTTGTCTTGATCTTGGCTCTCTATAATTTTTTCTGAATGCTTTCTGAGGCAATAAAGCAGATATTTGATCCAGCTTTTGATAATGTCTTCTGTTGGTTACTGTTACCTGGCTTGCCATCACAAGAAGTGAAACTTCTTTATAAATCTGTTCATCTCTTTCATCTCTTACTAGTTTCTTTTTATTCTTTTTTTTTTTTTTAAAGATTATTTATTTGAGAAAGAGAGAGAGGAGAATGGGCAGAGGGGGAGAGAATCTCAAGTAGATTAAGCCCAATGCAGGGCTCTATCTCATGACCCGGAGATCATGACCTGAGCTGCAACCAAGAGTTGGGCATTTAACCGACACAGTTGCCCCAGCTTCTCTTTTATTCTAATATTGTATATCTTAATTTATCTCTTATTCCTTTAATCAGTACATGCCAGGCACATTTATTTGAAAGAACCAGATTTGGGGTTTATTTTTACTTTCTATTCTCTGTTTCCTTTTCATCAGTTTCAGCTCTTAGGTTTTTCAATATCCTATTCATACTTTGTATTTATTTTGCTTTGCTTTTGTGTGTGTGTGTGTGTGTGCGTGTGCGCGCACACGTGCATCCTATATTTATTTATGTATATATCGCTTCTCAGCCTTTTGGCTAAGATCAAGTGTATTTATTTATGTATATATATATTTATATATACCACGCATACACACACACACTCCCCTCTGAAACCATCAGTACAGTTAAGATAATAAATATATTTATCACTCACAAAGTTTTTTCATGCCCCTTGCTAATTGTTACTTCTACCCCCATCCTGTCTCCAGACAGCCACTGATCTATGTTCTGTTACTGTACATTAATTTGTGTTTTCTAGAGTTTTATATGAACACAGTCAAACAATATATTCTCTGTTTTTGTCAGGCTTCTTTCACTCAGCCTAAAGATTTGGAGATTTATTGATGACGTAGTGTGTATCAGTAGTTCATTCCTTTTTATCCATTCTACAGATATACCACAGATTACTTCCATTCAGTTCTTATGGTCATTTGTTTTGGTTCTAGTTTTTTACTTTATTACAAGTAAAGCTGCTATGGACATATGTAGACTGTCCTTTAATGGCCCTAGTCTTAAATTTACTTGGATAAATGTCTAGGAGTAGAGAGTCTGGATCATAGATATCCTTAATTTTTTTTTAAAGATTTTATTTATTTATTTGACAGAGATCACAAGTAGGCAGAGAGGCAGGCAGAGAGAGAGGAGGAAGCAGGCTCCCTGCTAAGCAGAGAGCCCGATGCGGGGCTCAATCCCAGGACCCTGAGATCATGACCTGAGCCGAAGGCAGCGGCTTAACCCACTGAGCCACCCAGGCGCCCCTAGATATCCTTAATTTTTGAAGGAACTGCAGATTTTCAAAAATAACTACCATTTTACATTCCCAACTCAATATAAGAGATTTTCACTTCTTTCCTATTTTTGCCACTTTGGGAATAGTCAGTCTTAAATTTTATCCATTCTGATTGTTCTGCAGTAGTATTTCATTATGTTTTTAAGTCGCATCTCTCTAGTGAATAAGAATGCACATCTTTGCTTGTCTTATTTGCTGTCCATATATCTGCTTGAGGGGGTATAGCTCAGTGGTAGAGCATTTAACTGCATATATCTGCTTTGACATAATGTCTGTGTAAGTCTTTCCCCCATTTTTTTCTTGAATATTTTTGTTCTTACAGAGTTTTGAAAGTTTTTTATAGATTCTGGATACAAGTCTTATCTCTTATATACTTTGCACATATTTTCTCCCAGTCCATGGCTTGTCTTTTCATTGTCTTAATGGGGCCTTTTAAAGAGCAGACATTTTTTATTTTGATAAAGCCCAGTTTATCAATTTGTGACTTTATGGATCTTTGCTTTTGGTGTAACCCAAATCACAAAGGTTTTTTTGTGGGTTGTCTTCTAGAATTTTTAAAGTTTCGGTTTCCATTTTGACCTATGATTCATTTTGAGTTAATCTTTGTATATGGTACAGGTATGGCTGAAATTCATTTTTTTTTGCATATGAATATACCACTGTTCCAGCTCCATCTATTAAAAATACTGTCCGTTCTCCATTGTACTGCCCTTGTACTCCTGTTGAAAATTAGTTGTCCTTATAATGTGTGGGTCTATTTCCAGAAACTCTCTTTGCTCCATTGATCTATTGGTCCATTTTGACACCAATACCACATTGTCTGGATGACCATAGTTTTACTGTAAATCTTAAAATTTGGTAGTGTTAGTCCTCCAAATTTTTTTTAACTTTAAAAAATAATTGAATGTGAATTATTCAGCATTTCCACATAAATTTTAGAATCAGAGTTTCAATTTATTATTTTTAAACTGCTGTGGTTTTGTGTTGAATCTATAGATGAATTTGAGGAGAATTAATAACAGTTTTGAGCCTTTCAATCCTTGATTACAATACATATCTTCATTTCTCAGCAGTATTTTGTAGTTTTCACTGAACAGGTCCTGGGCATCTTTTGTCAGATTTATCCCTAATTATTTCATATTTCTCATGCTATTGTATATGTCATTTAAATTTTTTTTCAATTTCCAATAAGTATGGCTACCATATAGAAGTACATATAATTTTGTATGTTTACCTTGTGTACTCCAGACTTGCTAAGCTCACTTAATAATTCCCCTAGTTTTTTGTTGTTCTTGTTTTGTTTTGCTTTTTGTTTTTGTTTTGTTTTGTTCTGTAGATTCTATTGCACTTCCTGGGTACACAGTAATGCCTTTTGGGGAATAAAGGCAGTTTTACTTCTTCCTTACAAATCTGCTTGCTTTTTATTTATTTTTCATGCTTTATTACCCTGGCTATACAATGGCGCTCTGTACAATGTTAAATAGAAGTAGTGAGAGCAGACGTGTTTATCTTGCTGAACTTGCTGGGAAAACAGTCTTTCACCAAGTATAATATTAACTGTTGTTTTGTCATAGATAGCTTTTATCAGATGAATAATTTCCCTTCTATTCCTAATTTGCTAAGTTTTTTTTTTTGAATGGGTGTTGAATTTGGTTAGACAACTTTTCTATATCTGTTGAAATGATTATATGGTTTTTCTTTTTTTAAATTTTAGTATAGTGAATTACATTGATTTTTCTAATGTTAATGCAGTCTTAATTGGTAAAATAAACCTCATTTGGTCATACATTGTTGAATTCAATTTGCTAAACTCTTGTTTGAATTTCTTCCAGCTATGTTCAAGAGTGATGCTGGGATTTTCAGGCTTTTTTCCTCTAATAATGTTTTTGTCTGTTTTTTTTTTCTTCTTTTTTTTAATCAGGAGAATGCTAGTTCCATAGATTCAGTTGAGAAGTTTTCCAACCTTTTAACTACAAATTCAACTTCTTTAATAAATATAGGGCTGTTAATCTTACTTCTTTCTTGAATGAGCTTTGGTAATTTTTGTCTTTCAAGGACTTTATATTGGCATAAAATTGCTTATTGCCCTTTTATTATCTGTAGAAACCAGGCAATGTCTCCATTCTCATCCCTGATATTGATAATTTGTGTCTTCTCTCTGATTATTCTGTTTAGAAATTTATCAATTTTATTGATCCTTTCAAAGTTCCACCTTTTAATTGATTTTTCTATGTCATTAATTTTTTTAAATTCTTTATTTAAATTCAATTTTGTTAACATATATTGTATTCTTAGTTTCAGGGGTAGAATTTAGTGATTCATCAGTTGCATAAAACATCCAGTGCTTATTATATCAAGTGCCCTCCTTAATACCCATCACCCATTTACCTCATCCCCCCACCCCTACCCCCTCCAGTGACCCTCAGTTTGTTTCCAATAGTTAAGAATCTCTTATGGTTTGCCTCCCTCTCTGTTTTTATATTATTTTATTTTTCATTCCCTTTTCCTATGTTTATCTGTTTTGTTTCTTAAACTCCACATATGAGTGAAATTATGTGGTATTTGACTTTCTCTAACTTATTTCACTTAGCATAATACCCTCTGGTTCCAAACCACCTTGTTACAAATGGTAAGATTTCATTCTTTCTGATGGCAAGTGATATTCCATTGTGTTTATGTACCACATCTTCTTTATCCATTCTTCTGTTGTTGGACATCTGGGCTCTTCCCATATGCTATTATGACCATTGCTGCTATAAATATTGGGGTACATGTGTCTCTCAAATCACTATATTTGTATCCTTTGGATAAAAATCTAGTAGGGTCATTGATTTTCTTGGTGTTCTTTATTGTTTTTCTTCATTTAAGTCTTAATTTGCTCTTTTATTTCCAATTGCTTTAGGTGACAGCTCTGTATGTCATATGTCTTTGTACTAGGCAGTAATTATAATTATTATTATAATGACATTTACTGCCAGTTCTAACATCTCTCAGTTCTTGGTTGATTTTACTTGCATGATTTTTTCTCACGACAGGTCATATTTTCCTGCTTATTGGAAAGCCTGATAATTTTTTATTCGATGCTGGACAGTGTGAATTTTACCACGTTGCATGCTGGATCTTTTTGTATTCATACAACTACTCTTGATGTATGTTCTGGAACACAATTAAGTTCATTGGAAACCGTTTTATCTTTTCAGATAGGGCTTTTAGGATTTGTTAAATGGGAATAGAATCGTGTTCAATCCGGTGCTAATTATTCCTGACCACTGAGATAACACCCTTCCATGTACTCTATCTAATGCATCATGAACTGTGAGGTTCAAGTCTGACTGATAAGAGCAGGCAGTCTATTCAACTCTGCATGAAGAAGATAAACCTTTCTTTCATCTTTTCAGCTGGTTCTTTCTCCAGTCTCAGTTTCCTCACATGCCGATCGGTACTCATCTGAGTCCTCAAGGGGACCCTCTGCAGATCTGCAGAGTTCTCTTGTGCATCTCTCTCCTCTGAGGCTTTCTCTCCTGCAACCTCTAGCTGCTTTGGACTCCCTGAGCTCTTAGTTCCTTGTCCTCAATTTAAAATGCCTGCCATCACGTAACAAAGTTCCCCTTCCCTGACTGAGCTGTTCCCTTCGTTCGGGTCTCTGCTCAGATGTCACCTCCTCAGGAAGACCGACTCAGATTAATACAGCTCTTGCTCCCCTCTCGCTCTGTTTTATTATAGATTTTACCTTTTCATCCTCTGTCTCTAAGCGCAGTTCTGATCTTACATATGCGCCCAACAGGATTGTATGCTCATAGGTATCCAGTAATATACACAAAAATGTTCATAATGTCACCACCCTGGAAACAGTCCAGATGTTTATCAGTTACTACACAGTGATGAAAATTAATAAACTGTAGTGCGTGCAGCAACACGGATGTTTCCCAGGAATGTGATGTTGACAAAAGGCACCAGATGCAGATTATGTCATGCTGTTGAAAAAGGCAGATCCGTACTAGAATTTTCAAATTTGAAATCGTGGTTCCCTTTTGGATGTGGGTTTGACTCAGGGGGCCGTCCCAGAGTAGCCTTCTGAGGTTCTTTTGAGCCAGATGGAGAAATTGATTGAGGGAAGTCAGTTGAGTCAGATGTTGTCTCCTCTGTAAAAATCTTCCCTAATCCCCGGGATGGTCAGTCACTGTCTCTTCTCTGACCCAACCTGAGAACAATTACATTGTAATTATTACATTTTCAAGGGAAGGAGTCATTTTATTTTGGTTTTATTTTTTTTGTTGTTGTTTTACTTTAAGTGTCTTTAACTGGCTGGTGTAGAGCTGATCTCTGAAGACATTTTCTGGTGGAAGGAATGAGCAAATGAAGCCACACAAACGAGCCATGGGCTTCTGCAGCTCAAGCCTGTGTCCCCTCCCTCATAGCCTGTTTCTAGTGGAGGGCAGAGAGATTACCTCATGGTGTATCTCTCCAGACACACCAAATACATGGTTTGTTGGCACCCATTTGTCAATAGAGAAGGAAAGTCTTGAGACTCATAGGTAACCTGGTGGTCTGAGACTGAAGATAGGATGGGGTCGGACCCCTTAGTTTGGGGCTTTGCTATGAATCTTCTCCACACAAGTTTATGGAAGAATCCAATAAAGTTATCTTTTTTTTTTTTAAGATTTTATTTATTTATTTGACAGACAGAGCTCACAAGTAGGCAGAGAGGCAGGCAGAGAGAGAGAGAGGAGGAAGCAGGCTCCCTGCTGAGCAGAGAGCCCGATGCGGGGCTCGATCCCAGGACCCTGAGATCATGACCTGAGCCGAAGGCAGAGGCTTTAACCCACTGAGCCACTCAGGCGCCCCCAATAAAGTTATCTTATACCATTAACAATCAATGTGCTTCGTGGGGCTTCTTCCCCTGCCACAAAAATTCAGTTAAACCAAAGTGCTGTAACTTAACAGAGTTTCTCCTTTTCTCCTTTTCATTTTGAAAATTTCAATAAGCATGAATTTGGAAAGGATAATAAAATGAGGATAAAGGGCACTTCCAGAGCAAACTGTGTAGATCTTATGAAGGAAGGTTCCTTCAGAGTTTGTCCTTACTGAAAGGAACTGGCCCTCAGCAACGTGATAGCTGAGTTCCAACTGATGAGTTTACATTTCTGTGCCAGGCTTTATTAAGGAACCCAGGCTAGCATCTGTTCACTCTGAAAAGAATTCTGGCAATTCAGCAGTGTCTTAAAATTTTAAATGTATATTTTGATTAACACATTTTTATTGGCACATATATTCTTTCCCTCTTTTGCTAATACTACTGCGAATGTGTCTGTCTGCAGCTGTGGTGCTCCCATTCAAGTTTCCGAGGTGAAGCTGCTTTCTTTCTCATCCGGGCAGCTCACTGTGTTCCTCCCTGCCGAGGTGAAGGCCATAGGGACAGAGAACGATCACGTCCTGCCTCTGCAAGAGTTGGCCATGAGGAGTCTCCATCACACCTACCACAGTTTTCTTAAAGGTACACGGGACTTTCTCTCTTTCCACCTCTTACTGGGTGACCTTAGAGGTTGTGCTCCGTGCTCCCTGTTGGGGTGTCCATGTTTTTTATTGTGCTAAAATACACATAACATAAAATTTACCATTTTAACCCGTTTTAAATTCTCCATTCAGTGACATTAAGCACACTCACATTGTTATGCAGTGGGACTTTTTTTTTTCCCATTTAAAAAGATGGTTTTAATATTTTATCAACACTGATCCCTTCGGCATCCCCTACGGACACAGAGGAGCTTTCGCCACAGTGTGGTCTTCAGTCATAAAGGACCGAGGTTAAAAGTTAAACCTTGTGGTTTAAAGGAAGGAAATTGGTGTTTGGGCACATATCTAGTGGAAGTGAGAAGGCTGGCAGAGGCACTTTCTTGAGCAGGAAAAAAAAAATGCCAAAGTCTTATCCTTAAAGCAGAATTGGGACAAGTTTTCGCCATGCAGGCTCCTCACATCTGAGAAATTACATACCTAGAGGGAGGAAATACCAGGGGTCTCGGGCAGTATTTCCACAGCATGTTAACTCTTGGTTCGGAGAGGATTCGGCCGTATGTAGATTTCATGGGTGTTGTGCTGTGGATTTCCAAGATGCTTTAAGAGAGCAGTAGGCAGTTTTAATAAGATACATTCCAAATGTTTGAAAAACTGCTAAATGTTTAGTCTTTGCTTTAAAAAAAAAATAAAGATCCATTCAAAAACATCTATCAACCTTCTAGGAATGTCCAACACAAAGTTATTTTTTAATACTAAAAAGAAAACTGTAATTATTCATCTCTGGGTAAATTCCATTTTTATAAATGGTTATTGATAAAGTCCAGACAGATGTAAAGGATGATGAGATCATTTGTATTTCCTTCCCAGAGATGAGTCAGTAATTTTTAGGTTTCACCTCATTGTGACCATTTTCCTCTCTGTCTTCTGGATGTTGACCATCTGTGGCAATCCCGTGGACACTTGTGCTCAAGATTGCCTGGGCCACTGGGATGTTTTGCTTTAAACGTTTCGTACAGCTCAGGCCAGACGGACAAGGAGGCAGCCTCTCTATCAATTTAGATAGTTCACGGAAGTGAAACAAGAAAAAGCTTGGTTTCCTTATTTTTCTTTCACTTTGATTTCTTTGTTTCCCATTTTCATTCTTTTCAGTAAATATAATTTAGCTTGAGTAATGCTCAATGCCCAATCGATTTAGGAAGAATTTAATGAAAGTCAATGTTAGTCTTCGGTGCAGTCCTTTTTTATTCTCCGTCTCCCATAGGAAGTTGTACAAACCTTCTCTGGGTAAATTAATGCCTTTTTAAAATCTTTGTTCTTAAAGAATATTGGGTCTTATTCTTTTCTTGCTTCTACCTCAGGATAGCTTCTGTTTGCTCTTAAAAGAGTAGATTTGGTGGGGAGCCTGGGTGGCTCAGTGGGTTAAGCCGCTGCCTTCAGCTCAGGTCATGAGCTCAGGGTCCTGGGATCGAGTCCCGCATCGGGCTCTCTGCTCAGCAGGGAGCCTGCTTCTATCTCTCTCTCTCTCTGCCTGCCTCTCCGTCTACTTGTGATTTCTCTCTGTCAAATAAATAAATAAAATTTTAAAAAAAAAAAAAAGAGTAGATTTGGGTTTTTCTCTTAGTATCAAAAAAGTAATTCAGTGCCTATCACGTAACAGTATTTTCACCATGCAATAATTTTTAACTAACTGAATTGACTTAGTAACAAAGAAACATATTTGAAGCCTAGTTTAAGGAAATCTGATTTTTTTTTTTTAATTCATGCCTGATTTTTTTTCTCTTGTGTTCCAGATTTGAACTTTCTGTCTCCAATCTCATTACCCAGAAGTCTCCTGGAGCTGCTGCACTGCCCCCTGGGACACTGTCACCGGTGTAGTGAGCCCATGTTTACGATTGTCTACCCCAAGCTCTTTCCCTTGAGAGAGACGCCGATGGCAGGGCTGCACCAGGGGTAATCATGCCTAAGTGGGCACCAGGGCTTACACCTGGGCGAGGGGTGGAGGCCGTGCATGAAAGTATTGTTAAGTCAGCAGCTGTCAAGGTGCATACGGTGCTTCCTGAGATACAGCTGAACGACACAAAAGCACATTTTCAGCATCACGAGAAAACTGGACTTCCCTTTATTACATTTTTGATCCTATACAGAACTGTTTTATTGTATATATGATTTAGAATAGCTCATTCTTTGTAAGGAGCACTTTCCTGCTTTTCCCTTGTTCACAATAGGCTTCGGGCAATAAGGAATGTAAGAACAAAATGTTTGTTGTATAATGGGACCAGTCCGGCCCTTCTCTCGAATTGGCGTGGCTAACGGAAAGTGCATGGTGAACATCGTGCCTGCGTGTGTGTGTGTGTGTGTGTGTGTTTCTGTTTTGAATTTCTAACACTTCCAAATACCATTCTCTTGCCACTCTCTGTTTCTTGGCACAGTGCCTTGAATTTGCTAAGAATGTTCACCAAGTAAAAACCCCTGTACTGGTAGTTTAAAAAAAGAAAACCAGACAATTAAAATTAGGACATCAAATGAAAAATCCCCCATTAGCGCAACCTCAGCATATAGATAGTCTAAATTTAGGATTTTCTAAGTTTACATTTTTTTAAAGTTAAAAAAAAAAAACACTGTAACATCTCACTTATCTATCAGATGGTATTTGGGGTTAGTAACTTTTTCAGATAACTCGGTATCCCTATTGAGTGCCAAGAAGCATTTCCTTTGTAAGCATTTTTATAGAATGAGAAGGGAGCCTGGGCGGGGCGCTGAACCTCTCCGAGCCTCAGAACAGGGATAGTACAGCCGGCTGGGGGCGCATCTTGAGGATTAGCAGACAGTGAAGGTCAAACCTGGACATACAATGGGTGTTCAACAAACAGTAGCTCCCCTCTACTATCTGTCTACCCCACTTCCTTGCAAAACTGCATTTCTCTTCTTCCTACCCTGAATAATCCCATTTTGTTAGACGTTTCGGTTCCTGTCTCCCCTCTCTGTATTTTTAATGTTTCCTGCTTCGTTGTGCCTGCCCACAAGAAGCCTTCTTCCAAACCTTTCTAAATTTGCTCCTTCCAGTCCGAGGTGATCACATCACCGAATGTAGTGAAATGTCATTTAGAATAGTTAAAAGCACTGAGTCAGTGTCTGAGTGTATTACTCCGTGGATAAAATAAATAGACAAAATCGGCACGGTGCCTGGCGGTCAGGTGCACAGGCCCTGACTCGCCCTCCTCCGCTGGGAGCCCTTGGGCCAGGCACTTAACATCTCTGGGCTTCAGCCTCTCATTGATGAAGTCACCGTAATAATAATATCTATGGTCACTGTCAGGGTAAATGAGATCATTCTCATTGGAAGGAGCCCAGGCATATAATAATACTATGTAAATATTAACCACTTTAATCTAGTCTTCTTTAGCTCAGAGACTTTTAAAAATTTCTTGTGTGTATGTGTTTTTAGCAAATGCTCTTCATATCAGTAAGATACCGTCATAGGATAATCTTACCTAATTCATTAAACTTAGTAAAACCCTTAGGCATTATTTTATAATTCTCAATAGAAGACATTTTCTTACTGAAAATATGAAAATGAAGACACTTCCATAAGGTC
Organism: Neogale vison; assembly: GCF_020171115.1. Taxonomy (NCBI): domain Eukaryota; kingdom Metazoa; phylum Chordata; class Mammalia; order Carnivora; family Mustelidae; genus Neogale; species Neogale vison. The sequence goes on along the minus strand of NC_058103.1, from coordinate 135,307,902 downwards.
AGGATACTCTGTCTGTAGCTGCTAAAATTCTGAATACCTATTCAAAAAGATAAACTCTCTTTTTTTTTCATGGTAATTAATTTGTGAAAATAAAGTAGATCCTTCAAATGAAGTCATTTTTTTGTGTTATCTTTATATAAGATTTGGGGAATGTATTCAGTACTTGAATATTTTATGTACTGTTACTTATTTCTCTGCTGCAACCTAGAAATTCAGTGCAAATAATCTTGTATTGTTTCAGAACGTAAATATAATAGTCTTAGTGTAATAAAATGAATATAGCCAGTACATAGGACTTAGGCAGTGCCCGTTTGTTGAGCAAAGCCAGCAGTGCCTGTGTTTATAGCAAAGATGAAATGCCAAGATATAAACATGGCTTTCTGTGGTGAGTTAATGCTAGGGTTGAAATTGAGTGTCTGTGGCTTTCATTTGGTCCACCAGACTTTGTTCCTTCCCATGTTGCTATGGAGATTGTATTAAAAGCATTGACATCAGTTTCTATCATAGTCTTTAAAGTACTTTCTTTTGTAACTGAAAACCAAATACTTGAATTCAGTAGCTTACTGCTGAAAATAAAATCAATATTTTTGATATCATAAACTCTAAAAGGTCTTGATAATAATATTTTTAAGTTTTATAATATATTCAGTTTAGTTCACATTGCTTGTCATAAAATAATGCATTGTATCAGCCAATATCGAAATTAATGTAGACATCTGGCATTATTTTAAAAGAACATATTGGATATTCTTCTAAAATACCAAGTCCCACACAAGTGTTAGTTTCAACCTAAATTTAATACAGAATTCAGTAAAAAGAAATTATAGTATTTTGCCTAAACAATAGACACCCAAACCTTCAAATATCCATAGCAGAGAAGAACGACTAGTATATTCGTGACTTTGAATCCTTATAAGCATAGCAAGTGTTCATTCCCCAAACTTATGTTCATTTATTAAAATGGAGAACATCAACATAGAAGGGTATTTATTATTATAACAACGTGTCTGGCTTTCCCCCACACAATCATGATTTACACAAGTTCTGTATTTCCCATTAGGAAATCAGGTCAGTCAAGCTTTTCGGAGGTGCGTATTCGTTGGCTAAGAGAGCTGCAACAAAATGCCACAAAACTGGGTGACTTAAATAAGAGGGTGTCTATTGCCGCACAGTTGTGGAGGCGAGACGTCTAAAATCAGCATGTTGGCAGGGCCAGTCCCTTCTGAGGGCTGTTGAGGGAAGGGTCTGTTCCAGGCCTCTCTCCTTGGCTTGGAGATGGCTGTCTTCTCCCTGTGTCTTTACATCATCCTCTCTCTGCGGATGTCTCTGTGTCTACACCTCTCTCCTTGCTGAGGACACCAGGAGGCTGGGCCCTTACTGACTCCTCCTCACTTAACTAATTACACCTGCAATGATCCTGATCCCAGATAATGTCGCCGTGTTACTCTGCTCAGGCTACCATAACAAAATACCATACCTCGGTGGCTTAACCAACAGAAGTTCATTCCTCGCAGTTCTGAGGCTGGAAGTCTAGAGTCAGGGTGCACATGGAGAGAGCTTTCTTCTTGGTTTGCAGATGACGCTTTTTTGCTGCCTCGTGTGGCAGAGCGGAGCACATGGGGACAAGCTCTCTGGTGTCTCTGAGGGCCCTATCCTCATGACCTCATCTAAACCTAACTATCTTCAGAAAGCCAAATACCGTCCAGTACTCCAAATACCATCCCACTGGAGGTTAGGGCTTCAACATACGAATTTGGGAGGATACAGTTCAACCCGTAACATTCTGGTCCAAAAGTTCATGTCCTTCTTGCATGCAAAATAAATTCATCCCATCCCAACACCCCCCAAATCCTAACGCATTCCAACATCAACTTGTTTAAGTTCAAAAAATCTCATCTTAAATATCTAAATCAGGTAGGGGTGCAACTTGGGTATAGTTCATCCCAAGGCAGGACTCCTCCAGTTATGAACCAAGGTATCTGCTCCAATATGTAATGTCTGGACAAGCGTAGGATAGACATTCCCATTGCAAAAGGGAGAACATCGGAAGGGAAAAAGAGGTCATGAGTCCCAAACAAGTCCAAAACTTAGAAGGGCAAATTCTGTTAGATTTTAATGCTAAAGAATAACATTCTTTGGCTCAATGCTCTGTCCTTTGGGCCCACCACAGTGGCGCACCCCCCTTTGTCTTGGGTGGGGGGGGCCTGTCTTCTAAAACCAAGAAAGTGGTCCTTCTTCCCTTTCCCTGATAGCTCTCTTGCTCCTTTCCTGCTAGGAGAATGCCTGAAGCCTGACAGCCTTTTTCATTCTGTCGCCATCTCTCTCCCCTTCAGTCCAGGCTGTCAGCATTTCCGCTGAAATGGTTGACTGTATGAACAGTTGTCCCTTGGTGTTCTCTCCAGAGCAAGCTTTCTCATGATTTATAATATGGAGAGCCTGAGAATGTTCCAGATCGTCCAGTTTCCAGATCGTCAAATTCTGGTTCCTTTTTGCCTAACAGTTCCCTTGACTTAGCTCCCTCCTCTACCCTTTTCCTGTGAGCAGCAAGGAGAAACCAGGCCATGCCTTTCAACCCTTTGCTTTAGAAATCTCCTCGGCTAAACATCCAGGATCGTTGCTCACAAGTTCTGCTTTCCATCCAGCAGAACACAGTTCCGTCAAGTCCTGTGTGCTTTATAATCCCTCACCTTTCTTCCAGTTTCTAGTAACACATCCCCCCTTTTTGCCCAAGACCTCAGCAAATGTACCTTCAACTCAGCATTCTGGTGATGACAATGTATGTCTTCTCTAAGACAGTAGAAGCTCTGTCTACAGCCCCCCTCTGTCCTTTGTGAGCCTCACCAGACACTCTTTAATGTCTGCATTTCTACCAGCAGTTTCTTCAAGGCAGTGTGGGCTTTGTCTACCATGCAGCTGGGAATTCTTCCACCTTCCACTCGTCACCCAATTTCAGAACCACTTCTAGATTTTTAAGTATTTGTTATAGCAGCTTCTCACTTCCCAGTAGTTATATCTGTATTAGTTAAGGGTTGTCCAGAAAAATGGAGTCTCTATGTGTATCTGTATATATAGAGATTAATTGGTGTTAAGGAATTGACTCACACAGTGGTGGGGGCTGGCAAATCCAAAACTGTAAGACAGACTGACAGGCTGGAAATTCAACAGTTGATGTGGTCTTGAGTCTGAATTCTGCAGGGTGTAGGCTTGAAACTCAAGCAGGTCACTGTCTGGTTTTTGTTTTTTTTTTTTTTAAGATTTTATTTATTTGACAGAGATCACAAGTAGGCAGAGAGGCAGGCAGAGAGAGAGAGAGCAGGCTCCTTGCTGAGCAGAAAGCCCGATGTGGGGCTCGATCCCAGGACCCTGAGATCACGACCTGAGCTGAAGGTAGAGGCTTAACCCACTGAGCCACCCAGGTGCCCCAAGCAGGTCACTGTCTTAAAGAAAAGTCTTTCTACCTTTTTGCTTTGTCCTTCAGGTCATCAACTGATTAGATGAGGCCCACCCAAATCATGGAGTGGAATCTGCTTTATTCAAAGTCTACTGATGTAAATGTTGATCACATCTTAAAAGTATTTGCACAGCAGCATCTCGATTGGTGTTTGACCAAACAGCTGAACACCATGGCCCAGTCAAGTTGACAACTAAAATTAAATTAAAATTAAAATTAGACCTTCCAAGGGTTTCATTTAAATCACTAGAATGTTTTGGGACAGGAGCTATAAATGGCCCAGAATCCCAGTGGTTCTTCCCATATCATTGGGGGAAGGTTTAGCTGTAACAGATACTGAAGTGGACACTTAGGTATTGGTGCCGTAACATCTCTGTTTTTGTGCCGTGAGGCCATAGGCTGGAGTGGGAAGAACTTCCTGGCCTTAGGGGTCAGGAGATCCAGCTTGGAAGCTGAGCTCAGTTACTTCTCTAGAGGATAGGTCTGTTATTAGACGGAATCAGGAAAAATAAAAATAAAAATAAAATTTAAAAATTTAAAAACAAGATCGAATCATAGCAATCATGTACCTTGGCACTTACATGTGGTTCAAACTAACATCCTCTCCATTTACAGCGGGTGGGGAGAGGTGAGACTGAGGTGCAGGAATATCAGAACCTGGGCCAAGGTTTCATAGCAGAGCTGGAATTTGAACCCTAGCAGTCTTGCTTCCTATCTGTGTTTCCGACGCTACGCTACAGTTAGTTAACTAATAGAATCACCATATAGCATGAAGAAATGTTGAAGAAGTAGTCAAATACAAAAGGAAGGTATGTTCTAGTAATCTGGACAAGATAATTTTGAAATATGTGTGTGTGTGTGTGTGTGTGTGTGCGTGTGCGCGCACACTAAGAAGTCCAGCAGAATATATGTATCTAACTCTTTACTCTGGTTGTTCTGGGAGGGACGCATGTGGGTTTATAGGATAGTCAGGAGGGACTTTAATTTTCAATTCCATATACTATAGAGTCACTTGAATATTGCCAGAGAGGATATATTTTACAAATGCACCAAACCAACGATTTGAAAAATATATATAGAGAGAGGGATTTTACTTAATCCTTTGCTTAAAACTTTATACGGATTAAAAAAGAAAAGGTTCTCTAGCAAAAATTTTTCAGTTTAGTTAATATTTTTAGGGGCGCCTGGGTGGCTTAGTCAGTTAAGCATCTGATTCTTGATTTTGGCTCAAGTTATGATCTCAGGGTTGTATAATTAAGCCCCACATCAGTCTCCCACGGGGCATGGAGCATGCTTAAGATTCTCTCTCTCCCTCTCTTTAAAAACAAAACAAAACAAAAAAACAACAAACAGGATAAAAAAAGTTTGTAAACAGGTTGCATACTGTAACCCAGTGTTTGTCAAATACAGGTATGAATGAATATACACTATATATAGTAAAAACTGCTTTCAATGTAACAGTGGTTTCATTTGAGTAGATTCACATTTTTACAACAAACTATTATTGCTTTAGAAATTAAAAATATGTTTAATTATTAAAACATGAGTAAGACCCATGGTTTCTTTTTTATTTTTATTGGGGGGGGGAGAAGGGAGACAAAGTGTATCTATTTAATTCATACATTGTCATAGAAAATAAAATTCTGCAAAAGGAACCTATTTCAAATGGAAGCACTCCCACTAGAAAAGACCATTGGTAATATTTTAGGCTAAAGTAGAATCTCTCTAAGTTGACCCCTTAGCTAAGGATCCGTTGAATCAGATCATTGACACTCTATTTCCTTGTGTTTTTTAAATTGTGGTAAGAACATTTAAACAGGAGATGTTCCCTTCTAACAAATTTTCAAGTGCGTAGTACAGTATTATTTAACGATCGGGACTACATTCCACAGCAGGAGGATTCTAGAACTTGTTCAGTTTGCGTAACTGAAGCTGAACAGCTCCCATTTCTGCCCCCCCCCCCGACCCCCAGGCCTTGGCAACCATCATTCCATTCTCTGCTTCTAAGAGTTTTACTTTTTTAGAGACCTCATATAAGTGAAATCCTGTCCTTTTGTGGCTGGCTTATGTCACTTAGCTTAACGTCCTGCAGGTCTGTCCATATTGTTGCCTATGGAAGGACATCCTTCTTATTTTAAGTCTAAATAATATTCCTTTGTACATTTATACCATATTGTCTATCCTATTTTACAGGATAGTTCTATTTTAATTTTTTGAGGAACTGCCGTACAATTTTCTATAGCAGCTGAACCATATTACACTCCCACCAAGAGTATACAGTGATTCCAATTTCTCTACATCTTTTCTAACGCTTGTTATTTTTTGTTTGTTTGGTGTTTTGGTTGTTTTTTTGTTGGTGGTGGTGGTGGTGGTGTTTTTTTATAATAGCCATCCTCCCAGGTATGAGGTGAGATCTCATTGTGGTTTGGATTTGTATGTCCCTGATGATTAGTGATGTTGAACACCTTCTCATACACTTTTTGGCCATTTGCCTTTGGAGAAATGTCCATGTAAGTCCTCTGCCCAGGATGAAATCAGATTACTTGTTTTTTGCTACTGAGTTACAGAAGTTCCTTATATTTTAGATATTAACCTGCTATCAAATATGGGGTTCTCAAATATTTTTCTGTATTTTGTAATTTGCTTTTTCCTTTTGTTGATTGTGACCTTTGCTGTGCAGAAGCTTTTTATTTTTCTATTTTATTTTTTTAAGATTTTATTTATTTATTTGTCAGAGAGAGAGAGAGGGAGAGCGAGCACAAACAGGGGAGCAGTAGGCAGAGGGAGAAACAGGCTCCCCGGTGAGCAAGGAGCCCGATGTGGGGCTCAGTCCCATAATCCCAGGATCATGACCTGAGCTGAAGGCAGCCTCTTAACCAACTGAACCACCCAGGTGTGCTTTTTAGGGTGCAGAAGCTTTTCAGAGTGATATAGTCCCACTCACCTATTTTTACTTCTGTTGTTGTGCTTTTGGTATCATATCCAAGAAATCATTGCCAAGTCCAATGTCAAGATTTCCCTTTATTTATACCACATTTCTTCTAGGAGTTTTATAGTTTCAGGTCTTACGTGTGTCTTTGGTCCATTTTGAGTTGATCTTCTTACGCACGGTGCAGGACGAAGGTCCAATTTCATTCTTTTGCCTATGGGTGTCCAGCTTCCCAGCGTCATTTGTCGAAGAGACTGTCCTTTTCCCATTGTGTGTTCTTGGCTTCCTTGTGGAAGGTCCGTTGACAGCATATGTGTGGGTCTATTTCTAGGCTTTCTGTCCTCTTCCATTTGTCTGTGTATCTGTCTTTATGCCAATACCATACTGTTCTGATGACTGAAGCTTTGTTAAATATTTTGAAGTCAGGAAGTGAGATGCCTCCAGTCTTGTTCTTTCTCAAGATTATTTTTGGCTATTTTTGTTGGTTCCACGTGAATTTTGGAATTTTGTTTTTTCTATTCCTGTTTTAAAAGCGCCATTGGAGTTACTTCCAAATTGCTCAGAATAACTCACCCACGTGTTTACTAACTTGTCCAGTCTGTCGGCAGATCCGTAGCAGACCTCGCCTGCAAGCAGGTAGGTAGGTAACCACACCAACGGCTGCTGTCCACTGCTTTCAAGCTCAGAGTTAGAGTTTGGTTTTCTTCGGGAATTCTCCTTGGTCCTTGAGGCCAGAGTGATGACACAAAAGAGCCAGCTGTCTCGGTGACTGTCGTGGGGTAGAGACCTGTTTGTGAGAGGCACATAGAGCTCTTTGTCTTATGGCTTCCCTCTGTCTTTTGAAACAACTTAGCACACCCTTCTCCGAGGTAATCTGTAAATAATCTCTTCGGATTCTTATATGGTCAGATCACTTAGTAGGAGATGTTTCTCATTTCCTTACCTTTGCTTTTTATGGCTAGTACTTTCTTCTGTGAAACAATTAACATCAGTTAATACTGGCATTATTTGCTTACTTGCGTTTGGAATTTTTGTGTTTCTTTCAGCAGAATTGGCACCCACTTTTTTTCTTTTATTTGTATTTAATTTTTTTTCACTCTTCCAGTATCATTGTTTATGCACCACACCCCATGCTCTGTGCAGTACGTGCCCTCCTTAATACCCACCACCAGGCTCAGCCAACCCCCACCCCCCTCCCTTCCAAAACCCTCAGTTTGTTTCTCAGAGTCCGCAGTCTCCTGGTTTGTCACTGGCACCCCTTTAAGGTGACTAATGAAACTTTGCACAGGCAAAATAGTCCTCAACAAATGAAGTGAATTGTTCTTAACTGTTTTTTCCTCCTTGTATCACTCAACAATTATGTATTGATCATATGTTATGTGCCAAATTCGGTACCAGGTACGGGAGATTCAGCTGTGACCAAACCAGCTGATATTTCTTTCCCCATGCATAGATCACCCCTAACGTTCTAGGGCATAGGACCCATCAAGTGCAGAAGCCAATGTGTACAACACACAGAATCCTCCCATGAGAGACAGTCACCGCTAACATAAATGTCACAAACGTAAATATGTCATGAGATGATTCTCCCTTAAGTTAATATGTGCACAGGCTTGAGATGTCATCTGATAAATTCTGTCTAATAAATATTATTTTTCTTCTGGCTTGAATTTCTGTATGAGTCAAAGCTATGCTTTTTGTTTCTAATCAGGAAGCACGTTTGCAAAGAAAATACCATATTTCTTATGATATTTTGGGCTCCAGTATGTGCCAACCACATTGTGATTTTTTTTTTAAGAATAGTGGTATTTCTGTATTTTAAAACTAAGCTGAAATGCGCTTTTTCCTGCCTCGCCTATAAATAAGTTCAGAGATTCTAAAGCAACAAATGTCATGTCTGATGTTCTTTGTAGGATTTACTAGTATCTTTCTCCTAACTATAGAGTTTATTGCTTAGCTCAGAATTTCTCCCTAAAACTATCTTGTCTCTGGAGCCACATTTCTGGGATCTTAAAGGATCAAACTAGCCCAAATCCATTCTTTAGGAGGTAGACTTGGTGTACTTATAACAACTTAGATCTGCAACAAGCAGATACAATGTATTGTTAGATCACTTCCCGAAAGTAAGTAAGTACACAGAGTTGGGATTTTTTTTTGTAGCACAAATATGACCCCTCTGCTTTACCCGCCCCTACTCCCTTAAACATCATAAGGCATTAATGATGCCAATGGGCATGACGTTTCAGTAAGTTTAAAAAAAAATCTTTATGGAGTTGAATTCTTTTACTTAAAACCTTCATTTTTAAAAACTCAGTGGCATGAAATGTGTTGCTGCTGCTTCTTCTTCTTCTTCTTCTTCTTCTTCTTTTTTAAAGATTTCATTTATTTGACAGATAGAGATCACAAGTAGGCAGAGAGGCAGGCAGAGAGAGAGGAGGAAGCAGGCTCCCTGCTGAGCAGAGAGCCCGATGCAGGACTTGATCCCAAGACCCTGAGATCATGACCTGAGCCGAAGGCAGAGGCTTAACCCACTGAGACACCCAGGCGCCCCAGAAATGTATTGCTTCTATGAATGATTTTCACTTAACATAATGATTTAAAAAAAAAAAACAAGGAAAGTTAAGTTTGATTAGCTGATCCTTAAAAATCCACTTAGCATTTAAGATTATCTTATGTCTGAGTTTCATTTCAGTTGTGATGTATACAAATGTATACATTCTGGTGTAGCAAATTATCTGAAATAGGGTTCTAACCAACTTTGTATTACCTTAATTAAAAAAAAAAAATTAAAGTATTCAGTGACTTAACATTTATGTAGTTTCCTGAATTGAGAAAATCTCAAAAGTGATGCTTTCCTCTTCATTTTCTTAGGAGTGTAATTTGCAAAGCAGAATGTTTTAATTTTGGTCAAGTCAGATTTTTCCACTTTAATTTTATATTTAGTGCTTTTCATGTCCTGAGTAATCTTTACTTACCCTAAGGTTATACGGATGCTCCCCATTCCATTCCATTGATCTGTGTCTGTCTCTCAGCACCAAACTGTGTTGATTCTATAGTTATATATAAAGTCTTAATATCAGATAAAGTGATATTTCTACTTTAGTCTTCTCTTTCCAGATTGTATTAACTATTCTCTGTCCTCTGCATTTCCATATATATTTTAGAATAAGCTTATCTTTGTCTCAGAATAAAAGACCCTTGTGGTGGATTTTGAAAAGAACTGCATTTGATCTATAGATCAACTTGGAGAGAATTAACATCTTTGCTATGTTGATTCTGCCAGTGTATTAATACCATGATTCTCCAGGTATTTAGGTGCTCTTTTATTTTTTCTGTCAGTATTTAATAATTTTCAGCATTCAGATCCTTATTTTGTTCAATTTACACCCGAATATTTCCCTTTCTTTGTGACTATATATTATTATATTTTAAAATTCCAATTTCCATGTGTTCATTATTAGTGTGTGGAAATGTGATTGATTTTGTGTTTTGATCTAATGTGCTTACAACCTTGCTGAACTTGCTTAAGAGTCTAGGAGTATATTTTATGGATCCCTTGTATTTTCTATGTAGAGAATCATATGCCATCTGAAAGTAGAAATAGTTTTACTTCTCCCCCTTCCATGCTGTATGCCTTTTATTTCTTTTTCTTGCCTTAGTGCACTGGTTAAAACTTCAAGTTTTGTTGCGTATGGTGGTGAAAGTAAATATTACTTTAAAGTGTTATGTTAGCAGTTGTTGTTTTTTTTTAAGATTCTAATTATCAAATTGTGGAAGAGTTCCCTCTGTTCCTAGTTTGCTGAGACTTTTTATCATGAATGGATGTTGTATTTTGTCAAATGTTTTTCCTGAGTCCACTGATATCATACATTTTTTTTTTGCATTCACCTTTTGAAATGGTGGATGAAATTGATTTTCAAATATTAAACCAGCCTTACATACCCAGAATAACTCCCATTTGATCATGGTGTATTGTTCTTTTTCTACATTTCAATATTAATTTAGTTGAGGATTGCTTTGTTGAGGATATTTGTATCTGTGTTCATGAGAGATCTGGTCTGTAGTTTTCTAGATTTGTACTGTTTGGATTTAGAGTCAGAGTAATACTGTCCTCATAAAATGAGTTGGGAAGTGTTCCTCCTCTTCTATTTTTCTGCAAGAGATTGTGTAAAAATTCCTCTTAGCTCTTCTTTAAATGTTTGATAGAGTGCTCCAGTGAAATCATCTGAGCCTGGAAATTTCTTTTTTAATTACATAATCAGTTTCTTTAATAGTTATAAGACTATTCAGGCTGGATATTTCATCTTGATTGAGTGTTGGTTGGTAGTTTGTAGTTTTCAAGGAATTCATCTATTCTCAGTTCACAAATTCGTGATTATGAAGTTGTTCATAATATTCTTTTATTTTTAATGGATTCAGGATCTGTCATGACATCACTTGCTTCATTTCTTTCCCTCTGTTTATCTTTGTCAGTCTTGCTCAAGATGTATCGATTTTATTGACCTTTTTAGTCCTAGTAAAATTTTCAATTTCATTGAGTTTGTTATTATTTCTTCCCTCTGCTTGCTTCGGGTTTACTTTGCCTTTTGAGGAGGGTGGGTAGGGGGTTAGAGTAGAAGCTCGGATTATTGATTTGAGACCTTTCCTTCTTTTTAACAAGCATTTAAGCACTCTAAATTTCTCTCTCAGCACTGTTTTACTATGTCTTAAAATTTTTGATATGTTGTATTTTCATTTTCATTCAGTTCATGTAAGTTTTTATATCCTTTGAGACTGCCTCTTTAATCCATGGGAAAGTAGTCATTTGACCCAAGAGTCAGAGGAGGTCAAAGAACTGTGTTATTTTATTTCCACATTTGGAGATTTTCCTGTTGTCTTTCTGTTACGGATTTCTAATTTGATTCCATTATGGACAGAAAATATGCTCTGTGATTTTTACTTACTTTAGACTTTCTGCATAAATTGTTTTTCATTCTCTGACTTCCTGATGGAAGCTCAAGTTATTGATTTTAGAGCTTTCTTCTTTTCTGATACATGTGTTTCATTTGCTACAAGCTTCCCTTTAATACTGCTTCTGCTGCATCCCACAATTTTTTGATCATTTGTATTTCATTTTCACTCAATTCAAAATATTCTTCTAAAGATTATTTTATTTTTTGGGAGGGAGAGCACAAGCTGGGAGAGGGGCAGAGGGAGAGAGAGAAGCTCAAGCAGACTACACAGGACTCAATCCCATGACCCTGAGATCATGACTTGAGCCAAAATTAAGAGTTGGAGCCATGAGAGACTATGGACTCTGAAAAACAATTGGAGGGGTTTGAAGCGGCGGGGGGTGGGAGGTTTGGGGAACCGGGTGGTGGGTATTAGAGAGGCACGGATTGCATGGAGCACTGGGTGTGGTGCAAAAACAAGGAATACTGTTATGCTGAAAATTTTTTAAAAAAATGTTGTTGGAAAGCACACACACACACACACACACACAAAAGAATTGGACACTTAACTGAGCTGCCCAGGTGCCCCTCAGTTCAAAACATTTTTGTTTCTCTGGAAACCTGTTCTTTCACCCCTGCATTTTTTAGAATTTAATCATTTAATTTTCAAATATTGGGGGATTTTCTGCCAGTCCTTCTATTATTGATTTCTAAATTCAATTCCAGTAGTGGTCTGAGAACAACGTTTGTATGATTTCTCTTCCTTTAAATTTTTTATGCTGTGATTTTATGTCCTAGATTGTGGTCTATTTTGCTGAATAATATTACACATGAGCTTGAGAAGAGTGTGTTATTTCTCTGTTGTTGGATAGCGTATCTATAAATGTCAGGTCCAGTTGATTAATGATGTTGAGTTCAACTGTATTTTCCCTTATTTTTTCTTCTTTCTGGATATCTCAGTTACTTAAAGAGGGGTGTTGAAATCTCCAGCTCAAATAGTGTGTCTGTTTCTTCTTACAGTTCTGTCATTTTGTGCCTCAAATGTTTTGATGCTCTGTTATTAGGTTCACACACATTTCACATTGTTAAATCTTTTTGGAGAATTAACACCTGTATTGTGATGTCATGCCCCTCCTTACGTCTGATACTTTTCCTTGTCCTGAAGTCCACTTCATCTGAAATTTATGGAACTATTCCATCTTTCTTTTGATTAGTGTTAACATGCTTTATACGTCCCCCTCCCTTTACTCTTAACCTGTCCGCATCTGTATGTTTAACGTGGGTTTCTTGTACACAGCATATAGCTGGATCTCATTTTTCATCCATTGATGTATTTTCTTTTAATTGGTATAGTTAGACAATTCAAATTTAAAGTGATTATTGATATAGTTGGTTTAATATCTACTGTGTTTGTAGTTATTTTCTATTTTTTGTATTTGTTTTTCCTTTCTCCACCCCCCCAATTTTCTGCTTACTCTGGTTTTAACTGAGCATTTTCCATGATTCCATTTTATCTCCTCTCTTAGCATACCAGTTCTACTCCTTTTTCAAAAATGTATAGTGGTTTCCTTAGAGTTTGCAATATACATTTTTTTCACAAAAGCCCATCTTCAGAGGATACTATATTCCTCAATGTGTAGTACAGATGTCTTGTAACAGAATATTCCACATTCCTCTCTGTCATCCTTTAGGAAATTGCTGTTGTACATGTCACTATCCATCTGTGGTACTCATACTATATGTTGCTACCCTTATTACTTTAAGCGAATTATACTTTAGATAATTAGAAATTAGAAAAATAAAGTATTTTATGTTACCTTTATTTATTCCTTCTCTAGTAGGCTTCCTGGTTTTTTTAGATCTGAGTTCTGACATATATTCTTTTCCTTCTCACCAAAGAACTCTTTCCAACCTTTCTCCCAAGGCGAGTCCATCTGGCAGTGAATTTTCCTCAGTTATCAGTTTGTCTGAAAAACTCTTTGTACTCCTTTCTTTTGAAGGATAATTTTACTGAGTATAGGATTCTAAGTTAGTGATTTTTTTTTCTTTGAGCATACTAAATATTTTACTCCATTCTTTTCTTGTTTGCATGAAATAAATCCACTGTAGTTCATATGCTTGTTCTTCCATAGGTAAGGATAATTTTATTGGGTATAGAATTCTAAGGTAGGTTTTTTTTTTTTTTAAGCACAGTAATTATTTTAGTCCACTGTTTTCTTGCTTGCATGGTTTCCAGTAAGGCCTCTGTAGTTCATATACTTGTCCTTCCATAGATAAGGGTGTTTTTTTTTTTCCTCCTCTGATTTTTTGAAAATGTCCTTTTTTTTTTTTTCTTGTTTGACTATGATATGCCTATGTGTTATTTTGGGGTTATTTTGTTTTGTTTTTGATATTTATCCTGCTTGGTGCTGTTACACTACTGGCTCTGTAACACATTTTGTGACGTTCTTCACCATCACTAGTTAAATTTCTTTTTATTTCTCTCCTTCTCCTCTGAGATGATCATTATGCAAATGTTGCACCTTCAGAAACTGTCCCCCAGATCATGGATTTTCTGTTCTATGTTTCAGAATTCCCTGTTGATACTAACATCTGTGTCATATCTGGCTCTGGTTCTGAAGTTTTCTTTGTCTATTCAACATGTGCTTTTTCTTGCCTTATGTCACATCTAATTTTTTGTCAAAAGCGAAACATGTTGTATTGGGTAAAAAGAACTGAGGTAAATAGCCATTTCGTGTAAAATTTTATGTTAACCAAGCTTGGAGCGGGGCTGTGTCTTATATTTGCTGAAGGTGTAGGAGCCAGAGGCTTCAAATGCAAAGTCTTTCAGTGTCCTTGTTTCAGTCTCCTCACTTGACTTTGGGCTTCCCTGTGTAGTCCTCCTCAGAGAGTCTGTTTTATCTGCAATCCACTGTTCTTGTGCTGGGAACCAGTTGCTCCAGTGCTAAGGTGTGAGGTAAAGAAGTGTTCTGAAATTTTGTGATTATATTTCAATATCCAAGTGGGCCTGTATATCTGGGCTGTGACTTTCACAAGCATCTCTTGTGTCTCATAACTTGCTTTCCCCCCTTAGGTGAAGTGGGTAGACTAGAGGGGGCTAGAGTGGGAACAGTGCCCTTCTTCAGCTGGGAAAAGGCTCTGATAGACTCTTTTCCTCTGGAGAGCTGTCCTTTGTTCTGGAATGCTTGGGACATGTTACACAATAACCGCTTCTTTCCTCCCCTTGACTAAGCTGCAGGGGCCTTTTTTTTTTTTTTTTTTTTTTTTAATTTTTACCATGACAGCCTATAGCGTTTCTATAGGTAAAACCCAGGAACGTGTGGGACAATGCTAAGACTACAGCTCCAAGACTATCTGATTCCCAGGCTAGCCTACACTTAGCCACCAGCAGTTCTAGTGTGTTCTGTCCAAGTGAGCAGATCTCAGCTGTGACTCTCCAGATTCACTGGTCTCTCTAGACTTCGAGGTTGTTCTTTGCCCTACACCCTCAATTCCCTGGTGGCTGGAAGAAAAGTTGTTGATTTTCAATTTGTTCTGTTTGTTCCTGTATGAACAGGAATGACGATTGCTACACTCTTTATCAGGGATGAAACCACATGGGTCCTCTGTATAATTTTAGTTCTTTCCAATTTGTTGAATTATGTTTTAGAGTCAAGGATATAGTCTATCCTGGTGAATGTTCCATGGACATATGGGCGGGGGGAGTGTATTCTGCTGTTGTTGGGCGGAGTGTTCTATATACGTCGGTTAGATTCTTTGGTTCAATTGAGTTGTTCGGTTTTTCTGATTTTCTGTCTTTGCTGTCTTTGCTGATTTTCTGTCTACTAGTTCTGTCAGTTGCTGAGAATGGGATATTGAAGTTTGCACTCTAATTGTGGATTTGTCTATTTCTCCTCCCAGTGCTGTTATTTTTAAAACCGCTTTAATGAGATGATTCATATATCATACAATTCACCTGCTTAAAGTATACAATTCAGCAGTTTTCACTATATTCATGGATATGTGCAGCCAGCACTGTAGTTCATTGTAAATTATTTTTCTCACCCTATAAGAAACCTTGTACCCTTGAGCTATCACTCTGTATTCCCCCATACCCAGCAAGAAGCAACTACTTACTTTGCCTCTACAGATCTCTCTGTCCTGATCCTTTGGCTAGGGGGAACAGGTTTTTCTTGGAGATTTTTTTTTGTTTTTCCCCTGTGCCTCTTGGTGGTGCTGGGTTTTTACAAGCATCCTATCTAGCTATAGGAGGGGTAATAAGAAAACCTAGGGAACTCACCACTGCTGTGTTGCCTCTCAGGTCCCAAGGTTCCCAAGATGTCCACCTTTTTTCTATTCTTCAGACCCTCCCTACACTTGTTTGTTGTGTTATGGCCGGTTCATTGTGTTTTAACATAAGAGGAAGGACCTAAAAGGACTGGACTCCTCCATCTTGGCAGAACCAAAAATCCCCACCCAAATACATTTTGCCCTGAAAACCCAAAGGGACCACAGTGTGTATCCATTTCTTCATAGGGCAGTTCTAAATGTCACTCTTCTGAAACTTTACCAATGCAGCAGACCCCTGCCTTTTTGGAGAATTTGGAGGATTTCTCTCTCACCTCTAGTAGGCGTGTGTCCTATTAAGTATCAGGTGTGTGCACTGCTTCCCCTCATCGATGTGTAATTTTGGGTCTTGGTGAAGGAAATGCCTTCCTGGCTCTCCTGAAGGTCTTCAGGAGGTGGCTGAGCAAGCTGCACCACATTGGACCCCCTTCAAAGTCCCCATTTCTCTAAAGCTTTGATCTCTTCCCTCTAGAATGTGCAGTGGGAGTTTCAGCATCGCTTCCCCCTTGACTATAGTCCTTTACTGACTCAGGGCTTGTGTCAACCATTACAGGTGCTTGGGCTAACACTTAAATCCTGAGACATATGTGAACACTCTCGTCAGCCTGATCCAACCTTAGATTTAGTCTTGCTGGCGAATTTACTTAGACTCCATTTGCATGCTTGCTTCTCAGGCTCCCGCTAATAAAATTTGGCAAGATCCTGCAACTTCGTGTATGTTCTCTCCCCCATTAGCAGCCTTGCAATGAATTCTCTAGATCGTGCTGGGATTTTATACCCTTTGTGGCCCTAGAGACAGTGACTGGTGGTGGTGGTAGGTTCTGAAGAGACTAGGCATTTCCTTTTAAGGTGACCGCCCCCCCCCCATGAAGTCAGTGAAATGTTGTTAGGCAAGGAAATACTCGTTGTGTCAGAAGGTAAGAAAGGCTGTGTCTGATGTGAAGAAATGTTTAGAGATATTAGAAGTTCAAGGTACTCAGCTTTGTGTCTGAACAGAGGTTTCAATTTCAAGTCTCACGGTCCTACCCCTTCCCAGCAAGCACCTTTACCTTAGTATAAGAGACTCTGCATAAATGTACTCTTGCCCGGGTGGCATGGGTTCTGCACCCTGTAAGTTCAGGCTTCAGATATGTCCTTCCTGTAGCTTCACAGAATAAGAATTCCTTTAGAGCCAACAGAAATGTTGATTCCCCACCTATGCCTTGAGTTGAGAGTTCAAGGCATGTGCTTAATTGGGGGTGGGGCTGGAGATGGGGGGTGGGGAGCCATCATCTCTTCAGCCATCAGAAGAAGCCATCTTATGCACAATCTCTGAACTAGCTAGGATGCCACAGCCACTTGACCTCCCAGCGCCTTAGCCCGCCTTGGCAGTCTCCTCAAGTGATACTTTTGAGTGCTCGTGATGCCATACCACACTGCATATTAGCAGTGTCCCATTTTTCCCTAGTAAGAGGGCTGTTCATGCACTGGCCAACCCAATTACAGAATTCCATCTGGATGTTTTCTTAGGCCCCTTCTTGTAACACTTACTAAATCAGTTGGGAAACTGGCTGGAAAACACACATTAAGAGGATTTTGAAGAGAAATGAATGGAGAGAGACTATTTGCAGAAGTTGAGGCAGGATTCAGAGCACCCACAAGGATGATAAAACCCCTGGAAACTTACGACAGTAGGAAGCTCTACCATCCTTATCCTTTAGGCCTGAAGGACAAAGGGGATCTGGAAGTTGCTAAGAACCAGAGCCAACAGAAGGGCTGCCCAGTAGGAGCTCTAGTCAGAGAGGTAGAGATGGAGTATAAATACTCAATGTTAACACAAAAGCAAAGAAAAAAAAACAGCAAAAATGGTCATAATCAAATTTTCCAGTACTCTGGAAATTAACAAAAGTCTTAGAGCAATCTGGTGTGCGTTTACACACGAAAAGTGGCTGAAGCTTGCAACAGAGATCTTTGTGATGTGATAAAGTATCCTAGCCCCATCTTGTAGTCTTAACCTTGAAAATCAAGAATCTCCAATGACAGGTAAAACCAGCGTTCTGACAACAACTGAAAAGAGGTGGAAGGGAGCTAGGGCTTCTTCAAAGGTCCATTGCCAGAGAGCACTGTCATTTTCCTGATTTGGTGGTTCGCTGACCGCCTATCTTTTTTTGACTTCAGTCAAAGCTCACCAAAGCAAAAAGCCTCTTCCCTGTGGGTGTTTGTCAAAAATTGTCAAACCAATTAGAGGCAACTGCTTAATGTCACAGCTGCCTGAGGCAGTGAAAAACTGTTGGGGCCAACAGTAGACTAACCCTAAAGCTGAAAAGGGGAATTGGGGAGATAAGGTTTCTGTAGGGGCTTTATTAAGAAGCACTCACATATCTCTGGGAGTCTGTTTGGCCACGTGCATGCATAGGGACGTAAACTCGCTCAGAAAAGACCTGGAAGGCCCTGAGCTCTGGCTGATTTTTGAGGCCCTTTGCAAGCAGGAAGCAAAAGCTGAGGCGGAGTGGGCATTACCTGGCTGAGTGTTGAAGTGTTACTGGACTACAAGAAGGGCCACCTAGGGCAGCTTTATCCTCCGGTCAGCCAAACCTAGCTGGAAACCAGTTGGTAAGGGAATCCAGGACTGATCCAGAAATGTAAGACAAAGTATCCACAGAGGTAGGTTTGGCTCTTGCCTCGAAGGCATTTACCAATCAAGATGAAAATGGTAGCAAAGCTTCTTTTGGAAGACTGTCAGAGCCCAGGGAAAAGTAAATAAAAACTTACAGAGAAACAAAATGACCAGTGGATGCCTGATACTTGTTGGGGAGCGGTTTGAAGAGGGGGGTGGCAGTTGGCTGCAAAGGAAGACAAGAAACTTTGGAGAATAAAAAATAGTTCACATATTGATTTTGGTGTTAAATAATTGTACTCAAATCTCATCCAACTGTGTATTTAAGGCAGGTGAATTTTCTTGTAGGTTTGTATGTTAATATACCTCAATTAACTAGTCTTGAAAAAGAGGAAGAAGAGAAAAATATTCAACTTTTCTCTCTCCCTGCCCTTCATTGTCCTGCTATGCCTCTGCCTACCTGATTCAGTCCCCAAACCAGCCATCAGGCAGCTTTGGTGGTAGGGTCTGTAGAGGCAACCTTCTTGGGCAACAGAGAAAAGCAAAGACTGGATTAGGGGGTGGGGAAACAGAAGATAATCATCACAGCAGGTCTTTTAGAAACAACAGTAAATTATTCTCTCCTCACCAGAGGATAGCGCTGCTGGTGGGAAACAGGCCTCGCTAGCTGGAGCTGTCCAGAGTGGGGCTGAGGGCTCCAGATTCAGTATGGAAAGGTGCCAGATGCGAGTCTGAGATCTGATTCCTCTGCTCTGCAGGAAGAAGCCCCTCCAGTTTTTTCTTTCTTTCTTTCTTTCTTTTTTTTTAAATTTTATTTATTTATTTGACAGACAGAAACCATAAGTAGGCAGAGAGGCAGGCAGAGCGAGAGGAGGAAGCAGGCTCCCTGGTAAGCAGAGAGCCCGATGTGAGGCTCGATCCCAGGACCCCGGGATCATGACCTGAGCCGAAGGTAGAGGCTTTAAACCCACTGAGCCACCCAGGCGCCCCCCCTCCAGTTTTCTTATGGAGATTCTGAAAT
Organism: Neogale vison; assembly: GCF_020171115.1. Classification (NCBI taxonomy): domain Eukaryota; kingdom Metazoa; phylum Chordata; class Mammalia; order Carnivora; family Mustelidae; genus Neogale; species Neogale vison. The sequence goes on along the minus strand of NC_058103.1, from coordinate 135,288,648 downwards.
TACCTCTTCAAACAATCCTGTGTGAATACACGCATAGGATAAAGTCCTTATCCCTTTTTTTTTCAAAATTTCTTCAATAATATTAAGTGTTCTAGCTAAATTGGTGATGTGTTCTGTGATGTGATTTTTATTATTTTTATTTTTATTTATTTATTTTATTTATTTTATTTTTTAATTTTTTATTATTTTTATTTTTATATTAATATTTTTATTATTTATTTAATAATTTCTAAATTATGTAATAATTTAATAATTAAATATTTAATAATTTAATAAATAATTTATTTAAAATTTCTTCAATAATATTACGTGTTCTAGCTAAATTGGTGATGTGTTCTGTGACGTGATTTTTATTATTTATTTTTTTAAAAAGATTTTATTTATTTATTTGACAGAGAGATCACAATTAGGCAGAGAGGCAGGCGGGGGGCGGGCTCCCCGCTGAGCAGAGAGTCCCATGCGGAACTCGATCCCAGGACCCTGAGATCATGACCTGAGCCGAAGGCAGAGGCTTTAACCCACTGAGCCACCCAGGCGCCCCTTGACGTGATTTTTAATACTGTATTTCAGATTCTATTATTGCACTGTTGGTTCTAATAAGCAGGATTCAGACCATAACGTGGAAAAAGCTTATTTTTTTCCCTTGAGCTGCTAAACTCGGGGGATATTATGTCACTTGAAAACCGTTAATAAAATGAGTGCTTGCATCCCTCACCTGATTCCAGGGCTCAGTTTTAAAAGGAAATTTACATTTGCGTCGTGGCTTTTTTGGCCAGGCCTCATTCTCCACTTTCACAAAGGAAAAGACGGCCCCCGATGGAAAGAATCCAGCGACTTTAATCTTGGACTCAACAGTGTTCTCTCCCTTTCTTCCCCTTCCAGGAGGACAACAGTGAGCTTCGTGGCTTACTGCTGCTCCACCCAGTGTCTGCAGACTTTTGACCTACTGAGCTGATAAACACCAAGAGCCCCAGGAACCCCGCCAGCCTGACACCGCGGCCGCCTGCAGAGCGCACCCTGTTTGCGTCCAGCCCGGCGGAACAGGCCCTCACATCCTGTCCTGTGCCATGCTGCGGGGGGGTGGGGGGAGCTGCGGAACTCTCTGGAAATGTCGTGATGGAGCTTCTGAGCTGAAATGCCTTCACCCTACCCCCCCCACCCCACGTTGGAATATATCCTCCCCCAAATTAAGGACCCTTTGTCTTCCGTGTTTTTCTTTTCACGTGAGTGTGTCTCATAAGCAAACTATTCGGTGTGATGTGCCTCCCCAGGTCTTGAAAGCCAAGTTCCTGTTGCTTGAAGAACTTTAAGTTGATAACAGAGTGAAATGAACTTTTGAATTCCTGTACCTTCAAGATACTTTTATTCTTTGCCTTTCCTTTTTGTACCCAGGGAACTGTTTCCTCCCAGAAATTATCCTCCATGTTTTTAACCTAAGTTCTGCAAACTCTTCAGGCCATCATACTATTGAATAACAGGCACGGGGAGGGGGCCGGGGGTGGGGTAGGGTGGGGTGGGGGGAGCGCACCAGAGTTGGCAGCGAAGTCAGACTCCAGTGGAGGCCCTGCTAGGGTCGTAGCATACACCCTCCAGAAAGTTATAACCCGGTTTATAAGTTTTGCAGCACACTAAGAGGGTTGCTGACTAACTCTAAAGTTAGTATATGTGTGTTTTCTTAAGTAACGGGTATACTAGATAGAGAAATACTTTATGCAATTTTGTTTGTGAGGGTTTTTAAATGTGAAACTGCAGATGATAAATGAAATACACTCTGATTTTGAAAGGCTATTTTGAAATGATTTTTTTCATATGAGTTTGAGGAATATTTGAGGCTTTAAAAGATCTGATCTTCTTTCCAGATTTAAACATTTTCAGGCTAAAGAGAAAGGGAGAGATAAAACATGTCAAAATATGTCCTCCAGTGCTTCTTGCTGGATGGGCTTATGATTAAATTTATATTAACTTTGAAATACTGTTGTTACATATGAAAAACAGGCCCCAGCTACTGGTGATCCTGGGTTTTTGCCAGGTGATTCTAAGTACAACCTGTGCCCATTTATTTAAATAGCTGGTGTATTAGATTCTCTTCATTTTGACCCTAGATTTCTTATGTACTTAACACACTATTGTTCAGATACCACTGAGGAAATACAGAAAAAATTGCAGGCGCAAATTCAGCCCTGGACTTTTGGGGGAAAAAAAAAAAACCCATAAATGGAAAGTCTGTGAGATGATTCTCTGACAGAAGAAGCGCTCTTAATGGAAGAGCCACATATTTGCTCTTCCTTTGAAAGGAGAGCATTTGAATGTGGCTTTCCTGCCAGATGTTCTTCGGGTTGCTGCGATGCGATTCTTTTTTAATTTTAATTATACAGAGTTTTCTCTAGCGCAGAACTAAAAGGGGAACCAAGAAGACTTACTTGGTAGGAAAATTATTTCCAAAAAATTTCAGACTTGTCAAAAACTTGGTCTCTGGAATTTTATTAGCTGCCCTAAATCTGTAATGCTAAGCTCTCGCAGTGCTAAAAATCCTACACGGTTCCTGACGAATGTGTGATCTTTCAGTCACACCACCTGCTGCCCGGAAAGCACACTCTCTCCCCGTGGAACGGTGAAGACAGAACGTTACCGTGTGTTCCCACTGCATTTCCCCTGTTCTTCCTTCCTCTCGTCCCTTTCATAACTTGGCCTGGTCAGCCCTCACATTTCAAAGGCTTTTAGTATAATAGGAACTGAAGATCTGTATCAAAATATAACACTTCTTTCATCCTTTGGAATAATTGAAGTTTTAGCGTAACCTCTGCATGTATATAAGTTGGCCGCAGGGAAATGCGGCAGGAAACTTCACAAATGTGATTCGGGCCCAAGTGGCCGCTGCCTCTCATTTAAGCGATGGTAAATATCTCACAACATCATTCTATTTCGCCCTCTGTGATCCCGTGTCTTAGAACAGAGCTCTGGAAGGTGATCACCGGACGCTCGGGATGCTTGATGAGATAAGGATATGTGCTACTTCTGTCTTGTCTTAACTTGCTGGAAATTTTACAGAGACACTTAAGCAAGCGGAGCATCCTCTGTGCCGAACAGTGTGCGGCCACCAACATTTTAGGGCAGTCTCAATCCTAATCCTCGGGGCGGCCCCCAGCCTAACTGATGAGAAATGGAATTAGTAATCTGGCTTCCTTGGTGCTGTTGGTGATGAAAAATTTTGTACCGCTGTCGCCGATGCCATTCTTAACCCTCTGATACACTAACGGAACGTTGTAGACTGGAGAAAATTGACCCACGGGTTATGTCTTTGAATGGAGTCCGGAGCTTCGCAGAAAACTCTAAAGTTAGTATATGTGTGTTTTCTTAAGTAACGGGTATACTAGATAGAGAAATACTTTATGCAATTATAGGAATGCAAAAAAAAAAAAAAAAGTGACTTGGAAACTACAGTCTGCTCGGGTAAAGTTGACCTGAGTAATCTGAGGTGTGGCTCCATGCGGAGCTCAGACTCACAACCCCGGATCAAAACCTGATCGGAGATTGAGTCAGATGCTTAATCAACTAAGCCACCCAGGGGCCCCTTCACGGTAAGTCTTTATATCTAGGCTACCCTAATGGGTGTAGGCCTTCTTATGACATAGGGCAAAGGAGGTCACCATTTTCAGTGGAGTACCCTATCAGTGTTCTTCAAAATGCCTAAGTGTTGTCATCCCCAAATCCTTGATTTGTAACATAGTGTGAATGAACTGTTGAAACTTCAGTGAATAAAATACATATTTTGAGCACACTTTAAGAACTTTTTAAGATGGGGGGCGCCTGGGTGGCTCAGTGGGTTAAGCCACTGCCTTCGGCTCAGGTCATGATCTCAGGGTCCTGGGATCGAGTCCCGCATCGGGCTCTCTGCTCAGCAGGGAGCCTGCTTCCCTCTCTCTCTCTCTCTGCCTGCCTCTCCGTCTACTTGTGATTTCTCTCTGTCAAATAAATAAATAAAAAATCTTTAAAAAAAAAAAAAAGAACTTTTTAAGATGGACAGTACACAAAAGACCGCTGGCTGGTGGACAGTCCACTCTGGTTAATAGAGAAGAGTGATGACCTCCTTTGTTATCCGGCCCTCCTCTTCCAGAAGAGAGAGGTACACATTCAGTATCTTGGTCAACGTACTTACCGCTCACCAAAACCTGCCACACCTGGCTTGTCTGGCCAACTTCACGTGCATCTCCCTTCTCTTCCACATTTGGGTTTACGAATTAAATGTTTACAGTCAGAAATAAAGACTTCAGCATCAGTTAGCTATGAGGCTTGGCATATGGTTTTCTCTGGGGACTTTTTGTAATCTCTGGGGACTTTTGAAAGCCGGTTTTAAAAATTATTAGGAGTAAAATTGGGTTTTTCTTTCCTGAATTGAAAAATCAAGACATTTTTTATCTTTACTGCAGAAAGCTTGAAATGATGCATTACTGCGTTACTTCAGCAGAAGTCAAAACATTTTTATTCGGTGATTTATAAACATGGATTCCTAACTGGGCCAACACTAATGCAACCTGATGTAATTAAATATTGAGATGTAAATTCGCTTCACAGACTTGTAAACACACTCTTTTGAGGAATCTTATTTAAAAATGTAACCTTATATAACCCTGGCCATTTTACTATGCTTTATTATTTTTGTAGTTTCCACTGACTCCTGCTTACTCCTAATGAGGCCCTCCTACATTTCTCCAGGAATTTAGTGAATATCTTGCTTGCCTTTTCTTAAACAAAGGGGAATTTTTTTTTATAAAGTCTGTATTTTTGGAAAATAGCTCTATGTCTATCTACAGATCATTCAAGTCCCACTGTCCCTACCCAGAAAGCACCTCCCTGTGTCATCAGCTAATAGAGCTGAATGTAATGCCAGTGTCTCTGAAAAGGAGACTAATCATAGCTCAGTGACTGTTACCCTCGTTGGGAAAAGAGGCTGCTTTACAGCCTAAGATGTTCTCTTTGAAGCATGACTATATGGTCTCTTGTACTTTGCAGACAGAAAAGTACTGCCTGTCCAGTGTGGTGGCTGGGCAGAAGGTACAGCATTTAGAGATCATTTCTATATGTAATTAAGAGACTTGCAAGGAATGACTAGTGGTTTTTTGTTGTTTTGTCTTGTATTTTCCCAACTCACCTTACAGTAGAGTGTAGAGTATCCTTGCTACCTGTGTTAAAGAATATCAGGTTTTGGGGTACCTGGGTGGCTCAGTCGTTAAGCATCTGCCTTTGGCTCAGGTCACGATCCCGGAGTCCTGGGATCGAGCCCCACATCGGGCTCCCTGCTCAGCAGGAAGCCTGCTTCTCCCTCTCCCACTCCCCCTGCTTGTGTTCCTTCTCTCACTGTCTCTTTCTCTCAAAAAATAAAATCTTAAAAATATATATATATATCAGATTTTGTTTCTTATAGAATTTTTGAGACTAATAATCCATGGTCTGTCTATCTTCTATCTATCTTCCTTTTTTTTTTTTTTGCATAATGAAAGGATTTTTTAAAACTCTGCATCTGTCTACTGCAAAACTATGGCAACATTCACTTGGACTGTGGACATTTTCTAAAATTCATATTGTATCCACTTTGGTTCTCACAGCTATTTCTGTTTATAGAATAGTTGAGCTTGAATCATGTGGATGCCTAGAAATGTTGATGATGGTGGCTTCATTGTTTTAGGCAGATTCATTTTGTTAAAAATAAAAGGGCATTAAATGCTTAAAGCCAGCAAAAATGATGGAGTAAGGACCTCCAAAAATTCTCCCCTCCATAAAGCAAGAAGGAAATTGTCAAAACATGTCAGAATCAACTTTTTTTCAGAACTCTGGAAATTAACCAAAGGATTACAGCAATCCATGGAATATTTATTCAAGAGAAATAGCTGAATCTCAATAAAAACTAAGCTTTGTGGCATTCTAATTTGCCCGGTTTGCATCCCACCCCTCAGCTCTACTGTATCCTTGAAAACCAACAATCTACAATCAATGTAGAATCACCTGCATAGAAGCCACTGGAGGGGACAGACGGTGGTTAGAGCTCCTTCAAAGCTTCATTCCCAGGGAATTGTCATTATTTAACTTGTCTGGTGACTCCCTGAAAGATCTCACTTGCAAGGCTGTCTTTATTTTGCCTGATCAAAGCTTGCTGGGTGTGAAAAGCCTCTTCCACAGGGACCTTTATTTAAAAAAAAAAGATCAGAAGCAGGGCACCTGGGTGGCTCAGTTGGTTAAGCATCTGCTGTTGGCTCAGATCATGATGCAAGGATCCTGGGATTGAGCCCCACATCAGGCTCTCTGCACAGTGGGAGCCTGCTGCTCCCTCTCCCTCTATCTGCCACGCCCTCTGCTTTTGCTCTCACACCTGCTGTCTCTCTGTCAAATAAATAAATAAAATCTTAAAAAGAGAATACATCAGAGACAGTTGTGGCTGCCTGAAGCAGTGGAGAGCCATCAGAGCAAATGCTAAGCTAACCAAAAACTTAAAAGGAAAAGCTAAGGAATGAGATATCCATAACAGCTTTGAAAAATCTCTGATATTCTCATGAATTTGGATGGTAATGTTCATGCATAGGGCTGTGCACAAGCCAAAGACTGTATGCCTCAGGAAAGGCTTAAGAACATCCTAAATTCTCACCTGAGGTTTGAGCATCTGTACAAGCATTAAGTGAAGCCGAAGAGTACATTCCTGGCTGAATGTCGAAGGGTGTCCCAAGATGCACACAGAGTCCTTGACAAAGACTAGGGGGATTATTGGTTTCGGGTTTCAATCATTAGGTCACCACAAAACCACCTGAGTGAAACATAAGTGACCACTGCGAAGAATATAGATTTTACAGAAATGAGTCCTTATACAAACAAACCCAGCAACTTCATCAAATCCTTGGCAAAAGAGTAAGCAAATCTAATTTTCAGAGTTACCCCATTATTATTATTTAAAATATCCAGTTTTCCCTTTAAAAAAAAAACACTCAAAGAAACAAGAAACTATGTTTCATACACAAGGGTAAAAGTAGTTAATAAACTACCCGAGGAAGTCCAGACATTGGACTTTGTAAACAAAAACTGTAGTCAACTATTCTAAATATGATTAAGTAGCTCAAGTATGTAAGTGATGTCTCATGAAATAGAAAATATCAATGAAAAGAGATTATAAAAAGGAACCAAACATAAATTCTGGCATTGAGATATAATAACTGAAATGAAAAATTCCTGAGAGGAGCTCAGCATCAGATTTGAGCAGGCAGAAGAAAGAATCTGCAAACTTGAATATAGGTCAATTGATATTATCCCGTGTGACAAACAGAAATTTTAATTTTAAAAGAATGAAGAAGGGCACCTGGGTGGCTCAGTTGGTTAAGCAGTTGCCTTCGGATCAGGTCGTGATCCCAGAGTTCTAAGATTGGATCCCCTGCTGGACTCCCTGCTCTGCAGGGAGCCTGCTTCTCCCTTTGACCTCTCCTCTCTCATGCTCGAGAGAGAGAGAGAGAATGAAGAAAAATGAATGGAGCCTTATAGGCCCATGAGATACCATCAAATGTACCAACACATATAACGGGAGTCCCATCAAGGAAGAAGAGAAAGATGCAGAATATTTGAAAAAATAATGACTAAAGATTTCAAAATGTAGTGGAAAACATTAACTTACATACCCAAGAAACTCAGTGAATTCCAAATAGGATAAACTCAAGAGATCCATGCCTGGACATATAATCACACTGTCAAAAGATAAAGACATGGAGAGAATCTTGAAAGTAGCAAGTGTAAAGATATGTATGGGTGATTCTCATCAGAAATGGAGGCAGAAGGCAGTGGGATGATATACTCAAAGTTCTAAAGTACATGACTACCAAATAATGCTATATCTTTATTTTCTGCTATATCAACAAAGATATCTTTCAAAAATGGAAAAATTAGGACATCCCCACATAAACAAAAACAGAATTCATCATTAGCAAGCCTGCCCTACAAAAAAATGAGAGCCCTTCCAGCTGAAATGAAAGGATAATAGACAAAAACTCAAATCCACATGAAGAAATAAAGAGCACTAATACAGGTATTAGTATTACATAGGTAAATATAAAATACAGCAGAAGTGCATTTTTTGTTTGTAACTTTTTTCTCTGATTTAAGATAACTGCAAATATATCTATACATAGATAGATAGATAGATTGATAGATAGGCAGATGGATAGATAGAGATGCCTGTTGATGGGCACAAAGTGAAAAAACACAAAATATGTATGATAATACCAGTGTAAAGGAAAGGGGAGGGAACAAACCTATATAAGAACAAAATTTTTGTAAACTACTTAAAGTAAGCTGATGTTAATCCAAACTAGATTGTTATACATTAAGATGTTAGTTGTAATACTCAAGGAAACCACTAAGAAAATAACTAAAGAATATGTAGCAAAAGATACAACAATGGAGTTAACGTGATATGCTAGAAAATATCAACAAACACAACAGAAGGCATGGAAGTAATGGAGGACTAGAGGAGCAAAAAGACATAAGACACAATATAGAAAAAGAAATAGCAAAATGGCAGACTAAATCCTACCTTATCAGTAGTTCCATGAAATGTAAATGGATCAAGCCACTCCAGTTGAAAAACAAAGATGGCCGAACATGTAAAAATCATAATCCAATTAAATGCTGCCTATAGGAGATGTGCTTTTGTCAATTACACAACTAGATTGAAAGTAAAAGGATGGAAAAAGATCTACCATGCAAACTAAAAGATGGAGTGGGTATATTAATATCAGACAAAATAGGCTTGAAGACAAAAATTGTTACTAGAGACCATCATTACATAATGATAAAAGGATCAATCCATTAAGAAGTAATTATGCACACATATGCACCTAACCACAGAGCTCCAAATACATGAAGCAAAAATTGATAAAATCGAAGGGAAAAATAGACAATTCAATAATGGCATTTGGAGACTTCAGTGCCTCATTTGCAGCAATGGAGAGAACAATTAGACAGGAAGTCAACAAAGAATTAAAAGACTTGAACAACAATTCAGCCAGGTAAGACTAACAGACATCTGTAGGGCATTATACTCAACAACAGTAAAATGTACACTCTTTTAAAGTGCACATGGAACATTCCTTGGGGTAAATCATATGTTAGGTCATTAAACAAACTCAATATTTTTATTAGGATTTAAACTCATACAAAGTATGTTCTCTGACCACAATAGAATGGAATTAGAAATAAATAGAAGAAGGAAATTTGGGAAATTCACAAGTATGTGAATATTAAACAATGCATTCCTAATTGAACCAATGGATCAAAGAAGAAATCACAAAGGAAATTAGAAAATTCCTTAAGATTAATGAAACTAAAAATACAACATATATCAAAACATCTGGGATCTAGGTAGAGCCACACTTAAAGGTTAAAATATAGCTATAAATGCCTATGTTTACAAAACAGAGGTCTCAGAAGAATAATGTAAGCTGCAACCTCAAGAAACTAGAAAAAAATAGCAAACTAAACCTAAAGGAAGCAGAACAAAGGAATATTACAGATTTTAGTAAAAATACATGAAATAAAGAGAAAAAAACCCAAGAAAATTAAAACCAAAACTTGAATAAAAGAATAAATAAAAGAACAAAAGTTGGTTCTTAGAAAATAAAAATTCTACAAAGTGGAAATTCCCTTAGGGGCACATGGGAGGCTCAGTTAGTTAAGCATCTGACTCTTGATTTCCCTTCAAGTCAGGATCTCAGGATCATGAGATCCAGCCCCACATCGGCTTATGCATTCAGCAGGGAGTTTGCTAGAGATTTTCTTTCTTCCTCTGCCTCTACTCTTTCTCTCACTTGTGCTCTCTCTCTCAATAAATAAATAAATAAATAAAATTTTAAAATCTTAAAAAATAAAAAAAAAAAGAAATGCCTTTAGCTAGACAAGAAAAAAAATAAAGAAGACTCCAATTACTAAAATTAGGAATGAAAGATTACTGACAGCCCTTTAAAAATAAAAGAATTATAAGGGAATTTGTATGCCAACAACTTAGCAAATTCAGATGAAATAAAGAAATTTATACAAAGACACAAACCACCAAAATGACTCAAGAAAAAAAAAATTAAATAGATCAAAAAAAGAGATCAAATTAGTAATCAAAAAGGTTCCAATAAAGAAAGGTCTGAGAATGAATATATCCTCACTGGTGAGTTCTATAAAACATTTGAAAAATAGTTAACACCAGTAATTCACAAACTCTTAAAAAAAATAATGTACAACACTGCATTAGTAGAATGAAGGACAAAAACATGATTATCTCAATAGATGTAGAAAAAAACATTTGATATTTGATGAATGTTTTAACATTTAAATATTGAACAAAGTAAAACTAGAAGGGAAATTCCTCAACCTGATAAATGACACCTGTGAAAACCCCATAGCTAACATATTGGTGGCAAAAATGTTGCAAGCTTTCACCCTGGTATCAACAACAAAACAAAGTGTCCTCTCTCACCACTTTTATTCGTCTTTGTAATACAGCCTCTACCCCAGGCAATAGGCAAGAAGAAATATAAAATCAAGCTTGGAAACAAAGAATTAAAACTGCATTTTCAGATGACATGATGTATATAGAAAACCATAAGGAATACACACACACACAATTAGACCTAATAAAAGTTCAACAGGACACAGAATTAACATATGAAACTTAATTGATTTTTATACATTAACAATGAACAATCTAAAAAGGAAATGAAGGAAATTAAATTATATTTACATTAGTAGGTAAAAAGAATAAAATACTTAAGAAGTATGAGACTTACCCACTGCAAGCTACAAAGCATCACTGAAAAAATTATAAACCTGAATAAATGTAAAGAAATGCTATGTTCATGGATAGGGAAACTGCCATATTGTTAGGGCAGTACCTCCCAGATTAATCCACAGATTCAGTGAAAATCCCTATCAAAATACCAGCTACATTTTTTGCAGAAATGAATAAGTTGACCCTAAAATTCATATGGAAATACAAAAGACCCAGAACAGCCAAAATAATCTTGAAAAGAGGAACAAATGTGTTGGACACACACTTCCCAATTTCAAAACCTCCTACACAGTTACATTAAGACTATGTGATCCTGGCATAAAGATAGACATGAACATCAATGGAATAAAATTGAGAATCCATAGAAACTATCACATTTATTGCTAATTTATTTTTTACAAGAATGTCAAGACAACTCGATGAGGAAACGAATAATTTTTTTAACAAATGATGCTAGAATAACTGGATATCCACATGCCAAAGAATCAAACAGGACCATTACCACATACCACCTGCAAAAATTAACTCAAAGTGATTATAGAACCAAATGTAAGAGCTAAAATAAAAAACTCTTAGAAGAAACCATAGGTATAAATCTTCATGATGTTAGACTAAGCAGATTTCTTAGCTATGACACCAAAAGCATAAGCAACCAAAGAAAAAAATAAATTATACTTCATCAGGATTAATAAATTTTGTTACTCAAAGGACACTATTAAGAGAATGAAAAACCCCCACAGAATGGGAACTATTATTTCAAATCATATATCTGATAAGGGCCTAGTATATAAAGAAGTCTAACAACTCAACAATACAAAAAACTCCAAATAAAAATTGGGTAAAAGATTAGACTAAGCATTCCTCCAAAAAAGGTATCTCAGTGTCCAACAACCACATGAAAGATGTTCAATATCATTAGTCATTAGGGACACGCAAGTCAAAATCACAATGAGATACCACTTCACACCCACTAGTATAAACAAAAGGGTGGCCAGTAACAAGGGTTGCCAAGGACATGGAGTGACTGAAACCTAATTGCTGGGGGAGATTATCAACTGTACAGGGCTGACTCAGTTGTTTTGGAAAACAGATTGTCCATTCCTTAAAAGGTTAAACACACAATTACCCTGTGACCCAGCAATTCCACTCCTAGGTACCTAAGATTTTGAAAACATACATCCACACACAAACTTGTCCATAGATGTTTATAGTCACAAGAGCCAAAAAAGGAGAAAGAACTCAAATGTCCATGGATGAACGGACCGATGAATACCATGGGGTCCATCCCATATAAGGAAACGTTACCAGCCCTGAAAAGGAATGAAGTACTCACACATGCCAGAACCATGGCCGAACCTTGAAAATGGGACAAAAGCCAGACACAAAAGGCCACATATTGCATATTGTATGTTTCCATTCATATGAAATGGTCAGAACAAGCACATTCATAGAAACCAAGTAGCTGAAGGGTTGATGGGGGTAAGGGGAGGGAGAAAGGGGTGCTGACTGCTCATGGGTGTGTGCTTTCTTTTTGGGCTGATGAAAATGATCTGAAGTTAGTGGTAATGGTTGCACAACTTTGTGAGTACACAAACTAAAAGCTGCGGATACTTACGTTTCAAAGGGGTGGATTTTATGGTATGCGAATTTTATTTCAACTTTATTTATTGATTTATTTTGAAATATTGCATGCATGGGTGTGCAAGAGGGTGGGGGATGGAGGGGCAGAGGGAGAGGGAGATTCTTCAAGCAGACTCCATGCCCAGCATAGAGCCCAACTCGGGCTTGATCTCACAACCCTGAGACCATGACCTGAGCAGAAATCAGGAGTCCTGACCCTTAACCGACTGGGCCACCCAAGCACCCTGAATTATATCTCAATTTTAAAATCAAAGACAGTGATGCAAATTGGCATATCTGTTGATAAACTATTTTTGGACAGACCAGCAATCCTTCCAGGAGCCATGAATGGGAGCTGCGGTCACTGTGGCTGTGAAAGGGATGGAAACGCAGTGTTAACAACATATCAAGTTTTTAGAGTCCATCATCACCGGTTCACACCAGCATCAGGCCACTGCTGCAGTAATGAAAAAATTCTAGTTGGTAAGCTTTCTGACTCACTTAATTCGTTGATCAACCACCATTCCAACACCAGCCTCTCAGACCGAAGCCCAGTGTAAGTAAGACACCATGAAATTAATGTGTTTGAAAATACAATCACGTGGAAAATTCTGTAAAGTACTAGGAGGTTCTATTTGCTTTTTTCCTAGTTTGCAGTGCTGTCTTGGTACCATTCTTTACCTCTAACAGAAATGTACGGGGAAGTATTATTTTCTAAAGATCTTACCTTTTAAGCATAGTTATTAAATATTTGTGTTTATTTTATCAGGTAGTCCAAAAATACCTTCATCCAAAGCTGTTCATAATTCTCTGAAACTGATAAAAGGCACTGTTAGATTTATTGGCCAAATAACTACCCCTCTTTGAGTATATGCCATCTAATTGAGTAAACCCAAACTATGTCTAGATTTTAAATAAAATACAGGGAGTTTTAAATGCTATGTAAGAGATAGTAGTTATATCTTGCTTTCTTCTTGTCTATGTACTTTATTTTTAGTTTATTGGACTGGTAGAGGAAAAAAAATAGAAAATCTAGTTATAATATTATCAGTAGGATCTTACTATTTGAAATAACCCAGGTAAATTGTGTTTTGAGCTATTACTGATGAGTCCTGTACATTGATTACATAATTCAATAGTGCATAAAAGCACTCGGTAGACTCTCCTAAAAGGAAAAACCGTCTTTTTTATTTACCAGAGGAATACCCCTTAATCTCAGTCTTCCTGAGAGAACCCTCTATACGTGTAATTTTTTTTATAGTTTATAATTCATATTAGTCTTTTTCTGATTACAAACGCAGCACAACAGGCTAGAGGAAAGCAAGAAGAGAAAGTGTCCCATCCTAGTAACCTTCCCATCCCCACCAAACTCTGGGTAAGTATTTGCCTATCTTTTTACTCAGAATTGTCTGTGAATCCCACCCATACACATGTGGGCTTACTTAAGTGGCATCTTTTATTATTTATTTATCATATTATTTATATTTTATTTATTTATATATCATTTATCATACATAGTAGTTTATAACTTGCTTTCTTCGCCTGATATATTGTGAAAACCCACATTGATAAATCCCGAAACATACAATCACTGACTGTATTGTATCTCATTTCTACCAATATTATGTAATGTAATATATATATATTTAATGTATTGTGAGACAAAAGTCTCTATTGCAGTTGAAAAAAACATTTTTTTTTCCAGTTTCTTTAGGACCAGCTCATTTGGGAAAGCTTATGGGGAAGGACGCTTCTCTCGGCCCACATTCGATTGCTTCTAGTCTTAGAAACACACATTATCACCTTAACTCTGCCACCGGAGCAATCTCGGAAAACTTCACCCTTTTATTTAATGTCACATTCTCTGGGACTAGAGACCTGAAATAGGGTTTAATTCACTGTGTGCTTTCGTTTGTGTCACTGTCTAATACACCGTGGCCACTCACAGTTCTCAATGAAGAGGTTTCTTCGAAACACTGCCATGTAGTGTATTGTGTTTAGAACAACAACAACAAATGAGCTGGAATTGGACCAAAATGAAGCTGCTGTTTCATATTAAATTGCTGCCTTCCCATCCGATTCACGACCCAAATATTTAGTTGGCCTGATAATCTGGGGTCGCTGCAAAAGTAAGATCCGGAATCTGGCTTTCAAACAGGAAGCTGGCAGCCAGAGCCGCGTTTAAGGCAGAGAGAGAATGGTCTGGAAAACACCAGGTACCCGCAGGAGGGCCCCGAGGCAGGCTCAGAGGTGCAAACTGCACCTTTGGGGGAGCTTTCCTGGCCCACGTCCAAGTGACAGGAATCCTGGAGACTTAGGAAGGGTGAAGAGCAAAGACATTAGAGTAAGGAGAAAAGAAAGCGGGGGTGGGGGGGGAATGAGGAAAAATACCACCCTCTGGGGAAGAAGGCATTACTTAAAACAAAAAGTGGGCATATGGGCGTCATTTTGCCAATACCTAGGTTTTCTTCTCATACTTTTTTTAAAAATTTCATTTTACTAACTTATTTATTTATTTTAGAGAGAGCGAGAGCGTGCACATGGCAGTGGGGGGAGGGGGCTGGGGGCAGAGGAGGGGGGAGAAGGAGGAGGAAAGAGTCTCGGGCAGACTCCGCGCTGAGCGTGGAGCCCCAACCGCAGCCGGATCTCACCAACCCTGACCTCAGGACCCTGAGACCATGACCTAAGAGGAAACCAAGAGTCTGACACTTAACTGACTGAGCCACTCAGGTGCCTCTCTTCTCACTGTTTTTCTGCTTTAACAATATGAATCCTGCTTAGTGAAATGGGTCTGAATTTAAGGAAGGAAATTGCATTTAATGCTGCCGGTATTCTCCTCTGCCTCTGGCAAACCGCGGTGCTGCTAAGACTCGCAGGACCCTGCGTTTGCTGGGGCAGGTGCTTCCCACCCTGAGACAGAAGAGGGTGGGGGGACGGGGTAGGGGGCGCAGAAGATGTCTTGCTGGCTCTGGTGGCGGCGGCAGCTCTCCTGAGTCACTTGGGTTTGGTCATTGACCTTAGACAGAAAGGGAGCTCGTCTTGGTGTGCCCTGCAGGATGCTAAGCCAGGGGGATATCTGAAGACGAGGAGAAGCCCTGAAGGTTTTGCAGGTCGTGCAACAAGCCCTAACTGAATGAGATCTATGATTTCAGAAGAAAGGGTGCCTTTCCAACCGGTCCCTGGATTTGCAGCATTTGGCAGCAGAAGAGGGACAGGGAAATTCTGAAACTCACTCCAAAGGCAAACATGGGGGACACCTGGGTGGCTCAGTCAGTGAAGCATCTGCCTTCAGCTCAGGTCATGATCCCAGGGTCCTGGGATCGAGCCCCACATTGGGGTGGGGGGGTGGGTAGGCTCCCTCTCAGGAGGGAGCCTGCTTCTCCCTCTGCCTCCCTGCTCTCCCCCGCTTGTGCTTTTCCCCTCTCTCTCTCTCTGGCAAATAAATAAATAAAATATATTTTTTTAAAATAAAGACAAGCGTGGAAATGTGGCTTTCAGGAGCAGCAGCATCTGATACCACAAATATCAAAAAGAACAAGAAATGACTTGAGTTTTGCCTGTGCCCTGTGGCCACCTCAAGGAGTTGTCTTCACATGCCACCTTCCGTTGGGACAGTCCTGCCCAGTCCCGTATCTTCGCGTGGATCTCACAGATGGATCTGAACCGGCAAACTCATTTCAGAGAATGTGGAGAATTCCTTAAATAGAATTCATCGCGCCCCGCCCCGCCCTGAGGTTTCTTGCACCTTCTTCTCACCCCCTTTGCCAAACTCGTAGATGATTTATGCCGACATGGATCACGTCTACTTCAGATCAGTTGCTCTGTTCCTGTTAGATGATTCCCATTATCTGCACAGAGATATTTCAGCGATCTAACCAGGAGTAGTAGTGGCCATTATTTGCAAACTGCATTTTCCACATTATCAATACTAAAATCACCTTTACCCTACTTGGACCTCAGGAGCCTTTGAGACAAATCTGAAAGTTTATTTTGGACCACTTGAATGTCCTGTTTTTCACTAGAGTCTGAAAGATCTAATCTAGCTAGAGCCTTCATCTGAAAACGTGCCATCTGGTACTTTGTCACCATAATTGCTGGGACACCACACACTTCATAGTTTCAGTCCAATGGCTGCTTTCTTTTTAACCGGCAGCTCCCTCGGACCAAAATCTTTTAATATTATTTTTACTATTCAAAATAACATACAAAGCATTCACCTCTGAGTGATCTCCTGATTCCTCTTAATAAAAGAAAAAAAAAAATCCAAAAGAGACCGAAGGCTATGAAAGGAGCTCACTCAGACCAGCAAACACTGAGGAATTGAAAAAAAAATTAAAATTAAAATAAAGACAAAGGAAGAAACTTGTACTTAGGAGAAAGAATGCAGGGTATAAATAATGAATGAATGAAATGAATAGATATGACCATGACGACATGTGTAAAAACCACTGGTCATACTTTCAGACTTGTGAAGTCAACTCTTCAGTTACGTTTTGCCCTAGATAGAGGCTTAAGAATATTCAGACGTGTATCTGTTACATGAATAATCACTTTGGTTCTAAAAATACTCTCCTGCTACTAACTCAATTAAATAAAAGTGCAGCAGGAAAGCTTAATTAAGCTTTCTAGGTTGTTAAAACTCCGCTTCCAGAAAAAATACACTATTCTTAGAGTCCCACAGTCCAAATGCAAAAAACAGCTAAGGTTTTATCAGTCAAAGAAATGGTTCCTTCCTTGTGCTTAGCACTGAGACCCTTGCCTGGCATTTTAATCGAGTAATCCCAGACTGTGCTGGGCTGCTGAAGAGAGCGTTGTTCTACTAGTAACGTCAGCCTCAGGAGAGGAGAATTGACGAGAGGCCAAATTCCTTCAGGAAATTTGGGACTAGTTGAAACCGTCCTACCCCACCTTGCTTTGATGATGGCGATTGATGATAAGTTTAATTTTTCAGCACCTGGTGTTAAGAACACAGGCTCCAAGGCTCCAAAACAACAACAAAGAAAGAACTAAAACATCATTTATGGATTGGCAACATGTCCCAGAATCCACAGAGGGAGCAGAAAGTAGCAGGGTGAGGAGAGAAACTTGATTCCCTTTCCAGACATCAGAAGTGAGAAAATCCAACCCGCCGTAGAGCCAAACCAAGAGTCAAGAGGAGAGTTGTTTGGGGTTCTGGGATAGAAACCCACAGGCAGGGCTGGAAATGGCTTTGGGTAGCTTCAAAGGCCATGCCCCCAGTAGATGCAGCCTGGGGGACAACACCACCTTTGGGTTTCAGGCCAGACCCCCTGTGATGCAGGGCACGACTTGGTGTGCGGAGCTGCATGGGACCAAGTCTTCGAGGAGAAAAAGCGTCAAGATCAGAAGAAAGCCAAAGCTTTCCAGTGTCCTAAAAACAACAGCCAGAGCCATGTAACAATACTGCAAAGAACCCTTTCTCCTTAGCAGTCCTGAAAGATTGGGAGCATGGATATTTTGTCCCACATTTGTCATACCAGGAAAGCAGTGCCAAGGAAAACTATGGGATAAAGTTAAGCTTTCTTCATCTGTTCATTCAACTGCAGGACACACTTCAAAGTAGCAGGCACGGTGCTAGGCTCTAGGGATTCAAGGGTGAACAGTCCAGAGCTGGGGCTGTCTCCAGGGAGCTGATAATCTAGTGAAAGAAAATAGACAGTAAAACAAAAATATACCCCAATGGTATGTGTCAGGAAGGCACACAGAAGGTACCAGGAAAGGGGCTCTATGGACCAGTCGCAGTCAGGGAGTCTGAAAGATGAGAAGAAACCAGCCATGGGAAGAGCTGGGGGGAAGAATGTTCCAGTCAGAGGAACTGCATGGTGGGGAAGGTGGTGCTGGTGAGGATGAGGCTGGTTGGAGATGACCGGAAATGGATGGAGGGGAGAGGACAGTGGGGGCAACTCTGCCAGGATTGGTGACGAGGGCAGGGCGAAGGAGACGGAGGTGCCCGGGTTTCTATGAAATCTTCCGGCTCCTGCTCCATCTCCGTCAGCCTCTCACTCTGCTCTCGGCGGGGGCTGGCAGCCCACCTCCCGCCATGCAGCCACCCGGCCCTCTGGTCTTCCTTCTGCATCACCCGCGGTCTTCACCCTTGGTCTTTGGTCCCACAGGCTCCTCCTCCTACCTCTGTCTGTCTTTGGCTCCTCCTTCTCCTTCCACTCACTAAGTCAACACCGTCCCCAAAGCGTTGAACTAAGTCTGCTCAGTACCCTGTCTAGACCGTTCTGCATCGACCACTGCCAAGGCTTCCACCTTCGCGTTAAACAAAGAACCTTCTCAACTCCGCATCCACGCCAGACCAGGTCCCTGAGGCCTGACCTGACCACGCCCCGAAGCCTAGGCCGACCACGCCCCTGAGGCAGGCCTGACCACGCCCCTGAGGCGGGCCTAACCTGGTGGCCCGTCAGGTTTGGCAGAACCTCTAACGCAGGCCGGACCACGCCCCAAGGCCTAGGCCGACCACGCCCCCGAGGCAGGCTTGACCACGCCCCCAGGCCTGGCCGGACTCCTGGGTCTCAGGAAATCTCCAGCACTCCTTAAAACAAGGTTGTGGTGATTGATGGCCGTGCAACTCTGTACATACACTAATAACCGCTGAATTCTACACTTGAAAACAGGCGAGTTTTATGGTATGTAAATGATCTTTGAGCGAAGCTTTAGGAGACAAAGGGAAAAGTCCAACAGCACCTAGCTCTGGCCCCCATCCCAAACTTCCATACCCATGGCCCTGTCACCAGGGAGCCCCCGCTGGCCTCAGACGTGAATCACCCTTGACCCCTCCCTCGGAATAACTTCTCAAGCCCAGAAGGGTACCAGCCAAACAACTTTCGCGCACCAGGATTCCTCAAATTCAGGTCCGCCCCCATCCCCATCTCTCCTGAGCCCACAATGTCATCTCAGGAAACCCTGCTCCGGCTCTCCCCTCGGTGGGTGGCAGCAGGGGCGCCGCCCCCCAGGGAGCAGTGGGATATATGGCAGAATGCTTTGGGTTGTCCTGCGGATGGAAGGCCCTGGGCGCTGATGGGTGGGGAAGGAGGTGCTTCCCCACCAAGCAGCCTCACACATCAAATGTCCCCTGTCCTACAGGACTTTAGACTGTCCTGGCCACTCTGTTACCCCCCCCACACACACGTCTGGCCTGCTGTTATTTCTAATGCTAAGTCATTCTTGTATCGATTGTTCATATGTTCATTTTCTTGAATTTCTTATGCAGAATCCCTTTTATCCTCTTACTTTCTCAAATTCAAAATTACTCACTCTGTCTAGATGTGAGCAGCTGATTACCTCACCATGTCTTTACAATGAAGAGGGCTAGTCGAGAAGCTCTCACGCTGTGCTGCTTGGACCTGGAGCCACCTGCGCCCTGGGCCCCCTATTCCCAGCAAGAGGGGCTGCCCTCTGTGTCTCAGCCCTTCCCCGGGGGACAGGTGGTTTCTCTGCACCTTTCCGGGGCCCAGGATCTCCAGTTGCCAAGCAGCTGGCGCTCCCAACCTACTCCTTCCAACAGCTGGCACTCCAAACCAGACTTCCTGGCACCAAGAGGCCCGGGTA
This sequence comes from Neogale vison, assembly GCF_020171115.1. NCBI lineage: Eukaryota > Metazoa > Chordata > Mammalia > Carnivora > Mustelidae > Neogale > Neogale vison. The sequence continues at coordinate 135,268,649 of NC_058103.1, read as the reverse complement.
TTCCCCCTATAACCAGGCTCACATGAGCCCCATAAAAAGGGAGAAGGAGGGAACCTCCACCAGCACATCCTCCTGCCAGGCCCTGCCCCGCTCTGCGTGGGATGCAGGAGGATAGGGTCTCCTATGGTAAGGGCCTCCATGCCCGGATAAGGCCTGTTCCTTAACCGAGCTGGTGACAGTGACAGTGCAGAGTCCAGCCTGAGCTGTGGGACACACCCTGCCACCCTTGGCTTACTCTGCTCCCTGGGTCAGATGTCTTCATGCCTCCGTCCTCAGGGCAAGCGTCCCTGCTCACCACTGCTGGTCAGCGGTGAGCTCTCCCTTCCCTGAGTCATAACATTTTATTCATAGCTCTCTAACTTCCTCCTTTCCATAGGAGCATTCCAATCCTCCCACGGCAGTCCTTCCCATGCAGGGTCCTATCGTTGCAGAAGTATTTGCTGGGTTGCTCTGATATTCAAGACACTGTTCTCGGCCCTGCAGAGACTCATACGTAGGGAACGTGGCCTATACCTTTGAGAAGTTCACAGTATATTCATCTATAGCCCTTGGAGTGAAAAGATCTCAGTAGAAAAGGGAAATGGAGAGAGGAAAGAGACAACATTGATCATCAGATAAGGATAAATGTGACTCTGTTTAGATCCATTCTGTGCTCCCGGCCGGGACATTGCAATATGGCGACTAAGCTAGGGAGTCTGGGGGTGCTGGCCATAGCAGTCCCCCCCAGGAATGTCCCCCCACCAAGCTTGACAAGGACAAGGTTCTATCCTGTGGGCCTCATGAAGTCCCTTCAGTGCTGCTGGATTGAGAAAAGCAGTTTCCTTGGGGAGGAAAAGGGTCCTCCATGAGAGTCTCTGGGGGTCTCACTTCCTTCTTTCTAAGACCCAGATGGGGAGAGGGGGAGGGGCAGCTTCTGGCCATGACAGAGGGAAACCCATCTGCCACTCCTCTAGGGACCCCTACCATCCTGGCTAATGACAAAGGCCAGGCAAGTGTCTTCTAGAGTGAACAAACCAATGAAGGGAACTAATGAGAATGTAAGTCACAAGATATGAAATGATGCCGGCCATGCCCGGGCATGGGCTTGGGCTTTTGGTTGACCACTTCTGTCACTGTCCCACAGCATCACGTTCCTACAAAGCAAGAGGATGGACTGGGCCAAGGGGAAGGGAGGAGAGGCCCCAAGAAACTTCTTCTCTGTTCTTTGGCAAACATTGCCATTTCCGGCCAAGGCATGCTGGGCAGCAAGACAGGCTGTGGCCGGAGGAATTGATCATAACGTGGTCAAGGGACAAAGGGCAACCGTGCTCATTCCTGGGAAGTGACAGAAGCTAGACAGGGTACTGTCAGACTGAATGACATGCATCTCCTGGGCTATGTGTTGCTTGCAGGGGTCAAAGGGCAGCATCAACAGCTTCTTGCTCCAAAAAATAAGCCTTGCCCCTGAAAATGTCTCAGTCAAAAAGCATTTGCTTTGTCTGGAGGCATTCAGTGGGTCTTACAGGGCCAGAGGTTTGTGACAAGAATTTCTATCCCTGCTCTGAAAGGGATGGCAGCCTTCCAGGTGTCCTGCAAGGCCCTATCAGGTCTCCCCAGGCTCCCCGCCAACTGCCGCTCTGTGGCTTGGATGCGCCAGTGTTAGAATCTCAAAAATAAAGACTCCTTCCAAATGAAAGATAGAACAGACTCAGTGATCTTTCTGCAGACGACAAAGAGGAAAAGAGCAGATTCTCCAAAAAAGTGAGTGCTGATGCTTACCCAGACCCGACTTGGGGAGCTGGATGTTTCCATAGGCTCAGGTTGTCCTTCTCAATCTCTCAGCTTCAAATTGGCCATGTCCCCACCTTCATCCAGCATGGTGCTGCGTGCTTCTCTGAGGGAGCTTTCGGTGCATCCAGGTGGACAGCTGGGACCAGATGGACAAACACACACACAGTTGGACGCACCAGGATTGGGTGGGCGGAGCACAGACCACGCCAGCTCTTCCCTCCCCGCCAGCCAGGCATGCTGTGCGGGGGCTACCCACACTGTGTCACACACCTCTCAGCTTCCTAGCTAGGTGGTCAACAGGTCTGTATGGACGTCCGTCCTGTGCAGATCCCCTGCCTGGCTGGCACCGATGGTGGCAGGAGAGCCAGTGGTGAGCATCTAGAGAGCAGGAAGCTTCCAGCCACAAGAAGTGAGGGCCCAAAGACACCCTTTGATGTCGGTTCCCTAGGACCCAACCGGGTCTCTGTGTACCTTCAAGATTCATTCCAGGCACACAGGTCCCAGGGTGCCTTGGGAACCTGCTTTTATTAAGTAACAGTGGTTTTATTGTTCCGTTTTTCTCCACAATCTTCCAGCAAAGCCTCAGGTCAGGCTGATCGGCCTGTGGCTACATGCAAAGCCCTCCTAAAGCAGACGTGCGTGGCCTGTGATGTGGGCAGGGCTGCCTTCCCTCTCCTCCTGCTCCGTACTTTGGGGACACTTGGCCTGACACACTTCAAACTGCTGACACAAGTTACTTGGCTGCCTTGAAACCCCAAACAAGGTCAGACAGCAAAATACATCTCCCTGTGCCGCCAGGATTCCACTCCCGCCAACCCCAGGAATGACTTGGAAAGAATAAAATACTAGTGGCAGTATTAATACCGTGCCCCCACCCCGCCCCCAAGACTCTGGCCCCTTTGACTGAGGCAGCATGTCTTGTGAATGTGGTCTGGAGTTTCTCTGCTACTTGGTTATATGTTTACAGACTGGAATGTGCCACTTGCAATAGGGCTTTGCTGAGATGGGGCTCGTCAATCTGTTTTCGCGTGTGGTTCTCCTGAGCTCCTGGTCGCCGCCTGCATCCCCAGAAAAGACCATCATTTGCTGACTCCGAGGCCAGGAGTTTGGCCAAGTTGCCCCGTGGCTCCTTTCACACCACAACACGATCATTTTAGTGATAATGATAAGGTCACATAAAGAAATAAAAAGCAAGTTGCGTTCACCCAATCTGAAGTTGACGGGGGGGCCACAAAGGCCTTCAGAGCTAGCCGACGCCTAAATGACACTGTTTCTAGATCTGGTGACAGCCTCGGCCCCCTGAATAGCATCCTGTGCCTCATCCTGGCAAGGAGCAGAGGGAGCTGAGGAGCCCAGGGGATGCTGGAGGCTGATGGTCGACCTGTTCTCCTGCCTCCCTGACTGCTGCCTTGTTTAAACACGTGTTCAATCTATACCTGTCAAAAACATCTGAGAGCACTGGTCTGGGAGCCAGCAGGGGCTCCTTCCATGCCATCAGCCCCCGATAAGCCAGGCCCTCCTTAACAGGGAATCCTTCTAGAAAGGCTCTATGTATGGTAAATGCCCCTCCAAGCCGGGGGATATTGGCAGGAGGGCCCTCAGTGCCTGCCCTGGGGTTGTGCAAGAGAGGCTCCCAGTGTCTCTCTTCGTCTCTCTATCCTTCTCTCTGTCAAGATGCAAGTCAGAACACAAGTCAATCTACTTGCCCAGCCTTCCAGACAAAGAACCAATCTGAGCTGATGAGTCTGATTTTCTGGGGCGAGACTCCTTTTTGACCAGTCTTCTCTCCTTGTAGACCTGGGGTCTCTTGTCCCTCGCCCACCAAACTCTGTCCCTCCCCGGTCCCCAGGCCTGTCCCAAGCATCGCTGCCATTGCTCAGACTGATTGGCCCCAGTGGCAGCCCATTGTCTCGGACACTGTGATTGGTTGAGAGTCCACACCTCAGCCAATCAGCACACGGCTTTACCCTGGGCCCCAGAACTGGTCCTCAAATGGTTGGGTGGGGATGTGTGACCCAGGTGGAGACAGTGAGATGTGAAAACATTTCTTCCCTCCTAACAGCAGGCAGGGAAAAAAACACCTTTCCTTTCTCTGAATATCTGGGCATGTGGGTGTGAGGCATGGGACTGTTACCTCCATTTTGCCACCATGAAGGAAGCTGGACTGAGGATGAAACCCATACAGTTAGGGAGGAGAAAGCAGAGAGAATCCCTGAGATATGGGGCCACAGGCCCTGGAGTAAGCCATCACTGATGCCCACCCTAATACTGGCATCTACTTATGTGAGAACAGACTTTCCTGTGGTTTGGTATCTTCATGGAGGCAGGTTCCTTTGAATGTAGGTGGGCAAAGGCTGGGGGCCTCCTCAGGGCACTCCCACCCTCCCCAACACACACACACACACACACTCACTTTCTGGCAAACATGCCTTCTCTGAGTGGGTGACCCAGGGATCACTGTTGTACATTGATGCTGTGGACTGATTTACCCGAATTAACAGATGTGTCCAGGTTACCTTTGGCCCTGGCTTTGACCATCCTGGATCTCTTTCCAAATGCTCCTCTCTGGCCTCTGTGAAGACCTTCAGCTCTGAGATCAGAGAAGAGAGTGAAGTGACCTTGATGGATACCATCAAGGTCAGCCTCCAGTCCCTGGTGAGAGCTCTCTCTGAGCATATGGAGGAAGCCAAGATTCACCTCTTGGCATTCCCACCGCAGGCTGTATCTCTTCAGAGAGGCCGGAGAATAGGTCAAGTGTTGCAGGTCTCCTGGATTCAAATCCTAGCTCTGATCCTTGTTAGCTATTTGACCTTGGACAAATGACTTGTACCATGGTACCTCAGTTCCCTCACCTATAAAATGGGAGTAACTCTGGCCCCATACAGTTGTGAGAACCAACTCGATTAATTTTTGGTAAGAAGCTGAAAACAATGCTAGAAATACAGTAAGTAAGCATTCGAATTTAGTGATTGTTATTTATAGGAATGGATACTCAACTGAGTTTTGTTCTTTATATTTTTTGTGATGCTAATTTGATTTCGTCCCTGGGGAGATGTGTCTGAAGGACTCAGGCAGTGGACATCTGAGCCCTCCCAGTTGTACTGGGGTGAGGGGTGAGGCTTCCAGAACTCTACACTTGCCCAGATTCTCATGCTCCTGAAATGCAGACATGAAGAGGAGGACAGGCTGGGGGCCAGGATCTTGCTACCCCCAGGGGCAGATCAATGATGGAGAGCCTGGGACCCCTGCTTCTCTTGAGGCAGAAGTCCCCAGATGACTGCGGTTCCATTCCCTCCAGCCCAGCATGACGAAGCCTGGAGCTCAAGGTAAACTGATCAAAGAAAATAAAATGAAGATCTTTTCAACCGCCAGTTAATGCCTAGCACACGTGCATGAATCAGGCCACTGATAATCCCAGAGGACTTGAATGCCCCGAGTCCCTGTGTTCGTTCCACGTTCTGAATCCCCTCTGGTGGGAACCTTGTGTGGAGACACATTTCATGGCAGCACAAAGGGGAGGAGAAGTCCTAGGGAGGAAACGTGCAGAGGCACATCAGGGGCAGTAAATGGGGACATCACAGAAGGCCGACAAGGAGTCGTTGCTGGAGGGACCTGGATTGTCTGGGGCAGTCTGGTGCGCTCCTGCACACCCCGCAAGGCCTCACACCCACGCATCCCTCATTGAGGAAGGTCCTGTCCTCCTCACACCACCTAAGCCAGACACGCCCCTAGACACGCCCATCCGGATACGCCCCCTTCGGTTTGTCCTCATTCGGCTAGGCTCATTGGGACCTCCCTCTTTGACCCCTGGACAGTCACATGACCTCGCTTTGCCCAATGGGCTGTTAGCAAATGTGGTGCACGTGGAGGCTTGGAAAGTGCTGGTAAAACGAAGCTTGCTCATTCTGCTTCCCTGCCGCGGCCACGACAACGTCCCTAACCAGCCTGCTCGTTGCCGAGATATGCGGAACAGAACTAGTGTCCCCGGCTGCCCCAGACGAGGCCAGTCGACAGCCAGTGGATCTCCAGACACCCGAGCGAGCCCAGCCCAAGTCAGCCGCCTGCAGACCTGTGAGACACATAGATGCTTACGGCTTCGGGCCACTGAGTTTTGGGGTGATGTGTCGCACAGCATTACGGTGGCCGTAGTCACTGATACGGCAAGCAGGGATGGGGGGGGCTCCCGCCGGTGCCACGGGGTGGGGAGGGGGCTAACTCTTTCCAGAGCGGAGCCGGAGGCGGCCGGGGTGGAGCATCGGGAAGTGGGTGGCCCTTAAATTAAGGGCGAATGGGCACCCTGCAGGGCTGATCCTCACCGGCCGTCGTTCCCGAAGTGCAGAAAGTGGCAGAAAACGAGGAGGCAAAGACAAACACGGCATCTTTGCTGAGCACCTGCAGCGGGCAAAGCTTGGTCCAGGGGCTACGGACCCTCAGGGACGGGTCAGATCCAGGCCCTGCTGCCGGAGCTCCTCTCCCTGAGGTTCTGGGCTCACCATGAGAGTCCACCAGACAGCGTCCACGCGCATCCCTCTCCTCCTCGGCCCCCACAGATAGGGGACTCCCTTCCCTTGCCACCTTCCACCTCTGCAGCTGAGCCAGGAGGCCTACAGCTCAGGGAAGGAGAACCTCAAGGTCTAAGGGCAGCCCACATCTAGTGACTGATCTCCTTAGGATAGAAACCTTGGTCCCCTCGCCCCAACTTGGGACAAGCCCAGCCCCAGACCACACGGAGACTACAGCACAGCTCACCGTCTCCCTCTGCCCAGTCCTGCTCTATCGCTTTCTTTTTCATCCACCAGGATGACCCCCAGAGGACATCCTGACGACCTTCCTGCAGGCCAGTCTCTGCCCCAGAGGCTTCCCTGGGAACAAATTGTGGGAGGTTTTTGGTCAGGGGGAGGACTCAGTGTCTGTCTCTGTCACCTGTTTAGTCCCCACAATGTTGGGAAGAATCACAGAGCTTCCTAGGAAGGCCTCAGGATGGCACCCGTAGGGAGGAAGATGGGTCGAGTCTGCATGGGGAGGCTGGGCCCCGACAGAGCCACAGGGGAAGAGAACCGAGGCCACCAGGGCTCAGCAGAATCCCAGGTTCAGGACAGACACCTCTCCCTTCAGCTGTCAACTTCCCAGGGGTGAGACATTTTGTCTTTGCCACCAGCTCTGGGAAATAAAGAATCTGCATCATCTTTGCCCAGCGGAGGCGAGTGTTTCTCAGCTGCCCTGACGCCATAGTGGGACTGGTGTGAGGCCGTCACATCCGGGGAAGTTAAGTCTAGAGTGGACGGGGCTACAGACTGAATGTTTGCGTCCCCCCAAAAACTCAGATGTCGAAATCCCCACGGCCAGTGGGATGGTGTGAGGGTGTGCGGCCTTTGGCAAGTGATTAGGTCATGAGGCCTCGTGAATGGGATTAGCGCCCTCACAGAAGAGACCCCAGAGAGCTCCCTCTTCCCTTCTAACATGGGAGGACACAGGGAGAGGACAGCTGACACAGGAACCAGGAGCTGAATCAGCTGGTCCCCGATCTGGGACTTCCAGCCTCCAGAACTGCGTGAAGTAAGTGTCTGTTGTTTATAAGCCCCCTGCCCCGGTCTGTGGTATTTGGTTCTATTGGCCCAAATAGACTAATACAGAGGGTATGAAGGGGATCCTAGGGAAGTTCTCTGGGGTCCCCAGTGGCTTGCCCAGGCCTAGGGAGCCACCAGTTCGGATGCTGAGCTTCAGAGACCTACTAAGACAAGATTTAGTCACACCAACCCTAATTCCATCTTTGGATACTTGCGAGTACCAGGGGCTGGGCTGGGCACTTGTGGAACGCTCTGCCAAGCCTGCTCCAGGAGCTCACGGCATAGCCGGGACATGTCTGCGTCACCGCAGCCTAAGATATCTAAGCCTGTGGTATCTTATTACCTCCGCGCTTCTCCATGGGGGAGAAACGTGGGATTGTAGGTGCCCAAGTGCAGGCAAGGTGCTGTCTTGCTGGGGCAGGTGGGAAAAGCTGTACCCATGGGAGCAACGACTTGAGGCAATGTCCATAAAAAGGTCGACAATGTCCTGGTCATGGTCACAACCTTCTCCAATGCAGGCCACACGGTTTCTGTGAGGGCTGGGACCTGGGGACCTTATCTTCCTTCCTGTCATCTTTGTAATATCAGCACCAGCACAGGGTACACAACTTCGCAGAAGCTCTGTGTCTGTGTGTTGGAGGAATGAGCCGACAAGACCGAGGCGAACACATGTATTAGTTAGCGATAGCTGTGTAACAGATCACTCCAAAATGTAACTACTTAACACGACAAATACTTATTATCTCACTCAGCTTCTGTCGGTTGAGAATTTCTGTGAGTTAAGTGCACCCTAATACAGAGCCTCAGAAGGCTGCCCTCAAGGTGTGGGGCAGGCTCTCAGGCCCAGTTGGGGCTGGAGAATCTGTGACCATGTTTTGTCATGTGACCATGGACAAGTGTCAGGGGCTTACTGGTTGTTGGTCGAACAGTTAGTTGAACGAAACAGTTCTTTGCCGTGTGGGCCACCCTATGGGGGCTGCTCCCAACACAGCAGTTAGCTTGTCAGAGAGCAAGGGCTCTGAAAGTGAGAGAGAAGGAAGGTTCGGGGGAGGTCACAGTCATTTGGTTGTCTAATGATCTTGGACAACTCATCACCTTCGAGAGACTCTATTAGAAGTGACTCAGTAGGTCCAGCCTGCAGGTAATGGGGGAGGATGGCCCAAAGGTGGGAATGCCAACAGAAGGAACAAATCTCAGTCAAGGCCAAGGAGCTGGAGGAGACAGAGCGCATTTGGGAGTAAACGCACAGGACCATTCTGGAACCTGCTCCCTCATTTCTCACCTGCACCCCCACAGTGGTAGAGAACAGCAGCCGCCAGCCATGCCCACCTCCTGTTAGATCCGGTTCCTCCCTTCATGGGCTCCTTCAGCTCTTGGCTTTAATCATTCCACCCCGGCCTCTTTGTTCCCACACTCGCTCCCCAGCTGTGCTGCCTCAGTTTCCCCTTTTTTGCCTCTTCATGAACTGAGTTGGCGATTCTTTTTTTTTTTTAAAGATTTTTATTTATTCATTTGACAGAGAGAGATCACAAGCAGGCAGAGAACCAGGCATAGAGAGAGAAAGCGGGGGGAAGCAAGCTCCCTGCTGAGCAGAGAAAGCCTGATGCGGGACTCGATCCCAGGACCCTGAGATCATGACCTGAGCTGAAGGCAGAGGCTTAACCCACTGAGCCACCCAGGCGTCCCTGAGTTGGCGATTCTTTAGGGTAAACTGCTCTCTGTTCAAAGAGCTGGTGGAGTTTCTACCTTGGGCTGTTCCCTGAGTAGTTCAATGAGGGGGAGGCGGGGGTCAGCAGGCTGGGGCCTGACTCAAGTTGCAGTATCGTCCCCCTGGGAGCCCTGCCAGGTAGGCATGAGCATTTCATCGGCTCTTGGGTGGGCCTGGTGGTTCTAGGCCACGCGGTTGCAAACAGCAGCCACAGTGTACCCCCTCCCCACCTCCGCCGCTCCGGGAGGACAAGCCATCTCGCGTTCCTCCAGGGAAGGCCGGGACTTGGAGCTCCAAGGTCAAGTTTCTCCGACATTTGGGAGTATTATCTTTATTCTGTGAGGACACGAAGCTGGGAATTATTTAAATGAGGTGTTTTGAACTTCGTGGCTGGGTTTGGGGAAGGGATATCATTGGATCCCATACAGGCGGGCTCCAGGCCCTGCACACCGCACACCACAGGCCACTGGAAACGGCTTCTCGGACGCTGGCCATGGCGCAGCTGTCCGCGGATGCAGGCGAGTGGCCAGGTCAATGGCAGGACCACCACGGGACACCCACCTCGCTGGAAAAGACCTCAGAACGCTCTTCCACTGAAATCTGCCCCTCAAATAAGGAACACATTTACTTGCACAATACGACTTCATCATGTTTGCACACAGCTAAACCACAGCCCACGGGTTCACTGTACACAGACATGTTGTGAAAGGGTTGGTCCTTTCTGGGCTTTTCCATAAGGATTAATTTGCCACTCGTTCACTGCCTTTGTCATCTGCTAGCGTGTGCCCACGGGAGAGCCACGAGTCACACTGAACGAAGGTTTAAGGGTAACTCCGCAGGGGGAAACTGAGACCAAGAAAAAAATTTCTGGTAGACACTGTTTGGTTCCTCACTCAGTTTCCACTATTCCTTTTCCATCTCAAGAACTCAGATTGTCTCTTAGGGTGGTGCCAGTCCACTCTCTTGGCCGGCAAAGCTCCCTGGATGTCAACATGAATGGGTGTGAGCCATGGGCCACTCCTGGGATGTGGGTGGGGGACCACTCAGAGGAACGACGGGGAAGGAGCGGGAGCCACAGGGAAGCCCACCGCACAGCCCCTCACCTCTGGACCCCAGCCAGACCGGCCAGAGCATTTCTTAAACCAGTTTGAGCTGAATTTCCCATTATTTGCAGCCCCACGCATTTTGACTGCTACAGTTCTACCCAACGGCAGTTCCCCCTTTAAACTGATGAAAGTCACCGGTATGCTTCTTTATAGCAGATTCCCTTGTTCTGGTTTGATTCCGAATTGAATACTGGTGTTCGAACCCCCCCACCCCCACCCGTGGCACAGTGGGCTGAGAGCATCGTCCTTCTCTCTCTCTGTTTGGGTATCCCCCAAAACTGACCCACGACAAGGATGTGGTTGTGGGTGATGTATTTTATTTTATTTATTTATATTTTCTTTTTTTCTGCTGCCCCCACGGGGGATTTATTTTTGAGGTGAGCCCGGGAAGCACCAGGTAAAGATGGGGAAGGGAGTTGGAGGAGGAAGGGAGGCCCTGAAAATGTTCAATGAGGTGTTTCCATTGCCCGTAACAGGCTCAACCCACTGGACCCTAGAGAGAGATGGGCAAGAAGCCTCCAAGGGGCATTTACTCCCAAGCACCCCTCTCCGTGGGATAAAAGGCCATGCGTGGGGGGCATGAACCTTCCTGGCACTTCTGGACAGTTCCTGTCATGACGTGGAGAGGGACAATTTCCCAAGCTGGCAGGGGGAAAAGAAGAGAAGTTGCCAGTAGGTGTCTCCTGCCCAGTGGAAGAGCTGGACAGGCATCGCAGCCTTTGCTCTATGCTCCATCAGGGAAGCCTCAATCTCCTCATCTATAAAGTGGGTCCAGAGGTGGTCATAATGAACGCACCCCCGGCTTACATACAGGGGGTCTCTGAGTGCTGGCCGTGCGCGTGGCGTCTCCTTAAGCGAGGAAGGCATCTGCCGTGTGCTGACTGCTGTGTGTGACACCGGGTTTTGCTGTCTCTCCTGCCATCCTGCTCCCACCCCCCCATGCCCTCCTCCAGCACCTGCCGCAGCCTGTGGCTAGGTCCTACTCTGAGATGTTCCATGTCCCCGTACGGGGGTGGGGAGAACGCCAGCAGGCATGCTCTCGGTTCCGTGTCAGTAGCCGGGACCCAGACGGAGCTGTGGAGTCACTGCCACCCACCTGTGCCCGCAGGCCACGTCACTTGGCCCTCAGGCCTGAGCAGCCACCTGCTTCCGGCCATGGGAGGCCCAGAGCCTGACCTTTCCCTCCCAACATCATTTTCCATTCTGCTGCGTTTTTGGCCAGGCCTGAAATACTCCTTCGGGAGCCAGGAATGATTGTTCCAAAGCTTGTCATTGTTTCAAGATCAGGTTGCCTGAGCCTCAAGAATCCGACAGAAACCAGAACCTCCTCTGAGTCACTGACACCCACAATGGGGCCTTGGGTGGATGGCGGGGAGTCGGGGGGAGGGCGGTGGGCGGCTCCCTGGCCCCCCATCTGAGCCCCGGATGCTCAAGCAGTGCCCTCCCTGCCGGTGGGGGAGCTTGGATTGTCCAACTCAGGCCAAGCGCCAGATTGGCACGAGGGTCTGGCCCCCTGCCTAGGCCTTGCTCTTCTTTAGCCAAGAGGGGAAGGTGGAGGCCCCTCTTGGGCAGGGAGAATGCAACGGGCCCACCACGGAGCCAGGAGGAAGGTGGTTTCCTGGCCTGGAGTTAATGTGGCCACACCCACGGGAAGCCCTTTGCCATCTTCCTGGCCTGGACATGGGAACTCCAGCCCCTGGGGACTCATTGCTGCTCTGTCATGGAGCCCACCGACCAGGTCTCCATGCATCACCCCGGCAGGCAGCTCATCACTTGGGCTCTCTCTGACTGTCTTCTGGACATCTGTGTCCCACATGTACTTTGAGGAGGGGAGGAACTGTCCACTGGGGGTGCTCAGCCCTTCTCCCAACCCCACCCCCCAGGGGAAGTAGCTCAGAAGTGAGCTCCTGGGTTGGCAGTCAGTAAAGGAAAGCTCTCCCCTCCTTTGCTCCACGTTCCTTCAGGAACCCGGCAAACATCTATGGCTCCAGATGTGTGCATTTTGGGGTCCCGGCCCCAGTACCGGTTGCCTGTCTGATTATTTCACGTGAAGGCACACTGTTCCAGCCACTTTTATAGTCAGTGGGAGGCTGAGCTCTGCTTTCCCACTGGCCTCCTGACCTGAGCATGGGCCACTCCTCTTGGAGCTCCTCGCTCCCCAACTAGGGAGCAGACAAAGAGGGGGCACCATCTCTGAGCCAGTGTCCCCAAGAGCAGAGCCACCTGTCCTGTCCTTGTCACTCCCTTGGCTTTTCCCATGGTGCTATCTCTTAGCACCTCAGCAGAATCTGACCTGCTTACCCTCCAGCCCTGCTTCACGGTCACCTGCATTGATTAAGTACCTATTGTGTACCATGAAATAGAGCAGACGTAAGCATCACAGGCCTTTCAGTCACAACACCAGCGTCTGAAAGACCTTTCCAGCTTGACACACATTCTTCTGATCCTTGTGACCCCCTCTGGGTCCCGAGTCTATGAAATCTCCCATTTTCCAGATGAGGAAATGGAGGCTTGCATGAGGTCACATGAACGCGGAATCAGAGGGGAGCTGTTTTGAGCCTTCATCTTTTCAAGATGCCAAGTGGCCTTTCTTTTTTCAAGGAGTTCATTGGTAAGTTTGGACAAAAAGTGTCCCCAGTGAGTGCTCCCTTGGGCCATGGAAGCCGGCCAATAACCATGCAAGTATAATCATAACACGGGCCTTCTGGAGGACCTTGTGGGATAGGTCCCTGTCACAGGGCCTGGCGGGGAGAGACAGGTGCAGCCCAGAGTACAGCGGCCAGCCGAGCCACTCTCAAGGGACAATAGGCAGGACAGCTCCATGCACACGGTGTACAGAAGGGCTGCGGGCCACACCCTGTGGCCACAGACTTCTTTCGAGCTGGAGTGTTGGCTGATCGTTTTGCTCCATTAATTATGAGTAAAACGAAGACCATCTGTAGCGTCAGCTTCCCTGTTCTGTGCCACTCCCCTCTGCACCCTCCTCTTACCACTTGGGTCCCTTCTTCAGATCCAAAATCTGCCTCCTGGAAGGATTGCTCACTTGTTCTATTTTGGAGCCAACATCTCAGCTTGATCATTATTGCTTCTTGAGTTGATACACAGAGCACCTGGTATATAGTAGATGCTTACTAAGCTAGAAGAAGGAAAGGAAAATGTTTTTGGGATTGATGGATGGATGGATGGATGGATGGATGGATAGGTGGATGGATGGATATTGGGGTACGTGGATGCATCGAGGGATGGATGTTTATGTGTAAAGGCTCTGAAAGGCAGAAAATCAACTGAAAATATCCCCTTGTATTGGAAACGGGGGGAGATGGTCCTGTTGGCTGCTTCACCTGGCCCCTCTTGGTGTTACTTTTTGGGCTTTCTGGATTGTGAGTGGCAGGAAAGTAAGTTGGCTAAGTGACCAGAGCACTTACAGTTCCACATAGTAATGAGTGGTCTGGGGCAGAGTGGCTTTGGGTCAGACTGAAGTAGGGCACACTAATTCCAAGGGGACCCGAGTGTGAATGGATGCTGCAGAACAATGCATCAGATATCCCAAATCCCCCCAGATAGAGAGGGAGTCGGCGCCTCCCTATTCTAGCTAGTGACACTAGACATCTTTGACCTCCTGGCCCCATGTTTATCTTCTGGTCGTCTGCCTGATGAGACCTAGACTGGAGCAAGATGGTTTCAGGGCACCTCCACTGTCCACTGACAGACCCCTGGATTTCATGAGCCTCAGTGGTGTGGTACTTGGATTCCAGGTTTTCGCAAGGACTGCAAGCCAGACCCAAAGGAAAGCTATAGTGAAAAATTTTTTTAAGATTTTATTTATTTATTTGAGGGAGAGAGAGCACATGAGCACACAAGTAGGGAGAGCAGCAGAGAGGGGAGGAGGGAGAAGCAGGCTCCTCACAGAGGAGGAAGCCTGATGTCGGGCTTGATCCTGGGAGCCAGGATCATGACCTGAGCTGAAACAGACACTTAACCGACTGAGCCACCCAGGTGCCCCTGCCATGAAATGTTTTACACATGTAAAGTTTGGGGCCTTTGAAGACCTTTGATAAATGTGTGAACATATGCCTATCTATGTACATATATAAAACGAAGGTATACAGTGTGTATACACACACACATATATACTGTATAACTCTTTATTAAGAATAAGAAACAAGGTGCATTCATCCCTGGAGGTCTGAGAACATTATCAGAAGCTCAAACGTGAATGTCAGAAACAGGAAGCTCAGAGTGGTGACCCAGCCAGGGGGCTTGGAGCAAACTTGGCTCTGAGCTCCCAAATCAGATCCCGATGTGGGTTGTTGTGTGGCTTTGTGGGGGGCAGGAGGGGCTGAGAGGTGAGTAGGGGGTTTTCCTGATTGAGTGGAGTTTGGGGCAGGCTCATGGTGTCATTAGTGCTGTCAACCACCCAGTGACTGGACACACAGTGGGCTGACTTCCTGGCCTCTCAGTGTCTGCGGAGGACCATGGGACTAGTCCTGGCATGTGATCAAAGTGACTCTTGACACTTCCAGCCTAGTATGTCTGAATGCTGGTATAAGACCTTCCAGAGGCCTCTTTCCCTCTGAAACAGAAGCTGGCAAAATCCAAGATGGTGGCTGTCCCATCAGCCTGGTCCTGAAGAGAAAACAGGGGTCATTAATCCCCCTGCCGACCATCATGAGCATGGGCCGTGCGCGAAAAAGAAAACTTCATTGCTATTAGCCACCAAGATTTGGGAGCTATTTGTTATCACAGCATAACTTAGCCTGTCCTGGCAGGTTTGAGGTCCAAACATTCTCAGTAATCCCAGAAAAGTCACCTGACTCTCCTTCCAGTCATGGCCAGAACGTTCTAGTTCTTAGGTTCTTGGTGGGTCTGATCTAGTCATCCTGGCCAATCCCTGGACTATTTTAGCACCTCCACCGGCACCCCTGACTTGGAAAGTCCCCCAACAGCTCACTCCGGGGTCTGGCTCTGTCCGTAACAGTTCTTGCCAAGAGGGTTGTGATTTCAAACCAGGCTGGGCAAGGGCAGTGAGCGGGTGACCTCTAGAGAAGGCCTCAGCTGGAAGTGTGGGCCCCAACTGGCATAAAAAGCTATTTTCACACTTGCCTTATTTTTTTGCTGAGAGCTGCTGGTCTCCTCTGGATGTGGACTTGGCAGGGAGAACCCTCTCTCCCCGGAATGCTCTGTGTTGAGCGGGGAGCTAAGGTGTGCATGCAGAATCTTACGGGAGCAGCCCTGTCTCCTCGTCCCTGGGACCCCCATGTGCGTGTTCTGCCCACCCCGCGTGGACCAGCCCTGAGTGCCCTCCAGCCAGGCAATCCTCAGCTCCCGATCCTGGCAGGTTCGATGGGGAGGTGGTTTTTAACAGCCTCCTGCTTATCGATTTCTGTGCGGTGAGGTCAACTGCAGCTCCCTCTGCCACGAAGGGAGGCTAGAAACCCCATCTATTTCCTGTGGGCTCTGGGCAGTGTGACGAGCTCCTTGCTGGTTGTGTGACCTTGGGCAAGTCACCTCTCCCTGGGTCTCAGTGGCTCCCAAATCCCTGTCATCCGGTGATGACGTATACGACACTTTCTCAGTGTCGGACATGCTGGAGCGTCTTACCTCCTCAACCAGCCTCCCCACATCGGTGTGACTCTTCCCCACCCCTGTTTTGCCAGACTAGGATATCGAGGCACAGGGAAGTTAAGTAATATAATGGAGGTCATACAGCAGGTGGCCCTGGATGACAGAAAGGGCTGACACACTGCTCACCTCTGAGAAGGGCTCATAGCTGAGGGCTCAGACAGGCACTGTCTAGATCCACCTCCTTCCCCAGCCCCATCCAGTCCCCCTTCGCCATGGGCTTTTATCACCTCCCCTACCTGGTACTGGTTCCATGGCCGGGAAGAGCACATGCAGGCTGTGGCCAGCCGTGTCCACAGCCACATGGAGATCTGACCGTCTGGCCTCCCTGTGGGGTTGGGGACCTCATCAGAAGACTGTGGCAGGCAGGTAACTAGGAGACAGGGCACCCACCGCAGCAGTGGAGACTACCCCACATACCGCCTCCATCTCCCAGGCGGTTGCCCTTTAGTCCCATTCCTGGGCTTTCCTTCTGCCTGTTTAGCACTCACTCTGGGCCCCGGCTGAGGCCTCATGGCTTCTCCTAGTCCTGAGTCCCTCTAAGCAGCTGGCTGCTGTCCCATCTGCTGGGTGTTCCTCTTCCCAGCTGCCCCAAGGTGGGCCCCAGCCTGTGGCATAGCCTTGAAACTGACCCATGGGGGCCAAGGTGAGCCCAGGACATGAAAAGGCCATTGAGACCAGAAAGGGATGCCAAAGACAGGTGTCCCCTTGGCCACACTCGTGCCCGGATCTGATCTGTGCGCCGTGGTGGGACAGGGTCAGATGGAGCCTAGACACAGACCAGGGACCCGGCTGTGCTGGGCACAGTGACACTCCGGTCACATCCCCTTCTCAGAGCCCACTGCCAGCAGGACACTGCCTTCCCCTCCCAGCGGTGAAGCGATCCGTGAGAAGAGCCAGAGGGCGGTACGGCGGGGTGAGGACCTCACTGAATGCGGGTCTTGACTCCTGGGGAGAGTGGCCCTCCCTCTGAGATCCGCTCAGCCCCAGAGGATGGAGAACAACGCCCAGCGTGGGTGTTCGGCCTTCAGCGAGCACCACGCCCTCCCACCCCCTGAAAGCTATTTCTGCAGCTTCCTGGCTCGGTTCCTCTCGCTCCACCCCCACCTCCGTCCTGGGTTAGACCTGAACCGATGGAAACAGAGGCCCCCAGAGGCCACAGGCAGGGCAGGCCCTGGTGAGGGATGGAAGGGGCCTCCTTGTAGAACAGCATGGGGGGTGTCTAGATACTTCTGGGCCAGCTGAAGACCCAATTTAACCCCTGGGATGCAGCTAAAATGGAAAAACCAAGAAAATCAGAGCAATCGTGATACAATCCACCTCTCTCCGTCCAAGCAGAACCTGCTGGGGCTCCCCCCCCCCCAGCTCTTCCCTGGGTTCCAGGGGTTTCTGGTAACTTCTCCCATGGCAGGGACCCTGTAGAGCTGTAGGGGCAGGTGGCCGTGTGCAGTCACTCCCCTAGCTGGAGGGGCCAAGAACTGGGGACAGCCTCCGTCTTATTTCCTCTAGAGTGAGGCGGAGGACCAGGAAGGCACCCCATTGCCGAGGGGACAGGCCGCAGGGATCATTAAATGACCCCACAGACCCAAAGCTCCCAGCCCACAGCTTGCCCCCCATCCCTGCGACCTGCCAGCATCCTGATGGACAGTCAGCCAGCGCTGGGACAGCCTGACCACCGCCCCTCCCCGCACCGTACCCCTCAGCAGCCACAGATGGGACGGAGACCCCTCCCAGAAGCTCACGTTTTTGTCACACATTCAGAAATTATTTCCACTTGTCTTTTCTCAAGAGCTTCTACCTTTGGCTCCTGTAAGAAATCTACCTTCTAAAAGTCTGCCTGGGGTTCCCTGGGGAGCTTTATGGCTACCCTATTTAAAAGATCACCCCGTCCCGCACCCCCGCCCTCATCTGCCTGGATTCCCAATGTCCTTCTGCTGCTTTGTTTTTCTCCATGGCATTCAGTGCTCAAAAACACATTCGGTGTTGGGCTTACTTATCTTGTTTAGCATCGGGTCCCATCCCTATCCCTGTAGCACAGAAGCTCCCTGAGGGAGCCCTGTGCATGCTTTGTTTACTCTGAATCCGGGAACCCCAGCTCTGCCTGGCACACCAGGCCAGTGCTCCATCGATACCTCTGGAAGGAATCAAAGCGATCCTCTCTTCAGAAGAGCGGACACTCAGCAGCTTGGGCAAGGAGGACCCTGGGGTCTCCGTAGTTCCGGGAGTACCTGTCCTGGGGTGGGACCCAACTGCATCCCTTCCCCATCCTCCTTGCCACTTGGGAGGCCCTGGGCCTGGCTTCTGACTCTAAGGGTGCTCTTCCTCACCCCGAGGAGGCTTGCAGACCGGCGCCCGGCAGGTGGTCGGCCACTCGGAACCTCCACTCTGGACCTTTAGGGCCGGAGTCTGTGTTTTAACAAACCCCCCTGGGTCCTGCGAGGGCACGTTTCAGTTTGAGAAGCCCTGGTGGGCTGTCCGCAAATGCCCTCTTCTCCCAGGCTCAGGGAATGTTTTGCTGAAACCATCCTGGTTTTTTGTTTTTTGTTTTTTGTTCCCCCCCCCCTCTGCAGCTACTAAAACAGCGCCCCGGAGCTGGGAGGAATGAGCCTTAGTGTTACCGCATGCGGAAACGGTGAAAGGCAAACCCAGCAATTAGCCACGGAGAGTGGGGAGCCGAGGCGGGCACGCTGGAGAGCCGAGAGCCAGGGCAGCAGCTGGAATTGCAGGGTGTGCCAGCAGCGGGGACGGGCAGGGGGAGGGCGCAGTCAGGCTGCACCCACCTCTGCAGGAGCAGGGAGCAGCCTGTCGGGGTTGAGGACCCTGGGGATGGCAGGGGAGGAGCCCGGTGACCGTGATGCAGGAGAACATGTGAACCCAGCCACCCAGGGCCGTCCTCGGTTCTGCACCCAGCCCTCCCCCCAGCCTGCTGGGGCCTTTGTGTCTGCTGGGCTGGACCCCTCGCTGCCCCACCCTTGGGATCGCTTCTCTGGATACCTGCAGAGACCTGCTGGATGCTTCTTGAAGGCTGGGGGATCAGGCTTCCGGCTGGCGGCTCTGTTTGCTGCATCTGAATTTGCTCCAGAGAGTTCTAAGCCTTCAGAGTGATATTTGAATGGGGGCCCCAGAACCCTAGAGGCTCCGTGGGGTGGGGGTGGAGACAACCAACAGAGTGAAGAGGCCAATGTGGGGGGCTTCCTGCCCGTCGCCCCATCTCCCATGTGACACACCCCAACTTCAACCAGGAAGCTCTTGTCTCCTCTGTTATATATACTGGAATTCTGAATGAAGCGTCACTTCAAAAATAAGTTCCTGTTACTTGTAAAAGGAGAGAGAAGGGACATGTGTTCATCCCGTGCACCGTCTCCTTTCCCGGGTCAGAAGCCAAGGGGCATGCCCAGAGTCACTTGGTAAGAAGGAAGGTCTATCTCCCTCCCTCTGCTTCACAGCTGTGGAGAAGGGATCCCCATGTTTGTCTCCTTGTGCAGATGACCGAAGCCTGCTCCTTTTCATTGCCTAAAAGAAGAGGAGGTTGTTTTCCGGAGAGTTAACTCCTCCAAAGACGCACAGAGCTCCGAGGCCCTTCCAGCCTCTTCTTTGCTCCATCCACTGCCAGTCCGTCCTGGGGAGAGGGGCGGGCACCATGCTGGATGCAGGGACTGAGGTGTCCCCCGCCCTGGGCCACCCAGACGCAGCCCTCCTGGGGCTTCAAGTCCCACAGGGCACCCAGACAGGAAACAGAAGTGGATTTGATTTCACCCGTGTTCAGTTCATCCAAGGAACCAGTTAGGGTCAGAGGGGGTTAATCGTCTACAGCTCAGGCTGTCACCTGTCCCTGTGGGTTTGCCCTCACCCTGGGACCTCTCTGCCCTCCCAAGTCGATATAATGCAACTCATCCTTCCTGTTTCCTGGCAAGGCCCACTGCTTCCAGCAGCCTTCTCTGGCCCCCACCAGCTGCAGGCCCCTGCCATGAAGAGGACCCCATTCGGCCCGCCCCCACACTCAGCAAACCCCCTCTGCTGTGTACATGGGGGGCTGAGTCGGCCCTCTGTCGTGTTGAGCTACTGCAGGATGAGCCTCTGAGGTCAACTTGCATGTGACCTTGGAGAGATATGTAATTGCTCTGGGTCCCCCAGTCTCTGTCTATAACATAGAAAGCATGAGAAGATCACTCAGTGACCTGACCTCTATGGCCTGAAGCTCTCCCTTCAGGGGCACCTTCATGGAGGTCATCAAGTCATAGACCATGTGGGGACACTCGCACTTGGGCCAGCCCAGTCCCCTTTGGGGACTGTCTTCTGCTCCCCAGTGTTGTCCCAGTCACCCCCTTTCTCCCGAAGGCAAGGGTACGTACCAGATTCCCCCCGGCATCGTATACCTGGCACCAGGCTGGAGCAGTAGGAGCTGAGGCCAAGGGCCGTCAGCCTCCTGAGTCTCCCCTGCTCCCTGCTCCCGGGAGAGCTTGTCTCCGTGGGAGAGTGAGGGGCACATGCAGGCGAGGACGGTGCCGAGTGAGGGAGGCAGAGCCAGGGCAGTAAGCTGGGGAGACATGTGTGCCCTGAGCCAAGTCTTGCCAGAGGCACTCGGGCCCTCCCTGCTGCCCCTGGGCTTGGCACTCCCTCCCTGGCCCCCGCCCCTCCGGATACCTGCTCTCTCTGCCATCTTCCCAAGACGGCGGACAGCCTCGTTAGGAGAGCAGAAGCCACGGGCCTTTCCATGTCCCCACCTTGTGTGCCCAGCCTCACTCCAGGGCTCCGATTTGGACCCATCTGAAGTGGGGCCTGGGCATTTGGGCCACAGCAGAGGAGCCGAGCAGGATGAAGAGATCAGCCCCATCACTGTCTGGGGAGCCCCTCAGTCGCGGCTCGGGAAAACCAGGGAGGGAGATGTGACCAGCTTCACAAAATCCCAGGATACAAGACAGGCAGTGCCTTCGGGGTCAGAGACCCCACAGGGCTCCCTGGGGCCTCTCCCCCATCACCCCTTCTGGTCTCTGGTTCCCAGGATTCTCGCCATGGATCTGCTCCAATCACTGGTTCCGCTCCCCCCAGCCCGTGGCCCCCTCCTGCCATGAGGAAACACCTGGCATCTGCTCCATGCTGGGAGAGGCAGGAAAGCAGCCGGCCTGGAGCCTGATGCCTGGGCTCTCACCAAGGGCTGGGCTTTCCTGCCTCCTTCGTTTGGAATGACTTCCCAGATGGGAGGTACCCTCATGCCTGGAGTCAGGGGGTAAGGAGCGGGTTCAGCCCTGGGTCGCTGAGGCCCGGAGCCTGCCTTACCACCCCTGGTCGTCAAGACTCGTTCCCAAGGGAACAGCAATCTTGTACAACTGTTCCCTTCACCCCTTCTTCGTGGATTTGCTGTCCACGGTTTCAGTTACTGGTGGTCAACGTGTTCTGGTTGATGACCCTTCTGCTGACATTCTCAGAAGGCCAGTGGTGACCTAACGTGACATCACTTACGTCATCTCATCACAGAGGCGTTTTTTAAGAAGATCATTTATTTACTCAAGGTTTTGTTTTTTTTTTTTTTTTTTTTTTGAGAGAGAGAGCAGGAGCGGGGGGGGGGGGGTGAAGCGCAGGGGGAGAGGGAGAAGCAGACTCCCCGATGTGGGGTTTGATCCCAGGACCCTGAGATCATGACCAGAGCCAAAGGCAGATGCTTAACCGACTGAGCCCACCCCCCAGGCACCCCTCATCACGTAGGCATTTTATCATCTCAAGAAGGGTGCATACAGTGCAGTAAGCTACTTTGAGAGAGAAACCACATTCATGTAACTTGTATTAGAATTGCTCTATTTTATTATTAGTTACTGTTGTTCATCTCCTGCTTTGCCTAATTTTTAAATTCCACTTTATCATACATACGTATGTGTCAGAAATCCATGGTTTCAGGCATCCACTGGGGGTCTTGGGATGGATCCCTTGGGGAGAAGGGGGGTCTCCTATGCTCCAAACCCAACTGGCTCCAAACCCGGGCTTGCCTCTCCGAATTTAGCATTTAGCCAAATGCAAGTGCTTTTTCCCAGCTACTGTGACGAGCAGAATCTAACCCTGAAGTCCAGAGACTTTCCCTGAGTCATCCTGGGCCTCCGGGCTGCCTGGCATGGCCGTGTGGCTAACACAGCCTTCCCTGTCACCTCCCTGTGTGCATCTGCGCCACGCACAGGGCAGGGAGCCAGAGTCACACTGCTAAGTGGGCTGCAGTGACAATGATTTATTTTAACATCCAGATTTCCACCCAGTTACACCGACTGTGTGATGACCCTCTCTGTGAATGCATGTTGCGAAGGAGGTGGCTGGGCAGCTCCCCAGTTTGGGGATGGGGAGGGGTACCTGCACCATTATTGCTTTCCCTGGACTCATCTCATTCAGGACGGCCCAGATAAAAGCAGACCCTTCAGGATCCCCCAAACCCGAGCTGGCCCAAGACCAAGCGTCCTCAGACCCGGGCCGCAGGTCCCCATCTGGGGCGGGTTGGAGGCTCCTGTCCTCCCCGCCCCCACCCTGGCCTCTAAGAAGTTCTGACATAATGAAAGGAGGTAAGGGGGGGGAGGTACCCAAAATAAAGGCCTCTGAGGATGAAAGCCCAAATCTAGTCTTTCCACTGAAAAAAGACTTCCATTTGTTCTTGGGTAGAGTTTAAAGAACAGAGTATTGTCCTTGCAAAATGGTTTCATTTTAAGCCTTTACTTTGGGGGTCTGTTCTGGTTTTGTGCTTTCTCTCCTCCCTGCGGCAGCTGAGCATGAAAGACTGGGGTCAGGCCAGGCGTGTTGGGGGGCGGGAGCTGCCGGCTTCTCTTTGATTTCCCCGAGAACAGCGGGAAGCTCGTTCTACCTGGAGATGTCTGGCTGTCTCCTTCGGGCCGGTCCCAGACTTTGCTGAGAATAATTCCTCCTTGAAAAAAAAAAAAAATAACAATTCCCATTAAATGTTTCAGATCGTCCACACCAAACTCAAAGCTCAGGGAGAGGGCTTTGAAGGCTTTTCACTGAGCAAAAATAAAACCCTTTGCAGACATCGGAGGAACGTTGCTGAAATAACTCCCAGGTATATAGGAAATCGGCTGAGATATGGGAGTGGCAGAACAACAGCTCCCCCTCGCCCCAGGTGGGGAAGGTTCGATGAGCAAATGGTAGAAACGAGGAATGTGGCTGGGAGACCAGCTGCTTCTCGGGAGATTTCAGTTTTTATGATTTGATCCAACACTGGATCAGGGTTGCCACTACTGATCACCACCATTAAGGAGGGATGCAGATAATCCCAAACAGGGAGTAATCCCCAGGCTCACCCCCTTCCCAACTTCCGACAAGACGACTGGGGAAGAGGGGTCCCAGACCCAGTGGAAATCCCGTGGTGACACAGGGGAGGGGCTGCAAGGTAGTTCTGAGCCTGGAGCCTAAACCAGACACACCCAAATTCGGTTCATTCAGTCATCGACTCATTCATTCCATAAACATTTATTGAGCATCTGCTGTATGGCCAAGCATTGTACTAAGGGCTGAACACCAGCAATAAACGAAAGAAGTCCTGCCGGCCACTCTCGTGGATATCACCCACATGGTCCAGGAAACTCCACCAGCACAGTCCTCCGGGTCACGCTTCTCCATCTGGAAGGTGTAGACAAGTCACATGGGACCGTGTCAGAACAGAAGCAGAATCTGATCGGGAGCAGAAGAGGGGCCCGAGGCTCTGCATTTCTAACCAGCTCCCAGGCGCTGTCGTGGCTGTTGGCTCGCGGATAGAGCAGCGAGCTGTCTGGGCTCCATCCCAGCCCTGTCATCTGTTGTGTGAGCTCGGGCAAGCGTTTCAACCACAATGTTCTCCTCTAGACAAGAGAGGTTGAAATTGTCCCCACTGCACAGAAATGCATTATGGAAATAAATTTCCTTTTTTTTTCTTTCGTAAGCATGCTCGAAGCCTGCCTTTTCATCACTATACATAGACTCAGCGATACATCTTTTGTAGCTTGGTCTTGCCCTGAATTTCCCTGTGTTTCCCACCATACTACTACATCTGCTTGGTTCAGAAGGCTCCTCCCAGACCGGAGAAGGTAGAAGGGTGCACAGCTTTGTCCTCAAATGCCACCACTTGTGTGGCTGGGTGTGAGGATGGGAGGGCTTCTCCAGAACACTGCTGCGGAGGCTTGTATCACCCATAGCCACCTCGCAGCTGGGAAGACAGCAGGCAACTGCGGACTGCGGCATCACACAGGGACCACTAGGTCTTCCAGAAAGACAGAAGAGCAGAGGATCTGGGGTTAAACTGCCTGGGCACAACTCTTGGCTCTTCCACTGAAGAGCTGGGTGATCTTAGGCAGGGTACTTGATCCCCCACACTTCATTTTTCTTGGGGGTTAAATGGGTTCATCCTAGTGCCGACTCCCAGGCTTGGTTGGTCCTCCATTTCTCTACTTTCTTTTAACATTTTATTTATTTATTTACAGACAGAGATCACAAGTAGGCAGAGAGGCAGGCAGAGAGAGAGCGCGCGGGGAAGCAGGCTCCCCGCTGAGCAGAGAACCGGATATGGGGCTTGATCCCAGGACCCTGAGATCATGACCTGAGCCGAAGGCAGAGGCTTTAACCCACTGACACACCCAGGCACACCATTTCTCTACTTTCTTGAGACCCAGTTTGAAAGCAGGTCCACAGTCTGAGGGGTTTGAAGTGGCGGGGGGTGGTGGGAGGTTGGGGTACCAGGTGGTGGGTATTATAGAGGGCACGGCTTGCATGGAGCACTGGGTGTGGTGAAAAAATAATGAATAATGTTTTTCTGAAAATAAATAAATTGGAAAAAAAAAAAAAAGAAAGCAGGTCCGCAAGGGATAGAGAACTCTCTCCCAGGCAGGCGGCATACTGACTTAGAGCTTCAACTCCTGGGTGGGTGGGTTTGTGATGGGGATGTTCATAGTCACGTTCATTTGGACAAGGCAGAGGAACGGATGCCAACCTGTGTTCCATCGGACATCGGAATGTCTCCAGCGGTGACAGTTCCAAAGGGGAAAGAATGAAGAGGAACCTACGGCTGGTGATCCACTGGGCAGGGCAGGGCAGGGCACACGTCAGCCAGTGATGCCTGAGGTGTTTCATCTAAGCAGCAAGGAGCCTGGGGACCTGAGCTGGAGTCAGGCGCAGGCAGATGCGGCTGCTTCTCCCTGCTTTCAGCATATTCCTGAGGTGCCCTGCAGGACCTCCCCCACCTCCCCTACCTCGCCTCCTCTCAGTGGGAACCCACACCTGCCTCTGGTTGGGTGGCAACGGCAAACACACTGGGTAATTCTTTCAAGCCCTTTGGATCTCGGGTTTCTATTGCATATAGCAAGAACATGGAGATGATGGCTCCAAATGACAGGGAGACACTTGTCTCCTGCAGAGCAATGGCTTCAATATCTTGGTAGCTGGTGAGGGAGTTCACCTTGGTCCAGTCCCCCCTAAACCTAGGCGAAGGCTTCCTTGCCTACAGAAGCACCACGCAGTATTTAAGGAATACTTATATTTGAAAAGTATTGCTTACTTGAAATTCAGTCTTCACCAGCATCCTACATTTATTTTAACTGGCAACTCCTACGGCGGACCCCAGGCTCACCTGGAGTCTCTGCTCCCCTCCTCAGCCCCACCCCCAATGCTGCTCCTCCCTCCTGGTGAGGCAAAGGGGATTTGCAAAAAGCTCTCTTGGATTTTTGTTGCTGTTGTTAAACAAACACGTGCCTGTCTTCTGTTTTCATACCCACTGGAACTTTCTGAGAGTATTTTTATGACTTCTGAAAGTAATCAGTGTGTGGCCATCTCTGACCGATCACAAGGGACTTGAGGAAAAGAAACCGTCCAGGGATGAATCTTTTGAGCTCCTGTCTCTCTGCACAACCCAGCTAGGAACAGCCAAAGCTGCCATTACCATGGCGTGTGGTGGGGCGATGGGAAGAGAGGTAGTAGTGCTGGCGACCCCAGGGGGCTAGGGACCAGAGGACATCTTGTTTGGAGTCCAGATGTGTGCGCAGGTGAGGCACATTTAAATATTTAAAATAGTTCATAAGTTCCTTTTGGAATAGGAAATGTTTGCATGTCTTTTTTTTTTTTTTTAATTCAAATAGTGCAAAGTGGAGTTTAGTGAGGCCTCACTCCTACCCCATCTCCAAACTCTTTGTTTATTCTTTGGAGGCCAATACCAGAGCCAATGCCCTTTGTCCAGCGAGACACAAATCAAACACCCACGGGAACGTTTGTTCCTTTGTGCTTGGGTGTGTTTTGTGCATAGGCCGTGACTCCTAGTGGGCATTACGTTGCTTCCTTCCCTCACCCCCCTATCTTGGAGAACATTCCCCCACGCCCCCACCATCGGAGGTCTTCTTCAGATGTGTCACCCAAGGGCTGGTGGCCTCAGCATCTACACTGAGAGAGGACCTGGCACCAGAGGCTAGTGAAACACTTGGATAGGCCCAGGGAATGCCACCTTCTTCCTGGAACTATTGGTCCAGATCGCTAATTAATATTTACAAGAATAATTTAAAACTTAACTTTGCGTTCAGAAGGGAGTCCAACCCGTGGCGTAGCTTTGAGATGCCATCTGATTTGCTGATGTACTTAGAGCTGTTTCTACACACTTTTAATTAGTATACACACGCCAACTTTTGTTTTTGCCCCCCCCAACATTTCCCTGTACGAACACAAGATCATATCTTTTTGATTTGCAATGGAAAAACTGTGTCACTATTTTTTTTTCCCCCCTCACTCAAGCATCTATGGAGTTGGTCTTACTGCCAGGAGTTCTCTCACTGGTGTTTGGATACAAAAAGGAATGTGAAATATGTCATCTGAAAACTGATTAACCATTAAAATGGCTCGGCACGCATTTGCTCACCGTCTAAAGATTACAAGTAATAATAGTCACGTGGGCCCCTCTTTTGCTCCAGAGGATGGCAAGCAGTGGAACGGCCCACCCCATCTTCGTCACACACGCCCTTCCTCGCAGGCTCTTGGCGTGGAAAGGATTAGCAAACCCTGTCAGAGGCCAGGAGCCAAATCTCACACCGCACACTAGCCAGGAAAACACGCCCCTCCCTGGGCTGTGGCCTCTCCCCACCAGCTCCAACACCACTGAAGTCTGATAAGAAATCACAGAGCAGAACAGTGGGTTCTCTGGTGGCTAGTTCCCCCCTTTGTGAAATTGGCTTTAGTACTTACTGGACCAAGTTGGAAACGGGTGTATATGGTTCCCCCTTGGAGGGTGACGAGGCTGAATCCTCAGGACACATTGCCATGGGAAATTTTATTTGAACATGGATCCTGAGCTTGGAGCAGACCTAGGCAACAGGAGGCGGGCTGTCATCATGCTTAACCCTGGAGTGGGAGGGGCGTCTTCCAGTCAGAAGATGTGGCAGTGATCAGAGGGGCAGGGAAGTGGGGGAGGTGGTGGGATGCATTAGGTGTTAATCCTTTAGATATGGGTACCCAGAAGGGGGCCTGGAAAAGGGCTGGGGCAGCCAACACTGGGAGTACCCATAGCCGTCGTTGTGCCATGGTCTGGAAGGCTGGCTTGGTCAGTATCACCGGCTGAACACGAGTCCCAGCTGTAACCAAAGATGTGGGCTCCCATGGGTGGCCCTCACCTTCTTCCTGGGCACCTTCCCTGAGGCCACTGTGTCTCACTCAAAAATACAACTCCACAGCAGGTTAATAAAAAACAGGGAAACTGCTGATGATTTTAGGGGTTCCAGGAACCATCACCACCCAGCGTGTAGTGACGTGTAATTCCCCAGGAACCGTGCCTACTCTCCCATCACCAGTGGCCTCCAGGTATCCTGTCCGTTTGTCCCACGTGGCCTCTGAAGAACTTCCTTGTGGTCCTGAGCAGCTCTGCTCTTATAGCAGTGTCTGTATAATTTATGGTTCAAACCAGGGTGTTCTGGAAGCAAACAGGGGGCTTTTAGCAACCACACCAGGTCCAAACCCAGCAAACCATGAACTTCCGTCTCCTGGGCTCCAACTGATACACCCCACTAGGTGCAACAAAAGCCAGTGGTTTGCTAAATAGGTTTGTTATTTCCCCCCATTCTCCTTGGAGACAAGAACAGCTTTCTCCCCATGGGTCGATGGGGCTGCTAAGAAAATATTTCCTCCCGAGGGTTCCACGTATGTTGTCAGAAGGAAGAAAGGAAATTTTATTTTATTTTATTTTAAGATTTTATTTATTTATTTGACAGACTGAGATCACAAGTAGGCAGAGAAACAGGCAGAGAGAGAGAGAGAGAGAGAGAGAGAGAGAAGCAGGCTCCCCGCCGAGCAGAGAGCCCGATTCAGGGCTCGATCCCAGGACCCTGGGATCATGACTTGAGCCGAAGGCAGAGGCTTAAACCCACTGAGCCACCCAGGCGCCCCAGAAAGGAAATTTTAAAATGGATATTTTATGGGCAGTCTTTGTATGCTAGGAGCTCCACATTCAATCCCATTTAACTTGAGCCTCACTGGCCTGGGGGAAGGTGGGAATGTCCCATCCAGACAAGGACATTGAGACATGAGGAGGTCCCAGCCTATTGGTGGCTGGGCCAGGATCTTAACCAGCTAACCAGCTCGAAGAGGACACGGGATCAATATTTCTAAAAGGGAAGAAGGGTGGTATGTTCAGAAGGCCATTGACCCGAAAGCACGTGTTCTTCATAAAGGCCTCCACTTTCTGCCTGTGATACTCTCCTGTTCCTCTGCAGACCTATTTCCTTTTTCACATTTGACCCTTTGGAAATTTGCTTCATCCGTGGGCTGTTTCTGTTGGGTTTTGATAGCCCCGTTTTTATTTACATGCAAATTCACAGCAAGCAGCTCGCATGTGAATACTATTCTAATTATTAAACTCCTCTGGCTCATCAGAATGTTGCATCCTAATTGGCTGCAAGATTGCCGATAACCCACAATAGCCTGATTTGAAGCTGAACCAATTTTTGCATCTGCATAATAAAAGGGAGTGGGAGACTGGGAGAGTGTACACCTATTTTATATGTGTTTCTTCAAGGTCAAATAATCTTTTATTCCCTTCCCAATCTACATATTCATAAAGACCTTTGTACAATTGATGAGACAGAAGATTAAATGGTTGCCGACTAAGAACAAACCCTACCGTTCTAATTAGAGTAAAAAGTTACTTAGTCAATCAGATTGGAATTCCAAATTCAAACTCACTAACGCAGAGGTAGAACCATGCCAACACATGCGTCGTCTTGCAATGGGCAGCCTGTGTGCGGCCGCTGGAGACTGGGCAGGAAAGTCAGGAGCCCTGGTGATTATTTCTACCTCCTCCCAGAGAGGGACCCTGATGGCAGAGTTCCCCCAATGGTAGATGAATGGAGGAGAGGGGACAGAATCCCATCCTATCCCAGCAAGGTAATGCTGCTTGATCCTGCTGGTAATAGAATAAGAAAGCAAGTCTCCCCACCATGGCTGCGTTGTAGATTTTCAGAGGGGGGACTCCTCCTCCAGGAATCTTAGGGAGTTTTGACAATCAGTGAGAACTTAATGGGTGAGGTCTTGGAGCACTGGGGATGGATACAGAAAGAGGTAAGCTGAGGTCTCTTCTGTCCAGGAGCTTGCAATTTCCTTTGGGTGGTCAAGTTCTGTACATCCGCGAAGGCAACAGATCGGGAGGGGATTTGAAGCCGTCTCCATTGGGCTTCACATACTGTTCCACCAGTGTTTCTCAAAGTCTTATTCTGGAACCGGTGTCCCAGCAACCTGGGACCTGGCCAGAGTGAAGATTCCTGGTCCTACCCCAGACCAGCTGGTAAGCCCGGGATGCCTTTGGTTTTGACAAGCCCCAGATGATTCTAAGGCACGCTGTGGAAATCACAGGCTTGGAAGATCCACGGAGGGTCTGATTCGGAGAATCCCATTAACTCCTAGACATGGAATGCAACATTTTATGTTTACATATATTCATCTGGAAACACTTTGATAGCTTCTACCAGGTTCCCAAAAGTGGCCGTGCATCCAAAAAACAAACAAGCAAACAAACAAACAAAAAAGCAAGAACAAAAACAAAAGGGTAGGAATCCTCTGGATAGAGGAAAGAGATTAGGAGAACCAAACTGGGCCAAGCAGTGGACACTGATGACCCCACAACCCAGGACAAACCCTAGAACCTTCCCCATGCAGTGAGGGGTGGGTCGTTCTTTCCTTCCAAGCCTGGTGGTGCAGGTGACAGGAGAGAGAGGTGACAGGGTGGCCTGGACGAGAGCTCTTCCCAGCAGAGGAGGGTTCGTTTGGTCCAAGGAGGGGGTGCATTGGGTAGGAATACAGAGCACAGCCTCATAGGTGGGAATAAGCATGGACAGGGGAGGAGCCATGCGTGTTCTGCCAGCCCAGGGAGCTGAGTCTCTTTCTCTTTCTTGGAGGAGTCTCCAAGGGCCCAGTCTCCCTGCCCATCCCTCCATGATTTCCCCAGATTGGAGCTTGGTCCCCTTTGCTCCTGGAGCAGACAGTGTACTTTCTCTGGCTTGGAGCACTTCCCCCACTCCAGAGAGCAAGTAGTCTTGGTCCAGCCTCCTGTATGATCCCTAATGAGATCACGTCTGCCTCTCGGGAAGGGCGATTATCCTGCTGCACCGGGTTATTACGCTTTACAAGTGGCGCTCGGCCTGCCCGGCTATTTGCCTGCCCCAGGCCACACACACCTGGCCGGGGCCCGGGCAGCTGCTGGCAGCCACTCCTTGGCAGCTGGCTCACGAGCAGACGTGGCCTTCATGGTGGGCAGGGAGGGGTGGGGGGCAGCACCCATGCCTGTCTGGGCCTTGGGGCCAAATCACAGTAGGACTGGCTCATTCCCCACCGTGCCACTACCAGTCCGGCTCAGCCCTAGGGAGCAGGTGGGGAATCTGCAGGCTCTCTGGGCTGGGGGAGGATTCCTACCCATGCAGGGGTCCAGATGT
Organism: Neogale vison; assembly: GCF_020171115.1. Taxonomy (NCBI): domain Eukaryota; kingdom Metazoa; phylum Chordata; class Mammalia; order Carnivora; family Mustelidae; genus Neogale; species Neogale vison. The sequence goes on along the minus strand of NC_058103.1, from coordinate 135,237,964 downwards.
CTTAGAGGGGCTGGGCCCTCACTTGTGGAAGGCTCCAAAAACCTCTTCCCAGCCCTGTATGGAGAAGCTTCACTGAAGCCTATGGGAAGAGTAAAGGGACACACCAGCCGTCTCTCGTGCATGAACTTGGCCAGCAGGCCTGTCCTCCACACAGATATGTTGCTCCTCTAGCTTGTGGACCCTCATTGCCATCCCAGAAGCCATGCTCCAGCTTTCCTAGATTGCCATGCCTGTCCCTGTTCTTCCCCTCGGTTTGGCTCCCTCCCCATCTGGGATCTGGGTAGCCAGCTTGCAGGGGTCAGGGGAAGGGGGGCGGATGCAGGAGCATTCTGGTGGTGCCAAGGACATGACCACCACCCACAGAAGGCCCTGGCAAGCCGGGAGGACCGGAAATCTCACCGCAGGGGCCCCACGGTCTTGTCCCTATCACCCTTCCCCAACATTAACCACTATCCACCCTTATGTGCCACCCACCCATCCCGGGGCCAGTGGGGGCTGCCAGCTTCCTGTGTCCCCACACCTGTTTCTGCTGCAGCTGTCAGTGGGCCTCAGGGGGTTTTCGGTGGAAGGAGCTGCTTTCGGGAAGTCCCCGTGGATGTGCCTGTCCACACCCGGTGACGGCAGGGTCCTTACACTATGGCTGAGCACCTGTCCTCTGGCTTTCATCTCGGTCCAAAGCCAAAGCCTCACATACTGTCTTTCTGGGAGGGCAACTGTGAGGGGGAGGAGAAAGCCAACAGAACAGTTGTCTACAACTGGGTCATGGTCTTCGGATCTGGGAAGGGAGACACGAGAACCCCAGATAACCCTCACACTCACCTGGGGCCTGGAGAGTCACAGGTTCCAACCAGAGTTCCCAGAGTGTGTGCCCTCTGAGCACCTGGGCTCATTGCTTGGGAACCTATAATAAAATAGCCACAGACACCAGGATTTAAACAGCAGAAGGTTGGAGATATTGGGGTGGATCGGCCAGGTAAGCGTCCGACTCCTGCTTTTGGCTCCAGTCATGATCTCAGGGTTATGGCATTGAGCCCTGCATCAGGCTCTGTGCTCAGCAGAGAGTTTGCTTGAGATTCTCTCTCTCTCCCTCTGCAAACCCCCAATCATTCTCCTGCTCTCTCTCTCTCAAATAAATAAATAAAATCTCGAAAACAACAACAACAACAAAAAGTTGTCTTCTCACAGTTCAAGTCCAAGTTCAAGGTGTCTTGATTCCTTCTGAGGACCCAGAAGGAAGGATCTGTTCAGTATGGCCATCTTCTCCTGTGTCTTCACATGGTCTTCCTTTTGTCCCTATGTCCAAATTTCCTCTTCTTATAAGGACACCAGTCATATTGGATCTGGACCCACCTAATGAACTCATTTAAATTTAATTCCCACTTTGAAGGCCCTATTTCTAAATATCATTCTGTTAGATGTCCTGGGAGTTAAGACTTTCATATATGGCTTTTGAAGGGGGAACACATTTGAGCCCCTAATGGCATTCCAGAGACTCACAATTTCTCTGGGGCTTGCTGGTCTCCAGAGCAGAACTGGACCTTTCCCTGGAAGGTAGACAATCCATGGCGAAGGAAACAAACATGGAGCCAGGCTCAAGAAAATCCACTCATTCTTGAAGCTGGGAGATCCTGGATCCATCTTATCTGGCCTCCTGTTCCAGAGGACCACCTGTTAATCTTTCTGGTTAATCTGGAACTTTTTACCTTCTTTGTGTTGAAAATGTGAGGAGAGAAGCACACGCTCAACCTGGTTTCATGATGTAAATGCCCTTATTCCTACTTTAAAGAGAAGCAAAGTGAGGAACAGGGTCACTGTGGAAGAGAGAGAGCTGGGATTTGACCTCAGACTGTCTAGCCCTGGAACTCGGGTTCTTACCCAAGAACTTGAAGAAAATGTAGGATATTAAAAAAAACAGAATCTCAAATTGGAAAAGACTTTTAAAAGCATGACAGAAATCTAGATGTATGAAAGGAACACACTGATAAATTTAACATTCAACAAAATTCCTTCATGGCCAGGGAAAACCACATGTAAAATGTGACAATTACCACTCTCCTTAATATATAATGAGCTCTTCCAAATCAATAAGAAAAAGTCCAAGAACCCAAAAGAAAAATGGAGGCAGGGGAGAGAAGAAAGAAAGAAAATATGTGAAGAGGAAGTTCACAGAAGGAATATAAGTTGCTACCAACTGCAAAGAGTCACCCAAGAGCACTCACAGTTCAAGAAGTGCAAATCAGACACTGAGTCTCCACTTTCGCCTATTAAGCAGCAAAAGGAAAAGGTTTTACAATTCCTGTACTGATGAGAGAGTGTGAAAGAGAAATTTTTCTGTATTTTGGAAGGGAGTGTAAGTTGATGGAAGCTGTTTAAGAGGTATCTAGGGAATGTTGCCAAGGAGGTAGAGGTATCCCCTGTTTTCTGCAAGTTCATGTTACACCTCTTCACTTTTACGAAAGACCTCTAGCAGTACCTGTTTTTGAAATGAAGAAACCCAAAAAGATTTTTGCTTTTTCTCGAAAAACAAGAATAACATCCAGTGCAGGTTTTGCAACAAGCCATTATTGAGGCCGTGCACACCCCAAGCAACAAAGAAGGCTCCACCATACTCCTTCCCTGGGGATTACACTCAACATCTCAGCATCGGACCACCAGAGCTTCAGACTTATCTGGAAGCATCTGTGTCTTATCTCAGTTTATTCCTTGCATCCATTAACATGCTATGTCCCAAGATATCAGAAAACCTAAGAAAGGTTTCTCTGGGGTCTGGGAACCCTCGAACAATTTTCCATATGAACGAATGCTAGTTGCTTCTTTGCTTTCTGCCATTTTGGCTTATGAAAGTTTCATAGGAGGAGCTCTAATTTTGGATAGCAGGGGAAACCTGTCTGTCTGCCCACAGATTTTCTAAGAATGCTCATTATACCAGCCTTTGAAATAGTAAAAAATCTACCAACAGCCTCAAAGCACTGATAGGGCAATGATTGGATGACTGATGCCCCTGGCTCCCTGGAATGGAATTCCACCCAATTGTTAAAAGGACCGAGGTCGCTTCATAAGTTCCGAGATGGGGTAGGCATCGGGGGGTGTGACCCAGGATATATCTATTAAGTGAAAAGGTGAAGCAGTTGCAGAAGCCCTGTGTAGAAGCCTCCTCCCATTAGTGGAAGAACAGGAGTTGAGAAAGGTTCCCTTGGGAGAGGGTGAGAAGTTGACCTTCACTGTTTCCTTCCTTCTCCGTGTGCTAGGGTTCTCAGACTCTCAGGTGCACTGGGGCCCCTTGCAGGGTCTTGTCCAAACACAGCTAGCCAGCCAGCCCTAGCGTGTCTTAGGCAGGAAGTCGAAATGTGTGTTTCCAACACATTTCCAGGAACCACACTTGAGAACCATTGCTGTAGGGTATGAACTTTGGTGCCATGGAGGGTACTGGTTTTATAAATTGTTTTTAAAGACTTTCTTTATTTATTTGACAGAGAGAGAGTTCACAAGCAGGCAGACAAGCAAGCAGAGAGAGGGTGGGGGGAAAGCAGGCTCCCCGCTGAGCAGAGAGCCCAATGCGGGGCTCGATCCCAGGGCCCTGAGATCATGACCTGGGCCAAAGGCAGAGGCTTAACCCACTAAGCCATTCAGGCTCCCATATGAATTTTTTAATAAGTAATTTATAAAGATAATCCCTGGCCTCGGACCAGGGCTGGCCTGCATTTCTTCTGTACAACCCATGGTTTCAGGAAAACACTTACTGCTGGTTTCTGAATTCTGGCTCCTGCCTTCACCGGCACACCCCCTTCCATGGTGGGGCCGAGCCACATTCAGAACAAGTCTCCTACCATCCTTCTGGAGCCAGGAAACCCTGCCGCTGGAAACTTCTCTCCAAGATCAAAAGCCCGCATCCCCTCACCGTTAGAGTTTTGGTTGTATAATCCCCAATCATGGGATCAGCATCCCTCTCTTCTCCTCCCTACATCTCCCCCAAGTTAGAGGAATGCAAAAAAAGGATGGCTGACACCTGTCCCCGTGGAAAGGTGACAAATTCACTGTGACAAGCCGGAAAACTAGGAACCTGACTCCTGGGAGCCCGGAGCACCCAGAGACTCTCGGCTATAAAACCAACAGCAATTTCCCACACCAAGAAGAGAGGTGTTTGCTAAGGAAGCCCACATTTAATGAGGAAGATGGGGTCCTCCTTCAGAAGCCTTGCTCTGTGTGATGAACGTCGTTTGGAAACTCCCCTCTGTGACAGTGAAATCAGGGTCCTTGAGACAGCCCCCAGGTCACCGCCAGGATGAAGTGGCAGCAGCTGTGACCCAGATTCTCTGCTCAGAGGCTGTGGGTGCTCTCCGCCCTCCTCCCTCCTATATCAGTGGGACCGAGTCACGCCCACAGTCCTGTCCCTTCCAGCACCCCCTGCGAGGCAGAGCCCAAGAAGGACCCCCCCCTCTTGCAGATCACTCAATAAGTAACACAGTGCTTGACCACATGCCTGCTGAGTCGAGTGACAGGGACCCTCGGCCACCTTGTCCCCTCAGGTGGACTTCACAGCCTCCCAGGAGCGCTGTTCCCAGCCCCCTCCCACGTGCCCTCAGCAGAGGCGTTCTTCCCCCTCCTCTCTCGCTCGCCTCCCGGTGCATTAAAGATATGACCTCGTTCCCCTCTCTCCATCCTTGCCATTCTCCCTCCACTTCTGTTTTCAAAAGGGGGAGAAAGCAATTTGATTGTGAAGCACTTCCAGGCCTGTCTAGGTTTGCCAAGTGTTGGGTCTTTTGTTTGCTTTTCTCTCCCTACCCCCGCCGGAGTCCAGGCAACGTTAATATCTCCTCTTGACAGGTCTGAAGAAATGCTGACCAAGGAAGGTCCCTGCATGGGCCAACGTCAGACACGGCCAGGCACGGACACTGAGTAGGGAGCCTGGGATGGGCGTGCAGGGGGGAGACTGCAGTATGGAGACCCCAGCCTGGGGTTGGGGGGTACAGCTGCCAGGCTCCAAAGACACCAAGACACCAACCCCACCCCCCAAGCTCAGAGGAGAGGAAGACATGGATGCAAATCCTGCTGAGCGGGGAGGGGAGGGAATTGAGAGGCTCTGAGAATTGTGGGGGAAGAAAGTGTGTGAGTCAGGGTTTGTTTAATGCCTGGCACTTTCAACCCTTCCATTGTTCCCATGATCGTCCTTGGATTCTTAGACATACCAGTGGGCAGTCGGGGAACATCATGGAAATAAATCAAGGCTTCTGGGCACATCCATGGGGACCTCATTGAGCTCCCGCCAGTGTGTTTCTCCCCATGGCACAGTCTCTTTGGATGGAGCCTGGGCTGTGTGGGGCCACACCCGGGCCGGGAGGAGCCGGAGGATCCCGTCTGCCCTGTGGTGGTCTCCGTGACCTCCACGCGGAGACAGTCCTAGCAGGTGTCAGAGTCCACCTTGACCAGCCAAGAGCAGACTCTGCCTCCCGCCTCCATCCCTGGATTTTTGTTATAGACAGCTGCACCTCCGGCTTCCCTGGGAGCCGGCACCTGGATGTGCTCGAGGTCACCAATGCGACTGAGGTTGCCAGTGAGTCGCACGTGGCAGGGGTGCCGGGATGCGGGGGAAGAGCTGGTTCCAGACACAGTCCCCGCCCTGTCTCCTGGCTGTTTCCTGCTCTTCCTGCCTGAATGCAGAAGCGAAATCCGGCCAGGGGTGGCCGCCTGGTGACTAAGGATGGCAGAGCCCAGAGCTCAAAGGAGTCTGGGACCCTGATGACCGCACCCCTTGACAACACCACCAGCCCTGCCTGCTTCTGGCCTTGTTTTATGAGAAAACAAAACTCTTAGCAGGCGAAGTGGCTGTGGTCGATTGTGTTCAGGGGCAGCCAAACAGAATCCCAAGTCCCAAAGCTGGTGGGGGCCCATCAGAAATGAGGGCCCCCGGGTACCTATGGCTGCTCCGGGTCAGATCTGGCTCTCGGAACCCTGCATCTGCCGCTGCCCCGACCGCACCTCCCAAAGCCTGGTTCGGGCCCACAGCCCCTCCCTGAAGCTGCCAGGAGCTGTCAGCCGTGCCCACCCACTCCGGTTCTGCTCGTTCAGCCACGGCTCCCTCACCCCTGCGAGGCACTTTTGTGAAGGACTTCCGTGTGAGCTCAGTCCCGGGCAGAAAGGAGGACAGTCCAGCAAACCTTTACCCCTGCCCTGCCCTCTACAATGGTCAGACTTGACCATCTCCCTGTGATCTCAGGACAGCCCTAGGTGACTGGGCAGTTGCTGTTTGCTCCTCCCCAGGCATAGATGAGGCAACAGTTGATGAAGTGACTGGTGAATGGTGGAGACAGAACCAGAACAAGGTGGTCCTGACCTGCGGTTCTCAAAGGAGGGTTCCCTGAGCTCACGGCCCAATCGCTGGGCACTGCACACCAGGCCAATCCCAGGTCCTACTCCAGACCCATTGAATTAGGATCTGGGGGGAAGGTACATAGGAATCTGCAAACAGCAGGCATCCCCCACAATGCTGGGATGATTCTGGTGCACCCCAAAGCCCAAGGACCTCTCTCTTCGCTGCACTGCCTCCCCAGTGTGAGGGTCAGACCTGGGTCCAGATGATAACTCTGAGCCAAGCCCTTCTAGAAATGGAGGTTCTCACCAGGGAAGTCATGAAAATCCCAGTGCTTGGGCCGAACTTCCAACCAATGAATACCAAATCTCTACGGTGTGTCCCAGGCCATTGGCAATTTTTAAAGTTCCTCAGGTGGCTTCAAGGCCGAGAGCCAGCTGTCCCCACACTGTCTGGATCCCTCTCAAACAAGCAGGCACCAGGATCCCCTGGAAAACTGTTCAACACAGGTGGCCAGGCTTTGCCCCCCAAGGGTCTAATTTAGCGGTCTTAGGAGGGCCCAAGAATTTGTATTTTTGATTTCTCAGGTGCTGCTGTTGGGGGACGGCATTCTGGGAATGACTGGAGTAGAAAAAAGAATGAGCAGAGGGAAAGCTAAGAAATGTTCCACTGAGTCATTTTGTTCTGACCTGTTCTATTGAGCAGGACCCACCTGGTCTTATTTTCCTAAGTGTTAGTGTGGCTCCCCAGGGATGGGTTCTCCCAAATCCACCTCCTGAGAACGGGAATCTGTCTCTTGTAACATAATTACAGTCATATAGATGGAGAATTGGGTCCCACACCCGGGGCCCTCAGGGATGGCTGGGCAGGTTGTGCACTGCACAAACCCAGGGGCCATCAGGACTGTCGGTGTGAGAGCGGTTGCCTCCCAGTATTGTCAAGCCCAACAGGCTTCCTGCTGAAAGCTCCAAGTGTCACCATGGAGATTTCCACACAGTGCCTCAGAAATTGTGTGCCGACATTGACTTTACCTTGTCTGCCCTGTGCCCCTCTGTTGTGGGTACGAACCCCAGGGCGACGGGGACTAGAACCGATTTGGCTTCTGTGTGTCAGGGTGGAGGGGGGTGCTCTCTCCTACACGGGCTCACCAGACACCCCCTTCTAGAACCAGGTTCTCCCGGAAGCCTGGCTGAACCCTGGCACAAGCCACTCTGTCTGCTGAGGCCAGACCACATGGTCTCCCTCTGCTGCCACTTCAGGCTGCTGATTATCCCTCCTCCACAAGGAGATAAACCTGCTTGAGGAATTTGTTTTCTCTGACAACAACGCGTCCCACAGACTGCAGGCTGAGTCACCAGCTCCCGTTTCCTCTGAGCGCCACCCCCCCTTCGCGCACCCCCCCAACTCCCCCCCCACCCTCACACCCTGTGGCTTGTTTGGGCTTCTCCCTTTCATGAGGCACTTCCCGGCCCAACATACGTGTCCTGGGTGTTTCTGTCTTGTGATCGGGGCCCAGCTGCCACTGCATTCCTTCCGTGACACTTGGCCGGTGTGGGTGGGTAGCCAGAGTGGGCTGGGGGGATCTTATCGGAGGATATTCTGTTTGGGGCCCAGAGAGAGCTTGCCGGCCCCAGGGACCCACTGCCTACCAGCTTGCTTCTCTGCAGGGAGAGAAGGCAGGTGGGCAGGGCACCCAAGGGAGGGAGCATCTATCTCACCCCGGGGAGTGGGGAGGAGGGGACGGGTCCTTTGCCAGGTATGAAGTAGTTGGGGAAAGAATGCCCAAGCCAGCTGATGCCTCCCACATTTCTATCTCCCGCCTGGCCCTCTCCCCTGAACTCTGGGCTTATAAATCCGCTCCCCAGACTAGCACCCCTGAGTTCCACCCCCAAAGCCACTCCTCCTAATTCCTCTGCAACTCTGTCCTTTCTTAACACAGGCCAAAAGCCGTGATGACGTCCTTGACTCCTCTATTTCTCTTACTTACTGCTTATATCCAATGCCTGGGCAAATTCTACTTGCCTTTGCTTCTGCACACCTGAATGTCACTGTGTGACTGTGAGATGTCACCGAAGGCTCTGGCTAGCACCACAAGGGCATGGTGAGAAGCCCTCCTTCTCAGCTTCTCCCTCAAGACAGAAGAACCTGCAGTCACACAGCAGGGGCAGCCTACGGGGACACTCACGGCCCTGAGGGGGGACAGAGGGCTGGTGACATCTTTTGTGAAGCCCTACACATGGGGCAGGGCCTAAAGTAGCTTGGGCCAAGAGGACCACCTTTGGCAGACCTTGTTCTGGTGCCCCAGGCTGGGCAAGGCTGATGGCGGGCAGGCCCCCTTGGCCTCAGCCAACTAGCCGAAGCCTAGCCAGGTGCTAACAGAATGATGTCTGTCTCATTAAAGCCAAGTCCCACATTTCACTCCACCCCAGGATGGGAAGCAGGAGTGTCAGAGAGAGGAGGCACACAGTCCGGGTCCCCTGGCAGCCGCTGAACGTTCAGAGCTGCCACCAGCTGCAATTAGTTGCTGCTGCCTTTAATTTCATGTCGAGAAGCCACGGGTGATGGAAAAAGAAATTGGTCCCATGGGCAGAATGCTTTTCCGATATGCATTTATTAGCAGAGCTTCTGAAAGTGTCACAAGCCGAATGTGAGGCAGCTGCCTCTGGAAGTGAGACCCACATGCGGGGTGAGAACAGTGGATGGGAGATCAGGAGGAGAAACACTTGGTAAAAGACTTCCGTTAGCAAGGGCCTCCTCTCTTAAGGTTGGGAACACGGCTGCAACTCTATTCCTGCCCTGGCAGCCTCCTGACCTGTCCCTCCTTCCAAATCTAGCAGTGCTCTCAGAGGGCCCCTCCAAACAGCTGTTCTCCAAATCGCGAGCGAGCCTGGGAATTTTGGTACAGGTGCACCTTGCTTCACACAACCGATGTTAATTACATTTGTTATAAATCAAGTGCCATTTAAAATGCACCACGATGGTTTGATATTTTAAGATGAATCTGCAGCAAACCATTTTCAAAGGCTTTCAGAGCCAGTTATACTCAAGTTCATGTCTCCTCTCCTGAAAGCAGCCTGGAAAACGTGGCTAGGACATTTTATGATTCACACCATCACAGACATTCACAAGTGGAAGGCAGCTCAGACATTTTCACTGTGGTTTCCAAATGCCACCTCCCAACCCTTTCAGCCATGGAGCTCCCTTTCCAAATGAAATCGTATCCAGAAGCTGAGTGAACAGGACAGGGGAGAGGGGTGCAGATTCAGGCGAATCAAGGTGGAGAACCCAAAGCCCCTGCTGCCTAAGATTTCATACAACTCCCTGTGTTCATAGGCTACTAGTCCCTAGCACCCCACGGACTCCTCGGGTTGAAAGCATTGCTCTCAAAGGGCCATGAGAATTCTCTCTTACCTTCAGTTCTACCTCCAAGAGTCTAGATCCTCCCGCTGGAGCACAGATGTTTAGCACAGCTTCGTTTATGACAGCAATTTTTTAAAAAGCAAATTTAGACTCCCTGCCCTTTGCATGGTTAGTGGAAAATATAGGAAGAACCTAGACTTCTACCCTTGCTTGCCAGTAGTGAGGCATCCATCTCCCTCCCTTTGGGGTAGGACCAGTGGAGACCTAATGGAGAACTGGAATTCCCACCCTGGACCAGCAGTCACATGGTACCCCTTCCCTCGAGTCTTTTTTTTTTTTTTTAAAGATTTTATTTATTTATTTGACAGAGAGAAATCACAAGTAGTCGGAGAGGCAGGCAGAGAGAGAGAGGGAAGCAGGCTCCCTGCCGAGCAGAGAGCCCGATGCGGGACTCGATCCCACGACCCTGAGATCATGACCCGAGCTGAAGGCAGCGGCTTAACCCACTGAGCCACCCAGGTGCCCCTCCCTCGAGTCTTAATAGAGGCCAAGTTGGGGGACCTAGACTTCTATCTCTACCTGGTCGTAATGCAACAGCATCCCTACATTTGCTGCTGGAGCAATCTCAGAAGAAGTCAGCTAAAATCAAAAGCTTAAATAGGATCCAGAATTTCATAACATAATACCCCAAATGTCCAGATTTTAATTGAAAGTCACTTATTATATCAAGGACCAGGAAAACCTTAACTAGAAGGAAAGAAGACAATCCATACATGCCAATAACAAGATGAGAGATGATCTGACAAGGATTTTAAAGCAGCAAGCCTAAAAAATGCTTCAGTGAGCAAATTATAAATACATTTGAAATGAATGAAAAATAGAAAAATCTAAGCAAAGAAATAAAGAAGTGCCAATGGAAGGGGTGCCTGGGTGGTTCAGTTGATTAAGTGTCCAATTCTTGATTTCAGCTTAGGTCATGGTTTCAGGGTCTTGAGATTGAGCCCCAGGTCAGGCTCCATGCTCAGTGAGGAGTCTGCTGAAAATTTTCTCCCTCTGCCCCTCCTCCTGCTTGTACACACATGAACTCTCTCTCTTTCTCAAATAAGTAAAATTTTTAAAAAGTGCCAAATGGAAATGTTAAAACAAAAAATCCAATAACTGAAATAAGAAACTCAGTGGAGATTGCAGAATGGAGAGGACAGAAGAATCAATGAACTTGAAGGTAGAAGAGTAGAAGTGACCCAGTCTGAACAACAAAAGGATCATAGATGGAGGGAAAAAACTGTACAGAGCCTTAGGGTTCTGTGGGATTATAACGACAACAGCAGAAACAGCAACAAAAAACAAAATCTCACATTTACGACATCGATGTCCCAGAAGGAAAGGAGAAAGCAGGCTGGAATTAAAAAATACTTGAAGAAAATATAGCTGAAAACCTCCCAAATTTGGCAAAAGACTAAATATATAGATTCCAGAAGCTGTTCAAGTCTTAAAAAGGATAAACTCAAAGAAATCTTAGTATAGACACATTATAGTGATACTTCTGAAAACTAAAAACTAAGGAAAAATCTTGAAAGCAGCAAGAGAGAAATTACACCTATTTATCGGAGAAAAACAATTCAAATGATAGTAGATTTCTTATTTAAACCACACCCCCCCCAAAAAAAACAAACTAATACCCAAGGACACCAAAAAGAAGTGTCACTACATTTTCCAAGTGTTGTTGGAAAATTCTGGTTGTAACCCAGAATTCTACATGCAGCAAAATATCCTTCAGGGATTAAGGGGAAATCAAGACACTCTTAAGTGAAAGAAAACGCAGAAAATTTGTCACCAGAGACCTAAAGGAATGTCTAGAGGAATTTCCCTAAACAGAAAGGAGATGATAAAAGAAGGAATCTTGGAACAATAGGAACAAAGAAAGAATAATGAAAATATAAGCAGATACAATACATTTTCCTTTCTCCCCTGAGTGTTCTAAATTGTGTTTGACAGTTAAAGCAAAAGTAATAACACTGTCTGATGCAGTTCTACATGGATATAGAGAACATATGTAAGAAAATTATATTATGAACAGGGAGTGGTAAAGAATAGAAAGGAAAGTACAGTTTCTAAACTTCCTCCTAACTGGTAAGATGTCAACACCAGTGGACTATGATAAGTAAGATAGATACAGTGTAATAACTAAAGGAACCACTAAAACAGCTACACAAAGAGATTGACAAATATACTGCAGATAAATCAAAATGGGATTCTGAAAACTGTCCACGTACCCACTGGAAGACAGAAAGAAGACAATAAATAAAAAACAGAGACAGCAAATAGAAAACAAAAATTAAATGACAGTCAAGACCTTGATGGTCAATTATTACATTAAATGTAAATGTTCTAAATGTACCAATTACAAGACAGAGATTAGCAGAGTGGATTTGACCAATTGACCAGACTATACGCTGTCTACAAGAAGCTCACTTCAACTATAAAGGTTTAAGTAGGTTGAAAGTGGAAAGATAGAAAAAGACATTGTTGTGCAAACATTACTTAAAAGAAAGCAATTAATACCAATTGCTGTGGGCCCTATAAATAACAGGAACTCTTATTCATTGTTGGTGGGAATGCAAAATGGTATAGCCAGTTTGGAAGACATGCAGTTTCTTACAAGGCTAAACATGGTTTTATAATACAATCCACAATAGTGCTCCTAGTTATTTACCCATAGATTTGAAAATCTATGTCTATACAAAAGCATGCATGTGGATGTTGATAGCAGTTTTATTCATAATTGGCAAAAACTGGAAGCAATCATCATGTCTTCAATAGGTGAATAGATAAGCCTTGGTACATGCAGACAATGGAGTACTATTCCATGATACAAGAAATTTGTTGTAAATCCACAAAAAAATTGGATGAATCCTAAATGCACATTGCTAATTGAAATAAGCCAATTTGAAAAACTGTATAATTTCATATATATGACTTCTGGAAATGGCAAAATTGTAGATACAGTAAACAGGTTGCTGATTGCTGGGGTTTTGAGTGGGAGGAGGGTTGAATAGGTGAAGAACAGGGTATTATTTTTAAGGCTAAGAAAATATTCTGTAGAAAACTGTAATGGTGGATTTCTGACACTGCATTTATCAAAATACATTGAACTTTACAGCATGGAGTGATCTTTAATGTATGCAAATTTTTGAAAATTATTTAGGAGGTCAAGAGATCCCAGGATGGAAGGCAGAATGTGACAAAACATTATCATTCTATTACAAATGCACGAAACAGCATCTCTGAAGGGGATGAGGGAGAAGGCACTGACCTAAGTGAGTTTGGGAATGAATGGAAATTATATCACCAAAAGCAATAAGAACTGTATACAAGCACTGTACTTTCATTGATCAAGTTGTTTCCCACAGTGGTATGGGTTAAGCAGCCCGAAACAAATATACATGAATACTAGAATTGAACAATTAAGTGAATAGATAGGTGGGTGTTGGAATTCAAGTTTCTCACTGATGGAATGGGACATTACAGACAAGCAAAGGGAGAAGGCTATCATGATCCATGGGATGATAGATTAGAGTTGGAAATAGCGGTGAGAAATCATGTTTAACTTAATATAAATACAGATGCACACATATAGAACTATTTATAGAGATGTCTGTGTATACACACAGATTAGCATAAGTAAGTTACAGGGATGAAAAGTAGAACATAGGGAATACAGTTGATAATATTGTCATAAAGTTGTATGGTGATGGATGGTAACTACACTTATTGTGGTGAGCATTGCATATGTCTTAAATTGCCAGTTCACTATGTTGTCCCCCTGAAACTAAAACAACATTGTATATTGACTATACTTCAATTTAAGAAAAAATGAAACCCGGTTTTATACACACACAGACTTCCCTATTCTCTCAGCCAAGAGAGCTCAGAAGCATTGACATCCTGGGAGCACACCTAGTGCCCAGATCTTGGCTTCTAATACCATTCTCCAGTGAAAGGAAACAGAGTTCCCTGGAGGAATGGCCAATTTTACATATAGGCAGGGAATATACTAGGTGATCCTTACTTTCTGTAAGGCCAGAAAGTAAGGAAGTACTGAACACCAAATTAACAGAAAATAAAACACAATGATGGGAGTATGGCAAAGGGACACAAGAGGCAACTGAAGGGGATCCCAAGAATTAAGCTGGAACAATTTGAGCAACGAAGTAAATTAGTCTTATATTATAACCCAGAATATGAAATAAATATCCTTGAGACCATACAGCTATAACAAGAATTGAATACAGGACATCTGGGTGGCTCAGTCAGTTAAGCTTCTGATTCTTGATTTTGGCTCAGGTCATGATCTCAGTATCATGAGTCCCATATTGGGCTCTGCACTGAGCACAAAGCCAGCTTAAGAGTCTCTCTCTCCCTCTCTCTCTGCCCCTCCTTCCCTTTCTCACTGTCTCTCTCTCTCTTAAAAAAAAAAAAAAAACTTGAATAAATAAACAGAATATAAAGAAACATCCCAAGCAGAAAAGTTCTAAATAATTTGGAGATAACTCAGTCCTCGAGGAGGTGGAACATAAATTTCCACTCCTTAGCTGTGTACTGTGCGTAGTGATTTCCTTTTCAAAGAGGACAGCATGGAAAGAGAGTACCTGACGAACATGATCTCAGCCAGGTGATCAAGGTTAACATCAATGACAAATCATGTTGATAGTATGTACCATTTATATGGTATGATGAGAATAGTACTTTATCTTCAAGGCCTTCCTCCCCAAACTCATAATCCTAGTCTAATTATGAGAAAAGCATCAGACAAATCTCAATTAAGGGACATTCTATAGTATATCTTACTGATACTCCTCAAAACTGTCAAGGTCACTAAAAACAACAAAGGTCCGAGAAACTGTCACATCTAAGAGAATCCTAAGGAGACATTATGACTAAATGTAATGTGGTAACCTGAATGGAAAATGCCAGACAGAAAAAAGACATTCACTAAAAACTAAGGAAATCTGAAATAAAGTATGGATTTTAGTTAATAATAATGTATCAATATTGGTTCATTTACTTGTGACAATTATACTACACTAATTTAAGATATTAATAAGGAAAACTGGGCATGAGATATATGGAAATATTCACAACTCTTTTGTGATTCTAAATCAATCAAAAAATCAAAAGTTCATATTTAAAAAGAAAGCAGGAGTGGTTGTCTTAATATCAGATAAAGTATACATCAGAGTGAAGGAATTTACCAGGCATAGAGAAGGACATTACATAGGGATAAAAAGGTAAATCCCCCAAAATACACAATAATCCTAAATGTTTCTGCACCAAACAACAGAGCTACAAAAATGTGAAGCAAAAACTGAGAGAAGTGACTGGAAAACAGACAAATTCATAATAATAGTTGGAGAATTTTGCACTCTTCTCTCAAGAATTGATAGCACAATTGGAATTCAGCAGCATAGGAAAGTACAGCATTATTGACTGAGAGGATCTCATGGATACTCATAAAGCATTTGATTCCACAAAGAGCAGAATATATATTATTAACAATAGCCCATGAAACAGATGGTTTATATCCCAGGTCATAAAATAAACCTCAACAGAACTAAAAGAATTGAACCTATACAGAATGTGTATTCTAGCCACAATGGGATCAAACTATGAATCAATAGTTTGATAATAGAAAGACAACAAGAAAATCTCCAGATATTCAAAAACTAAACCCACACTTTCAAATTATCTATGGGTCAAACAAGAAATTTCAAGGAAAAAAATTTTAAATATACTGAATTAAATAAAAATGAAAATACAATATGTCAAAATTCATGGTATACAGCTAAGGCAGTGCTCAGAGGAAAATATATAGCATTAAATGCTATATTAGATGAAAGGATAAGTCTCAAATCAAAAATCCAAGGTCCTATCTCAAAGACTAATAAAAAGAGTAACAAAAATAAACCAAAGTGAGAAGAAAAGAAATTATTAGTTTATGAGCATAAATCAATGACATTGAAAAGAGAAAAATGAGAGAAACTCAATAAAACCAAAAAGCTGATTATTTGAAAATATCAATAATGGACAAGTTTCTAGCAAGACTGACAAAGAAAAAAAAGATACAAATTAATAATGTCAAGAACAAAATGGGAAATATCACTACGAAAGGGAAATAAACACTATCGACGTCAAAAGGATAATAATGGGATAGCATGAACAATTCCAAAGATATAAATTTGATAACTTAGAGAAGTGGACCAATTTCTTAAAAAGCAAAATGACCACAACTCATCCATATATGAAATAGATCATTTGAATAGTCCTGTAACTATTAAGAAAAATAAATTCTTAATTTTAAAGTGTCCAGAAAAGGGATTTCTAGACTAAAATAGTTACAACACCAGAAGTCAAAGCATTAAAGAATTAACACCATTTCTACACAATCTCTTCCAGAAAACAAAAGAAGAGGGAACACTTCTGAATTCATTCTCATAAAATGAAAGTAGTATGAAAATACTATTACTCTGATACCAACACCAGACAAAAACAGTATAAAAAAATAAAACCACAAAACTAAGGTCACTCATGAATACAGTTGCAAAACTTTAGCATATGGAATTCAGCAATTTAGGAAAAGAATTATACACCATGATCAAATGCATGTCCCAGATATGCAAGGCTGAGTCAGTATTCAACTATCAATCAATGTAGTTCACCATGTTGTAAGCTAAAGAAGAAAAATCATATGATTATATCCATGGACTGAGAAGACACATTAGACAAAACACAATACCCACTCATAATTTGATTTAAAAAAAAAAAAAAAGAACCCTCTCAGCAAGCTAGGAATAAAATTCAGTTTATTATTTTTTTTAGATTTATTTATTTATTTTAGAGAGAGAAAAAGAAAGAGAGAAAGAGAAAGAGAGCAAGCAGGGGGAGGAGCAGAAGGAGAGGAAGAGAGAGTTTTAAGCAGACTCCTTGCTAAGCGGGAAGCCCGACATGGGGCTCGATCTCATGAACCTGAGATCATGACCTGAGCTGAAATCAGGAGTCAGAGGCTCCACCTACTGAGCCACTCAGGCACTCCCCTCTCTCAGTTTAATAAAAAGCATCTACAGAATACCTATAGCTGATACTATACTTAAACTGAATACTGGGGACAAAGCAAAGATGTCCACTCTCATCACTCTTAATGTAACACAACACTGGAACTTCTATCCACTGCAATAAGGCAAGAAAAGGAAATAGAAGGCATACAATTTATAATGAAAGAAATAAAAGTGTCCGTAATCTAAGAATATTAAATAAAAATGACACAGCTTAATTGCACACAAAAAATAAAAATGTACTTATTTATAAATGACATAGAAAATCCCAAGGAATCTATAAAAAAACTTTTAGAGCTAATAAGTGAGTTCAGAAAGGTTGCAGGATCCAAGATAATCATACAAAAATCAATTGTATTTCTATATACCAGCAGCATTAGCAACTAAAAATACAGCACAATTTACAATTGCTCAGAAAAATGAAATCCTTATATGCAGATTTAACAAAGCATAAAGACTTACATACTGAAAATGATAAAATTCTGGTGAAGAAACCAAAGATCTAAAAAAATAAATAAATAAAATAAAAATGGAGAAACAGATGAGATTTATGGGTTGGAAAATTCAACATAGTAAAGACATCAGCTCTCCCCCATTTTAAACATAGATTCAATACATTCTTATCAAAAAACCCCTACAAAGATTTTTTTTATAGGTACTGACAAATTTATTCTAAAATGTATATGAAAAGCAAATGAACTTCTAAGAATAGCTAAGACAATTTTGAAAAGAAAAGAGTAAATTATGAAAAAGAAGAGTAACCAAGACTGTGCAATACTGGCAGAGAAATAGACAAATAGATGAACAGAACAGAACAGAACAGAGAACCCAGAAATAGACTCACACAAAAATGTCCAACTGATTTTTAACAAAGATGTGAAAGCAAATCAATGGAGGAAGGACAGCCTTTTCAACAAACGGCTCTGGAGCAGTTGAACATGTATAGGCAAAAAGTGAACTTGGACCCAAACTTCACACCTAATTCAAAACTGATCATGGACTTCATGTCCATGTAAAATGTAAAACCCTAAATCTTTTAGGAAAAAAATAGGAGGAAATCTTCGGGGTTTAGGGTGAAGCCACGAGTTCCTAAGCTTGACAACAAAAGCACAATCTATAAAGGAAAAAACTGGTACATGGGATTTTTGTCAAAATTTAAAATTCTGCTCTATACTGTATGCTCTTAAGAGAAAGGATCAGCTAGAGACTGGACAAAAATATCTGGAAACTACATATCTGACCAAGAATAGGCATCTAGAAGAACATACAAAGAACTCTCAAAACTTAACAGTAGAACAAAGCAAAACAAAAGCCAATTAGAAAATGATATGAAGAGACCTTGCACGAAAGATGCTCAACATCGTTAGGCGTCAGGAAAATGCAAAGAAAACTACACTGAGGTATCACGACTTACCTGTTAGAATGACTGAAATAAACAATAGGAACAACACTGAATGTTAATAAATGAAACATTAATAAGGAAATTGGATCGCCTTTCAACCATGAACGATTAAACAAACTGGCAGATCCATCCTGGGAAGCAGTACTCAGCCATAAAAAAGAATGAAATATTGATACTTTCGACAAGCAGCGTGAATGTTCAGGGAAAGATGCTAAGTGAAAAAAAACAAATCTCAAACGTGCTCCCATTTATATAGTAAAATTGTAGAAATAGAAGATCGGTGCATGATTGCCAGAGATAAAGGACGAGGGATGCAGAGAGTCGGGGTGAGGATGGGAGGGAAGTAGGTAGGGCTAAAAGAGGACGACAGGAAGGTCCCTTGTGGTGATGGAAATCTTCAGCATCTTGATCGTTGCTACCAGTGACAATATTCCGGTGGTGACATTGTGCTGAGTTTTGAAAGACACCATTGGGGAGAAACTGTGTGAGGTGTACATGGGGTTTCTCTGTGGTATTTCTACAACTGCACGTGAATCTAAAATTATCACAAAACAAAAACTTCAATAATAAAAAAATTTTAAGGGAAATAGTTAAAATGTCTATTGTGAAGAGCCTAGCTAAACGGACTCTGGGTCATTTCTATGCTGCGAGCTAAGCATCAGGAAGGATCTGAAGGAGCATCAGATCTGTTGGGTGAAAACAGGAAGGCATAAAAGAATATGTATATGGGATTCTTTTTTTGACAAAACAAGATAAAATTTAAGTATTTCATAAATGCATAGAAAAGGTGTGGGCAGATGCATCATAAAGCATTCACAGAGATTCCTTGCAGGGAAAAGCATGGGTTGGGAGACACGCTTTCACTTTTGACAACAAACTTATGTGAAACAAACAAGACTTCATTTTGTAGATCAAGATACTGACGTTTCACAGAGGTGAAAGCAGTGGCCAAGGTCACCGAGCTGGAAAGAGCTTCAGGGCTTGGCTCTGAACTCAGACCTTCTGACTCAAACTCAAGAGAGGCTGAGGCAGGAAATCGGCAGGACGGTTCCTCCAGGCACGCTGCTGTGCACTGGACTGTCCCCAGATAAGGAGGTCTCCGGAGAGGAAGGGCCTAGGACAAAGAAGATCTGCGCGGATGTGGAGAACAGGAAATGGCGCCAGCTGGGGTTTTCCCAGCCTCCCGAGGCAGGCAGCACCGGGAACCCAGCAGAAGGGCAGGCGGGCCAGAAGCGTGGACCTCGGGAGCCGCCCAGCCACTGTGTCTGGGCTCTGTGCACGGTGCCGGGCAGCCGCAGTCCCCACTCTCCAGGATCTCAACCATCCAGGCAGGAGGCCCTCTGCATTCAGATCACCGGGGTGGAATGAGATCGTGAAATCACAGCTGCTCGAGGCCCCGGGGAACCTCAGAGGAGAGGCCACGTTTGACTGGGTCCCTGAAAAGGCATGAGCAAGAGTGAGCTGTGTAGAGAGGAAAAGAAGTGGCTTTCCAAGTGGGAAAGCATGAGCGTGGATCAAGGCATGCAGGGACAGGGTCCACCTGGGCTGAAACCAGAAGTGGGAGCATGCCACCCGCAGCAGGCTTGGGGTCCCACGTTGACCTTCACTTTTTCTGCAGGTGGCTGGGAGCCATGGGAGGTTTGTGAGCAGGAGGGTCTCAAGGTCAGTGTGTGTTTCTGGACGTGAGTCTGGCAGCTGGGTGGAGGGGAAGGGGTAGAGGCGCGGTGAGGGCCTGTGCTGTAATGTAGCTGCTAAGGAGCCCTTGTGATGTGGTAAAGGCCAGGGAATCAGAAAGGCAGGAGTGGTTTTGAGAATTACATTTGAAATATATCTGGAAAACACTTTGCAGGCCGTATAAACAGGACTGGGTATGGGGAACCTGTGTTGATTTTCGGTTACCCAGCCATGTCCTCCATCTCTGCTCACAGAGCCATGATTTCCTTTGTGACATCCTGGAGAGGTTCTCAGCCAAGGGCCCTCCTACAACCCAGGCTCCGCCATCTTTAAGTCATGTCCTAAGGATTTGACTCTTGAGGCGGGGGGAGCAGATGTGAATGGCCCCCTCCAAAGGGTCTTGATGATGGGTGGGCTGTGGCCGTGTTGGAGACAGGATGGAATCCCTTGGTTTTCAGTTCAAACCACTCTGAGAAGATTCTTTAGAAATTCTCCTGGGTCTTGTGGGCTTCTTTCTTCATTCTTTCTATGTGGTCTGATTTCTCCTAGGTTTTTGAATCCTCTATTAATGCTGACTCATTCACTCGGCACACATAACTCAAAAGTTTTAAAGAGTTGGGGCGCCTGGGTGGCTCAGTGGGTTAAAGCCTCTGCCTTCAGCTCAGGTCATGATCTCAGGGTCCTGGGATCGAGCCCCACATCAGGCTCTCTGCTCAGTGGGGAGCCCGCTTCTTCTTCTCTCTCTGCCTGCCTCTCTGCCTACTTGTGATCTCTCTCTGTCAAATAAATAAATAAAATCTTAAAAAAAAAAAAAAAGTTTAAGAGTTGCCTTGGCCCAGTCTCTCAGACTCTGTCTCTGATGGTGGTTTCAAGGGAATGTTGTATCCATTCCACTCTTGACTACAAATGAATGAACCTATTTAAATATTTATGACAGCCAATTATCCCAGGTACCTGAGCACACCTGAGTGGTAATGCCTCAGTCAACTTGTGGATCGCACTAGCTGCCACTAGAACTTGGACTGAAAGTTGCTCTGGTGAGGAAGGGACAGGAAGAGCAACAATGTTGCCTTTGGAAGAGGTCCGGTGCTGGGGAGGGGATTTAAGGGGGCTGAGGTGTATTGAATACCTTCCTTGTGCCTAGAATTGAGCTAAGTGGACTAAAGGTCTCCTATAGATGATCTCAAGTTCTCACAACTACCCTAAGGGAGACAGGTCACTATCTGATTTTACAGATAAGAAAGCCAAGGTTTAGAAAGCGTCGGTAAGGGGACGCCTGGGTGGCGCAGTTGGTTAAACGACTGCCTCCGGCTCAGGGCGTGATCCTGGAGTCCCGGGATCGAGTCCCACATCGGGCTCCCAGCTCCATGGGGAGTCTGCTTCTCCCTCTGACCTTCTCCTCGCTCATGCTCTCTCTCACTGTCTCTCTCTCTCAAATAAATAAAATAAAATCTTAAAAAAAAAAAAATTTAGAAAGCGTCGGTAAGAATCCAGCGCGTCTGATAACGAACGATGTCCTTTCTACCCTCAACACAGATCCCCCATGCAAAGGAGGATTCAAGAGGAGAAAAGGCCATCTCGGGGTTCCAATTCCTGCTGCCCAGCCCAGGCATGGACGTCTGAAGCCCATCTGGGACAACTGAGCTTTGCAGGAAAGAAAATGGTCGGGCTGAAGAAAGCCACTCCCAGATGCCTTCCTAAAGCGAGTTGTAATAAAAAGAAGGGGAGAAAGTGTGAGAGAGCCAGGCCTCCTGACTGCCAGGGTTCTGTCAAACTGTTCCTGGCATCAAGAAATTCTGGCGGTACCATTTTGATCTCAGGAACAGGACATATCCTTTTTCAGAGTGTCTGACCTGCTCACAATGTCTGTTCTCTGAGTGCTGAACCTTTCCAGCCACCCTCCCACGAAGCTGTATCTAGACACACAACCCTGCCCCCGGCCCCCAGAGGGCTGGATCAGGCATGAACACTTAAATCAGGCTGTACCGATTGGTGCTTGGTGACAGATGCTGGAGAGAGGAAACTCAGAGGCTCTGCAAAGACCATCTTCCATCCAACCGCAGGTGACACAGAAGACGGGTCTGTGGAAAGAAGCAGAGGCAAGAACAGAGGCAGCCTGTGACAGAGACAGACAGGAAATCGTTTCCTGCGTTCTTGGCATCTTCCAGGCTTGGTTCCTACCTCTCCAGAGGCCCAATTGTTTGATTTCACCTTTGATTCCAAGGAAACACCCAATTTCCTGCTAATAAATTTCATGGACTTGTTTGAAGTTGACTTCTGTCACTTTTGACAGAAAGTGTCCTGACAGTCCCAGCTGAGGAGGATGTATCCTTTCGAAATGCTAGACTTCTACTCCTCCTGGATCCTCCCCAAGGATGTCAGAGGGGCTAGGGAGAGAGGGGACCAGCCCAGCTGGGCTGAACTCTTCATTCTGACATTAGGTGAAGAGAAACAGTTAAACTCCAAGGACATTTATCACAATAATTAAGCCCTATCAAAATTAAGCAGGCATCACTCTCCCTATGATAACTGAACCTTTCAATGTCAACTCCAAGGACTCATACACAGCTTCTGGGTGTAATTCATCTGTCGAGACTGTTCTGTATTAACCTACTAATCTATGTATGGCTAATGACTCAGGACTGCATGTTGACCTTGACTTCCCTCACAGGTTTTCATCATAGCTGCCTTTGCAAATAAAAAGCAGGGATAGCAGGTGAGTAGCTTGCCGTAATATTTTTTTTCTCTTCACAACTGAAGTATACAAAGCACTCTGTTTTATCTTGTGCCTCAAAATTCCGCAATCCTTCCTTGGATCTTTCCCCCAACTCAGGGAACCCATAGTTCCTGGTGCCGGCTTTCCCAAGCCCTCCACTGGGACAGGGACACACATTGCTTTCCTTCTTCTGTTGCTGATTCCCCAAGACCCAGTCATTTGTAGCACTATATGCCCAACATGAGAACAGGCTCCCCCCAGGAGCTCTGACTCCCCAGTACTGTCAGACTTTGCAGGGGAAGCCTGCAAAGTGGTGGCAAAATAGAGTAGGGGATGGGGAGGGCGGGGGACAGACCAAGTTGGTCTGAGTCACCCTCTCTGGACCACTTTTGCAGAGAAGTGATGAGTGATCGAGGGGGCCATGCACTGCTGCCTGAAGCAAGGAGCCTTCCCCTTTCCCTGTTTGTTCCCCAGGGTGGCCACGGTACAGATGGTCCCCAGTAGCTGCATTTTCCAGGGTTGTAGATCAAGGTACCAGCACTGCTCGTGCTGAGACCAGAGGCCCGAGGACCACCCCGGGTTCCGTGTGTGTAACCTCAAAGCAAAGACTTCGCCTTTTATTGGAAGCCCCATGCAAATCACAAGCCTCCGAAGGCATTTATTAAGTCCCTGTTTCTTCTTTGTCTACTTCGATGCTAGACCAAAGAGCTTACATTTTTAAATTTCACGGACTGATTTATACTCTACCCATTTCCAAAACAGATGACAATAAAACCACAGGTACAGGATGGCCAGGAACACTGATTCAACAAAGGAGGGGAACAAAAGCAGAGAATTATGCCCAGCCTCAGCCTTTCAGGAAGGAAAAAATCTAAGATTTCATTCTCTGGGTGTCTTTAAACTTCCCCAAGATGTAAGCGCGACTTTCATTTATTTCTGGAAAGCTCCTCCATCCCCCATCAGAAAGGTGCCCTCCCCTTTGTGGCTTCGCTCTGAGGGCCCATTCCCACTTGGAGGGATTGTTCTGTTGTAGGCTGGCAGGCTGCAGCAGCCAAGGCCGAGGTGGGTTTGCTGCCCCTGTCACTTGTCACTTGGCAGTCTTCTGCGTGGCCGGCTGCAGCCCAGGAAGCCTGGGTAGGATTGCACTCCTCAGCTGAGTCTCACGGCCTGGTTTGCTGTGCATTCACATCTCCCTAATGGAAATCAAGGTGAAAAAAGGGGAGGGAGGGAGCACCCCCCCCACACACAATGGTGGTTCACTTTGCCCGGTACCACGGACCCCAAGATGAGCACAGCAATCTGTCTGCCCTCGAGGGAGGCAGGCAGAGACCCAAATAGGGTCCGGAAGTGAAAGGGGAAGGGGAAGGCGGTGGAAAGCGCTGAGTGTGGGCTTTGCAATGAGCCCACCCACCATGTGCAGAGTTCCTGCAGGAGCCCGGAGCCCAGGGACATCCGGTGGACAGGGGCACTGTGCGGGCATCGCCCACTTGGGCAGAGAGGCGACAGCGGCGGGGTGGGGTGGGGGGGTGGGGCGGGGACCTTGTGGCAACTCCACTCCCTTCTGTTGACTCTCCTGGAACCTTCAAAACAGGACACACGACTCTCTTGTGTCAGTCGGTAGAGCCTAACGAGATCCAAGATCCCGGAGAGGCCCACCCAACACCACCGCTGCATCCTCTGGTTCCATGGCGGTTGCCTGAAGGCAGGTGCATGGAACACAGGGTTCGAACTTTTGTTCTGCCGCCTGCTTCCTGCCTTCAGTGTCTTCCGACCTCCTCGGGTCCCCTTTTTCTTTACTTACCGGATGGGAATAAACAATAGCAGCTACCCAGGATCTTGGGAAAATAAATTAAGTTAAATTGAAAATACATGAAATAAGTCCCGTATATGTGTGTGTACACACACACACACACACACACACACACACACGCAATGAGTTCTGCATCCCCTCTCTGCAGAGCCCGGAGGGCTCCCTGCCTGGGGCGTGACTCAGGTTCTTACAGGAGGACAGCTGCCCCGGGGGCCCGCTTCTCTCCTCGCTTCCCCACCCTACCCCTGCCTGGCAGCAGCTGAGGCCAACTGGGATGGGCCAAAGTTCCGGCAGCTGGCCCTGGACGGGAACTTGGAGGCCTGACCACGGGCAGGGTGCTCCCTGTGTGGGCCCCAGACCTGGAATGCCTGCCTGTGAAACCCTACCCAGCTGACCTTTGGGGCTGGGTGTGAAGCGGAGCCTGCCTGGGCCTGGGAGGCCCGGCATGGAGGTGGCATGGCGGGATCCAATGGGTGCCCTCGCCGCAGTGTGGCTGTGTACTCTTTACCCCAGCCTTTAAGCTGCCTTCCTCCCAGCCCTTTTTTCCTTCCCTGCAGCATCTTCGGCCCCAAGCATATCGCCATGCTCACGGCCAGAATAACCATAGTGCCCCAGGACCAAGGACGTTTACTGAGCTCCCACGGCGTGTCACATAGGCCTTCTCGTGCCTCATGCTCACGCTCTCCGGGACCCTCCTGCGCCACAGCCAGCACCTTCTTGGGCTCCCCGGCTGGACCCCCTCCTCCTTCAGCTGTACCTAGCCCAACACAGCAGAGCCTGCCCAGGGCTGTCTCTGTTCTGCTTCGTCCTTACCACTCCCTGAAGGGCGACATAAGCACGTGCTTGTGTTTATGCAATGTCTAGAATATGAGGGCCCAGGGGGCAGGCTGGGCCAGACAGAGAGGGAGTGCTCAGAAAACAGGCATTAAATGAATGAATGGATGAAGACAGGCTCAGAGAGGGTGAGTCATTTGTCCAACGCCACAGAGCCGGACAGTGGTGGAAGGCGGGCTTAAACTTCATTGTCTCTGAGTCCTGGAGACCCCAGGGTCTGAGCTGCCATCCCCTCCTCTCTGCTCTCCAGATGCCCCCTTCCCTTGTCCTTCACACCTCCAGAAGGAATGCCTTAGCTCTGCTATCGACGATACCCCCTCTCCCACACCCCTACCCAGGTGGGCTGCGGGGTGCCACCGACCCAACTGATGGCCTTTCCTAAGCAGACAAACCTGCCGAAGAAGAAAATGACCATGTCATCCCCAAGCAGGGAGGGTTTGAGCAGGAACACAAGAGAGCCTCCTCCCGCTGGCTCCTTCCCAAACCCAGGAACCCCGGGCATTGGCAGCCATTTGAAGACAGGCGAGACAGCTGTACCTGTCTTATGGACTTGGAATCTAGGTCATTCTGCTGCCTCCTTTCCTCCTCTGGAAGATGAACAGAGTTTCTCTCTGGGGTCTCGGAATGAGAGAGGGGACCCTGGGGCAGGAGGAGGAGATGTCTTAGCAGAACCCATACCCGGCCTGCTGCTGTCAGGAACCTGTCATTTTGGAGCCAATCTAATTTCTGAGATGCAAATGGATTTAGCCTTAAAAAAAAAAAAAAAAGAAAGAAAGAAACTTGGAAAAGGTACAAAGTGCACCTCACCCCCTTGTGCTGAGGCGTGTTTGGGGCTTCATTAATCATCTCAGACAACAGCGATTTAATCGGAGGGTGAGCCGGGCTGGAGAGCGCCTGCATCTCTCCCGGAGAGGGGAGCGGGGAGCAGCGGGCGCTGGCCGAGGGCCTGGCCTCCGGAGCCAGGCACTTGAGCTCGGCTCTGGTCTGAGTCACGCAGGAGATGAAATTACAGAGGTCCCTGCACATGATGAATCAGAAAGCAGGATCAAGCCAAATATTTGGACAAGCCTTGCCCCGCGTGGAGCAGGAGGGAGACTTTGCAGCCAGCCAGCAGCCTGCCCAGGGATGGTTTCTGACAAAGTGCCGCTGTGGGGCAGGAATTCGCTCTGATCCCTCAAAGCAACCCCACACACCCACCCTGTGGGATGGCCCTGAGGAAAGGGCGCAAGAGCATCCCAGGGCCTGGAGCGGTGATTCACCCTCACTCTTGGAAGAGGGGGTTCATCAGGGAGGCAGCGTGCCCGGGTTGAGGGGGGCGTGGGAGGGGGGAGGAGATGGTACACTTTGAGTCACCCTGTCCGCCTTCTTTCTCCAAGGACTCATCAGGACGGCAGGCGATGAATGTTTCTTGTGCCAGCCAGGAAGGGAGAGGCCACGTGGCCCTCCCACCACTCCTGCCCGCGCCCTGGTGGGGGCCACAGGCAGACAGTGGTGGCCGCAAATGGGGAAGGAAGTGAAGCCCTGTGCCCCAATGCTACCCTTTGTAGTTTTTCAGGGCTTTTCGGAATAATAAAGCCAGTAATAATGATGCTGCCTTAGGTGTGTCAGGCATCTTTTTTTTTTTTTGGATAACTTTTGAAAGAGCTCAGAATTGGGGAGGGGGTTGTATTTTAAGCTCCCTTCTCCTCTTTGCAGGGAAGCTTCCAGGAAGCCCACTCGGATTCCTACAAGCAAACAGCTCATGTTGGTGAACAGCGGTCACAGCTCCCCTATGCTGCGGGCTGACTCGGTGCTCGGCTGACTCAGTGCTCGGCCCCAGCTCCATACTCCCTTTGAGAATGTACTGACTGAACCTCTTGAGAACCCCTACGAGGGGAGCGCTAGTATTTTCCCATTTTGCAGATGAAGAAACAGCCTTAGGGAGCTTAGAGAACTTACCCAGGACCATGAGGCTAAGACGTTGCTCGGCCAGAATTAAACCCGGGCAATCGGAGGTCCAGATGACAGCCGGCCTCCTGGCAATTCTCCGTGTACAAAGCCATGAGCACCAGGACCGTGGGAACAGGCACGAGCGGTACCCACAGTTCGAGCCCTCAACCCAGTGATCAGACCTCGGAAAACCCCGACTCCATGGCTGCCTTTGGGAGTCTGGGCTGCCCCCACGCTTGAGGAAGGCCGAACCCAGCGGGCTTCCTCAGGGGCCAGACAGACCTCACGGGTTAATCAGAGTCTAGCCCACATGGGCCGGCCTGCTTCCTCGGAGACAAGACTCAGCAAAGACCTTCCTACCCAGACACCCTCTGAGACAGCAAAGCTGCTGAGCCGGCTTCGGGGAGTGGAGAAAGGCCTGCATTTCGGAGTCACAGAACCCCGGCTCTGGCCCTCACGGGCTGTGAGACCATTTCCAGTCTCCTTGTTGTGTAAAACCTCAAACCTTGTTGGCGGAAGAGTCCTATTTTATGATGCTCGAAGGTTCTCTGGGTTGAGGATCAGGGATAGGGAATGATCCATTTACTGGGTCACGTCAGGGGATTCATCAGGACACGGGTGGGCAGGGGTTCACTAGTAAGTGTGTAGCTAGGGGCGACAGCGGGGATCATCTGGAGACATCTTTGCTCATGTGTCCCACATTCTGGCTCTCAGCTGGGGCCTCAAGGGGGCCTGTCACCCGAATACAGAAACGGGGCCTCTCCATGTGGCCTGGGTTTCCTCACAGCATGGTAGCCTCAGGAAAGTCGGGGTTCTCTTATAAAAGTTGTTTTCATTTGTGAGGTCTGACATAACAAAGTCCCACAGACTGGGTGGCTTAGTACGACAAAAATTTATTGTCTCACAGCTCTGGAGGCTGGAAGTCCAACATCGAGGGGACCCTTCTACGGGCCCTGAGGGAAGGATCTGCTCCAGGGCTCTCCTTGGCTTGAAGATGGTCTTCTTCTCCCCGTGTCTTCACATCATCTTCCCTTTATGAACGTCTCCGTGTCTGAATTTTTCCCCTTTACAAGGACGCTATTCAAATTGGATTAGGGCCCATTTTACTGACTTCATTTAACCTGATTACCTCTGTAAAGCCGCAATTTCCAAAGAAGGTCACATCCTGAGGTAACTCCAACATATGAATCTGGGGGGTAGACACAATTCAGCCCATCACAACAACTCAAGGCTCCAAAGGCAAGTGTTCCAGGGAACCAGGCAGACACCCACGCGGTCTTTTCTGAGTGGCCTTGGAAGTTGAGCTTCACGCTACCAGCCACAAGCAAGTCACTAAGGCGAACTTAGATTTAAGGAGAGGGAATAGAGACCCTACTTGACCTTCCTTGGCTGGAGGAAGGTCAAAGGATTTGTGGACTTCTTGTTTGTGTGTTTGCAACAGACATTATTTCTATTCCCCTTTTAAAGGCAGAGGAAGTGTATTTTAGAGCCAAGAAGTGTCTTGCCCAGGGTCAGTCCGAGGGTACAGGGCCAGTGTTGGATCCCGGTGTGGATGAATTCTAAAACTTCCCCAATGTCCCTGCACAAGTTACTCAACCTCTGTAAGCCTTGACTGTCCCATCTGTGAAATGGTGATACTGTTCCCTAATAACGTTATTTCAAGGATTAAATGAGGTAAGTTAAGTACATTGGCTGGCACATTGTGGGAGCTCAATGGATGGTGGTTTCTTCCCCCCTCCCCCTCCTCTCCCTCCTCCCCACTCTCCTCCCGTTCCCCAACCCCCTCCTCCCCCTCCTTCCCCTCTTCTGCTTCCCCCTCACCCCAGCTAGCATGGGGCTGAATGCAGATTTGAACCCATGCTCCCATGCCTCAGACTTCTATGCTACCCCACGTCTGACCAACTGTAAGCTTTTTCCAGCTATAAAAATATATAACCCATAATAACATAACATGTAATAACATAATGATCCATGTTCTCCTGTGGGTAAAGATTCAACTTCATTTATTTTTCTATACCTGAATCTATTTCCTTTCTTCCTTCCTTATTTCTCTCTGATGATAAAACTTGTAACCTAGTCATTTTCATAAAAACCCAGTAGAATTCAGGGACTTCTCAATTTAGGTTAAAGCTTGTTGCAATGTAGGGTTTCCTCCTTGGGATGACATCTCAGTTCCACGGCAGACTTACGGGTTGTCGTGTCCTGGATATGCCTGGCTCATGATGGTGGTAGAGACAATATGAGGCTTCCCTAATTCCTGTTTCATTTCCCTCCTCCTGGGCACAAAGGGAGAGTACATTTCCCATCCTCCCTTGTAGGTGGGTGGGGTCATGTGATGAGTTTGGGCCTAGGGGTTATGAGGGAGACAACGTATTTGCTAAGGTAATGAAAAACCCTCTGTGTAACTTCCCAGTCCTCTCTTCCCTGCTGGGGACACCCCAGAAGTCCTAACTAAAATGCAGCCTATCGGACCCCTGAGCTGTTGCTTGGAAGGGAGCTACTCAGGAAGATCTCCAGTGGATCATACCGAAGTGAAAGAGAAGCAGACTTTTAGGTACCAAGCTCCTCCAGGTGCCTGCTTGTTACTACTGCATTCTGTGACTAGAGTCTAGCCTATCCTGGGAAGGACAAGAGCCATCTTGTTCTGACCCCCACTGTTCAATGTTCACTATTTAACACGGATTTCCATTGGTATCCGGAAGCAGCCAGAACTTCCTCATGTCTGTGTCTGTGGGACTGAACATATGCCCATCTGGCCTCTGGTTTGGATATGGCTCAATCAGTCACTGGTGACTGTGTCTTCTTGTCACACACCCGGCACCTTTGAGGCCACCAGCTTCCCCTCTCTGCTTGCTGCCGTATGCATCTCAGGGACATATAGGGTTTTGGCTGCTCTCCCAATCTCTGTGAGGCTGCAGGAAGCCCAGCCCAGGCTCTCGCTCAAATGTCCCCCACACCAGGGGCACCTGGTGGCTCAGCCAGTTCAGCGTCTGTCTTTAGCTCACATCATGATTATGGAGTCCCAGAAATGAGCCCCAAGTTGGGCTCCCTGCTCAGTGGGGAGGCTGCTTCTCCCTCTCCTCCTGCTCTTCCTTTCACTTGTACTCTCTCTCAAATAAATAAATAAAATCATTTTTTAAAAGTCCCCACACCCCTCTCTTCTTGACTGTTCTTCTTCGGGAAGCTGGTACAAGATTTCCCCAAATTCATCTAGGGGTTTCTTTATGTTCTCCAGAGCCCGAGGCATCTTGGCAGGGCAGGGAGAATCATGGGCTTCTCTTTTACAGCTCCTTTGTGCTTGGCCTTGGGAACCCTAATCTGGTCTACATGGCAGGTGGCTTAGTTGGCTACTTCTGTCCTCTTCCCATTCTACTATTTAGGGAATAAACTTATGTTGCAAATCCTTAAAATTCTTTCATTTCTCTTTGAAACTCAGCAATCCCCCTTTTTTTCCCCCTTCAAAAAACTTCGTTCTTTTTAATAGTTAACTTTATGTGTCAACTGGACTGGGCCAGGGGATGCCCCGAAACCTGGTCATTTTTCTGGTGTGTCTTTGAGGATGCTTTGGGTGAAATTAATTTTTTCAAGATTTTATTTATTTATGTGAGAGAGACAGGGAGAGAGAGAGAGAGAGCGTGCGCACAAGTGGGGGTGCAGAGGGAGAGGGATGCAGGGCTCGATCCTAGGACCCTGAGACAACAGCCTGAGTTGAAGGCAGATGCTTAGCTGATTGAGCCATCTAGGCACCCTTAGATGAAATTAATATGTGAATCAGTAGACTCAGTAAAGCAGATGGCTTTCCCTAATGTGGGTGGGTCTCAGCGAATCAGTTAAAGTCCTGAATAT
This sequence comes from Neogale vison, assembly GCF_020171115.1. NCBI lineage: Eukaryota > Metazoa > Chordata > Mammalia > Carnivora > Mustelidae > Neogale > Neogale vison. Next base: position 135,206,977 of record NC_058103.1, on the reverse strand, counting down.
AGAACAAAAGACAGAGAAAGAGGGAACTCCTCAAGCCTGACTGTTGAACTGAACCAGTAATCTTGTTCATTCCTCAGACTGGAACTTACACCACCTGTTTACCTGGTTCTCAGGCCTTCAGACTCAGATTGGAATTATACCATTGATTCTCTTGGGTCTCTAGCTTGCCAACTGCAGATCTTGGGACTTTTCAACCTTCATAATCACATGAGCCCATTCCTTATACATTTCAGTGGATAGATAGACAATAGGTAAAAAAAAATGAGATATCAATAGATGATAGATATAAGGGAGAGAGATCATGTATATACATAAGAATATATATATGTGTGTGTGTGTATCTATCTATCTATCTATCTATCTATATATCCTACTGGTTCTATTTCTTTCTCAGGAGAGTGATGACTAATAAGCACTCTTGCATAGCAAAAAGTCTAGACTCCCAAGACTATTTTCTCTCTCCCTCTCTTTTTTTTTTTTTAAGATTTTTATTTATTTGACAGAGAGATCACAAGTAGGCAGAGAGGCAGGTAGGGCTAGAGAGAGGGGGAAGCAGGCTCCCCACCGAGCAGAGAGCCCGATGTGAGGCTTGATTCCAGGACCCTGGGACCATGACCCGAGCCGAAGGCAAAGGCTTTAACCCACCGAGCCACCCAGAAAACCCCTATTTTCTCTTTTTATAAGTTTTAAAAGTTGATCTTGAAACTTCAAAGCCAAGAATTTGATTTCTTGGTATTTGTATTCTGTGGTACCTTCTCTTTTGCAGAGAAATGAGACCTGTGGAAGAATCAGGGCAATACGAAAATGTTGGGGGGGGCGTAGAAGGAGGACACTAAATTTTTATCTCTAAACATGATCATGCTACGATGATAAGGAACATTTGCATCAGGCTGACATGTTTTCCTCCGCTAACAATTCATCACACCCCAACATGGGGAAGCTGGCTGTCCTTAACACATAAGGGAAGGGGATTTGGAAGTTAGAATGCCTGGTCTGGGATCAAGTGGCAATGACTGGGCCTGGCGAGGGTGGTTCTTCTTCAGGGTACACGTCAACGCAGCTAGACGATGAAGTCTCCATGAAGAGAAACCAAAGCCAAAGCATGCAGCCAGCGCAAGCTGGGGCAAGATCCAAGTGTGTGACTGTGCCCAAGGAAACCTCGAGAATCCTCAAGGCTAGTGTGTCATGTAACCCATGGTTATGTGAGTCAAAGAAAGAGAAAGGGGGCTCTAAGAGCATAGAAATTCTGTTCTGGTCAGTATCCAGGTCCCAGAGTCCCCGAACAGCGTCTGGCCCCCAGCAGGCACTCTAGTGACATTTATCCAACGTGTGAATGAAGTGAAAGAAATAGGATTGACCCTCAGCTTCCTCATCATTTGATGGAAAAAACCAATTTCACAAAGATGGGAAATAGGAGAGCTATGCCAGGCTGACGAGACTCTAACTGAATATGCGTACGATGAAAAGAAAAAAAATCAGGATGTGGGTGAGGCCACCCGTCTATCAGAAATGCCACACATCTGTGTCAAGGACAGCCTCTGTGTGACCATAGCGGAACCATGACGCCTGAGAGTTCTATTTTCTGTTAGGAGTTGGTATGAGAACCCCTAAGGAGAGGCTCACTTTGTTGGGAAAAATCCGTTTTTATGCAAATCAGGATAAAGGGTGATTCTACAGAATGTGCTAAAGCCACAGGAGATGGCTACTCCAGAAAGGGATGAAAGGTTGAGAATTTCTCTGAGGAAGCCCTCATGAGGGAAAGGCTAGTGGGGTCAGACCCTGAAAGGAGAAGGGAGGGGTGCGCCAGATGTAGAAGAAACCCCACAGCAGGGGGAGCGGGAAGGCATTCTAGAAAAGAATTTTGTCTTCTGAGGCTTTTTCTACTGAAAATAATGTGTGTGTGCAAGGCTGTGTGCCACAGGCCACTGACGCGCCAAGGAGGTCACAGAGCACCCTGGAGAGGTTGGATTTCTTGCAGCAATGATGAAAGATGCAGGACTCCTAGCCTCTGGCCAAAGTGGCTCTGACCCAGAGTCCAATGCGTGTGACTACACCTCTCTCACAAGGGTGAGGAATGTAAGTGTTTGGTACCTAGAACATTTAACCACCAAACTCTTACTCTAACAGAAGGTGCTCTGGGGCAAGGTGAGGTGGGGGAGGGGACAGAAGCAGTTAAGTTCTGGAGGATCAGGAACTGAACCTTAGTCCACTCTGTATAATGTCTAACCCAGTCAAGGCAAACTCATGGCAGATGCCGTCCTTCTTCCAGGCTGTGCCCATGGCAGACATGACTAATGGATGGCAGAACTTTACCTCATGGAGGCCAGACTCACACTCAGAATCCTGCTCAGCATGGCATTCGGTGTAGCCACTACCAACGGAATGTTGACTCGGGAGATTCAATTCATCTGCCTTCCCTGGCCTGAGCTGGCGGCTGCAGACAGGCAGGTGAAGAGAGATGAGCCAGATGTGGATGGAGATAGGATAGTGGTCTTTTTTTTTCTCACATAAGATTTGTAAAAGGACTGAATTACTTGATGACACTTTCCAGTGGGGGAAATTTCACATAAGTATCCAGATTTCTGGCTTCTCTTGAAAATCTAGAGTATCTGACCATGCTGAGGCACTCCCCAGCATGGGAACAACAGCCTGCAGCTGAGACAGATGAACATGGCCAGACTCTAAAGATGGCCTGAGTTCGGGTCCCACCTCTGCCACTTATTCATTGTGCGACTTTAGCTTTCTCATCTGTAAAATGGGGTTAACAGCAGTACTTACCTCATGAGGCGGTTGTAAAGATTAATTAAACCCGTGCCTAGCACAAAGGAATCACTAAAAGAAGTTTAGTTCTCATTGTTTAGCCTTTGAAGTTTCCAGGAACACCCAAGGGCCTGCTAGAATATGGTACCATATGTCTTGTCTCACAGGTGAGGAACTGAGGACCCAAAGGGCCTGATAGTGTCACCAGACATGAAGGGACTCAGGGTCCTTCCTGGGGGAGGGTCTCTGAGGTTCCACCTCAGGCCTAGGAGGCAGCTTTCTATGAGTATCTACAGCGCTTGGGCCCACTCAGGGTCTGGGGTTATATATTTGAGCTCAAGAAGAAAAAAGAAAATGCTTTTTATTTGGATTTGCTCTTCAAGTTGTGGCCTGGAGAATGATCTTGTCTAGGAGGAGATAAAAAGTTGATGTTAATTAGAGTAGAAACGTTGGCTGGAATGTATCGAAGTTGTTGGAAGAGGGGTCAGGCCTTCTTTGATGCCATACTTCAGTGGTGTGGAGATAAAAAACAGACAAAAAATCAAAAGCGAAAATAAACAATCAAACAAAACCCCACAGCACCAAGGCAAGCCTGAAGAGCCAACATCATCCACTTTTTCCCCCTCAGCTCACTTGGCAGCTTCTTGTTCTCTTCTGAGTGACAAAGGGGGAATGCCCTTCTCTCTAACACTCAGAGACTTCTGTCCCTCACGGAAAGACCCATAGGTCCCACAGCCCCTCCTCCCAGGGACATCCTGTGCCTTTAAGCCAACTTCCAGAAACTTCTGGGGGCTCAGAGTGCTCGTGTTGGCCTCCGAGGCCACCGGAGAGATTGTCGGTGAGGACAAGCCTCGGCGGGGGCCTGGGCAGCGTGTGGTGCCGGGAGCAGCCAGCCAGGGGGGACATAAGGGTCACACAAAGAAAGGGGTGTTTTAGGAAAAGGAACACATCTCTCCTCCCTGGGGAGACTGAACCCAGACTGATTTTCAATTGCAGCCCTTGTTTCCTTTCTCCTTCGGAGAAAAATGGCCAGTGGCTCTTGTGGAAATTCAGCCAAATGGGTCCCTGAGTGCCCTCTGGGGCTTCTCATTCTGCGAGCTATGCCAGCCTGGGCTCTGGGACGTTCTGCGGTTTTGCAGGGAGAGGCGGGAGGTTTGGATCCCCCAGTGCCAGAGAGGAGGAGGGACAGGAGGCACCCTGCATGGAAGGACAGAGGGAATGGAGGGCCTCAAAGCAGCCGGCTCAGCCTTCCAGAAGCTTGTCTGCTGGAGGTTGAGAGCAGGCACGTGGATCCTGCAGATTCTGCAAGACCTCTAGTCCTGGGGAGCACCGGGCCATCCTCCCCCTCCGCCGTGTTCCATGGGGCAGCCTGTTGATGGCAGCATGCCCAGCCCACCTCCCAGGCTCTGGCTGTAGGAACGAAGGGCTCTAAGGTCGCTGGGGCCTCCTTGGACCTCCCCTTCATTCTCTTTCCTCTGCCTGTGCGTATTTCGTGACAGGAGGGTCATGAAATATCCAAATATTTTTCCTGGAGCTAGGGGGAAAGTTGATGTGGGGAGGGGGGTAGGGAAAGAAAAGAGGATGGGAGGGGGGTGGGCGTTTGCAAGTGGCCCGAGTGGTGGAGGAGCTGGGGGGCCCGCCTGCGTGCTGGGCATGGCTGTCAGCGGCCCATGCAGCGTGTGCGTGTGGCACACTGCCCAAGGGAGAAATCTGAAACAGCTTTCTACGTGGAGCTCCTGCTCCTGCGTGCGGGCCCCACCCAGCTCGGAGCCAAACAGCCAGGGAAGCCAAGGGAAGCCAAGGGAAGCTAGTCTCAAGCCCCTTAGGGGAGATGACAGACTCTCTGGGGCCAGGGTATTTGCAGCGGGTATAAAACTGGCAGCAATGACTCAGATGCAAGGAAAGTAACTTTCCTTCCTTTCTCCAGCAGAGCTCGGAGCACTGAAGAGCTGCGTTTCTGCTCAGTAGTGAGATGATGAACCTCATCCCTCCAGGAGGACCTGGTCACCTTGGGCTTACCTTTGCGTACCATGAACTCAGTCTCTACAGAGAATTGCTCAGCCTTTTCCGCCGGCACTAGGAGCAGGAGGACATCCGTGGACCATCTTACCAAAGGCTGGGGCCTCTGGCTGGCATGCTGGCCTCCTTTTGTTGGGAGGTGTGGGGCAAACTCCTTCTATTCCAGGATTCCCAAGCCTGCTGTGGGGTCCCGATCCTTCCTCACTCCAGGGACAGAGGGGACGGAGGCCACACACTCAAGCCTCCAACCTCTCACTTTCCCTCTCCCTCCAGACTCTTCCTCCAGCCCAAGAAAACGGGACGCACGGCATTCCTGAGTGGCCGGAAATTGTCCGTATGTTATACCCTACTAGTGGCCCGAAATTGTCCGTATGTTATACCCTACTCCTTTTCCCCCTTTACAGCTTAAAACCAAAAACTCCCTTCTACTGTCTGCCTCTGGGCAGGGTAGTTGCCAGGGCCTGGAGGGGTGGGGTGATGAAAAATTGTTAAATTGTTTCAAAGTTTCAGTTCAGGAAGATAATAAAGTTCTGAAGATAGATAGGGCGACAGACACACAACATTGTGAAATGTGCCAAAACAGAGGAAGGCGGTAAATTTTTTTAATGTCTATTTTACCCCAATAAAACAAAACTCCATGTTCTTTAGTCTTTCTGGCTTTGGTTTTTGATATGTAACAAAGTCTCCTGGAATTCTGAAGACTTTTTCTTCTCAAGTGTCTGGGTCTTAAAGTCAAAAAGTTTTACTCTAGTTTCTGAAATGGACTTTTAAGAACCCAGCCTCAATGTCAAGAGATGAACATTGTCTCTTTCCCTTTTTCATACAACTCAAAGTAATCTGAATTCCCTCTTGCTAAACTAGGAGGTCACTAACAAAGAAGTGTGCAAAAGTTAGTTTTAAATGTTACTTCTTATTTTCATGAACCACGCGCGGTACTGGAGTTGATCAAGAGATTTAAATTTTTTTTTTTAAAGACTTTACTTAGTTATTTGACATAGAAAGAGAGATCACAAGCAAGCAGAGAGGCAGGAAGAGAGAGAGGGGGAAGCAGACTCCTGGCCGAGCAGAGAGTCTGATGCGGAACTCGATCCCAGGACCCTGAGATCATGACCTGAGCATAAGGCAGAGGCTCAACCCACTGAGCCACCCAGGCGCCCAAGAGATTTAAATTTAGTCTGTCTCTAAGACTGGTTGAGATATTAGAGTTTCTATCCGAGGGTCTTATTGTGGTCAGCTAACAGGCTTCCAGAACTTTAAGAAGAAAGGGAGAGGAAAGAGGTCTGATGACCAAAGTGACAGCTAATCTATTTATTTAAGAACTTACAGCACCTTGGGGTGCCTGGGTGGCACGGTCGGTTAAGCGTCTGACTCTTGGTTTTGGCTCAGGTCATGATCTCAGAGTCATGTGATCGAACCCCATGTTTGGGTCTACTCTCAGGAGAGAATCTGCTTGCGATTTATCACCCTCTCCCTCTAGCCCTCTGGCTCGCAATCAATCATGCTTTCTCTCTAAAATAAATGAATAAATCTCAAAAACAGACAAACAAACAAACTTATACCTTGCCCCTCATTCCATTCAGCACCGGGAAGATACCATTCCATAGGCTGCCAACCCTTATAGTGTATTAGTTGGCTTTTGCTGCTGTAATAAATGACCACAAACCCAGAACCTAAAAGAACACAGATTTATTATCTTACAGCTCTCGAGGCCAGAGGTCTGAAATGGGTCTCACTGGGCTAAACGCAAGATGTCAGCAGGGTGGTGATCCTAAGTGAGGGTCCAGGGGAGAATCTCATTCCTTGGCTTTTCTGGCTCCTAAAGGCTGCCCACACTCTTTGCTTCCTGGCTCCTTCCCAGCAGTCACATGACTCTGACCTCTGCCTCCATCATCACATCTCCTTCTCTGACTTCCTGCCTCCCTCTTATAAGGACATTTGTGATGACTTTGGGCCCACCTGGGTCACCAAGGATCCTCTGCCCATCTTAGAACACTTAACTTAATCCTATCCGCAGTCTCCCTTTCGCTATGTAAGATAAGATATTTATAGGTTCCGTGATTAGGGCATAGATGTCTTATCTGACTGCCATGTATAGTTTGTGTTGAAAAGTCAGCCTACATGATCGTCGGAGGCCCACTTGTACCTGTCACCATCGCTCTAGCATTTGTTACAGGCCACATAGGTGACCATGGCAAGGCTGTGCTCCCCACTCTTTCAGAGAACATGAAGCAGATCCTCCCCTCCCCCGTCTCACCTAAAGTGCAAGGGAAGCTGGGAAGTAGGTTCTTCTTTTAATTCAAGAATGGAAATGAGAGAAATGAGGGTGAATTTTAATCATATGTCCTTTGCCACATCACACATCAGATTGTTAGCTTTTCCTCAGGAGTTGCCCTCAGAGGCACTTGTGCTGGACCAGAGTGGACAGCACCACTAGGCCAGGTGTGTCTCATCCTGCAGGTGGAGGGGGGGGGTCCATGTACATGTCCAAAGTCCTCAGGTGGAGGGAAGTCCCACATCCCCGAGGAGACCTTTGTTTCCATGGAGAAATGCCCGCACGGACTCAGTCAGAGATGCCCTTGGCCTCTCCCTCTACCACCTCAGGACCGTCAGGCCATGTATTCAGGAACACCAATCGGATCTTACCTCCCAGGGCTGATTTCTGGAGAGCCCATCCATAAGTCAGTGGCTGAGCCTGCTCTCATTTTGGCTGCTTCACCCATTGGCCTCCTTAACAACTTCCAGAAAGACTTCTTGGGAGGAGCCTCGCTGCTGCTGTCAGCAGTGAAGACCAGGTCAGTTGCGGAATGGCCCTCACTGAGGACCCAGAAAACTTGAGAGGAAAACAGAAAGGCTAGAAGTTCTAAGAAGATGAGCCAGACTCCAAGAAGAAAGTACCTGGTCCAGTGCTTAGGAGATGGACCAAGGATGCTCTTCATTCCATAAATGGGGCCCAGCTAGCATCTGCAGGAAGGATGGTGAACACCCAGCTTCCAAGCCCCAGGTCGGCCCAGCCCCGCTGAGGCCATCAGCAGAAGTGGGCCATGTGGGCAGGGCCTGGCTTTATGGACGTCCAGTTTGGCTCACTGGGATGGGACGCAATCGTCAGGTGCTGAATTGGTAAATATTTGGAGGGTGGGAGTCTCAGAATTTCTACTGTAAAGGAGGCAGGAGCTCAGAGCCATTGAGATTTGGACACTGGCGTCAGCTATCTTTGTCACTCGGGGCTGGTGACATGGCACACTCGGTTCCTATGGAAAGGTCCACTCCCCAGGGGAACCGTTTGCACGCTGGAACCTCCCCCACAGACCCACAGGCTAGAGGGAGAGAGCCCAGCTGCCAAGTTACGCTTCTGGAAAAGGGAGGCAGAGGGCAACCAGTGCACTTCCAACAAGGTGACTGAGACCCAGCACATGCTTGGTGCACAGGCCCAGCCCTTCGTCTCGGTGGCCGTTGGCCGGGCTTGAGAAACAAGGAGGCAACCCAAATAAAGGCCGGTCCAATCCTTCAAAACAAGGAGACATCCACATTTGTAATTGAGATGAGAGAGGAAGCTACATTATTTATGAAACGGCTGAGCTTCAGTTGACAAGGAAGAAGGAGCCCTTTAGAGGAGAAAGTGGTTTCAAAGGCATCCGTATTTCACTGAAAAAAATACACACAAACTATGATTTAGGGTGTGCTGAGGTTTCGAACCGGAGATGACTCTAGTGTAGTTGGAGACCACGGATGGGGGACGAGGGTGTGGGCAGGGCTGGCTGAGGGACAGGGTGGCAGTGGGGGAGGGAGGTGATCCTGCAGGCTCCCTGCGAGGGAGAAGGTGGGCTGTGGGGGTACGTGAAGGGTCTACGGGAGTACGTGTGTGAGTGCGTGTGAGTGTGTGTGAGTACATGTGTGTCTATGCGCTTGAAATGGACCAAGGGACAGAGGGAGGGAAGGTGCACCCCCAAAGACTCAGAACCTTCTGGGACTTGTGTGTTAATTCTGTTTGCTTGGCTAATTTGCTGTAAGAATTTGGGCCAAAACTGAGAAAAGAGGTTTTTTTTAATATTCTTTTTTTAAAAATTAAGGTATAATCAATTAAGGTATAAGGTAGTCAGTTGGATGAGCGGTGATAACAAACTGCCACCAAACCCAAAATATGGAACATAATCATCATCGAGAACATTCCTATGTGCTCCTGACCACCTCTTGGTTTGGGTCAACACACATCCACCTTACCTGTTCTAGAAACTCATACAAATGGAACTGTACGGTATATACCCTTGGGGATCTGGCTTCTTTAACTCAGCAAAATGTGTTTTGAGATTCTTCCACATTATAGGTTGGACAGAAAATGATTCCTTTTTATTGCTGAGTAATATTCCCTTCAAAGGAAATAGCATATTCTTTTTATCTGCTCAGTTGATGGGCGTTTGGTTGGTTTCCAGTTTTTTATTCTTACTAATATGATTACTATGAACAGTTGTGTATGTGTCTCTGTGGAGACCTATTATTCATTTCTTTTGAGTTAATACCTGAAAACGGAATGTCTAGGTCGTGTGGGGATATCATGTGGGGATACACATTCACCACTCTAAGAAACACCTAACCAGTTCTTGATTCACTGAAGTATAAGTTCCAGTTGCCCCACATACTTCTCCGCTTTCACTGTATTTTACTCTAGTCATTCCGGTAGATGTGAAATGGTATCTCAATGTGGTTTTAATTTTGTCTTTTCTTAATGACCGATGGTGTTGAACACCTTTTCACGTGCTTATTAGCCATTCATGGATCTTCTTCATGAGAGGCCTGTTGAACTCCTTTGTTCACTTAGAAAATTGGGCTATTTGTCTTTTTCATATTGTTGATTCTTAGGCATTCTTTATATATTCTAGACCCTCCAGAGGAAGGTTTGTAAATCACTAGCCACTAGTCATGCTACCCAGGTTCCTTAAATTGAATGACTGCCACGCCTTCATTCACTTCATATCATATCCCTTTCGGTGGTGGTAAACCGAGTTTAAAATGCACCTGCTGTGACCCAAATGGCAGAAATGTTAAATTCTACTTAATCAGACTCAACTACTTCTTGATGATCTGTTTTCTCTTGAAAGCAGAAAGCAAAACAAAGGAACGAATAAAACAACTATTCTTAGTGCTTGGAGGTAAGTTCTCTCCCATTTAGTGACTTAATCTCTTTTGTATAATTACTTGGGCGATTTAGGATTTCACTTAGCAGAACAAAGTTTAAAGTCCCTTTTATATTTCTATCCTCTCTAAAGTCATTTTGTCCCCACAAAGGATGATCAGGAAGTGGCTTACACTCTTCATGGCAAAAAAGGTTAGGCATACCTGGTCTGGTTTTTGTCTTCCAATTAAGTTGGATTGTCTGGGGAGGCACTTGGGGTCGGCCTTTGGTCTCTGGATGACAGCTGCAAACCAGACTTGTTCTACTACTGATCATGACCCTGTCTTGACCTCCAGCTGAGAGTCTTGTCACCTACCAGGCTACCACTTCTGCCTGTTCCCCTGCCCACTTAGCACACCCTACTGCTCCCTATTCCCAACCTCCACAGAAAATTCTGGATGTTGTACAAGCCACACGCTAGACCCAGGGGGCCTGGTCGATGGAGCTCAGATTCCCTCTCTGCCTAAACGTGCTACACCAGCATTTCTCTCTGCTGAAGTCACCCCATGTGGGTATAGGTCGCCCTACAAGGCACCGTCTGCCTGGAACTCTAAACCGCAAATGGAACACAAGATTTGGATCTTTCCTCAGAACGTCTGGTATATCCCTAGTCACACCCGGAACCCTACGACTAGTGTCTTTGTCTAATTTTATTGATTAAAAATATGTCCATGCCCCTTTGGGACTCCAAAAAAAAAAAAAAAAAAAACACCAAAAAAACCCCAAAAAGCAAAACAAAACAAAATCTCCAGTCTCTGTCCTCAATATCCCCATCCAGGAAAGGCCATTCCCTTACCTGTGAGGTTGGGAACTTTTCTTGTCCATCCTTCCCTACTCTGTGATGTTTGGTAAAAAGTTCACATTCATCCTCCAAGGTTGTTATATTTAAAAGAAGTCTATTTGGATTTAGGAAAACCTTTCCACTCTCGATGGCCTGATCCTGCAGCTGAAAACTTGGCTTTCGATCCCCTTGTTTCTGGGCTTGTTTGGATGTCTGAGGCTGAGCGTTCTCCCTCCATTCCAGTCTCTCCCCTCTCCTTCATTCCAGCTACCACTCATGAAAGTAATGAAAACTGTGGCCAAATAAGGGAAAATAACAAAGAAGCAGTGAAAAAAGAAAGCACATTCATATAAGTCAAGGTCTTAATTCTACACTTCAGTGGCAAGTAGGAAGGACTTATTCCTGCCATTAAAGAAAAAAAAAAAAAGTCACGTGGTCCTGTACTTAGCTCCAACTACAGTTTCCACTCCAGGCCCTCCTACACTGCATGTGCCTCTGGATATTCCAAGGCCTTCCGTCGTCAAATCCCCCTTCTTGACTCCGGTTGGTCTGTTAATTCTCTACATTGTTCACACGTGGATTTTCCCTAATATCCAGCTCCTCTGGATCCATCCATTCTTGGGCAACAAATCAGCAGGCCACGAAACCCGTGGGAAGGCACTGCTGAGAAATCCTCAAACAGATTTCTGGGTAAGGCAGGTGAGCCTAACTCAATTTGGACTGGGAGCACTGGGACAGCCAGCGCCCAAGATGGCCGCCAGTGAGCCACGCCCACTAGTATCTTGCCCTTATTCCCTCCCACAATGATCAGGGTTGGCCGGTGTGACCGATGGAATAAGGCACAGGGATGTATGTCATTTCTGAGGCTAGGTTATAAAAACATTGTGGTTTCTGCCCATCTGTCTCGGGTCACTCGCTCTGCGAGAAGTCAGCTGCCACGTTGTGAGGACACCAAAGGAGCCTTGTGGAAAAGTCTACATGGCCAGGAACTGGGGCCTCCTTTCAAAAGCCACATGAGTGAGCCATCTTGAAAGCAAGCCCAGAATCAAAGTGGCAGGCTCATGTGGTAGACAGGGCTGATCCATCCAGCCCCATCGGCTCAGAGAAGAGAAAGCAGAAGACTATGGAGATTGGAGAAAGCATCAACGTCAGGTATCTGCTCAGTGCCTAAGCCACGCCTTGACTCATCATCCCATTTTAGATGAACTGATTGATCTTGAGCTCGCAGTGGTTTCTCAGACTTCACCATTCAGGTTTCCCTTGTGCCCTGGCTTCTCTGTCCTGCTGTGCTTTGTCATTATGAGAGCCCAGGACATCATCTTGCAGGAGGTAGGCAGGGAGTGCCGGCAGGGGGTGATGGGCCTCTAGGTTGAGGAGACAACATGGCAAAGGCACGGGTGAGAAAATGTGTGGCTTTTTAGAGATGAGTGAGTTGTCCCCTGCTGTTGCATGAGAGAGTTCCTTGAATATGGTGTGATGAAACGAGGCTCCTGAAGAAGTGTGTCAAGGCCACCCAGGACACCTGTCAAAACCCCTGCCCTGAGTTCACAACAGGCAGGTTGTCTGTCCTCAAAGGTGGAGGGCCCAGAGCCCCAAGCACACAAAGGAGGATGTTTAGGATCAGCCCAAGTGTTGCGAAGTCTAAGGAAAGGTGCCAGTTAAGCAAGGGACATGATGGGGTCCATCTGTCCACTTCTATTTGATCAGAAGAGATGTTTCTAGAGCAATGGGAGGCTAGAGGGCACAGAAGAGGGGCCCTGTAAAGCAAACTGGGGCTCCGGGGCTAGCCCTGATCACCCAAGAATGCTGATCTTTAAAAAAAAACAAAAACAAAAACAAAACAAAACAAAAAAACAAAACAAGGGGCATCTGGGTGGCTCAATATGTTAAGCTTCTGCCTTTGGCTCAGGTCATGGTCTCAGGGTCCTGGGATCGAGCCCCACATAGGGCTCTCTGCTCAGCAGGGAGCCTGCTTCCCCCTCTCCCTCTGCCTGCCTCTCTGCCCACTTGTGTTCTCTCTGTCAAATAAATAAATAAAATCTTTAAAAAAAAACAAAACCAAAACAAAACAATAAAAACCTTGCTAAGTGGGCTCCCTCCAGCCTCCAAATCTGAGTTTCCAAAAGCTGAGGCTGAAGTGGCGAAGGCGGATGGAAACCTATCGATTTCTTTGGTTTTGTTTCACCTCGTTTTCATTCAGGGCAGCATTTTCTTCCCAGGAAAGCCGAGAATTTCCCAGAAGAAGGATCCTGGCCCTTCTAGATGACCTGTCTGGAGGCATTACTTTCCAAGGCCAATTTGCAGTCACAAGCATCTTGCCAATAAGTTCAGAAATGTGACCACATCGGGTTCAGAGAGCCTGGAGTTCTTAAAGAGAAAGACATGTCTGAGTTGGCGGAAGGATGGGTCTCTACCCTGAAACCCCACGCCCTTCCAGAGCCTAGCACACATCAAATCTAGGCTATCCACAGGAGGTAAAGAGGGTATAAATTTTGCAGACTCATGCAGGTAAATAACTTACTTTCTTTTTCTCTGATCCAATGTAACTTAGCTCCCAAGCCCTTGTTTGCATCCAGTTACAAGATTATTTAAGTGCCCTTTGGGTAAAAACTGAATCAGGTAGGGATATTTCCTCCCATGCCTCTTTTCCCTTCTTCTGTCTAGGTGTTAAGATTGAGGAAGAGCATTATGAATTGGGAGGCACTGTGTGGCTGTGACCAAACTGTCCAATGTTCATTGGCCCCAGGACATTAGCCTCTACTCTACCATACCTTCATCTGTGGCCCCTCCAATCTCCAGTTCCCAGATCAAGCAGGTCCTCTGTGTCCTCTTGATCCCACCACCAGAGCACCCCAGCCTGCTCTGAGGCACACCTACACCCCCTTTGTGGCACAGAAACATCGGCTTCCCCACCAGTTGGTGCTGGGGGCTCATCTGCTGAGTTCCCTCCATGCTGTGGCCATTGCTGCTCTGATGTCATAGAGCACATGGGTCTCTGTGAGAGGCTTCCTTCCCTTCCCCATCTTTCCCCCTCCCCTTCCATTTATCTGTTGAAGAAACCAAAGCACTGGCTTTTTAAAGAGTACTGCCACTGTTTAAAAAAAAAAATCCATTCAGAAATTCAAATTGTGAAGGGGACACTGGTCAAAGAGGGAAATAGGATAAATAGGAAAAAAGGGATAGAGAAAAGAGGGAAACAGTGCCCCTTGTTACAAGGTTCTTCGTAGCAAGCACCAGAAACCCATTCTGGCCAAATTATGAGAAAAGGAGTCTGTTAAAAGGCTATGGGATAGCTCACAGAATCATGATGAGAGCTAGGAAAAAGGTTCCGTGCTGATCTTTGAAGAACAAGTCAAGCCACCACACAGAAGGGCTGATGGGAAAGCGCCATCACTCCCTCTGAGCACCATCTACCTTCTGTCCCAGGCTTGGGCTCGGCTGCCACCACTGCAGTGGCCCCCACTGGCTCTTGCCTCCTGAGTCGCTGTGCTGGTGCATCTGCCCGGCAGAGGTGAAGCAGTCTTTTTTGAGCCCCTGTTGCAGGGCAGGCTGGGAAAGGAACTATCTGACCATCACAGCACCTACAGGAGAGACTCATACCATTGGCAGTTCTCCAAAGAAAATGCTAGAAAAGCAAAGCGAATGACCAGGGTCCTCTTCCCACGCGAGAAACACATGAGAGGTGGACTGAGAAGATTCTCTCACCCGAGGATGGGAGCCAGCCTGCAGGAGGGAGGCTGAGGGCACAAAGACATTTTCAGCCTTGGGGAGGAGGGGGCGAGGCATGACAAGGGTCAAGGGCACGGGGAGCAGTAAGAGAGATGAGACACAATGAAAGGGCTCACCTCCTCTGAGGACGGGCTGGAAGTCACGACTGACCGAAAGGAAATACCACTGTGCCAGGAGCGTTTGACTGGCCAGGAGTCAAGTTATTTAATATTAGACTGTGTCCCCCACCCTCCCTGCCATGACTTGGGGTAAAACCAGGTTCTGCTGAAATAATTTAGGGCAGAGCAAGGGGGGAGAGGCAAAGACCTCCACTTCTGGATGTGAACATCAGAGACACCTCCCATCCACCCCTAAGAAGATGCGGAAGGGGCAGGCACTCTGAGGCTGAGGGATGGTCATGGCTCCAGGTGGGGACACAAGGCAGCTCCCTGGGGTTCCATGTGGTGCCCTTTAGCCTGTGGCCTCTTGTTCACAAGGATGGTATTTCCGCTTAAAGGTCACCTTCCCCCTGGGGAAAGCAATCATTGCTATTTTGCAGCCTATTGGGAAGGTCAAAACGCAAGCCCTCGAGAAGAAAAAGAAGACACAGGGCAGGAAGAGAAAAACCAGTTCTGGGTGCAGTTCTGGCTGGTTCTCACCCATGGGAGCAGCCGTTCGCCAGTGGAAATGGCTCCTGCCCCTTCATCCAACTCTTATCCTCTCCCTGGGCAGGGGGTTGCCTTCCTTGATGATGCCACCAGGTTCCTTTGATTAGAAACAGAACAGCCCCATCAGTTCAGGTTTCTGTTAGGAGCATTTAAAAGAGATGTCGGTCACACTTAATACACAGTTGGGGCCAAAGTAAAAGCTGGGGAGGTGCCTGGGCTATTCAGCTGGAAATTCCATCCTGTTCAGGAACATAAATGTCACGCTCTCCAGGCCGCAAATGGCCTCACTGCGCTGCTTCCCCAGGACTCCACATTTTCTGACCAATGGCCCTGTGCTGCCCTCAGACACAACCTGTCTCTGTGAAGAAGGCCAAGGCCACAGGAAACACAGGAGCACTATCATTGACCTAATCTTTTTTGTTTGGGAAACCGATCCAAATTAAAATGCATCACTTCAGAAAGCCTATAAAGGACCTGCTCCGTGAATTCTTTCAAAGGTCATCTTCATAATTCAAACCACTGGCATGACCAGGAAAAAATCCTAATCTAATCTGGTTGAAAACACCCACAGGCAGGTGCTTATTGCTCAGGAATATTAAGACCCACATGTCTTCGGAGCCTTCATTCCGGAGACGGCGGGATGTTCACGGATTTGTCCTTTTGTGGGCCTCATCACATTGTGTCTTTTCCTGGATGCAATCACCCCATGGCAAACCGAGCAAGTGAAATCAGAAACACAGCCCAAGAGAGATTTACAGACAAATTGGGAAGATGTTTCCTTTGGTTACACAAGTAAATCAAAGCCAGAAAGGCAGCAGTCTGAGGAAGACCGAGTATGGCCATTTCTTCCACGGATAAAGGAATCACTCCAAGCTTGTCTTTGGCATCCTCAGCCTCCCCTTCCTGAGGCTTTCCCATCTTTGGGTTCCCTTGGGGCTCCCACTCCCACCACCATAGAGCAGAAGAGCCCAAAATTTGTTCTCAGAATCATTTGTGCTCAAGTGTGAAGGACCAATATTCAAATCTGAAAGGAGAGATTTCCCAGATCCTTGCTGGGAGACTGGGGGACCTGCATGGGGTTAAGTGTTCTGGAGAGTCCCTATTTCCAAGAGGCAACAGAATGACCAGACTCACTGGGTCTGAATAGAAACTCCAATTCTGAACCTTCCATTGTACTTGGCCTTGGGGTGACCACGTGGGGTGCTTCTAAGTGTCCTCATTATACCGACAAAAAAAGAGAACCCTACAGACCTCTCAGGGTGGGGATGAAGTAGGAGACTATGTGTGAGGGCGTCTGGCACATCATGGTTTTCCAGGACTTAAACACCTGTACAAAGATTCCTGTGGCCCAGACACCTGTTCATCTAGGCTATGGCCTAGAGCAGATCTGGTTCTGGTGGAAAGCTTTGCATGAGTCAAGGGCTGTTCAGAGGTTCTGCTCTGACCAAAAAACCAGTCTCCACTGAGGGACCCTCACACAGCCTCTGAGAGGTTACAGGGCCCATCATGGTCGTGTCTCTTGCTTTCAGAGGTCCCATGCATCAGCTTTCTTCATGAAGTATTTATTCACTGCCCTCCTGGAGCTCATCTGTGGAGCCCTGGCCTCAGAATGAGTCAGATTATACGACACCACGCTCTTTTGCTCAGAAGTGATACAGGACATGGAGTTCCCGTGGAATTAGCTCAAAATTAATTTAGCCACAATGGCTTATGATTAGATTTGGGTGGCTCAGTTGGTTAAGCAACTGCCTTCAGCTCAGGTCACGGTCCCGGAGTCCTGGGATTGAGTCCCGCATCAGGCAGGCTCCCAGCTCCTGGGGAGTCTGCTTCTCCCTCTGACCTTCTCACCTCTCATGCTCTCTGTCACTGTCTCTCTCTCAAATAAAATTAAAAAATTAAAAAATTAAAAAAAAATTAATTATAAATGAAACGATTCGCCAGGGACTTTTTACTTTGTAAACAAGCACCTCAGAGTCAGAAGGGAATTTGTGTGTGGCTTTTTGTTTGTTTTCGGGTTTCTTTCTTTTTTCTTTTTTTTTTTCCCCCCTATTTTCTGGTCTGTCTGCAGATTTTCACAAAACTGCAACCAAACAGAAAAAGTGACTGGGGATGCAAGTTTGGATGAGAGCCACTGTTACCAGCCACCCTTGTAGGTGCTTTCAATAGGAGGTTATCTGCCCCCCACACAGCCTGCTGGGGGCACAGTGAATACCGTGTCCAAAAATCACCCCGACTTCCCTCTAGAATCCCCCGTGCTTCTGCAGAAACATCAACTCTGCTGAAATTAAAGAGTTCAGGGATGCCTGGATGACTCAGTCAGATGAACATCTGATTCTTGGTGTCAGCTCTGGTTACATTCTCAGGGTCCTGGGATCGAGACCCTCGTCGGGCTCTGAGCTCAGTGGGGAGTCTGCCTGGGATTCCCTCTCTCCCTCTGCCCCCTCCCCACTCGCGCATGCCCGCTCTGTATTCCCCTAAAATAAATAGATAAAATCTTAAAAAAGAAAAGAAAAGAAAAATAGTCCAAAGAACAAGTCTTGGGCAATCCAGACTCTAGTTTCCTCCAGAAGGCCTGTTACCAGGTTTCTTAGAACACAGTGCTATGTTATACCCCTGGTGGAACATACAATGATTGCAGACATATATTTCTTATCTTGACAGTTATGTGTTCATTTTAAGGCAAAATTTACTCCTCAAAGCTGTGACTTCACGGTGACACACATGTACTGAAGTTAAAAGCCAGGTCAGTTTGAAGAAAAGTATTAGCTCAATTAAAAAAAAAAAAAAAGAGCATGTGACCGAAACCACGACGAAAGTTTGCTACATCATGGCCTCAGAGCCTAGGTCTTCTGTGGTCATCGGCATCACTGGCATTGCCTCAAAGCTTGTGAGAACTGCAGCATCTCAGACCACGACTTGCTCAATCAGAACCTGCCTTTTTAAACCAAGTCCCTAGGGGATTAAAATGCAAAGCGGAGTTTGAGAACCAGAGCCTAAGAAAGCCCTGCAGTCCCATTCCACATTCCACGGTGTGGCTGTTACCTGATGGATCCAACGTCGAGCCCGCTCTGGCAAAATTGGGTGAACTTCTGCCCAGCAGAAATGTTTATTTTGAATATGTGTGTCCCCTCCTTCCCCATCACGACAAGATGTATGCGACCCAGGGCCCCGGGGCCCTCCCATGAACTTCTTTTTGCTGCACGGAATCCTGAGCCCAACGGGCCCCAAACACAGAGCTGGGGTGGCAGGGGTCTCACCTGCAAGTGGGCCAAGGGGCCCCTGGCCAAGGGCAGCCTGGGATGACCGGGAACATGGTTGAACCTGAAGTGGAGGCCTCTGGGACCCATAGGGAGGCCGCTAGCGGCAGGGGCCAGAAGATAAGAGTGTTCATTTAACCTGGCCTGTGTCCAAAACGCTGAGCAAAGCGAGGCCTCCAAGCTAAGGGGTAAACATAAATAAATAAATAAATGGGAAAAAAAAAAAAAAACAAGTTGGCAGATGTTTACTCTTCCCTTTGTAACGCTAGCAGCTCCCATTCAGTGTATCCTATGTGCTAGGCACCCTGCCAGGAACTTTTTTTTTTTTTTTTAATTGTCATTCTCCTTCCCTCACCCAAAACCCCCTGCAGGTCGGCCTTTGTCACGACCAAGTCCCAGTGAAGTTGGCGGCTCCAGAGGTGTTTGGCCTGTGGTCGCCAGCCCTTTGCTCACCCCCACCACTTGCTGCTGAAAGCCTGGCTCTGGGCAGGAAATGGAAACACACAGGTCCCTTTTTTTCTTTTTCCTCTTCTTCTTCTTCTTTCTTTCTTTTTTTCTCAAGGCAGCAGCCTAGCCAGTTTTCCCTAGCGGATTCTGGATTGAAAGAACTCTCCGGTCTCCTAATAAGGTTTCAGAACAGAAAGGAGTGTCTCTCGTGCTCTCGGCTTTGCCAACACCATCTCATCAATCCTCTCCACACGTTGACGCAGGCATGGTGGGCCGTCATGGACCGTCAGCCGGGCAGTGCACTTGAAAGCACCTGGAAAGAGAGTCCCAGCCAGCTGCCAGGATGCCGGGCTTCTGGTGGATGCATCCGGGACAAATAGCCCAGGACACAGCAGAACCTTGCTGGGATGTCAGGAGGAGGAGATGGGGCCACTGGGGAAAAGGCTCCCAGTGTGCCTGATACACAGTCGGCACTCAGTTCGTGGGGGTCTCCTCCCGGGCTCTCCGCGAATGCGGCTGGCCATTTTATGTCCTACCCTCCATCACCCCGTAGTTAGCTGGAGAGAGTGAGACAGGAATGGATTCTGTGGTTGGCAAGACAGTCAGAGGAGCTCCCTCTTAAACACGCTATTCCTGCAGTATGTTTTCATCCACGCCCCATTTTGATAAGTGTAAACACTGTATGCCCTTCTGTGCCGTTATTGGAAATTTCACATCATATTAAATACTGTGATTCAAAGCAAATCAAGTGAATCACATAATTGAACATGCTTGGTGGAAACTGCCTCTACCCACCCCCACCCCCGAGATCCTGATAAGACCCCCAACAAGGACACGTGGCTGCTCTCAGCTGAGTTTTGAGAGATCAAGCCATTGTCAGAACACGATGAAAAGATGTGGACAGTACAACAGACCTATGCTGTTATCCTCCGCCCAGCAAACCTGGCTGCCCTGCCCGAGGTGGGAGGGTGGGGAGTGGGTGGGTGAGTGGGGAACCTTGCCCCCTCCTCCCCCATAGATGGTCACGCGGCCAAAACCATGCCTCACCTGCCCCCGGCTGCAGGGATTGGCCCAGGATGTGGGCATAGGACCAAACCCTCCTAAGACGTTTCAAACTAAAAGTGTGGGGGAGAGGTGAAAGGTGGGGGGAAGGGGGGGAAAGGGAGGGAAGAGAGGGAACGGAGGAGTGGTCTAAGCCAGCAAAGCCCCTCACGCAGAAAGGCCAAGGTGAGAGGTGGAGGGAGTGCTGGGGGGCAGCAGACTCTCAGCTGGGTCCCGGCTCCATTTGCCTCCACAGTCTGGTGGCTGAAGGCAGTTCATTCCTTTCCCTGTAGCTAGAAGTTGTTCACTTAAGGTTCTTTCTGCACCCCCAAGCAAGAGTAGCCTGACTAAAACATAAAGTGTTAGGGAGTGTTCCAGAATATCCCTGGGCACAGAGGCAATTATCTCTGAATGCCAGTTAATTTGCACTGACCCTTCCCTTCACATACATGGTTTTCTCCCTCTGCCTTTTAACACGTCTCCCTACATCTCACAGTCTTTCTCTTGCCATGCCCACACCACCCCTAATTCTCTTCCTTCCACGGCCTACTTTTATCCACCCAAGCCTTCGATTGCTGTGCACATTTGGCTGTTGGCTCATAATTCCCATAGTATTTTTTTTCCCCTGGGAAATAAGGGCACCCATATGCCCCTGCTCCCGGGGCTCTCTGACTGCTCCCCAGCTCTGCACTGTTGGGCTGCTGGCTGGGCTGGACCCCGCCTGTCCACCCAAAACACACACTCTGGCCCAGTGTGCCCCAGTGGGGGTGGGGGAGGCTAAAGCCACAGCAGGCTTAACAAATGCACACAGGAAGCAGCCCCGTTTCCTCAGAAGCTGCCCGAACTTCTGTGATACAATTTTAGCATCTGGCTAACCAAGCAAGTTGGGCCTGATATATTTATAAAATCATTTGTTGGAGAAATTATATTCTAGAATTCCATCTGTGATCTTTTTTTTTAAGTTTTCTGTGTGGTGTTACACATGTTTGGGAGCAGAAGTGGATAAAAGCCATCCTAATTTCATCTAAACTCACCTAAAGACAAGAGATACCAACCAGCGACAGGGTACAAACCCAAAGGTTCAGGTAACAAAAGCAAACGCTTTTGTTGTATTATTAACCGTGGTGTCAGTAAGCCACGGTTTCCAACCCTATTCAATCGCATCAGAGGAGTTCCTTAACTTCTCCAAGCAACATTTTCCTCATCTGTAAGCCAATGGACATGAAACTTGGCTTGTCTGAATTCAAGGTGAAGTAAGCCACTGACCCCATAGCTGTTATGGTCCTCGGCTTGCTTATGCCTCGTGTATGAGGACTGAGGGACAGATCAGGGATCCAGAAGCAGAACCAGATCTCAATTTCGAAACTGAAGTGGAGCTCGTTAGACTCAATAATGTCATAATTTGGGTGAAAATCTCTGTTAACCACATTGTGTTATATTACATAACACTTTGTAAAGTTTTGGGGAACAGTAACTCTGCTGCCATAATTCAGCCTGCAAACAAACAGCACATTAGAATAGAGAATTAGAGAACTTTCTAAGCCACTTGCCATCCAAGAGGAGTACCAACTTCCCATTTGTGTGGGCACTTACGAATTCATCTGGGCTTTCCACAGCATTTGGCACTCTCTTCCTTTGCATCTTCGTTAAGAATGGGTTTTTAAAATCTCCAATTGTCTAAGTAGCTAGAACTTTAAACCAGTTCATTTTTCATTAAAAAAGAAAGTCTCCTAAGGTAACCATAAATAGTAAGACTGAAGTTTTCACTATGGAGGAAGGGAAAGAAAACCTCATTTTACCACCTCCCCTTTGTAAATTTTTTACACATTTTTCTCAAAGGCTATTTTCAAACCCCAGGGCTTAGAGTTAGTGAATATGCCCTTTTTTTTTTTAAACAAAATATAATTTTGTGGCAAAATGACCAAATGGCTTAGAAGGAGAAAAATAAGATCTTGTGAAGAAAATACTAGACTTCTAATAACTTTCCTCTGAGATCCATTCATGTCGCAGACTTTTTATAAGTTAAATGCTGAATTCTAACCCACCTAGGTACACCTTGACTCTATAAACATACACACACACACACACACACACCTAACACACTTCTAAAAGAAGTAAATGTGCGCTGGGAAAATATTGGAACAATGAAGTTCCTGAGAGAAGCTTGTTTTTTCAAGTTATTAAAAGAAGGTGGCAAGCATTCATGAGGATATGAAAATTTAATGTCGTCTGAAGGAAAGTCTTGAATATGGTTAACTTCGCTGCCAAAAAATCTCAGCTATGTTATGTCAGAATGTTCAATTGCAAGCTACACTTTAATGAATGGAAAGATAGGATAACACAGGAAGTTTCTGCAGCAACACACAGCAACCTGGAAAACCCAGTTCCCAATGTTGAACTGAACCGTCCAGGGAGGGGGAGGGGCGCCGCTGTCAGGTCACGTGACCTTCCAGTTAACAAATCAGGGAGACCAGATGCCGGTGAGTGTGGACCCTGGAAGAACTGGGAACAGTCTGCCTCTCTCCACATTCTCCCAGATGACACTTCGATGGAAAATAAACTCGCTTTGCTCTTTCCGAATAAGTAGATGTTCCAAGAAACACAGCTCTGGACTCAGAAAAAAAAAAAAAGTCAAATACTCGATTCCCCTCTTTTCCATGCAGCTTGTTGCAGTATGATGTTGCTATTTTTATCAGCTTTCTTCAACCCAGCTGTTGCTTCATGTTAACATGGCGAATGGTGTGAAAATCCCAGCTGAGGCGCGTGAATCCCAGAGGGACCTGTCTTCTGTCATTTCTAGAACACATAAAATGTCATGAGCTTCAGTGGGGGGTAGGGGTCAGAGACATTTCACCAATGGAGGCAATGAGAACATTTCTGACATTTAAGTGATGGGAAGCTGAGGACCAAACTTCCTCCTTATCAGCCTCAACCAAATGCGTCCATGTTCGCACACGTGGCTAGTGGCCAATGAGGTAATGCGATCTGCGTAGAAGCATTGCAAGCAGGAGCCTTTGCATTTGAGAGGGAGGCCACGGCTGTCCCAGGTGCTGGACGTGTGGCATCATGAGGTTGGGAAAACGACAGAGAATCCAGCCTAGACGTTGCCCCGGAGAACCCACTTCCCTTTTCTGACTTAAAATGGGACTTGTAATTTTAAACCCACTCTTTGTATTTCCTCTGTGAAAATAACAGCGTTTTGGCGAGACTGTGTATAGGAGAAAAAAACTGCCACATAAAACTTAAGACGATTTAAAAATACAGCTCTAATTGCAGGTTTGTTTTTCCATGGTTTGGCAAATTAGGGGGGCAAATTGGAGGGGCAGTTGGAACTTGCCCCAGGCATAAAAAGGCTGCTCAGTTACCCGTCTAACGTTATGGTCCATGAACTCTTTCAAAAACTTATGAAAATATGGTTTCAGGAGCTTCCTTCTAGAATAGCAACTACTTCCTACTCCGGGATATTTTGTGTCTGAGTGCCCCAATTTTGAATATGAACATTGAGGGGTTTCGATTTCTCTCATTTTTTCCTTCTCCATTTTTAGTATGAGAACAACATGATATCCCTTCTTTTTCCTAAATTCTCAGATTCTCTTAGGTCTGATGAAATTCAGTAAAGAAACCAATACTTCACAAAGCCTCTTTAGGATCTGCAATCTATAGGAGACTGAGGATGATAATTAGAGCTTCTACATTTTGATACAAATCTTGATCCGATGTTACTGTATAATACCTTGAAGATTAAGAAATAATCTAAAGAGAGGCTAAATCAAGAAAGATAGATACTGTGTTTCGGCCTATGCCCCCTTTGTGGGTCTTTCTGTACTTCAAGCCTGGAGATTTAACAGTTGCTTTTTCCAGGATCCCTTATGGTTCAACTTTCAAAAATGATTTCAGTTTGGCCTGTTGAGAGCACTTGCCTGAAGTTTGGGAGGCAGACATAACGTGGAGACCGTGTCTTTGTTGCTTCTGCTGACAGATGTGTTTGATTGACCTGAAGCATAAGTCCATCCATTTTCTATCCTGACCTCCAGAGACAGTGCAAAGACCATCGAGGTTTGCTGGTGTATATCCTCAGTCATGACTTGGCTTGAGGGCCAGTTTTGAAGCAGCTTCCTGAGCCCTGGATTGCACTAATGAATTGCAACAGATTGTGACCTACCGGCAATGTGTCTAGGACAGCTTCTGGTTGCCCATTCCTCCCGGTTGTGGCAGCCCTCTGACACCAGTCATGCCTTAATGTGCTGGAAGTTGTTCCTCATGGCCCATCCTGGATCTTTCCAAAGAATTTGTAAGCACTCCATTCCTTGTATTAAATTCCTTTCTGCTCCACCCAAGATGGTTTCAGATGTCTACAAGTGAATCCTGACTTAGAAAGTAGGCATCTTAGGGCTGTAAGAAATTGGATCCCAGTCCCTGCCATGTCCTCACTAGTTGGGACTGGGTGCCCTCTGCCAAGTCCTTCCTGTGGTCTGGTCCTCCTCCCTGTCAGACAATGTTATGGCCTCTACCTTTACAGAGAAAATTCAGGAAAATTAACTCCTCTAACTTGTCATTTTTACCTGTGACCAATTGAGTTTCACATCCTTACACATTCCTCCGTATTCTTGAAGAAAATAAGTCTATCACCAGAAATCTTTACAAGTAATGTAGAACTTTTGGTGTTTTCTAGAGGGTGGGTTTCTGAACTTCCTCAGCAGACACCACAGAAAGCTTTCCCCAAATGCTGGCCCTCCTTGGCCTGGGGTTTCTTCCCATCACACGGCCCTTTTCTTCCTCCTCCCCTCCGTGGTGCTCTTTCCCTGAGAAGAGGGAAAGGTTCCCTCAACCTGTGTCATCCGTCCACCAGACCCACAGGTGTCCTCTTGACACCATATACCCTGCCCCTCCTTCACCTCTGAGTCAAGGAAGCTCAGAAACGTCCAAAGCTTCATAAGTAGAGTTTTTCTATTACTCTGACTGGTTTTCTCACAAGAAAATTTCTGGTGAGCCACATTCTCTCCCTGGCCATATAACTTGATTTGGAAGAAAATACATAAAAACAAGGCAGGTCTTTTCTGAAGCAGATGGCTATAATCTAAAAAGGCAAGAGAATATACTCATTCATTTTTTTTTAAATGGACTCAAGTGAAATTCACAAAGCATAAAATCAACCATTTTAAAGTGAACAGTTCAGTGGCATTTGGTACATTCAACGTTGTACAACGACCTCTTTTTAAGTTCCAGAACATCTTCACTATTCCAGAGTAAAACCCCTTACCCACTAAGCAGTTTTTCCTCACTCTCTCCTCCCTCAGCCCTTGGCAAACACCAATCTTCTTTCTGTATCTATGGACTTACCCAGTCTTGATATTTGATGTAAGTGGTATCATACAATACGTGATCTTTGGGGTCTGACTTCTTTCACTGAGCATAATGTTTTCAAAATTCTTTCACATTGTGGTATGTATCAAAATTTCAAATCTTTTTATGGCTGAGTGATATTCTACTGCGTATATCATAATTTGATAATTTGTGTATATCATAATTAGTTCATCCATTCATTCACTGTTGGACACTTGGGTTTTTTCTATCTTTTGGCCATTGCTAGGAGTGGCATGGACAGTCATGTACAAGGCTTTCTTTGAGAGCCTGTTTTCAATGCTAGATCATATGGTAATCTTATGTGTAACTTTTGTTTTGAAAGATTTTATTTATTTATTTATTTATTTATTTGACAGAGATCACAAGTAGGCAGAGAGGCAGGCAGAGAGAGTGAGGAAGGGAAGAAGGCTCCTTGCTGAGCAGAAAGCCCAACTCTTTCTGGGATCATGACCGGAGCCGAAGGCAGAGGCTTTAACCCACTGAGCCACCCAGGTGCCCTCTTATGTGTAACTTTTTGATGAAACTCCATACTATTTTCCACCATGGATAAACCATTTTACAGTCCTAATAGCTAAATAAAAAACTTCCAATTTCTCCACATCCTTGACAACATTTTTTATTTTTGCAGGTTTGTTTTTTGGTGTGTGTGTGTGTGTGTGTGTGTGTGTGTTTCACTACACCCATTCTTGTATGAAGTGGTATCTCAGTGTCACGTTGACTTGCATTTCCCTAATGACTAATGACGTTGAGCATCTTGTCATGTGCTTATTGGCCATTTGCATACATTTTACAGAGGAATTATCCATCCATTTTTTTTTAAATCTAAAAGTGAATGGCCTTTGGAACTAGAGAGAATTGAGTTCAAATAGGTCCAGCAATTTAAGAGCATTGTACCTTTGGGCTGAGTACTTCTTAGGCTTCGTGTCCATCTTCCATGAAGAGCACAGAATAACTTCTCATTTTTGGTTCCTTGGCATCTTCCACATCTTGGCTTAAACTGTTGACTCAGAGAGGTTTCCCTTTCCCTGATACTCATCTTTAAAATAGGTTCAAGTGTTGGGACGCCTGGGTGGCTCAGTTGGTTAAGCAGCTGCCTTCAGCTCAGGTCATGATCCCAGCGTTCTGGGATCGAGTCCCACATCGGGCTCCTTGCTTGGCAGGGAGCCTGCTTCTCCCTCTGCCTTTGCCTGCCTCTCTGTCTGCCTGTGCTCGCTCTCTCTCCCTCTCTCTCTGACAAATAAATAAATAAAATCTTTAAAAAAAAATAGGGTCAAGTGTTATTCTGTCTCACAGTATATAATACTTTCCTTCATAGCACTTGACACAGTCTTTAATTACATATTCATTTTTAAGTTTTTGTCATCTGTTTCCTCTACCAGATCATTCACTCTTTGTGGTCAAGAACGATTGACTGTCTTGTTTGCAACTGTGTATCTACAGCATAGCACAGCATCTAGCATGTAAAAAGCGATGTGATGTTTGTTGAATAAGACAAAACTAATAATAAATCACTAATGATATTTCTAGAGAATTTAGCAGAATACCCAGCACATATTAGATCAGTGGTTCACAATGGGAAATTTGGGGAATGTGGTTGGGGGTAGAGGGGAATGTTTGTGGTTACAATAATTGGGAAGACACTACTGGCATTTAGAGGGTAGAGACCAAGAATACTAGACAATGCCTATGGGACAACTGCGCAATGTAAAATATTGTCCCTCATCCCACACAACTTTGGAATATCCTCCCAGACATTGATGTAGGGGGAAAAATCTGTCTGTAATTATCTGCATTTATAATACTCTCTTTTACATATAAACAGAAAGTAACATTTGCACATTTTAATATGCACGGAATTTTCCAGGAATGCAACTATCACATAAATTTAGAAAAGACTATATTTCATTTTGTTTGAAACTCCATTGAGAATTGTTCACCTTTTCAGAAGATCACATCTCCATTAGCAACACTGCTTATGTTATTCAAACCCTCAATATAACACTTTAGGCTCAGGCGTATTTGTAAGTGTGATTCTGCATATTGGTGCAAAAAACTGATTAGTTCATTATGTCCCTCTAGCCTGGACATGCCTGAGTATCTACATATTGAAACACATGTTATTTATTATAAATTAATTTCTTCTTTCTTTCTTATGTTGTATTTATTTATGGCATGTTAATCATTTTGAAATTATGTATGTAGGTAGGTTATCCATGAATTTTGTTGCAGGATCTTAAGAAAAACAAAATTTTTGTTTTAAAGGAAAGCAATGAGTCTAACAGGGATTTGAACTGCTGTCTTAGGGAATTCTGGGTGGCTCCGTTGGGTAAGTGTCCACCTCTTGATTTTGGCTCAGGTCGTGATCTCCGCACTGTGAGATGGAGCCCTGCATTTGGCTCCACACTCGGCATGGAGTCTGCTTGGGATTCTCTCTCCCTCTTCTCCCACCCCTCCCTCTCACACATGTGCATGTGCTCTCTCCTCAAATAAACAAACAAATCCCTTTAAAATAAAGAAGAACTGCTGTATTAAGTGTTCTCTTTTGAATAATAATAATAATAGTGGAATTGTACATCTTTGTCTGAGGTGAATGGCAAGAGAAACAAGATCTTTCTTATTTTTATTCCAAGAGCTCACTTTCTTATTCTTATCTCCAAAATGCTCCTTTGCCACATGCCCAGGGACACTTTTCATAGTTTGTGCACTCCAAGTCTTGGTGCCTAAAAGGAAAATGTGCATTATAGGACCTGCAAGCAACGTTCTTATATGGTCACCCAACGTGAGGTGTGTGCAGCAAAAATTATACAAAGTCGGGCTGTGTCTGAGAGGAATTGGTATAGGAGAGAAATCTAGAGCTTATCCAGAAGATAGATCTGAGTTTAAATTCAGAATCCACTCTTGAGTAACTACATTACCTCAGACTAGTTGTTTAATTCCCGGTGCTTCATTTTCCTCAGCTCTAGAATAGAGCCAATGACAGTTGACCCCAGAGTTGCAAGGTTATGAAATGGGATCCTGTGTACATGGGGCACTTCCCCATGCAGCTGTGTGGTAGGTACCCCACATTAATTTCTTTCTTCATCCTCTAATCTCCCAGATTGTTCAAATAATTGCCACCCAGAGGTTCTATATAGGCTATCCTGAATATGAACTCATAAAATCATCGCATATGAAGACATCATTGACTTTTATTAAACAACTATATTTTTACACTACATTCTGTGCATTCTGTTCAATATAAACCTTAGTCCAAGGTACTAAACCTGCAGTTTGCTGAGAAGCATTTTCCAGGAAGTCCCTAGCTTTCATCATTCTGATAGGGGACCGCAAGCTCCACAGGTTAGATATGACCACCTTTGACAAAATTGCTTCATTACCTTTGAAGTAACTATCAGATTATCAAGTTATTTTTTTACTTTTATAGATACTTAAGAAGTATGTTAGATAAGTTAGTAGAGGTCAGCCACCAAGACTCAACCACTGTCTATCATGTTGAATCCTTTGTGGGGTTTTGGAAGAAACAAAAACATTCTCTGGCCCAAGGAACCATTGAGTAAGTTTAGGAGACAAAAACTTCAGACAGCTTCAGGACACTTAGCACTGGATATGGTCCAGAATGAACATGTCAATGCCAAAGATGTTCAATGAGGAGGAGAATTCATAGAGAAAGGATGAACTTGGAGGAGATGGGATACTCATGGCATCATCCATGGATACGGATCTGGGACTAGCAGGTTTATGAAGAAAAAGATTACACAGATCTCTTGAGTGAAGCAAATATGTTGTTGTATTGTGGTCAATTCAATCTTACTAGTAGAAACCCTAGGTGAAGCCAACTCATTGGTTTTGATGGAGAATTCATGCATTCATTCAACAAATATGTATTGAATTCCTGGTATGTGTCAAGCACTGAAAAGAAAGTGGGGATTCTATCTGAGCAATCAGACACAATCCCTATCCCCAGACAACACACACTCTAGAAGGGCAGATAGATATTATCTAGTTATAAGTGTGCAGCTGCCTCCTGCAATGTAGAAAAGGACCAGGAACTATAGGAACATAAAGCTGCACAAAATCTAGTCTGAGATGTCCAGAAATACTTTCCTGAGGTAGTGATGGCCCAGCTGAATTTTGAAGGATTAAATGAAGTTAGCTGCATAAAGGGGAAAATAACATTCTTGACGGAAGGAACAACATATGCAAGGGTTATATTACTTTTACCTTTCACTATTTGTAATGATATCTGAAAGAACACACAGGATGTCTGATCCAGATAGTTCTGTATTTGGTATAATATTATATATAATATGCATAATATTATATATGTAATAATTCTGTGGAATCTAATTTTGCATGTGTTCTGTGTATTAAGAAAACATCGCCAGATTTTTAAAAATACTATCCAAGGACCCCAAAAAGACAATGGCGTAGAGTCCATAAACGTTTTTGGGACAGGGATAACTGATATAGCCATGTAATTGACTGGATCTTTCTCCAAGATGGAGATTTGGGTTGGAGAGAGGCAGAGAGGTTAGTCTTGGGGCAAGGAATACAGGGTCATCAGGATTCAGCAATGGTGGCCTGTGCACAGTGATGGAAGTTGCTCTTTATTTACTCTGAGTGGTAGCTAACTAGAGAGAACAGAGAATCATGGAATTTTAGATCCAGAAATGATCTGAGAAATATTTTTTTCTCTTCGCTTTTCCCCTCAAATAGCCAGATTTTTGCTGTACCATGCCATCTGGCTAAGAACTTTTTGTTACAACTTTTTAAAAAATATAAACGTAATGCATAAATTTATTTTGAAAATTGGAAATTATGAGAAAGAACAAAGAATCCAAAAAGCACTCACAATCTTTTTTTTAAGACTTTACTTATTTATTTATTTGACTTATATAGACAGATCGCACAAGCAGTTAGAACAGCACGTAGAAGGAGAGGGAGAAGCAGGCTCCCTGCTGAGCAGAGAGCCCAACATGGGGCTAGATCCTAGGACCCGGGATTATGACCTGAGCTGAAGACAGACGTTTAACCGACTGAGCCACCCAGGCACCCCAGCACTCATAATCTTATACCTATTTTATTCCACTATGGAATTTAGAGCCATTTTGTAAACCAGTCTCTTTTTTGGGGGACGGGGGGGGGCTTATCAAATTGCTTCTTTTTATTTTCCTTTTCTTTCCCCTCCCTCCCTCCCTTCCTTCTTTTCTTCCTTCCTTCCTTCCTTCTCTATATCCTTCCTCTTTACTTACTTTTCCTTTCCTTTTTTGCTACTCAAATGAGGCTGCAACAAACATCTTCTGTTACATATAATATTATACCCCCTTAGAATACATTTCTAGAAATGTATTTTTGGATTTGAGAATTTGAATATTTTGGATACATTCTGCAATGACTGTCAATGGGTGCTGAGGTCACAAGATGAAATGTTGATGAAGAACTTTGTAAAAGATGAATCAGGCAGAAAACACCTGAGTTTACGGATCAATCTTAACATCACTAAAACTGTGACAGCCAAATATTAGGTTCACCCCTTGATTTGGTGCAACAGACAATACACAGCCACACCTATGAAATATTCTTTCCAAAAGTAAAAACAAACAAGCATTAGAGCTGAACAGAAATCATTTTGCCTCAGTCAGTTAAGCCTCCAACTCTTGATTTCCTCTTTGGCCATGATCTCAAGGTTGTGAGATCGAGCCCCAGCCACACTCAGTGTGGAGCCTGCTTGTGACTCTCTCTCTCTCTTTCCCTCTGCCCCTCCCCACCCCACAGCTCATGCTCTCTCTCTCTGTCCGAAACAAACAAACAAACAAACAAACAATCTGAACAGAAATCTATCAAGCTTCTAGGATCTAAACCCAGTTTACAGGACGTATAAGAGGTAAAGGAACAAGTTAAACAATACCACAAGGAAATAATCAAATACAGAATCTGGAAACATATACTTCGATATAAATTGTTCAAGTTTATTTTTTTCAACAAATGGCATAAAACAAAAGCAAGAGGGAGTTACTGTGGATTAAAAGAATTGGAGAGACATACCAAATTCAATCTGTGGCCCTTTCTTGGATCCTAATTCAAACAAGCGATTGTAAGGACCATATTTGAAACAAAGGGAGACATTTGATTATGGCCTGGGTATTTGATGAACCTGGAGTAATTTCACTAGGAATGAGAATGGTATTATGAATGTGCAGAATAGTCTCTCTCTGTGAAAGAGTCATATTTAAAAATATACAGGTGACATTAGATAATGTTGGAGATTTTATTTGAAACACTCCAGCAAAAAAAAAAAAAAAAAATACAGGTTGTAGGTGTGGATACATTAAACACGTTTGTCAAAATGTGGATAAATGGTGAAGCATACATGAGATTCACATTTGTCCATGTTGGAAACTTTCTATAATAAAAAGTAAAAATACGTGTGTTAATAGGGTAATGCTAAAACAGTGAATTTTGTTCTGGAACTTAAAGGTTGGAATCTATTTTAGTTGTGAGCAGCAGCACTTTCTGCAAAATTATTTCATGTGTCTTTTGAAACTGGACTAGGAGGAAGGCACCTTTTGCATAGGTCTGTGATTGTTGTGGAGGTCCAATATTTGTCACCCCACACTGTGGACATCCCCGAGCTGCCACCAGGATGAAAACTTGGAATGGTTCCTTATTTAAGAGAACACTACATCAAAAACTAAGGATGTTCTATATGTTGGCTGATTGAATTTAAATTTAAAAAGAGTAAATCCAAGATTTTTATTGTGATCTACAGGTTCCACACAACCAAAGATCAAATTCTTAGAGGAAATCTGAAGTATTTGGAGGGTACAAAGAACAGAAATCATTTCCCAAATCTGTTAAAGTGTTATGGATGCCCAACCCGGTCCCCGGCAACTGGTTCTTCATCCTTAAATGTTTAAGAAAAGTCAGATGAGATATCGTCAAAATGTGGGTAGAACACTAGCTCTGAAAAATCTGTTTAGTCATAGATTAGACCAGGAAAGTAATGATTGTCCTTCAGGATTAAAGTTGAGGGTTATAAGCTGAAGCCAATGGAAGGCATTTGATTTCGGCATTTACAAAAGCCCAGGATAAGACTTGAAAGCATTTCACTAAGTGAAATAAGACAGACTCAAAGAACAAACATTGTATGATTACGCTTACCTGAGATACCCAGAATAGACAAATTCACGGAGGCAGAGAGTAGAAGAGAGTTTACGAGGTGGGGGAAGAGGGGGGAGGAAATGAGAAGTTGTTTAATGGGGACACAGTTTCAGTTCAGGATGATGAAAAAGTTCGGGAGATGGACAGTGGTGATAATTGTACAACATTGTGAATGTGCTTAAAATGGGCAAAAATGGTACCTTTTATGTTATGTACCTTTTACCACAATCAAGAATAAATAAACAAACACACTCACGGAGGAGGAAAGAAGCATAGTGGGCAGTGGAATCGTTTCCTGCCTCAGCTCATTTGCCCTACAAATGATGTCCTTTGTGGTTGTGGCATGAATAACAAAGTATTTCTAGCTTGTGTCTATCAAACCACAGTCTATTTTATAGTCCAGTGTTTTTCAGACTTAAGAGGGCATCAGAACCCCCTGCCTGGTTTGTCAAAACACAGGGTGTTTCACACCCAGATTTCTGGATTCAGTAGGTCTGAGGGGAGGCCTGACTTCTTCTACTTCTACTTCTACAGAAACTTCTACTAAGTTTCTGCTAAGTTCCCAGCTGACGCGATGCTGATGCTCCTGGGTATAGCTCTTTGAGAACCTCATTTACATATAAGAATTATACATCCTTTCCATTGTTTGAAAAAGTTCTGAAATTCTTCCCCAGATGCCTGTCTACAATAATAAAGTCTTTACGATGTAAACAGGGAAAATTCAACCCAATTGCTCTAAAGTTAAAAAAAAAAAAAAAAAAGATATTTAGTAACTCCAAGAACTAAGAAGTCCAGTGGTAATCTTTAGGTACTGTTTGATTAATTGACTCACCCCTTCTCAGAGTTAGGGGTCCATTTTGAGTCAAATTATGTCTTCCCCACCCCCCCCACACCGAAAGATACACTGGAGTCCTAAACCCCAGGGCCTTAGAATGTGACATTATTTGGAAATAGGGCCTTTACAGAGGTAATCAAGTTAAAATGAGATCACTGCAGTGGGCCCTGGTTCAGTACGACTGGTGTCCTTATACAAAGGAGAAATTTGGACACAGAGATAGACACTCACATAGGAAAAACAGCACGTGATGATGAAGGTAAAGATCAAGACGATGCATCTACAGGGGCGCCTGGGTGTCTCAGTGGATTAAAGCCTCTGCCTTCAGCTCAGATCATGATCCCAGAGTCTTGGGATCAAGCCCCGCATCGCGCTCTCTGCTCGGCGGGAAACCTGATTCCCCCCCCTTTCTCTCTGCCTGCCTCTCTGCCTACTTGTGATCTCTGTGTATTTATAAATAAATAAAACATTATTTATTTATTAAATAAAACATTAAAAAAAAAGAAGAAGAAGAAGAAGAAGAAGAAGATGCATCTACAGGCCAAAGATTGCTAGCAAACTGCCAGAAGCTAGAGGGAGGCCTGACTTAGTCTTCCTCACAGCCTTTCAGAAAGAAACAACCCCACCAATACCTGGATCTCTGACTTCTAGTCTCCAGAAGTATGAGGCTATAAAATTTTGTTATTTAAGCTACCTCGTTTATGGGTTTTTGTCTTATGGGACAGCCTTAGGGAAAATTAATAGCTTGGCCTTCTTCTGTGGCTAGCTTTATCCCAGGCCAGTCCCCTTCCAAGTAGTAGCAATGACGTCAGCACATTCCAGACCTCATACCCTCACACATATCCTCACGTTCACCTTCAGGAGGAAGAGTCTGTTCCCACAGGAGAGAAACGGAACTCTTTCCCAGAATCCCGCAGAAAACATCTCCTGAGTTTCAAGTGTTCAACTCAGATCACGTGCCCATCCTGGAACCAATCCCTGCAGTCAGGGGAATAGAATATGCTAATGCGCCCAAGCCAATTCTTTTCTTTTTTTTTTTAAAAAGATTTTATTTTTATTTATTTGACAGACAGCAATCACAAGTAGGCAGAGAGGCAGGCAGAGAGAGAGAGAGAGAGAGGAGGAAGCAGTCTCCCCGCTGAGCGGAGAGCCCGATGCGGGACTCGATCCTAGGACCCTGGGATTATGACCTGAGACGAAGGCAGAGGCTTTAACACACTGAGCCACCCAGGTGCCCCGGCCGAAGCCAATTCTTGAAGAGGATGGATAGATAAGTGGAAAAGTGTGCTTCCCTGGAGAAAAACCTGGGCTGGTTGGTGGGAGAAGGGAAGCTGTGGAGGCATAATTATACTGTCATCTGAGGGAACAGAGGAGGGTATTAACATTAAATGGGTCTTAACAACGTGGCAGGCACCATGAGCTGAAGAAAAATGAAATACAACTTTTTCTTCTGTATTAAAGTATAATTTACATACAATAAAACTTAGCACTTGTAAGTATACAGTTTGGTGAGGCTTGTCTAATGTAACCACCATCAGGGACGCCTGGGTGGCGCAGTTGGTTAAACGACTGCCTCCGGCTCAGGGCATGATCCTGGAGTCCGGGGATCGAGTCCCACATCAGGCTCCCAGCTCCATGGGGAGTCTGCTCCCCCTCTGACCTTCTCCTTGCTCATGCTCTCTCTCACTGTCTCTCTCTCTCAAATAAATAAAATAAAATCTTAAAAAAAAAAAAAAGTAGAAAAAAAAAATAATGTAACCACCATCACAATCATTATCTAGAACATTTCTGTCACCCCCAAGAAGTTTGCTTCCATGCTTTTGCAATCAATATAGCTATCTCCTTCCAGGTATCAGTAGTGTGTTACTTTCTGTTGCTGAGTGATAGTCTTTTGAATGAATATACTACCATTTGTCTAACCTTTCACCAGTTGATGGACATTTAGGCCTTTTCCAGTTTGGGAGCTGTTACAAATAAAATTCCTATGAACATTTCAGCACACATATTTTTGTAGAAATATATTTTCACTTTAGCTGGGTAAATATCTAGCATTGCTGGTTTTGTATGGGTTTTACGGTAAATGTATATTATCAATACAAGAAACAACCA
Source organism: Neogale vison (assembly GCF_020171115.1). Classification (NCBI taxonomy): domain Eukaryota; kingdom Metazoa; phylum Chordata; class Mammalia; order Carnivora; family Mustelidae; genus Neogale; species Neogale vison. Next base: position 135,171,660 of record NC_058103.1, on the reverse strand, counting down.
AACTACTTGTTTTCCAAGGATCTATTCAATTTTTAATTCCTGCAAGCAATGTGTGAGAGTTCTTACTGTTCTATCTGGCAATTGGCAAGCTTTTCTCGTTTTAGATATCCTAGCTGGTATGTAGTAGAATCCCATTGTGGCTTTAATTTACATTTCCTTAATGAACAATAATACTTTGCATTTTTCTCATGTACTTACTTACAATTTATATGTTTTTCAGTTAAGTATCTGTTCAATCTTTTGATCATGTTTAATTGGGTTATTCATCTTATCCTTACATTGTAAGTGTTCTTTATATAGTTCGAATACAAGTTCTTTATCACATAGACATTTTATAAATATTTTTTTTTACTCTGTAGCTTGCCTTTTTCTTTTCTTTTCTTTTCTTTTTTTTTTTTAAGATTTTATTATTGAGAGAGAGAGATAACAAGTAGGCAGAGAGAGAGAGGAAACAGGCTCTCTGCTGAGCAGAGAACCCGATGTGGGGCTCAATCCCAGGACCCTGAGATCATGACCTGAGCCAAAGAAAGAGGCTTAACTCACTGAGCCACCCAGGCACCCCGCCTTTTCATTTTCTGAACAATATCTTTGAATACTAAAAGATTTACACATTGATGAAGTTTCAATTTATCATTTTTTCACTTATGTCTCATACTATGTCTTATTTAAGAAATCTTTGCTTAACCCATGGACACAAAGATGTGTGCATCTCCCTCTAGAAATATAGTAGCATTAGCTCTTATATTTAGGACTGTGATCCATTTCTAGGTAATTTGTGTATGATGTGATATGGGGAATCTAGGTTTCTTTTTTGTTTATGAATAGCCAATTGTTTCCACAGCATTTATTGAAGAGTCAGTCTTTTTTCTTATGGGATTACCTGGCACCTTTGCTGCAATTTAATTGACCACTTATGTGTAGGTCACCTTGTAGACTTTCTATTCTGCTCCATTGAAATATATTACTATCTTTAAACCAATAGTATGATATCTGGATTACTATAATTTTTTTTTTTTACTAAGTTTTAAACTCAGTATGAAGGCTCAAACTTTGTGCTTTCTCAAGTTTGACTATTGTGGATCCTTTGAATTTCCATATGTTTTAAAATCACTTGGTCAAACTCTACACACACATTCATCAAAAACAAAGCCTGCTGGGATTTTAATTTGTACCACATTGAATCTCACAGATTAATTTGGAAATTGTTAACACTGGAACAATGTTCCTATCCATGAATATGGTATATCTCTCCATTTATTCATGTCTCTTAAAATTTTCTTTAGCAATGATTTGGAGATTTTAGTCCACAGTTCTTTCATATATTTTATAAATGTATCCTTATTTAACATTTCTGTTGTTATTATAATTGGTACTATCATTCTAACTGCCAATTTTTATTTATAAATATAATTATTTTTATATTGATTGTATGATACATCCTTCCCAAATGGATCAAATCTACATAACTTTCATTTCTTTCTCTTGACATTGAGTTGAGTAGGACCACCAGTGTGACATTGAAAGGAAGTGTTAAGAGGGAACATCTTTGCCATATTCTCCATTGTGATGAGGAAACAGCTATTTTGAGTTACTGCCTATGTATTTTACAGTATGACAACTCTGCTCACACTCAGAGTCTGGACTTTTAGAAAAAAACCTGAATTCAGGATTCCTACCACAAGATCCCACTTTGCTTTCTCCAGAACACCTTTTAAAATAACATAGAGTTGAGCCCCCCAAGGTTAATGACCACTCCAGCCACTTTATAAGTAATAGATGCTTGCTACTCTGGTTTCTATCCCCTGCTCAGTCATGTCCTGGGATGGAGGACTACCCTTCTCTATCTCATTGTGTCTCCCTCCCACCATTTCTGGGATATGTAAGTAATAAATCTTGAGACTTTATTTCCTTTGGGTGAATATATTGAAACTGTACTTTCAGTTTTCACTTGCCTAAAGTGGCAACTAGGATGCTGAGGGAGCTACCTGATAATCCTATGTGGGTGGTTTGTGCCTCCTCATTCAGGAGATCATAATCTGCATATTCTTAACTTAATACACCAGCTATGCACTCTCCAACACACTGATCTTAAGTACAAAATTCAGTCTTCCACAATTAAATATATTAACTGTAGGGTGTTTGTAGCTTCTTTATCATTAACAGTTTTTCCTTCTAATCCTAGTTTGCTGAGAGTTTTTATCAAAAATGGGTGTTGAATTTTTATCAAATACTTTTCCTATATCTATTTAAAAAATTTGAATAGGTTTTTTATTCCCTTCAATTTGTAAATATAAAGAATTACTTTGGTTGAGGGGCACCCGGGTGGCTCAGTCAGTTAAGCGCCTGCCTTCGTATCAGGTCTGGGATTGAGCCCCAAGTCTGGCTCCCTGCTTAGCCAGGAGCCTGTTCTTCTTTCTTCCTCTGCCCTCCCCTTGCTTGTGTTGTCTCTCTCTTTCAAATAAAAAAAATAAAATCTTGGGGTACCTGGGTGGCAGTGGGTTAAGCCTCTGCCTTCAGCTCAGGTCTTGGTGTTAGGGTCCTGGGATCGAGCCCCACATCGGGCTCTCTGCTCAGCAGGAAGGCTGCTTCCCCACCCCCTCTCTGCCTCTCTGCCTACTTGTGATCTCTCTCTCTGTCAAATAAAAAAATAAAATCTTTTTAAAAAATAAATAAAATCTTTAAAAAATTACTTTGGTTAACTCAAATATTTTTTTTAAAAATAAGTAGATTAATATTTTGCTCTAAATATATATTTTAAGAAGTTAAAAACAAGGAATGTTTCTTTTTACTGTAATAATTAACATTATTAAAAATTCTGGAAAATAAGATATTCATATCTGACAATAGCAAATACCAAAACTAAAGTTCAAAAACTGGTAGTCATTTTGATTTAACTATAAGTAAATTCTCCATCATTTAATTGAGCAATGTCCATAGTAAACAGTGAGTACTTGACAGGCATAATTTAATACACACCATTACCCCCTTTGTTTTCATTCACCAAAATTTGCAGAGATCATGGAAAGTATCAAACATTTCTTTTATATAGAAAGTTTTTTTTCAATTGCTTTTGAAACTTTTATTCATTCACCAAACCAGTACCATCATGGCCCAAATTATGACCCCCAAATTATGGCCCACATACTACAAATAGCCAACACTGAAAACTAGACCTTCAGATTTTACTAGTTTCTCTGAAAATTCTGGTTTCAATGCAAGAAATCTAAGAATTTTTAAGCAGTTCAAGTTCTTATTTTCTAACTACAGTAGGAAGTATACTGTTATATCCTCTTCCAACTAAATGTCAATCAACTCTTTAATTAAACTGTCTTTTCAGTATACCTGGGAGGCTTGGTTGTTTGACTGACAGAGTGTCTAACTCTTGATCTCAACTCCGGTCTTGATCTTAAGGTCATGAGTTCAAGCTTTGCTTTGGGCTCCGCACTGGGCATGGAGCCTATATAAGAAAAAGGAAAAAAAAAAGAGAAAAATTATCTTTTTAAATATTTTCATTGATACCATGCTATTATATTTTCACTATTGGGGGAATGGCCATCAAAATGATATTTCATATTTCTTTTTATTATTACATTCCAGCTTTTTTATTTATACAGGATATTGAAAGTTGTAGAGGAAGCTCTTTTTCCATGAAGGAAGAGATAGAATAGACACAGGACTTCTGTTCAGGAGCCTTTCCATTGTGCTTACTGTTGTGGAATAATTTTGTTGCTTTCATTCATTTTACAGCATAATAAATTATAAACTTATCTCTAAGGATATGACTAGAGGACTCTGAGTTTAAGTTACTTGAAATAATTTTCTCTGTATGAATATTTTATCAATTTAATATAGTTCTCATTAGTTTATGTTCAGCTTTAATGTTTGCTCTTTTCCATCCATTTAAATTAGTTGTTCTTTTTTGAACATGTAAGACAAATTTTCTTTTTTTAATGTCTTAGTTATTATTTTTTAATTTAAATTCAATTAGCCAACATTTAGTATATCATTAATTTCAGATGTAGAGTTCAGGAATTCATCAGTTGCATATAACAGTCAGTGCTCCTCACATCACAAGCCCTCCTTAATGCCCATCACCCACTTAACCCATCCCCCCACCCACCTCCCCTCCAGCAATCCTCAGTTTGCTTCCTGTAGTTGAGAGTCTCTCATGGTTTGTCTCCCTCTCTGATTTCTTACCATTCAGTTTTCCCTCCCTTCCCCAATGATCCTCTTTGATGTTTCTTATATTCCACATGTGACTGAGACCATATGATAATTGTCTTTCTCTGATTGACTTATTTTGCCCAGCATAATACCCTCGATTTCTTTCTACATTGATGTAAATAGTAAATATCCATCATATATATCATATATGATATCATATATATATCATATATATATATGATATATATCCATCATATATATCATATATATTCATCAAGATATATATATATATATATATATATAGTGTGTGTGTGTGTGTATATACATATATCTATATACACACACTATATATATATAATCTCTCCTCTCTCTCTCTCTCTCTCTCTCACACACACACACATCTTTTTTCTGTGTAATATTCATATATATATAGATATATATCACATCTTCTTTATCCATTCATCTTTTTTTTTTTCCATTCATCTTTTGATAGACATCTTGAATCTTTCAGTAGTTTGGCTACTATGGACATTGCTGCTATAAACATTGGGATGCATGTGCCCCTTTATCACTACCTTTGTATCTTTGAGGTAAATACCTAGTAATGCAATTGCTGGGTCATAGGGTAGCTCTATTTTTAACTTCTTGAGGAATCTCCATACTGTTTTCCAGAGTGGTTGTCCCAGCTTGCATTCCCACCAGTGGTGTAAGAGTGTTCCCCTTTCTCCAAATCCTCGCCAACATTTGTTGTTTCTTGATTTGTTAATTTTCGTCATTCTGACTAGTGCGAAGTGGTACGTCATTGTGATTTTGATTTGCATTTCCCTGATGCCAAGTGATGTGGAGCATTTTTCATATGCCTGTTGGCCATTAGTTTGTCTGTTCATGTCTTCCGCGCATTTCTTCTGCCCATTTCTTGACTAGATTATTTGTTTTGGGGCCGTTGTGTTTGATAAGTTCTTTACAGATCTTAGATACTAGCCCTTTATTTGATATATCATTTGCAAATATCTTTGCCCATTATGTAGGTTGCCTTTTAGTTTTCTTGACTATTTACTTTGTTGTGCAGAAGATTTTTATCTTGATGAAGTCCCAATAGTTCATTTTTGCTTTTGTTTCTCTTGCCTTTGGAGACATATCTAGCAAGAAGTTGCTATGGCCAAGGTTGAAGAGGTTGCTGCCTGTGTTCTCAAGGATTTTGATGGATTCCAGTCTCACATTTAGGTCTTTCACCCATTTTGAGTTTATCTTTGTGTATTGTGTAAGAAAACGGTCCAGTTTCATTCTTCTACATGTGTCCAATTTTTCCAGTACCATTGTTGAAGAAACTGTCTTTTTCACATTGAATCTTCTTTCCTGCTCTGTGAAAGAACAGTTGACCATAGAGTTAAGGGTCCATTTCTGGGTTCTCTATTCTGTTCCATTGATCTATGTGCCTGTTTTTGTTCCAGTACCATACAGTCTTGATTACAGCCTTGTAATATAGCTTAAAGTCTAGCATTGTGATGACCCCAGCTTGAGTTTTCTTTTTCAACATTTCTCCAGCTATTCAGGGTCCTTTCTTGTTCCATACAAATTTTAGGATTATTTTTTCCAGCTCTGTGAAAAATCTTGATGGTGTTTTGATAGGGATTGCATTGAATGTATAAATAGCTCCGGGTGACATAAACATTTTAACAATATTTATTCTTCCAATCCATGAGGATGGAAAGTTTTTCCATTTTTTTGTGTCTGCCTCAATTTCTTTCATAAGTGTTCTGTAGTTTATAGAGTATAGATTCTTTATCTGTTTGGTTAGGTTTATTCCTAGGTATCTTATGGTTCTTGGTGTAATTGTAAATGGACTGATTCCTTAATTTCTCTTCCTTCTATCTCATTAGTTTACAGAAATGAAACTGATTTCTGTGCATTAATTTTATATCCTACTACATTGCTGAATTCCTGTATGAGTTCTAGCACTTTGTGGGTGGAGTTCCTCGGGTTTTCCACATAAAGTATCATGTCATCTGTGAAGAATGAGAGTTTGACTGCTTCATTGCCAATTTGAATGCCTTTTTTTTTCTTTTTGTTGTCTGATTGCTGAGGCTAGGACTTCTAGTATTATGTTGAACAACAGTGGTGAGAGTGGACATCCTTGCCATGTTCATGATCTTAGGAGAAAGGTTCTCAGTTTTTCCCCATTGAGAATGATATTCATTGTAGGCTTTTCTTATATGGCTTTTATGATATTGAGGTATAGTACTTTTATCCCTACACCACAGAGACTTTTAATCAAGAAAATATACTATTTGTCAAATGCTTTTTCTCCATCAATTGAGAGGATCATATGTTCCTTGTCCTTTCTTTTATTAATGTGGTGTATCACATTGATTGATTTGTGAATGTTGAACCACCCTTGCAACCCAGGGATAAATCCCCTCTGGTCGAATAGCCTTTTTAATGTACTGTTGGATCCTATTGGGTAGTGTCTTGGTGAGAATTTTGGCATATATGTTCATCAGGGATATTGGTCTACATGTTCATCAGGGATATTGGTCTATAATTCTGTAATTCTCCATTTTGGTGGGGTCTTTTGTTTTGGGATCAAGGTAATGTGTGCCTCATAGAACAAGTTTGGAAGTTTTCCTTCCACTTCTATTTTTTTGAAATAGCTTCAGAAGAATAGGTATTCGTTCTTTAAATGTTTGGTAGAATTCCCTTGGAAGCCATCAGGCCTTAGACTTCTGTTTGTTGGGAGAATTTTTTATTACTGTTTCTGCTTCTTTTTTTTTTTTTCCTAAGATTTTATTTATTTATTTGACACAGAGAGAGAGAGTAGGCGGAGAGGCAGGCAGAGAGAGGAGGAAGCAGGCTCCCCACTGAACAGAGAGCCAGACATGGGGCTTGATCCCAGGACCTTGGGATCATGCCCCGAGCCAAAGGCCGAGGCTTTAACCCACTGAGCCACCCAGGCATCCCCTTTTATTACTGTTTCAATTTCCCTACTGGTTATGTGTCTATTCAGGTTCTCCATTTCTTCCTGTTTCAGTTTAGGTAGCTTATACGTTTCTAAGAACATATCCATTTCTTCCACATTGCTTATTTTGTGGACTTATAGTTGCTTATAATTGTTCTTAAATTTGTTTGTCTTTCTTGGATGTTGGTCATAATCTCTCCTCTTTCATTCATGATTTTATTAATTGGGGTTTTTCCTCTTTTCTTTTTGATAAGTCTGACTAAGGGTTTATTGATCTTATTAATTCTTTCAAATAACCAGTTTCTAGTTTCATTGATCTCTTCTACTGTTCTTTTGGTTTCTATTTCATTGATTTCTATTCTGATCCTTATTATATCTTGTCTCCTGCGGGGTCTAAACTCTCTTTGCTGTTCTTTTTCCAGTTTCTTTAGGTGTGAGTTTGGTTTGTGTATTTGAGACTTTTCTAGTTTCTTGAGAAAGGCTTGTATTGCTATGTACTTCCCTCTTAGGCTCACCTTTGCTGCATCCTAAAGGTTTTGAACAGTCATGTTTTCATTTTTATTTATTTCCATGATTTTTAAAAATTCTTCTTTAATTACCCATTTATTCTTTAGTAGGATGCTCTTTAGCCTCCAAGTGTATGAGTCCCTTCCAAATTTCCTCCTGTGATTGAGTTCCAGTTTCAAAGCATTGTGGTCTGCAAATATGCAGGGAACAATTCCAATCTTTTGGTACCAGTTGAGACCTGATTTGTGATCTAGTATATAATCTATTCTGGATAATGTTCCTTGTACACTTGAGAAGAATGTGTATTCTGTTGCTTTAGCATGGAATGCTCTGTGTATATCTATGAAGTCCACCTGGTCCAGTCATTCAAAGCCCTTGTTCCCTTGTTGATCTTTTGCTTAGATTATCTGTCCATTGCTGTGAGTAGGATGTTAAAGTCCTCTACTTTTATTGTATTATTATCAATGTGTTTCTTTAATTTTATTATTAATTGTTTGATATAATTGGCTACTCCCAAGTTAGATGCATAATTGTTTACAATTGTTATAGCTTCATGTTGGGTAGACCCTTTAAGGATGATATGGTGTCCCTCTTCATCTCTTTTTACAGTCTTTGGCTTAAAATCTAATTTGTCTGATATAAGGATTGCTACCCCAGCTTGCTTTTGATGTCCATTAGCATGACACATGGTTCTCCACTCTTTCACTTTCAATCTGGAGGTGTCTTTGGGTCTAAAATGAGTCTCTTGTAGACAGCATATGGATGGGTCTTGCTTTTATCCAATCTAATACCTGTTTTTTTTTAATTGAACCATTCAGCCCATTTACATTCAGAGTAGCTATTAAAAGATATTAATTTAGTGTCATTGTATTACCTGTAAAGTCACTATTTCTGTATATTGTCTCTTTTCCTTTCTGGCTTATGTTCTTTTGGGGTCTCTCTTCACATACAGGCTCCCCTTTAGTACTTCTTTTTTTTTAATTTTTTATTTTTTATAAACATATAATATATTTTTATCCCCTGGCGTACAGGTATGTGAATCACCAGGTTTACACACTTCACAGCTCTCACCATAGCACATACCCTCCCCAATGTCCATCACCCCACCCCCCCTTCCCCCAACCCCCCTCCCCCCAGCAACCCTCAGTTTGTTTTGTGAGATTAAGAGTCACTTATGGTTTATAGGGCTGGTTTAGTGATCACAAATTCCTTAAGTTTCTGTTTGTCTTGGAAGCTCTTTATCTCTCCTTCCATTCTGAATTACATCTTACTGGATAAAATATTCTTGGCTCCATGTTTTTCTCATTTAGCACCCTGAATATATCATATTCTCTGGCCTGCCTGGTCTCTGTGGATAGGTCTGCCGTGGGTCTAATGTCTCTATCCTTGTAGATTAAGAACTTCTTGTCTTGAGCTGTTTTCAGGATTTTCTCTTTACCTCTGAAATCTGCAAGCTTCATAGCTTTACTATTATATGTCAGGCTGTTGATTCATTTTTGTTGATTTTGAGGAGGATTCTCTGTCCCTCCTGGACTTTATTACCTGTTTCCTTCCACAAAGTAAGGAAGTTCTCAGCTATGATTTGCTCAAATACACCCTCTGTTCTTCTCTCTCTTTCCTTTTCTTTGGGACCCTAATAAATCTAATATTGTTTTGTTTTATGGTATCACTGATTTCTTGAAGCCTCTCCTCATGATCCCTTAGTTGTTTTTCTCTCTTTTCCTCAGCTCCCTTACTTTCCAACATTTTTTTTTCTATACTACTTGCTCTCTCTTCTGCCTCATTTATCCTAGCCATTAGAGCATCCATTTTAGACTGCATCTCAGTTAAAGTATTTTTAATTTGGGGCTGATTATATTTTAGTTCTCTTATTTCTACTTTACGGGATTCCCTAGTGTCTTTTACACTTTTTTCAAGCCCAGATAGTATCTTTATAATTACTATCTGATTTCCAGGTCTGACATTTTACTTATATCCATATTGATTAAATCTATGGCAGAGAATATTACCTCTGGTTCTTTCTTTTCTGGTTAATTCCTCCTTCTAGTCATTTTTTCCAGAGAAGAATAGACAAATGAGAGAACAAAAAAAGAAATAAAAATAAATAAAAATATCAACTATGACCCCAGTGAAATATACACTAGACAAATCAGAAGAGATCAGGAACTGAAAAAGAAAAAAAGGTGTGTGTGTGGGGTAGATTATAATCAAACAGGTAGACAGAACAGGGTGATACATTTGGTCCTGGGTGTATTTTCATCTGTTTGTTAGAAGACACTAAGTCCCACAACCCTAAAGAAAGAAAAACTTAGATATACAAAAATAAAATTGAATACAGTGAAAGGAAGCCAAAAATGAAGAAAATATCTATAAAATGTAAATGTTAAAATGAAAATTTTAAAAAGACTTAAAAACAGAGTTTATAAAATAGGAAACTAGTTGAAAAGGAAAAAAAAAGAAATAAAGAAAAGGAAAATTTTAAGCTGAAAGATAAAAAATCAAGAGAAAAAAACCTTGAATTCTATATACTATTTTCTCCTAGCACTGGAGATTTGCAGTTCTGTATGCTCCGTAAACTTGGTATTAGCTTGATGTTCCAGAAGGTCTTCTGGGGGAGGGCCTGCTGTGCTGATTTTCAGGTGTCTTTACCTGGGTGGAGCTGCACTGCACCTTGCCAGAGAGCCAGGTTCAGTGTAAGCTGCTTGGGGTTCCTCTATGTGGCTTTTGTTCCCCCAAAGGCTTTTGTCGCTGCTTCAGAGGATGAAAATTAAAATGGGGGCACTCTGCTCTCCAGCCCTAGAGCTGAAAGATCCTGACCCCCACTTTTCAATAAGCCATCAGGGAAAAGCACTCTTCACTATCGTGTGTGCCAAACTCTGCAGAATCCTGCAGTGGCACCCCTGCCAGTCCTCCCAGGGGAGGGAGGAGGGTCACCAATGGCCTGCAGCTTATAGGCACCCCCCCACACACACAGAGTGGTCACCTGATCCTGCATGCACCTGCATTGCTCCCTCCCCCACACACAAGGCTGAGGGTCGCCACATTTCTGCCCTTTGAAGGGCCCCCCACCCAAAGAGCAGCCCTCCCATTGTTAGGTTCATGGTTTATGGCAATCTGAGCTGAGAGCCCACTCACTGTTTGCAGTCAGCTTCCCCTCTCTGGTGTTTGGGATCTCTGCTGGCTCAGGCACCCCCATTCTTTCTGTGACCCTGGGCATCCTGAACCACACTGTCCCACTTAGGATTCTGTCCTGCTTTGTCACCTGAGCACCTTTCAGGCAGGGAGATGTCTCACTGGAGCAGACTTCTAAAGCATCTGATTTGGGGCTCTAGGCTATATCACTTTCTGGTAACAGGCTTACAGAGGCTCCCCCCACTGCTTACCTTCTGATATATCCCCTCAGATTCACTCCTCTGCACCTCCTACCTTGCAAAAAGTGGCGCTTTTCTATTTGTAGAATTCCAGCAATTCTTTCCCTACATCTCAGGTTGAATTCACAGGTGTTCAGAATGATTTTATAGATATCTAGCTGAATTCAAAGGACCAGATGAAACATGGTCCCCTACTCTTTTGCCATTTTGCCTCCCTCCTCCCATGTAAAACATTTATATAGATTAAAACTCAAAGCTGTTAAAAAAAAAAGAAAGAAAGGAAAGGAATTTTGCCATTTCTGTTCTCTTTACCACACTCCTGTCTTCCTTCACCACTGTTCCTCCCATTACCACTTTTATTAGTGTCTGTGTTTCTATTTGCAAAAATAAGGAGATATGAATGTGTGTGAATATACATCTATTTTTTTCTTATTCCCCCCTTATTTCTTCTATAAAGGGGAACTTGCTGTATACATTGTTCTGCATATTGTTTTTTTTAGTAGCTATTTTTTCTTTGAGTTTTTTTTTTTTTCATCTATAAACTGGGGAAAACACTATGTGAAAAGATCAGATAGAAGAAGGTATAAGAGGGGCACCTTGGTGGCTCAGTGGGTTAAGCCTCTGCCTTCGGCTCTGGTCATGGTCTCAGGGTCCTGGGATGGAGGCCTGCATTGGGCTCTCTGCTCAGCAGGGAGCCTGCTCCCTCCCCGCCCCCCACCGCCTGCTTCTCTGCCTGCTTGCGATCTCTCTCTCTGTCAAATAAATAAATAAAACATTTTTTTAAAAAGAAGGAGGCCGAAGAGGTACCCACCACAAGATTAGGCACAGTGAGACCCACCTCACATGTCCCTACAGTCTACTCCTGTCACTCTGTGTGGCAACAAATACTCCCCTTACTTCTTGCTAACGCTATAAAGTGTCCCTGTGGCAGTCAGGAGCACACAGCAGATATTCTACAATGAATGGCCTGTAGCTTTTTCCTTGTATCTACAATTAAAGCCACTGCACCTGTTCAGACTTTGAGGCAAACTTTCAGAACCCAAAGTGGTACCCAGCACACAATCCAATAAAGGTAGTCATGAATCTATCCCACCTACCACACAGGGATGAACAGATGCATGGCCAGACGATAGCACAAACATTTTTCTATTTGACCACGATTTTCCTGTACTCCTCCTTACTTTTGTGTAGATACATATTTTTATCTGATATTATTTTCCTTTTTCTTCTCTATTTCTTTTTTGGTCTCTCTCTTCTTTTTTAGAGAGAGCATGTGTGCACATGAGTTGGGAGAGGGAAGGGACAAAGGGAGAGGGAGAGAATCTTAAGCAGGGTCTACACCCAGAGCAGATCCCAACTCTGTACTTGATCTCACAACCCTGAGATCATGACCATGCCCAAAATCAAGAGTCAAATGTTTAACTGACTGCACCATCCAGGCATCCTGAGTTTTCTTTTTTCATTAAGAACTTCCTTTAACCTTTCCTATGACCCAGTTCTACCAGGAAGAAATTCTCTTGTCTTTTTTGGTCATTTTTTTGCTTTTCTGTTTCAAAAAATCTTTTTGTGTTTCATACAGGTTACTTTAGTAATAATGATTATTCTAAAGATGGTCATGTCTTCCCCTGGCATAAATGGAAAGCAAAAAAGCAAGAAGGACAGTGGGTTTTAGAATTTCTAATTTCTTACATTTTCACCCAATTAAAAATTATTTTGCCACAATGACATTTGTTCCTTAACCACCACAGGAACTGCTACACTCCAGTCTTTATTTCACATGTTTCATTACAATTCTGTGCTTACGTAAATTACCAAAGCATATATGGCAGGCAGCTGTGTTTACTATACACTCTATTTTTGTGGTGAGGTCTAAACTGTCTTTGTCCAACCTAACCAGGTAGGGAATTATCTGGAAAAGCTAGCTGGTAAAAGGGAAATAAAATGTGAAAGTTAATTTCTATCTGAGAAGCACCTTTCCCCCTTCCTCTAGTTCCATTTTCAGAAATTAGGCTCTATAGCAAAACAATGCTCAGGAATGAACATGTCTTGAAATGTTCCATCTCCCTCCTATTTCCGATTTCAGATAAGAATCTTTTTCTATCAGGGTGGCTGGGTGGCTCAGTCAGTTGAGCATTCAACTCTTGGTTTTGGCTTGAGTCATGGTCTTGTCATGGGATCAGGTCCCATATCAGGCTTTATGCTCAGCATGTAGTCTGCTTGGAATTCTCTCTCTCTCTCTGCCCCTCCCCTGGCTCAGTCTCTCTCTCTCTCTCTCTCATAAATAAATAAATAAATATCTTTTTAAAATAATATTTTTATATCAACATCACATTCCAAAATTTGGAATTTTTCAGTTTCTCCTTATTTTACTTCTAACTATGGAAATAAATCTTAGTGCTAAGAAGACATATTTGTCCTTTAACTTCTTCTAAAAGCTTTGCCATTTGCCTTGTCTTTGTTCTTATTTTCATTCAAGTTCATCATGTTGATCATCTCTTATGTATAAAATCCTCTGTGAGGTGTTAAGGAGATTTAGAAATAAGACTCTACCCTGCCCTTAATTTAGTAATTAAAAGTAACACGCAAGTAGCAAAAATGCAAATGGGGTGAAGTTAGAGAAAATCCAAGTGGTCCAAACTGCTATGACAATACCAATAAAGGAGCTTTTATTCTGGTAGGAGATAAGTGGGAGGAAATGGCTTGGGCCAAGTTTCATAAAGAAAGTGGTTTTTTGTTTTTTTTTTTTTTAAATACAGAAACCAATGTCTAATGTTTTGATGGGAGCTGAAAATTTGGGACAACATTTCAGACTGAAGGTAAAACTAGAATATTCCCAGGGAAAATGTTTTATGTTCCTTAGCAAGCAGAAGAACATCATGAAGGACCTGGACTCAAATTCCTTAGTAGTTATGTGATTTTGAGGACTTAATCTCTCTGAGTTTCATTTTCTTCGTCTATATAATATGATTAACAATAGCCACCTTCAAGAGTTTTCATTACATATATGTATATATGTAAGTATACACAAACACATATAGATCTTCTTTGAGTTATGTTGTAATGAACCCATGGTTAAGGTGGAAATATTGTAAGTCAAAATGGATTTTACGCGCCTACTCTACCAGACAGTATAGCTTAATGTAGTCTACCTTAAATGTGCTCAGAACACTTACATTAGCCTACAGCTGAGCAAAATCATTTAACAGAAAGTGATTTTCTAATAAAATGTGTAATGTCTAAAGTAATTTATTTATTTATTTAAATATTTTACTTATTTATTTGATAGAGTGAGAGACAGCAAAAGAGGGAACACAAGCAGGAGGAGTGGGGAGGAAGAAGCAGACTTCCTGCTGAGCAAGGAGCCCAGCGCATGGCTCCATCCCAGGACCCCAGGATCATGACCTGAGCTGAAGGCAGACGCTTAATGACTGAGCCACCCAGGTACCCCTAAAGTAATTTCTTGAGTACTGTACTGAAAGTGAAAAGCAGAATGGTTGTAGAGGTACTGAATGATTGTATCAGTTACTTATTCTTATGATGGCATGGCTGACTGGGAAATGTGGCTTACTGCTGCTACTACCTGGTATCATGAGACAGTATCATACCACAATTCACTAGCTCAGGCAAAAATCAGAATTCAAAATTCAAAGTATGCTTACCACTTTCACATCATTGTAAAATCAAAAAGGTGTAAGTCCAACCATTGTAAATTGGAGTCTATCTATATCTATCTATCTATCTATCTATCTATCTATCTATCTATGTCTATCCATCTATCCATCCACACCCAGAGAGACTGGTGTTAGAAAAGATTCAGTAAACATAGACTAAACTGATGATTAATTAATAAAGAATTAAGAAGATGAGGCTACTTGGGGGAACTTTAGATTATTCAGAAGAATTTGATTCACAAGTATTTGTTTAAGATTTTTGCATCTATGTGCATGAGAGATCTGAGCCTGTGGTTCTTTGTAATGTCCTTGGTTTTGGTATCTGGGTGATGCAGACTTCATAGAATGAGTTGAGAAATATTCCTTCTCTTCAATATTCTGGGGGAAGTTTGTAAATTTGATGATATTTCTTCCTCGAATGTTTTGTAGAACAATCAGTGAAACTATCTGGCCTTAGATTTGATTGTGTGTGTAAATGTGTACTTGAAGATGTTGCTCCTCCTTCTTCTCATTTGCATCGTTTCCGATGATAAATATCTCATCATCATCTTTGTTCCTCCGTACAGTATCTTTTTTCTCTGGATGTTGCAAGATTTTGTCTTTATTTTTTTTTTAAGATTTATGTATTTATTTGCGAGAGAGAGAAAGAGCAGGAACAGGAGGGGCAGAGAGAGAGGGAGAGAGATTCTCAACCAGACTCTGCTCTAAACACAGAGCCTGACATGGCATATGATCTCATGACCCTAAGATCATGATGAGAACTGAAACCAAGAGTCAGATACCTAACCAACTGTGCCACCCAGGTACCTCAGATTTTCTCTTTGTCACTGATTTTAAGCAATTTGATTACAATGTGCTTTGGTTTTCTTCAAGTTTTTTTCTGTTTTCATTTGTCTCCAAGTATTTTTTAAATTTTTGTTTTGATTTTTTTCAATGACCCATTGGTTGCTTGGTAGCACGTTATTTAACCTCCACATTTTTGAGATTTTTTCCAGTATTCCTCTTGGGATTAATTCCTAGTTTCATACAATTGTGTTGGAGAAGTGCTTGATAGGATTTCAATCCTCTTGAATTTATTGAGACTTGTTTTGTAGCCTAACGTGATCTATTCTGGACAATGCTCCATATGTACTTGAGAAGAATGTATATTCTGTTGCTTTTTCTGTAGGATGTTCTGTATATATCTATTAAATCCATCCTTACTAATTCTCTGTTTGAATGATCTATCCATTGAAGTAAGTAGTGTGTTAAAGTCCCCTACTATCATCGTATTGCTGTCAATTTCTCTTTTTAGGTCCATTAATATTTGCTTTATATTATCTTGGTGTTCCTATGTTGGATACATGTGTCTTTATAAATGTTAGGTCTTCTTGTTAGATTTGCTCCTTTATCATTATATAATGCTCTTCTTTGTCTATTATTACTGTCTTTGTTTTAAAGTCTATTTTGGGACACCTGGGTGGCTCAGTGGGTTGGGCCTCTGCCTTCAACTCAGGTCATGATCTTGGGGTCCTGGGATCAAACCCCACATCAGGCTCTCTGCTCAGTGGGGAGCCTGCTTCCCCTTCTCTCTCTGCCTTCTGCTCTGCCTACTTGTGATCTCTTTCTCTCTGTCAAATAAAGAAAATAAAATCTTAAAAAAATAAATAAAGTCTATTTTGTCTGAGTACAGCTACACTAGCTTTCTTTTTGTTTCCATTTCCATGGCGTATCTTTCTCCATCTCCTCCCTTTAAGTCTGTGTATGTCCTACTGACACTTCTGAGGTGCTCACAGACAGCATATAGATTGGGTTTGTTTTTTCATGCTACGCTATGTCTTTTGATTGGAAAGTTGTGTCAATTTACATTTAATTAATTACTGATAGGTGTATACTTATTGATATTTTGTTTATTATTTTTGGACTATTTTCATAGTCTCTGTTCCTTTCATTTCCTATTTCTCTCTTCCCTCATAGTTCAATGGCTTTCTTTGGTGTTATGGTTAGATTATTTTCTCACTTTCTTTTTATAAGCTTTTGATTTGTGGTTACCTTGAGGTTCACATTAACATCTATTTTGAGTTCACAGCAATTTAAATTTGAACATATTGAAAAACTTTTTATTCCCTCTCATTACATTTTATATTTTCGATGTCACATTTTACATCTTCTTATATATCCCTTAACTAATAATTGCAGTTTAATCAGTTTTACTATTTTTGTTTTTTAACCTTCATAGTTGCTTTATAAGTGATTGATCAACAATCTTTACAATACATTTATATTTTCCAGTGAGTTTTTTACTTTTGTGTGTTCTTTTGTTATTAATTATTGCCATTCCCTTCCAGTTTAGAGAAATCCCTTTAACATTTCTTGTTTAGTGGTGATGAACTCCTTTAGCCTTTGCTTATCTGAAAAAGTCTTAATTTCTTCTTCAATTCTGAATGAGAACTGTGCCCAGTAGAGAATTCCTGGGTGGAAGATTTTTTTCCTCACAGCATTTTGAATATATCATGCCTTTCTCTCCTGGCTTGCAAAGTTTCTGCTTAAAAATCTGCTGATAGCCTTAAGGGGTTTCCTTTGTATGTAATAAGTTGTTTTTCTCTGGTCTCCTAGCTCACTGTTCTGATATTCAGCTTCATCTAGTCTAGTGTATTTTTTTAGTTCATTTATTATATTCTTTAGCTCTGTAACTTCTGTTTGGAACTTTTAATTTTTTTTTGAAAATCCCACTATGTTCATCCATTTTTCTTCCTAGTTCAGTGAGCATTTTTATGACCATTGTCTTGAACCCTTTAACAGGTAGATTGTTTATCTCCATTTCATTAATGTCTTCTTTTTTAATGTTTTGTCTTTCCTTTTTTTGGAACATATTCCCCCTGTCTTCTCATTTTGTCTGACTCTGTGTGTTTGTTTCTATATATTAGGTGAACCAACCACTTCTCCCAATCTTGAAGGCGTGGACTTGTGTAGGAGATGCCATGTAATGCCTGGAAGAGCACTCCTCTCTGACCACAGGAGATAGGGGCATCTCCTCTATGGCCTGTTCATGCCCATCCTGTGGCAGGGCCATGTCTGCAGTGTGACAGTGGGTGGGAGCTGGTGGCCGCCTGGCCATGACACACAGCTGCACTGCTGTGTTGGGTGGACTTGATGGTCAGCCTGGCTTCAACTAGCAGCTTCACTGATGCAGATGTGGGCAAGGGTGTCCCCTGGCCCGGCTTGGATGTGTAGCTGCACTGCAGGGGTGGATGAGATTCTCAGTTGGACATGCCCACAAGCTCTAGCAGGTTAAAAGGGTAATTCCAAATTGGTACCCACTGGAACTTGACCTTAGCAAGCTGGTATAAGATTGCACATATGCAATCTGCCAGTATCTCTATCTCTGAAGAAAGTCCCGGTGGTTTCCTGGCTTGCTGGCAGGCACTTTAAAATTAGTAATTTGTGGGGGCGGGTAGGGTGTCTGGATGGCTCAGTCAGTTAAGCGTCCAACTCTTGATCTCACCTCAGGTCTTGATCTCAGGGTCATGAGTTCAATCCTTGTGTTGGGTTCCATGCTGGGTGTGGAGGCTTCTTTAAAAAATAAAAACAAAACAAAAAAAATTAGTAAGTGGTTTCTTTCACATATGGTCTGGTTGATTTTCAAGTTAGTGTTTGTGCACTGGGTCCTGGGGGTAAGTGAGTCTGTACATAAGAACTTGAGGTGCAGATTCCCCATTTCCTATAATTCTATGGTTTTCCTGGATATAATCCCCTTTGGTTTTCAAAGCTGGGCATTTGGGAGCTCTTCTCTGTCACACACTCTAAGAGTTGAGAAGTCAGATAGGGAGCATAGACCCCTCATTATTAAGGGAAAAAAGTCCAGTGCTTGACATCCCTCCTGATTATGTATCATTGAGCTTGAGGTGGAGGATTTCTGTTGAGACAGTGTTTCTGCATTTCCCACCCGTTTTCATGCTGTCCATTTTGTCCTTTGTTGGGGAGGTCTTTTCATCTAGTTTTCTGGTTTTTTTTCAGAGTAAATTATTCCATGTATCCAGGGAAGAGAAATGTATCAGAATCTTCCTACACTGTCATCTTTTTAAAAGAATTTAAATTCAATTAGCCAAGACATAGAACGTCATTAGTTTCAGATGTAAAGTTCAGGAATCCATCAGTTGCATATAACATCCTATACTCATCACATCACATCCCCTCCTTAATGCTCATCACCCTGTTAAACCATTCGCCTTCCCACATCTCCTCCAGCAACCCTCAGTTTCTTTTCTGTAGTTAAGATTCTCTCATGGTTTGTCTCCCTCTCTGATTTTTTTCCCATTCCATTTTCCCTCCCTTCCCTTGTGATCATCTGCACTGTTTCTTATATTCCTCATATGAGCAAAATCATATGATAATTGTCTTTTTCTGACTGACTTATTTTTCTCAGCATAATACCCTCCAGTTCCATGCACGTTGATGAAAATGGCAAGTATTCATCCTTTCTGTTGACTGAATAATAGTCCATTGTATATGTATATCATATCTTTATCCATTTATCCATTGATAGACATTTGGGTTCTTCCCATAGTTTGGCTATTGCCTACACTGCCATCTTGAACCCAATCCTCTCTCTTTCTCTCTCTTTCTATATATAATATAATCTACCATGTATCTACTTCACATGCTTAATCTTTATCTATTGTCGTTAACGCATGAAATAGTTATAATTAACTGTTTTTACTGGCTAGTAATTGTTTCATCCATGTCATTTTGGGGTCAGTTTCTATTGATTTTTTTCTCACTATGATTCCTATTTTCCTGCTTCTTCGCATGGTTGATAGTTTTTATTGGATACCAGCATTGTGAATTCTACCTTGTTCCATACCAAGAATTTTAGTATCCCTATTCTTATGAATATTCTTGAGTTTTGTTTTGAAATTCAGTTAAATTACTTGGAATCAGTTTGATTCTTTCAGATCTTACTTTTAAGCTTAGATAGGAGAGGCCAGAGCGGTGTATAGTTGAGGGCTAAATTTCTACCCACTATTTGAGGAAAAACTGATGCTTAATAAATTGTAAATTCTTCCCTGCTCTACTGAGTTCTGGGAATTATTTCTTTGAATCCTTTAAGGTGCTTCTTTCTTCAGTTACGGGTCATTTTCTCTCACATATGTGCTGATCTATCCTCAGATGAAGACTTGAGGGACTCCTTGAAAATCTTCAGAGTCTTCTCTCCATGCAACTCTTTCTTATCTGATACTCTGCTCTGCACTCTGTAGCCACTTCAGCCCCTCAGACTTCCAGCTCCTCAATCCAGGGAGACTGTCAGACTCAACCTGTGCTCCCTCCCCCTGCACTGATGTCTTGAAATTCTCTTCTGGAAATATAGGGATCGGAGGATTCCCTTTGTTCATTTCCTATCTCTCAGGATCACAATCTTTTGATGTCCAGTGTCTTGAAAAAAAATTTTTGTATTTTTTTCCCAATTTCTAAGTTTTATTAGTGGAGATTAAATCCTGTCCCTGCTATTCCATCTTGGCTGGAAGCAGAAATCTTCAGAGGTAATGAAATGCTAAAGATTTATGCATATTTAATGTGGGTGAAAAAGAAAGCATCACATTGTTTATTGCAGACATTTTAAATAATTTTTATACATTGGACCTCTGGACACCTTTTGAAACCTCTGGACAGCTTCTCAGAATAATGTTTTCAAGTATACACAGTAAAACACAGACAAATACCAAAAAGAGAGAGAGAGAATAGTAAATATACTTATTAGAATATTTTTCTGTGATGTTGTTTTATAGTAATAGATGTACTTCTTAATTAATGCCTTAAGTGACAAGATCTAGCAATGTGTCTAATAAGTTATTTAGTTTTCAAGTAGTAATGGCATAAAAATATTCTGAAATATGTGAAACAATTGCAATGTGGTTTGAGTAAATCTCTATTCTCTATTGGTGACCATGTCAAGGTACTGGTAATATTACAGTGGTTTGTTGCCAAATGCATTATGAAAGGAAACGCTAATTTCAGTCAGAAGCTAGTAAAAAGAAACATGCAATTGCTCTCTCATTCAGGTTGAAGGACCCCTGAATTCTATCCATAGACCACTTACAGGTCTACAGATCCAAAGTAAGAACACCTATTTTAAACTGGTAAGAACAGATACTACACTTGATCTTAGCTAAAATGCCAAGAAGCAATGGGGAACAACACCTATTTTAATACGTGGAAATTGGAGTGCCTGGAAGTTGTCCGTTTTACACAACTGATTAAGCTTATGAAATGGCGATGATTTTATTTGAATCTACCATGAGCATAGTGAGGTACCATGGTGGTAGTTTTGGGGCAGAATGGAGGAAACGTGTTCACAGGAAAACTGAGAGAGTCCTTTATGCCAAAGTGGGTCTTCTCTCTATGGCTTCCAGACCAAGGAAATTTATCCCCAGGGCTGAGGAGTCTACCTGTCAAATGGCTTCTTGCCCAACTCCCATTCCGATTCTCAAGTCCCATCACTCATAACTGACAAATTGGACAGGTCTGCTGTTTATTTTTGCCTCTGGTCTTTTGGCCAGACCACAGACTCTTGGATTTGTGAATACACAGTTCTGTTCCTATCCAGTGTGTCCCAACCAGAAAGTCACTGTAATTTTTGGTTTTGTTCCCATACTCCCTCCAAATGTCATTAGTCATATCCTCCTTCCCATTTCTGCCTTGAATAGGCAGTCATTATGATGAAGCCAGGCCCGTTTCAGAATTCCATGAGAACCACAGTGTCAGGCCGTCACAACTCTGGAGCTGGAAGTGGAAAAGGCTGTGATCTGGCTGGCTGGCACTGTCCCTGTGAGTCATTGTGGAAACACTGTCCCCAGATGCTGCTGAGAGGGACCGGGTTGCTGGTGAGTGCATCTGTCAGATGAGATCCTGACCCCCTGACATCTTAAAACATTCCATAATATGTGGGATGTTGGGTCTTTCGTCTGGTATCCTGGTTACACTAAAATTTGGGTTGTTTTATTCTATTTTTGGTTCTCTTGCAGTTTCCAATGTGTCAAAAAAAAAACAAAATACATTTTTTTTCGGATTACAAAAATAATACATATTCACTGTACAGAGATTGAAAAAGGCAGAAAAGCACACAGAAGAAAATTCTACCAGCCAGAGATACAGATTTTTTTTAATGTGTTGCATTTCCTGTAAGATGTTATTTGTATTATAGTGTATATACTACTTTGGTAAGCTCTGTTTTTTTTTCCAACTGTAACAGTATAATGCACATAGTCCCATTTTTAAAAATATGAAATTATATCATTTTTGCCCCAAAGGAGATGTTACATAAGATACCTAGTCCAACACACTCTTTCTGAAAATGAGAAAACTGAAATCCCAGGAGGATTGCCCAAGGCTCCTGAGCCACAGAGTCAGAGTCAGGAATGGAACCCTGGATTTTTGTCTTGGCATCCTGCTGCCTTGTGACATGCCCATGTCCCTGCTCTATTTAATTTCTTTAAATTCAGTCCCTGTAAGAAACTTTGGAATTTGAGGGGAAAAAGATTTCCCTTGCAAGGATTATTTATTATTATTATTTGGAAATTAAAAATTAAAGAAAAATAGTCAGTAAACAAGAAACGGACTCTTAACTCTAGAGAACACATTGATGGTTACTAGAGGGGTGGTGGGTGGTGGGATAGGGGAAATACAGGGTGGGGATTAAGGAGTATACTTGTCCTGATGAGCACTGGGTGATGTATGGAAGTGTTCAATCACTGTATTGTACACCTAAAACTAATAATACACGGTATGTTAACCAAACAGGAATTAAAATAAAAAACATTGGGAGAACAAAAATATAAAAATTAAAACTAACACCATATACATTTTTTAAAGGAAAAAGCCATTACCAGCCTACCATTACCAACCTAATGACTTAACTAATGTACATGTCTTTAAACTCAATAATGGCTATTTAATTGGCATTTATAGTGTGTATATTTTCAAGAAGTACAAATTCACCTCCGAAAAGTGGGGAGATTGCACATTACAGTACGGAACAGTATAGTATGGCTTGTAGTACAGATAGTATATAGTGTACTGTGGCACATAGTGTGGACAATATAGGTATGGTATACTAAAATAAAATGAATGTGGACTTCAGAGTTTGGTGGGTTTTGATTCAAATCCTATCTGGGCATCTTCCTGGCTATCAGCTCTTAGGAACCAAAACTCTTTTGAGTTTTATCATCTGTAAAATGAAGGATAATAATAACATTTATCCTAAGATTTATCCTAAGATATAGATCTAGAAGAAAGTAAAACCAAAAAGAAGTGATTATGATATTTCTGAATTATTGACCATGATATTACCTGCTGATTATTTGTATTACTGTACCAAAGATTTAGGGACAGGGAAAGGTCTCCCCCTAAGTATTGAAGTCAATGCCATAATAAGTGAGAGTCAATTGCCAGCCCAATTCCCTACTTCATTATTACCTTCTTATTCTTCTATTTTATAAAATAAAAACCAAATCAATAAAAACTAGGTAATTGAAATATTGAAAGGCATACGTAGGAATTCATTTTTCAGAATATTCAAGAGCAGTGGCAACAGGATGTTTTGACTTCAGGGTCAAAGAACAGGGTCAGACTTCAAATAAGAACATGGCTGAGTAAATCAACATCTTTCCCGTGGCCCTCCAGGAAATCCTGCAAAAGCAGAAAGGAGAAGGGAAAAAAAACTTACTCTATTTTCAGTGAACCTAACACAGCCAGATATTATATGCAAACTCCAAAATATGCACAAGTAATGTTAAAACAGCTGATATTAAACAAAGTTACAAGAAGAATGGGCAGCCTTGCAGAAAAAGGCTCAGAAAGTGACCAGAGAGCCTGAGGTCCAGTGGGGCAGATCTGGAAGCATCAGTAAAATTTAATAAGAAGATCTCCATGAAGTGTAAATTTTTACTCCCATTTTCAGTAACAATATCAAGATCTATAGTAAGCAAGACTGGCAGCAGAAACACCCTTGAACCTGATCAGGTTCAAAGAAGATTCTCTGAGTAGAGCCACTCAAGGAATGGCAAAGCTGAGCCATGTTTGCAGGAAGCAGTCCGTCTCTGTGGTAGCAGAGAAGGAGCCTGTCTCTGAGTCATGAAGTTTGAAAGACAATATTGGCCCAATTCCTGCTTTCTATACTGTCACCTGCCAGAAAGCTCTTAGTTCAGGAAAATCCAAGCCATTCAAAGATGGACAGTTTTTAAATGAATTAGCAAAACACCAATACAAAGATACTAAAATTCTAAATACCATATTAGCACATCAAGTCCATTAGTGAATTAAAAATAATATATTACCTCCAACTAAGGGTAGGATTTGTCCCAATTCAAGAAAGAAAGAAAGAAAGAAAAAGATCTTCTTGAGAGGCACAGAAAAACTAGTTGAGAAAACTTAATATCTGTTCCTGCAAGAAATGCTTAGCAAACTCAAGTCACAAGGAAATTTTCATTGCCTTGATTAGAGGTAGTGATAATTAGTACTGTTCATTAATTTTTTTTAACTTTTATTTTTTTATTAACATATAATGTATTATTAGCCCCAAGAGTACAGGTTTGTGAATCGCCAGGTTTACACACTTCACAGCACTCACCATAGCACATACCCTCCCCAATGTCCATAACCCCACCACCCTCTCCCTACCCCTCTCCCCCAAGAAACCCTTAGTTTGTTTTGTGAGATTAAGAGTCTCATGGTTTGTCTCCCTTCTGATCCCATCTTGTTTCATTTATTCTTTTCCTACCCCCCAAACCCCCCATGTTGCCTCTTAACTTCCTCATATCAGGGAGATCATATGATAATTGTCTTTCTCTGATTGACTTATTTCACTAAGCATAATACCCTCTAGTTCCATCCATGTCATTGCAAATGGCAAGATTTCATTTCTTTTGGTGGCTGCATAGTATTCCATTGTATATATATATACCACATCTTCTTTATCCATTATCTGTTGATGGACATCTACGTTCTTTCCATAGTTTGGCTATTGTGTTCACTAAATTTTCTGGTTTTTCTCCTTTTAAGCACAATTTAAAAATTGTGAGTATATTCAACAGGGCTCCTATTTCACACTATGATAAAAATTTTTTTTTAGATTGCATAACAAAACAAATCTTGTAAATAGAAGAAAACACAGGGAAATGTGTTCATAACTTCTGAAGATTTTCTTAAGCAACATCTGTATAAAAAATGCCTAATCTATTTGACCACATAAAAATGTATTCTTTCTGTACCATGAAGGAAAGTACTCAAAAGTCAAAATACAAGGATAGCCCAAGGGAAAATGTTTTGATATCAGTACAGAGAAAGTATTACTATTTAGACCAACACTGTCCAATAGAACTTTTTGGAATGATGGAAATCATCTCTCTGTGCTCCTCGGCAGGATAGCCATTAGCTACATGTGCTATTGAGAACTTGAAATGTGACCAGTGTGACAGAGGAACTGAATTCTGAATTTTACTTAATTAAATTAATTTCACTTTAAGTAAACAAATATGACTAGTGACATTTTATTGGACAGTGCAACTGGAAAATATTAAAAAATCCTGCAGGTAGAGATAGAAATCAAAATAGGTAAACAATAGACAAACTAGCCAACAACATGAACTGACAAGTCATAGGAGAAATGCAAATGGCCAATAAATATGTAAGAAATACTTAACCCTCCTCCTTACTAACGAGGAAAATGCAAATTTAAATGTAATAAGATTCTTTGTCATAAAATTTCAGAACTCATTAATATCCAGGTTTGGTGAAGGTGAAGGGAAATAGTTACTTTTCCTCATTGTTGATAGAACTACACATTCACACAGACTTTTGGATGGACAATTTAGCCAGATCCACCAAAACTGTAAATGTGCCTATCCTTAAGCTAGCAATTACTAACATTTCTACAGAACTTAAAATTTTGTTCAAAGATTCACCTAGAATAGAAAGCATGAAAGGAAAAAACATCACCTAGAATAGAACATATGTAAGGAAAAAGGAAAAAACTTTTTGAAAAAGAAAAAGTGAGAGGAGGCTTTTGTCTCACCAGAAATCTCTTTCCTAGAAAAAAATACTAAATATGAGCACAAAGAGGCATAGATTAGGTGTTCATTAAAAACGACAACAACCAGACAAATTTGAGTTTCTTGATATTCAAGGATAACTTGAACTCTCACACACTGACGGAGGGAGTGGAAATTGGTGTGATCACTTTGGACAACTGTTTGATGTGTGTACAAAAGCTGAACAAAGGTATACCCTAGGGATATATGCAGCAGAAATGCACATATTTATTTGTATCCAAAGACAGGACACAAGAACATTCAGTATAGCACCTTTCAAAATAGCCTCAAACTGGGGACTCCCCACATGTCCATCAATAGTATCATGGAATGATAAATTGTAACATATTCATATGCTGGAAAACTCTACAGCAATGAAAATGAATGAACTACTGGGATGTGCAATCATTTAAATAAAACTCACAAATATAATGTGAAGTAAAACAAGCAAGACATAAGAACACCCTTCAAATGATACCATTAATGCAAGTGTCACAAACAAGCCAGAATGATCAGTGGGGTAAGCAGGGCGAGAGTGGTTATCTTCAAGGGAAGGGAGAGTAACTGGGAACAGCAGCCATGCCAGCATTTCTGTCCCCTTATAGCATCTGGTCCCTGGTCTTTTCCAGAAGTGGGGCATATTTTCTACAGGTACATCTCCCACCAAATGCTACATCAGTGGAAGAGCTTTGATTCTCCCTGGCTCACTTATTTCTGAAACCCATGCACTGAGAAACAGAAGCTTAATCTTTTCTGGCCCCATGCTTTCCTGCTTCATTTCACTTAGTCTGAGGTGGAAACCCCAGTAATGAAACCATTTTTTGGTTGTATTATCTGGTCCCCAGTTGGAGGTTTGCACTGGCATCTGGCTAATGAGTAATGGGTTTAGAACTGTGCCTAGCACATACTAAGCACATAGGTAGGTGTTTGCTCTAATTATTATTATGCTTTACCTATCTAAATGGGACATTTACCTCCCTTCTCTCATCTCCAAGGCATAATAAGCATATGAAGAACTTTAGGATATCCCAATATGCACCTACATTCCACCAAAGTCTACTTCCTTCTATAGCCCATCATTTAAAAAATGTTTATTTTGATAATAAATGTTTCAAATTTTCAAATTTAGAAAAAAAAAAGTACAGAAAATAATACTGCACTCATCCAGAAAGCTTCCACCTCCCAGATTTAACAGATGTTGGCATTTTGCTATATTTGCTTTAGCTCTTTGCGGTTTGGATTTTTATATATATATATAAACAGAAATAACTAAAAAGTCTCTCCTCTCGATTCCTCTTTCCTCCCTTTTCCCTTCCATCACCAAGGGTTCCATGTTCCTGAAGTTAGTATAAACCATCCCCATTTTTGTTGTAACTGCATCTATTAGACAATATAGAGTCCCAACTTAATTATTAAACTATTAACTGGAAGTTGAAATAATATACAATCCCGATCATGACCTCTTTCAAAATGTCTTGAATAAGCAAAGAAAAAAAAAAAACTGTCCATTGATGGTAGATATGGAGTGAAGGGGCCCTGATACCATCTGGGATATTTTCTGCCTTGTACAGAAGTCTTTCTGTATAAAGAATTCCTGGGACCATAGCCCATCTGTAAAGCTCCTTTCAGAATTTTAAGCACTAGCGTCATCCACCACAGTGACCGACAACACATGCTTTGCAGAGTGTCCAACAGCTGAATGATCAAGGTATCAACTTGTGGGCTACAGTACTTATGTGTGCCACAGGCTAGTGGCTACTGGTCTGTTTGCCTGAGGCCAGGGACAGCTGTGACCTGTAGGTGAAGACCCTGTGGTTACCCAAACCCCTTCTTACCTTCAGATAGCTGACCCTGGGCTCTTTTTGTGACATTCACTGGAATTTGTAACAGTTATGCTGGACAGGTGCCCCAGCATCTGTTCAGCTGAGGACTCTGGGCTGTCACATATCATGTGACATTAGAGTTGATGATCTGCACTGGTCCTCAAGTTTCCTATACAACATGGCTTCCCACCTCTCTGCAGGGGCTCCTTGGATAGGGCTCCTGCCTCTAATCCCTAGAGGGAAACTCCCCTGGGGCTTGTTAATGCCTTGATCCCAGCATGACCTCTGTTTATTGTCCCTACAAGAATTTCTAAGAAGCTCTGTGTACAACCCTGCAGTAGCTGCTGTGTACACCATGCCATCTAGGAGGAAAGGCAATGGGACCTGCGGTGCCTCCAGTGCACAGAAATGGGGAAGTGCTGAAGGAATCCAGGCAAGGGAAGAGGTACCTTTAGAACTCTCGCCATCAACTTTGGTCCCACCCCTGTTGGTCACAGCTACCAAGAAGATGAAATATGAGTTCTCCAACATCTCTGGAGGGCCCTTGGTGGAACTCACAATGATGACCTTGCAAGTGGACTCCCCCCTTCTGGCACTTTCTCAGTGATGTCACATAACAGGCTTTCTGGGGGTCGGAGCCAGTAACTCTGGGGGTCAGAGCCAGTCGGGAAAGCCAGTAACAAAACAGACCTAGACATACCCTCTATTGTCGCTAAGAATCTCATAGCTTGGAACAAAATAAAAACACAAAACTAATGACAAACAGTTGTGAGAGCCGTGAGGAAAGCAGCATGATAGAGATAAGGGCACCCGCTTGGAAGTGTGGCCAGGGAAGCCCTGTTCCCTGGGATTTAAACTGAGATGGAAAGGATGTTTAAGAGCTAGACCTAAAAAGACAAGAGAAAAACCATTCTAGTCAGAGGGAACAGCAAGTGTGAAGATCTTGTGGAAGGAAAGAGACTTGAGGCTTGAGGACTGGGAGAGGGGGGTTGTTGGATGGGACTGGAAGGGGTGCGAATTCTGCAGAGGGTACCAAGTAGCCCACGGTAACCATGCTGAGTTCTATAGGTGCAGTGAAAGTCACTCTAGGGGATCAAGGAGGGGAGTGCTCAAGGACATGCTAGTGCTTCTATTTCAGGAATACCCACTCCTCCATGGCTGTCTATGGAGAATAGGAGGGACAAGAGCCAGTGGACCGCTCTCCAAGTGAGAGATAATAGGGATTTGGCCCAGAGAGGTGGGAGAGGGTGGGATTAGCATATGTTTTAGCGGCAAAGCTGATGAGACTTGATGATGGGTTGGATCAAGGGGAGAGAATGAGGGAAATCAGGATGATGGCCATGTGTCTGGGTTGAGCAACTTCCTGGATGGTGTTGCTTCCTGACATGGGGAAGTATGGGGGAAGACCACGTTTGGGTTTCTCAAGTACAATTTTCAACATACTGAGACTGAGTAGAGGTTGAGGTATAAAACGATCACACCAGCCAGTAGGAGAGTCAGCTCACTAAGGAAATGTCAGATGGCCACAGGGGTCCCCATTTGAGGTTTAAAATCATAAACAAAATGTGAAACCATGTCTCACCGTGTTCGGCTATTTAGGCGCTGGCAATGAGAGGGCAGGTGATGAGCTCATCACCAGGTAGGGTGTTGCCAGCTAATTAAGATGAAGGCAAAGAGGGGCTGTAACTTGGAAGTTGACCCTTGAACAGGCACGTGTTTGAACTGTATTTGAACTGTACCCAATTTTGTAAATAAATACAGCACAGTACTATACATGTATTTTCTCTTCCTTATGATTTTCTTCACCACATTTTCATTAGCTTACTTTACCTTAAAAATACAATCTATAAAGCCTAGACCATACCAAGTAGGTGGTAATCAACTGTTTCTGTTATCAGTAAGGCTACTGGTCAGCAGTGGGCTATTCATAGCCAAGTTTTGGGGGAATCAAAATTACACTTGGATTTTTGATTGTAGGGGCTGGCGGGCAGTGCCGAAACCCCTACATTGTTCAAGGTCAACTGTATAGTGATTGCGGTAGAGATTATTAAGAGTTCATCAAAATCCATTTTCCTCTTCTTGGCACCATGTTTGGACTACATTTCCCAGATTCTCTTGCAGTTAGACATGACCACATACCTAGTTCTAGCCAACAGAATGGGAAAAAAGATCTAAGGGCCACTTTCAAGCCTGGCTGTCAATAGGCTTGCATACCTGTGTTTCCATGGTCTTGTCCCCGTTCAGCTGATGGTTTTGGTGACCTCCAGAGGAACTTTGGAAGCTGGCCCATAAGGATAGCAGAATTGCAGCCACCTTGTGTTCCAGAGACATGCTTAAAGACCCCTACCACACACACAACACTACCCAGAACTCCCTGGATTAAGCAAAAAAAAATGTCTCATGTTGAGCCATTACACATGTGGGTATATTTGTTACCAAAGCTGTGTCTGCACGAACTACCACAGTAATAAGTCATGTCAGAGGTAAAGAAGGGATGAAACCTGATTGATCAGGGGGCCACCTGTGGGCCCAGCTCTTCACCTGAGACCTTAGAGAGCTGAGTGGGTTGTCTGGAAGAAGCAGGGCAGGGTTTTCAGCCAGGGACACATATCAAAATCACCTGGAGACATTAACAACAACAACAACAAACAACCTGATGCCCATGCTGTCCTCCGAGACCAGTTGAATCAGGAGATCTGGGGGAAGGACAGGGCTCAGACATTTGTTAAAGATCTCCAGTTGATTCCAATGTGCACCCAGAGTTCAAAACCCACAAAACTGGAATGAAAACTTAGGTAGCCTATTTATGGATCTTTGTCCCAAAAAGGTTCTATACACTTTATATGACCCATAGGACACCTGGAGGAGCCTCACAGTTGGGTGAGGGACACTGTACCCCAGCCTTGGCAGACGATACAGGAAGATAACTGTTTTTAAGAACCAGAGCAGACTGTGGACGCTGTGGAATGCCAACCGATTACAGAGAATGGCCAGGAACTTGCATCACCCTTTTCCCACCCCAACCCCAGCATAGGTCATCATCAAGGAGAAAGGAGGGGAGAAGTTCTTGAATTAGATAAGATGCAACTCTAAATAACCCATTTTGCCCACAATTGGCTAAGATTTACATTCCCTTCTAATAGGGAAATTTTTGTTTAAAGATATATTTAGACACCCTATTACATGGTTTTAGAAATGTGTACCTGCTTGGGTACATTGTAATCCTGAGCATTTTATTTGAAATCAGCTTCTTTTGTCAAGGCTGGGGCTCAGTGTGCTGGTGAAGTCTTCAGGTCTTGGTCCACAAGGGAGGAATCTGGTTCAGTTCACGCACATAGTTTTTGCCAAGGAGCTGCCTGAGTCCTCTTGCCCAGGTTAGTTGGTTCGCAGACATAATGCAGTGTAAATCTATTGCCTCAGTTGATGGGTAAGTCAAGGGGTATATGTCTGTGTCCTTGTCTAGACTGTCTCAGCTTCCTTTGTGGAATGAACCACAGTGCTTTTTGCTTGATAGTAGATGCTTAAAAATACTAACAAATTAAGGGACAATGGTGAATAACACGGAGGACATTAGGAGACGGAAAGGAAAAGTGAATTGGGGGAAATAGGAGGGGGAGATGAAGCAAGAGAGACTGTGGACTCTGAGAAACAAACTGAGGGTTTTGAAGGGGAAGGCAGTGGGGGGTTAGGTGAGCCTGGTGGTGGGTATTAAGGAGGGTACGGATTGCATGGAGCACTGGGTGTGGTGCATAAACAATAAATCTTGGAACACTGAAAAAATTAAATTAAATTTTAAGAAAAGGGACAATGGTGACTGTAATAATAATGAACTGATAATTATAATAAGAAGACATACTCTATTTATAGTTGTTCAATGGCATCGCTCACTTATAAAGACTCTTCTGTGCCCTTTTCCTGTAAACTGACTTGGCTGTAATTTTTAAAAACCAGTTTAAATTCAACTGTCTCTTGAATTCTACTGTCTCTTGCCTCTTTTACATTTGTAGATGTTTTCTTAATTTGTATATATTTGTATATATAATATTGTATATTATATACTTGTATAATATGTATACATTGTGTACATTTTTATAGATAGAAAGTAATACAAAGAAAAATATTTTAGGCAGTCCCTGCTCCTACCATCCTGACAACCTCTGTTGAAAAACTTAAAATAATGTATGCACAGGTACACAGTCAATGTTTAAACAGTGTGTGAGGGTATGAAATACCAATGAAAGCTGCCTGTGACACTCCCTCTGCCCCTTGTCCTCATCCCTTACCCCAAAGAGAGACTTAACTACTGTTGAGAGTTTCTTATTATTCTTTCCAGAAAGTGAAATGTGCATATGCCAAGACGGAATTTAAAAGATTCTTTTTTTGTAATTCACACAGAAAGGAGCCTGTTATATCGACTGTTCTGAAACTTGCTTTTTTCAAGTAACATATCTTAGAGATCATCTCATATCAACATGTGTGGATTGACTTCATTTATTTTATTTTATTCTATTTATTTATTTATTAAAGATTTTATTTATTTGACAGAGAGAGACACAGGGAGAGAGGGAACACAAGCAGGGGAGTAGGAGAGGGAGAAGCAGGCTTCCCGCTGAGGAGGGAGCCCGACGCAGGGCTCGATCCCAGGACCCTGGGATCATGACCCAAGCTGAAGGCAGATGCTTAATGACTGAGCCACCTGGGCACCACATTTTTTTTTTAACTTAAAGATTTTGTTTATTTATTTGAGAGAGAGAGAGAGAGACAGAGCTCGAGCAGGGGGAGGAGCAGAGGAAGAGAGGAAGAAGCTGACTTCCAACTGAGCTGGGAGCCTGACTCAAGGTTCAATCTCAGGACCCCAAAATCATGACCTAAGCCAAAGTCAGACACTCGACCAACTGAGCCACTCAGGAACTCTGGATTGACTTCATTTTTTGATGGTAGCAGAATATTCTATAGAATGACTGGGGTATAGTTTACATAACATTTCTCCTGGATCCCTCTCTTATTTCAGATTCTTGCCATTTATAAATAATGCTGCAATGGACATCCTTGTAGACCTACCTGCAAAAACTTTTGTGTGTAAATTTTATATGCTAAACTCAAATCGGTGCTTAAAATATCTTAAGAGATCATTTATGGCTTGGATTATAAAAACTGCACATTCAGGCCATAAGAGAGGTATATCCCTGAGGTTATTTATCTTAGCAATACGTGTGAGGCAGGAAAAGAACGTTTGCCTATCTGCACTGCCAAGTTCTAGAGTCAACACGAGCAGAGGAGAGCAGTACAGGAAAGCTACACTTTTCTTCACTTCTAGAATCAACACATCAGGGATATTTCTGTCCCTGGGTGACCAGAAATGGCCCAGGAACTTGTGAATTCAAAGCACTTTTTCTTGTCCTCAAGCTTACTCACTGCGTCTGTCCTTTGCTCTAAGCAAGGAGGAGATCTGAGACAAAAATAGACAAGTGCCTCTTGTGGAACCGAACTGATACCCTACCTGAAAAAGCTTGAGAATGCACGTTAAAAAACTGCTTAACATGTAGTACAGTAAATACAGACGATATCACATGTAAAATTTCCATTGGATGAAAAGGTTCTATCTAGTCTTCCAGTTTCCCTTCTCAGAGGGAGCCACTGTTGTTACTTTTGAAAATTTGAGAGAAGGATTTCTCAACCTTGGCAATGTTGACATTTTGTTCTGGATAATTTCTTTGCTGTTAGGGAGGAGGAGCTGTTCTCTGCACTATGGGATGGGTAGTAGCATCCCAGGCTTCTACCCACCAGAAGCCTATAGCCTCTTCCAACTCGACGCCCCTTCCAGTTGTCTCCAGATATTATCAGATGTTCTTCCTGTTAAAAACCACTGGTCTGGGGGCACCTGGGTGGCTCAGTGGGCTAAAGCCTCTGCCTTCGGCTAAGGTCATGATCCCAGGGTTCTGGGATTGAGCCCCACATCGGGCTCTCTGCTCGGCAGGGAGCCTACTTCCTCCTCTCTGTCTCTGCCTGCCTCTCTGCCTACTTGTGATCTCTATCTGTCAAATAAATAAATAAAATCTTTTTTTTTAAAAAAAGAAAACTACTGGTCTAGACTGACAGGCAGACAGACACACACACACACAAACAACATTACTATATTATTAATTATGTATATATCATATAGTGAAAGTTGGGACTGAAGAGTCTTAATGTGAACATCATTTTTAAAAATATTTTATTTATTTATTTGAGAGAGAGACAGAATGAGAGTGAGTGAGCCTGAGAGGGGGAGGTCAGAGGCAGAAGCAGACCGCCAGCTAAGCAGGGAGCCCGATGCGGGATTTGATCCCAGGACTTCAGGCTCATGACCTGAGCCAAAGGCAGTCCCTCAGCCAACTGAGTCACCCACAATAAGTATAGGGTTGCTCATTGAACTTAATCTTGATTATTGAATTTTTAAAATGGTCTATACCTAGTGCTTAAGGAAAAAAAACTATTTGAAAACATTTAATTTAATGAGGTTATACTATTTCTTTTTACACTGTAGCTTGAATTAATGTATTTCATATTCTTGTGTAGTCTAACATAACTGAGATTTCTACATACCTTAAAACCACAGATGGTAGGTGCTGTTGGAATTGCATCTTGTAACAGTTGTCAATAAATTTGGAATACACACACACACACACACACACAGTATATTCTTATAGTATATACTATAGTATATACTGAATATATTCTCTTACACAATTGTACTATATGTCATTTACCCAATCTCCCCTTGATAGGTATTCATTTCTTTTTTGAATTATTTTTCTGCTATAAGAAGTTCTGCAATGAATATACATATTTCTAGGGCGTAGATTCTTAGATATGGAATTGCTGGTTCAAGGGTATGTGCATGTAAAAATGTGACCGATATTAACCAAATTGCCTCTCAAAGAGATTGTGCCAATTTTCGCTCTCACTAACAATATATGAGGGTGCCTGTTTCTATATACCCTTGCCAATGCTGTGTGTTAACAAACCTTTTCATGTTTTTAAATCCAAAAGGTGAAAAAAATGGAGTCCTTTTGTAAACTCAGCTTTGCCACTGTGTTCCGTTCTAGAACAGGTATTCTGATGAGAAGTTGCTCAAGAATTCACCCTTTTTGTAGATCCAAAGGCCAGGACACAGAATGCTAGGGAAGAATTTTGCTGAACCTCTTCAGTCTTTTATTTGGCAGGCTGAGTTCAACTTACCCAAACTGCTGAACATTTGCAAACGCTTCTCAAAGAGAGGACCCAGCCCCTTGAAACAGCGTGCTTCATTCACAAGCGCATGATTTCTGGAAAGATATGTATGCATTAAATACTTTGTTGCCATTTTCTCTAGTATTCACCCTCTCGGTGTTGAGAGGTGCTGTCTGCTTTAATCTCTGTGCCGAATTACAGATATACATGATCAAATAAAGTCAAGACTAGAATCAAGCCTCATAAAAATCTTGCCTACAGCATGTACCAAAAAAAGACAGTCATGCCAAGGCTATGCAGGCCAAGTGAAGCCAGGGGTTGTGCAATTACCCAGCAGAGGTTGAAATTTCTGACAAAAACAGAGACCTCATTGAAAATGTAAGCATAAAAATGAAGCTTCATTAAAAAAGGGGGGGGCATTTTGATACTTCTCTAATGTGAACATTGAAAACCATGGCTTCTGACCTCCAGTATTTCCTTCCTCTGTAAAGCCCAGGATAAAATAGATTTTCCATTCTCAGATTTTCTGGGTTGGTCACTTTGGCTCTAACTTAAACCAAGTTTTCAAGCAGTTGCATCAGACCAAAATGTTCCACATTTTGCTGTTGCCTGACTGAAGACAAAGATCCATTCTTTTTACTCGGGGAACGTTTATCCAAGCCTACTATGTGTTAGGTCCTCAGCTAGACTCCCGCCAAGACAATAATCCATAAGACGTCTTGGGGTTGGTGTCAGGCCTCATGTTAAAGAAGACCATTTGAGAGGAGAGGTTGGGAGCCAAGAGTATGGAGAAGATTTGCCAGTTTGCCCAGAGGCCCACAGAACCATGAGCAGGAGCTCTTGTGGTTTATCAGAGTGCAGTGAGGGCTCAGTTAACAGAGCAGTACCAAGAGCTGAGCTCTGTCCACCCCATGCAGGGCCATATGGGGGTTGCACTGGGGAGCAGGGTGAACCAGGAAGAGCTGTGGGAGAAAAGTTTTATAGTAACAGAAGGGTGCGAGGCTCCTGGTTCCTACAGGAGAATGTGATTTGTGTGTTGGATAACTGTGTGGACCAACAGGGATACGAAACCTATTAGGTTCAGGATCCGGTTCGGTCTGGCTGATGAAGGAGCGAACTTGGGCAGTGGGCATGCATGTCTGGTGAGAACTGGGAACTCATGGTTAGGACTCTGGGAGGGTCCAAGATGTCAAGGTTGCTCATGGTACTTTGTGCCGGCTGGGTTTCTTACTGAAATTTTGTGTCTCTTTGCCCTTGGGAGCCCAGGGTTAGCACTGAGAGGAACGACCAAATTCCTACAACAGAGAGTCTAACTATAAGCCTTCAATCAACACCTGCTGCTCAGATGTTGTGAAGTCTCTTTTCTTTCTGTCTGCCTGGGATTTGGCCTCCCTTTTCTGATAATAACATCCCAATTGGGGGGGGGATTATAACCCTCACTCTCAGTCCATTTGACATGGAGTTTTGGTGAGTTCAACCCCCAGCCAGGACTCTGGGAGAAGCTAGTGACCTGAAAGTGACCAGTCAGAGCTTTCTATCCACCCCCCACCCCGCCCCGTGATTGGATCAGAACCAGTCATGTGACCTAGACCAGGCTCACCTTTGGGATCTTGCAAATAAAATTTAAAGAAAGATTTTCCTAAGGGGAAATTGTCTTAGTTCCTTCAGGCTGACATAGCAAAATATCATAGACTCGGTGGTTAATAAACAATAAAATTTTTTTCTCACAGTTAAGGAGACTGGCAAATCCAAGATTAATGTCCGCACAGATTCAGTGTCTGGTGAGAGCCCATTTCATAGGCTGCTGGATTCACTCTGCCTTCCCATGGCTGAGGGAGCAAGGGAGTCCTCTTTCCTAAGGACACTAATCTCATTTGTGAGGGACCCACCCTCAATAATTTATCACATCCCAAAGACCCTACCCACCTCCTAATACCATTGCACTGGGGATTAGGTTTCACAGCAGGCATTTTGGGGCACAGAACCGGGTAAATGAGGAGAGAGAGAGAATGGATATGTAATTTTTAGTTTCCAATCCAGCAATGCTGGAATTGGAAATACTCCTGAATCTTTCCGCCAAACAAGA
Organism: Neogale vison; assembly: GCF_020171115.1. NCBI lineage: Eukaryota > Metazoa > Chordata > Mammalia > Carnivora > Mustelidae > Neogale > Neogale vison. Next base: position 135,134,807 of record NC_058103.1, on the reverse strand, counting down.
CAACAAATTCTCCCTCTTTTAATTTTTGGCTTAAATTGATTCAACTTGGGTCCCTGTCACTTGAAGCTAAAAACTGCTGACTAACATTCTGACAGACAGCTGCCTCTCTTGCACCTTTTGAATGAGAAGGGAACAATTTGGGCTTACGTGTTGACAATTTAGTTTATTGCTCTTTCATTACTGTTCTACCTAGAAAACACAAAACACCAATGGCTTACCAAACTTCCTGAGGCCCCAACTTTCCTCTAGCCATAATGGCCCTCTTTCTGTTCTTTGGACAAAATAAGCTCAGTCCCATCCTGGGGGACTTGACCCTCTTCCCCAGGTCTTCATTTGTTTGGCTTCTTTGTCACCCAACTATGTGTCATTGCCTCAGAGAAGCCTTCCCTGAACCCCCAGCTAAGGTATCTACTCCATTACTCCAGTTGCATGTTCTTGTGTTATTTTTGTCATGGTCCTTATCATCATCATCTGAGATTTTCTTGTTTATTTATTTTTTATTGTCTGTCTACATGACTAGAAACTTCAGGAGAACATGGATCCTCTCTGTAGTCCCAGGACTTAGCAAGGGGCCTGTCACCTGTAAGAGCTCAAGAAAAGTTTGTGGAATGCATCAGGAAACAACCACATGCATAGCTATGACTGACATGGGTACAAGTAGGTGCTTCTGTGGGGGTTTTATGTAGATTACTTGATCCTCAAAATAACTTTCCATCCAGAAATCAACCTTTGGAGAGCTTGAGAAACTTGCCCAAAGTTACATACCTGGGAAATGGCAAAGGTGTGATTTAAACAAAGAACATTTTGACTCTACAATGTGTGGCCTTACCTCTTCAGTGACTCCCAAATTTGTTCCAGTCTTCTAAAGTTCTGGCAGATAAAAATCCTTGCTAGGTTTTAAGTTGCAGTTTGGGAATGATTTGTATAATGTGGTCATCACAGAGAGAACTGACTTTTCTATGGGATCTTGAGGGACATATAGGTCTAGAACAGGTCTAAATGGACATCCTATTAGACATGGTAGAGCATGGTAATTCTTGGGATGCATATTGAAAGAAATTACTAGAGGGAACTAGGACCATTGCAGTCTTTAGAAGAAACATCTATGACAGAACTACACAAGCAAAGTAGACAATAGAGAGAGATCATGATTGCATATGCATGGGGTAGACATGAATGGGATACTGGGGAGGGTAGTGAAATGTACCTCCTCTTTGGATGGATTGTAGAAAGTGAACAGAATAAACTCAAGGTTTGTAATGACTATAATTGACAAGTGAGTGTATTGTTAGTTGTGGAGAGAATCACAAAGTCTGAATAAACTCCGTGCGGAAGATAAAAAATACAGTATAACAAAATGACAACATATAATAGAAATCGAAAGACTTATTTGAAGTTCAATTGCATAAAACATCCAGCTGTCAAAGACTCCATTTCGTACGTTTTTAAAGTTTGTTTAATCTTTAGTTTGTTTAGACTTTGACACATAAGAATACAAATTGAGCAAAGGAAAGTTCTTTTATCCCCTTCTTTGAGAATCTGAATTCATCTTTTTCATCATCAGGCATTCGAGAATAAAAGCCCACATGATATTCAAATAAGAAAAGTGAAAACAACATTTTTAAGGCCTGAAAAAGATGTAATAGTTAACGTTGAAAGTTAAACATGTGTGGTGTGTGTGTCTGTGTGCATGTGTGTGTGTGTTTTACATTTTGATATTTTGCAACAACCACGTGGCAGCCATGGACCCTATTGCTTTGTGTAGTAACTGGAACCATTTTATCTTCTGTGTTTCTTTTCCTCTTAATTCAGAGCAATGACCATCTCAAAACATACATAAACATTTCACCAATAGTTCCGATGTTGGCCAGTTTGAAGTTAAGCCTCCTATTGCAAGGTACTGTAAAAATATTTTCTACCAGGTATATGAGTTCCAGATGATAGTTACTATTGTGGAGTTGAGTAAATGATAGGATACTAAAATATTCTCTCTCTTAAAAAAATTTTTTTATCTTAAAATGATTTTAGACTTACCCGAAAGTTATCAACATCATACAGAGCTTTCACCCAGCTTCCTCCAGTGTTATCTTACATAAGGATAGTGCAATGATCAAAACCAGGAAATTAGCATTGGTGCAATACTATTAACTCCCGGCTTTCTACAGATTTTGCCAGTTTTCTCACTACGGTCTCTTTTTTGCACCAGGATCTGATCCTGAATCCTATTTTGCATGTAGCTGTCAGTTTTTTAATAGAATGTCCCTCAATTTGTGTTTGTCTGATGTTCTTACACGATTAGATTCAGGTTATAACCTTTTGGCAAGAACGCCAAAGAAGGGATGTGCTCCTCTCATTGCACATGTCACGGGGTCCATGAAGTCCATATACTTTGTTACTCCTTTACTTGGTTAAGGTGGTGTCTGCTGGGCTTCTCTATTGAGAAGTTACTATTTTCCTGTTTGTAATTAATGTCTTACAGGCAACTACTTTGAGACTATCTAAATGTCCTGTTTCTCATCACCCTTTACCCACTAATTGTTGCATCTACTAGTAGTTCTTGCCTGCAACAGGTTGTTAACTGTGGTGTTTCCCTAAAGGGGGTTTATGTATTGCTCCCATTCCTTCTGCATTTCCCCCCACCATGGGAATTCTCCTCTAAGCAAGATCTGTACTTCTTCCCTCGTTTATTTCTTCAATCAATTATTTATATCAGTATGAGCTCATGGATATTTATTTTATTCTATAGGTCATACCCAATGCTAGTGTTACTTGTTACTTAAATTGGTGTAGCTTTTGCCATTGGCAGTGTCTCTTTGACAAGCCCCCACCATTTTTTGAGCAAATCCTTGCTTTCTGGCACCATAGGTTTACCTAGTTTGTTTTCCTTTCCCAGTCCTGGAATCAACTATCTCTCCAAGGAGCTCTGTTCCTTTACTGGAAAATGGCAGTCAGTTATTTATTTTAAAGATTTTATTTATTTGAGAGAGAGAGAGAGAGAGAGAGAGAGAGCTGGAGCATGCCTGAGCAGGGATTTCATAGCGAGAGAGGGAGAGGGAGAAGCGGACCCTGCTGAGCAAGGAGCCTGACATGGAAATTGACCCCAGGATCCCAAGACCATGACCTGAGCTGAAGGCAGATGCTTAACCAACTGAGCCACCCAGGCAACCCTGGAAAATAGTATTTCGATCTGAGTGCTCATCAGGGAACTTGGAATAGAAAAAGAATGCACTAGAGGTCTCTCTCTTAGCACACATACAGTAACAATTTTAACTCTAAAAAACCTGTGATGTTCAGCACAAAGTGGATTATATTTTGGTCTTTAGGTTTAATTTAAATTACGGAATCTTGATTTTCTCAAATATTTACAAGTCATTAAATCTCATGTCAGGTTTACAAGTTTAAAATATACAAGTAAAGTAAGCGACTTTACAAGTAAGATGTGGTTTTTATATGTGATATTTCTAAAAAAGAATTTGGAGAAATTCACTAATTTGGGGTAACACATTTAAAACCTTCCATTTTGTTTTACATCTCTTTAAAAATTCAAGTATAGTTGACACAGAATATTACACTTCCTTCAGGTGCACTACACAGTGATTCAATATTTCTATACATATGTCGTCATATGACATTATTACAATATCATTGACTATATTCCCTATGCTGTACCTTTCATCCTTGGGACTTATTTATTCCATAAATGGAAGCCTGTACTTCCTACTCCTCATCCCCCATTTTGCCCATCTCCCCACATCTCTCCCCTCTGGCAACCATTAGTTTGTTCTCTATGTTCTCTACTTGTTTATTCACTTGTTCTGCTTTTTAGATTCCACATATAAATGAAGTCATATGGGATATGTCTTTCTCTGACTTATTTCACTTGGCATTAATGCCCTCTAGGTCCATCCCTGTTGTTGCAAATGGCAAGATCTCATTCTTTCTATGGCTGAGTAATATTCCATTATATATACACCTTCTTTATCCATTCATCTACTGATAGACACTTAGGTCTTTTCCATATACTGACTGTTGTAAATACTGCTGCAATAAACACAGGGGTACATACATCTTTTCAAATTAGTGTCTTCATTTTCTCTGGATTAATGCCCAGCTGTGTAATTACTGGATCAAATGGTATTTTTACTTTTTAATTTTTGGAGGAAACTCCATACTCTTTCCCACAGTGTCCGTGCCAATTTGCATTCCCACCAACAGTGCACAAGGGTTCCTTTTTCTCCATGTCCTCACCATCACTTGTTATTTCTTGTCTTTTTTATTTTAGCCATCCAGACAGATGTAAGGTGATATCTCTTTGGGGTTTTTATTTGCATTTCCCTAATGATGAATGATGCTGAGCATCTTTTCATTTGTTTTTTTCCATCTGAAAACCTTCCATTTTTAATCTGTACTCACACAAGACAGACTTCATGAAAAATATCTGAGACACTCTGCCAGGTCGGCACCATATTTAATAAATATTAACTTTGTATAAGTGTCAGGGACACAAGATTGAACATGACATGGTTCCTATCTTCAAGCAGCTCACAAATTAAAAATACTTTGAGGTCTCCCTGGTTGAGATAACCTTGCTTTTTTCTATTTAATCCATTTTTTTAATATCTATCCCTCTCATCATTCTTCCACTCCATAAGCGATTTCCCTTTTTCTCCAGCCCTTATACTGCAACTTCAAAATTCTGATTAAATTTCTCCTCCTCCAGAAAGCCCTCCCTGAATTATCTGGTCTCATCTAATTATATCTTTCTCCAACCCCAGAAGGATAAGGACACTTTTATCCCACGAGCACCTCAATTTCAACATAAACAGAATGGAACTCATTACACTCGCTTGTCCAGTCCCCTCAAGGAGTGTCCCCACTTAAATGATGCTGCTATTATCCACCTGAGAGCCCAAACCAGAAACCTGGGGACAAAGAGAGACTCCTCTACCTTCCCTAACCCCTCACTGAGCAAAAGCAAGCAGATCAATTCTACCTTTCAGCTATCTCTTTGCTTTCCTCCTCCTTTCTCCTGTCAGGTAACTGTCTTAATTTAGGTCCTTTTTCTTCCTTACCTCAGTTACCATTTGTCTTGAGTGAGTCTCTTTAAAAGCAGATGCCAAAATGAGGATTTTGGCGTGGATTTTTTATTTGGAAGGTGATCCTGGCAAGGGCTCTAAGGGATTGGGGATGTGAGATGGGGGAGATGAGGAGAGACAATAGAAAGTGGCTGAGTGGGTCACCACAGAGGACAACTGGGGCCCAATCCACTGTGACCTCCCCTCCCCACCCTTGAGAGACTTTGGGGAGCAGGCTCCAGAACTGTCTTCCTGAGGCATGAGGAAGCTGGGGTATCTGTCTACTGACCCAAGCCCTCTCGTAGGGCCAAAGTACGTCCTCGACAGAGACACACAGGAAGGCATCAGCATGTGTGGAGACAGTCTGTGGCGATCTCTGGGGATGGGAACTCTTTGCGTGGGGTGCTATCACAGCAGTGGCCGTGCCTCCTAACTAGTCATCCTGCCTCCAGTCTTGGTCTCTCTCACCAACTCCCAACTACTGCCCTAAGTGATCCTTCCAAAATGTCGAATAGATCAAACTATTCCACCATTTGAAATTTGTCAGTATTTCCCTTTGCTTTCAGAAAGAAATCCAAAGGTCTAGCTGAATTTGCTAAGATTTTGCACTGTCTCACTCTTCCAGCCTTTTCTCCTACCACTCCTGGGCACTTAATCCAGAGTCCAGGCCTCAGGCACATGATATTAGCCATGGTCTCTCTCTTGAGCCACACTCATTGCATATAGCACTCCTTCTGCCTAAAGTCTGCTCATAAATATTTAAGGAACCTCTACTTTCTTCTCAATTATGGGCCAGGCACCGTGCTAGGTATTTTGGATCAATGAAGAATGAATCACAGTTCTTGTCTTCAAGGAGCTCCAGAGGGGAGGAGACAGACATACATACAGATGCACTTCAACTAGGCACCAGATTACAGCAATGCTCTTAGAGAAAATGATGCCCAAGTGGAGACTTGATGGATATAAGGGGGGTTTTACCAGGCACACAGGAAGATAAAGCCTGGTGTATGCAGAGAAACTTCTTAGGAATGAGGATGATGAGGTGTCTGGCAGGAGGAGATGAGGGCGATGCTGGCCAGGTGGTCAGGGATCCCTGCCTCCAAGAGATCTTGAGTTTTATTCTTCAGATCAAGACAATGAGAGGGCCCCTTTTTCATCCTTCAGAAGGCTTTGTAGTTTCACTATGGGACTGCTTCCTTTAAGGAGCCCTCAGTGATTATTTTTCCTTCTTAGATACTCATCTTCTGTGCTTTTCTGGTGTCCTCGAAAACCTCTCTCTTAGTGATTAGCAGACTGGCTTTTGTTTTAAGGTGTATCCCTCCGGTGGTCTTTCAGCCCCTTCAAAGAAAGGGCTGTTCTTTTTCACTTCCATTTCACAGTGCCTACTACAATACTGAGTCCTTTCAGTACAGACATACCTGGATACCTGAGTACATGAAGGAGGCTGGAAAGAGTTGGGGGACTGAAAGACATTGCTTCTCACAAGTTCCCTCCAAGCCAGTGACATACACAAGTGTTCTGCACATGATCTATGCCAAGGTGAGTGCTGGAAGTTGCTAGAGACACTGAACTTCACGTACATGCTTTTGAGACCTGAATAGGAGCTGCAATGATTTTCTAAAATTGGTTATTTTAATCTCAAAAAACAGTGATTATGTTTTGCTAATGTATTTTACAATAGCTGTGCTCTGGAATTCTATACTTTCTCTTCCTTCCTTCCATTTTCTTTCCCTCCTTTCCTTCCTTCTTACCATTCCCTGAAATTCTTAGACAAGGGCTTTGACATACAGGAGGTGGCAGGGAGAGAGGTGCTCTCTTAGGTGATGCAAACATTTTCCACCCCCCCCTCCATTTCTACTTTGGCTGAAGTCATGACCAGCTTTTCTGTCTGTTTTTCTGGAGTGGTCAATAGCGTTTGAATGGATAGGGGGTGGGTAGTCTCAGCTAGACTTCTGTGCCCCAGGAGGGTCAGATTCTAGAGGGGTGGGAGATGGGTTGGAGCAATGAGAGGGTGAAAATCTCTTTTGGAACAGTCTGTTCTCATTGCCTCTCTTCTCCTTACAGGGTAGAAAGGAGGGGGAATGAGAGAGCTATTGCTTACTGTCCCTTCCAATTCAGACCTTCGGCTTTGAAGGAAAAGTATCAAAGTCTTCTATTTTCCTGGAGCAGTCAAACGCAGCTCCTTATGCAGCTTCTGGCAGGTTAAAAGAATATGCATTCTCACATGACTCGCTGATTTACACCAAATTTTAATGTGTTTTCAAAACTTGCCGTTAGCCCTTGCTGCTGGTTCTCCTGAAAACTGATACTATGGGACTCTGAGCAGAGCTCCAGGTTTATTTTCCAGTATCTGGTGTCTGTGTGCTGCTTTTGCAATGGGTTCTCCCCAGTACCTTGCCCCGTCCTTGAGAGAGGAAGCCTGCGAGCCTGCAGCTTCCTTTGTAACTTCCCAGTTCCTCTGCCCAGCCTCTGCACATCTGCTCACCCACCCCAATCATTTTGTTTCAAAGTGCTGCGGTACTGAATTTCTCATCCTCCGATGAAAATAACCATTTGGCTTTGTGTTCCTTGCACAGGCACCTCTGGGTGCAGATGTAGGCAGTGTGGCTGTAGAAGCTCTTGAGGTTAGCAGGCTTCAGGATGCAAGGAACAACAATGGCTCAACCTCCTGATGACCTTCGTCAACAAAAGCAATAACCCTACAAAACAGAAGGGCAGTCCCAAGTGCATGTCTCCTACCTCAGAAAAGACCACCGTACGTATGTAGAGTGATTGGGAGTTCAAATCCTCAATGCTCTCCTCTTAGACTGTGACCTCAAAGGGTCACTTTAGCGCTCAGCTTCCCTTTCCTCTTCTATAAAATGGGAATAGAAAGTGAATCTACTTCACGGGGGTGTTGTAAGGCATGCAAGAGCTCTCACGTGCAAAGTGTTCGGCCCATAGCTCGGCGCTCGAGGCATACTATAGCTATGCCCGTTAGTAATTCGCTATTATAAATACTGGAGAGTAGGAGGTCGTCTCTCCACCCGGACGTGGGGCGCTCGGCTCGCCCGGCTGAAAGGGGCTGCCCACTCCAGGTCCCTGCAAGTCCTACTGTCTCCGGGCCCGGGTCCGAGCAGCCGCGGAACGCCAGGGACCGCAGTCCCATTGTGCTTGCTCAGTGAGGGTGACCGGGCGGCGGCCCAGACGCGAGCACAGGTGCGGCCCTGACCACAATGAGGGCGTGGGCGCGCGCGTGGCGAGCAGAGGTCTGCGGGGGGCCGGCGTGGCCGGAGGGCGGGGGTTGGGGGAGAAGGAAGCTGGCCGCGGCCCCACGAGCTCGGCAGGAGGTGTCTGGGCCGGTCGAAGGACTGCGCCTGGCACCGGACTCCGGGCGTCTGTCGAACTCGCGCCCGGGAGCCCGGGCCCCGCCCCCGGAGCCCCGCCCCTCAGTGTCCCGGGTTGGCTGGAGCCGGCGGCCACGCGCGGCGATTTGCCGCGCGCCGCGTCACTAAAGCCGCTCCCGGTCCCGGCCCCAGCGGGCTGGTCCGGGAGGTAGCGGCGGGGGAGGCTGGGGCTGCACGGCGCGACGCCGCCGGGCCGCCCCGCCCTGGGAGGCGCCTAGGCCCTCATCAAGTGACCAGTATCCCTTCCAGGAGAACACGGTCCTTCAGAGGGAAGCGAGCTCCAGCCTGTAGCCCCGGCGCCAAACCGCCGTCATCTCCTTCCTGTGCCGGGTGATCCGTCTCCTCACCCACCCGGAAAAACATAGTCCGCCCCTCGCGTCCTTGTGGAGTAGCGCTTTGCTTCCACTGTGACACTCTTTGCCCGCACCTTCGTCTTTCCCATCCCAAGCACTCTAGGACCCACCAAGAGGATAAGTCAGCTGTGAACAGAAACCTCAAGGGAAAAGAGAGAGGGAGCCGAGGGGAAGGGAGGGATAGGCGAGGCTGGCGGAGGGACACTGAGGACCGCGGCCGTAGTGCGCACGCGCGGTGGCAGGAACGAGTTCCGGTCTGGCCGGGGCCTGTCTCCTAAAAATAGCCCCGGTGTGGGGATCCGTGCGCGGATGTCCCGGCGAGTCCCGGGCTGAAGGAGGCGGCTCCGGGCGGCGCGGAGCGCTGGTGGCTGGCCCGGGCTGCAGCGTGTGTGCGCTCGCCAGCTGCGCCGGAGACACGGTGAGGGCCGCGTCGGCGGGGCGCGGTCCGCGAGGCCGGCGGTGCCAGAGGGGGCGGCGTCTCGGCGAGGGGGCCGGGTAGGGGCTGGGGGGCGCTGGGGCGGGGGGCGGCGCGGCCGAGGAGGGGCGCCCGCGGGGCTCCGGGGACGGCAGGGCTGGGCGGTGTCCGGCTGGCAGGGGGCCGGGGTCCCGGGCGCGCGGCGGCAGGGAGGGTGGGGTGCGGGGAGGCGGCTCGGGGTGGTCGCGCGGGGTGGGCGCGGAGGGGCGAGGCGCCCGCGATGGTGGGGGCGGGGTGCCCCGAGGGCGGGCCCGGGGTCTGACCGGTGTCGCGGGCTGGCTGAGCGAGACTCGGCCGCGCGGGCTCCGCGTGAGGAGCCTCCCCGGGCGCGCACCGCGTTTGGGGCTGCGGGGCGGTGGTGGACGACGCCTCCTTGAAAGTTGAGGGAGTTCCCTGGGGGCCCGGAGCCTCTCCGGGGCGGAACGCCCGAAGGCCCTTTCCTCCCTCCTGCTCTCCGCGCCCGGGTCTCCCCAAAGGAATTGACCCCTCGTGCCGGGGCCGCTTTGCGCTGTGGTTGGACTTGAAGAAGTTCCCCCCACTTCTGCTTTGGGAGAAGGTTGGTCGAAGCAGGCGGAACATTTAGGTCCGAACTCTCGGCGCGTGTGTGGAGATGTCAGTGGCCGGGTCGGTGTTTGGGGCGGGCCGGGAGGCGGCCCGGGCTGGGGGCACCTGCGGGTGACCCTCGGGTGCCGGGAGACGTCGCGGGGAAGCGAGGACTGCGGCGGGAGCAGCAGGCTGCCCTGACGTCCCGCTAGATCTCAGCTCTCGGGAAGGTTTTATGTGGTAGAAACTTTGCCTTTTAGTTCGATAATCCTCTGTCTTCGAACAGCGAGGATTAAATTGGTTGGTGAGATAGTGCAAACAAGTTGCGAAGAGGTGAGCATCCCTGAATTAGAAAAACCACCCCCCCTCTCCCGTGAAAGTGTAACTATAAAAATGTGATTCAGACCTGAAGTATGATTTCTGGGGATACGAAGCGAGCCCACTGTTATGGTCCGGTAGGGAAGCCCTGTGAAGGTTAAAGAAGTGCAGTATAGTGTTGACGTGCATTTTAGTTTACAAGATTGGTACTACAATTAGTGTGCGGTTAGGAAGGCCTGCTGTGATGTGCTAACAAAGGTATAAGAATTTTTAAACAAATGTCTAAATTTTTTCAAGGTTTTTTTTTTTTTTTTTTTTTTTTTTTTTTTTTTTTAAAGCACAGCACGTTTTTCCTGTGTCTCGTATCATCTATTACTATGTGAAGAGAAGGTTCTTCAAACTGTAATGAGATGTACGTTACACAAGAGTACTTTCTCTTTAAGAATCCAGCTGTGTTGTTTTGGCAACTGCCAAGTACTCCAGTTGTCACTTTTAAAAAATCTGTTACCTTGGCAGTACTTGAACAGTCTGTGGAAAAGGTAAACAAAATAGCTTAAAATTTTTTTTATATGAAAACACAAAAATGGCCCTTATTTTAATATGAATTTATAAAGTGAGGATAAAATAACTGTGTTGTGCTATTAATGGGTTTTGTATGTACATTTTTGTTTTGGGTTCTTTTTTTTTTCTGGTATATTTTTGGAGGGTTCCGTTTTTCCTGTGAACGGCAACTTTTGTTTTAGGAGAAAAGTTAAAAGTGTTTTCATTAAAGTGGATGCCAGTTTTAGACTTTATAACAAATATAAGGAGCACATGTATCCTACTAAATATTAAGATTAGTTCTATATGATGATGCACTAATTGATTCTGGAATCACTTTTAACTCTCAGTGAACATAAAGTTGTGATACTGTTATAATAAAACTCTGTGAAGAACTAGAGCTAGTGATTTACTTTGCAGACCCCGTCTTTAACAATTCTGTTGGAAGAGTGCTTCCAATAGAAACTTACTTGTTAAAAAACAGTCAGGGATGGTGAAGTAACAATGACTTTTCTAAACATAATTATTTGCATGTCTATTTCATTTAATTCATATTATTATATAAAACCACGTTTTTTCTTGGAACAAAAGTGATAAAATTATGTTTAACTCCTTAATTTACTTACCAGCAAAAGTTTAAAATGCTGAGGGTATGAGAGGTAGGGGGTGTTCAGTGAAAGGAAAGTAGCTCATAGGGGCGCAGAAATTGTAACGTCATGGTGTTGAGTTATGGTTTGAGAATAATCTCCTTCCAAATTCTTAGAGTTTCTGTGTTTCTTTAGTGGGTGCGTGTGTCAACGATTGTTTTTTGTAAATGCAACCGGAAATAATCTTTGAAATATATATTGAGTTGTTTCAAGTGGTGATGTTTTATTTTTCAAGGCAATTGCATTATAGCTTTGTATTTTTTTTTAAGAATGCAATACAGGTTAATATTAATTTTATATTCAAGCAATAGCAGCGTTGCTTATTGGTTATCAAGAGAGAAATCAGTGTATTTTGAGGGTGGTTAAGTAGTCATGGAAGTGTTTTTTATTAGAACATGATTTTGAAATTTGAAATATTTCAGTTAAAATTTTCAATAGATTTGTGTTCTGATTTATGAGAAGGAAACTGTAAGCCAGCTTGTTTTGGGGAAGTAGCATGCTTGTCAGTCAGATTTTAGAAAGCTACCTTTTATTCTTCTTTGTTGCTTACAAGTCTGGCAGAGAAATTTAGTCTAACATACAATGATGATGGTCTTGAATTTTCTATGGGTAGTCTCAGTTTCCAATATTTTGCCTTTCAGTCACACCATACTCCTTTTTTCTTTTTTTTCCTTTATGGAGATATGCTCATGCTCATGGTATATAGGAATGCTACAGAGTTTAGCTGAAGTTTTTTTTATTAGTGGTAGAGCAATGAAAATACTGTTTTGTGGGTTGATCATGATCAGTATTGCTTTTTTCGAGATTAGAAAGAAAATCTGTGAACATTCTTCATAAATTGAGAAGTGAGTGCCTTCTAATATTTAAGTAATAAGAGAAGTGTAAATATGGAAAATCATATCATTCTTCCAGTTAGATAACCTCCTGCAAAAGAGCACTTTGACACGTCCTGCTGTGTTTGCAAGACTTTGTCATTAAATCTTGGTTCGGATCCCAGCTCTGCCATTTATTAAGTTATGAGACATCTATAAAATGGGAAGGAATTACACTACTTGCCCCATAGAATTGTTAGTATTAAATGAAATCATGGGTGTGAGAGTTCCTAGCATACTACCTGAGGCTTAATGCACAAAAATATATATTGCCTGATCTCCCTTCATCCCTTCCTCCATATATCTATTTTTCTATACATTCCCTTATTTCCTTTGAAGACTATATACATACTCTGCCCAGTACCTGAAAGTATAGTGTCTGTGACCAAAAGGACTTCATATAATATATAATACAGGAGAATGCTCATATATTTTTTTTGGGTGTAAAACTACCAGCACTTTAAATGCATTATCACATTATACATAAAATGTTTATTTGGCTGTTCTGTATGAGGTTTTTGATCTGCAGTCATTGATGGTAACCTCCAAAAGTTTCTCCAAATATTTAAAAAAATTAGAGTTAAGGGGCGCCTGGGTGGCTCAGTGGGTTAAGCCTCTGCCTTCTGCTCAGGTCATGATCTCAGGGTCCTGGGATCGAGTCCTGCATCGGGCTCTCTGTTCAGTGTGGAGCCTGCTTCCCCTCTCTGTCTCTGCCTCTCTGCCCACTTGTGATCTCTTTCTCTGTTAGAAAAATAAATAAAATCTTAAAAAATAATTAGAGTTAAATATAAGTATTTTCCCTACTCTTCAGTGAAAAATGTCTTTTAGAAATTATCTGTGGGAGTTGTTTTCAACATACAGTATTTAAAATTTGAAGACAGAAAAATGTTTTTATTGCCTGTCTGGAATATAGGTATATTTTTAAAATAGCTCTTCTTTAGTGGGTAATCTTTAAGCTTTTATATGTCATTTTACTGCTGTATGAAATGAAATGATTTTGTCTGTGTATGCTTTATCTGTGTCATTAATGGACTCTGTGCCAGTTTATTATAAAGAGTATAAGCCCATTAGTCTCATGCATAGCATATATGTTGACACTTGTTTAATAAATATTGTTTTTATACAGATGTTTGTTATTTACCGGTTTTAATAATTACTTGCACTTACTGAACTCAGTTGATATTTACTAAATTTAATATATTATTTAATACTGGGTTGTCTTAGTAATCACTCAATGAAATCACAAGCTTATAAGTTTAGAAAAAAATTTGCGAGGTGGATAAAATACCAAATATTTGAACATTGGTGTATGACAGAAGATAATTTACTTTGTTAGTTTAATAACTGATGATGCTGAAAACCAGAGGAATTTTTAACCTGGATGAAAAACAGACACTAGTTGATCAGACTTTTAATAAATATCAACGAAGGCACATCTTTTTATGGTTGTCTTGAGTCAGTACTAATTTTATTTTCTTCTGTATACAAAAATATAAACTTTATGAACTTAAAAAAGAACTCAACCATCAGTATGTTTTGAGAAATATTTTGGTAGTAGGTGGTAAATTTATACTGTATAAGCTAGACCTTTTTATCAGGTTATTTTTGTTACAAGCAGCATGTTATACATGTTAACTTGGATTAGTTGTGAGGTATGATTTGTGACTGTTGGAACAAAGAGATACTCTTAACCTGTGAAATAACTTGTAACTGTTGGCTTAGTAAAACAAGGTGCTCTTGCTTTTACTAATACTGAGTTTGCTTGTCTCACCTCTTAACCCCTAGCATTTCACCTTTTACATGGAGACTGGAACTGTATTTCTAAAATTCACATGTAAATATCATTCTTTTAAGGAGAACATTGAAGACATAAAATCAGTAGAGAGGCAGTCATTTAAGGAATAAGAGATTAGCCTCTATAATCAAGATTGCCTAAACTAGAATACCCACTCTGGCACTTTGTGTTCTTCGGCAATTTCTCAGTCTTCTTGAGGCTTGGTGTATAAAATAGTGATTATAGTATTATTTTTTTTCATAGAGTTGTTGAGAGGATTAAATGAGATGTATGTTATAAAGCTTTTAGAATAGTGCTTGGTACCTAAAATACAGTATTTTTTTCCCTTACTATTACTGTCACTGTTGCTTCTGCTATTGCTGTTATTAGTCATGGTTCACTTTATATGATTCTATCTGATCTCTTCAGGCTCATTGTCAGCCATTACCCTTCAGTTTCTATGACCCAGTTAAGGCCAGCTGTTTGCTGGTCCCTGAAAAATGCCATGTATTTTCAGGCTGATGACTCCCACTTTTATTTTTTTAGCCCAGAATTTTCCCGAGCTTGATACCCACTCGGAAATCTAGTTGGAATCTCAAACATAGTATTAGCCATATGACTGAAATATAGCTATTTATTTCTCTCCCCCAACCTTCTTCCTCCCTCCTATCCCCAAACTCTCTGTCCTCACTGGCCCTTCCCCCTTGCAATGAATGGCAGTACTCATGCCAAAAACTCAAAGATACCACTCTGGATTCTTTTTCTTTCCTCTCCAATCCAATCCATCCACACCTTCCCTTGTCCTTCAGAATTTATCCTGAGCCAGTCCACCGCTTCGTCTTCACTGCCACCTCTTTATTGCAAGGCATTATCTCTTACATGAGTTGCTGCAGTAGCTTCCTGACTGGGCTTGTTCTTTTCTTGCTCCTCAGAAGTCTGTTCTTCATAGAGCTGCCCTAGGGATCATTTTAGGATCCTAAATCATGTTCTTTGCTTAAAATCTTCCAGTGACTTCCCATTCCTCTTGAAATAGTCTGTACTTCTCCTGAATGGTCCTGAATAATCTTTCTACTTCTCCTTATTCTTCTCACTTATTGTACGCCAGTCGCACAGTGCTCTTACTATTCTTTAAATTTTTTGCATCCTTTCTTATTTCAGGGTCTTTTGTACTTTTTGCACTGCCTGGTTAAGGTGCTTTTCATAAGGGTGGCTGGCCTAACCCTGTGGAACTTGACCCAAATCTCATTTTGTCACTCCAGCCATCCTTTTTAAATGTTATACCTTATTAGTTAGTCTCTCGTACATTTTATCTCCTTCAAGACACATAATATAATTTGTACACATGTTATTTGTTTAGTTATAGCTTATTTATTGTCTTTTCCCGTAACCTGAATGTAAACTCTGTGAAGGCAGAGGCAGTGTCTGTCTTGTTGATAACTGTCTCCCCAGGTATTAACTCGTTGCCTGACAGGCAGAAGACAGAATATTTGAATTAGTGCTTCTGTATTTTTGTTCATGTTTTTGCCAGAGATTGGAATTCTCTTACCTTTAAGTTGTAGCTCAGGTGTCATGTATAATAGCAATTTTAGTCTAGACAAAACTTGTCTCCCTTGCTCTTGATACAGACACTATTTGAAGAGTAATTCCCTTTTTAGAATATTTAAAGGATTGTAATTGATGTCATTTTCTTCAGCTATTCAGAGTTCCTATGTCAAAGACTGTTTTGTTCTTCGTATATGCTTAGTACATACTGGTCTGTCATAGTGCATAGTGAATGCCCAGTAAATGTTGAGTGGATGATGATTTCTTAATCAATTAAATGACCAAACAAATCAGTTTATCCAAATCAGACTTTAAAAATTATAAAGGTATTTTTCAGACTTTAAAATACTGCCTTATGCGTATTCTATATATATTAACATCTCAGCATTCTGGGTCAGGGCAGAAATGTCAGAGCTGTTTAGCCCATTGGCATTTCCTGAGATTCCATTTTGTCTTCTTCCTGGGCAGTGAGTAGCCATCTTGTCTGAGGGCTATATTTCCAATTTCAAATGCATAACTTAGTAAAAATAGTGTTAGAAATTATAATTGGTTACTGGTTGTTCCTTACCAACCAGCATTCCCTCCCTTCAGTTTATCCTTTCACCTTATTTCAGAAAGGCTAGGGGGTGTGCAATATAACACAATATACATGAAATACAATACCAGTTCAACTGTATTGCTAATGAAGATTTATCAAAGAGCTTTTGTGGCCAACATTAGAAACTTAACCACTATTTGTAATAGTGAAAATCATTCCACATTCTGCACAGCTGACTTGCATATGGGCTTTTTAAAAGATTTGAGGACTACTTTGGCAAAATGCTTATCTTAATACTGAAAATCTTTATAATAATGGTTTTAAAACTTAATTTGATATGGATTATGAAGGGAAAAGGAGAAAAGAATCTGGGAGTTAAGATTTTGTTTTTCATAAATGGCTCTGTTCCCAAAAGTAACATTTCAATATGGCAGGGTTTTTTTGTTTTCTTTTGTTTTCTTTTTAAACATTTTGGTTTTGGAAAAAACTAACAGGAAAGTATAGTGAACTCTCATATACTGGTCCACCTGTATACATGGATTGTTAATGTATAGCACAATTGCTTTATCATTTTTTTTTTTTTTTGTATTTGCAGAGTGGCCCTAAAGCCTGAAAATAGATATTACTATTTTGTTTTATTTATAGTTTGAAGCTCCTTGATTACATCTTCTGGAGTATGCCAAAGATGCAAGTTTATTCAGTTAAAATCAGGGGCAAATCATTTGAGGCAAAACATTCTAGATGCATACAGGGAATGGATGGAAATGCTGCATTAATGCACTGTGTATTTTGCTAACAAGGAAACCACGTATTAAGCATATTATATAATGTCATTGAACTAAACATTTGTTGTAATAGCAGGAATTCACTCTATTGGTCTCTTTTTTCCTTCTCTCATTCCTCCTCTTCTCCCCCTCTTCCCTTTTCTTCCTTTTCCTGTTATGATTATTTTTGTTAATGAACCATTTGTGAGTACAGTGCACACATCGTGATCCTTAACCCTTAAATGCTTCAGTTGGTATATATTTTATCTTATATAACCACAGTATGATGGATTCAAGAAATTTAATATTGGTACTATGATTTAGTGTATAGTTTATATTGAAGTTTCTTCAGTTGTGCCAATATCTTTTAATAGCATGTTTTCTAATACAGTATTATCTATTGCATTTTAGTCTTCGTATCTTCTGTCTCTTTTAATCTGAAACAGTCCTTCAACCTTTTCTTTTTCCTGACATTAATAGTTTTGAAGAGTATAGGTCCTTTGTTTTGTAGATATCCATCAGTTTGAGTTTGTCATATTGCTTCATTGTTGTTAGATACAGGTTATGCATTTCTGGCGGGACAACCAAATAAGTGATGATATATCTCTCAGTGCAGCACATCGGGGGCAGTATGATGTTTGTTTGACCCTTTGTTGGTGATGTTTACTTGGATCACTTAGTTAAGGTTTGCCTGCCAGTTTTCTCCATATAAAAGTTATCATTGCCTCATTGTTATTATTGAATAATCTGTGGGGAGGCACTTTCACACTGTGTAAATACTTTGTCCTCCCAAAAATGTTCACATAATGGTTTTAGCATTCATTGCTAATTCTTGCCTGAGTCCATTATTACACAGTGGTTCCAAAATGGTGTTTGTCTAGCTATTCTTCGGCATTTAATAGTTGGCAATCTATTGTGAAGAAGAGCTTTTACTTTCCATTTGCTTACTTAATATAAATTCATAGATTCTTTTTTATTAAGCAGATTAGATTTGATTACTATCAGTTCCAAGTTAATTCTGATTTGGCCAGTGAGAAATCCTTCAGTTTACTCATTGATTGCTTTGACATGTTTCTGTCGTGTTTGGAGCACTTCCTTACTTGGGGGACAATAATATATTCCAGGCTCATCATCTGTTTTTCCTGCTGCTGTCCTAGAATCAGCCATTTCTACAAGGAGTCCTGGTTTCTCTTACTGGGTAAGACTATTTAGAAACCAAGAACTGGGCCATTGGTAAGCTCCTTGCTAGTGGACTCTCATTGTTTTAGAACTTTGTCAGCTGACCAACCCTATACAGAGTTTATGCTGATTTCTCAGGCAATAGATTTCTCTTCACATTTCTGAAACTCCTTAGAAGAAAGTCTTTTCCTTTGAAAGTGTTAATAATTTAAGTGATTCCTTTCACCTCATTTTTCTATTTTAATTCTGTAATAGTTGTTTTTTGTTTTCCTAAACATATTGTATACTTCTTGGGATTTAGGAATCCTGTTTTATATCTCTTTGTATATTCAGTGAATGTGTTCCACAGTGCCTTGAACACTGTTGATATCCATGTGTTGCTTATATAATTATAATAATGACTCAGATTATCTTTATTACTCTTACACCATAATTAAATATTCTTATATTTGTTATAACATTCTAGGTAATTTTGTAGAAACTTTTTTAAGTGAATTGGTGATTCATTTGTTCTGTTTTTAATAACACTGCTATCTTAGAAGAAATGAAAGACTTTAAAGTTTTTCACGATTTTAAAATTTTATTTTATTTTATTTATTTTTTTTTTTTAAAGATTTTATTTTATTTATTTGAGAGAGAGAGACAGTGAGAGAGAAATGAGCGAGGAGAAGGTCAGAGAGCGAAGCAGACTCCCCATGGAGCTGGGAGCCTGATGTGGGACTCGATCCCGGGACTCCAGGATCACGCCCTGAGCCGGAGGCAGTCGTCCAACCAACTGCGCCACCCAAGCGTCCCAACGATTTTAAAATTTTAAAAACTTAATTCCTTGAGATTAAAATATATAATTAAAGAACATCAAAATACCTAATGTTGGCATTGTTGTTTAACAGTGTTTTGTTCTTCAGCAGGTAATAGCCTTTCTGGGCATCTCTTTAATTGTAAAATGAGGTGATATCTAGATCCTTTTAAACTCTGTATTACATGCCTTATACCTAATTAACACTGAGTTGTTTATGAACATAAAATTAAGTGCCACAAAGTATAGTGGAAAGAGTATTGTGCACCTGGGCCAGGAATTATCTTTGTAAGTATTGTGTTTTTGGCAATTTATTTTGCAGTTTGGTCTTTATTACTTTATTCATTCAGTCCATTGGCCTCAGTAATGAGGAACACAGTGAACAGGCTTGGCTTTCATAGTCAGGTGGGAGTGTGGACATATATGTGTTTATTATCCACTTTGCTACATGCTTGATGTATATAGGAACATATAGAAGGGGCAATTAACCCAGTTTCAGGGAGGCTGGGTAAATTTATCCCAGAGAAGTGACACCTTTAGTTTAGTTTGAAACCTCAAGAGGACTTAGCTTTGTGAAGAGGGGAGGTAGTTGACCAGACCTGTGTTAAGGACAGGAGATACACTTGGAGAGTTTGGATTGCTTGGAGAAACTGAGTAGTACGGTATTGATGGCTCATGCAAGTACCATAGGAGTAGTGAAAGAAGGGGCTAAAGACATAAATTGGGGCCAGATTATGAAGAGCTCTTAAGCTGTATTAAGGAATTTGAACTTCATCCTAAGGAAAATCAAAGTATCTTAACACTGGGAGGAAATTAATTAAAAAGATAATACTGATTGCACTGTGGAGAATTCTTTGGAGAGAGTTAAAAGTGGTAGGCAGGAAGAATAATTAGGAGGGTGTTACAGCAAATTAGTTAAAAGAGGTAAGGTGGCTTGGACTGTGGTGTAGGATGAGGATAGAAGAAATAGGTGGGTTTGAGAGAGATATAAGAGGTAGAATGAAAGCGTTCAGTGATAGAGGGCATATGGAAGGTGAAAGAGAAAGTTAAGAGTGATGATTAGGTGTATGGCTTGGACAACTGAGGGAATAAATGGGTAGTTTACTGAAATAGGAAGCATAGGAGGAAGAGCAGGTGTGAGAGGACTAGGATGAGTGTACTCGTGAGAGAGTGCCTGGAAGGATAAAAAGGTGTAGTCAGAAGTGGGAGACTTCCTGGAATGACAGGGCCTTGGGATTTGGCCATGGAAGTGAAGGTATGAAGTGATCTCAAAACAAAGAGGATCTGTATATACATCTATAAAAAAAAAAGCCAAAGGATATGTCTGCCCTAACGCAGAGGACCCTATTTCAGATGATCTTAAGGTTTACATTGTTTGGTTTGGAAAATAGAAATGAAAAATTTCAAATATGATCTTCTTAGTAAGATTGTCTTGTTAAACAAAACAAACCCCACAACAACGAAAACTTTTTTTTGGTAAACAAAGCGTGAGACTGTTGCCCCAGATAGCTAAAAATATCAGTGGTTCTCAGTGTAGCTAAAAATTATGAAACATACTGGCATACAAAAATTAGAGTGAATAATGTAATGAATACTAGCAGGATGAATGTCACGGATCTTTCTCAATCCTCTTGCCCTTTTTTCTTCTGCAGAGGTAATCGTTATCTTAAATAAGGATTTATCTTTCCTATTCATTTTTTAAAGAGCATATATATTGCTAAATAACATACAGTGTTTTTCATGTTTTAAAGCTTTCAAAATGACATCATATTTGCATATCCTTCTGCAGTTTACATCTCAACAAATAATCACATTGCAGAATTTATCTGTTCTTTCCATATAATGAATTGGATATTAATGCTGGAACAAAGTGATGCCATGTCATTGATGAATTATATTTTGAATTGCCATAGGAATTATAATTTACTTAGTAAATTTTTGTAAAAACTAGACTAATTATTTTGTGAGTATTCTTTTTTTTTTAAAAATCACTTAAAACAATTATTGTGGAATAATGTTAGAGAAAAGTTGCAAAAATGGTATAGATTGTTCCCCCTAATGTTGGACCACTGTGATATAATAATCAAACCCAGGAAATTAACATTAACATACTATAAACTAAATATCTTATTTGCACTTCATCAGTTTTTTTTCCTAATGACTTTTTTTTTTTTTTGGTTTAGGATCCAGCCCAGGATCCACCTTGCACTTATTTGTTGTACAGTCTCCTCACATCTGTGATATTAATTCATTCTTTTCATGTCCTTCTGACCTGGATGCTTTTGAGGAGTACTGGTCGTTATTTTATAGAATATCTTCCGATTTGAATTTCTCTGATGCTTTCTTACCATTAACTTGGAATTTGCATTTTTGGCAGTAACACCATTGAAGTAATGGTAGCATATCAAGAGGTACATTTTATATCAGGATAACATGATGTCAATATCTTATTACTGGTGGTGTTAATCTTCAGTATTTAATTAAGGTGGTCTCTGCTGGTTTCAGCATTGTAAAGTGACAGGTTTTCTCTTGGAAAATGATAACTATTTTGGAGATACTTTGAGAGTATGTTAATTTCCTGTTTCTTCTCAAACTTTCACTTGTTTTTAGCATTCATGGGTGGAACTTAACCTGCAACAATTCCAGACTTTCTTCACTATCTGATAATAGAGTTTTCCTGTGAAACCTTCCAAAAGCTGCACTGGTGTAAAGAAGCGATTACTGTTAATTTATATGGGAAGTTTTTGAGGTTTTTGACTAAAAAAATAACCTCTTTAGGCTTTTCTGATACCTGAGACACATCATGTTATTGGACACACACACTAAATTGAGATAAAGCACAGATAGTCACAAACAAAAATCCAAGCTATGGCAGCTTGAGATTACAGTGAGGTGCTGTGTAGTTACCCAGGAAGGCTCTTGGTGCTGCTGCTCAGGGTGTGTGCTGCCTCTGTAATGGCTCCTTGGAAAATAGAAGCTGAACTCTATTTCTGCCCTTTCCCTTCCCTTCCCCCTCCCTCTTTTTGCCTTTTTTTCTTAAAAGTAAAAATCCTTTTCATATTTCTTTCAGTTAGAAAACAGGTACTATTGTGGGTCTTCCATAATGAAAGTGAACTTGCTTAATGTGAACTTCCAAAAAGTGGGGGATATCTGTATTACTGTAGTAGTTACCTAATAGCAATTTTGTAGATTTTTTGGTTCCTTTCTCATTTACCAATTGAAATGCCTCTGTTTTGAAAAGCTGTCATTTCTCTCTCATTTATTTTTTTCAGTTATTTATGTCAGTATAGATTCAGAGGTAATTTTGTAGGCTATAATTTGATGCTATCATTATTTATTTTATTGCTCAAATTATCCAGCTTTAGCCATTGAAATCCCCTCCTGTTTGACTCTTGTGGTGTCCTTTTGACATATCTTTGTCTTTTTTTCAAGAACTTCCCTACTTTCTGGTACTACAGGAAACTCCAGGTTCATTTATATTTTACCTGTCCCAGCTCTGGAATTATCCTCTTTTCCAAAGAGCCCTGACCCTTTTATGGGAAGATGACATTAAGAATCTGAGGTCTGGGGGCGCCTGGGTGGCTCAGTGGTTTAAGCCGCTGCCTTCGGCTCAGGTCATGATCTCAGGGTCCTGGGATCGAGTCCCGCATCGGGCTCCCTGCTCAGCGGGGAGCCTGCTTCCTCCTCTCTCTCTGCCTGCCTCTCTGCCTACTTGTAATCTCTCTCTGTCAAATAAATAAATAAAATCTTTAAAAAAAAAAAAGAATCTGAGGTCTGGGTGCTAGGTATGTTCATTGCTATTGGGGTGTCACTGTCTGCCTTTCAGCAGAGCTAAGAAATATATGCATGAACTAATAACCCCACACATAACACTTCTACAGTCACTTCTACTATGACCCAGTATATATATTCCTAAAAATCTAATGTTATGCAAAGTCATACAGTAAAAACCACAGGGTTCATGGGAATTAGGGAAATAATACTCAAAAACTTTGTCAGTGACACATTAAAAAGAGGGACCTAATATATTTAAAATAACAACATAGTTTTAAACATGTTGAATGTTTAAGTCATGCATAGTAAATATGGCACTTTACTATGGAAAAGAGCTGAAGTTTCCTTATATGAGTGTTGGAAGGGTTGTGGCTTGTGAGTGGTTATGAAGTGGTGGATAGATAGTTCCCTGAAATCAGATGAAACAGTAACACCAAATGTGGATGGATGTGGCTCATAGCTCTTATGGTAGACTGTGGTAGCTCATTTTCATTTGAGTTCATTCTCTCTTGGATTCCTTGTAATTTATTCTGCATTTCTGTAATAATTTTTTTATTTTTTCCATTTCTTTTTTAAAATTGACTCACCTTTTAAAGTTTCTCTTTGTATTTTGTCCATTTTTGTTTTTAGTTTTTGAGTTTCTGATTCAGAGTGATTTTTGTATCCTTAAATGCATTGTCTGAATATCCTTAATTCTATTTGGAGTATTGGTATTTGTCAGATTCAGTTTCCTGATTTTCTGGATTTCGCTTTTCTTTTGTTCATTTTTATGGTATTGGGGTGTTTTACAGTATTCCTAGTTTAATGGTGCCCTCTTCTGTCAGTAAGGAACAGTCCTGTTCGGTGGTTTTGGTTTTAATGGTTGGAGAAGGATTGTGAGAATTCCAATTTTTGGTCTTGCAAGACCTTAATTTTATCCTTTTTCCTTTTCCCTTTACTATCCTGTTGTAAAAGGACACTCTTCCCTTCCTTTTTCCCATTTTCTCCCCCAGAAGCTATGTGTTTCAAAGTTGTGTCCCTCTTTGTAGCAGCTCTTGCCTTAAATGGCACCTGTTCCTTTAAATCACCAGAACTTTGAACTTTTTTTTTTTTTAAAGATTTTATTTATTTATTTGACAGAGAGAGATCACAAGTAGGCAGAGAGGCAGGCAGAGAGAGAGAGAGAGGAGGAAGCAGGCTCCCTGCTGAGCAGAGAGCCCGATGCGGGACTCGATCCCAGGACCCTGAGATCATGACCTGAGCCGAAGGCAGCGGCTTAACCCACTGAGCCACCCAGGCGCCCACTTTGAACTTTTTTACGTGGCGTCAGTGTTCTGATCTGCCCAGACTGAATATACTTTTCCAGTATATTCAGATTTCTTAGTTTTCATGGTCATTGCAAATGACCCTGGTGCTCCTTTGCTAGTCTCCTTGCCACCATGTCTGTGTTCTAGTAGGGGTGGAGTGACAGCCTGAGAGATCAGTTGCTAGGATTTGATTTTTCTGATTTCACTCATGTTTGTTCTGCAGTATCAGCATTCTTTGTCTTCAAGGCTATGCTGAAAGCATGGTTTTGTGTAGAATTTCCTTCTCCTGCCTTGTTTTTTTTATATGGTTTGGGGGAATATTTTCAGAGTTACTTAGATATATATACCATCACCATTGTCCCCACGGAAGTCTTTACTTTTAGGGGGAGCGAGCAGGAATACAGAATTACACTCTTAATGCTACAGAGCCTTTAGTTAGGAAGAGACATAGGCATTCAGCCTCCATGGGTGAGCTTGGAGACTCCAGAAAATAGCTTGTAGGAGAAATTACTTAAATTTACATACTCTTACTTCATTCTTGTAGAATGCAAGTGCAGTTTCTGGGTTATTGCAAGAGTCTTAAGTGGGATTTTTTGTTTTGTTTTGTTTTGTAAAGCAAAGTTATTCTAAAGTTTTTTTTTCTAGACTGTATATTGGAAATGCCTTGGTTTTATTATAACATGAATGAATTATAGACTTATCTTTAGCCAGGGGCTTCTTGGTACTTGTGCATTCCAATGGCAATGTAGTATGTGAACTTTTTAGAAAAAATAACTTTTAAACTTGGGAATTGATTTGATAGATGTTAATTTCTTCGAAAATTGAACTACGTATACCTCTTTTCATTCCTTCGCTATTCTCTTTTAGTTTTCTCCATTTTATTTTATGATCTTGACAATTCTCTTTTGATTACAATAAATAGTAGGTGTGGTGTTACTCCTTGGCTGCACACTCATTATTATGTTTAATTAGATGGCACTAAAGCTGTTTACTGTAGTTGATTTAATTGGTTCTTTTTT
Organism: Neogale vison; assembly: GCF_020171115.1. NCBI lineage: Eukaryota > Metazoa > Chordata > Mammalia > Carnivora > Mustelidae > Neogale > Neogale vison. The sequence goes on along the minus strand of NC_058103.1, from coordinate 135,109,926 downwards.
GCTTTTTTCTGTCTTGTTAACATAAGAAATTTAACATGAAGTTGGAATTATGTGTGGAAGTTCTTTATGCTTGGCTCTAGAATTTAATCGTTTAAAGTATTTATGGTCTTAAACATTTCTTTCCCTAAAATTAACAAGTTTTCTTGTCAGTGTTTTAGATTGTTGGAGTAGAAGTTGACTTTTTTAAACTAGTCACTGTACATTTTAAAAAATAAAAATACCAACCAGGGTAGAAAGGTATATTGATTTCAAACATCAGAAATCTTTCATAATATAAATTAAGTTTTTTTGCTATCAATGATCTTTGGAATTCTCTCTAATGGTATTTAAAAGTTAATCAGTACCTGTCCCTAGCTGTCTCTGGATCCTCATTTGTAAGCTTTATTTCTGTTTCCATAGGTTTAAAAAGTCTTAAATAATGACTTGAGAAGCTGCTTATATATTTTCTTTTTATTGTCCTCCCGTTTTTCTTTTGACTGCTAAGTATGGTAGTTCCAAAGCAATGTCCATGGCTCTGCTCCCTTACTCCCTCTTTTGAACTATCCCTTATGTATTCTCAGTGCTTTTGCTATTGTTTCTATATTATTAGTTCTGAAATAAAAACACCTATGAGATATATCTCTTTGCTTCTATGAGGTAATGGGTTGGGGAGGGTAAAATCCTTTTTAATTACTGTGTTATACTAATTACCAAGTGATGTGTAAATCTTAGACATAATGAACAGATTAGGGGAGCTCAGGGAAGGAGAGTTCAGAAGTGATAAGGGGCTGCTACTTGAAGTAGTTGGTATTTGAATTGAATGTCGAGTTAATTGTCAGATGGTGACGATATTCCACATAGAGACTACAGTTGGAGCAAAGGAACTAAAACAGCAAAGTGAGAAGTATGTAATGGACACAAGTTTGGCCAGATTGGAGGAGTAAAGTGGGAAAGAGTTTGAGGACAGATTGTAGAGTACCTTGAGTAGTTTGTTCTTCAGGTAAGGAAGAACTATTGAAAGTTTTTAAGCTTGGAAGTGACCAGTGCCTTCCTTAATATGCCCATACAAAATAAGGAGGATTGTATGTATGTCCTTTCTTATTAATAAAACTTAGTTCCTTAAAGGATACTCCAGCACCACTTTTTAAAAAGCATCCTGTTAGGCTCATTCGTTAATTTGATTGTTTGAAGGGTATTATAGGGCATACATATCTTTTATGTGGAAGGCATGAATAAAGATAGATTATCCTTTTTTCATTCTCTCTATTCCACTTCTTCGTCTCCTCTCCCAGGCCACACCAGGTGCTGTGCTCTCCATAAAAAATGGATTCCTTCCAATTGGAAGTTTTTCATTTTGAAATCCAGTACTACTTTGTGTCTGTCTTATCATAGTTACCATGTTTGACCTTATACTAAAGGCTGTAGACCCATGCACACTGCATTGAAGGCATCTATGCTTGTGTGTTAGTTTTTCTTGGTAAATATAAGTGAATCTTTAAATTGGTGTCTCTCAATGACTGTAAAGTGCAAAAATCTAGGATTTGGACTGAGCTAATAAGGTTTTAAAAAGATGACTTTAAGACATCTCTACCCCTGCTGATCTAGCTCAGTATTTCTTAAACTTTCTTCTGCTGTGAGATGAAATTTTGACACATGTGCAATCATGGATCCACTTAACAAAGAAGTAAAGTGTTATAGTAACTTATAATTGCCACAACTGTCCTAGGATATGTTGTAGATATAACAGGTAGTGGATAATGTGCAGTTCTTAGGGCAGTAGTTTTAACTCTTTCCAGTTCTCTTTTACTTAAGAAAGAGGCATCAGATTCAGGCACTGTAGAAGTATCAGATAACTTGCAAGGGAAATCATAAGTTACGGTATTCATCTTCTGAGATAACTTTGAGACCTTTCGGATTCCTTCCTCCCCCCCGCCCCGCCCCTTTCTTTCTTCACTGGAAACTTTATTTATTTGAAGTATAATTCACATACAGTGTTAGCATCAGCTGTGCAATATAATGGTTAAGCAATTCTATACATTACTCAGTGTTCACTGTGATAAATGTAGTCCCTGTCACCAAACAATGTTACTACCATCTTCTTGATATCTTATTCCCTGTACTTTTCATCTCTGTGACTTATTTGTTTTGTAACTGGAAGTTTGTATCTCATAATTCACTTTGTGTATTTCACCCTTTTCTTCTGGATTTCTTCCTTTCCATTTATTCATGTGTCTTTGTTGTTGTTTTAAGTAGAACCCTATTTTAGTAGATTAAATTGGTAGTCTGGATTTTAGTTCTGGATTCCATTTCATTTCTATAAGTTTGAGAATTTGTGTCCCTAAAAAGGCCTTTCTAAGGCCTCTTCCAGTTCAAAACTATAGGAAGTTGCAGAATATCATGAATACAATGTCTAGGCCTTTCTAGATTCTGGTTAACATCCTTATTAATATGAACATCTGTTTGACACACTGCCAGTTTACCTGACTGTTTAACCAAAGTGGTGTATGTTTGGCCATTATGTTAGGTGCTTAGTGTCACATTTTGAAGTGTGCCCATCTTCAAACTTTTTTTGTTTTTTTTGGTGTGTGGACAAAATGTGCCCCTTGTTTTTGGAATTTGGGTAGTTGAGGCTATTGGTTCCAGTAACTATATGTCTGAGAAGGAATACTGGGAGTATTAGTCCTTAAGGTCAGGTTGAGGGGTAGAATAATGGAACTTCAGCATTTCAGTGGTCACATCCTCACTTGAAGAATGATAGCATCATCATAACTTGTAATAAATATTAAATACTGTGAAAACTATCAGTAATCTTGCTGATTGTTGATTGAGGGGATTGTTAAATTATTTGGAAGAATAAAATAGATCCTACTAATTTACTTAAAATGTCTAATTTATACCTGTGACATAACAACAGGTATATGTATCACTGTGGGTAGGTGTTGTATGTGGTAATGAAATGAGGTTATAGAAAAGAAAATCTGAAGACAATTTTTTTTAATATAAGACCAAAAGCTAGAAATGAATACATGTCCACTCAGAAACTTGTATACTGATGTTCATAGTTTTATAATAGGTAAAAAGTGGAAATAACCCAAATGTCCATCAACTGATGAATGTATAAATAAAATGTGGTATTTCCATACAATAGAATATTATTTGGCACTAAAAAGGAATGACATATGGATACATGGCACAAAGTGGAAGGATCTAGAAAATATTGTTGTGTGAAATAAGTCAGCCAACAAAAACCCATATATTGTATGGTTTAGTTTATCCAAAGTGTACAAAATAGGCAAATCTCTCTGAGACAAAGTAGATGCTCCAGATGTGAGTGGAGATGAGGAATGGGTAGTGACTACTAATAAGTACTGGGTTTCTTTTAGGGTGATGAAAATGTTCTGGAATTAGATTGTGGTAGTGGTTGCACATTTCATTTGAATATAAAACATTCAAGTGTATACTTTAAATGGGTGAATTGTATGGTGTATTATTTCTCAGGCTATTTTCTTCTTTACTTTTTAAAAAGAGCAGAAGCTTTGTGAAGAGGTATTTTGGTTCTCATGGGTAGTTTGGGAGATCTAGTTGAAGGTGGAAGGGCATGGGGGAAGATCGGCATTTCTTGGCATTAGTATACTATTACATTAAGACACAATGCTACTTTCTTAGTCCACTAGCTAAGAATGTAACACGTTGTGTTTTAGTGGGGATTGTATGTGAATCCAGCTTTTTAACCTTATTAGCCCTGGGGCTAGAATTGTGCATTATCCCATTTGAGAGGATAGTCTTGCCTTTCTCTTATCTTTGCATTTTTTGTCTTATTAAATTCAAATGCTTGTGTATTTTCAAGGTAGTGCATAATTGTGTTCTGCCCATCTGTCCATCCTACATTCTGCTTTGCTCTTTTTGTTCACACCTACTCAAATTTGTGTCATCTTTCTTTCTTAGCTCCTCTAATTGGAACAGTCCCTAGTTTCATGTGTGCTTAAAATCTTTTTCTTCCTTAAATGCTTGCTTCTGTAAAGTTTTACTGACTTATTGTTTCTTGTGACTTACTATCTATTTGTTTAAAAATCTATTTTTTAAGCCTTAGTAGTATCTTTTTCTTTCTTTCTTTTTTTTTTTTTAAAGATTTTATTTATTTATTTGACAGAGAGAGACCACAAGTAGGTAGAGAGGCAGGCAGAGAGAGAGAGAGAGGAGGAAGCAGGCTCCCTGCCGAGTAGAGAGCCCGATGTGGGACTCGATCCCAGGACCCTGAGATCATGACCTGAGCCGAAGGCAGCGGCTTAACTCACTGAGCCACCCAGGCGCCCCAGTAGTATCTTTTTCTTTTTCAGTTTTAGTGTCAGATATTAAATGATACTAGTGTCTGGCTTTTTTAACCTCTTCACCAAAATGTTTTTGCGATTCATCCATGTTTGTATCTATTAAGTGGTTTGTTTTTAGCATTGCCCAGTTTTTAGTGTTGCCTGATGTTCTATTATATGTCTAGACCAGTTTCTCCATTCATCTTGCACGGACATTTTGGTTGTTTTCCGTTTGGACCTATTGTGAATAAAGCTACTCTGTGCATTTGAGAACGAGCCTTTGTGTGGACATATATTTCCATTTTTCATGGGTAAATACCAAGGAATGAGATTTCTGGGTCATATGATAAATGTTTTATCTTATAAGAAACTCTGAAATTGTTTTCCAAAGTAATATGATTTTACAGTCCCACTGACAATAAAAGTTGCAGTTTCTTTATTTTTTCCACACTTCACATTGTTAGCCTTTTCAGGTTTAGTCATTCTAGTGGTTATATACTGGCATTTTATTACAGTGGGTTTTTTTTTTTTTTTTTTTTTTTTTTTTGCATTTCCCTGATGAGTAGTGGGTTTAAACAGTTTTCATTTGCTTAGTGGGTATTCATTTGTCTTTTTTGGTGAAATGTTTGTTCAGATCTTTCGCCCATTTTTAGTTGGGTTGTTTGCCTTCTTACTACTGAACTGTAAGGGATTTTTGTTGTTTTTAAAGATTTATTTGTCAGGGAGAGAGTGAGAGAAAGAGAGCACTTGCACACAAGCAGGGGGAACAGCAAGTACAGGGAGAAGCAGGCTCCCTGATGACCAAGGAGCCTAATGTGGGGCTTGATCCCAGGACTCTGGGATCAAGACCTGAGCTGAAGGCAGACACTTAACTGACTGAACCACCCAGGTGTCCCCTGAACTAAGAGAGTTTTATGTGTTCTAAGTAAAAGTCTTTTTTTCATTTTCATTAATGTATTTTGAATATTTTCTACCAGTATGTGGCTTGATTTTTATTTCCTTAATGTCTTTCAAAGAGCAGAAGTTTTAATTTTGATAAAGTACTGTTTGTCAACTTTCTAATATTGTCAGTTTTGCATTCTTTTGTGTCTGATAGTCTTTGCCTTACATGGGGCAGTGAAAATTTTTTTGTCCTGTGTTTACTTTTGGAGGTTTTATAGTTTAGCTTTTACACATAGGGTTATGATCATTTTGAATTAATTTTAGTGTATGTTATGAGGTAATACCAAGATTCATTTATTTGTTCTGGTGCTGTTTGTTGATAAGGCTTCTTTCCATTTAATTATTGTAGTGCCTTTGTTGACTATCTGTGGCCATGTGCGTGTGCATTTATTTCTGCATTCTCTGTTCTGTTCCCTTGATTTAGGGGTGTGTGTGTATATGTGTGTGTGTGTATACAGCATGCTGTATCTTCTACCTTCTGGTTTTTTTTTTTTTTCAAAATTGTCTTAGCTATATTATTTTTAAATATCTTTGTGAATTTCTAACAAGAACACTTGCTGGGATTTTGATTGGGATTATGTTGAATCTATAGATCAGTTTGAGGAGAATCAGTATCCCAATAATATTGAGTGTATGAATCTGTGAACATGATATATATCTCCATTTTTTTTTTTTTAGGTCTTCCTTAATTTTTCTCAGTGTTTCTAGTATTTAGGATAATAGTCTTGCACATATATTGTTAAATTTATCTTTAAATATTTCATGTTATAGTGAATGGTATTTTTGAAAAGATTAACTTTGCATTTGTCATTATAGTGATTTGATTTAAAAAAATACTAATCTAGGGCTGGCTCAGTTGGTAGAGCACACAACTCTTAATCTCAGGGTGGTGGGTTCAAGCTCCATGTTGGGCATGGACCTTACTTGAAATGAAAAATACATACTAAGATCTTTATAAAAAATACTGATCTTGTATCCTATACCCTTGCAAAACCCACTTTCTAGTTTCTGCCACTTTATTCTATATTTTTGAGGATTTCTTGTGTATATTGTCATGTCGTGTATGAGTAGAAGCTGTTTTATTTTTCCTTTCTAATTTGGATCCTTTTTTCCCCCGCTTTGCTGCATTATTGTGATTGTTAGGACTTTTAGTAAAATGATGAAGAGAAATGAAGAGAAATGGTGAAGAGAAAAAAAGAGAGAGTGTACATCCTTGCTTTATTTCCAGTTGTACAGGAAAAAAAAAATCAGTCCTTTATCACCAAGCTATATGTAGGTTTTTGTAGATGTGTTTCATTAGGTTTGAAGAAGTTTCCTTCAAGCTTAGTTTTTTGAGAGGTGTCCCCCTTCATCTCCCACAAATGGGTAAATTTTACCATGCATAGATGCTTTTTTACATTTATTGAAATTAGTAATTTTTTAGTATGGTAATGCAGTGAGTTATAAAATCTAAACCAACCTTGCATTCCTGAGACAAACCCCATTTGTACTGCTGTTTAGCTTTTTATATATTGCTGGATTTGACCTGCTTATATTTTATTAATAATATTTGCATCTCTATAAACAAATGATATTAGTACATCTTTCTTTTTCTTGTGGTCTCCTTGCTTTAGTGTTGGAATTATTCCGGCCTTATTAAATATGTTAGAAAGCACTGTCTCTTCTTTTTCCTAAAAGAGTTTGTGTAAGACTGATACTGTATCTTTTTTTTAGATGTTTGAAGAATTCACTGGGGAAGCCATCTGGGTCTGGAGTTTTCTTTGTGGAAAGCCTTTTGATTTTTGAATTAAAATTTCTGAATTAGGGGCATCTGGGTGGCTCAGTTGGTTAAGTTTCTGACTTGATTTTGGCTCAGGTCATGATCTCAGTGTTGTGGATCAAAACCTAGGTCAGGCACCCTGCTCAATGGAGAGTGTGCTTTGAGATTCTTTCTCCATCTGCCTCAGCCCCTTTCCCTGCACATGCTCTCTCTCTCTCAAATGAATAAAAATCTTTAAAAAATTCTGAATTAGATGGTTATTCAGGCTTTCTTTTGATAAATTTTCTGTCTGTTGATAATCTGCATGTTTCAAGGAATTTTGTCTATTGAAGTTGTCAAATTTATTGGCCTAGAATTACACTATTAATCTACATTTAATGTTTGAAATATCTGTAGTAATGTCCTCTCTTTCAATTCTAATGTTGGCAATTTGTGTTTTCTTTCTTCTTTTCTTGACCAGTCTAGCTAGGGGTTCTTTTCAAAGAACAAGCTTTTGTTTTCATTGGTTTTATTTTATTTATTTATTTAGGTCTCTCATCTATTTTACCAATTTCTCCAAGTTTAATTTGTTTTTCCCCCCAGCTTCTTAAGGTGGAAGCTAATTTAGAACATGATTGTTAAATCTTTATTCTTTTCTAATGTAAGCACTTAAAAGATGTAAATTTCTAAGCATCCTTAACACCACCATACATAATTAGATAATGTATTTTTATTATCATTCAGTTCCATGTGTTTTTAAATTTTCCTTATGAGTTCTTTAATTTATGGGTTATGTAGAAATCTGTTAATTTACAGAGACTTGGAAAATTTTCCAGTATATTTCTTTTATTGGTCTTTCATTCTTTTGTGGTTAGAAAACATTTTCTGGGGAGTGTATCTCTACTTGGTAGATGAGGGGCTGCCTGACTCATGAATCCTTTAATAAAGCCAATTAGAGGGGCGCCTGGGTGGCTCAGTGGGTGAAAGCCTCTGCCTTCGGCTCAGGTCATGATCCCAGGGTCCTGGGATAGAGCCCTGCATCGGACTCTCTGCTCAGCAGGGAGCCTGCTTCCTCCTCTCCCTCTGCCTGCTTCTCTGCCTACTTGTGATCTCTATCTGTCAAATAAATAAATAAAATCTTTAAAAAAAATTAAAAAAATAAAGTCAATTAGATCTTCAACAAGAAAGCCTTTCTGTATGATTTCACTCTTTTTAAAAAACATTTTATTTATTTGAGAGAGAGCATGAATGGGGAGGAGAGTAGGAGAAGCAGGCTCTTCGCTGAGCAGGGAGTCAGACATGGGGCTCAATCTGGGACCCTGGAATGATGACCTAAGCTAAAGGCAGACGCTTAACCAACTGAGGTGCCCCTGATTTTACTCTTATACATTTATATATGTGCCTTGTTTTATGGTTCAGCATATGTTCTCTCTTGTTGTACCAAGAGACATGAACAACTTTGCTGGTTCATAATGTTCAGGTTTTACATATCATTGCAGATTTTCTATGTGCTTTTTTACTGATGATTGCGAGAGACTAGAATTCTCTAGTAATTGTAAATTTATCTATTATTCCTTTTAGTTTTGTCATTATTTGTATGTTTTGAAACTTTTTTATTGGCTGCATAAACATTCGGGGTTATTTTGTATTTCTGATAAAGTGACACTTTAAGCATTATGATTTATGTTCCTATGTACCTGGTAATAATCCTTCTCTTATGACGTACTTTGTCTGATACTAATATAGGCATTCCACCTTTATTTTGATTAATGCTTGCATGGTATAGCCCTTTCTATTTCATATTTAATCTATATCATGTTTAAAGGGGGATACATAACTTTATCCAGTCTGACAATATCTGCTTCCAGTCTAGTCTGATAGTCTCTACCTTTAATTGGGGCATTAGGACCATATATATTTAACATCATTATTCATTTAATTGGATTTAAGTCTACCATTTTTAATGTGTTTTTTTAATTTGTTCTTTCTGTTTCGTGTTTCCCTTTCTGTATTTCGGGAGGTTGCTTGTTTTTTAGCAAATCATTTTACCTCTTTTCTTGGCTCATTAGTTTTATTAGTTTCTTTTCTTTTTTAGTAGTTGCTCTAGGGTTTTATAGCATGCAGTCTTGAACTTACCACAGTCTACTTTCATCACTTTATGAATAATGAATGATTCTTACTACAATGTATTTTCAGTTTTTTCCTTTTCCTTTTTACTGTTTTTGTCATTCTACAGGTTATTATATGTTACTGCTACTTTGTTGCTTTATGCAGTCAGATTATCTTTTTAAAATTTAAAGGTAAGAAAATACATGGTAAACTCACATATTCACCATTGTTGGTTTTCCTTTGTGTAGAAGTTTCTATCTGCTATTTTTTAATTGATAGACTTATTTCTTAGAACAGTTTTAGGTTTATGGAAAAACTGAGCAGAAAGTACAGACTTACCATATATTCTCCTCTTTCCCTTCCCCTGTTCTCCCTCTTATGTTGGCCCCGCGGTGTCACCTATTATTTAACGTTTTGCAGTGTTAATTGTGTGATATATGTGTTTCGATTGGTGAACCAGTACTGGTACATTTTTACTGACTTAAGTTTATAGTTTATATGAGGGTTCACTCTGTTGTAAATTCTATCCTTTTTTTTTCCTGAAGAACTTCCTTCAGTGTTTTTTGTAGTGTGGACCTGCTGGTCAAACATTCTCAGCTTTTGTTTGTTTGAAAATGCCTTTATTTCCCCTTCACCTGTGATGGATTTTATTGCTTTGTGTAGATTTTGATTTGCAGGGGTTTTTTCTTTATAACAGTTCAGATGCTTTGTTCCTTTATTTTAAACTTGTTTGTATTGTTTTTGACAACCTGGTAGTTCTTATCTTTGTTACTCTGTGTGTAATGTGTTTTTTCCTTGACTTTGACTGCTTTTAAGACTTTATATTACTAGATTTCTGGAATTTGATTATTAATTATATGACTTGGTGTGATTTCTTTGTGCTTACCCTGTTTTTTGTTCACTGAGTCTTTTGAATATGTGGGTTTAGTTTTTGTCAAGTCTGGAAATTCTTTGGTCCTTATTTCTTCAGATAGTTTTTCTGTTTCCCCATCTTTCCAGGACTCAGTTATACCATTTTTAGACTGCCCTTGATATTCTCACAGTCCTTGATGCTCTTTTCTTTGTTTTTTGTTTGTTTTGTTTGCTTTCTGATTTTGTATCTTCAAGTAGTGATCTTTTTCCTTCACTCCTTTAATCTGTTGCTAAGTCTATCCATTCGATTATTTGAGATACTGCATTTCTCAAATTTAAAAATCCATTGATCTTTTATTTTTTTTTAAAGTTTTTATTTATTTGAAAGAGTGAGCATGCACAGGTGCATAAGTGGGGGGAGGGGCAGTGGAAGAGGGAGAAGCAGAATCCCTGCTGAGTGGGGAGCCCAATGTGGGGCACAACATGAGGCTTGGTCCCAGAACCCTGGGATTATGACTCGAGCCGAAGGCAGATGCTTAACTGACTGAGCCACCCAGGCGCCCCCATCGATTCTTTTCAAAATAATTGTCTTTTGTTTTTGTTTTTGTTTCAAATCCTCTAACATATTTGTAATATTTTGAAGTTTATATCTTTAAATATATCATCCTCTTGGTTCTGGGTCTGTTTCTTCTGTCACATTTTTCCTCTGGTATGGGTTGTATATTTCTCCATTTTCTTATGTTTGGTAAGTTTTGATTGACTCTTGGACTTTGTTGATTTCCACACATTTCTCTGTTGTCTTGTGTTTGGTAAGTTTTGATTGATTCCTCACACTGTTGTCTGGATTTTGTTGATTTCCTCTGGAGAGGTTTTGTTTTTGTTTTGGCAGGGTGTTATATTTCTTATGGGTATGCTTGAACCTTTTGAGGCTTGTTTTTAATTTTTGTTTTGGCAAGTTGAATGTAGCCTTTACTCTAGAACTAGTTTAGCACAGTTACTAAGTGCTGATTCTGATTCATTTCTACTGATTTGCCCGGGTTTCAGTCTGGTCTTTCTCCTTTTTTGGTTGGAACTTGCACATCCCCCAGTTTTATATAATCTCGGAATTTTTGAGCCTGCTTGGTTATTATTATTTGTCTGGCTTTGTAGAGTTTCACTTTACTAATACACAGCTTTATATTGAAGAAACTGCATTATCAAGTATTTGATAGCATTTAGCCACGTTGTGGCTTTTGACAGCTTGAATTGTGGTTAGTTTGAATTTAAATATGCTGTAAGTATAAAACACACTGAATGTCAGGAACTTCCTATAGAAAAAAAGAATGTAAATACCTGTTTTTTATATCAATTATATCCTGAAATGGTAATATTTTGAGCATATTGGGTTAAATGAATTATGTTAAAATTAGTTTTATCTGCTTCACTTTCCTTTAAAATGTGTTCATGTTGTTTCTTTTGGGAAGAATTGCTCTAGAAACCTCTACAGATTTCAGGAATGCTTTCTCTTGAGCTCCATCTTCTCTGCTCCTCTAATCTACAAATCCCCATTACTTTGGCCTCCCTAAATTTCAGTGTGTGTCTCTTATTCACTGAGTCCATCATATTCTGCTTGGCTTCCCATTCCTGCATTGCCCTCTGAACTATGGATACAGAGTATGTAGGGGACACTTTCATTTTTTCAGGTATCACAGCACTCAGCTGCTTGGTGTCCAGTGTTTTAAAATTACAGCTTTCTATATCTGATCAGTTTTCTAGTTGAGTTCATTGGGAGAGCATGTCTCCTGCTCAGTTACTACATCATGGTTGGTACCAAAATCTTTTTAAGACGTGAGTAGTTTGATGCCCAGGTGTGAAAACTGACTTTCCCTTGAATTAAAAACACTGTTGCTGGTAAACCTAAGTTTTGATTACAAAATGAAATTAATATTTGAGCAAATATGCACCATTTATTGTGTTTATAGACTTATTTTTGGTTATTGCCTGTTTAATTTTCCCCGTAATCTGGATTGATTTTAAAAGCTGTTTGCATATACAAACCTCTTTTCTTTCACACTGCATTATACTCAGGGCAGAGGTAGCCAGTGAAATTTGGTAAGTTCAAACATAAAGCAGAAATTTTCTTCATAATTAGGTTGAGGTTTTTTTTTATCAAGACTTGAGGAGATGCTTAGAATTTTAGGCCCTTAAGACTTGATACTGGGAATGTTAATACCATGTCAGGAGCACTTTGTTTCATTTTGCTTTCTAATTTGTTGGCATTCACTGATTAAGCACATAATTAACAAGCTAGTATAGCAAGAGAAGGCATTAGGGAGTGGTTTTTCTTGGGTCATTCAGGTCTTCAGTTATCATCAGCAATTGTATTAAGTGTTATCTATTTGCTTTGTAAAATGTAGTTGAGGTATTTGAAAAGAGGAATTTGAATCAGTCATTTCATTTAACCCTTCTTGTTAATATGGAAAATTGGAAGTTGTAACTTGTTTCACAATATAAACTGTGATATTTGACATTCAGCTATATTGGAATGATAGTGTCTACACTGTTTTTATTTGTTTCAGATTACTTCTTTAAAAGATGTATCCATGGGATGCCTGGGTGGCTCGGTTGGTTAAGCTGCCTTCGGCTCAGGTCATGATCCCAGTATCCTGGGATCGAGTCCCACATTGGGCTCCTTGCTCGGCAGGGAGCCTGCTTCTCCCTCTGCCTCTGCCTGCCTCTCTGTCTGCCTGTGCTCGCTCTCTCTCTCTCTCTCTGGCAAATAAATAAATAAAATCTTTAAAAAAAAATAAAAAAATAAAAGATGTATCCATGTGATTTTGTGATATTGTCTTGTGTAATTTCTAGCTCTGGTAATTATCATATAGAAACTTAAAACTTATTTTAAGAATAAGTTTGAGAAGTTGTCAGTGTTTATCATTTTTGTTCATAGCAAGCGAGTGCTTGTGTTGTCATGGTATCTCATGAGTGGCTCAGTTGGTTTGCCATCTGCCTTTGGTTCAGGGCTCAGGTCATGCAGAGTCCTGGGATTGAGCTCCACCAGAGTTGGGCTCCCTGCTCAGCAAGAAGTCTGCTTCATCCTCTCCTTCTTCCTCTCCCCCTGCTCGTACTCGCTCTCTCTCTCACAAATAAATATATAAAACCTTTAAAAAAAAAAAAAAGTGAGCTGATCTGTGGTTGTGCATAACTGTTAAAAGCATGCCCGGGTTAGACAACTTTACTGACTTTGCTATGTGATCTTGGTAGGTACCTTCTTAGTATTTCAGTTTCCTTTTGAGGATAATAATGAGATTATTGTTGGCTTGCCTTTGTTGCTGTTCCTAACTGCATATAAAGCAGTTAGGATATTGGTTAGCATATGATAAATACTGCTGTTGCAGTTGCTGTTATTGTCATCATCTCATTAAGTCTTTCTCAAATCTTAATCCCATATGATAGTACTTACTTCCTTGCTTTCTCTCTCTCTCTTTCTCTCTTTTTATTAAGGACTTCATATAACTGCTGTATATTACATATTCCTCATTCATTGTGTGATGTAGGCTTCCCCAACTAGAATGCAAGCTCCGTGAGATCAGTCATAGATGTAGAGATTTTTCACTAGCACCTAGAAAGGTGTCTGGAGTATATTGAATACTCAGTAAATATTTTCTGAATGAACTATATTGAATTCTATTCCAAATAGTAACTAGATATTGGGGATATAAAAATGCATGAAGTTCTTTCTCTAAAAAAACCATAAAGTATAGAATAGAAGAGGCTCATACTTAAACAAAACTAAGTATGATTTTACTCCCCCCCCACCTCCCAGAAGTGATTGTGATGGTAAGAGTATTCCTGAGGTTGCTGTCACAGAAGGTGCCATTAAACTGGGGAAGATTGTTTAAGAAATGGGGGGACACTGTTTTCTAGCAGAGGTGAAAATTTGAGCAGAATTACAGAGCTTGAAGTCCAGGTTAACAACAATGTAGGCCGATTAGAAATGGAGGGACTGGGTGACTTAGTTGGGTGTCTGACTTGATTTGGCTCAGGTCATGATCTCAGGGTTCTGCAGTTGGCCCAGGTTTGGTTCCATGCTTGGTGTGGAGCCTGCTTAGGAGTCTCTGTCTCCCTTTCCCTTTGCTAAACCCCCTCTCCCCAACCTGCTTGCTTATATGAATGCAAGCCACTCCCTCTCAAAAAAAAAAAAAAAAGGTAGAGGGGGCTAGCTAGGAGGTTGGTGGGGATCACGGAATCAGATTTGGGAGTAATAGCAATTGGAGATGCAGGTTGTCTAGCCCTTGCCTGGACAGAAGCAATGAGATTTGGAGATTTAATATATGAAATTTAATGATAACTGGATGTAGCACTAACATTTTAGTTCTGGTTTTATTTTGAAGGTAAGAGTATGTTTCATTATAGATTATTATAAAAGAATTTGATTTTTAAAATATTTCCTTTTAGAAATTGAGAACTATGTACAAAACACAAATTTCCAATAACAATTCATTATTTATTTATTTATTTTAAAGATTTTGTTTATTTGTCAGAGAAAGAGTGAGAGAGAGAGAGAGACCACAAGAGTGTGCACATAAGCTGGGGAAGTAGCAGGCATACGGAAAAGTAGGCTGGCTCACTGCTGAGCAAGGAGCTGGATATGGAACTCAATCCTAGGATCCTAGAATCATGATCTGAGCCCAAGGCAGATGCTTAAACCGACTGAGCCAATCGGGTGCCGCTCAGATTTGTGTTTAATTGGTTATTTAATATGGGTCAAATTGCTAAACTTTAATTTGAGAACCCATAAAAAAACAGCTCCACTTTGGATTACTTGATTTTAGAAGTTGGTGATGAAACTGTTTTTAAGGAGCTTTTTTCCTTTTTTTTTATTTCAGTGTAATTAGATTAAAAGCTGCAATTGGCTTTTTAAAGCAAGCTCTTTTTAACCTTGCAAAAAAAGCTTATTTGTGTGTGTATATGTCTTAAAAGTTCAGGCTTTTAATATTTAATTTATTAATACAAAAAGAATATTTGGCAATTTGTATTTTTTCCCCTCTAGAGAAGGTGTTGATTTGAAATGGAAATAAAATTATAGTATCACAGTAATTAATATTGCTGAATCAGATTCTAAAGACTGGTATTTCCATGGAGAAATTCCCATTTTTATTTGATGTAGCAGATTTACTTGGGAGTTGGTAGAATTATCCAGTCATGCAATTCTAAATTATTGGATGAACAACATCATCATTGGTCCTGGCCAATCTGGGTGAGGAAGGTGGGGACTGAGGGAAGGGGCTTTTACCATCTTTCCTTTATACCTAAGTGCCTTACTGTTATTCAAAGCAAACTGGATTATTCTTTATGTACTGATCCTTGGTTAGTATTCACCAGTGTTCCTTTTTTAAGTATGAATTATCAACATCAGTTTTATGTTCACTTTGGCAATCTTATGTTCATTATTTTCATTTCATTATTACCTTTAAAAGACAGTGAAAGCTACAAGCATACATGTATTTGAATACAAACATATTTTACGGCAACGCAGATCACTGACCCTCTGACAATTTTCTTTTATAAATGAGAACATAATACAGTGAATACTTCCAATTATTTTAGCAAAGCGCACATTCAGTAGGCTGTGTGTACAAGGTAAATATAAAGCATATCATGGGATCTAGAGTGTAGGAAAATGGGACCTAGGAAACCCAATTTGTGAATCTAGGGAGTTATAGAATATTACTGAACATCTAAGTAATATTTACTGAAAAAATAGGTTAGTGACATTAGAAATTCTCCATTGGCTAACATTATGTTTTTATTAGGCAAATACCACAAATGACTTAAAAATTTATTTTCCTATTTTTCAGCAAGTATTTGTGGAGCTATCTGCTGGGCATAGTGTTGAGAGTTGGAATTTATAATGACAAAACATATTTAGTTGAATTTTGGAGTTAAGAACACTTACCCATCTCATTTTTTTTTTTCTTTAGGAATTGCATTTTGTGAAAAAGGAGCAAAGAAGAATTTTCTGCGAAGATCATATGAAGTGCACTTTCTTGCTGATATATCATTTCTAGTAAGGTTTTTTTCATTATGTTATGAAGTAAATAAACACAGTGGAAATTATTTCCTTTCTTAAAATCAGACGGTCTTGTGAGCTTGAATAGTAGTCTTTTTGGAGTTCATTTTGTGGCTTAATGTAGATTAATTAAGGGAATTTATAATGTCCATTTGAAGCGCATTCTGTTGTACACTGACAGTTTTTCATATATTTTATCCGATACCGCTGAGATAATCCTAACTTTTTCATTGTTCTCACTTCCTCTTCCATATCATTTACCCTTATTTAAAAAAAGAAAAAAACCTGAAGTAGTCCATATTTTCTGTGACAGTAAATAGAAGAAAGTGTGGATTTGAGGACATGAGTTAGATATAAACTGAGAAAGATGTTCAAATGAAAGATGAAGTGAGTGAAATATTTCCTGAAAATATCTTAGGGGAAGGGTCAAAGAAAAAGTTAAGCAGAGTTAAGAGATTTTTTAAAAATGTAGACTTAAGGGCGCCTGGGTGGCTCAGTGGGTTGAGCCGCTGCCTTCGGCTCGGGTCACGGTCTCAGGGTCCTGGGATCGAGTCCCGCATCGGACTCTCTGCTCAGCAGGGAGCCTGCTTCCTCCTCTCTCTCTCTCTGCCTGCCTCTCTGCCTGCTTGTGATCTCTCTCTGTCAAGTAAATGAATGGAATCTTAAAAAAAAAAAAAAATGTAGACTTAACATTTGTAACTTGAATTTGCCTCCTTAAATCATAGGTGCATATTTGCAAACCTTCTGAGTAGGGTGTTTGACTTACAAACTTACAGTGGTCTAGGTTCATGGTTCCAGATTGTAAGATGTATAGTGCTCTTCAAAAGTTTTCATGGGGGCGCCCAGGTTGCTCAGTGGGTTAAAGCCTCTGCCTTCGGCTCAGGTCACGGTCTCGGGGTCCTGGGATGAGCCCCGCGTCGGGCTCTCTGCTCGGCGGGGAGCCTGCTTCCCTCTCTCTCTGCCTGCCTCTCTGCCTACTTGTGATCTCTGTCTATCAAATTAAAAAAAAAAAGTTTTCGTGACTGAAACTTTATCTGAATTCCTCCTTTATTCAAAATGGAAAAGAAGTTAGTTACATTAATATCAGAACATTTCGAAATAATAAAATTTTGAAAAATGTTAGTAGGGGATAGTTTTTGATGTTTTTTAACATTAACATTTTAAATAAATATTAGACCTCATTGATTGTGCCTGATGATTTTCTCAGTAAGAAAAGGGAGTGGTACTTGACATTTATTTTTTGTACTTGTTTTAAGAACAGTTTTATTTAACATAAAAATAAAATTTAACATAAAACTTTTGGGGTATTAAGTGGTATTAAAAACTTACGACTTATAAAATGAATTCTTTGTTAAAGTACTTTATTGTGATACCAGTTTCTTTTTAAAAAATTTTTATTTTTAAATTTTTATTTCATTTTTTTGAGAGAGAGAGGGATGGGGAGAGGTAGAGAGGGATGGGGAGAGGTAGAGAGGGAAGGAGGGAGGGAGAGAGGGAGGGGAGGGGGAAGGCAAGAGGTAGAGGGAGCGAGAGAATCTTAAGTAGGTTCCATGCCCAGTGCAGAGCCCAATGTGGGGCACTATCTCACAACCTTGAGATCATGATCTGAGCTGAATAAGAGTCAGATGCTTAACAGACTGAGCCAGTCAGGCACCCCATGATACCAGTTTCTTAAGTTTATATATTTTTCTTTTAAAACTTTGACAGAGGAAGCGTCCATTTTATGATATCTTTCAGTTTGGGGAAGTAGGAGAAAAGGCATAATTTTTTCAATTGAAGCAAAGTATCCTTCAGGCCAGAACTTGTATACACACAGGAAGGATGGGAAAAATAGAGTCTAATTCCCATTTTTATTTTTTAATTTTTTAAATATTTTATTTATTTATTTGACAGGCAGAGATCACAAGTAGGCAGAGAGGGGGGAAGCGGGCTCCCCAATGAGCAGAAAGCCTGATGCAGGGCTCTATCCCAAGACCCCATCATGACCTGGGCCAAAGGCAGAGGCTTTAACCCACTGAGCCACCCAGGTGCCCCTTTAATTCCCATTTTTAAATATAAACCTTGATTAGTGTTGTGTAAATCTTTGAATATTTGTTTTTTCTTTATATCTTATTTACATTTCTTTTGTCCACTGTTTGAAACTAAGTGATTTGAGTTCTAAAAGCACTATAGGAATTTTAGCCATCTTGATGCCCATAATTCAGAACTCTGCACCTTCTGTGAACCTCAGGGATGGCTGTGGGCATAACTTCAGCTGTTATATTTTGGGATCTGTTTAAACTTAATGAAATCCTTTATGATGCTTCTTCCACTAGGCTCTACATCTATGGATGTATACAGTGTCTTATTCTTCATGGCAGGCTTCTCTAGCTCTGAGAGTTGTACTTGAGTTAATAAGTACTTGCTTAGGAGTTACTCTGAGTAATGCTTTCCTTTTGAACAGATTCATGTGCTGACTAAAGAGCTTCAGATTAGTTTTCCCTATAATTCTGTCCTAATTTGGGGTAGGGTAGAAATTGGGGAGGCTGGTACAGAGATTGGGCAAATTTTTTTTCTACCTTTTTTCCTCTCCCTTGTGTCTTGGAACTGCATTGGGCTCTTATATTTTAGGTCTGTGATCCACTTTTGAGTTAATTCTTGTTATGGTATGAGGTAAGAGATAAGATTTATTTCTCTGCTATAAAAATCAAGTTTTTCCAGAAGCAATTTTGAAAAGATTGTATTTTTCCCTGTTGAATTATCTTGGTAACTTTGTTGAAAGTCAACTGACCATTACATGGGGGTCTTTTTTTTAGGACCTTTTCATTTTATTGATCTGTATATCTATTTATGGCAATATTGTACTGTTTTGATTACTGTAGATTTGTAGTAAGTCTTAAAATCGGGTAGTGTACATCCTCTACCCTTGTTTTTTTTTTTTTTTTTCCAGCATAACAGTATTCCTTGTTTTTTGTACCACACCCAGTGCTCCATGCAATCCGTGTCCTCTCTAATACCCACCACCTGGTTCCCCCAATCTCCCACCCCCCGCCGCTTCAAATCCCTCAGATTGTTTTTCAGAGTCCATAGTCTCTCATGGTTCACCTCCCCTTCCGATTTCCCCCAACTCCCTTCTCCTCTCTAACTCCCCTTCTCCTCCATGCTATTTGTTAATGCTCCACAAATAAGTGAAACCATATGATAATTGACTCTCTCTGCTTGATTTATTTCACTCAGCATAATCTCTTCCAGTCCCGTCCATGTTGCTACAAAAGTTGGGTATTCATCCTTTCTTTTTTTTTTTTTTTAAAGATTTTATTTATTTATTTGACAGACAGAGATCACAAGCAGACAGACAGGCAGGCAGAGCGAGGGAGAGGAGGAAGCAGGCTCCCTGCAGAGCAGAGAGCCCGATGCGGTACTCGATCCCAGGACCCTGAGACCGTGACCCGAGCCGAAGGCAGCGGCTTAACCCACTGAGCCACCCAGGCGCCCCGGGTATTCATCCTTTCTGATGGAGGCATAATACTCCATAGTGTATAGGGACCACATCTTCCTTATCCATTTGTCACCCTTGTTTTTCTGTTTCCCAAAGTTGTTTTTGTACTCTGCATCCTTTCCATATCTTTCCATGTATTTTACAATCAGCTTGTCAGTTTTTACAAAGAGGTCAATGGGATTTCAGTTGTGAATGCTTTTATCCTAGAGGCTACACTGGGGAGAATTGACCTGTGAAGAATGTTGAATCTTCTTGGTACCTCTCTCTGTTTAAGTTGTCTTTAGTTTTTCTTGGAGTTGTGTTTTCAACGTAAGCATATTACACCTATTTTGTTATGTTGATCTCTCTTTTAAATTTTTATGTTATGTTAAGTGATAATGAAAAAAATAAGTTTTTGTATGCGGACTTATAATTGATTTTTTATTAGACTTTGTAATTTGTGATTCTGCCAAGCTCATTATTATTTGTAGTAACATTTTTAAAAAAAGATTTGTTTATTTTAGAGAGTGAGATAGAAAGAGGGCACGAGTGGGAGAGGCAGGGGGGAAAAAGGGAGAGACTCTGTAGGGAGCCAGACACGGGGCTCCATCTCATCCTGAGATCTCATCCTGAGATCACGACCTGAGCCAAAACCAAGAATTAGATGCTTAACCAACTGCACCATCCAGGCTCCCTGTTCTAGGGATATTTTTTTACAGTCCTTAAGATGTTCTTTGTAGACTTTCGTCTTGTCTGTGAATAAAGACTCCCTTAAATTTTTTATCCCTTTATTTTTTTGCTTGCTTTATTGCACTACTTAGTAGTCCTAGTGCAATGTGGAAGTGGTAAGTTGACATTCTTGCCTTACTCCTGATGTTAGGTTAAGTACATTCAGTTTTTCACCACTAAGTATGATGTTAACTACAGATTTTTAACAGATACCCTTTGTGTAAGATTAAGCTCTCTTTTATTCATAGTTTGTTGAGAATTTTTTTTCTTGTCGTGAATGAGTATTGAATTTTTATCAGTTTTTCCACACTATTGAGATGATCATGGGTGAGATGATCATCTTTTTTTTCTCTCTTACCTGTTAATGTAGTTAATTACATTGATTTTTTTTTAATATCAAACTAAGAAGTCTTGCATTTCTGAGATAATCTCCACTAAGTGGGATTATCTCCACTTAGATAATCTCCACTTGTTACGTTTATATATTGTTGGATTAGTCTGCTAAATTTTAGTTAACTTTTTTTCATCTGTGCTCATAGTAGATACTGGTTTGTAGTTTTTTCTTTTTTGTAATGTTTTGTCTGCATCTTATATTTGGATAAGAGTGAGTTGAAAAGATGTCCTCTTCTGGAAAAGTTGCCATGCATTTGGTGTTACTGCTTCTTTAATTGTTTGGTAGAATTCAATAATGAAGACCTCTGGTTTTGGAGTTTCTTTGTGGGAAGGTTTTACTTATTTATTTATTTTTAAAGATTTTATTCATTTGACATAGGGAGAAAGAATGAATGGGGGGGGGGAGTGGCAGGCAGAGGGGAAAGCAGGCTTCCGTCTAAGCAATGCGCCTGATATGGGACTTGATCCCAGAACCCTGGGATCATGACTTGAGCCAAAGGACTGAGCCACCCAGGCATCTTTTAGAAGATTTTAAACTATGAACTCAATTTCTTTGATTTGGGCTATTCAGAATATAGTAATTCTTGAATAAAGTTTCAGTTGTTTGTGTCTTTCAAGTGAATTTGTCCATTTCAGGTGAATTGCCTTATTTATTAGCATAAGGTTGCATATTGTAATTCCTTACTCTTTTTAATGTTTGAAGGATTTATAGTGATATCCACTCCTTTGTTCTGGTATTAGAGATTTTCCTTCTTTTTCTAAAGGAGCAATTATTAGCTAAAATTTTCCTTTTTCTGCATTTTACAAAGTTTGTTTTGTGTTCATTTACATAGAGTTCAAAGAATTCTTAAATTCCTTTGTGATTTTTTTTGGATTTACTTAATTGTCAAATATTAGGTTAATTTTTTAGATATGTTTCTCTCTTAAGATTTTATGTATTTGACAGAGAGAGTGAGAGTGTACACAGGCAGGGGGAGAGGGAGAAGTAGGCTTTCCACAGAGCAGAAAGCCTGTCCTGGGGCTTGATCCCAGGATCCTGGGATCTTGACTTGAGCCAAAGGCAGATAGACGCTTGACCAGCTGAACCATCCAGGCGCCATTTCTTTGTTTTTAATTTAATTATGTTGTGGTCCAAGAACATATTTTATGTATTATAAAGTGCAGAATGTTTTCTGTGTTAGTGAATGTTTTGTGTGTATTTAAGAAGAATGTGTATTGTGCTCTTGCAGAGTAGAACTTTCTAAAAATGTTATTTGGGCCAAATTGGTTGATAGTTTTTTTCAAAATTTATCCCTCTGATTTTCTTTCAGTAATTGCTGAGAGAGGAGTAAGAAATCTTCAGCTTTAATTGTGGACTTGTCTGTTTTTCCTTTCACTTCTTGGTTCATGTATTTTGAAGCTCTAATATTAGTTGCATGCATATTTAATTTTTTTCTATATTCTTAATGAATTCTGTATCTTGATGTCCCACTTTGTCTTTGGTAATATGTTGTGAAATCTTTTCTGAAATAACTTGCATAGTTTCTGATACAAAGACTGCTGTTTTTCTTATTTTAATTTTTCTATTTTGTTGACTGGTCTAAGACTTTTTCAATGATTGTGCTTTAGTCATTTGATTATGATATGCCTTAAATCCTTCTTAGGTTTTCTTGAGTTTTTGCCCCCCCCCCCAATTTGGGAAAATATTGGCACTGTTTCTTCAAATATCACATCTCAGGGTTGGGTTTTTTGTTTGTTTTTTTGAGGAGAGAAATACATTTGATATTGTCTCAGCACTTGTACTTTGTATTTTTTTTCCTCTTTTTTTCTTTTTGGATCATTGATATTGCCATGTTTCGAGGTTCACTGATCTTTTTTTCCCTGCAATATGTTACCTGTTCTTAATCTCATTCACTGTGTTTATTTCTGATAATTATTTTTTATCTGTAGAAGTTTTATTTTTTCCATTTCTCTTTTCATCATGTTATTGTTTTCCTTTACCTGTTTTAACATTTAGAGCTTATTTATAATCATTGTTTTAATGCCCTCGTCTGTTAATTCCTTTAACTTTATCATTCCTGAGTTTATACTGACTGACTTTTCTTCTCCATATGGGGCGCACTTACTGTTTCTTTTCATTTTCTATAATTTTTGTTTGGATGCTGGACAGTGTGGTGTTAAGATTGTTGAGCAAAGAAATTTTTTGCATTATTTTACATAGAGGAGAGCTTTGTTTTTGTGTTCATGTAAGTTACTAGGCATCAGCTGAATCCCTCTGAGGTGTTTTTGTTTTTAAAGCTTTGTTGGTATTGGTCCAGAACATTCTTTATGGAGTTAATTTAGTTGCCCATTAAGGTTATATCTTTCTCAGTGTTAACAATCTATGCCCATTTGAGGCTTATTCTCAATGTTACTCTTAACCAATATTATAAAATTTTCATTAGTTCATCTGTTTTCGTTTTGAAGGAAATTTTTTGGCTCAGGAATAACTTTGGTATTCTTGCAAGAAAAGATCAAAGCAGAAGGATTTTCTTTACTCATAACTTATAAATCTGTAATAATTACTTTCATGAAATAATGCCACAAGGATAAACAAAAGAAATAAAGAGCCTGGAAGAGGGCCAGTGTATATGTACATGGATGTATGCTTTTTGACAACACTGGCACTATAGAGAAAAGAACTATTTAACAGATGATGCTAGAACAATTGGTGATCCATACAGAAAAAAATTACCCATCTTCCTTAGCACTGGCAAAAATCAAGTTAAGATTGATTTGTACATCTCAGTGTGAAAGACTAAACTTTAAAAGTTTAGAAGTTAGTATAGGGAGAATATGTTCATGATCTTCTGGCAGGCAAAGTTTTTTTTGTTTTTGTTTTTTTAAAAGATTTTATTTATTTATTTGACAGAGATCACAAGTAGGCAGACGTAGGCAGAGAGAGAGGGAGAAGCAGGCTCCCCATTGAGCAGAGAGCGCCATGCGGGGCTCAATCCCAGGATCCTGGGATCATGTCCTGAACTGAAGACAGAGGCTCTAAACCACTGAGCCACCCAGGCGCCCCAGGCAAAGATTTCTTTAAAAAAAGTAAAAATTACTAATATAAATAAAACAATTGATACGTTTTATTACCTTACAATTAAGAAATTTTATTCTTGCCAAATTACCAGTAGGAGAATGGTGAGGCAAACCAGAGTGGAAGAACATACTTGCAATACATGTAACAGACAAAAAGCATGTATCAGAATATTCAAACCACTTTTACAAATCAGTATGACAGAGACAATAGAAAAATGACAAGAGTCATGAAAAGACACTTCATAAAAGAAATCCAGATATGCAGGAAACATGAGAAAAATATGTTTAACCTCATTAGTAATATGAGAAATATAAATTAAAACTGAAGGGGCTTCATCATAAACCACCGGAGTGGCTAAAATTAAAAAAGAGACAGTACGGGTTTTGGAGAGGATGTTAAGTTATGGAAACTCATTAAACACTGCTGGTGGGAATGTATATTATTACAAACAGTTTAGGAAACACTTTAATATTTGCATACCCTCTGACCCAGTAATTTCTTTCTAGGGGTATATCCCTGAGAGTAATGTGTGAGCATGTACACTAATAGATGTGTTAATAACCTGGAGGCAGGGGTATTTATAATAGCTTCAGACTCATTACATTGTTCATCAGTAGTTGACTGAATAAGTAAAATTGTGATCTATTCATATAACACAATACTTTTAAAAAATAAAAGTGAATGAAGTACAGCTACATGCTGCACAGGTGAAATTTACAGATACAGTTCTCAAGAGAAGTGAGGAACAAAGAATTCATAGTTTGTGATTTCATTTTCGTAAAATAAAATTAAAACACACAAAAATATAGCAAGTGTATATATATATTTATGTTTATGAACAATTATATGTTAACACCAAAAATGCCAATTCCTAATTCCATTGCATGCCTGTCCACATTTCTTAAACTCCTTTCCACATTCATTAAGAAATTTTCTAAGTATAGTGGTATACTTTATAATCATATTCATCTTTATAAATAAAGATAAAACAGCATTTATGTACAGGTTTGATTTAGGTGATAGAAGATTTAAAGTTTATAATATAGCTAGTATTTGAAAAATAGCATAGAGAATTGGCATGGTTTCTAGTAATGATAATTAATCTCTGTACAACATATAATTATTGGCAAAGCAGTTTTTCCAGAAATCATTATGACAGCCCAAAAAGTACTTGGAATATCTGTATTTTACAAATGAAGGGAATGTTAATATGGAGAGTAAGTTGGTGATTGAAAGACTAGAACCTCATTTTCATTCCCTCACCTTGCCTTAACTGTGTCCTTTATTTCTCTTGCATGTCCTGTTTGAAGACAGGACATTGCTCTTATGTGGGTGTAATTAATCTGGGAATGACTGGTTATGTGTGGATGGGCTTTAATCTTAATAAGGGCAGTTTACAAAGTCTCCTTTCTAATAGTGATTTTAATAATATTGTGCCTAATTGTAAGGAGCCAAGGATGCCTTCTGGTATTCTCATAATTTTCCGTAAGAGTTTGAGCTATATTCTTGCTCCACTTTGTAGAATTGAGTGAGGTAGTAAGGAAGTGAGTCACTGAAAATCATATGACAGTTCACTGGTATATCTAGAAGTAAAACAAATTTTATAGACTGGTCATTCTGATAAAATTTTTTGAGGTTACAGTATCTTTTTTGTTAGTATTTGGATTATTTATCTTGATTGATAATTTTATATAATTTTAAAATAATAGTATTTCTTGCTTTAAGGAAGCACAGTCTCACAATTTAGAAAATCTTTAATGCCCTGTACAATGAAATGAAGAGAGTAATACTAATTAAAAACATTACTTCCAGTTTCCATCACTTAATTTCTGTAGCAAATTTAAGATGCTTAAGTGACCAGTATTTGTAATTAATACACAATTTTTAGCACTTCATTACATGTTGTGTAAAACAAGGTCTGTATTTCTCTAATAGGAATAGAGCCTACTGGGAATAGACTCTTAATATTTTATTCCTAAGTTTCTCAAATTTTTTTAGCATTTTGCTTTTAAATATCTCTCATCCAAAAGCATAGGGTCAAAGCATATAGAAATATATAACCTGTTATTAATCAAAGAAATCCAAATTAAGATAGATGCCATATTTAAATCACTCTTAAGATTTTTACATGACTTCTCTCCTCCCCCTACCTATTTATTATTTATTCTGTTGATGATTTTATCTAAAACATTCTGAATAAACACATAGTAAGAAGTGATACTTTGGTGTTATGATTTCAGGTAGGGACACCAATATCCTATATTTTAGTTGTCTTAACTTTCTAACAAGTAGTGTTACAGCCAGGCCACAGCTAGTTTTTACAAAACTCATAAAAGGCTCATCTCCCAATTTTTGGTGGATGCTGCCTTCTGTGAGCATTCAGTGCTTAGAAAGCAGAGAACAAGTTGGATTTCAGTCCCCATTTGCTCTCTCTTGGCCACCACTCATGTGCAAGGTACAACCTCTGCATTGTTCATAGTGGCCTTGAGTCATAATGATTTCTTGCCTTTCTTTTGATAGGTTTATAGCGTTAGAATGTGCAGATCAGAATATGTCCTAGTACCCACAGGGTCCTTCAAACAGTTTCTTTTCTAGTTGGTCAGGGATTATTTTCTCAATGTGGTCTGTACTTTTGTTGATCTTATTTCTTCAACGAGATGTTAGTGTTTTGAATTTTACCTAAAATTTATAACAATATAAATCAGAACTTTATAAAATTAGGTGTTAATGTTTGTAGGTTACATTCTGCCTTTATGAAAGTTACATACTACAACATAGCTGCATTTTCAAGTGATGACCATGAATGTATTAGCTCTATATTTGAACTAAAGTTTGTTTTCCTTGTTGAATCATTTCTTTAAATAGTGACTAATGGCCGTTACTGTGTTCATACAACATATCATTGTATTTTTAAAATGTGTAATTAGATACAACATGTACAATTCTGGCTGTAATGGAATGCTTTAGTCATTTTCCATAAAACAGTAGTTTAATGATAGTCTTAAATTAATTTAGAATTTAAATTTTTGCCTGGATTTAATTGTTTGTAAGCTGTATGAAAACATCCTATTTTAAAGGGAACGAAGGAGAATGTTCTTCCAGTAAAAGTAACTGAAAGAGATAATTCCATAAAGTCAAAAACCTCTGGTTGTATTAAAAATTAACAGTAAGGTGGTTTCCCCCAAGGTTGTCTGATAAACTTATTGTACAGTATGAGTGATTTTTTGTTTGTATATTTTGTAAGGGAATATATATAGGGCATTGTGTGTGTGTGTGTGTGTGTGTGTAATATAGTTGCATTGGTCAATACTGACATTGGGATTAAAATTATTTGACAGTGCTTGATTCTGAGTTTTCAGAAAGCTCTTTTAGCAAAGTGGGTAGCCAATAGTGTTTCTTGCTTGCTTAGGTCAGTTTTTCCCCCTGTTTTACATAGATCATAATTCAAGGATCCATGGCATTTATACTTAAATACAGTTAACTTTCCTAGTTTCTTTTTTGTATCATTGAAAGTTCTTTTCTTTTTTTTAAAGATTTTTATTTATTTATTTGACAGAGACACATTGAGAGAGGGAACACAAGCGGGGGGTATTGGGAGAGGGAGAAGCAGGCTTCCCACTGAGCAGGGAGCCGGATATGGAGCTCGATCCCAGGACCCTGGGATCATGACCTGAGCTGAAGGCAGATACTTAATGCCTGAGCCACCCAGGTGCCCCTATCATTGAAAGTTCTTGAAATCAAGAATGATGTAGAATGTTAGCAGTGAAATCTATAAATGAAATTAAACAGTTCTATTAATAATAGCATCAAAAGAATAAAGCACTTAAAAGAAATGCAACATCTGTACACAAAATATCATTGAAAGAAATTAAAGAAGACCTAAATAAATGCAAAGACAGATTACTCTGTTTATGGATTGGAAGACTTAATATTATTAAGATTGCAGTACTCCCCAAACAGATTCAATTACATAGAGTTACCATATGACCCATAAGTTCTGCTCCGAGCTGTATATTCAAGAGAATTGAAAACATGTACACACACACACACACACACACACACACACACACGTTCAAAGCATTATTCATAAGAGTGGAAACAACTCAAATTTCCCATCTGCTGTTGAATGGGTAAACGAAATGTGGTATTTCCATAAAATACAATATTATTCAGCCAAAAAAGGAGCAAGGTACTGGTAATACTTAACACAGATGAACTTTGAAAACATTGTGCTGAGTGAAAGAAGACAAAAAAGGCTTCATATTGTATGATTCCATTTGTTTGAAGTATCTCAGATAGGCAAATCATAGAGACAGAAAGTAAATGCTCGGAGTTGTGGAGAGGGAGGAATGAGGAATGATAGTTAATTGGTATTGAATTTCTTTTGGGGATGACAAAGATATCCTAGAATTAAGATAGTGGGGATGGTTGTGCAACTTTGTGAATATACTAAGACAAATAAACTCTGAATTGTATACTTCATGACATTGGAGTTGCATGGTTCCTCAAAGATTTGTAATTCACCTTATTTAATGAGGGATTATGACCATCCAGCTGTGTCCCTATGACATTTTTGACTGACATGTGAATTATACCTCAATTTAAAAAAAATCACATAGAAATGAAAAGAGTGGCCTACTTCTGATCGAATTTATTATCAAACCGGGATGTTTTTGAGAGTGAGGGGTATCACTTAATAATTATAATTAAATTATAATTATAAGTTATAATTAAGTAACCTACAAGATACACATAAAGCCAGCTGTCCCAGTTAAACCAGTATGTATGTTTTCCCTGCTTTTTGGTTTGTGTAAACTTTTTCCCCATCATTGATGAAATAAGAAGAATATAAAACTCTTCTAATATCCTTATCAAATGTGGGGAAAAAGAAAAAGATTAAGAAAGCCATGTAATTCAAAAAAGTGGAAGAGAAGGTATTTCTTAATGAAAATGAGTATTTATGTGTGTGTTAAGTGCAGTGTGTAAATCTAATAGTTTACTCCTTTATGTGAATTTGTCACTTCACTCTCCATACATAGCCAATCAGTGTTTGAATGAATAAGCAGTTTTGTGTTGTAATATAATAAAACATCTTCTCTGAACTAGAGATGTGTTTCATAATAATCTGTGGAGCTTTTAAAAATTATTCTAGCTTGGGCATTAATCTCAATTATGATTTGATAGTTTTATTGTGGGGTTAGGGTAAGTTCATGCATGCAAAATATGTTTTAGCTCTCCAGTTGAATCTAGTATTCATTAAATTGAGAACTGGTACATTAAATCAATGAGTTTTATTACTCCATTATTAAAATCTATAGTTATTATTGTTTTGTGCACAAATAGTAAGCAGAGGTAGCAACTGAGAGAATCTCATTCCAACCACACTCACCTACCATCCCCTTTCTTCCTGGACCAGCCCTGTGTGTTGGTAATGCAGAAATTGTGATTCTTTTAATTCTCCCAAGCATTGAGATGCTTGGATATCTTATTATTTATTATTATTTTTATATTATTATTATTATTATCTTATTTGTTTATTTAGGTCACTTTGAGGTGGGAGGAGTAGTGGGAAGTAGATAGAAGCCGCAGTTCCTTTGCAAATGTTGAAAATCTATCTTTGGTAGGAGGGGAAGGGTATTACCATCACTGTACAGAACAAGAGGGGTTGAGAGAGAGGTCTTTCAGAGGGTCAGAACTCTCTAAGTTAGCTGAGAACTGCTCATGGCCTTGTATTTTGACAGCCCATTGTAATGGCAAGTAAATTGCTCTCTGTTGTTGGAACTGGGAGAGGACACAGTGCAACCTGTGGTTCTTTCACATCTCTAGTTTCTCTCGTGCAGCTATGCACAGTTCAGAAATTCCCCTAACGCTGCCACTGAAAAGTAGCATAGACTCATGACAGTGGAGTTGCATGGTTCCTCAAAGATTTGTAATTCACCTTATTTAATGAGGGATTATGACCATCCAGCTGTGTCCCTATGACATTTTTGACTGAGAGCCTTTCTTTAGGCTGCCTAAATAGTAACCATGGTGATTCTGTATTGTTGTACCATACATGACATTAGAGCCAGAATTTCAACTCTCTCTCCTCCTGTGACTTCGCAAGAGTACTTGACATTTTGGCACCTAGTTGCTTCATCTAGAAAATAGAACAAATGATAGCTGCCCCATAGAATTATTGTGGCTACTGAATGAATACAGCATACGTTAAGGTCTAACATAGCTACGTGTACTTGTAGATATTAGGGAAGTGGGTAAGTGACCTTTCCTTCTGCAGTTCAGTGCACAGCTGACTGACCTCAGAAGATGAGAGTTTTCATAGCCTGGGGCCTGAAATTTTTCTATATGTCGATTTATTGCATTCATTCATTAACTGTGCATCTGCTTATTGAGCATCTGTTTTGGGCTAGCACTTTGGTAGCTGCTGGAGTTATGGGGCAAATATAACATACTTGGTTTTCTCCCTCACTGAGCTTACAATTTGGTTGGAGAAAAAAGATTAAATATTGCATAAGTAGTTAATTACAGATGTGGTAAGTGTCATAAAAGAGAAGTATAATATCCTTTGAAAGCGTATTAGAAGGAGCCCTAATACAGTTTGGGTAAAGTTAGGGAATATTTTGGACAAAATAATGCTAATACTGAGACGTAATGGATCTATGGAACTTGTTGTGGGGGGAAGTGCTTGTGTCGCAGTGAGCGGGTGGGTAGTATGTGTGAAGTCCCTGCAGCAGAGATGATTTAGGAATTGTGTTAAGTACAGAAAAGCCTATGCCCAGAAGCTTACTGGGTAACCAGAAGAGTGGCAAAGAGTGAGGATGGTGGGTAGAGGTGGGGGCAAGATTAGACAGGGTTCTCTAGGCCATGTTTATAGGGTTTGGACTTAAAGAACGTGGCAGCTGACATTTGCATTTTAAAATCACTCTAATGAAAATGGGGAAATTGGATTGGAGAGGAGTAAGAATGTCTGCTGAGACCAGTTAGCAGGCTATTGCAAAGCCTAGGCTAGAGGTGGCAGTAGCTGTTTCTGGAAGTAGAGTACTGTGCTATGACTGGAAATGGGAGTTGGAGAAAGGTCTTATAATGGCTTTGATCTTGTAGGCCATTTAGTCTGTGGAGATTTTATTTTATTTTATTTTTTTTCCCCAATTTATTTATTTTCAGAAAAACAGTATTCATTATTTTTTCACCACACCCAGTGCTCCATGCAAGCTGTGCCCTCTATAATACCCACCACCTGGTACCCTACCCTCCCACCCCCCCCCCCGCCACTTCAAACCCCTCAGATTGTTTTTCAGAGTCCATAGTCTCTCATGGTTCACCTCCCCTTCCAATTTACCCAAATTCCCTACTCCTCTCTAACGCCCCTTGTCCTCCATGCTATTGGTTATGCTCCGCAAATGAGTGAAACCATATGATAATTGACTCTCTCTGCTTGACTTATTTCACTCAGCATAATCTCTTCCAGTCCCGTCCATGTTGCTACAAAAGTTGGATATTCATCCTTCCTGTGGAGATTTTATAAATGGGAATGAGTTCAAGACTTTCACCTTGCCAGTACTTGTTAGTGCCTGTTAAAAATCAGTGAAAGACAAGCTTAGTATTTACAGTCTAGCTCCTTCTTCAGGATCTGGCTTTGGAATATGTACTCTTTTTTTCTTTCTCTCAGTAAGCCCTTTGCAGAAGGACTTAACACATTCTAAAAACAAAAAACAAAAGCAACCAAAAATCACCTATCAGCTACCTTTATTTTTGTGCTATCATTTGATGTGGAATGTCTTGGGTACCGAATGCTTATAAAGTAATGCTATATTCAGGTTTCTTTTGGTGAGTGGATTGGATACACTGTTGAGAGCTGTGGCTATAGGATTTCTTATTACAGTGATGAAAAAAAATTGTCTCACTATGCCAGTAGAACCTTTCCGAAACACAACTAAAGTTTGATTAGTTTGGTTGGGTGTGAGAATTTTGAAGCAGTCTTAAAAGGTTCTTTTGAATTTTAAGAACCAGTGAGTAGCTAAATCATCAAGCTTACTGTTCTATTTCCTGCTTCATCTTTGTTATAGTCATTTGTTAATTTGCCTTTTATTTTGCACATGATTATGATCTGTGTATATTACAAGAATTGAGTGCTCCTTTTTGAATGCTGGGTTCTATCATCTAACACTGCTATTGTTTAGCAATTATTTTTTTTAGTTTGTGAACTTTATTGAGGAATCATTGAGAAATACAATTGTATTTATTTAAAGTCTACAGTGTAATAATTTGATATACATATATAATATAGAATAATTACAAAGATTAAGACAATTAACACAGCATCATCTCAAATAATTAACACAGTTAACTCCTGATTATGTGTGTGTGTATGGTGAGAATGCTTAAGATTTGTCTCAGTGACTTTTTTTTGTTTGTTTAGCAATTTTTAATTGAGGGCTTAGTTCACACATCATTACTTGTAAAGACTGGTATACAGACTGCCTTTAGGATATCAGAAATAGCTTTCATTAGAACTACATAGGAAACTTTCATTTTTAAGTTTGTATATATATTTTGTCTATGTTTATTTACAGACCTTTTCTGTATCATCTGATATTTTGACTTCGAAGATTTTGGTCTTGCAAACATTTTTCTTTTTTAATGTCTAGAATAAAAATTATAAAGTGGTAAGAAAAGGATATTTATGACCTGTTATGAAAATGACCTACCTGAAACATTAAAAAATGATTTATAATTTGTTTTTTGGGAACAGATTATAATGAACTCTTAAACTGTTTGTGTGTATGTAGGATGCGTTCTTTGCAATTACCAGAGAGGCTAACCAAAACGGAATTTACCATCTTGTCTAATAAGAAATTCAAAGTTAGGTTGGTTCCATGGTTACTTAACTTGGGTCCCTTTTCTGCCTCTTCTCTGTCATTTGTGTGTTTTACTGTTTCATTCTAAATTTATTTATTTAGTTGTCCTTCCCAGTAGCATAGTCCCTTAGCAATATGTGATTTACCTACACTGTGGGTTGAAAAAGGCAATTATTAGTCATAGCCTTCTTTGCCCTGGATTTTTCCTAGCTTATTTTGCTTCATCTTTTATTTTCCTTGTTGAAACTAAAGAAATTTGAAGTCTCCCAAGTATCTAATGATGTTTATTTTTAAGTTAAACATATACATCAAGGAAGATGAACACTAAGAAAAGCATAGAGAGTAATGAGTGTTTCTTTCTGTAGTCAGAAGCCCCTCTTTCTATAGTCAGAAGTAATAAAGAATCCTGTCAATAAATCGAGTCCAATTTTTGTGATATCTCTAGTATAAAATGAAGAAAACATGTTAAAAAGAGTAAATACTCTTGATGAGAATCCAATATATTTAAGTAATGAATTTTCAGGGGAAATTAAGAGACAGTTCTTCATTTCATGAACGAAAACCACAGGTTCCTCATAAATAGCTAGTTCTTTCTGTCATTATAAATACAGGTTTCTTATAGGTTTATAATATCTAATGAATTTCTCTAAATATCTTATTAAATTAGCAGAATTTGAAATTGATCTTTTGTGTGCTTCTCCCCCCCCCCCATTTTTGGTTCCTTTGCCTTTTAGATGTTTCATAGCAGGCCACCAAGCCTGTGTTGCTATCATTAATTTTATGATCCAGTAAGTATTTGGAGTTGGAATCAGTTGAGTGATAAGTATAATTTTTTAAACACTCGATATGTGCCAGGTGCAGAAGTTACTTTATTTTGACCAATTCTCATAGATCCCTGTGTAAAATATATTACTCCCATTTTACAGATTTGAAAACTAAGGGTAAGAGAATTCTACTTGTTTGTATCCCACAGTCCTATATCTAGTAAACAACTTTGATGTCTGAAAAGTGGAGAATATTTTGTGTTTGTGTGTCACCAAGAGGGCCCCTCTCATATCTTTTGTATTATCCCTCTAGTCTTTCTTATAAGCATGTAGAACAGGTCCATGGAAAAGAAAACATTATCCTTTGTCTGCCTTTTCCAGAGATTCTAAACTGTCTAACTAGCCCAGTCAGCCTTTACGAATATTTTAAAATATGAGCTAGTTTCTTAGCAGCTTTTGTGGTAGCATCCTGTTTGTCCCATGTTCTGCCAGAGGTGAATCAGTTCATGTGTACTATTTGCCGAGAGAGTTTTGTCATCCTTTGGAATTCCATTCATGTGTTTGTCCTACAGCCTCAGGGTTTTGATACGCTTAAGAAAAGTTATGCTTGTGTAGGCTATGTGAGTCTTTTTGTTAGGATATGAGCAATGATTTATTTTCTTTTTAAAGAGGGCGTGTGCATGTCTATACACATGAGTTGGGGGGGACAGTGGTGCAGCAGGGGGAGAGAGAATCTTAAGGAGGTTCCGTGCTGAGTGTGTAACTGGACTTGAGATCATGACCTGAGTGGAAATCAAGCATCAACCATTTAACCGATGGAGCTACCCAGGCACCCCAGGGGCAATGTTATTTTGAGGCATTTTAAGATTCGTAGCTGAAGTTGTAGACTTGAATTTTTCTTTAGTAGCTAGACTCTAAAGTCCTTTCTTGTGTAAAATTGAGAATTTCAAAAAAACATTGTATTGATTAGTTGACTTGCTCTCATTGGTAATTAATGTTAAGTGCAAATTTTCTTAAATACATAATACTGTTTCAAGTAGTGTTTGGGTTTAAACTTCATCTTAATTTTCTGGAGGTATGCAGTCAAATTAGTTGAAATTGAGAGACTCACATCTTTTAGTGATAGAAATATAACAGAAATAGAACACAATTCCTTGGAATGCATTTATTTGTTAATTATTTATATAAATGATCTTCTCTGTAAAGAATAAATTGTTGTCTTGATTTTATTTATTAATGAAAGGCTGGACTCAGAGGAGTCTTCCTTCTGTTTATAATGGCCACAGACTTATTAATGATGTTGGATAAATATTTTCGTTCTCTGATTATTTTACATTCGTTGCCTATAGAAAACAAGGATTGTAACGTGAGATGCTGTATAGAGCTAGAACATTCTTTGGGACTGTATGTGTCTATTATTCTCTCTGTGCTTTGACGTGTTTATTTTTCACATATAACTAAATTTTGTAACACTTGAAGTTTTATTCCTTACCCTTGGCTGTTCTGAAAATACATTTCTGTCTAATGGTAGTCTGTATAAATACCTTATCAGATAAACAGGGCAGATTTCACTGAATTTGAAGAATTATTTTCTTTCTGATCTTGTGGGTCTTTCTGTCTGGAAATCTAGTTGTCATGAAAACATGCGAAGTTTTTATCTTTTGGGGATTATCCTTCTATCTGAGAATATTGTTGAAAATGAAATCCTTGCTTGTGTAAATGTTTAAAATATTATGTTGTGGTGTGGCTGGATGATGGACTTTGGGGAGGGTATATGCTATGGTGAGTGCTGTGAATTGTGTAAGACTGATGAATCACAGCCCTGTACTCCTGAAAGAAATAATACATTCTATGTTAATTTAAAAAGATATTATGTTGTGATGCCTTTATCAGTCCTACTTCTATTCCCGCCCAGTTTGGGGATATTGGTGTGCTTCCTGTTGTCTCTGGCTGCAGTTTACTTATGAGTAACTGAAAGACATTGGGATCCACGTCTGTTTCTAAGTATTGGACATTAAGGCACTATAAAGTAAAAGGAAGGCTTCGGGAAAAAAATGTTTAGTGCAGATATTATTTAATAGAACTGTTACAGGTGATTTTCTGTTAATGCAGTCAAAGATGGGAAATTTCCTCCATATTCCTGGTTAGATGTCACTGGAAAGTAGTAATGCTTGTTTTCTTGATCCTAAGTATTGACGATTGTTGGGTTTATTTTTTATTGCACTTTGTACCTACAATATATATTTATAATTATTTTTTTTTAACTAACCAACAGAGACTTTGAAATGGTGAAGAAATGGCAACTATGAAATTGTTACTGTATTCTTACCCTGTGGAGAGGACCGTACATAATACATAATACATAATACTGTTTCAAGTAGGGTTTGGGTTTAAACTTCATCTTAATTTCCTTCCCTTGAGTTGGAAAACATTTACCATAATTACTGTGAGAAAGAAAAACATCAGAGAGGTACATAATCGAGTGATCACACTTGATTTGAAAGGATTTGTAAAAATTGATGTAGGATTTTCTAAAACCCTTTGCAGTGTTCTGTTGTTTCCCTAGAAGTGTGAAAGAAATTTTGTGTAGAAGAAAATAGTATCTTACTTGTCTGTTGAAGTCAAGTTTGTGAACCATAACATTTTTTTCTTAATAATTATGTCTTTAATAACTCTTGGGATGTTCTTCAACTTTCCTCACTATCATTTCAGTGATGATTTATGTTTACATAGTATTCTCAAAGATACAATCAGTCTTTGTTCAGCAGAGATTATATTCTTCAGATGATACTGTCGATTTCGTTTTTAGAAGTGTTTTATAGATATTAATTAGAATTGTGTAATGTTAGAGCTGAAATACCGGCTCACATTTATAGAACACTTTATATGTGCTTGGCACTTTAGTAAGGATTTTATGGATATCACTGCATTTATTCTTATGAATACACTTAATAATACATATGTTATTATCGTTGGTTTATTTAGTTTGGAATAGAGAAGTCAAACGACATTTCCAGGGTCACACAATTAATAGCAACACCAGAATAAAACTACTGATGTCTTCTCATCATATTTAACATAAAGTCCATATATCTCCTACTTGCTTTTCCACTATCATCTTTTCTCGTTTTCCTACAAATGCCTTCCTTGTGCCCTAGCTCAGGCATTCTAACTCCTTAGGGTTTTGTGTTTTTTTTTTTTTTAATTCCATAACCTTTTATTTGATACTGTGTGTCCTCTATCCCAGTAAACATATGAACAAACCTGAAATCAAACAGACCAATAAAACAAACACTTAACTGCTCCCTCGTCCACTGTTTGTGATATACATTTGACCCTTGAACATCACAGGTTTGAAATGTGTGGGTCCACTTAATCCATAGATTTTTTTTTTTTAAATAAAGACTGCAGTTCTGTAAATCTATTTTCTTTTCCTTATGTTTTCTTTAATGACCTTTTCTCTAGCTTCCTTAATTGTAAGAATTATAAAATATGTGTTAACATTATATTATTGGTTAAGGCTTTAGGTCAGCAGTAGGCTATTTAGTAAAGTTTTGAGGAAACAAAAGTTCTTTAGGTATTTTTGACTGCATGATGAAGGGAGGGAGAGGCTTCCTTAAGCCCTATCTTGTTCAGGGGTCAACTTATCTTGAACTTAATCATGTAGGTGTTCTAAGTCCAGGGCAAAAGTTTGAGAAGTGGGATATTTACAGGGTTTTAACATGTTTTCCCATAGATAGCTTGGTATTTGCAAGAGGGAAATAGATGTATACAGCAGAGAAATTAGGTGACGTTTTGGTCAGATGATCAAAATAAACATCGGTAAAAAGGGGTAGGTGGATATCAGATGCCTCTAGGTATGTGATACCCTGAGAAGGACACAAGATCACTGATGCAGTATTTTGGCTGGGAATTATGCGAGAACAGCAGACAAACCCAAATTGAGAAATATTTATAGAAAAATGGCTCGTATTCTTCAAAATGTCGTGTCATGATAGGCAAAGGCCCAGAAACGCTTCCAGATTAAAGGAGACTGGGGAGACTGACAGTTGCATGTGATCTGTGATCTGCATAGATCCTGTAATGAAGAGGGGGACAAGCTCTAAAGAACATTATTAGAACAATGATAAAAGTAGAATAAGGCTTGCACTTGGAAGTATTGTATCAGTGAGGTGTATCCTAAAGTTGACTAACTGTACTTTGGTTATATAAGAAATATTCTTGTTCTTAGGAAATTCTGTAAGTATGGAGGGTTACAGGGCATGATATATGCAACTTATCCCCAAGTGGTTCAGAGCAATAATGTTCAGATATTTATATATGGATTATAGCACACATGCACTCTCACACCATGAGGAATGAAGGAGAGAGTGAATGCTGTTCTTACACCTTTCAGTAAGTTTGGACTTATTTTTAAATAAGTTCAAAAAATTAGAAGTTAAAAAACATTTTTCTAAATGATTATAAACATTAATATATGTGCTGAAGACTTTTAAAATATTTTCTTCTGTGGCATATGCAGATTTTAAATTTTGGAAGAATGATACTGTCGGTTAAGGAAGATCTGTGTCCCATTGTGTGAGCAAAGCAGGAGGAGGAGGCAGCAGCTATGGTGCCCTTGACATGGCCCATTAAGGATGAGAGGGAGAAGGAAGGAGGGAAGGAACCAGGCTATGGAATTGGTGGCAGAGTTTCTTTATCCTCTTAGGATTGGTGCTCTTTGTCTTCTCCATTCTCCCCCATCCTGCTTTTTGCCAATAGTGAAACAAAGGGTTTTCATGGCCAGACTTTTGACCTGGGGCAGCCCTGGACTCAGGGTCCACTGGTCACGTCTGATATTAGGCACCTGACACTAGCTGCTCTGGGAAAAGTGATGCAGGGCTTTTAGATTCTTGATCCTCTTATTCGGGCAGCAGAATCTAACCATGAGAGCACTCTTCTGGGGATACATAGACCTGCATTGAGTCTTGGCTCTGCTGTTTAGCCACTGTGACCTTGGGGAAAAGATACTTATGGTCTTGGTTTCCATTTTCTCAGATTTAAAAGAGAATAATAATCATATCTCATAAAAAAGTTGTGAGAATTTAAGAAGATAAGTGTGTGTAAGGTGCAATACAAGATTTCTAAGATAAATTGGTGATTTCTAAGATAAATTGGAAATTACAGGATTCTGTTGTTTTTCAAGCACCTTGATTGAAGTTTGCTAAAGAAAAATGTATAGATTAAAATGGGTCTTGGAACAGTATTCACTCAGCAGTTCCCCTTCTTTTTGTTGATGAATATTTAAAGAAAAGGGAAGAAATCAGAGTATCTACTAAGCTTAAGGAAAAAAATTTAAACTATGTAGAAACTACATATGTAATATATGTATAATATACTTTTATGTTTTAGTTTGCATTTTTATATGGTATAACCTTAGATACCAATTTGACATTTAATTATTGAAAATTAATTATAAGGTAATATTTTCCATTGAATTTTTTCTCCTGATTTCTAGTGTATGTACAAAAAAAGGTATTAATATGTTTCAAAGAAAGTAAATAGTTGAAATAGCATGAATGTAGTAAATACTCATTTTTTTATGATCATAAATACTAATATCATGCTTGGAAATACATTTGTTAGTAGTAATAATGATTCACTCTCCCGCAAATATTTACAATTGTGTAGCATTTTGTTCTAGCCCCATGTGGTACATATAATATGTATAATTTCAATTTTCCTCTTATAAAAAGTTAGTTTTAGAAATTGTCAGATACCGAAGGTTATGCAGCTCATTTAGTGAAATGTTTGTGGCTAGGATCCACGTTTCTTGCTCAAATAGTAATGGATCTTCTCAATCAGATATAGTGCTTTGAAATTCTAAGCAAGTTGTGAAGAAGGAGTAATTGCAAATGGCGCAAAATGCTAAAGCAGAAGGAAGATTTCAGCGATGTTTAAAGTTCATGATTTTTGGTCTTCAGGATTTTTCTTTCTTTAATTTAAAGG
Organism: Neogale vison; assembly: GCF_020171115.1. NCBI lineage: Eukaryota > Metazoa > Chordata > Mammalia > Carnivora > Mustelidae > Neogale > Neogale vison. Next base: position 135,070,700 of record NC_058103.1, on the reverse strand, counting down.
CAGCCATTGTGGTGTTGTTTATAGGAACTTTCTTTCTTTTCTACTACTTCAAAGTAGAATGCATTTTTTCAAGGGAAGCTGAAAGATTTCTTTTTGGAAAATATTTTAAAAATTCTTTTTCTTTAGAGGTGCCTGGGTGGCTCAGTTGGTTAAGTATCTGCCTTCAACTCAGGTCTTGATCCCAGATCCCTGGATCAAGCCCCACATCGGGCTCCCTGCTCAGTGGGGAGTCTGTCCCTCCCTCTGTCCAGACTCAGACTCCCCCTGCTCGTGCTCACACCTCTTGCTCTCTTTCTTTCAAATAAGTCGATAAAATCTTAAATTTTTTTTTATTCTTTACTGTTGACCACATTGTTTAAAAACCTCATGTCTAGATGATAGTTCTGGGGTATTCATTTGCAACAGTAATACATATTGTGTTCCTTGGGACTTAGGTGCTGATTTCATTTTATGTTATCCCTAGGTGAGCACATTGTTTCCCACAACATTAATAATATCTATGTGCTTGGGGCGCCTGGGTGGCTCAGTGGGTTAAGCCGCTGCTTTTGGCTCAGGTCATGATCTCAGAGTCCTGGGATCGAGTCCCGCGTCGGGCTCTCTGCCCGGCAGGGAGCCTGCTTCCTCCTCTCTCTCTGCCTGCCTCTCTGCCTACTTGTGATCTCTCTCTGTCAAGTAAATGAATAAAATCTTAAAAAAAAATATATCATCTATGTGCTCAAGATTCCCAAAGGCATATTTTTAGCTCTAATCTCTGAGTCTTGTGTCTAGGTTCCTGTTTGACATTTTCAATTGTATGATCCGTGACCATCTCAGGTTTAATATGTCCCCAATTGAATTAAGTCCCCTCCTCCTCCTCCTCCTCCTCCTTTCTTTCCTTTCTTCCTTCCTTCCTTCCTCCTCCTTCCTTCTTCTTTCTTTTAACAGTTTATTTATTTGAGAGAGAACGTGCCTGCCAACACAAGCTGGGCAGGGACAGAGGGAGAGAATCTTCAAGTGGACTCCCTGCTGAGCACAGAGCTCAACAGAGGCTCAATCCTAGGACCCTGAGATCCAGACCTGAGCTGAAATCAAGAGCCAGTGCTTAACTAACTGAACCACCCAGGTGTCCTTAAGTTCCCTTCTTTTAAAGCAGTAATGAATCATTAAAGATTTTCTCTTGTTAAGTACTTGTTTAAAAAGCTCAGTTGTTGATTGTACACAGTTACTTCTATTACAAAGGTACTTTTTAGTAGTTTTTGAAAAAAATTAATAATTGATTTACCAGAATCATCAGAATGAGAAGTTCTGATGAACTCAGAGATTGGTGTTTATTTAATAAGAGCAAACCTTAGAAAGTAAAGTTCACCTTGTGTTTAAAGTTCATGCTCTTAAAATATTTAGTTACTTAAGCAACAGAGTTCTTTAAAACAGTAAACAAAATTGATTTGAAAAAACTGAAATTCTGTGATCAGTATTAGTATGATTTTGAGTGTTAGACGATGTTATTTCTCTTTCCTTTTTTTTTTTTTTTTTTTAAATTAAGTGAACTGTACCCCCCATCGTGGGGATTGAACTCATAACCTGAGATCGAGAGTCACAAGCTCTACTGACCGAACCACAGGTGCCCTGGTATTTCTTAAATTAAGACAGCAGAACCCATATTGGAAGTCTTTTTAAAAATGTAGTTTCTGATTTTATGAAAATGACCCACTAAAAAGAATTTCAGTTAACTGAGAGTTCAGTTTAAACTGATTTTTTACCTTAATGTTGCCTGAACACAGATATAGGCCTTGGAGTTAGTGAGATTCCTTCCCCTCTCCCCCAAGGATAAGATATATTACTTTGTGGGGAAAATGCCATCTGTGTTTGCTAAAGATAACTATTAGTCTCAAAGGTTGGTTTTAAATGTTTCCATTTCTTACAATTCCTTTAGTTTCATCATATAAAAGAATTAGCACTCAGTTGACCTAATGTGTTAGTGGTTAGCTTAATTTAATAAAATCATAATCCTGCAGTTGTTTTAAAGGTGTGTACATACTTTTTTTTAGTATTTATATTTTTTGAAAGTGTGGTAAAATGTATATAACACAGTATTTATCATTTTAATCATTTTTAAATGTATAGTATGGTGGTATTAAGCAAACTTATATCGCTGTGCAATAATCACCACCATCTCCAGAACTTTTTCATCATCCCATTTTAAAACTGTGCACTCATTAAGTAATAATTTTCCATTTGTCCCTCTCTGTCATCCCTAGGAACTATTTTACTTTCTCTATGAATTTTGACTACTCTTTGTACCTTATATAAATGGTATTATCTAGTATGTGTCTTTTTTGACCTCTTTCTCTTATATATTTTTAAGGTTTATTCATGTTATAACAAATGTTAGGATTTCTTTTTTATAACAGTTTTACCAGTGAAGGTATCTTTTTTTTTTTAAGATTTTATTTGTTGATTGAGAAGAGCACATGTGTGCATGCACTCATGAGTGGCGCAGGGGGCAGAGGGAGGGGGAAGCAGGCTCTCCACTGAGCAGGAGGCCTGACAGGACACTGAGATCACACCCTGAGCTGAAGGCAGATGCTTAACTGGCAGAGTTACTCCGGTGCCCCAAGTGATAGGATTTTCTGTAAAGCTGAAAAATACTCCCTTGTATGTAGATAACACGTTTTGTTTTTCTGTTCATCTGCCAATGACATCGGGATTTTTCTACCTTTTAAGTGTGGATAACGCTCCTATGAACATAGATGTACAAATATATTATTCAAGTCCCTGCTTACGGTTCTCTTGTGTATAGACCTAGAAGTGGAATTTTTGGATCAAATGATTATTTGCTGTTTAATCTTTTGGGTAACCAGCATACTGTTTTTCACAGCAACAGTGCCATTTTACATTCTCCCAAGCAACGCACAAGGTTTCACATTTACCCCCATTCACATTATGACTTGTTTTTTGGTTTTCGTTTGTTTTAATGATAGTTGTCCAAATTGTGTGAAGTGGTATGTCATTGTGGTTTTGATTGCATTTGCCTAATGATTAGTGATGTTGAGTATCATTTCACGTGCTTATTGACCATTTGTATATCATCTTTGGAGAAATGTCTATTCAAGTCCTCTGCCTATTTTTGGTTTTGAGTTTTAGGGGTTCTTTATATTTGTGGATATTAATCTCAGATAATATGATATAGAATGATTTTCTTCTATTTGGTGGGTTGCTCTTTTACTCTGTTGATAGTGTCCATGGACACTTTTTGACATTTGGCCATGTATTCCTGGATTTGTCTGTGTTCTTTATTCTGTTCCATTGATCTATGTGTCTGTCTTTATGCCAATGCCATATTGTATTGATTACTATAGTTTTATAGAAAATTTCAACATTAGGGAGTGTGTGTCTTCCAAATTTGTTCTTTTTCAAGATTTTTTGGCTATTTGGAGACCTTTGAGATTCAATATTAATTTAGGGTGGCTTTTCAAAATTTGGGATCTTGATAGGCATTGCACTGAATTTGTGGTTCACTTTGGGGAATATTGGTATGTTAACAGCAATAAGTCTCACAGTCTGTGAACATAGGGTGTCTTTTTATTTATTCTGTTTTCTTTAGTTTCTTTTATCAGTGTTGTTAAGTTTTCAGTGTGCAAGTTTTTCACATTGACTAAGTTAATTCCTGAGTATTTAAAAAAATTTGATGCTACTGTAGAGGCACCTAAGGTGGCTCAAGTCAGTTAAGCCAAATTTTGGCTTTGGCTCTTGCATCTTGATTTTGGCTCAGATTATGAATTTGACGCTATTGTAGAGGCACCTAACGTGGCTCAAGTCAGTTAAGCATTTTGGCTTTGGCTCTTGCATCTTGATTTTGACTCAGATTATGATCCTGAGATTGAGCCCCACATTGGGCTCTGTGCTCTGTGGGGAGCATGCTTGAGGATTCTCTTCCCTTCCCTCTGTTCCTCCCCACTCTTGCACACACACACGCTCTCTAAAATATTAAAAAAAAATTTTTTGATGCTATGGCAAATGGAATTATTTTCTTCTTTCAAACTGTTTATTGTTAGTGTAGAAATGCAACTGATTTTATTGTGTTCATTTGTATCCTACTACTTTGATGAATTTATTAGTTCAACAGGTTTTTGTGGAATCTTTTTAGTGGATTCTGTGTATAAGATCACATCATCTGCAAACAGAGGTACTTACACTTTTTCCTTTCCAGTTTGGATACCTTTTATTCATTTTTCTTGCTTAATTGCTTTGACTAGAACTTCCATTGTTGAATTTATGGGACGAAATCGGTCATTCTTGTCTTATTCCTGATCTTAGAGGAAAAACTTTTAGTCTTTCACCACTTGAACATGCTGTGAGCTGTGGGGTTTTCCTATATGATTTTTATTTTGTTGAGGTAGTTTCCTTCTATTTCTGGTTGATTTTTTTTTTTATCATAAAAGAGTATTTTATTTTGTCACATGCTGCTTTTGCATCAATTTAGAGGGTCATGTGGTTTTTTCCTTCATTCTCTTAATGTGGTTTATCACATTGATTAATTTTATTAGTGTGTTGAATCATCCTTACATTCCAGGAATAATCCCAGTTTGTCATGGTGTACAGTTCTTTCAACATGCAAAACACACAACAGGCGAAATCACACCATCTCAATTACTATTCGTTTTATAATAAGTCTATTAAATAACTGTATGAGTCTTTTCTTCAAGGTAGTTTTGACTATTCTTTATATTTGCAGATGGATTTTAAAATAATCTTGTTAGTTTCTGCATGTAATAAAAGGAAATCTGGTATTTTGGTTAGGATTGCATTGAATCTCTAGATTAATTTGGGGGAGAATTGACATCTTTATGAAATTGAAACTTCTCAGAATCTGCAAAGACATTTTTCTTTTAGTATATTTTAAATTTCAGGATCAAGACATTTTTTGTTTTCTGTGTTTTGTTTTGGCTAACTGAGATAATAGCATCTTTTATTTAATTTATTGCCAGTGGGAGTGCTTGCTTCAGTATAGAAGAAAATTTTGACTTTGAAGGAAAGAAAGGAAGAATTGCTGTAGCCAAGACCTAAATAGGAAAGAAGGCATGTATAGTGGGACAGATACTGATGGATTGATTGATATGATGGCAGGAACTTGAGGAGATTATCTTCTGATTACTGCTTTTTCCATAAGTAGAATAGGTAGCAAAGTCATCAACTGAAAGTGAGGATGAGTGGTGAGTGTTAGAGATGTGAAGAGGGAGAATAGGGCATCAAATAATCAAGCACGTAACTGGGAAATGGAAAATTACTAAACTTAAGGAAAGATTAATTAGCCTGGTTAGTATGGTTGTTTATTCTCAGCCTATTCAGCTACATGGAAGTAAGCAAGTAGTCAAGAGGGGGTTCTTTCCCAGGAAATGACTGGAGGGAGGAAAGAAGAGGGAGAGCAAGAGCCGAGGGAGTGAGGGTGCATGAAAATTTAATTAGATAAAGAGACATAAACTGGCTGAGGAAGAGTGAAAAGGTGGTAGGTATAATTAAATTATAGCACCTAATGGGATCTAAAGAGTGTTAAAATTATGTTACTAGAGCATTTGAACCGGAAATATGGGAAGTAGTAGTTAAAGAGTTACACTTATGAGTTTAGTTTGATATAATTTGTTTTCAGATTTTTGTTGGTTATTTGTATTAATCTTCGTGTGGTAAATGCAGCACATGTTATAAAAAACAGGTTCATATTTTTTAATCTAAAACCTTTGGGGCCAGATATGTGTTTTATTTTCAGCCCCTCTATTATTTTTTCCAGGAACTTGCCAGTTTTATTATTCCCTCCAAAGAACTAACTTTTAGTTTTGTTGATCTCTGTTGTATATTTTTATTTCATTATGGTATGCTCTTTTATTTCTTCATCTGTAGTGTCTTGGGTTTAATTTGTTCTTTTTATAACCCTTTCAGATAGTTGCTTAGAACATTGGTTTTTGGCCTTTCCTCCATATATGTGTTCTAAAGCTATAAATTTCCCTCTTACGCATAGTGTTACCTGCATCCCATAACTTGATGTTATGTGAATTTAATAGTGTTCAATTCTTTTCTGATTGTGGCTGTGATTTCTTCTTTGACCCATGAGTTGATTAGAAGTTTATTGCTTAATTTCACTCTATAAGCATTTCTAATCATATTGTTAATTCATAGCTTAATTCACTGGGGGTCAGAGAAACATGTCTGTCCTTTGGAATTTGTTAGCAGTTTATGATCCAGCATGTGGTCACTTTTGGCAAATGTTTTTATTCACTTACAAGGAATGTATCTTCTGCTCTTGTTAGGTATACTGTTTTGTATGTCAGGCTGGTAATTGTAAAATTCAAATCTTTTTGTTTCTTCTAATCTATTCCTTGTTTTGGTGTGCTTGTTCCATTAGTTTCTGAGAAAGCTTTGTTAAAATCAACTTGCTAGATTTGTTGTCTTACTTACTAGTTCCCTTGGTACTGACTGAAGTTTATTTGGAAAAAGTATGTTTTTGGGGTGCCTTGGTGGCTCATTCATTAAGTGTCTGACTCTTGATTTTTGCTCAGGTCATGGTGAGGTCATGCTCAGGGTGGTGAGATTGAGCCCGACATCAGGCTCTGTGCTCAGCAGGGTCTGGTTGAGATTCTTTCTGCCTCTGCCTTCTCCCCACCCTGCTTTCTCTCTCAAATAAATTTTGAAAACAAAAGTGTTTTTCCATCTGCACAGTTCAGTACAATATTTTAACAAACTGATGTGTGGGAAAAGTCACAAATTAATTTTCAAATCAATTTGTAGAACATTAGAATCACATGTAGACATTTTTGAGTCATATTCTGTCAACAGAGGGAATGTGTGTCTCTGTTGCTACTGGCAATAAGAAAGAGGTTTCCATATTATAAGCCTTTGAGCTGTTATCTGCTGTATGTGTTTGTCTTGCATAAGTTTCTAATTGCTTTTGTATTTGTCCCTTAATTTTGCTTAGTTTTGTAGAAAGCACAAAAAGTGTTTAACACAGAAAGCACAGAAAGTGTTAAATCATGGAAAAGGAAATAAAGCCAGTGAGAAAACTATTGCATTTGAAGTCATGTGGTATTTTACATCCTAACCATGATAATTTTCTATTATAAATGGACATTTTCTGTATTTCAGTTAAGTATTAAAAGAGAAATGATTGGGGATTATCAGTTTATATGTAATATAATTTTTCCTATTTAAAAAAATGGAAAATAAGGTCCCAGTTAGGATTTTGTACAGGATATCTGATTTTAAGGAACAGATTCCTGCCTTTAAGTGTTATTAGGTATATTCAGATTTAGAATTGCTAGCTCTTTCCAGTGAATTGAGCTTTTACTGTGTCCTGGGATTGAGTCCTACATCGGGCTCCCTGCTTCGTGGGAAGCATGCTTCTCCCTCTCCAACTCCCCCTGCTTGTGTTCCTCTCTCACTGTGTCTCTCTCTCTCTGTCAAATAAATAAAATCTTCAAAAAAATGAAAAAATGTACTGTGATAAAGTATAGCTACAGATCTTTTTTATTTATTTGTGTTCTACACAGTATGTTCTCCATGCTTTTACTTCCATCCTATCTCATATTTAAGATGTACTTCTATAGTCATCAGATCATTTTTTAATACAATTCAGGTATTAATTCATTTTCCCCTTCCATTAGCTTGTTAGCTTTCTGTACTTTTACTATTCTTACATGCATTTTTGACTCAAGTCCAAAAAGTAAAAAAGTACTTTTTTAATTTCCCATTAAATGAAAGGGTTTTAGAACATCTTAACTTTATTTACTACTGTACTGTACTGTTGTTGTGCATTATTAATATTTTAAATTCTACAGTGTATTATTATCTTCTTTAGTCAATATTTACTTAAGAGTTACATATTTACCCTGTTCCTTATTCTTATTTGTTTGTTTATGTACGTACTTTTTGGTGCAATATCCAAGCTGTGTCTGGTATCCTTTTTTCTTTCTTTCTTTCTTTTTTATTTAATTTTTTTATTTTTTTATAAACATATAATATATTTTTATCCCCAGGGGTACAGGTCTGTGAATCGCCAGGTTTACACACTTCACAGCACTCATCATAGCACCTACCCTCCCCAGTGTCCTTAACCCCATCCTTCTTCTCCCACCCCCCCTCCCTAGCAACCCTCAGTTTGTTTTGTGAGATTAAGAGTCACTTATGGTTTGTCTTCCTCCCAGTCCCATCTTGTTTCATTTATTCTTCTCCTACTCCCTTAACCCCCCATGTTGCATGTCCACTTCCTCATATCAGGGAAACCATATGATAGTTGTCTTTCTCCGCTTGACTTATTTCGCTAAGCATGGTACCCTCTAGTTCCATCCACGTTGTCGCAAATGGCAAGATTTCATTTCTTTTGATGGCTGCATAGTATTCCATTGTGTATATATACCACATCTTCTTTATCCATTCATCTATTGATGGACATTTAGGTTCTTTCCATAGTTTGGCTATTATAGACATTACTGCTATAAACATTCGGGTGCACATGCCCCTTTGGATCACTAGGTTTGTATCTTTAGGGTAAATACCCAGTAGTGCTATTGCTGGGTCATAGGGTAGTTCTATTTTCAACATTTTGAGGAACCTCCATGTTGTTTTCCAGAGTGGTTGCACCACCTTGCATTCCCACCAACAGTGTAGGAGTGTTCCCCTTTCTCCGCATCCTCGCCAGCATCTGTCATTTCCTGACTTGTTAATTTTAGCCATTCTGCCTGGTGTGAGGTGATATCTCATTGTGGTTTTGATTTGTATTTCCCTGATGCCAAGTGATATGGAGCACTTTTTCATGTGTCTGTTGGCCATCTGGATGACTTCTTTGCAGAAATGTTCCATGCTCCTGGACTGGAAGAATAAATACTGTGAAAATGTCTATGCTACCTAAAGCAATCTACACATTTAATGCAATTCCTATCAAAGTACCATCCATCTTTTTCAAAGAAATGGAACAAATAATCCTAAAATTTATATGGAACCAGAAAAGACCTCAAATAGACAAAGGAATATTGAAAAAGAAAGCCAGAGTTGGTGGCATCACAATCTTCAAGCTCTATTACAAAGCTGTCATCATCAAGACAGCATGGTACTGGCACAAAAACAGACACATAGATCAATGGAATAGAATAGAAAGCCCAGAAATAGACCCTCAACTCTATGGTCAACTAATCTTCGATAAAGCAGGAAAGAATGTCCAATGGAAAAAAGACAGTCTCTTCAATAAATGGTGTTGGGAAAATTGGACAGCCACATGCAGAAAAATGAAATTGGACCATTTCCTTACACCACACACGAAAATAGACTCAAAATAGATGAAGGACCTCAATGTGAGAAAAGAATCCATCAAAATCCTTGAGGAGAACAGAGGCAGCAACCTCTTTGACCTCAGCAGCAGCAAATCTTCCTAGGAGCATCGCCAAAGGCAAGGGAAGTAAGGGCAAAAATGAACTATTGGGATTTTATCAAGATCAAAAGCTTTTGCACAGCAAAGGAAACAGTTAACAAAACCAAAAGACAACTGACAGAATGGGAGAAGATATTTGCAAATGACATATCAGATAAAGGGCTAGTGTCCAAAATCTATAAAGAACTTAGCAAACTCAACACCTAAAGAACAAATAATCCAATCAAGAAATGGGCAGAAGACATGAACAGACATTTCTGCAAAGAAAACATCCTTTTTTCTTTCTACTTGAAGAAGTCCCTTCATTGTTTTTGGTGTTAAATTCTTTGTTTCTATTTGATTACAGATGTCTGTGTTTTGCCTCCCCCCCACCCCCTTCAAGAGTATTACTTGCCAGATAGACTATTCTAGTTTGGCATTTCTCCCACTCTTGGCACTTTGAGGATATCATTCCATGTCTTCTGACTTCCATTACTTCTGTGAAAAAGTCAACTGTAAATCTTTCCTTTTTTGACCACTTTTAAGATCTCTCTGTCTGTGGCTGTGTCTCTTTGTGTGTGTCTCTCTCTTTCCCTCCATCCACCCTTTTTACTTTGATATGCTTTAGGTTGTGGTTTTCTTTGTATTTGTTTTGCTTGGGAGTTTGTAGATCTTGGTTCTGTGGCATGATGTCACTGGTAAGTTTTTAAAAAGTTTTCAACTATATGTCTTTAAACATTTCTCTCTTTTCTTTCAAGGACTGCAGTTACATGTATTTTGGATCCATGTGTCATAATTTTTTCACACTCTTTTCTGTATTTCCCAGTTTATGTCTTCTTGGGCATCAGTATAAGTATTTTCCTCTTTCTTAGCTTCTGGATCATTGATTGATTGTTCAGCTGTATTCTAACCTATTATGATTTTTTTTTAATTTTCTGTTTTCAGAATTGTACTTTTCAGTTGTTTTCTATACTTTTAGCATTATCTGCTGATAGTCTTTATTAATTCTTTGAACACATTAACATATTTTAAAGTTCTTTTCTGATAACACCATTACTTGGATCTACTATAGGTCTGATTTCTTGCCATTTTAAAATCTTAGTTTTCAATCAGGTCTTGACTGGTTATTTTTTATTTTTAGACATTTTGTATAATAATGATAAGATCATTGAAATTTCTAGATGATGTTAACTTTTGCTGGTAAGATATACTTTTGCTAATATCTTTACAGAAGTTTTTATTGGCCTGCAGCTAGGCTAATGACACTATCCAGGTTCCTTAACCTAATCAGGGATTGAGATGATATGAAGCTATACTTTCCTCCTTGTTGGCCTGGTCTATTTCTAGTTTACCTTTATACCTAGGGTATAGTCTTTTGGATTCCCTCCCTATTCCCGGTGTGTTTACTGGGGCTGGGCTATTCCTTGGCAGACCTTGCATCTATTTTTGTGTCCTACCAATAGATCTGTTAAAAGCTCTGTTTAGCTTCTCAGCCTCTCAGCCAACGTTTTTGGGTCTAAAAATAAACACACACACACACACACACACACACAATCTTATTTATTTGAGAAACAGTGAGAGAGAGAGCACGAGTGGGTGGAGGGGTACATGGAGAGGAAGAGGGAGAAGCAGACTCCCTGTGAGCAGGGAACCTGACATGGGGCTCAGGCAATATTTTAAGAATCTACTAATGTCTAGGGGGAGAATTAATCTGAAGTGCGATCTCATCTGTTTCTTCCAGATCTCAGCCCTTCAATTCTGTCTTGAAAGTTCTCCAGTGGTTTTGAACAGATTACTTTTCTTGTTGTTTTCTCATTATTAGAAGGTTGGTTTGGGGCTCCTGGGTGACTTAGTTAAGCATCTGACTTATTTTTGGCTTAGGTTGTGATCTCATTGGCTGTGGGATTGAGCACTCTGTCAGGCTTTGTGCTCGGTTTGGAGTCTGCTTGAAGATTTTCTACCTCTGTCCCCTCACCCCCCACCACTTGTGCTTGCTTATGTTCTCTCACCCTCCCTCTGAAATAAATAAATCTTAAGAGAGAAGGTTGAAGTAACCTATTCAACTATTGTCAAAAGCAAAATGCTTAGATATGGTCTAATAGAATTCAGAATTTTTCAGATTCTAACCAACTGAGCCACCCAGGCGTCCCAAGAATTTTTCAGATTCTAAAAGAGAGTACAGTACATACACCTTAGAGGCATTAGAGGCATTAGAATTGAAATGCATGAATATTTATCTTGTCTACTACAGTTCAAATTTTTATAATGGGAATTGAATGCAGTGTGATCTGTTAAGGAACATGATTTGAATAAACTGACTTTTATTCGTTTATATTACAGTCTCATGAGGAAGCAAAAACATTCTACTGCACAGTTGTTTGTTTGGTTCCCACCAGTTGACTAGCCATCCTTCAGTTTTTCTAATGTTTCCGGCTTCCGTGCACATGGTATTCTCTCTGCTTAGAATGTATACCTTCATACTCAGGTTTGAGGCACATTCCAAAGGAAGCCTTACCTAACTTACGAATTTAGGTCAGATAAACTAACATCCTAATTTTAATTTCTAGACTCATTTATATGGTAGTTTGATTAATGTCTGTTTTCACCTCTAAACTATGAACTCAGTGAGCTCAGAAATCATGCCTTTTTTCTTTTTAAATATTTTACTCTATGTGCCTACTTCAGTGTTTGGAAGTACAATACTTTTGCAAGTTGGTGATCAGTTAATAGGTTATCAATTGTTAATAGATGTTCAGTTAATGTTTGTATGAATGAAGAAATGAAAGAATACAAGGGAAGATACGTAAGACATGCCGTGCTTATAGTAATGATGGTAGTGTTAAGAAATGAAAAATTCACTGCTTTTGAGCAAAAGCTAGATTTAATCAAACATGGATTTGCACAGTACTTTTAAAGTTTTATGGCTGTATATGCACAATATTAGAAATACTTGAATAAAATTCCCCTGAGAATTTATTACTGTATTTTAGTATTTGTCTTTTATTCCCTTGTAAATATTTTATTATGTAAGTTTTGAAAACACTAGGTCTTTGACACAACTGTCATTCGGAACATGACAAATTATATCATTGCCAGTCATTGAATTACAGAAATAAATGGAATAAAAAAAAAATCCTGTTCTTGAAGGATTCATGGTCTCAGGAATACGGACTTAGAATTTATTATACAAATAGCCACAGAGTATAAGGTGCTATGGTTTACTCTATCAGGGGGAACTGAATCTTGATTAATTAGGATTTTATTAAATGGCTAAAAGGAACAGTATTTCATTTAATAAGTGGACATTATTATGAAATCATATGGTGCCTTTTTTTTTTTAAGATTTTATTTATTTATCAGAGAGAGAGAGGGCAAGAGAGCAAGCACAGGCAGACAGAATGGCAGGCAGAGGCAGAGGGAGAAGCAGGCTCCCTGCTGAGCAAGGAGCCCGATGTGGGACTCGATCCCAGGACGCTGGGACCATGACCTGAGCCGAAGGCAGCTGCTTAACCAACTGAGCCACCCAGGCGTCCCAATCATATGGTGCCTTTATGGATTGACAGTAATTTGGGTGGTAGCTAGGGCAGTTTGCAAGAATCGTTTGTAAGGGCAGATTGGGACTACCCAGATTATTAGTTCATCCTTTGACATGGAGGACATCAGAAACTTTCCAAGGATATTTCCAAGGATATTTTCCAAACAGAGAAATTCTGGAGCCAGAGCCCCTGAGTTCATATTCCAAGCCCTGCCCTTTACTGTGTGTGTTACCTTGGACATCTTATTTAGGATCTCTCTGCCTCAGTATCCTTATTTATAAAATGGTGATGATAATTATAACCAAAAAGATTGCTGTTTGGATTGAATGAGTTAAGATATATCAGGTACATGGAAAAATTCTTGGCACACAGAAAAATCCCAATAAGTATTGGCTCTTGTTACTTTTACTATATGCATTGAGAAAAACTCAAAGCTTATAATTGTACTCTTTCAGCCAGAGCTAGAGGCACAAAAAGATTCAAGGGATTTTTTAGGGGTGAAGTTAACAAAGCTTCAACTTAACTACCAATATGTAACCAGGAATTTCAACTAATATGTGCCTATGTGCAGCATAGAGGTAAGTTTGAAATTTGTATAACAATTCCATGATTTACAAACTTATAGAACTTAAATTTTCTAATTTGTGTTTTCTTTTAGATCTTATAGAAAATTTCAGCTGTAGCCCTTGGACCAGAAGCTGAAATAATAGAAGCTGTGTACGATGCATTAGGGTATTGAAGAAAATACATTTTGATTTAAATATTTGGAATATAAGGAAGGAAAGGTGATTGAAAATGGGGCGGAAGAAAATTCAAATCACACGCATAATGGATGAAAGGAACCGACAGGTAAATGAAAATTTTAACTTATTTATTTTTGTTGTAAATATTTTTTTTTAAAAGAGGAACATAGGATAGAATGGTTGAATTTTTTCTTAAATTTAATTCCAAGTCTATTTTTGTTTTCAAACTAAATAAGAAATTTAAACACTTTTAGCTTGTCATCATGTGCTTTAAAGAAACTTTTTCTTATTACAAAAATCATAGATGTTGGTTATAGAAAATATAGGGGAAAAGAAGAGATCACTGTAGTCCCACTGTTACTGTCCATTGTGTAGATTTATTGTAATATACTTAGTCTTTTGTTCATTTGATTATGTTTGTTTTTAATAGGTTAATAATTATTATAAATTATCACCTCTGTTTTCATAATTAGAGAATACCTTAGTTAACTGTGGTTATCAGTGAATGTGCTTTAGTCACTTAAATTTTCTGGTTAACCAACAAATAAAGAGAATTTTTTTATAACTCATATTATCACAAATATTCCCAGAACAGTTATTATATTGATCTCAGTTTTAATTGATAAAATATATTGAACTTAATTTTTAGCACCAGTGTCAATAAACCCTTACAAGTTCAAGATAATTATAATACTGATATATGAAGACCAGAAGTTGTAAGAGTTTAGAGCAGGGATTGGCAAACTGTGGTTCATGGGCACGCTGGCTCTTTTTACAAACAAATCGGTGTTAGAAAACTGCCATGTGCATTTGTTTACATATTGTCTGTGCCTGATTTCACATTGTAACAGCATAATTGAGTAGTTGCCCATAGGCCTAAAATCTTTACTCCTGGCCTTTTAAGAAGTACTTTGCCATGCTCTTGGTTTAAAGGAAAGAAGGAAAAATAGTTTCATAGAATATTGTAAATAATCTAGTAGTCACAGCATATGCAGGAGGGGTAGATTCTGCTCTGGAAAGTTTGCCTCTCAGGAGAAGTTTCCAGAAAAGCTGGTTTCTGGAAGCTTACCAGGAACAGAACAGCACTAAAGATAAAATCTGCAGAGTCTGAGTAGTAATTCATCTGGTAATATGGATATAAGTGGAGACAAAACTCAGCTGAATAGCTGATAGAGAAGTTAGTGGAAGTGATTAGAGTTGTCACTGGACCTAAATGAAGAGAACTCCTGTTTCATCTTGTGAAAATTCTTCTGATAAAATGTAAGGCTCACACAGTATGATTCTTTATGAAGATTGATAAAACAGGGGAGAGTGATAAAATAACTATTCCATCATGATTCTAAGCAAGCTTGCAAGTAAATGTCCCTTCATAAATCTGAGGACTATGTCACATAGAGGGAACATGGAGGACCTGCTTCATGAACACATGCAATATTAATGTAAAATAGGGTTTATTCAGGGAATAACATAAAAGCAGAGAACTGGCAAAGGACGTAACATTCCCTGAACTCTCATTATCCCATAGAGAGTCATGTTTAAATTCAGCATAGATACACTGAATCTACCAGTGGAAAAGACCTCCCATCTTTAGAGAGAAAAAGGAGCTAGGAATATGTAAGTGACTGTGTAATGGAGCTTTTTAAGTTAAGGAAATGATATTATTAAAAGATGAAGCTTGCCACTATACTCAGCAACTAGAATTAGCCTTAATTAATAATTAATATATTGAGTTTACCTAAGTCATTTTCTTACTAAGCTGCCAGATGGGGCAAGGGTAAGGGTGTCTGAATTTCTTCTCAGGTGATTTTGGCAAAGAATGCAGAAAACATACTGTGAAGGTAGTTAGACAATTTGGTTTTCAGGTTTGATTAGGCACAGACATAATTTGTCTTTTTTTTTTTTTTTTTAAAGATTTTATTTATTTATTTATTTATTTTTTCCAATTTATTTATTTTCAGAAAAACAGTATTCATTATTTTATCACCACACCCAGTGCTCCATGCAAGCTGTGCCCTCTATAATATACCCACCACCTGGTGCCCCAACCTCCCACCCCCCCGCCACTTCAAACCCCTCAGATTGTTTTTCAGAGTCCATAGTCTCTCATGGTTCATCTCCCTAATTTGTCATTTTTAACTTGGGGATTTTGAGTTAAAAGTTTCATTATTCTTGCATTAAAATGGGAGAAAAAGGTTTCTGTGCTGAAGAGAATATGTGTCACTTATTCATCCAAATTTGAATATTTACCATATCAGAGAGAGACTGTTAAGCACTGGAGACTCATTAAAAATATATAGCCTACAGAAGAAATTTAACTATGTGGCAGATAGATGCTAAGCTTAGGTGTTTGGAGGGTTTATGGAAGGAACTACCAACCTCAGGGGTTGTTTATAGCGAGCAGTACTGAAGGAGGTAATAGCGAATAGAGTTTTTAATGATTGGATTTTTGGAGCTACTAAGATAAAATCACACTTCAAGTCATTAGAACAGTGAGTTAAAACTCTTGGGGTTGACACTACCATGCACTTAAGAGCTGCTTCACCTCACTTCACTTCTACTTGGAAGCTTTCACTTGACTTCCATTTGGGAGCTTCTTGTGAAACCTTGTGTTGGTCCTTCTTGGCATAATGTGTTTTTATTTAAAAAGTAAATTTTGTATTAAAGTATAACATAAAAGAAAAGCACACAAATCCTAAGTGTGGCTAAGAGAGTTATTGCAAAAAGTACATGGCCACGTAACTAGCATATCCCAGTGCACCACCCCAGAAACTCTCTGTCTTGTCTCCCAGGCATTATCTCCCTGCCCCAGGGAAGAAAAGTCATTAACTGAACTTTCTAACACATAGGTTAATTACCCCTGGTTTTGAATTTATGTGAACAGCATGTGTTCGTTTGGGCAACATTATGTTTGTGAAATTAATGTTAGTGTTGCATGTGGGTATATATGTAGATGTATTTTATAAATCTACATATTCATATACATTTTCATTGATGTATGATATTCCATTGGGTGGATAGAACACAATGTGTACACTTATTTTTTCTACTGTAAATAGAATTTTGGGTTGTTTTCTACTTTGAGACTATTATAAAGAGTGCTATTTTGAATACTCGCGTGTGTGGTACCTATGAATGCTTGGGTATATACCGAGGGGTACAGTTGCTAAGTCAGAGAGTATATCAGTGATAGCTTTAATAGCAATAGTTTTCTAAAGTGGTTGTACTGATTTATAATTTTTGCTCTGCTAACAGGGTGTGAAAGTTCCAGCTGCTCAGCTGCTCTAAATATTCACCATTACTAGTTTTTATCCCTTTCATTTTAGCTGTTCTGGTGGGTGAGCAAAAGTAACCTTTTAATTTTAAGTCTCCACGATGTTTGATGAAGTTGATCACCTTTTCATATTTTTCTTGGCCCTTTAGATACCTTCTTTTATGACTTACCTGTTAAGTCGTACCTGACTACCTTTTCTTAGGCAGTCTCCTTGACTGCTTTTTTCTTAGTAATTATTAGTATACATTCTGTATATAATATATTCTGAATGTTTTGTTCATTATGTGCATCTCAAATAACTTCCCTCATATCATGGCTTGCCTTTTCACTTTTTCAATCCTTTTTTTTTTTTTTTTAATGTTGTCCAGTTTCTCTTCTTTTTTTCCCTTTATGGCTAATGCTCTGTGTTGTGTTGGAGAAATACTTACCTATCACAAGTCCATAAAGATTGTTTTTATGCTTTCTTCTGCTTTTTACCTTTCATGTTTTAGATCTGTTATCCATTTTGAATTTAGTTTTGTGTATGGTTTGAGGTGTTGGGGTTAAGATTTGTTTTCCTGATAAATACTCAGTTCACCCAGTACAGTTTGTTTTAAGAACCATCCTTCCTCCATTGCATGACAGGGGTTGCCTTTGCTGTGAATCAAGGAATCATACACATGTGGGGCTGTTTCTGAACTCTGTTTTGTTCCATTTGTGTATTTTATATCCTTGCTCAATTCTGTACTATTTTAATTACTGTAGTTTAATATTTGGTAGTAGAAATTCTCTACCATGGTATTCTGCATGACTGAGTGGTTGTTCTTGTCATTTTTCTTTCCAAATGAAATCAAGTGTCAATACTCACTTAAGAAAGCAAACAAAATGAACTTACTGGAATTCAGATGTATGGATTGATTTAGGAAGAACTGAAATCTTTACAGTATAATTCTTGTAATCCATAAATAGATATGGTTACCTTACATTTGGTTTTCGTTAATGTACAGGTCTAAACATTTTTTATTTTGTTTATTTTTAGGTATTGGATTTTTTTTAGTGTCATTATGTTTTTCCCCAGATTTCATTTTTCTCTATGCTTGTTGCTAAGTCTATAAAAGATTAGTTTATTTTTTTAATGTTGACTTTGTGTCTAGCAATCTTGCAAAATTCACTTTCAAAATTTACTTATTTCTAATAGTATAAATTGTACATTATTTTGGATTTCCTATGTAAACAGTTGTGTTGTCTGTGAACAGTGATTTACTCTTTTTGAAATCCTTTATTACATTATCTTGTTTCATTGCACTAGCTAGGACCTCCAGAATAGTGAAGGTAGTGGGCATCCTTTGTCTCATTCTCAACTTTAGGAAAAAACATTCAATATTTGATCATTAATTATGGTATTTACTGAGTTTTTCTAAAAGATCCCTTTTATCAGAATAGAAAAGTTTTCTGCTATTTCTAATGCCACTGTTTTTATCCTGAATCAGTATTGAATTTTATCAAAAGCTTTTCCTGAGTTTATGTAGATGATTCTGTGGTATTTTTCTCCCCTTTTTTCTTTATTTTATTTTTTTTTAAAGATTTTATTTATTTATTTGATAGAGAGAGATCACAAGTAGACAGAGAGGCAGGCAGAGAGGGAGGGAGGGAAGCAAGCTCCCCGCTGAGCAGAGAGCCCGATGCAGGCCTTGATCCCAGGACTCTGGAATCATGACCTCAGCCGAAGGCAGCAGCTTAACCCACTGAGCCACCCAGGCGCCCTCCCCTTTTTTCTTTAGTGTAGTATCCTATGTTGGTTGATTTTCAAATGTTAAAGCATTTGAACGCTTTAAAAATGTATTTCTTGAAATACACCTTTATATATATATATCACTTGATTTGATTTGTTCTTACTCCATTTTTTATTTTTGTAAGAGTGTGTGTGTGTGTGTGTGTGTGTGAGATTAGTCTGTAATTTTTTTTTCTTGTAATGTCATTCTTAGGTTATGACAAGTTATGCTGGCCTTATAAAATGGGTTGGGAAGTATTGTTTCTTGTTCTCTGGAGAAGTTTGTGTAATAGTAGTATATTTCTTCTTTGAATACTTGGAAAAGTTTACCAGTAAATCTGTTTGTGCTTGGAGTTTATTGTGTGAGAGTTTTTTAAAGTAAATATTTAATTTCTGTAAGAGATAGAATGATTCCTACTTTTCTACTTTTTCTGTCAGTTGGGTAAGTTGGGTTTTTCAAGAAATTCTCTATTTTATTTAAATTGTTAATATTATTGAAGTACAATGTTCATATGCTCTAATTTTATTCATACTGCTCATATTCTCTTTTATATTTTGTCTTCCATTCCTTATATTGTTACTTCGTGTCTTTTTTTTCCTTAATCACTGAGATTATGTCAGTTTTATTAACCCTTTCTTTTCTTCTTTTTTTATTGTGTTATGTTAGTCACCATAATTATTAACCCTTTCTAAGAATGAACATTTTAGCTCACTAAAGTACTTTTATCATACAGTTACTTTAAATGTCATTTATTTAGGTCTTTTCTTCTCCTCTTGGACAGTGTTTTTTTTACATTAGTCATTGACTTTTCATTCTTCCTCTTTTTCCTAACAAATTTTATAGAATTATGTTTTCCCGTGTAAGTACTGATTGAACTGTATGTGTCTCACAAATTACAATAATGATTTCTTACCTTCATTATTATTCTGGCAAAAATATTTTCAGATTTATACTGGGATTTCTTTTTTAATACATGAATTATTTGGAAATATATTGCAGAATCTCTCTCTTTTTTTTTAAAGATTTTATTTATTTATTTATTTGACAGAGAGAGAGAGAGATCACAAGTAGATAGAGAGGCAGGCAGAGAGAGAGAGAGAGAGAGAGGTGGGGGGGGAGCAGGCTCCCCGCTGAGCAGAGAGCCTCATGTGGGACTCGATCCCAGAACCCTGAGACCATGAACTGAGCCGAAGGCAGCGGCTTTAACCCACTGAGCCACCCAGGCGCCCCCTGCAGAATCTCTTTTTAAGCTATCTTTTTTAAAAATAATTTTTAGCTTTATTCCAGTATATTCAGAGACTGTGCTCCAAATGATTAAGGTTGTTCTAAATGTGTTGAGGTTTGCTTTAAGACCCTGGCTTTTGGTCAGTTTTGATAAGTGTTTTATTTACCCTTGAAAGACCATATTGTTACTTTTGGTTACTGTGGTATGCATATGTGAGGAGCAGGGGCAAGGAAGAGAAAATTAGATATCTTAATTGTGTTTCTCAGGCTTATAGAAGGACTGTACCTTTCTGATTATTTGGCTGCTTATTCTGTCAACTACTGATAGATAATCTTTGGCTGTGTTACAGTTTTTTCCTAAGATTGTGGACCTGTGTATTTCTCTTTTAGTTTCAGGTTTTACTTATTCATATTGGAGTTAGGTTATGAGTTGAATATTGATTTAAGCTCCTATTATCTTCTTGATGGATTGACACCTTTAACATTAAGAAATGTCCTTTTATTTTTTTATTAACATACAATATATTATTTGCCCCAGGGGTACAGGTCTATGAATCATCAGGCTTACACATTTCACAGCACTCACCGTAGCACATATCCTCCCCAGTGTCCATCACCTAGCCACCCTACATCCCTACTCCCTGATCCCCCAGCAACCCTCTGGAAATGTCCTTTTTTATTATAACTACTACTATTTGCCTTCAAGCTGTTTGTTCTTAGTATACTTTACATTAGCTTTCTTTTGCTTAGTGTTTTCTTGTTATATCTTCTTGTATCCTCTTCAGCCTTTCATTATTCTTATATTTAGGGCAGATCTCTTCTAAGACTTTAACTCTTTATCTCATCGGATAATCATGGTCTTCGTGGGGTAGCTGGCAGGGTGGGTGGCTCAGTTAAGTGCCTGACTCTTGCTTTTGGCTCAGGTCATGATCACATAGTCCTGGGATTGAGTTCCATATCCATGGGGCTTCCTGCTTAGCAGGGAGTCTGCTAAAGGATGATTCTCTCCCTCTGCCGTCCCAGCATGCCTCTCCCTCCCCACTCCTGCTCTTTCTCTCTCACAGATAAATAAATCTTTAAAAAAAAGAGTATCTTAAAATGTCTTAAATTTAATTGTAGATATATATAAAACATATATATACCTGCATATGTTTTATATATATATATAACATATATATGTATATGTTTTATATGAGAAAAAAAAGGAACCCTTTTTTTTTCTCATTGGCTATCTTTTTAATTTACATTTTTAAAATTATTTTTTTCTCTTCTAGTAATCATTGTGTATTGCTTTGCCTTTCTTTTAGTGGCTTGCCCTGGATATTATAGCATATATTCTTTACCTATTACAAAATAACTGGTATAAGACATATTACTTCTTTTACCTCTTCCCTGATTTTAGAACCGTACAGCACACTTGGCTCTATTTATGCTTCCTGCTTATTGGATTTTTGTTACTATTCATTTTAATGTGATAAATTAATTAAAACTCAAAGTTTTATGCAGTCAGTATTCATGTATACACACATACACACACACCCATAAATACACACTGATACTTTTCACTTCTTGTTCTCCCTTTATGTTTCTATATGGCATTAGTTTCTTCCTGAAGAACTTCCTTTGTTATTTCCTTCAGTGTAAGTCTTCAATTATTTTTATCTGAATGTTTTCATCCGAGTTTTAAAAACTGCTTTACTGAGATTAAAATTCACATGTCCTACAATTTCCCCATTTGAAATGAAAACGTACTGTTTAGTGGGGTTGTTTTGTTTTGTTTTTGGTATATTCAGAGTTGTACAACCATCACCACGATTTTCTTCAAACATTTTTAAAGGAATTTATTTATTTATTTGAGAGAGAGAAAGAGAAGGGAGGAGCGAGGGGTGGGGAGGAAGAAAGAATCAGAAGCAGACTCCACGCGGAGTGTAAGTCTCAGTCCTGCACCCTGTGAGATCATGACCTGAGCTGAAATCAAGAGTCAGATGCTTAACCAACTGAGTCACCCAGGTGCCCCCTTCCAGAACATTTTTATTACCCCTAAAAGAAACCCCATACTTGTTAGCAGTCACTCTCCATTCCCCTCCCCCCATAAATATCTAGCCATAGGAAACCACTAGCCTGTTCTCTGTTTCTATAAATTTGCTTATTCTGGATATTTCATAAAAGTCAAATCATATACTGTGTGATCTTCTGTGACTGTCTTTTTTTGCTTAACATAGTATTTTTTTTGGTTCATCGATTTTGTAGGATGTGCTAGTACTTCATTCTTTATTGTGACTGAATAATATTTCATTGTATGAATATACTACATTTTGTTTATCAGTGCATGAGCATTTGGTTGTTTCTATGTGCATTCATGTGCACACTTTTGTGTAAACATGTATTTTCATTTTTCTTGGATATACCTAGGTGTGGAATTGCTGGGTCATGTGGTAACTCTAAAGTTTAACATTTTGAGGAACTGCCAGACTGTCAGAGTTTTCTGTATCATTTTGGTTTCCATCAGCGTTATATGAAGGTTCCTTTGCCAACACTTGTTTGCCTTTTTGATTTTCATCACTTTAATCATTTCTTTGGAGGAATCAGCTTTCAATATTTCTTTTCCTGTTTTTGAAGATAATGTGTGTGTATGTGTGTGTGTGCCACCCCCCATTACTTGTAAGATTTTTACATTTTCATTCGTAGTAAATTTTTTGATTATGATATTTTCAAATATTGCTCATGTTCATGCTATTCTTCTCTGGGATTCCAATTACATGCGACTTAGCGCTTTTGAGTACGTCTCATATATTTCTTATGCTTTTTTCTTCTGTAATTTTATTCTTTTCTGTCTGTCCTTCCATTTGAATGTTTTATAGTGAGTGACCTGTTTTCTAGTACTGTTTTCTGTGTTCCAGTAATACTTTTCTTGGTTTTTAAAAATTACCTGATAAAACACCTTGTAACTTACTCATTTCTGGTAGTATATTTTCAAATATAAAATTTCTTTTTAATTTTTATTTTTTAGATTTCAATTCTCTGGTGAAGTTGTCCATCTTTTCACATATTCTTTCCACTATTTTTTTTTTGGAAAATACTAATCATAAAGTTTTTGTCTCCTAACTGCTATATTGGATTACCTCTAGGTTCATATCTGATCCCTTTTTTCTCTTTGTTTTTGATTATGTGGTCATTCTTTTGACATGTCCTATGGTTTTTACCAGACATTGTATGTGAAAGATATTGTACATATTCCATGTTATGGTACTTTCCTACAGAAATGGTTTACTCTTTCCTGTTACCATTGAAATTATCATTCCTACTGAATAGCTTAGGCCAACTAGGGATTGACCTGAGAAGGGATGCTAGGCTGTAGTTTTGGTGAAGATTTTGGTTGCCCTTTAAGGAGGCTACTTTCAGGAGTAGCCTTTCAAGACTTTCGACACTGATCCCACTGTGTTCTTGGGGCCCAGTCCTTGGAACATCTCTCAAATTTCTTGTTTTCTTAGCATAGAAAGAATACAGAAAACACTACTTGAGGCTTTCTGCTTTTCTTTTCTTTTTAACCCTACCTCATTCAGCCTCAGAGTGACCACCTCAGTTTCTGCTCCTCCCTTCTCACTAGTTTATCAACCCCTGGAGTTTTCAGTGTTCAGCTCCCAGGCCAAGAGCTATTTATTAGCAGCAACCCATTGTCCAGACAAAGGTTAGATTCTTCATCTCACTATACACCTGTAAAGGGCTACAAGGGAAAAAACAGCTGCGGAAGACCATTTCACATCTGTCAGGTTCTCACCCCTCTAGAGTCTTGGCAACTCAAGTCCTTTTCCTGCAGGAACTTTCCAGTGTCTTTTGTTGTATTTTATCTTGTTTTTCTGGTTGATGTCAGTGGGTTATTTAGTCTTCCATCAGTTACTTCATCTTCCCTAGAAGCAGGTTTGTCAATTTCTTTCAACATTTAATTAATTTAATACATGCTATTTTATATATTTTGAGACTACATACCATTAGGCTCGTACATATTTAGAATTATTTTACCTTCTTGATGAATTTTTTAATATATATTGATCTTCTCTGTTCTCAGTGAGACTTCCAATTTTAAGTCTACTTCATCTTTAACATAGCTATACCTTTCTTACAGCTAGTCTTTTCTCAGTAGGTCTAGCTCTCTACATTTACTTTCAACCTTACTATGTACTTAATGCTTTAAGTATATGTTTTATAAATAGTATATGGCTGGATTTTTCTTTTTAATCTAGTCTGACAGTATCTCTTGACTTGCCAGTTTACTTGGATTTTATTCTTTGTTTTGTTTGTATATTTGCACTATTTTATAACATCTTATTGATTTCAGTTTTTTTAAGGGCCTCAGGCATTAAAAAATGACATAATCATATCACTCCTTGTATCCTTAAAGGGGATATCAGAGGGGGAAACACACCATGAGAGACTGTGAACTCTGAGAAACAAACTGAGGGTTTTGGAGGGCAGGAGGGTGGGGGAATGGGTGAGCTTGGTGGTGGTATTAAGGAGGGCACATATTGTATGGAGCACTGCGTGTGGTGCATAAACAATGAGTTTTGGAACACTGAAAAGAAATAAAATAAAATGGGGGGGGGAGAACTCTTTAGATTCAGCTTTACACAGAGTCCCCTACAGAAAAGAGCACTGGAACAAGATACTTTATCTAGATGGAAATCTACCAACCGGGGGGGGGGTTGGTTTGTATTTTGTTTTGTTTTGTTTTTGGGTTTTTTTGTTTGTTTGCTTTGTTTTGTTTTAAGATTTATTTAGAGAGAAGGCTTGAGTTGGGGAAGGGGCAGAAGGAGAGAATCTTTCAAGCAGACTCCTCTCTGAGTGACGAGCCCAACGCAGGGCTCGATCCCACAACCCTTGAGATCAGGACCTGAACCAAAGCCATGAGTCAGATGCTCAACCAGCTGAGCCACCCAGGTGCCCCAACCTTGGAGGTTTTGATTAAGAATGGTTAGGAAGCCAATGCCAGAGGTTAGTCAGTCCCTACCCATGTTTTTCAGACTCTTATGCTTCTGTGATGCTCTGGTATTAATCCCTCTTATGAGGTGGCAGGTATTAGGTGTCCCAGAAATGAAGATGAGAGGCATAAGCTGAACTGAAACCGCTCTTTTTATTTTATTTTATATTATTTTATTTTGTTTCATTTTATTTTTTAAGTAGACTTCCGTGTCCAGTAGGGATCCCAATGTGGGACTTGAATTCATGAGCTCAAGACATCCGGAGCTCAAGACATCCCTCACATTCAGAGTTAGATGCTTAACCAACTGAGTCACACAGACACCCCAAAACTGCTTTTTATCTTTTTTAAATTTTTAATTTTTTAAAAGATCTTATTTATTTGCCAGAGAGAAAGAGAGAGCAAGCGAGTGAGCACACACAAGCAGGGGGAACAGCAGGCCGTGGGTGAAGTAAGCTGTCCACTGAGCAAGGACCAGATGAAAGACTCTATCCAGGACCCCAGGATCATGACTTGGGCTGACAGCAGACGCTAAACCAACTGAGCCACCCAGGTGCCCCACCACTGGTTTAATTCTAAGGGAGGTAGATCCTGTGTCAACATCTTGTCAGAAATCTCAATTTGCTATTTTTTAATTTTGTTAAAATTAATAGTCATATTCTATTCTGTGATCTTAATTTCCAGTATTTTAGTCATAGTTCTCAATTGAAAGGATTCATTGATTATCAGTTGTTCTTTACTGTGGTTCTTGCTTCCTTTTGTTGTTGTAATCTGTTTCGTGCTTTATGGATTAATTTAGAGAATTTTTTAGCACCACTCAGTGCCATGCGGCATTTTAGAAGCTGACTGAATATGCAGCATTGAACAAAACTGAAAAAAATCCCAGTCTTTCCCAATTTATATTTTACTTAGATGACTAGGTTTTTTTCAGCAAGTAGTTTTGTTTTGTTTTTCTTCCAAGAAGAGCTTGTAGGTGCTATATTTCCTTAGTATTTTTTTTTAAAAGATTTTATTTATTTATTTATTTGTCAGAGATCATAGGTAGGCAGAGAGGCAGGCAGAGAGAGAGAGGGGGAAGCAGGCTCCCCGCCAAGCAGAGAGCCTGACATGGGGCTTGATTCCAGGACTCTGAGAC
Organism: Neogale vison; assembly: GCF_020171115.1. NCBI lineage: Eukaryota > Metazoa > Chordata > Mammalia > Carnivora > Mustelidae > Neogale > Neogale vison. Next base: position 135,044,695 of record NC_058103.1, on the reverse strand, counting down.
CATGACCCAAGCCGAAGGCAGAGGCTTTAACCCACTGGGCCACCCAGGCGACCCTCCTTAGTATTTTTATGTTTGAAAATGTTTGTTACTTTGTACTTGAAGTATGGCTTGGCTAGGTGTAACAGTCTAGGACCCCATTCTTTTTCCCTAGAACATTGCAAAGGTTTTTTCAAGGCATTCTGGCTTTCAGTTTTGCCAGCATCAGACTGAGTATATTTTTTTTTTCACCAACAAGTGACTTAACATTCAGTAACTTATGCAGAATATGACATGAGTTTGATTACTTAGTGTGTGTGTGTGTGTGTGTGTGAAGTTTGTGACCTTTCAGTATTGTTTTATTTTTTTAATTTTTAATTTTTTTTATTTGGTATGGCTATACTTTTCTTTCTTTCTTTTTTTTTTAAATTTTAATTCCAATGCAGTTAACATGTTGTATTAGTTTCAGATATACAGTATAGTGATTCAGAGTCCCATATATTACTCAGAGTGCATCAAGGTAAGTGTACTCTTAATCCCCTTCACCTATTTCACGCATCCCCCACTCCACCTCCCCTCTGGTAATCTACTGTTCTCTAAGTTGAGAATCTGTTTTTTCGGTTTCTCTTTTTTTCTTTATTCATTCGTTTTGTCTCTTAAATTCCACACATGAGTGAAAGCATATGGTATTTGTCTTTGCCTGACTGGCTTATTTTGTTTAGCAGTATACTCTCTAGATCCATCCACGTTGGTGCAAATGGCAAGATTTCATTCTTTTTTATGGTTGAATAATATTCTATTTATATATAACACATCTCCTTTATTCTGCAATCTGTAGACACTTGGAGTGCTTCCATATCTTGTAACGAATGCTGCAGTAAATATAAGGGTACATATATCCCTTTGAATTAGTGTTTTTGTATTCTTTGGGTAAATACCCGGTATTGTGATTACTGGATTGTAGGGTAGTTCTATTTTTAGTTTTTTGAGGACTCTCCATAGTGTTCCACAGTGGCTGCACCAGTTTGCATTCCCACTAAGAGTGCACAAGGGTTCTTTTTTTTCCATATCTTCTCCAATGCTTGTTGTTTCTTGCATTTTTTATTTTAGCCATTCTGATAGGTGTGACATGATTATCTTATTGTGGTTTTGATTTGCATTCCTGTGATGATGAGTGTTTTCATGTGTCTGTCGGCCGTCTGAAAGTGTTTTTTGGAGAAATGTCTGTTCATATCTTCTTCCTATTTTTTATTTGGGTTATTTATTTTTTTGGGTATTGAGTTGTATAAGTTCTTTATATACTTTAGATAATTCCCCTCGATTGGGGATATTGCAAAAGATACTGCAAATATCTTTTCCCATTCCCTAGCTTGTTTTATAGTTTTGTCACTTGTTTCCTTTGCTATTTTCAATGTAGTCACAAGTTTGCATTTTGCTTTTATTTCTCTTGCCTCAGAAGACATGTCTAAAAGAATATTGCTATGACCAGTGTCAGCAAAGGCTACATGCAAAAGAATGAAACTAGACCACTTTCTTAGACTATACGCAAGAATAAACTCAAATGGATTATGGATCTAAAATGTGAGATGTGAAATCAAAAAAAAAATTCCAGAAAAGAACACAGGCAGAAATTTCTCTGATGTTTTATTTTTAAACAAATATTTTTTCTTTCCATTTGTGTGCTTTTTTAATATACTTTCTTTTGACTATACCTGATGTCTTTATTCTTACTAATTTTTTTTTGTTGTTGTTTTGATCCTTTGAATTTCCATATTGTGGCTTTAATCTCTGTTACGATTTCTTTTCTTCCTGGTTCTTCTCTGAGTGGTACTAGCTCACTTTTTAGGTCATTATATTATGTCTTTGGTAATGGCTTTAGGTACAAGTTAACAAAGGATGATTTTTTCCCCCCCCTAAAGATTTTATTTATTTATTTGAGAGAGCAAGAGCCAGAGGGAGGGGAGAAGGACAAGCCAGCTCCCTACTGAGGTATTCTCTAGCCTAATTTTATGTTATGTTATCTGCTTCACATGAAATACATGAGCTGAAATGTAGCTGGATTGCAACATTACTAATTAACAGTATACCAATTAGGAGACTGACTAATACCCACTTTTAGATGGAAAACTGATGTCTAGAAGGAAATCTCTATATGCCAACCAAAAATTTCTTAACTGCAAACTCTGAAGTAGAGACAAAATGTAGAGACTCTGAAGGCTTATTTTCTTCCTTTGTATCTTATTATTTTGTTACAATCTAGTATCTTGGGCAGAATGGTTTTTACCTTAAACTGTAATCGTTATCTTTTCATTCTCTCTGTTGTTGTCCCCCCCCCACCTGAATTCCATTTCCTTTTTGTTTGCTTCCAAAATCTATTTGTAAAAACGAAAACAAATATTTCAGCAGATGTTGAGGGTTTTTTTTTGTTTTTTGTTTTGTTTTGTTGTTTTTTAACATAACTTGCAATTTGTGTTTCATACTGAGAATTAAAATATCAGCTATAGGCGAGAATTCAAAAATACTTCATAAAAAGTATTTTGGATGTGTGGCCACCTTTCATATAAGTAAGTGCCATAAGCAGGCTGCATTGCTTTGGCTCATTAAATTTTCTCATCACGTGAAGGTTTAATTAAAAAAAAAAAAAACTTTTAACCCTATTTTCAATCAGTCCACCAAAATGTAGCTTATTTTTCTGGTCATATAATATGTGGCACTTTATACTTGGTGTACTGTGAAATATAAAGAAAATACAAGGCCTTAAGAACTTAAGGAGATTGATCTCTATAAAGTTAGGAGAATAAAGTAATTAAGTGCTAAGAGGTATAGATGTTAAATGCATCTGATGTTACCAAAAGGAAGAAAACATACATCTTGCCTAAATTTATTGAAAACTATTAAATCATGTTACATTTTAATTTTATCATGCTACATAGGGAATTTATTGAAAAATAAGTAATATCTTTCATTTGTGCAGTGAAATGCATTTTAATTATTGCTTCTCTTTTACATGTGTAGATTATATTTGTAATATAATAGTATAGTCAGTTTTATACCTGTGGGAAAAACTTTGTAGTAGAAACAGTTACTTTTAATCATACTTTTTTTTTTAAAGATTTTTTAAATTTATTTATTTGACAGATAGAGATCACAAGTAGGCAGAGAGGCAGGCAGAGAGAGAGAGGAAGCAGGCTCCCTGCCGAGCAGAGAGCCCGATGCGGGACTCGATCCCAGGACCCTGAGATCATGACCTGAGCCGAAGGCAGCGGCTTAACCCACTGAGCCACCCAGGCGCCCTAATCATATTAAAGATCCTCAGCTTCTTCAATAACTACTGTAATGATTGATTATAAATGTAGGTCGGTAATGAGACAAAGTTCATGGAAGGAAAAGCATATCGTAGTTGTTGGTGAGGAGAGAAAATGCCGCAGTTAACATTGTTTCACAGTTCTAAAGACTATTTAAAGGTACACTTATGGACTTTTTTTTTTAACCCTTTTTTTTTTTTTAAGATTTTACTTATTTATTTATTTGACAGAGAGAGAGAAATCACAAGTAGATGGAGAGGCAGGCTGAGAGAGAGAGGAGGAAGCAGGCTCCCTGCTGAGCAGAGAGCTCGATGCAGGGCTCGATCCCAGGACCCTGAGATCATGACCTGAGCTAAAGGAAGAGGCTCAACCCACTGGGCCACCCAGGCACCCCCCCTTTTTTTTAACCCATTTTTAAAAATAGACTTTATTTTTAGAGCAGTTTTAGATTCACAACAATATCAAGGAGAAAGTTTGCATATACTTTGTGCTCCCACGGATGCACAGTTTCCTGACTACCATATCCCACATCAGAGTATGGTACATTTTTTTAAACTGTTAAAGCTACATTGAACAACATCATCGCCCAAGGTCCATAGTTTACTTTGGGGTTCATCCTCAGTGTTGTACAGTCTCTTTGGTTTTGACGGTTGTATAATGACATGTATTCACCATTATAATATCATGCAGAATAGTTTCACTGCCCTAAAAATCCTCCCTCCTGCTAACCCCTGAAAACCACTTACCTCTTTATTGACCATAGTTTTGCCTTTTTCTGAATTTCCCGGGATTTTTGCGAATTAAATTTTCCCAAATTAAATCATATAGTATGTAGCCTTTTCAAATTGTTTTCTTCCATTAGTAATAATACATTTAAGGTTCCTACATGTCATTTCATGGCGTGATCGTTTATTGCTTCTTAGAGTTAAATAATATTCCATTGTCTGGATGTACCACAGTTTGTTTATCCATTCACCTACTGAAGGTACATACATATTTATTGGGTTCTGTTAATATTATGTTGAGTGTTTTTACATCTATGTTCATAAGAAATATTGGCCTGTAGTTTTATTTTCTTGTTCGTCTATGTGGTTTTGGTATTTAAGGTAGTCTTAGTCCCTTATAGGTACCATTGGATAAGTTATATCCTCATAGGATAAGTTAGGAAGTATTCCCTCCGTTTCTGTCTTCTAGAAGAGATTGTAAAATGTTGATATAATTCCTTAAATGTTTGATAGAATTCACCAGTGAATCCATCTGGGGCTGATGCTTTCAGTTTTCAAAGGTTGTTTACTATTGATTGAGTAATAGATGATCTGAATAGGCTTGTATTGATTTCTCCTTGTTTGAGATTTGGCACATTGTGACTTCCAAGGTACTGGCCTTTTTTTTTTTTTTTTTTTTGGTACTGGCCTATTTTATCTAGTTCATCAAATTTGTAGGCATAGAGTTGTTCATATTCCTCTGTTATCTTTTTAATGTCAGTGGGATTTGTAGTTGAGTTGTAATGTCAGTTTTTCATTTCTAGTATTAGTAATGTCTGTCTTTGTTCTTAGTTAGCCTGGCTAGAGGTTTATGAATCACCCCCCACCCCAGAGAATCAATATTTGGTCTTGTTTATTTTTCCCTTTTGATTCCTTATTTTCAACTTAAGTGATTTCTGTTCTAATTCTTATTGTTTCTTCTCCTTCCTTTGGATTTAATTTTAATCTAATTTCTTAAGCTTAGATTTTTGATTTTAGATCTTTCTTCTTTCTTAGTTTATGCATCTAATACTATTTTCCCTCTAAGCATTGCTTTCACTCTCAGTACCTGAGTTGTATTTTTATTTTCATTTAGTTCAAAATAGTTTTTATTTCTCTTGAGATTTCTTCTCTGACCTCTATGTTATTTAGAAGTATGCTGCTGGGTGTTATATTCAACTAATGATGTACTATAAGTTGGCTCATTGAATTTAAATGAAAAATAAATTAAAAAATAAAAGCACACAAAAAAATAAAAGTATGTTGTTTAGGTATTTTGATATTTTTCAGCCAATTTTCTGTTACTGATTTATTTAATTTCATTGTCATCTGAAAACCTATACTTTGTGATTTCTATTCTTATAACTTTGTTGAGGTATTTTATGGCCCAGAATGTGGTCTGTCTTATTGAATATTTCATGTGAGCTTGACAGTAATGTATATTCTTCTGTTATTTGGTGAATTTGATGTCAGTTATATTAAATTGCTTAATGATGCTGTTGAGTTCAGTTATGCCCTTACTGATTTTTCTGCCTGTTGGAACCAATATTCAACATTTCTGATAGAAATGTAGTAAATAAAATGCAATCTAATTTAATAGCTTTCACTAAATTTACGCAAGATGCCTGTTTTCTTCTTTTTGGTAACATCAAATCCATTTAATATCTATTTGTCTTATGTTGAAGTCTCCTCCTATAATAGTAAATTTCTCTGCATGTCCTTGAAGTTTTAACACTTTGTCTCATATAATATTATGATGCTTTGTTATTAGGTTCATATGCTTTAAGGATTGTTATGTATTCACAAGGATTGACTCCTTTATCATTTTTTAATGCCCTTCTTCATTTGTGATAATTCTCCTTGCTCTGAAGATTGCTCTGCTGGAAATTAATGTAGCTATGTTAGTTTTGATTGGTATTATAGCAAAGTATATCTTTCTCTACTTTTAATCTTTTATGTGTCCTTTAAGTGGTTTTTTTGTAGACAGAATATAATTATTGTTTTTGATATATGGACAATCTGGTTTTTAATTGGTGTATTTAGACCATAGACTTTTACAGTGATTGGTGATACAGTTAGATTAATAACTGCCATATTTGTGTTCTAATGGTTGCTCTAATTCTTTGTTCCTCTTTTTGTTTATGGTCTTTTTCTGCTTTCTGTGGTTTTAGTTGAGTATATGCTTCCATTTTCTCTCCTTCCTTAGCAGATCAGTTATACTTCACTTTTTATTTTTATCTTTTTAGTATTTGCCCTAGAGTTTGCAGTATAAATCTACTTTCAGATAAACAACTTTGCAGTTATAGATTTACAGGTAGTACAGTAACCTTATAATAACAAGTATTTCCCAATTCCTCCCTTCTATTCATTCCATGTCATTACTATAATTCATTCCATTAGTATTTTGTTGCTATTATTATTTGAATAGACTGTTATCTGTTATGTCAATTAAGAAAAAAGAAAAGCTTTTATCTTCCCTTATTACTTTTTTGATGTTCTTTATCTACATGAGTTTTTGTTCTGTAGGAGTTACCTTCTTTTTGAATAATTTCTTTTGACATTTCTTGCAAGGCAGATCTATAGACCATGAATTCCCTCAATTTTGTTTGTCTGAGAGGGTCTTTGTTTCTTTTAAAGTGTAATTTCTCAAGATACAGAATTTTGGATTGGTGGATTTTTTCTGCCCTTAATACTGTGTATATCACTCCACTATCTTATTTCTTATATTGTTTCTGAGGAGAAATTGCTTATAATTCTTATATTTGTACTTCTGTAGGTAAGGTGTTTCCCCCACTCTCCTGGCTTCTTTCAAGATTTTTTATTTTCTATACTTTATATCGACTATACTTAGATGTAGTTTTTGTTTTTTGCAGGGGGCGGGGCAGGGGTTGTTGCATTTCTTCCTTGATCTGTGGTTTGCTGTCTGACATTAATTTGGGGAAAATTCTCAGATGTTATTGCTTCAAATGTTTCTTACTTTCATTTTCTTCCCCTTCTGGTATTCATGTTATGCATATGTTATACTTTTTTAGTTGTCCCACAGTTCTTGGATATTTCATTCTATTTTTTTCAGTCTTTGGTCTTTTTGATTTTCTATTTTTTGGAAGTTTCTGTTGACATGTACCTTAGCTTAGAGGTCCTTATCAGTTTGCAGCCTGCTAATGAGCCCATCAAAGACTTTCTTCATTTCTCTTAGAGTGTTTTTTATCATCAGCATTAAAAAAAAAGAAGTTCTGTCTTTTTAGTTATGTTACCCACATATATTGTCTGCTTTTCCTCCATTAGACTCCCTTAGCATGTTAATTAGAGTTATTTTGTATTGCTGGTCTGATCAACATTTTTGCTATATATGAGTAGTTTTGATGCTTCCCTTTTCTCTTCAAACTGTGTTTTTTTGCCATGAAGTTTGCCTTGTAAATTTTTTTGAACCAGGCATGATGTACTGGGAAAAGGAACTGCAATAAAAAGACCTTTAGTAATGTGGTGGTATGGTATGGGGAGAGGGGAAGTGTTCTGTAGTCTTCTGATTTGTTCTCAGTCTTTTAGTGAACCTGTGCCTGTGGCCTGTAAACTTTATACCTGTTTCTCAATCCCTGCCCCCCATCTTTAGGTGGGACAGAATGGATAGAGGGGTTTAAAGTGAATATTTCCCTTTGCTCATGTTAAAGGCTTGAGGGAGCTGGAACTGGATATTTCCTTTTCCCTAGGTTACTTGGGGTCTGCTGTCATAGAATAGTTTGTCTTGAAGGCAGGCCTTGTAAAGAACAGAATGTTCTGATGTATTTCAAAATGACCACTTTTCCCATATTCCCTGCTTAGAAGCACAGAGGGATTTTTCACTGATCTTACTGTGAGAACGTGATAGGCATAAAACTCACAAAAGTGTATACATGCACCCCAAAGCCCAAACCCTCCCCCCCACCCCAGGAGTTTTAAACTTTTATATTTGTCTTCTCTGAGACTTCAGGAATTCCTCAATTACAGTTTGGGTTTTTTTACCTTGGTATTTCTTTTTGTGATAGTTTCTGCTGTGGCTCTGGTAATTTATGATTTTCTGTATCTGCCCATCTGTATCCAATTTGGAGAGCAGAAATTACTCCGTGACCTCAGTACTGAGGGATCTAAAAGAGTTGTTGATGTTCAGATTGCTCAGTTTGTTTACACAAATAACATGGAGGGTAAATAACATGCTGGGTCAACCTGCAAATCAAAGAGGAAATGAAAAAATACATGGAAATAAATGAAAATGAAAGCACAATGGTCCAAAATCTTTAGTATTCAGCGAAAGCTGTTCTGAGAGGGAAGTTTGTAGCAGTGCAGGACTACCTGAAGAAATAAGAAAAATGCCAAATAAACAACCTAACCTTACCCCTAAAAGAGGTAGGGGGAAAATAAAAGAACAAAGCCAGTAGAAGGAAGGAAGTAATCTAGCACAGAAAGAAATAAAATAGAGACTTCAAACAACAACAACAACAACAACAACAACAACCAAGAAAGATTAGTGAAACTAGGAGCTGGCTCTTTTTGAAGAGAGCAACAAAATTGATAACCCTTTAGCCAGACTCATGAAGAAAAAAGAATAATCAAATAAATGAAATCATAAATGAAGGAAGAGAAATAACAACTGACACCTCAAAAATATAAAAGATTATAAGAGAATATTATGAAAAATGGTATGCCAACAAAATTGGATAACCTATAAGAAATAATTAAATTTCTAGAAACATACAACCTACCCAAACTGGAACAGGAAGAAAAAAAAAAAAAACTGAACAGAATGATTATTAGCAATGACATTAAATCAGTAATCAGAAACTCCCAACAAATAAAAACACAGGATCAGATGGCTTTACAGGTGAATTCTACAAAAGATTTAAAGAGTTAATACTTATCATTTTCAGAGTATTTTTTAAAACTAGAAGAGGAGAGAAGGCTTCCAAATTCATGCTATGAGGCCGACATTACCCTGATAACCAAAACCAAATAAAGACACTACAAAAAAAGAAAAATAACAGGCCAATATCTCTGAATGAACATAGATGCAAAAAATCCTCAACAAGAAGATATTAGCAAACTGAATCCAACAATACATTTTAAAAAATCATTTACCATGATGAAGTGAGATTTATTTCAGGGATGCAAGAGGGTTTTGTATGGGTCATTATTCACAAATCAATTACTGTGACATATCACATTAATAAGAGAATGGTGGAAACCATCTGATTATCTCAATAGATGCAGAAAAAGCATTCGGCAACATACAACATCCATTCATGATACAAACTCTCAACAGACTAGGTCTAGAGGGATCATATCTCAACATAATAAAAGCAGTATATTAAAAACTCATACCTAACCTCTTAATAAGTGGTGAAAATCAGAGTTTTTCCTCTAAGACCAGGAATAAGACAGGGATGTCCATTCTCACCACTTTTATTCAAAAAGACATCTAAATTGGTAAAGAAGAGGTAAAGCTGTCACTCTTTGCAGATGGCATGGTGTACTGTATGTAGAAAACCCTAAAGACTCCACTAAAGAAACAACAAGAACTGATAAATTCAGTCAGTCCTAGGGTACAAGACTAATATACAGAAACCTGTTATATTTGTATACACAATAATGAAGTAGTAGAAAGATAAAGAATACAGTCGCACTTAAAATTACACCAAAAATAATAAAATACTTAGGAATAAATTCAACCAAGGAAGGGAAAGATTTCTACTTGGAAAACCATAAAACACTGATGAAAGAAATTTAAAAGTTACCCAAACAAATGTAAAGATACTTCTTGTTTATGGATTGGAAGAACAAAAATTTTTCAAATATCCATACTACCAAAAGTAATCTAGAGATTTAATGCAATCCTTTTCAAAATACCAACATTTTTCACAGACCAGAACAAATAATCTTGTAATTTGTATGGAGCCACAAAATTCTCCAAATAGCCAAAGAAGTCTTGAGAAAAAACAGCAAAGCTGGAGATATCCCAGTTCCAGATTTCAAGATATACTACAAAGCTGTAGTAATAAAAAACTGTGCTATTGGCACTAAAATAGACGTATAGATAATGGAACAGAATAGAGAGTCCAGAAAGAAACCCATGCTTATATGGTCAATCTGCAATAAGAGAGGCAAGAATATACAATGGGAAGAAGGCAGTCTCTTCAACAGATGGTGCTGGGAAAACTGGACAGCTACATGCAAAAGAATAAAACTGGGCCACTGTCTGAAAACATACACAAAATTTAAATGGATTAAAGATCTAAATGTGAGACTCAAAACCATAAAATTCCTAAAAGAAAACACAGGCACTAATTTCTTTGAAATCAATTGTAGAAACAGTTTTCTAGATGTCTCCTAAGGGAAGGGAAACAAAAGTAAAAATAAACGATTGGGACTGTATCAAAATAAAAAGCTTTTGCATAACAAAGGAAACTATGAACAAAACAAGGCAACCCACTGAATGGGACTTCTCCCATTTATTTACAAATAAATATTTAAATAAATATTCATATACTTACAAATGAATATATTTGTAAATGATATATCCAACAGGGGGTTCATATCCAAAATATATAAAGAACTTAAATCAATACTATAAAAAAACAAACAAGCAATCTGATTAAAACATGAGGCAAAGGACCTGAATAGACATTTTTCCAAAGAAGACCTCCAGATGGCCAGCGGACACATGAACAACATCGTTAATCATCAGGATAATGCAAATCAAAACCACAATGAGAGATCACCTTAATAATCTGTCAGAATGGCTAGAATCAAAGAGACAAATAACAAGTGTTAGTGAGGTTGTGAAGAAAAAGGAACCCTTGTGCACTGTTGGTGGGAATGCAGATTGGTGCAGGCACTATGGAAAATAGTGTGGAAACTTCTCAAAAAATTAAAAATGAACTACTTTATGATCCAGGAATCACACTGCTGGGTAATTTACCCAAGGAAAACAAAACCACTAATTCAAAAAAAAAATTATATATCCCTATGTTTATTGCAGCATTATTTATAGTAGCCAAGATAAGAAAGCAATTCAAGTGTCCATTGACTGATGAGTGGATAAAGAAGGTAAAGATAAAGAAAATATTGACATAAAGATAAAGAAGATATTTAAAAAATTATATATAGTATATATATACACACATGCGTACGTGCAGTGGAATATTATTCCGCCATAAAAAAGAATGTAGGTGGACCTAAAGGGAAAAATGCTAAGTGAAATAAGGCAGACAGAAACATAAATACTCTATGATTTCGCTCATATGTGGAATTTGAAAAACAAAACAAATGAATAAGAGACAAAATAGACAAATACAGAGCAAACTGGTGGATGCCAGGAGGCAGGTGAGGTGGGTGGGAGGATATGTGAACTAGATGAAGGGGATTGAGAGGATACTTATACTGATGAACACTGAGTAATATTTAGGATTGTTGAATTAAAAAAAAAATTCAACAGTAAAGATAGACCCAAATACATAGCTTGTAAGAATCTTTGCAGGCACTTGGAATCTTAAATATAGATGGTCTTTGAGATACGATGTGCCACCCTAGTTAAATTCAGAGAATTATAGGAGTCCCAGATTTGATAACAAAATCCAGAAAACTGTTTAGGGTAAAACAGATTTGTCTCAATTTATAGAGGTAATGAGTTTTTTTAGGTTAGGCTTTTAGTCATATTTTTTTTTTCTTTATAGTGATGGTAGTACGGGAGTAAAATGATGATTTAAAATTTGTGTTTATTTTGGCTACATATCACCGAAATAGTGATACTTTAAGGATTATTTAAATTTGACAATAGTTAGAATAAAATATCTAATGTGTTTGATGTAATTTATAAACCCATTTCATGATATATTCAAAGTACTGAAGGGGAAGAATCTACACCAAGAATACTCTATCCATCAAGACTATCATTCAAGGGCACCTGGGTGGCTCAGGGAGTTAAGCCTCTGCCTTCGGCTCAGGTCATGATCTCAGGGTCCTGGGATCAAGTCCCGCATCGGGCTCTCTGCTCAGCAGGGAGCCTGCTTCCTCCTCTCTCTTGCTCTGTCTGCCTCTCTGCCTCCTTGTGATCTCTCTCTGTCAAATAAATAAATAAAATATTAAAAGAAAAAGATTATCATTCAAGATACCATTTTAACTTTAAGTGGGAAGAGTTCCCAGACAAAAATGAAGATTCATGACCCCCCTAAACCAGCCCTGCAAGAAATATTAAAAGGTACTCTTAAGTGCAAAAGAGAGACCAAAAGTGACAAAGGTAAGAAAGGATCAGAGAAAATCTCCAGAAATGACAAAATATGTATTCAAAACAAAGATTTAAATTTATGGGGGGAATTCTTAGTAATCAAAGTAATGAGGACTGCATAAATCCTGATTCACTCAACATAATTTCCAAAAATAATCCATACAGAAAAGCATGAAGAACAAATACAATTGTATGAAACCTACAACCTTGGCGCAACTAGAAAGCAAACGATGTCCAAATTTGTTATAACTTTAGGGAAATGTTACCAACTTACAGTGTGCTATTTTTTCTTTAACTTCTGCAGGTCTTTCACATGAGCAAGCATACTTAAGGAAAAACAAGGTGGAAGGGAGAAGAGACTTTGTGGCTATCTAAAGTTGATTTGAAATCATTACTAAAAAAGGGAAGTCTATCCTAATAAATACAAAAATTCTGAAAAATACTACTTGTAGCTCAAACAGACCAGCGGTAAAGGACTTAAAATTTATGTGATATTTAAGGAAGTGGTCTTGGGAGGGTAACTGTTTGGGGGAGAAGAGGGCTTTTATAAAGGAAGACAGAGGTAATCGTTTGGAAAATATTTTTTGAATGGAAAAGAAGGGAAGAGACACAGAAATCCTTCAAGATAAATTAAAAAAAAAAGTACAAAAAAAGATATTGAATGATACAGAACTCCTCTTCCTCCTGCTGATCCCTTAAAAAAAAAGCTTCCATTAAAGAGACCATACTGAATGATCCATCCTCCCACTGCCAGTTCTTTCCATTGCAATTCATTGAGGCCAGTAATTTTCACCTATGCAAACTACTATAAAGAAGAAAACAAAAAGATGATTTATAGCTGTTCAGGTGATGAAGTTGTTATCCCCAAACAATGGAAAAGTGGAAAAAAACCTGTAAAATGGTAACTCCAAGCTGAAACCATTCTCCATAAATAAGTGTTTAGAAATGTGACAGATGAAAAAAATCATTATTCAGAATTTGGAAATACTAAGAATAGAGTTGGATTTTTTTTCAAAGGTATAGATGAAACAAAGTGATTAAACTGCAGAAAGAAAAATAAAAAGATAACATTATATCAAAACAAAGATGAAATTACACAGTGACCACAGAAGACTAGATTCAAGTGAAATCTTAAAAAGATTACTGAAGGAAAGCAGGAAGATAACTAAGTGAATGGAAATGAGATAAGATTGTTCAGGGGGTTATGGAGAAGGTGTTTGAAAAGGGAGGTAGATTAGAGAGGTCCAGCTTACATATAATTCCTTGGAGCATCTCACTGTGCCTGCAAGTTCAGAGAATATTGGTAACATGTCAGATGGACACAGGAGATAGCATAGTGGATCTCTCATTGGTAAAATCAAAAACAATTAAACATCAAAAGAAAAAAGGTATTGATTATAATGCATTGAATAAGGTAGCCTTTAAGTTGATACAGACATGAATAAGTAAATGCATACATGGAGGAAAAGCAAACTGTCTTATAAAATGCAATTAGTAGTAAATGTATATAGATATAATGTATTATGAAATTAGATATAATGTATTATGAAATACATTATATCTAATTTAGATATAGATATAATGTATTATGAAATTAGAAACACCACCATAGTAATTTTTAGGCAAGAATCGTGAATGGATTAATGGATCAGTTAAAGTTTGATAAGTAGGATATTTACATAGAAATTTTAACAAGATACTTACTAATTACAAGGGGGGAAATAGTAACTTTATAAGGGAAAAATCTTGACAGACTCTATCTTAACCAAGTTAACAATACCACTTGGGACAAATAGATGTCATGTGGATTTTCATGAGAGAGATAGTGCACAGAACATCACTTCTAAGTTGCTCCTGCCAAAAATGTAGTCTAAAGGTAATCAGAAAGAAACATTAGACAAAGTCAAATTGAGAGATCTATGGCAATATAAATATAGCCTGTATTCTGCACAAGTACAAAGGTCCTGAAAGACAAAGACTGAGGAAATGGTTCAGATTAAAGAGGTTGCAGTTTTCAGAAAGCAACAGCTAATTCTGGATTGGATCCTGCACTAGCAGGGGGAAAAAGAAATTAGGAATAATTGGAGAAATTTGAATAAGGTTTGTAGATCATAGTGCTATATCCTTGTTTTCTGATTTTGATAATTGTGTTTTTCTTTGTTTTTAAGAAAATATTTAGGGACAAAGGGACCTTATAACCTCTACTTTAGTTTGTCCAAAGGATTCAGGAAAAAAATGTGTGTGTGTGTGTGTGTGTGTGTGTGTGTATGTTTTATTTAGGGAAGGCACTCATGGTAAAATGTTAACAGTTGGGGAGTTTGGTTGAAGGTAAATGAAAAATGTGGAATATAAAGTTAATTTTATGTTACTAATTTCATATAAGTTGCTAGCAGTAAACCAGTGTTTTAGACTAAATGCTATAGATAAAATGAAAAAATACTTCATTTATGAAAGTTGAAAGTGAAATATTAATATTTCTAGTTTTCAATGTTACGTCTTCGGTGTCATCATTGAAATATAAGTGTGTTCTTGTACACATTTTTCTAATTACTGGAAAAGCTCTTTTAGACCTGTAGTAAGTTGGAGGAATAGAGAGGAAATTGTTATAAATTGAGTCCCTTCCTCTACTAACTCCTTCCTTCACCTTGAACTCCTTCTTATTGTTAACTTAGAAGAAATATTTTTGAATAAGTATTTTTGGAAAGGATAATAGGGACTGGCATACTCTTTTTACTGATAGTGAACTATAGTTTGTTGTTGTTATTTTACTGATAGTGAACTATAGTTTTTTCTTGTGTTTTGTTTTAAGATTTTCTTTATTTGAGAGAAAGAGAGAGAACACGAGCAGGGAGAGGGGCAAAGGGAGAAGCAGACTCCTGGCTGAGCAGGGAGCCTGATGTGGGGCTCTATCCCAGGATCCTGGGATCAAGACCTAAGCCAAAGGCAGATGCTTAACCGATTGAGACACACAGGCGCCCCTGTAGTTTTTATTTTAACAAATTTTCTCTAATCATGCTTAATGGATATTGTGAAGCAGCATTACTTGTCTCAATTTTCATGCTTTTTCATAGCTCACTTAATTTGCAAGCCTTAATTTAGACTAAGAATTATTCTTGGAATAAATGCTTTGTTGATTGTCATTTTCTTTCTCTTCTTAAGTATTAGAAGTATGGGAAAACATTTCTGACTAAACCTTTGCTAAACTCAGAATTTTAGTACAGCAGGTATATCTAGGTACATCTCAAAACATAACTGATTTCAAGTTCAGTGTTTTAATACGGGTATTCTTATATTCATTTATATATAAAGTGGTATGATACAATGCCAGGATTCTAAGAAACAGTGTCACAATCAGTAATGAAAGCTTAAAACTTTTTAATGACAAATATTATGTAAACAAAGTTGATATATAAGTGGGAAATTTGGGAAAGTATTTGTAAAACATAGTTAATATAGCTAAGGAGCTTTTACTTAGATGAGTAAAAAAAAATCACAAAGTATGAAATGGCCAAAAGATGGGCAATATAGAGAAAGCAAATCCCAAATGACAACAAATATAAGAAAAATATATCTAACTATTACTAGTTAGGAAATGCATATTAAAGAAATGAGATTTTTATTTTACATCTATCATACTAACAAAACAGTTGTAACATTTATATGAAAAAATTATGAAAGAGTCCATTAGTATACCATTTGACATAGAGGCATATCCACAAGGTGTGGTTGAATGACTAAAATAAAATAAAGAGTATTGATAGAGTCCCTGTTTTATCAAATGCTGACAAAATCCCTTATTATGTATACATGTATATATGAATATGGTTATATGATCTTGCATAAAAATGTGGAATGAAAAATACTAAGTCAAAAACACTGGTTAAGGGGTTTATATTGGTTCAGGGGAAAGTAGGGAGGCAAGTATAAAACACTATTTCCATATACATATGCACTTATATAAAATATATATTTGTGTATTTATATTGTAAGGATTTTTTTAAAAGATTAATTAATAATAGATTTATTTTCACAAGGTGAGGAAAGGAACCATTAGGCACATGTAATGTTAAGAGTGTTCCACAAGGAGGGAAAATAGAAAAGTTCCCAGGGAGGAAAGTAGCTGGTGGTTAAGGAAGACACATACATGCACATAAGCACACACACAAACACATGAATGAGGCTTAATGGATGTAAAGGAAATAACTTCAGATAGATAGTTTGAAGCCAGATAATTTATTTTGTTTACTTAATGAGTTTGGATATTACTTCCAGTGCAGAAAAAAAGTTCTAAACTTCTACTTAAACAATTTGATGTATGTTTTAAAAATATCACTTGGTTATCCAAAGGATACGGGCATAGTCATTTGAAGGGGCACATGCACCTCAGTGAGGGAAGAAAGGACCTGAGAATAGACTGTAACAAAGGGGTGAGGTAAGTGGACTGCAGGACTGGATGCAGGTTAAAGAATTTCTGGAGAGAGGATACAAAGCGGGAGAGCTAGATAGGAGGCAAAGTGGAATACATGAAATTGAGATTTTGGAGGTGATGTTGATGAATTCTAGAACCTAGGTGAGGTTCGGTGGGCTGAGGTCCAGAGCCGATGACCAAGAAAGAATTCTTGAGACATCTTTGGTGCAAAATGGTGGTTTATTAAAGCACGGGGACAGGACCCGTGGGCAGGAAGAGCGGCTGCCCCAGGTTGTGAGGGATGGCAGGTTATGTACCTGCGGTTGGGGGAAGGAGAGGGGAAGGGAGGTTTCAACGGAGTTTTCATATGCTAAAGAGGGCCAATAAGGTGCCAGGATATCCGAGGTTTACCTGAGTCCTTGTCCTTGAGGCTTGATCAATGTTGTCTTTAGACCAGCCATTAACATTAAGATAGTTGGGAGACTTTTTGGTGGGATGTCACAATCCTGCTATCAATCGTCTTTGTTAGTGAGATTTAGGACTTTTGTAAGCCAAGGGAGACTCCTGTCTAGCAGGATTGTGAGCTCTGCAAGTTAACTATTTGTTTATTGTTCATGGCAGTCAGGGCTGCCTGAGGGATGCTACACGTATGACTGAGGGGGAGCGGATGGAGAGGCGGGTGCAGGGCGCCAGCTTTTGCTTTGTCTTCAGCCAGCCTGATGCTCCCTCATCAATGTGATTATTGGTGATGGCAGAGTTAAAGGTGTGACAGTAGGAGTGGGTGTTTAACATGCGGTGGATGTGGATCATTTGGAGGTTGGGGGATGTTTTTGCAAAGATTTTTTTTTTTTTTTTTTTTTTTTACCTGGGATACTGAAGTCACCAGATAGAAGAGTAGGGCTGGAAAGAGAAGTACCAGGTGAAAGATATCAGTACATGAGGGGGTTACATGGTACCCTTTACGAGGACAGTTATTGAGTGGTTTAAGTTTCATGGTGTGAGCTTCAAAATACCTGGGGCTTTTGAAGGGGAAGGAAGGAAAAATAACTTGTAAGATAGAATACGGAGCAAAAAGGTCTTACTTAGCTTTCCCGCTCTTGAGCATAGTAGATGTAATATTTAAAACAGACCAACAAATATTGGTCTCTGTTTGAGAGGACTTCAGGTGACAGGTTTCATTTGGAAACTGGAAGAATATTCAAAGAAAAAAATTTGAGGACATTGGGGAATTTGTTGACCCTAGACTGTGAATTTTACACTGGATGATAAGGGCCCAGTGGTCAACTGTGTCCTCTTGTTTTTTGCATTCTGCAGCAGACTGGCAGCCCCGGATAAAGGAAAACTTCCTCAGGAGAGTGCTTTATGAGGAATTAGAAGTTAAATGTGGAACTATAGTCTTGTGGCAGATGGGGGGAGTAAGAGGCTCATGTGGAACGTGAGGCTACGAACCTTTTTCAGCTGTGGAATCTGACTCAGGATTAAAAGAGGACTCATCTTTAGGTAGCCTGTATTCAAGTACTGCTAATTGCTTTTACTAAAAATATACCTTTTTTTCTTTGATCGTCTAGGTTACTTTTACAAAGAGAAAGTTTGGATTAATGAAGAAAGCCTATGAACTTAGTGTGCTCTGTGACTGTGAAATAGCACTCATCATTTTCAACAGCTCTAACAAACTGTTTCAGTACGCCAGCACTGACATGGACAAAGTTCTTCTCAAGTATACAGAGTATAATGAACCTCATGAAAGCAGAACCAACTCGGATATTGTTGAGGTAACACATATATCTAGTAATGCCTGAATTGCAGACATGATCATTTCCTCCCTTTAGTAACTTTTAACTGTCAGATTGTTTCACATCCACATTTCAGATCCGTTATATATGTATATAAAATATATAAAAATATTTAAAAACATATATTTTATATTATGTATATATATAATTTTTTTTCTCCAAATCATTTCTTGGGATGATCTGATTATTGTATAATAATGTATATATATCTTTTATCCATATCATTTGTTACAAGGATCTGATTATTGCTCTGTCATGACCCACTTAGGCTATAAACATATCCTGTTTATTGAGACAAAATTAGGCTGTTGTACTGTGTAGAGCAGTATAATGCAGCATTTTATCTATGATTATTTTGTATGCATTTTAAAGTTAATATTATAAGAAACTATATCACTTGGGATAGTATGAAGTTACAGTTTTAATATGCCTTAATCATTTTGTTGCATCAGTGACTACCCACAATTTTAAACACTAATGAAATGGAAGAAAATGACATAAATAATACTTCTATTTTGTGAATATTATTTTAGTTGTGGGGTGGGGAGAGATTCTTCACTTTTTTTCCCCTCCTTATCTGTTGTCCTTCAGTATTTCTAATAATTCTGCCAACCTAATTAAAGTGAAAATAAAAAGAAGTTTTTGGAATTATTTCCATCTTACTCAGAAATAGGTTTTAAAGCAAAACCTTCAAAAAGGAGAATCTGTATGCCTTCCCCTATAATTCTCTTATGCTGTAAAATATTTTTATAAAAGATAATTTTCCATTTATATTTCTAATGACATTTTAAATTAGCTTAATACTTTTGTCTTTTTTGTTTACATTTAGAGATTCTGTTTCATTTTTATTCAAAAAAGGAAATTTTTTCCCCCACTACTTCAAAAGTTACATACTTTGGCTTAGTTTTTATATTAGAAAACTATTTCAGTAAATTAGGGATTTCCTTGTGAAAATACTAAAACTGTGTGAAACGATGCGGAATTAACCACAAAGGAAGAAATGAAATCCTAATGTAGATTTTATTTGAATAATTAAAATTAAGATAAAGATTCTTTAACTATTTTAGTGTATAGGAAGCTAATTTACCTGCCTCCACTGATGAAATGCATTTTAAATTTCCTCTATACCCTATTACTCTACTGCAACCATTCCTTTTTGAACAGTAATTGATTTAGTTTGTTACTGCGGGGGGGGGGGGGGGAAATCTGCTACTTATAGTTAAAAAAAACCTGTTACTTTTTAGCAGTTAATCAGTTGTTTGCAGTGAGAAGTAAAAGCATCTTATATTACAGCTACAACTCATCTCTGTTGCTTGTTCCCCACAGTTTTATTTAAATGGTTCTTTGCTATGAACATCCCCTGAAATGTGTACGAAGTGTTCGATTTTGCTTTTGTTGTTCACTTCAGTTAAACAACATGGTTACGTCATAGCCAAACCCCTTAATGCAGTTGTGATTGTATCAATTTTAAGTTACTTTATATTAGCATTTATGGTATATCTTAATCACTTATGTGCGGTATAAATTAGACCCTTTCCCTATTAAACCATAATTCATTTTGAATTATGATTTTGTAAATTATGAGATCATTATTCAGGTAATCTTTTATCAGAGACTTCATAACTGGATTCCCTTGAAATGGAGAGTATCCCTGGTGCGTTTAATTTAAAATGACATCTTATTTTAAAAATCTTTGTATCTTATCAAACGCTCCACTGCCTAAGTCAAAGAAATAGAGTTGACTTTAATAATGCAAACAAATAGATAATTCAAGCTAGTTTCATTGTAGAAGGCAACCACCTCCTTAACCCTAACTACTCTGCTCTTTCATTGCAGCAGTTGTTGTTCTTGGCCCCTGGAAGTTGAGGGTGCTTCGCACAGCCTCAAGTTTACTTCCTTAGAGAATATGAAGAATATAGTCTGATTTAATCCTCACAGAATTTTCAAACTACCTCAGTCTTCATCTCTGTTGTGGTCAGCAATCAAAGTGTAAGAGAGTAAATCCCAAACATGTTTTAGCAGTCTCCTATATTACAGTTTACTTTAGTGTGAAGGGAAACTTTGCAGGTCAATTATCAATTGGGAGTTGAATGTTTTCTTTTTAATTGAACTTCTTAGATACAAGTGAACATGAATATTATGTGGAGTTCTGAATTATATAAATACAGTGGGTAGAAGACATATGGGCTTATAAGGGATAAATTTGTTGGTAGGATAAAATTGTAAGGCTGAATTTACTTTGTATGTTAAGCTTACTGAATTAACCTTCATTATAAAACAATGGTGGTTATCCTAGATACTCTTTCTTCTGCATATAAAAGTAACGGAACTGCAGCCTCACTAGTGGTGTGCGTGTGTCTGAGTTCCTTTTATTAGTGGTGGTGATGGCTTATACTAATGGAGCTATGAAGATTATTGTGAACCAAACTAAGATAATAGGACAAGAGTAATGACAGATACATTTAGAACTTCCTATGGGCCAGGCATTTCCAAGTGCTTTACAAATATCTCATTTAAAGATACTTTTAGAATACCATTATAAGTATTTTTTTCATATAGTGTTTCATATAGTTTCCTTTCAAACAGTTGTAGTCATTGGAAGCACATTTTTGTCCATTTAACAGAACTATTCGAGGGGTTCCTGTGTGCCATGGAGTCTGCAGAGTGATGTTATTTAGTGATTTCTGACTCAGGCCCCAAGACTATTCTTTCTACACATAGTTTTGTAAACCAGTGAGATACACTTGTACAAATTGAAGATTTTATATCTGTGAACGTCTAACAAATTGGTGTAATGTTCTGGATGGCTGAAAAAGCCATCTCCTGTGACTGAGTTCATCAGCTACAGTAAATGGAAGCATAAGTGACTCACTTCAGAGTGTTTCCTAATGCAATATGGTTGTCAGTGAGACTAACTGAAAACTTTGAGAACAACCTTCATAAGGCCTCTAACATGAATTCATTTATTTCCTATTACATGTAAGTTATTCTTTAAGATCAGTAGGATTTTACTTTCCCCCATATTGCTAAAAAGGTATACCTGCAAGGATGTACGTGTATTAGGCCTATGGAACTAGATCTAGTATGTTTTTTGGGAACACAGTGAAAAAAATATATTAGTACTTAAATATTATGATGATAAACAGATATAAAGAAAGATATGGTTCTCACATTTTATCTATCTTTTGATTTTAACCTCAAATATTAGAAGCCCATATACAGAATGGTGTTCTATCTTTGCTGTCCCTTGTTTCACATTACTTATATTTTGAAACTAGTTTCTTAAAATTTTAATCAATTTTAACAATTATAATTGATAAAAAATAATTTCTCTATGGCTTTTAAAAAAATCAACAGCATTTACATATTCTAAATTGCATAGATATTTTAAAGTCTGTAGTGTCTTGTAGGATGTAAATACCCCCTACATTCAGAAAGCTTAAATAAATGAAAATGGAAACTTACACATTAGTAAATGAGAGAGTGTCATTAAGATAAACTTTATAAGAGACTTCGTAACTGGATTTCTTTATAATGGAGAGTATTGCTGCTGTGTTAATGGCATCTTATTTGAAAATGCTTATACACTGCTTTTTAGGAGCTTATTCCTTTAAAAAATGAGTTTTACTACTCATTTTTACTATATTTACTATATTTCATTAGGAGACATTCTGTAAAGAATGTCATCAGAAATATACATTGTACCTCTCCATGTTATTAAGCATTGATAACAAAAATAAGTGGCTTTTTGTTTGGTAATTTAGTTGAAATGTACAAAGGCAATGTTATAATCCTCAATCTTTTTCTTTTCAATAAATTAAGATTTAAAAGCTTGTGAACTGTAGTATGCAATTTGATAAGAACATTGGATTTGTCTTAGAGTATTAGAGAAACTAGCAATGAAAATCAGTTGGCTACCATTATTCATACACGTGTGTGTACATTGTGTTTCACTAAACAAAAGCCTAGGACCAATAAAACAGTTCTGCATCAAAATAAAAATTATGCTAAAGCCATGAAGTGAGGATTTTAGCAGCTGATGGTAAATGCCTGAGAATACTTTTGTATCTACTTTTCTCTTTCTTTCGCTTTGCAGGAATATTTGAAATATTATATATTCCAGTGTATAAATATTTTAAAAATAGTTATGACTTGGTGATATTGGAGAATATTCAGCAAATAGCTTATGTGGTGATTCTTATCACTGTGCTGTTATTTAAGAATGTAAGAGACCATGGCCATTTACCTCTTTAGTTAGTATCTTGTAAACTGTTCCCAGATAGAGGTATCTTCCTCATGACAGGAATACTGTAGTACTTAAAAGAAAAATTTCTCTCATACTATCTTATTTGATCTTCATATGCAAGGTATGCTTTTTCAGAAGTGGGGATTGAGACTCCATTTGCCCAGAGTCATGTAGCAATTTAACAGCAGAAATAGGATTAGAATCTGGCATTGACATTATAGCCTCCCTTTGCTCCCCAGTTTATTGAATCCATTGGAGCTTTGGAACATTTCGCCATAAATGGATGAAGGTTTTTATATAGAAGTCAGTGATGTATACATAACATGTAGCAAACATGAATGAGTTTTCCTCAAAAATAACAGAAAATGAGTGGGGATAATTGTAGTAAGAATAGTAGATAACTTTTATCTAGTTGCTAATTTAGCCTGGTACCTTCCAGGGCTTTTACTTATTTCATCTGATTGAACCCTCTTACTGTCCTTATTTCACAGATGAGGAATTTGAGACACAGTGATAAAATAGGATGACAATAATTTGGATTCTAAAGAAAGAGAAAATCTGCTTTTTCAGAGTCTTACTCATTCCTCCGACTTTCAGATTACAAAGGAATTTAGAAATTACCAATATCTTAAAAAAGAGGAAGATAGGAAATCAATATAAGGTGCATCTACCAGTTATTAAATAAAAACAGCTGGTAGTGAAAGTTGACCGTGGCAGGGATACATTATTTTAAAATTCGTGGCTCTCAGAGTATAGTACCTTGACCACCAGGAGCAGCGTCATAAGAGAACTGTTAGAGATCTAAGGCTACTGAAGCAGAAACTCCTGAGGGGAGGTCTGAGCAATAGTGTATGAACTCGAATTAACTTGTCCTAAGTGGTGTGAGCCCAGAAGCTTCAAGGTAACATGCAGTCCCTGGGCAGTGGTTATCCAGCTTCTTAAATATTTTTATTCCCAAGAATATCCTCTGAAATAATTTTAAGCAGTGAGCGAGAACAAAGTGTAACTTGTAAGACCTTCTAAGGAAGCAATCCAAAATAGCATGCCAATTTTGGTGTGAATTACAAACTAGGGGACACGTTTCCAGTGGGTTACCTTCCAACGGGTTACCTTTCAATTCACTTCTGCAGGGTTATAAGTGCTTCTTTGAATGTATATAGAGGGTCTGGTGCGGATGTGTGGGCCATGGATTACAGTTCCTCAGTTGAACAAAACAAAGATAAAAATGATTTTTTGTCTCCTGAGATCATCTAGTACTGACCTTATAGAATCAGAAGCATCATTATACTTCGGTTTTCTGACAGTATTACAATGTTCTCAGAGAGTCTTTCTGAGCCAATCAGTTTTTTTTTTTTTCTCCCCATGTTACAGATGAGGAATGGAACAGACAGGGAGTGTTTAAGAGGCTTGCCTAATGTTTTACAGGGCTGCAGTGGAGCGGCAGGGAAAGGGGAAAAATAATGAGACAACTGAAGACAAGACAAAGCTTCCCTCCACCTCCAGCCCCCTGCCCTGCTCTTTTATTCCTAACAGAGCCTGACGCAGCAGGATGGTGATTCACAGGGTGAGGCACGAAATCCTCATGGCCCTCCTCCTCTTCTCACTTGTCCTGCACCATCACCTCACGCAGCAGTCACCGTAGCTCTCGCAATTTCAGTTTGACTCTTTTTATTTTTACTATGTATTTGAATATTATTATTTATCATACAATTATTGGTTCTCACGTATGTGCTTTTTAAGGAACTGTGCATCTCTGCTTGTGATTTTTATTTTCTTGAGGTCAGATTTTTCTCCCATCAAAGATTGATGTTGCTGATATATGAACAGGAGTTCATGTGGGAAAGGGATGAGGGATCACTTTATAATACAGTTACATTTCTCTAATGCATTTCTTGTGTTCATCGATGAATACCTATGTATCCTTTTCATGTCTCTTTGGGTCACGGATTGAGTATGTTAGTAGTTACCATCAGATAAGTTGTTCTTTTTCCTCTGAAGTTCTTTGCTACATTAGCCACATTTTTGGCCAGTGAGAAAAAGGGTACAGAGGATTGGGGGAGTGGTCAGAGCAAACTTCCTCTAGAGGTAACACCATCATCTTAGTTCTTTAAAGGACAGGGTTGGAGAGCGAAAAGGGTAGAAGAACGGTGTTCTAGCTCAAAGGGGCAGCTTATGTGGAAATTAGGAAATGAAACCTAGCACAGTTATTTTATGGAGTTAAAGTCAGCCAAGCATAGCTGTAGTAGTATAGTGTGAAGAGTGGAAATAGCCAAGACCTGTAAAGGAAACCAGATCCCAAGGAGGTGTATAAGGCCCTTAACTTTCTCCTGAAGGCTTGGGTAGCTATTGAAAGAACTGTGTCTGGGTTTTATGGACTCTCTTCACTTCCCAAGCAGTACCTTGTGTTCAAATCACATGGTAATTTTTTTGTTTGTTTGTTTTTGAAAGGGGTTGAAAAGGGAGGAGGAAAAGGGTAAAAATGTTGAATATAATGCATTATTTTTACATTTTTAATTTATTGTACTGATACTTACCATAACATGTGCAAGGCATTGTGCCAGACACTGGGAATAAGTGGCCATATTTCTGCCATTTTCCTAAAAGCTATTTTATTATCTTTCTACAGAAGTTCTTTTGTTAGATACATTTCAGTATAGATTCAAGAGACTTAGAATCTCAAGGTTTTGATGTTTCCCATCAAAGAGTAATCATTCAGCATATAAATACTATCTTACTATTAGAGTTATAAGCTTATTTAGTGCAAAAGATGCAGGGTACTTACCATGTTTAAGGATGTTCTGTATATGCCTATAGAGTGAGAGATAGATAGAGTGTAAGTGATATTTCTCTTATAAAGTTGTAGCAAGTGCAGACATGCAGTTTTTTTAAAAAATGGCCATTGAAACACATAGCTCCTTAAAATTAAGGAGACAACTTGTATAGTTTTTATATTTATTCTGATGTTATTTTTGTAGCTC
Source organism: Neogale vison (assembly GCF_020171115.1). Lineage (NCBI taxonomy): Eukaryota > Metazoa > Chordata > Mammalia > Carnivora > Mustelidae > Neogale > Neogale vison. The sequence goes on along the minus strand of NC_058103.1, from coordinate 135,018,992 downwards.
AGCTTTGAGATAAGCTCTAGAGATCTAGAGTCTAAAGAAAGGTATCTTTTTTTTTTTTTTTAAGATTTTATTTGTTTATTTGAGAGAGAGAGAGAATGTGTGCATAAGCAGGGGGAGCAGCAGAGGGAGAGGGAGAGAAGCAGGCTTCCCACTGAGTAGGGAGCATGATGCAGGGCTTGATCCCAGGACCCCGGGATCATGACCTAAGCCAAAAGCAGACATAACCAACTGAGCTGCCCAGGCACCCCGAGAGGTATCTTCTTATCATAGATTAGTCATAATCCTACTTTTTAAATTTATAATTACACAATCAGTGCTTGACCTATAAATCCTTCCAAATGGTAGTATGAAGATCAGAAGTACGCTTTTAAGATTTTTTTTAAATGTTAATGATTCTTGCAACTTGTTTTGTAAACTACAAGTCTGAGTCTTAGAGAATAAACCAAAGCTTGAATTCATATTGGAATTTACCTCTTGTAATTTGACAGGGAATATTGTTCTGTGGTGCTTTGTTTTTAAAGAAATTTTCATTCCATATAACTGCTTTGTTATTTTGTGGTAATTTCTGGGCTTGAGTTGTTATTTCCAAAGTCTCTTGAAAATCTAAAAAAGTTTATGTTCTGCAAAAAACCCTTAGAAATAGTAACTAGTATTTGTAAAGGAATTTTTAAAAAATCAGTTTGCTTTTTCATGCTACCAGTGGTCTTATAGGATTGTTCCATTGCATGATATAATTAAAATATTTTTAGTGCTATTTTCCATATGTGTTATAGTTGGATTAAGTTTTTAAAAATTGTTCTGTTACTTTGGGGTATAAAAAAATCTATCAGTTATATTCTGTACGACAACAGAAAGGAAGGGTTTTAGATGAAGATTTAGGCATTTTGTGAAAGGTGGTAATAATTCTCAAATTCTGTTATTTGAGACTTCACTGATTATGATCCAAAGTAAATTTCTATATTTAGTACTTATAATTAGCATTTCTTTGCTATACTGATCTGTTATTTATTGAATATTTATGGTACCTGTTTAATAGGAACAGAGAGTAGAATTAAAGTTCTAAATCCTGGGGCATCTGGGTGGCTCAGTGGGTTAAAGCCTCTGCCTTCAGCTTGGATCATGAGCCTAGAGCCCTGGGATTGAGCTCCACATCGGGCTCTCTGCTCAGTGGGGAGCCTGCTTCCTCCTTTCTCTCTGCCTGCCTCTCTGCCTACTTGTGATCTCTATCTATCAAATAAATAAATAGATTAATCTTTTAAAAAAAAAGTTCTAAATCTTGTGGATATTAAGTATCGATTAAAATAATATATGCATAAGCATTTTTTTAAAAAGATTTTTTATTTTTAAGTAATCTCTACACGCAGCATGGGGCTCATACTCACAAGCCCAAGATCAAGAGTTGTATGCTCTACCGACTAACTCAGCCAGCTACCCCATGAAAAGCATTTTGAAAACTTTTTTATATTAGGTTGTTTCTGATTACAAGCAACAAAGACCTGACTGAAACTCACCTTTAAAATAGGGGTCCTTGTTGGGGCGCCTGGGTGGCTCAGTGGGTTAAAGCCTCTGCCTTTGGCTCAGGTCATGATTCCAGGGTCCTAGGATTGAGCCCCACCTAGGGCTCTGTGCTCAGCAGGGAGCCTGCTTCCTCCTCTCTCTGCCTGCCTCTCTGCCTGCTTGTGATCTCTGTCTGTCAAATAAATAAATTTATTAGCAAAGTCTTTGCTAAAGAACATCAATATTCTTCCCACTGGATTCCCAAAATCTTTTAAAATCTTTTTAGAAAGTTAAAAAATAAATAAAATAGGGGTACTTGTTACCTCACATAACAAAAAATGCAGCAGTGCGGTAGAGATTAGGCTCTGCTCTGTTGAAGTAGGCTCCAGGTTTCTGCCTTCTCTCAGGCATCAGCTTTGTCCTTATGCTGGCTGGTGCCTATTGACAGTAGCAGCTCCCGATCTTACCTCTGCACATGGCATCATCTATAGCAGCATTACCCAATAGAACTTCTTGTGGTGATGGAAATGTTCTCTATTTGTGCTGTCCAGTAGTGGTAGCCATTAGTCGTATGTAGCTGTTGAGCACTTGAAATAGAAATAGTGCAATTGAGAAACTGTATTTTTAACTTTAATTGAGTAACCACATGTGGCTAGTGGCTACCATATTGTTAAGCACCAATATAAAGCATCAGAGATTTGTTGTGTCCTAGAGTTTTCACCAAATGTTCTGAAATTAACTCTATTATGCTGGCTTGGATAACATGCTTCCATACTCCTCCCTGCAGTACACTAATCATGGTAGCGAGGAGAAAATGGAAAGTGCTGATTGGCTTATTCTTGCTAGATACTCCACCTCTGAGATGTACTATGAAGCTACATTGATCCAGAAAGTTTCTATTTGCATAGGTGGGGATAGACCTGTAGCTCAGTGGAACAGGGCACAGAGCTCAGAAACAGACCCATACATTCATGGTCAGTGGATGTTTGACAAAAGTGCTAAGGTTAATCAATGAGAAAAGGAAAGTCTTTTCAATAAATGGTGCTAGAAAAGCTGGATATACATAAAGAAAAAATAAACCTTAATATTACTACACATCATACACATGTCTGTGGAGTAAAGAGTTTGTATGGGTGAATAATAAAGGTGAGGAACAGACAGATTGGGTGTAGTTGATACAGTGCCTTGAATTTCAGTCTGTGTGTTTGACATTTGTCTTACAGGCATTGGGCAGCCTTTAGAGGTGTTTAAAAGTTTAGGTAGTCAAATAATTGTTACAAGAATACTAATTGGCAGCAGATTACCAGTGTTTTAAAGGAGGTTTATAGCTTTTAAAAATAGACTGCAGATCTCATCTTTTAATTATGATAGGTCTTTAGTAATGTTGAGATTTTATGAAGAAGAATGCTGTTCCACTTAGTTTGAATGAGGAATGGTGATTAAAATGGTGGTTTAGACTGTGTCCTAAAGATTATGGAATATTGACACGTCATGCCTTTTCTTAATTGATCTATAAAATAATTGAAGAGAGCATCATTTGTAGAAAAGGAAATGTTTAGAATTTAACCATAATGTGAATGTGATCAAGTAGAAGTATAAATAAGCTTTGTAATGTGATCTCCCTTAATGTAACAATTTAAAGTATTTTTATTTAAAGTCATTATTTATTATGAAAAAGTGACCAAAATACTGTAAAAAGGAGTTTATTATGAGAAGGTTTGGAAAACCCTGATCTAGTTCTGTACTTCATTTAAATGATAAGAAAGCAGGAGTCCAAACAAAGCAAAGGACTGGTCCAAGATCTTACAAGTTTGCAATGACAAAACCAAGACTTAAATAATGTTTTCTTGAAGACCCTGGGTCTATCTCAGAAAGTCTTTGCTAAAGAACATCAATATTCTTCCCACTGGATTCCCAAAAATCAGCACACAGCTTAATAATAACCTGTAAGGTTGAACTAAAAGCAGTGTTGCTTCCTTCAGTTAATTTATACTCTTAAAACTTTATCAGGGACACCTGGGTGGCTCAGTTGGTTGGGTGTCCAACTTGATTTTAAGTCAGGTCATGGTCTCAGGGTGACAGGATCAAGCCCCATGTTAGGCCCTGCACAGTGTGGAATCTTGCTTGAGATTCTCTGCTCCCTTGCCCCATACACACACTGTCTCTCTGTCTCAAATAAATCTTTAAATTAAAAAACAAAAAACAAACATCAGATGTTACCCAAAAGTGTTAAGGACAAAAAGCATGAAGTATGTTTAAATGGAAATAAAGTTCAAGAATGAAAGAATGTGATTCTCTTCACACTGTAATACTGGAAATACTGCCTTTATTGCTCTATTGCCCCCATCTTCCACATTGACTCCCACAATATATTATTTCCAACCTTTAGAAAAGTAAACAGACTTAAAAAGAAAAACATACAAGTTCTTCTGCTGTAATGCATTCCTGAAAAATCTTATAAACTCCAAAACCTGTGCAACGTTGTGTTCTGATCAACACAAACTAAAAAATAATTAGTAATTGAAAAGAGAATTTGAACTGCTCAGTGAGACAGCTTAGTATGTAGTTAGTGGCTACCACAGTAGGTGTTATAAATGCACAGAATTAATTACTTGAGTAGAAGTGTTGGCAACATTTAATTAGAATGGAGATAGTGGGTCTTAGGACAGTGCAGATGGCTGTGTAGCAATGAGCAATGGAAGGTGGAGGGGGGTTGCATTAAAGTGAGCATGGGAAATATTACAACCTTCAACAAGGCTGGGAATAGTCCTCTGAAGCCCTCATTTTCAATTTCTTTCTTATTTTTTTTTCTTTTTTTAAAATGCTCCTGCTCTCAGGAGGCCTTTCTCCTTTCCTGCTAAAGGTTGCCACTTTCCTGGCTCCCCTTTCCTAGGAAAAAGCCCCAGTGAACCAGAGTGACTTCTTTATTATACTGACACCATTCCCTATTTGTCAGTTTCATGGCACCTAATTTACATTCCAAAACACATTATAGTAGAGCAGACTGTATTGTTTAATCATAGAGTTTTGCTTTTTTTTTAAAAGCACATTTATCAGCTAATATTCATCTGAATAAGCGGCTGCTGTGTAAAAAAAGATTATTCTGGGTGGGAGGGGAGTTGTGTTATTACTGGTTTCTTTTAAGGTACCAAAAAAAGCTGTTTTCATAGATTCTATTGGCTTTTGTTTCATATAGTTCTGTTCAGTGCTAATCTTAATATACCTGGGTATAGTGTGAATTCCAGTGTGATTATTCGTAATAATGGTAAAGATTTCTAGTGTTTTCTGCAACCTGCATAAAGTGCTTTCACACTGCCTGATATCTTTATAAATCATTGCCCCCCCCAAATCCTTCACTGTCATGTGAAATTGAATGATTGAATGTTCAGCAAGGCAACGTAGTTTAGCTAGTGGCTACCACAATGTAGACATATTTGAGATTAACTTTTTCTCTTTTTATTGAGATACAATTTTCAGACCATAAAATTCACCATTTAAAATTATAGTTTTTTAATGTATTCAAAAGTTTGTACAACTGTGAACGCTAATTCCAGAACATTTTCATCAACCGTTCACAGTCATTTCCCAGCTCCCCTTACCTCATCCTGGCAAACACTAACCTTTTTTGTGTGTCTATGAATTTGCCTATTCTGGATATTTCATATAAATGTTCTGTCTTGTGTCTAGCTTCTTCCATTTAGCATAATACTTCCAAGGTTCATTCATATTGTAGTATGTATCAATATATCATTCCATGGTTAAATGATATTCCATTATATGGATAAACCATATTTTGTTTATCCAGTCATTCACTGATGGACATTGGGTTATTTCTACTTTTTGATTGCTACAAAAATGTGGCTCTGAATTTGTGTACAAGTTTTTGTACAGACATGTTTTCATTTTTCTTAGGTATCTACCTAAGAGTGGCATTGGCCAGTTTGTATGATAGCTCTGTGTTGAACTTTTTGAGGAACTTGACAGTGGAATTTTGTGGAAAATGTGGGACTCCTTTCCACATTTCAAGGAAAAGCAGAAACATCATCAAAAAACTTTGTGGATGTCATTAGAAAATATTTGGTTAATTTTTTCCTGAAACATTGATTTTTTTTTTTTATTTCTGTAATGTTGGATCAGGTTATCTGGACCAACCCTTCAGCTGAAGACAACTAAAAATACTAGATAAATTGTACAAAAACTTCTTTATAGTATCAAAGAGCTGTTAAGGAACATGCCAGACCAAAATCTAAGAAAAGGTAAGATCCTAAGAGGTAAAGAAGTATTTAAAATTCTGGCTACCCTGAGTCATTTGCCCACCAGGATAAAACAGTTGAAAACTGAGCTTCAGGTTTTGTTGGATCCAGAGGCAAAGAACAACTCATTACATCTAGGTTTCCAAGTCTAATAGATCGCCTCCCATATCAAACTGGGACCTCAGGAAGAGGAAAAAGTCCACAGTCTTTTCTCACTTGAAAAAATTGCAAGGAGAGATCTGTTGTCCTGAACAGATGGGGGAAAGAGGAGAATAAGAAAAGTAAGAAAGAGAACCTGTCTCTGAGGGTTGTAAAACAAGTACCAGCATTGTGTGGAACCACTCATTGTCCAAAATCATTTAACACAGGAAGCCCGGGAAAACTTTTGCCTCAGGTATCTGGAAGAAGCAAATTGATATACTTTTTGAAGAAAGGCACTTTATTCAAAGCATCAAAAATCTCTTTCAAATAACCTTTCAAAACCATAGAGCATACCTCATACAAAGATGACTGACTATAAAAGAAAATAAGACACTGTAAGCAAAATGCAAAACAAATAGCAGAAACTAACATCTAAATACTTCAGATACTCATTATTATACATAGATTATAAATAGTTTCACTCTGTTTTAATAAACAAGTTTGAAAATATCTGCAAGAAACAGGAAAATTGGAAAGAAGTAATATAGCAAAATTGAATGAAATACTTAGAGCAATGAAAAAAACATAGTAACCAAAATAAAGAACTTAGGAGATACATTGGAAGTGTATTTGACATAGCTGAAGAATTTGTGAACTGAAGGAGGTTATCTGGAGGCTCACCACAAAGAGATGAAAGGTAGAAAATATAAGATGTTGAGGAAAAGGGAAATTGGTTGGAAATTCTAGCCTGAATTTTGTTGGCATTCTAGGAGGGGAAGAGAGGATGAATATGAATGGGGGCAGATGCGATATTTGAAGAGAGAATGACAATTTTCCAGGATTGGTTTAAGGAATTCAACAAATCCCTTGCAGAATAAAAGAAAAAAGAATCTATATATATATGGAGTGAAACTACAGAAAACAAAGACAAAGAGAAAAACATACAGAGCAGATTATCTTCAAAGGAGTAGTGACTCTAAATAGAGCAAATGAAAATCTCTAGTCAATGAAATGATATCCTGAATGTGTTGAGAAGACAGAACTTGTAATCCAATTTAGAATTCTATACTCAGAGAAAATGTCTTAAAGAATGAAGGCAGGACGCCTGACTTACACGCCCAGGAAACCCCATTGCTTCCTTTCTTCTGGCTGGCAGCAGGGAGGCCACACTATAGCTGGAGGTACTCTAAAAGACGTGAACTAGCAGGAATTCATCAGCGCTCTGGCAGTCTTCACTGAAAAAGTCTGGGGAACTGAAAGTCCCTGCATGGGTAGACACTATAGCAGAAAGAGCTTGCTTGCTCCCTGTGATGAGAACTGTTTTTTGTTTTTGTTTTTGTTTTTGTTTTTGTTTTAAGATTTTATTTATTTGTCAGAGCACAAGCAGAGGAAACAGCAGGCAGAGGGAAAAGCAGACTCCCCACTGAGCAAGGACTCCATCCCAGGACCCTCGGATCATGACCCAGGCCGAAGGCAGAAACTTAACCGACCGAACCACCCAGAAGTCCCTGAAGAGAACTGGTTCTACACATGGGCTGCTTCCACAGCACGGCTCCTGTTTCTCCAGGGTAGTGCTGGGGTCAGCTCCATAACCAATATCTACGGGGGACACCAGAGAAATGGGTTCATGCCCAGCCACTTCAGCAGAGGTTCCAGGAGCATGGCCCCCAAGTCCTCCAAAGCTTAGGAGCTGAAAACTATGAAAAAGGTCCAAGAGGGAGCCTGCACACTGACAAATCAGGGACAGAGAAATCTGGAAAGAATCACCAGACAGGTATCAGCTGCCACCAGAAGTATTAGAACAAATGCTGGGTTAATAAATTGGCTCATTCATTTAAAAAAAAAAAAAAAACAAAAACTGTGTATGGTTTTGCAACTAAACCACATCAGGCTTTTGAAGAAGGGGTCCAAAACCCAAGTCAGACTGTCTTGGTAAGAAAGCAGTCTTCATGGGAAGATCAAATGATCATCAGAAGCTTCCAGTAGACAGTGACCCGTGTGTCTGTTTCATCAGTGAACATTAGAACCTAGTAGGTACTCTCAGTAAGTTTTGTTGGAAAAAAAGAAGACAGATTAAATTATTCGTACAATTAAAAAACACACACACTAAGAAGGGATGGTGAAAACCAATAGCCAAGGCTTTTGAAGATACACTTTCCTGAGTTCACGGTGCACTGAGAACCAAGTTTATCAAAATATTTATGTGTAAAGATTTGAAACAGAATTACATTATCCCCTGTTGATAGGCTGAGCTACTGGGTTGCCCAATATCTGGTTTCTGTGAGTTAAGGGCCCCCTCAAACTGTTGGTTTTGCTCAGGGTTGAGGGAAGAAGTATCATTGCCATTTATTGGGATCTTTACAATCAAACCTAGGAGTATCATAGAACTTTTAAAATTCAAAGAAGCCATATTTTGAACACGACACACTTCTTACTGAGGAAGATAGGAATAAGATTATGGAGGAACTGGAGAAGGAGCCAGAAGGCATTGACTATAGCTTATATGCAAAAGGAATGTGCTGTCTTCCCAAGGTTGAAGTGTTTCCTGATCCCAAGCCTCTCTGTGTTCTCCCTTTCATTTATTGGCTGATTAATGCAGTCTGTTGAACCAGCTGAACTAGTACAGTGTGGTGGAAAGAGCACTGAATTGAACATCAGAAGATTTAGATTCTAGTCCTAGTTCTGCTACTTAAGAGCTGTGTGATGTGGTAGGGTTGAAGGCAGAGTACTTGGGTCTCTCCTAAGCTTCATATTCTCCTTTGTAAAGAGAGGAGGTGAACCTAGGTTGCAATGGTACCATTTAATTTGTTTTTCATCAGCTATCTTAGTATACTTTTTTGTGTATGTAAATCTCAGGATCCTGTTGTGCCTCAAATATTTTGACTCAGTGGACAAATTTTCAGAAAAATAAAACTTAACAAAATGGAATCATGAAAACTATAGACAACCTGAATAGTCTTAATTGTGAAGTTTACCACAGAAGAACTCCAAGTCCAGATGGCTTCATAAGCAAGAACTAACAGATTTTTTTAAGGAAGAAATAATGCCAGTATTTCTAAACTCTTTCAGAGAACAGAAAAAGAAGAAACACTCCTTTCTCCGTTATATGCGCTAGCCCAACTTTGGTAGCAAAACCAGCAAGGAGAGTTCGAAGAAGAAAAATCAGAAGTCAGCCCCACTGAACATAAATGCAGAACTCCTAAAGAAAATATTAGTCCACTCCTTTGAGTTCACATCTTTTTTAGTGGAGACACTTAACTTGTTTTCACTTTGATCCGTTTTCTGTACTGCTTGGGCATGCATATAGACTCTGTCAGCCTCCCTTTGGGAGTAGCCATGTGACTAAATTGGCCAATGGAATTTGAGTAGAAGTGACACATGCTGGTTCCAGGCCTGATCTGTCAAATACCTCCCACATGATCTTCATACTCTCTCTTCCCTGTTTGCCTGCCAGGTGCAGAGAATCCAGATGGGCACTCTTGAGGTCTTATGCGTGGAAGCACAAGATAAATGAATCTGGGCTCTGAATAATCTCATGCAAGCCTCTGAGATAAGAAACATCCTCATATGGCTTTTTATAAATAGAAAACTTCATTGTGTTAGACCACTGAGAGTGTTTTGTTCATTAAAGCATCTCATGTTACTTATGCTAACTTATCCAGAAATTAAATCCAGCAGTATATAAAAGGGACAGTATATCATGACTACATTGGATTGCTCACAGGAATGTAGGGTTGATTTAACAGAGTTATCCCATCGTTGTGGAATGGAACTCTCAATAGGTATATATCTCTGCCACCAAAAAAACAAATAAATGAATAAAATAATAATCTTTATAGAGTCAAGGAAATGCCAGTCAAAAGAATTCAACAACTGATTCTGAAATAAAGGGAAAATGAGGGGGAAAAGAAGACATCCTGAAGAATAACAGTGTGAGAGGGTTTGCTCTACAATATATTGTGACTAATTTTAAAGCTGTAGTAATGAAGATACTATGACAATGCACAAATACTGATTTCCAAACATAGCAGTGAAGTAATAGCTTAGAAACTGAACCATGTGTGCATAAATGGGGGTATCTATAATCATAGGGGAAAGAAAAAAATTCTTTAATAGTGCTGGGACAATTAGATACATAGGAAACTATGAAGGGAGTCTACCTCATATCTTACGTAAAATCTATCTCCAGGAAGATTATAGACTTAAATGCAGAAGGCAAAATTGAAAGCTTTTAGAAGATATAGGAGATTATTTTCATGATTTTGAGGTAGGGAAGGATTTATTGAAGACATAAAAACTATAAAGGAAAAATTGGTAAATTTGACTTTGTTAAAATTAAGAACCTGTTTTTATCTGAAGGCAGTTTTTTTTTTTTAAGCCACAGAATGGAAAAAGATTTTTATAATGCATAAAATTAGTACTTATGTTGATTTCAAATTTTAAAAATGACAATAAATAAGAAAAAGATGAACAACCCAAATGAAAATTTGGAAAGTACTTGACCAGACACTTAGAAAAAAAATTCAGAGAGCCAATAGGTATGAAATGTGCTTCATTTCCTTAGTAATCAGGGAAATGCAAATCAACTCCTCATTGCAGGTAGAAATGTACTTCGATACGATTATAGTTGACCCTTGAACAGCTCCACAGTTGGGAAAACAGCACCCTGTGCAGTTGAAAATCCATGTTTGACTTTTGACTCCCGCTAAACTTAGCTGCTTACCAGAAGCCTTACCAGTAACATAGTTAACACACATTTTGCAAGTTATATGTGTTACATACTGTATCCTGACAGTAAAGTCAGCTGGAGAAGAGAAGATGTTATTAAGAAAACCCGAAGGAAGAAAAAATACATTTACTGTATTATACTGTATTTATTGGGAAAGACATCTGGGTAGGTCTGCACAGTTTAAACCTGTGTTGTTCAAAGATAAATAGTACTTTAAAAAATGTTTTGACATTATCTAGTATAAGACAGATAAGAGCCACATATTTTATGAACTTAGCAGTTCCATTCCCAAGAATATACTCTAGAGAAGTGTGTGTAGATATGGGGTAGGTTATGTTTACAAAAATGTTCATAGCACCATTTTCATTTCAATAATGGCCAAAAAACTGAAGCAACTCCAATATCTGCAGTAGAATGAATAAAGTTTTTCCCCTATACAATGAGTTACAATATTCAGTGAAAATGAACAAACTAGATCTGTATGCAACCCTAAGGATGAATCTAATAAACATAATGTATAATAAAAGAGGCAAGACAGAATAACACATTGCATATACTTCATTCACATAATATTTAAAAGTAAGCCGAAGGATATAGTTATAGGTACGCATATATGTGGTAAATCAGAAAGCTTCGTCATCACAGAGGTAGGGTGGTCTTTCCTGGAGAGGGCAGAGAGGAGAGATATGTGATGGAGGGAGATATATAGGTTCCAGTTCTAGTCTGTGTTTTGATTTGGTTTGATTACTAGTAGTCATTTTATAATTGTTGAATTTAATAAATTTTGATGGCCTTTCTTTGTGAATTTTTCAGTTTTAAAAAATTAAATGTTTTTATGCATTTTCAGAGTGTTTAGGAAGAATATGAAGTGTCTTTAATTAGCAACAGTTATTAAAAATGAGGAAAAGGAGAACTTTGCCTATTTAAAATAACCCTATTTGGTTTGAGTTCCTTGGAACTTAAGACATGTTATTCCTTTATTTTACAAGTAGTCGTATCTTGTGCTAGATCTGATTATCCATTCATCCAGTATTTATGGAGCATTTACTGCTCAGGTGCTTGACAGAAATGAGATTCAGGATGGGTGGTGATATTATAGATTGATTAATTAGCTCCTTGTGCATTTAAAAAATCATGCATATATACCTATTGAGTACTTTTAGTTCCATAGTTTTGCTTCTGAGTACTGTGATTCTGTTAGCTTGTAATGGAATTTGGCAGTGGCAGAATTGAGCATACATTAAAGAACATTTCAGTTCTTTGTAGGCAATTGTTAAAAACACAGTCTTGTCAGTTGTGGGCTCTGGTAAACACTCAGACAGTATAGACTCCTGAGTCTAAAACTTTGTAGCATAACTCAAAATTGCAGAAAATGCCAGCCCCCTGGGATTTTTTTTTTTTTAAGATTTTATTTATTTACTTGTTAGAGAGCGAGCGAGCGAGCGAGTGAGCACAGGCAGACAGAGTGGCAGGCAGAGGGAGAAGCAGGCTCCCTACTGAGCAAGGAGCCTCGATGTGGGACTTGATCCCAGAACGCTGGGATGATGACCTGAGCCGAAGGCAGCCGCTTAACTGACTGAGCCACCCAGGCGTCCCTCACCCCGCCTGTCGGGATTTTTATCAGTTCTTATTTCAGACTTCCTGGAGCTTAAATATTTAAATTTATTTACAGTGAAAAATATCATGAGTACTAGATTTCTGTATTAAAAAACAAAATATTATGGTAACGTGATTGTATGTATATGTATTTATATAATATCTATATATACACACATGCATATATGTAATTTCCATGGAGAATAAGCGTATCTAAAATTTTAAATACATTGTTTTTTGCTGATAAGAGCATGTAAGCTAAAAAAAAAAAAGCTGTTTAAAATTGACCACCTTTTGTATACAACCCATTTTGAAATATGTTTGCTTTTTTAAGTTTATTGTATAAAAGAAAACTTGGATATACTTAGGGAAAAAAGTAAACAGCATTGTTTTTGCCTTGAGTTTCTTTTCCCTGTCTCCTTTCCACCATTTCCTTATCCTTTCCATCTCCACTGTCACTAGCAGATTTAATAATATAGGCTAGAAAATGAAGTACAGGACCTGCCAAGCTGTGCTATATACCCAGAATTCTGTATATGCTTCCTTGAACTTGAGAGATAGGGTCGGTGATGCTTTGTAAGTAGAACAATACAGCACTTTAAGGATCTTTGTTGGTATATGTACCATTATTTGAATCAGTTATCTTTGGCTAGAAACAGTAAGCACTGCTCAGGCATCTTACTTCCAGGTTTGGGATCCTTTCTGAGCTCAGAGTAGTGGGGGCACTAGCAAGACTTGTTTGGGGAATTATAGGACTTAGATAAGAGACCACTAATATATGACCTAAAGGATTATGATAGTTTTTTTCATCAAGGTTCTTTGATTCTAAAAACTAGAAATCCATTTAAAGTAACTCAAGCTAAAGAAGAATTTATCATTTTTTTTTAAAGGATTGTATTTATTTGAAAGAGAGAGCACAAGCAGGGAAGAGGGGCAGAAGGAGAGCGAGAAGAAGGCTCCCTGTTGAGCAGAGAGCCTGCTTCAGGGCTCAATCCTAGGACCTTGAGACCATGACCTGAGTCAAAGGCAGATGTTTAATTGACTGCGCCACCCAGATACCCCTAAAGGAGAATTTATTGAGAGAATACAGTCACGTGGCACCCAAGGCAGGAAGGAATACCTGGTGTTCTAAAGGCTTGACACCAGGAGCTCCATCTCAAGGTCTGCGTGGTATGTCATCTCTGCCACCAACCCTGGGTTTGCTGGATGACTCTGGCAAAGGCTTTATGTAAAAATAATTGATGTTCTGGGTCCTTTTCCAGTTAACCGTTTTTATAAACAGAGTATGATTTCCAAATTTTAAAAAAGCTTTATTTATCTTACTGTCTTTTGTCTCAGTGGGAGAAGAGGGTTGGTGAGCTGTGGGACCTCTATCTCAGTACTAATAAGATTTTTTAAAAAATTGGGTTGGTTCTCTATAGATGGTATAAATTTTTCTACTCTAGAAAAGTATGACTTTTGTTTTTCAGGTTACCAAGTTTGTATTCCAACCTGCTGGGCTCAAAATAAGATCCAGAATCAAAACCTTTGCTTGGGAAAGACTATACACACATAGTGTAAGAGATGTCCTCTTGCACTACCAGTTCTATTCTTTACTATCCAAAAGCCCACTGGGGCATCTCCCAGCAGCTTTCAGAATATAAGCTGTTGTAAGTTAAATACATGTATGAATTGAAGAAATTATACCTATGAAATTATATTTTTTCTCATAGTTCAAAAGTAGCCAAATACAACAATTTCTGTGGATCCATCTGGTACAAACTAATATTTTTAGATTGCCTTATTATGTATTTTTACAAATTCATAACTTTATGTTTTAGAAGACTTCTAAAGTAAATTGTCATAGCATCCTGATCTCGTTCTTTGCCTTTTTTTTTATCTTGCAAGTATTAATAAATAAATATTTTATGCTTGTCTACCGCCTTGTTTGTCTAGATTCAGAAAAATGTAAAGCAGTCTAGACTTCAGTCTTTGACTTGAAAGTTCACCTATTAGTTGAGGGTACATTAGTTAGGTAAATACAAGGTAGTATAAATAAATGAATGTTCTATTGAATAAGTGCTCTTAGAATTTTAGCGTAGGGAAGTAGTAGGGGAAAAGTTTCATGGAAGATGGGGTTCAAACAAGGCCACAGGCCATAGTGAGCTATAAAACAGTCCTACAGAAAAGAGGGCAGGGTTTTAAACAAGTGAGCCAGTTAAGTAGGAGCTAGGCTATTGGTGACTTGCAGTTAGGCTAAGCAATTTTGGTTCTGTATTCTGTATCTGTTATTTCAAAAGAGGGATGTAAGATATGTAAAACAGTCTCTTGCGGTTTAGGAAGAAAATAATAGAAATTCTAGTTTATTCTAAAATGTGCTTATTAATATTAAAAAGATTAATTTATGCCTATAAATAGCAAAATGTATGCATATTTTGGGGGCTGTGCATGAAATATGTGTCTGGATGGGGTAGCTAATTTAAGTCTTAGAGACTGCTGCTTTAGATTCTAGAGAAGCATCAAAAGATTTAAAACAGGTGTGATAAATACAAACTGGTATCGAGGAGACCTGAATCTCTAACAAGTTATGGGACAGATTAGAAAAGAAAGTAGAAAAAGTACAAGGGTATATTATAAGCATCTAGATATAAAGCAGCACAGGCCTGTGTTGAATATGGTGGCAGTGGAAATAACTATAATCTATAAAACTTGGTGTTCCCTGTGAATTGTGGGGGAGAAAACAAAGCATGCACAGCAAGATTGCTTTCTGTGTTGACTGGAGAAGGTTAAGTCTGAAGAGGGGATCTGTTTAATGAAAGGTAATGAGTTCCATTGAAATAGAGTAGCCAGATAGCCAAATGAAAATGTGCAACAGGCAGTTGAGACTATAGGTCTTCCAAATGTTAGGTTAGGTGTGAAAGAAAGCATAATCATTACTCTTACAACTATAGAATGAACAGGCATCAAAGATTTTATTTAACGAATGAGTACACCAGTAAGATGTTACAGCCAGTTCAAAGAACTCAAAATACCATGTAATGGTGGTTAAAGAATGCTGAAGTGAATTTACAAATGCAAGAAAACGGGTCAGTATCCACAAGGTGATAATCAGTGACATCCCACAGGAAACAATTTCTATGAACAGGAGTTATTTGCAGTTATTATTCATTTTCTGCAAGTTAATTAACATCCATCCCTACAGAGTTGTAATATAGCTTTGTCAAATAACAAAAGTAGATAAACCTGAATGAAAGTTCTAGCCAGGATATAATTTTCATTGTTTTTTCCTTAAGTTGATGGAAATGTTTTAAATTTCAGAGCCTTCCTATTGGTAGGGTCTTTAATCAATAGAAGTTTTTAAGTTCCTCTTCATTTAGTTAAAACTCATTTAATTAATTAAAAAAAAAAAAACAAACACGCCTCTTTTAAGTTTAATTTGGGCATTTCCAGCTCAGAAACTATGGATGTGATACAAGGATCCCTTGTCCCTTGGAAGTTTTTTTTTTTTTTTTTTTTTTTTTAAGATTTTATTTGTTTATTTGAGAGAGCACAAGCAGGGGAAGCCTCAGGTAGAGCGAGAGGGGGAGAAGCAGGCTCTCCGCTGAACAAGGAGCCCAATGCAGGGCTTGATCCCAGGACACTGGGATCATGACTTGAGCGGAAGGCAGACACTTAACCAACTGAGCCACCCAGGTGCCCCTCCCTTGGAAATTCATATAGGTAAAACACTACCCAGTCTTCCAGCAGCTCAAATTTCACCTTAGAACTCACTTGCTTCAGATGGAGAGGAACCCTGCCTCAGAAGATCGTGGGTTTGTTGTTTTAGACTGTTGTACTCTTAATACTGTGATAGGAATAGCATTTAAGTTACAAGCATTAAGGATTACTCTTTTATTTCTTGAAGAAGAATACTGAAAGGTTACAAGCCTTCTCTGATCATCTCTCCTTAATTTTTGATACTATAATAAATTAACACAAATCACTAGTCAGTTAACCAAATATTTTCAAAAAATTTAGCAGCACGTTAGTTTTTTCTTTTATTTTTTTTCCAATTTATTTATTTTCAGAAAAACAGTATTCATTATTTTTTTCACCACACCCAGTGCTCCATGCAAGCTGTGCCCTCTATAATACCCACCACCTGGTACCCCAACCTCCCACCCCCCCCGCCACTTCAAACCCCTCAGATTGTTTTTCAGAGTCCATAGTCTCTCATGGTTCATCTCCCCTTCCAAGTTACCCAAAAGCACATACCCTCCCCAATGTCCATAACCCTACCCCCCTTCTCCCAACCCCCCTCCCCCCAGCAACCCACAGTTTGTTTCGTGAGATTAAGAGTCACTTATGGTTTGTCTCCCTCCCTATCCCATCTTGTTTCATGGATTCTTCTCCTACCCACTTAAGCCCCCATGTTGCATCACCACTCCCTCATATCAGGGAGCTCATATGATAGTTGTCTTTCTCCGCTTGACTTATTTCGCTAAGCATGATACGCTCTAGTTCCATCCATACCAATGCTTAGTATATACTAAATCCTAACAAGAATTACTGGGAAGCTCCCTTGAGTTTACATTTACTGTGAATCATAAGTCAAGGGTAGTTTTATTCTACTGTTAAACAGTACTCTTCAAAAGTAAGATCATGACTCTCAAATCTAAAATGAACATGAATCAAAGACTTTAACTCGTGGGCACCTGAGTGCTCAGTCCGTTAAGCATCCAGCTCTTGGTTTGGGCTCACGTCGAGATCGCAGGGGTCCTGCGATCGCCCTGCATTGGCCTCCGCATTCAGTGCAGAGGCCACTTGAGAATTCTGTCCCTCTGCTCCTCTTCCCCACTCACACACACTCTCTCTGATCTTTGAAAAAAAAAAAAAAGATTTTAACTCATTAGTGACTGAGGAAACTGGAAAAAATTACAAGTGGTTAATAGATAAATCCTAAGATTAGACAAATACATAAGCCCATCAAGAAGGCAAAATAAATTTTCTTCATAGGTGCAAAAAAATAAAAGACCTGACCTCTTCCACAGTAGGGACAGAAGTCAATTGAACCACCAGCAGACAGAATTTATTTGCATGTCTACAAACATTAATTTCCATTATTACCAGTTTCAACAAATTAACTTCTATCTCTGCAGAGTTGTTAAATAGCTCAAAGGCACAAACCCCATAGAATCGGATGACATGGAAGGATGTGCCCTAAACAATACATAGTTTTCCATAAAGACACTTAGGAGGGTTTTTTTTTTTTTTTTTGATCCATTTAAAAAGCTTTCAGAATCTGTCCTTAGATAACTAATACTTAAGGTAAATATTAGCTAAGGACGTTGATTATTTAAAATCTGCATTTTATACTGTATGTTGAGGTATGCAGAAAGTACCTGACCGAATTGGCCCAAGATATAATTAAAATCATTAAAAATCATAATATAGTTTACATCTATTGTGAGGAGTAGAAATGTTTGTTTTTTAAAGGTGTTTAGCTAACCCTCCAAAAATAAAATTTCTTTTATAGAAACACACTGATGAAAATTATATGGGCATTCATTTTAGGATTTCATTTAAGTAATCTTTGCAGTTGGAATCATTAGACGTGTTTAGAACACTGGTACAAAAGAACACCAAACAGGTTGTATCAAGTTAGCTTAAATTAATAACTTAATTATTTAAGAAAAGCAACTTCAGTCAACTTACATGATACATACCCGTGAAACTTGAAATTATTTTGGCACAATTGAACTTTCCCCGTGAGTTTGCCATAATGTCACTGAAAACTGTCAGTTGATGTACAATAGCAAAGTGCTTTTTACGAAGTACCATTTACTTCAGAATGGACCATAATCATCTGTAATAGCCATAGACTGTGCACTGTGCTAGTACTCTTCAGGAATACACAACAACAGATTCCTCAAAATGGTAGCCTTTCAGACTGTTTTCTTCGTTGACCAAGTGTTTTTATTGTGGCTAACCTGAAGCATGTGAAAAAATTGAAGCTAGCCTGTTTCTTATATGCCTCACCTACGCTTGTTAATAGATGACAGCATTCCATGTGTTAGTACCTGTGACACAGGAGAGACTTTTACTATTAAGCTATGTGGTAATGATAAAGAAGACAGAAAAAGTCTTTTTATGGTAGCTGGGTCCTCACAACAACTCTTCGTGTTCTGGTGATAAGAAGACGCAAGTTGGGTATCCAGTAGAGGTACATGAGCTTGTTATCTCCAGAGCTGATAGAGCCTCTTGAATTCCCTCACAATGACAGGAACCCCATCTGAAGTGAAGGCGTGCAGAGCTGGAGATACCAGAGCACTATTCTTTATGAGTGCAAGTAGGGTTAACCCTGTTGTTGTAGAATAAAACTTCTGTGTAATTACTTTAAAAGGCCATATTCTTTTTCTTCAGTAATTTGAAAGGACTTCAAAGAGGCACATAGTTGGTGGTCGCTATTAGTGAAAGCGTGACTATGAATTTCCTAGTCTTAATTTGCGTGAATATGAGGGGAAAATATCTGGAGATTTCAGGCTAGAATAAGTCAACAAGTTCATGATGAAATCTGTGTAGGCACTTACTATATTTGTTTTGTTTCTAGGGCTGTGTAGGTTATAAGAGTTCATTGTGTTCCAATATTCTGAGTGTTAACGTCTTCATTGCTGATAGCAACTTGCAGAGCTTTGGCAAGCAGAACATGTCTCCATCCCCTAGTTCTAAATAACAGGACCTTTTATGGCTAAGTACACATAAAAGTTCATGTGATTAGTTATATCCATAGAACGTAGAGCCATGGGGCCAGTGTTGGGGAAGTACAGGTAGTGTTTGCTCTATGCTTATGTTTAGTGATTGTGTTACGGTGGGGGTTTCAGAGACTATATGTGGGATTCCTAGTGCATGCTCAGTAATTGGAGAAGTTAACGTATCAGCTCTTAGGATTTCTTATGATTCTGTAAGCATGAAAAAAGTCAAATTGACTAAAGTGATTTTAAAATAATTTGACTTCAGAGAAACTAAGAAAAAAATTCTCCTATCTTAACCTGTTGTGTGTTTACATTCTTTCAGTGCTTATAAAATAAGCATTCATAATTGTAAATCATATTTTAAAGGATATCAAGATTACTATGAATTAATTAAAAGTGCATCTTAAATCTAATTTAAATAATCATTAACGAATAAATTAACAAACATAGTACTAATTTATTGATCAAACTTTGTTTCCCAATTAAATAAACTTCATTAGTTTACTTGGATAATTTTAACTTCCCAAAACTTCACAGTGGTTGATTAGAAAATCAGCCAGTCTCAAAGCTATTTAAAATGTTGAACTCTGTAATTCTACTTTAAAAAAACACCCAATGGGGTTTTTAAAAATTTAGACATTCTGGAAATAAATTAGTATTCCACAGATTGTCAAGCCCTTGGTTGTAAAGCTACTCTTTTAAATATTGGACAAATCATTTCATGGTGATTTTAGTGAAAAAAATTAAAAATCAGAAAACCAATTGTTCATTATATTTTTACCTCAAAATAAGAAGGAAAAGTGAACGTGTTGTCTAGGAGATACTTTCATAACACAAAGTTTTCCAGAAAGTCAGTTCAGTGGATTAGGTCAACCCCTGAAGGAGCTCTGTAGGAAGAGGTAGCCAAGGGGGTGAAAGATACATGCTGTTTAACATATTATTACAAACTTTAAAAGTAAGTAGAAGGGGGAAAATTTCATTAGTGGGGTGTTTTTTTTGTTTTATAGAACTTCAAAATAGATTTGTTGCAATCTTACACCAATAGATGTTCAATGTCACTAATAGTCACTAATAATATGTATATTCTACATAGAAAAGAGTCATAGCTGTCATATGTAAATAAGTATTTGAGTTTTTTGCCTCTGAGTTTTGTAGGAAAATGATAGTATTTAAGAACAAATTAGGAATGAGGTTACTGAGATAGGATGCTAATTCTTTCTGGTGGCTAGGATAAACTCAGGCGGAAAGCAGTTTCAGTAGATGAAGTTGCTGAAATGTTCATTTTGTAAAGGTACTATGATAGCTTCTCAGAGCATCATTTTGATACATCTGTGTCAGTTTGCACACTCATTGGCCCTATCAGATGTGTTGATCAGGCTGTAATCAGATTTAGGTTGTAAATGTCAGAGCCGTGAGTAATTTAGTATTCTCTAGGAAGTTTGGGAAGAAAGAATCCAAACAAATTAACATTCCTTTTTTTCTTAATGTGCCCTGGGAGCATTAATTTTGCTTATATCTAAGGTTTACCTTATTTGGAGGATTAGAGTACATTTGTGATCATTTAAAAATCATTTCAGTGGCTCTTGTAATAATTCATTCAGTCTGTGCTCTCTTAATAAATTTTACAAAACTCATGGCAAGTTAGTATCATTTGTGTGTGAATTTTCCAATTGTATTTCAGACTTTAAGAAAGAAAGGCCTTAATGGTTGTGACAGCCCTGATGCTGACGATTACTTTGAGCACAGTCCACTCTCGGAGGACAGATTCAGCAAACTAAATGAAGATAGTGATTTTATTTTCAAACGAGGCCCTGTAAGTACTTTCACTTTACCTCTACTTTTTATTTGTTGATCCTTTTTGTTAACTTCATTATATAGGCTCTGAACAAGAAGGAACACAGAGGGTGCGACAGCCCAGACCCTGATACTTCCTATGTGCTAACTCCACATACAGAAGAAAAATATAAAAAAATTAATGAGGAATTTGATAATATGATGCGGAATCATAAAATCGCAGTGAGTACTAAAGTATGGTTTGTGCTTTTATCTTGTGCATGAAGATATTGGCTACGCATCCTGTTTATTTTCGCAGTGGGTGATGATACCAATAAGTAGAAGGGGAAGAAATTTCGTTAGGGTTTTTTTGTTGTTGTTGTTTGTTTTACAGAACTTCAAAATAAATTTGTTGGAGTCTTATAATAATACACGTTCAGTGTCTTAAACAAGGAAGTGAAGAGAAGGCATCCTAATCTAAGTTCTACTTACTGTCTCCTATACCTTTGGACAGGGCACATAAATCCCTCTCAGATGCCAATTTTTTCACCAGTAAAGTGAATGAGCTGGCTTACATAATTTTTAAGGTCCCTTCTAGCTCTTAAATTTCCATGATCGTAAATATAAAGGGTGCATATAAGATTTCCCTTTCCCTCTCATGACTTAAAAAATATTAAATGTACATTAATAGATCTTGAGACTATAAAATATAAAGTGAATAGATTTATTACAAAATTTGATGTTTCAGGATTATTTTTAATTATTTTGTATAGTTGCTGTAATAGTAGTAGCTTACTCTTTGGTTCTTTGTAAATATCCGAAAACTATTTGGCAAAATACCTCCAAACTTTTCTTTTCTTTTACTGTAGATATTGAGGAAGAGAGCCTTGGCTTGATACTAATTTAAGGAAGCAATGTTTTTAAACTGGTTGCAAAACAAATACTTGGTTTAAAATTTTCCTATGCTCATACATCTATCCATCATGAAAACCAGTAGTTTTTTGAGTTATCCTTCTTTGATAGTTCTTCAAAGAGTTCTTACGGGGAGCTCATTGGCAAGAGCTGCTTAAAACAGCTATTTTGGATCTGATTTTCTAAAGCTGCATCTGTATTGTAGGCTTCAGGGAACAAATTGGTTCTGATTCTGATATTTATCTTATTGTCAGAGTTAATTCTCTTAAAAACTATGCCTTGAAGTATACATCATGGATTATCTCTTCAAAGGAGTCCTTTACTATAAGAAGCTCATGAAAAATAGATTTAAGGAAGTATTTTTGTGCTAATACAGTTATTATTCTTTAAAAAAATAAAATGAAATAAAATCCCTTCTGACCTCACATGGATGCTGGTGACTTTGTAGTAAATGTTAAACTGCAAAATATTATGTAAATAAAATTGCTTTACCTTTGAAAAAAAATTTTTGTCATGTAGCCATTGTTTTATGTCAGTTAATGAATGATAATTTTCTTTCTGAAATAATCTGTTGAATAGAGAACATAAACTATATTCTTCCAACTTTGAATTAGCAGTGATACCACTCTTTGCAATCACTTTTAAAATATGGGGAGAAGAAGGCTTTCTTCTTTCTCTATAATGGAGATGTTATAAAGAGAACTGTTATTTTCATGGTTAACAAGTATATTGTATATGGTCTATGAAGGAAATACAAGAAGAAATGACAAATACTATTTTAAGGGGGTGTGGAATACTTAGGAGGGAAGTAAGATAGCATTTATAATTATAACTTAATCTTCATACAATTTAAAGATAGGTTTTCAGCGGTTAATTTTATTGTTTAGATGGTTTCTTTGCATTTCGTCACACTCAGATTGCATTGTGTTGTATATATGACTTGATTTTTTTTTTTTAAGTTTTGTCCATTAAGAATGTCAGTCAGTTAAACCAGGGCTGATATATAATGTCCCACATTTGGTGTATTAAATTTGTAATTTGTGTACATATTTTCTCCTTTTGTTAAATTTGTAATCTCTCAATAGAAATGTAATGTTACTAAACTGGTTTGGATTATTAAAGTGCTAATTTTATGCTTACTTGCTAACGATATATTTTGTAATGTCTAAATCTGACAACACTACTTTAATATCAGGTTCTGACATCTAATTTTCATTTCTAGGTCCGTTTGAAATATATATATATACACACACACTTTATAGTAGTGTATATGTATTCATATATAAAACGGAAATTGAAAAGTTTATGTCAGACATACTCATGTTCAAATGTAATTCTGAAGAAAGCAACTTAAATCTACCAGTTGATTAGTAAGAAACTATCCCTGTCCTCAACTTTTAATAACTGTGGAGTTACCTTATCCAAATTAAAATTCATAAGTTATTTATTTAATATAGATGGAAATGAAACTAACAGTTTTCTCTTCCTTGTTCTTTATTTACAGCCTGGTTTGCCACCTCAAAACTTCTCAATGTCTGTCACAGTCCCTGTGACCAGCCCTAACGCTTTGTCCTACACTAACCCAGGGAGTTCACTTGTGTCGCCATCTTTGGCCGCCAGCTCAACATTAGCAGATTCAAGCATGCTGTCTCCACCTCAAGCCACGCTGCACAGAAATGTATCCCCTGGAGTCCCTCAGAGACCACCGAGTACCGGCAGTACAGGTGTGTAGTGGTCTCTCTTCTGCTGGTTCTTTAAGAAAAAGAATTGCTGACATAAGCAGTGTCTGATTCCGCTACCTTTAATTTTCTATGATGTGCGAGAGTCACTGCCACATAATTGATTCCATTTTAAAGAATATTTTTGAGGATTTACTGCAGCGCTGTGGCATCCTCTTGGGTACAGTGGACCCATATACAGAATCTGCCATCTATAGCTTTCCTTTTCACGGGAAACCATACTTTGACAGGCAGAAAATTTAATTAGGGAATCATGAGCAAAGACTTAAAGTTCGAGTGTGAGTCACTCATGTCAAAAATAAGAGAGTAGATGTACCTGACTGGAGTTAGAGTTCATGAATTCAGCAAAAATCAGCATTTATGACTTTATTCTTTGTAATACAGTGATTCCTCTTCTTTATGTCCCAAATTTAATAGTACTGGTAGCACTAACCCCATTCTTAGGAATTTGTACTTTTTGATATTGATACAGGAAAGCATTTGTATCCAGAGCTTGATAGGTGAGCTTTTATATGTATATTTAACTATATCATATTACACAGTTATGCCAGATTCAGTCTAGGGCTAGTTTTTATTTTTGCTTTTTAGGAAAGGAGTGCAGTTTACTTCGTTCAGATAAGGAAAACCAATTCATGTTCATTCTCTGCCCTCTCTGTTCTCTCTCTAAAATTTGTAGGTGGGATGTTGAGCACTTCAGACCTCACAGTGCCAAATGGAGCCGGAAGCAGTCCAGTGGGTGCGTGAATTACTCCTGTTTGTCTTTCTAGACATCTGCCCTATATGAGATAAAGGGAATATTGTCCCTCAAATGAGGCCTTATACCAGATGAGGGGAAAAATGGGTATATGACTAGAGCAGACATGTCCCTTTGTAAAAGGCGAAAGATTTATACGATCTGAAGAGAAACCAGAGCATTGTCCCTTTGTAAACTTAATTTTCTTCTGAGGGGTATTTTTACTGATACCTAACATTCTTAAATAACATCCCTGCTCTGTTCTTTTTACCTTGGCCTTGAGTGCTTCCTCAAGTGCTTTCAGATACTGTTCTTTGTTAAAGATGCAGTTGCCTTCATACAGTTTTTACATCAAGCCAGTTTCTTAAGGAGATTTCTGTATCATCTATTCTTGCCAAAAGTTAGATCATTAGCAGACTGATACATTTTATAATAGCATGAAATGTTTTTGGAGAGGTTGCAATAACAAAGAAATGGTGGGCCTGCTTCTAGAGCTACAAAGATTATTAAGAAGTTTGTCTTCAAAGCATTGTTTTGGTGGCTAGTGTAGAACATCCACATTTTGTCACAGTTGTAGCCAAATTGGTTTAGTTTTGTTTTGTTTTTTACTTTAGGATCCCAAAGATGACTAGCAAGTTTAAACACATGTTTAAATATGTCTGCCCAACCTCTGCCGGCAAAGATACAGTATGAACTGAACATTACAGAAACATGGCATATATGTCAAAGAGTTGTAAGAATAACTGTATTCCTTTGGATTATCATCACATTAAGTGGTCTTGGTCTCTTAATCTGTGATAAACATAGTTATCATCATTGTATCTGGAAAAAAAAAAAAAGAATTTCTTCCCTGATTTTAGATATTGTGTGTTCCTGGAGACTTCTGAACACAGACACTTCTACGAAAAATTTACACTTGTATGTATTCAGCCCATTCATTCTATTAAAATGTCAGGAGCTTCTGCCTCAAGAAATTTGCAGAGATAATTGAGTAACTTAATTTAAGGTGATGAGAAAGAAACATATTGCTGAGACAAGTTATAAAACATAGTGGTAGGTTAAATGCCTAATTCTGCCACATATTAATTGTGCTTTGGATGGAATATTATATAAGACCCATTGTAGGATCTTTTTTAACATAATTGTGGAAAATTCATAACAGTATTAATAGTTATACATTAGGCTGCTTTACTTATATGTGTATTTCCAAATATTTATAGTTTATTTAAACTTCATTTTAGTTATTTGCATGCCCATATACATACTCTTTTTGTGTTAAACTTTCCCATATGCTTTTACTCCCCCAGTACTGCCCATCTTACTTTGCCTTCTACTTCCTAGCTTAGTTAAGGCTAGAATCAAGAATTTCTATTTCATTTAATGTTAATTGTAAGTACCTCTTGGTTTATTTCCGAAATTAGTTTCCCCCCTCCCCCATGGAGTTTAACTCTTCGAAGATTTCTAATGTGTTCTCCCCTTGACTTTCCTTCTTTTTTTTTTTTCTTCATCCTTCTGGCATATTGTAAACACGGTTCTAACTCCTGTCAACCAAGTGTTTCAATTCCCATTTTTTTTTCTTGTACTTTTTACACTTCCTAAAAGCTTCTTCAATATTTTTTTCTTATCTGCCATGCAACTGTAAATCTAAACTCTGTCTCTGCTGCTTGGTTTTTCTGTGCTCCCTTTGGTAATTTTGAAACTCAGACTTTGTCATCATCCTAATTTGACATTTTCTTTTGTTGTTGTTGTTGTTTTCATTCATTTTTCTTTTTTTTATAAGCCTCCTCTCCCTGTCGTGACCTTTATGTTTAGAGGGCTACATCAATCCTACTCCTGGGATCATGGCACATCGTCATTACTTCATACAAAGCATCTCAGTATGCTGTGTATTAATCCCTTTTATACCTCTGTTCCATTCCCATGCCCTTCCTCCCCCCATCTTAGGTAACTAATGTGTTTAGTGTTAATAGTGTTAATAATTATTATTAGGGAACATGTATTTTTATTAAAACTTAAAATTCAAGTAAGTATTAAAATATTGTAAGTGCTTAGTGAGAAACTTAAAGATTTTATTTGTTTGAGAGAGAGAGCATGTGCATGAATGGGGGGCTGGGGGAGAGAGAGGAGACAGAGGGAGAGAAACAAGGAGCCTCCTTGCTGACCTGCTGACTGGGGAGCTGGACATGGGGCTCAGTCCCAGAACCGCATCACAACCTGACCCACAGGCAGACGTTTAACCGACTGAGCCACCCAGGCGCCCCTTTAGTGAGTTATTTAAAAGTCTGTTTACATTATTACGTATAAACAGAGATAAATTCTGCTTCTTAGGGTACACCTCAGCATCTCATAATACATCAAGATTGTATGTCCTGATTCTTCATTAACTCATACTCGTACATGCCAATTTTATCTAGACTGCGTGTAACTCTACTTACTCCACTTGTGTGGCATATATATATATATATATATATATATAACTGCTTTTTAACAGAATTAGATCTAACTGAGTAGACCTTTTATGTCAGTTAAGATACCAACTTGAAGCATGTATTTATGTGAAATATTTAGAGCATACATGGGTTTAAAGTGTTTTTACTATAAATTGTCCCTAAAATAAATGATCTGCCATGGGTATTTTTAAAATGTTATTTTTGTGAGGAAGAGCCAGATAATATGTTTTAACTCATTTTCAACAATGATGCCATTTTGGTTTAGTAGTTTGGAAAAAGTAGTTTAAACTCATTATTATACCAGATATACTCTTTATGAATGAAAAGATTAAACAGTTAAGATTCCCAGAGAAGTTTAGAGGGAAAAATATTTAAAAGTAAAGAATGATTTCTAATCTGTTTTTCCAGATATGTTTCTTGGAACTGTATGAGAAGAAGGATTTATCAATGTTTGGTAAACCTTGTGTTAAATAAAACCAAGCAGTTTTCTTCACTGTAGGACTTACTGAAGCCTTTAAAATGCTAATTTGTTTGTGAGTCAGTAAACTTAGTATGTAACATATGGTTACACAAAGTGATTTCATAATAGAAACCTTCACTTTTTTCCTCATGAAAAAGCATCTTTCATAATTAGTATCATATAAAACATTTTGGGAAATCTTTCTGGTCTTAAGATGATATATAGAAAAGAGTTTTTGGATAATGAAACCTTCCATAAATGAAATTAAAATTGAGGTTTAAAAAAAGACAAGACAATTAAGCTTGTGCTGTGATAATAGTAGACCTGATTATTGGGACCAACCCTTCCGCTGAAGACACCTACAAATGCAAGGCAAAATATTTTTTAAATCTGCTTGAAAGCACTTGAGAACCTACAAAATAATGAAGAATTCCTGGCTCAAGACCCAGGGAATATTGGAGACAGATCCTCAAAGAGGGTGAGCCTGGCATTTATGACTGCTTTTCCACAGGTGGTAGTTGCCACTTCCACAGCGGAGCAGGATGCCTCAGAGACCTAGGGGGACAGAGAAGTCAAAGTTCAGGGCCCTTAAAAATTGGGAGGGTCCAGTATGCTCCTGTCACTTTGTGTTGAGCCCCCAAAAAACAAGACCATAGAAGTAGAGTGAATCAGAGATTAACAGGCCCTTCTAGTAGCTACATCTAACATCTGCGCCATCTGCCTTCTGTACACTAGAGTGTTGTTATCTACATTTAAAGTACAGAGTAAACATTCTTTACACTGTGTTCCTTTTTTCTGTTTTTTAAGATTTTGCTTGTTTATTTGTCAGAGAGCGCATGAGCGGGGAGGAAAGACAGGGCAGAGGGAGAAGCAGACTCCTTGCTGAGCAGGGAGCCCAGTGTGGGACTCAGTCCCGGGACCCTGGAATCATGACCTGAGCTGAAGGCAGATGCTTAACTTGACTGGCCACCCAGGTGCCCCATATGTTCTTCTATATTTAAAAAAAAAAAGTTCTTTGTGTTCATTAAACTGAAAATTGACCACATGCTGGGCCACAAAAAAAGTATCAACAAATTTCGGAGAATTTAATCACATAGAGGTAAGCTCTCTGGTGACAGAGTATTTCAGTCAGCAACCAATATCCAAAGAGCCTTGTTTAAAACCAATTTTTTATACATAATCTGTATAATAACTTTAATTTTTCAGTCCAGGCTTAAAGACTTGTCATGAGCCACTTCCATATAGTTTCAATTAACCTTTAAACTGGAACATTTTTACTGATACTGTAATTTTCAAATGTATAATGTTTTTATAGATGAGCCTCTGTTCTCCTTGTTCTTATTTTTAATTTTTGTTGAGTCTCCTGCTTCCCAAAATACAGGATGTTTCAGGCCCATGTAATAAGGAAAGCAGAAGCATCTTTGAGGTTTTTAAGCATGAGACAAACTTAGAATAGGGAAAGACATGTTAAATAGGAAACCAGAGGAAGCATAACCGTAAAAGAAGGATTGATTCGGTTGTGTAAAATTAAGAATCTTTATTGATCAAAAACACCATGAAGAGAACGAAAAGGCAAGACAGTGAGAAAATGTAGATTGTATACATACAGTACACAGAGGTCTTTTTATCAAGAATACATACAAGTCATCATGAAAAAGAAATCTGATTTTTGAAAATGTGCACGAGAACATTTTACAAAACCTTTTACCAGGTATTAGTAAACCTGTGACAAGATACTCAGTCTCAGTAACCAAGGCAATGCAAAATTAAAACCACAGAAAGCATCATAGACCAGCCAGAATGGCCAAAGCAGAATAGGCTGATAATTCCAGGTGTTGATAACTCTCATTGTGAGAGTTCCACACTCTCATTCCCTGAGGATGACAGTGCAAATTGATGCAGCCGTTTTGACATTGTCTTCTGAAGTAGTAGATATATGGGTTCTACAACCCACCAATTTTATTCATCCTTATATACTGTAGAGAAATGCATATGTGTACCATGAGCATCAAGAAATAAAGGAATGCGCATGGCATTGCCTGTTACAGGCAACGTCTAGAAATAATCCAAATTTCTGTCAACAGTAGAATAAATAAATAAGTGATAGTATGTCTATGTGAAGGAGTTCTATACTGGAATGAAAAGGAAGAAACTATAGCAGTAATTAGCATGGTGGCTGAATTTCATCAGACTATGATGTATGAAAGACAATGGATGCAAATACAAAATTATTCTATTCTATCTAAATAAAGCTGGCAAAATAGCCAAGCAATATTATGTGCTAAGATTGCATGTAGATAGATGATAAAACTGTAAAGAAAAACAAGTCACTATAATAGTCATAATATTGGTTATTTTGGGTAGGTGGGACTACAGGAATGTTTGGGGGGCCCAATTATAGAGCCTTTTCAGGGTTTTGGCAGTATTCTTTTTCCTGATGTAATGGATACGTGGAGATTTTAAATTTATGCTAAAGCCTTGATTTTTAAGTTTTTATTTTGTGTACCATTTTGTATTATGTGGTACGTTAATATGAGTTTTAAAATAGATACATTTGATTTTTAAAAGGAATTATAAACCAAAGTGTGGAGGTACTTTTAAAACGATAAGAGAGGGGCGCCTGGGTGGCTCAGTGGGTTAAAGCCTCTGCCTTCAGCTCAAGTCATGATCCCAGGGTCCTGGGAGCCCTGCATCGGGCTCTCTGCTCAGTGGGAGACCTGCCTCCCCCTTTCTCTCTGCCTGCCTCTCTGCCTACTTGTGATCTCTGTTTGTCAAATAAATAAATAAAATCTTAAAAATAAATAAATAAGTAAGTAAAATGATAAGAGAGTGTAATGTACATTGTATAGGTGTTATACTATCCTGAAATCTAGAGAGAAAACATTACACATTCATACTCTCAGAAAGACTTAACAGTCTTTGGGCAAAGACTCAGTTCATTGGGCACTATTGTCTGCATGTGGCAGCTAGATGTTCAGTCCCATCTTGAGATCAGGAAGCAAGACTGTGTCAAGGGGACAGACCAGCAAAAGCCTAGGATGGCAGAGCAGCAAGCTGGAAAGCTCTGGCTCCTCCACAGTGAGCTGCAAAAGCCACTGAGCTTGCAACCACTTTTCTCCAGTTGTCTTAAGTGAGATAAAAAGATTTTCTCATTCTGTAGAGAAGAAGTAAAATAAAATACAAGCAAGAGGAAGGGGAATATTTAATAAGTAGGTGGGTTTTTTAATGTAACTAAATGTACAATTCAAAAAAGAAACCCAACTAGTATTTGAAAAATGGAAAGGATGTATCAGGAGATTTAAATAAAAATGACAAAAGAAAACCACAAACTCACTAATTGCCAACTATTACCACTTTGTGTTGTGATCTGGAGAACCAGTGCAGGTGTGAGGAAACTGATGATGGCATTGTAAGTTAGTAATGAGCTTTCTGAAAAGATTTTGTGAAGATGTTCCAGTAGTCATAAAAATGTTCATGCCTCTGAGCCCACAAATCCCATTCCTGGGAATCTCTCCTAAAGAAATGAACTAGAACTTGCAAAGATTCACTGCAACTTTATTTATAGTATGAATAATAGGAAGAACCCAATGTAGTCAACAGTATGAAAGTTATGTAAATGAAAATTTTCATCTGAACTTCTTTTTAGTTGTAATTTAAAACTATGCAAAAAATATGCATGTGGAAAATAAAAAGGAGGGGAAATCCAAACTGATTATCATAGTTATGTTGGGATGGTGGGTATAGGAATTTTCTCTCTCCTTTTCTAGTTTTTAAACTTTCTATATTGATATGGTTGGTACCTCCACAGTCATAACATTTTATTATAGTAAATTAGAGCATTCATTTGTTTTTCCTTGAAACATAATTTGTTTTCAGTCTTTTATTGTTCAAGTAAAACCTGCCAGTTTTGTACATGCTGTAAGTTGTATACATTTTCCAGAGTGGCATTCTGACTTGGCATACGAGGTACATTTCTCTACTGAAAGTTGACATTTAATACTTAAATAACACTGTAGTTCAGATGACTTCAGGAACTCCTTTTGACTCTGGGCCCGTGTTTAAAGATCAAGCATAAAATAAAGTCTCTGATAGCCAGCAATTTCACTTTTTTTTTTAAAGCATGTTGAGAAAGAAAAAAATATACCAGACTAGAAACAGAAAGGCTCAAGAAGCTCTTAGAATTGTTTAGGGGTGAGCGAAGGGAATATGTAAGGGCTTGCGTCCTGGCAGAGGCAGTGGCCAGCAACGAGAGGTGGATGAAACGAGAAACGTTACAAAGAGCGGTAAAGCTGGAGCTCTGAAGCCTGGACTGGAGTGACAGCGGGTGGGTGTAGTACAGGGGGTGTAACTGGCAGGGTTGGAGGGGACAGCAGCGTGTCTGTGGGATATGGTTGCATGGGGACTAGAAATTAGGTGATATAAAGAGTAGAAACAGATTTAAGAGTCATAGAGAGGCAACGGTTAAAGCCAGGGAGATGCATGCGGCCTCAGAAGAGGAGAGGCCGCGTTGGGGCTGCCCACATGGGAGGGATGGAGAGGTTGAGTACAGTCCTCAGGAAGGGCTCACGGGTTTATCTCATGAGCGTTGTCTGTTGGGGATTATAAACTTAGAGTGGACAGAACCCATGTTGTCTGTCATATAGGGATTTCCACTGCATTAAGTGCATGTGTCTACCATGATTTTTAAAACCGTAGTCTTCTTTAATTTTCAGTTCTTTATGCAAAAGATAATTGTATAGATTTTTTTAATGTTTTCTTTTATTTATCGAATAATCAGCTGGAAGTTTGTCAGATTTTATGAAAATTTGTCAGATATGATAAAAATCAATTTTTGAGCCTTGCTTTGGACACATTTTTCAGGATCCTTTGAGATTTTCAAAATCCTGTGCATGTCAGTTCAACTTCTGAATTTGATTCTTAGTAGTAAAACATTAATGACATCATTGTCTGCAATTCAGCCCTAAAGAGTAGTGTTAAGGACATGAAGTGCTTTCTAGCCACTTGAATACATTATTCCAGCTGTTAGGATATTCTAAACTACGATCCAGACTGCTATAATTGAATGATCTGCCTTAGAGCTATAGGGACCATGAGATTAGCTTTCTTAAGTTTCTGGAGACATCACTATGCACTTTGCTCAAGAGCATTTTTGTCATGTTTGTGTCCGGGGATAATTTACTTTAAAACCTGAGAACACATTTTGATAATAATCACATTGGGTTAATTCATTTAGAGTTGGTATTTTAATTCTTAAAATTGTAGGCTGTGGCAAAATGAGGTGGTTTTTTGGTCATAAAAAAATGCATGGGAAGTAAGAAGTATATTTAATATATGCTACACTCCACTCCACAAAATAACCAATAGTGCATATAAGGTTATCCTGTTTCAGCCTGGCAAGTCACCAGACACTTACGTTATCCTCTAGTAATTATCTGCTGCAGACTCCCAGCTTCACACTAAGAAATACCATGCTTTTAGATTCCCTTCACTCTGGGTGACTGTGGTATTTTATGTAGCTGAAAAGCATCCTAGGCTCCACATGGGTAAAGAGTATTAGAGCTTCTTGATAATGCATTCTTCTACATTAGCTTCGCATCATCTTGTCATGTATTTGAGAAGAAATACTGCTTTGTCCTTCAGATTTGAGTGCAAATCAAGTAAATAAGAATCTTGCAGATGTTATCGAAGAGATTACAAACATTTGTGCCTATTAAGAGAAATGTTATCTATACTTATTAATGTTAATCTAACGTTCTATTAGTTTCTGTTAAGCTTATTTTTAAAAATTACTTGATAAGCATTTTATATTCAGATGACTACCCTTAGCACTTACCTCTCCCTAATGCCTGGATGAGCTCTACTCCACAGGGGATGGCCTAGTGAAGAGATTGTTTAACAGCACTACTTTCTGAAGCTTAACAGGAAGCAGGAATTGCTCTCTGGGGTGTGGAGAGGAGATTCGGCCCAGATTTAATACATGCTGTTTCAAGATAATGGAAGTAGAATGCAGGAAACAGCCTCATAAGGTTAACTGAAATACCAGTCCTCACAACAAAAATTAAATCACATAAGTGAATTAAAACTGATAGGGCACTTTGTAAAAGTTCCAGAGAAAGCAGGAGGAGTTGGGTGGGTGGCCGGGAGGAAAACCGCTTATCTGGAATCCTGACAGTTTGAATGACAGCGGCAGGAAAGATGCAGGCCAGTTCCCCAGGGCCACACCTCACCACTCAGTTTTCTTTGTCCTTTGAAAATGTACGGGTTAGGATCCAGTAATGTTGATTAGATGACTTTGTCAAACGTCAATTTTTAGTTATTCATGTAAATAGTACAGCCAAATAACATGTTTTTCAAACTCTTTATGATAAGCAGATATATTGAATCATCCATTTTCTTCAGCTGATTATTTTCAAGTACTTAATCCCTCTCTTTCTGGTTACATTTTTTAAATTTTAGAATTCTATAGATCAGTTGCCCTATTCATTTGAATACTGCTCCTGAAATTTTTTTTTAATTTTTTAAAAAGGTTTTATTTATTTGAGAGTAAGAGAAAGATCACGAGCAAGGGGGCGGGGTAGAGAGCAGGAAGCCCCATGCAGGTCTTGATCCTGGGACTCTGGGATCATGACCTGAGCTGAAGGCAGATCCTTCACTGACTGACTGAACCACCCAGGCGCCCCCGAAAGTGTTTTATAAACCACCAAACACTATATGGGTTGTAAATAATTTTAAATAATATTTCTGCTCCATTCAAGAAACTTTCATAAAATAAAATGTTCTGATAACCAAATACAAATGCTCTTAAAGTGAAAAACCTGTAGTACATAGTTGTCTTTTGTCATTAACTCATTGCAGTTCTTGGAGACGCATTATTGCACTTCTTGGTATGCTTTTTCCAGGGTGCAGTTCTCCTTTCTGTGTCAACTTTTTCCTCATCCTGGCTCTCTTCTGAGTCTCAAAATGGCTCGAGTATCAAATGCATCCTCAGTCATGTTTGGAGGAATGCAGGAGCCTCCCTCACCATCATGTAAGAGCTGCTTTACTTAGGATCCGACTGGACGTTCCTGGGTCCCATCCAGTGGTGAGGGAGAAGGCCTGCACACGTTAGCTCGGACCTGTCACTGAGCGGGGCTGGAGTGGAGTCCGCTTACCCCGACCACGTGGCTGCTACCCCCGAGGAGGACTAGAAGGACTGCAGCCTCTGTGAAAATAGGAACGGTCTTTCACTTTGATCTCTTAGCTCAGCTGACACCCAGAAGGGCTGCATATAGAGAACATCACCACTGTGTACCCACGTCCTCACTTCCTCTGAGAGAGAGCCTGCTCTTTTAGGAAAGTTGAAAACCAGGAATAAGATGATTAAAGTCAGACAAACCACAAATACTTAACGAAGACCTTACTGGCAGCCAGCTTATCCGACCTCCATTACCTTGCTCCCTAGTAGGACATGCCCTATTAGAAACGGATCTTGTGTTTTATTTTTATTTTTTATTTTTTTTAAAAGATTTTATTTATTTATTTGACAGAGAGAAATCACAAGTAGATGGAGAGGCAGGCAGAGAGAGAGAGGGAAGCAGGCTCCCTGCTGAGCAGAGAGCCCGATGCGGGACTCGATCCTAGGACCCCGAGATCATGACCCGAGCTGAAGGCAGCAGCTTAACCCACTGAGCCACCCAGGCGCCCCGGATCTTGTGTTTTAAATATCTCTCAGTAGGTCCAAGCAGTAAGACTGGAAGCAAGTGGCATAAGTCTTAAGTTTTATGTGTTTCAAACTTGGATTGATATTTTTGCTTCTTTTTAAAATATTCAGAGATACATGTGGTCAGCTGCTAATGAGTTTTGTTACAAAATTTATTTGAAACTAGAACTAGGGAAAACTTGTTTCCTATTTCTACCAACGTCTTTTAACAACTCTTTTCATATTAATGAATGATATTTCCTTTTTCCAGGGAATGGATTCGTAAACTCAAGAGCTTCTCCAAATTTGATTGGAACTACTGGTGCAAATAGTTTAGGCAAAGTTATGCCTACAAAGTCTCCCCCTCCTCCAGGTGGTGGCAATCTTGGAATGAACAGTCGAAAACCAGATCTTCGAGTTGTCATCCCTCCTTCCAGCAAGGGCATGATGCCTCCACTGGTACGTTAAATTTTTCTTCAGCCTCATTCCTCAAAATACAGTCTGTGTTTTTCTTCGGAATTTTTTGTACTTCCATTGAATCTAGACCCTTTCTTAATATTTCTGTTTGAAGTCAGCATTTGAAGACACAGGTCTATTTTAAATACACAGAAATCAGATTATAGAAAAACAGGATGTAAATATGCTTAGTGGTTATTTAAAATTAAAGCTAAATGAGGAGAGGTTGTTAGGCTTAATTTTAATTTTACCAGGCTGGGATCTTAGCTCAAAGATTCCATGACCAAATTCATAAACCTGACTTAAGTATTTCTTCTATCTCTACTTTGCATACTTTCAGTAATCGATTACACATGCTTTTCTGTAGGAGAAATACTGTATTAGTTGTTAGAAAATTCTACATACCAAAGAGAACCACTGTAGAATAAGGGACAAGGCATCAAAACTTGAATGAGTTAGTCTCCACGTAGTCTTTGTTTATTCCTTCTCAACTAACCTTCCCATTGAATACTATAGAGAATACAGGCCTCCCCGCACTAGCCCTTGGCAATGTCTTCATAGTTCCAGGGTCATATGCTTTTGAATCCTGTGTTCATGAAGAAGAGGCAAGTATGTTTATCTCCCTGCGCTTCTTATAGGAAAAAAAATCAGAGTATGTATGCAAGTTTTGAAACCATTCCTTATACAGCATGGCTTGACTAACATGCAGTGTGATATGCCAGGCGTTCTCTCTCCAGTGCAGCACTGTTTGGTTTTTTGCTAAGTAAAAGTTGACGCCATCAGGCTTTAGATAATCTACATATGTATAATGCTTTATCGATTCCCAAACATCTTCATATGCCTTGTCACATTTGATTGTCAATTATGTTGTAATCTTGGCTGGGTAGAGATGAGGAAACTGAGGGAGAAGTTAGTACTTGTCCAAGGTAACATAAAAGAGAGCCAGGACCAAAACCTTTTAAGGCAAGAAACAAACAGTTTTTCATTTGGAGATGATAGAAAGCTGGAAACTGTGTTGCTCCCAGCCTTACAAGGAAAACGAGTTGGACAAACAAGTTCACAGTTCTCCTTGAATAGATCATGGTGCTGAGATTTCATGCAACCAAGTGGCCCAAACTAAGGAAGAGACACGTACTGTAGGGAGAGGACATTCGAGCACTGATTTGTCTGGGTAGGACACAGGTAATGAGAGGTTCAGCTCAGATGCTTGGGGAATTGCTGGAGGCCAAGTGTTCACTGGCAGGACCATGTAAACCCCTAGTACTCTGACGTAGGTGAAGTCCAAGTTCTTTTGGAGGCTTTTTCTTCACAAACCCCACTGGGTGCTCACAGAAGAGATTGGGAACATCCTGAAGATGTCTCCACTATGATGTACGGCTGAGAAAAGGGAAGAGCAGCCCCTGTAATAGGGACAAAATGTGCTGCCTGGACCCTTCTCCCCTTTCTGTCCTACGGACCAGAAGTGTTCATCTGTGAGGGGATGAACGACAGAAAGTGTCACCCTCCAGGCCCACTGGCGACCTCCCATTGTAACTCGAGAAATGGAAAAGGAAAAACATCTGAAGCCAGGGCAGAGGCGCAGGAACAATGTGAACGCCAGGAGCATGGCAGGTGCCCAAGAGGCCCCAGCCCGGGGCGCAGCACCAAGAGGCAGAAGGCTGCAGACTGAGAATGGAGCACACACTGGAGAAAAACCGACTTCCGGCAAACCAGCCTCACTTCCTGCTGCAGGGATTCGGGGCCCATGGTGGCGGCACCGAGGGTGATGACTGCACCCGTGAGCTCCAACTCAGCCCAATTCCTAACTAAATGAACTCAAACCAAGCGCTAAAGACCTATTGGTCTGTAGGTCAGTAAAGTTAACCCAAACTGCAGAACAAAGAGAAAGAAGGGTGAAAATAAAACAAAAAGCAGAACAAATCTTCCAAGAGCTGTGGACTTCTATCAGGTAGTTTAACATATTTGTCAATGGAATTCCAAAAAGAGGGGAGAGAGAACAGAGCAGAAGAAGTACTTGAAGAAACAGTAACACCAAGTAGGACAAATACACACACATTTCAGATTGCTTAAAGCAAAGGACAACAAGGAGAAAATCTTAAAGGCAGCCAGAGGAAAGAGAAGGAAAAAGAAAATATATACCATACTTCTCTTCAGAAACTATGCAAGCTATAAAACCGCGGAGTAACCTGCGGTGCTCGAATTCAAAACAAGAAACCCTCAACCTGGAATTCTGTATCCAGCAAAGTTGTCTTTCAGAAATGAAAGAGAAATAAAAACTTTCTCAAACAAAAAAATCTGGGGAATTTATTGCTGGGAGATCTGTTCTTCAAGAAATGCTGAAGGAAGTTCTTCTGCAAAGGGACTGTGATGCCAGCAAAAACTTGGATCTACACAGAGAAATATAGAACAATGGAAATGAAATAAATGAAGATAAAATAAAACACAATTTATTTTCCCCTACATTTTGTAAACCTTTTATTTTAGATTACAAAGGTAGTGCAGAAATTTCTCCTAATGCTTCATACCAGTTTCTCCGATTATTAATTAACATCTTGCATTAGTATAGTACAATAGTACTGTAGTACTGCATAGTACTAAAAGGTCAGTATTGATACATTATTATTCACAGAACTTTTGTACTTTATTCAGATTTCTTTAGTTTTTAAACCACACAGCTTGTGTTCTGGGACCCCATCCAAGACACCACATTACACTTAGTAGGCTGTTTCCCACTTAGTAGGCTGTTTCCTCAGACTCCTCTTGGCTGTGATAGTTTCTAAGTCTTTCCTTGCTTTAATGACCTTCACAGTTTTGAGAAGTACTAGTAAGGTATTTTGTAGAATGTCCTTCCATTGGGACTTTTTTCCTCACGTTTTACTCATGATTAGACTGGGGTTATGGGTTTCAGGGAGGAAGGCCACAACTCAAGTGTGCCATTTTTATCACCTCATACAAAGAGTACATAGTATCATTATGAGTAATTACTGTTGTTGTCAACCTTGGTCACCTTGCTGATGCAGTGTTGCATGGGTTTCTGTGCTGCAAAGTTACACTTCTTCCTTTGCGTACTGTCCTCTTTGGAAAGAAGTCCTATGTAAGATCCATACTTAAGGAGTGGGGAATTAGGCTCTACCTCCTTGAGGGCAGAATATCTACATAAATTATTTGGAGTTCTTCTGAACAGGTGATTTATCTGTTTGCTTTTATTATTTAATGATTTACATTAATACAGACTTATGGATATTTATACTACTAAATTCTGCTAACGTATAGTTCTACCAAAACTGTTTCATTCTGTTGCTCATATTCCAGCTTTAGCTGTTGAGGACTTTTCACTTGGTTCCAGTTCCTCTGAAAATACACCCTCATCCTTGTGGGGTTATTTTTGGCAGGGAGGGGATAATGAAGGTTACTTTAAAATTTTTCAGTTACGACGACGTGTTCCAGGCTCATCTTGTATATTCCCTGCCCCAGTCCCAGAATCAGTCATTTCTCTAAGGAACCTGGTTCCTTATTACTGGAGACTGGTATTAGAAACCGGAATCCAGGCATCTTTCTCTTTTTAATTGTTCTAAAAGATCACTACTTTCTAAAGCAAAAATAGTGGGAATGAATTTGGTGCTTATAATACATGTAGAAATAAAGTGTAGGACAACAAAAGACAGGAAGCAAAGTTGTAAACACACTGTTTGAAGCCCTTACTCTACACCTAATATGATATCTACTTGACGGTAAACTCTAGTTAACTAAAGATGTATGTTATAAAACCTAGTGCAACTACAGAAAACAATTTAAAAAGAGGTATAAAAAGTCAATAGAGGAGATAAAATGGAATTTAAAAAAATGCTCGAATAGCCCAAGATATGGGAGAAAACAGAAAAATACAACAAAGAACAGATGAGACAAATAAATACAGCTAGCAACATTGTAGATTTTAATCCAACCGTACAAGTAATCACACTGAATGTGGTCGTAAACATCAGTTAAAAGACAAAATGTTAGATTGTTTAAGAAAAGGAAGGTCATGGCGATTCACAGACCTGTACCCCTGGGGATAAGTATACATTATATGTTTATTTATTTATTTTTAAAGATTTTATTTATTTATTTGACAGAGATCACAAGTAGACCGAGAGGCAGGCAGAGAGAGAGGAGGAAGCAGGCTCCCTGCTGAGCAGAGATCCTGATGCTGGGCTCGATCCCAGGACCCTGGGATCATGACCTGAGCCGAAGGCAGAGGCTTTAACCCACTGAGCCACCCAGGTGCCCCCATTATATGTTTATTTAAAAAATTAATTAATTAATTTAAAAAAAAAAGGAAGGTCATACTATACACAATCTATAGAAACCCTACTTTAAATATAAAGGCATAGGTTAGCAGATAGAGAAAACGTATTATGCAAATGTTAACCACAAGAAGGCTAGTGTAGCAATATTAATTTCAGACAATGTGGGCTTCACAATAAGGAATATTATCAAGAATAAAGAAGGACTTCACACAGTCCATCTTCCAAGAAATAAGTATCTTTAATGTATACACACCTAACAGCCTGCCTTCAAAATTTGTAAGCCAAAAACTGATGGAACTAAAAGGTAAAATAGAAAAATCCACAACTGTAGCTGGAAACTTAAACATTCTTCTCTCCATAATCGGCAGAACAAGCAGGCAGCAAAATCTGTAAGGATCCGGACAACCTGAGCAATACCCAGCCAGCCTCACCAGTGCTCGAACAGACTTCTATGGGACACTTCACAACAGCAGAGCATAACGTTTTTCTTAAGGGCCCTTGGAACATTCACCAAGATAGACCGTTACCTGTGCCATAAAGTAAATCTCAACAAATATCAAAGAATTAAAATCATCTAGATTATATTCTCTGATCATAATGAAATCATAACAGAAAGGAAAAATCCCTATATATTGAGAAATTAACACACTTTTAAATAATCTCTGGGTCAGAGAGGAAATCTCAGGAGAAATTATAAAATATGTATGTGTGTGTGTGTATGTATGTATATGAGAGAGGGAAACTTACAGCATTTGATGTTTATATTAGAAGAGAGAAGGTACTAAATCAATAAACTTTTGTTAAAACTCATAAACTCAAGAAAGAAGAGCAAAAATTTAACCCAAAGCAATCAAAAGAAAAAATTCAGAAATTAATGAAATTTAAAACAAAAGCAATAGAGAAAAGCAAGCAAAGCCTAGTTTTTTGATTGCTAAACTTCTGGCCAAGCTGACCAAATTAAAAGAGAAGGCGCAGGTTATCAGTATCAAGAATGAAAGAGGTACTGGCAGAAAGGTGGGCACCAGTGGACAAAACAGAGAGCCCAGAAAATAGACCTACACAAATATATTCTTTTGTATTTTGACAAAGGCAGTAGAGCATTTCAGCCGAGAAAGGATAGCTGGTACAGCCGACTCTCCTGGAACAGTTCACCATCCATATGCAAAAATAAAACCTCAAAATACAAATCATACCTTATGCAAAAATTAACTAAAAGCGCATCATAGACTCAAGCATAAAATACAAAACTCTGAAACTTTTAGAAGAAAATTTTGGAAGAAACAATACACCAAAAACATGATCCATAAAGAAAATTCTGATATATTGTTGCTATCAAAATAGTTTCACTGTCAAAAAGTTTTACTCTGTAAAAGGTCCTACCCAGAGAATAAAAAGACAGCCTACAGATGAGGAGAAACTGTTTGCAAATCACATACCTCATAAAGGACCTGCTTCTATGATGCTACAACTGTACATCTATTAGGATGGCTAAGATTTAAAAAATAAAAAAATCAGTGGTATTGTGATAGCATTGTATGGGGACAGAGGGAAAAGCTACACTTGTGAGCACAGCATACTGGATGGAGTTGGGGAACTGCTGTGTTGTACACCTGAAAAAGTGTAACAGCATGTGTCCGCTCTGCTCGGGTGCCTGGTTGGCTCAGTCGGTTAAGTGTCCAGCTCTTGATTTCAGCTCAGGTTTTGATATCAGAGTTGAAGACCCACT
Source organism: Neogale vison (assembly GCF_020171115.1). NCBI lineage: Eukaryota > Metazoa > Chordata > Mammalia > Carnivora > Mustelidae > Neogale > Neogale vison. The sequence goes on along the minus strand of NC_058103.1, from coordinate 134,977,850 downwards.
GATATCAGAGTTCAAGGTGAGTTCAAGGCCCGCTGAAGCCTACTTAAAAACAAAACAAAAACAGAGCATTCTAAAATGCCAAGTTCTGACAAGGATGCAGAGCAACAAGAACCCTCGTATATTCATGCTTAGAATGCAAAGTCACACACCACTTGGGAAAACAGATCAGCAGCGTCTTACAAAGTTAAATATATACTTGTCACACAACCCGACAGTCCTCTCCTAGAGAATTTACACAAGTGAACTGAGAACTGTGCTTATAGAAATCTGTATTTTTCACAGTTGCCAAAAACTGAGAACAACCTAGATGTCCTTCCAACGGAAGAATGGATGGATATACACACTGTGGTACATCCAGACAAAGGAGTACTGCTCAGCAATAAAAAGGGACGAGCCACTTATTCACAGCAGTATAGATGATCTTAAATGAGTTTTGCTAAGTGAAAGAAGCTGGATCCAAAAGACTACATGGCATGTGATTCCATTTATATTTCATTCTGCAAAATGCAAAACAGATCAGTAGTTGCCAGGGATGGAGAGAGGAGTTGACTGCAGAGGGTATTTGAGGTGAATTTTTGAGGTGATGGAACTGTTCTGTGATCCTGTGCTGGTGGATGTACATGAGTCTATGCCTCTGTTAAAACTCATAAAACTGTACGAAGAGTGGTTTTACTATATGCAGTTAAAGATCAACCAGGATTGCAGGGGAACTGCAGATGGAATACAGACTGTGACACAGGAATATGGCTGTAGTACAAGTCTGTGACAGGATGATCCGGAAGGGGACGGGGAAGGAGCTCTCAGTAACTTTGGAAACGGTTTTAACTCTAGATAGAGAAAACAAAAAAATGAGGAAGTCGTTGTGCTCAAGATGGTACGTTTGTTAGACAACACTCAAACAGTGAATACATTGTAGATAAAGCCGGGTTTTTCATTGTTGGGGGGGGGAGACTTACAAATAAGCAAGGTGGTTGGGGTTGGGGAAGAAAGGCTACAGTGAACACTGTGTTTCTGGGCTATTGTTGGAAGTTTCAGTATGAACTTACTTTCTTAACATAGATAGAGAAATATCAATGTATATACACATGAATAGTGTACCTCATGTATTTCCTAGCTCTAACGACAGACCCTTCAGATAATGGCACCTGATAACTGAACACACCTAGTACTCAGATCTTCGTTTCTAAACATTCTCCAATAAAAGGAATCAGGATTCCTTGGAGAAATGATTGATTATAGAGTGGGGGCAATGAAAATACAGGATGAGTCGGAGGTGCCAGAGGATAAGGAAGTGCAGGTGAAATGCTTACAGGAACCAGCCTCTCCGAAGAGCTCCAGTGGCCCAAACTAGAACAATTTAAGCAACAAAATAAGTAACAATAGTATTGGATTAGTACCCAAGGAATACAAAATACCGTCTGTTATTGATAAAAATGATCAAAGAAACAGCTCTTCCTTAGAGAAGAGTTCTAATTATTACATGTAGAAAGAATAAGAGAAATAGCAAATCATCACTGTCATTACCACAGTACAGAGATCATGGCCAGACAGGGTCAATGGATGCTAAAATGAGTGAGTGAAAGTTTAAGGAAAAACAGGGTGTTTGCATAGCCTCAAAATGTCTCTCCCCAAATAACTGACAAAGGGAACAATAGTAATTTTGCAGTAGGGAGTCCTGGAAGACGCGACTTTCACCAGCAATCGAGTTTAACATCACCAGTAATGGAATGACATACCTGCTGGTATGTGCTAAGAGGGTCACATCACCTCTTTGGTACTCTTCCAAAAATCCATGCTCTCTACCCAAGAAAATTTAAGACCCAAATTACGGGATGTTCCATGACATATCCACCCAGTACTCTGCAGCTTTTAAGGTCATGCAAAATGAGGAAGGATGGAGGGAGCGGTCACAGACCAGAGGAGACTAAGGGTATGTGACCGTAAGGGCATGTGGGATGCAGCATCCAGTCCTGGAGCAGAAAAGGGACATCAGTGAAAGACGGGTGAAGTCCAGGTGAAGTCCCGTAGCCTCGGTTACTGCTGCGTTCCTCTGTCAGTTTGACAGTTGTCTCGTGCTGCTTTGCGAGGCAGACCCGGGTGGGTGGTGCCGGGGTGTGTGCTGTGACCGTGCGCTGTCTTCACGGCCGCTCTCTCCGGGTAAAATTACTGCAGGATACCGAGTTAAAGATGCACACCGGTGTAACAGGTAGCCCCGAAAAGAAAAACATGTGGGCATTCAGGGTAGTCATTTGGCTCACCTTTTAGGAACAGGATGTCGAACACCCGCCCCTGTCTTTCAGAGAGGCTGCAGAAAGTTTCAGTTAAGGCTCAGTCAACTGCAGAAGGTAAGGGCAGACCTGCATGGAGGCCTTCAGCAGCTGGTCAGGACTATCTCTGTCTGGTCTTTCTTTCAGAGATCATGAAGCAGCTCTTAGAAGACTCAGAATTTGCCATATAAACTATTTTACACCCTTGGCCTGGCAGGTGCAAGTGGAAACCACACAGCACTTACCTGCGGGATTTGCACGCGGGTCCTGCAGTTGGAGGCCTGTGAAGATCTGTGTAACTCCGCCGCTGAAGGGCCTCTCGCCCGCATTTGAGACAGCAGTTGTAGGCTGGGCGCTTGTTTTTCAGAGTCGGCAACCAGCCTGCGTGTGTTACCGTTTGTTTGCAGGTTGGCTGGCTTTTGGATCCGGGTCTCCTCCATCCCTGATGCTTCCGTAGATTGACAGAGAAACTTGACTCCTTCAAGTAAAATAAGCAAGCACTAGCTAGCAGATTATTTCTAGCCTGTTAGTATTTTCTAAATGCTTAGGAGAAGAGCAAATATGTGTCCTTCATCTCTTTTCTGGACGTGATTTATCAGTTCAGTTCTCTTCCGGTCTCATTAGCTTCATACAGGTTACTGTTTTTCCGCAGCGAAATTATACACACGAAAGCTGTATTTGCATCTAAATCTGTGTTATCCAAGACTGTTATGAACTACTGTCGGAGTTCTTCTTGTTTCGCAACACTATGCTAGCTGCGGTGGGAAATTAGAAAACAAAATAATTCCTGCCGGCCGAAAAGCACACATCTAGGAGATAAATAGTGGACGTGTGTGACCAGGTGGGCTAGGGATGCGAGGACCAAGTACTCCCAGGGTTTCAAGTATAAACCGGTGTCATGATGAGGAACTCTGTTTAAACACAGTGGCGGTAGCCCGGCGGTATGCGGGTGAGGCCGACGCAGGCGTGGACGGAGCCAGGGAGCGGGGGCAGCTTTAAAGCCTGGCCTGCAAGAATCTGAAGAATCTTTCTTCTGAAATCAGCTACTAGTGGAGATAACGATAAATAATTTATATTTGTATTCACTGCTTATATGTAATCATCTCTTTAGAGTTCCAAGCAATTGCTAGTGTCCAAATAACGTGTTTTTCTAAAGAAATATTTTATTTTTGAGTATCAACAGTCTTAGTAACTCTCGTATCCCTCTCATGTGCCGAGTGCAGTCGGAGGAAGAGGAATTGGAGTTGGTGAGTGTGCGTTTCTGCTTGAAGGGAGTTGCAAAAGATCTGGAAAGTACTAATTCTCTGAAGTGTTTATATCTAACCAGTGTTCCCTTTGTTACACAGTTTTCTTGCTGTTATTAAACACTATCCAAGCACTTTTAATAGCTGAACCAATCTAGTACTACTGAGTCCATCCCATTTTTCTGCTTATAGTTGTATATCTTGACCCATTTTGTTTGTTGGAGGGAACATTGGAACAGAGCCTTTAAAAACAATAGCTGTCAATGATCACAAGACACTTGCTAAAGATTTTTTTTAAGGAAAGATATAAAATACCTTATATAGTTCCCCAAATTATTAACATATTTTTAGAAAATGACTTCACCCTCAAAGTTCCTCAGATTGTAACACATGGTCTTGTGTTATTTCTCTTTCTTTCAAAAAGATTACATCATTTTTGGTGAGGTCACTTTTTTCAGAGTTGGAATTATTTCATACTGCATGAGATGATCTGAACCATAAGGGGGGTTCCCTGTTTGCTAAAAGGAATGTCTGTAATTTAATATACACAAATTTACCTTTTTCTATCAGGACATACTCTGTTGTTAAAAGTTTTTCTAAAATAAATGATTTCTTTTTTCTAAAATAAATGATTTCTATTGGCTACTCTTCTAGAAAATAAATTTGACTAAAAATAACTTTTATTTTATCTCTTCTTTGGGAACTAAAACCCAAAATTCACAGAAATCATATGAATTCAGTCAGTTGCTAATTAGTGACCTTAAGGGAGAAAAACTTGAAAATGTTTAGTTTGTAGCATGGACAAGGGTTCAGATTGCATGAGAGCATGGGGGGAAGGCATCTGTTGGTTTTATTTATATTTTATTATTACATATATATGCATGCTGGTGTGTTTTGCACAGTTTGTGTCTTTTTAGATAAGGTTGTCTGTGTTCTGTTCGTGATCACTCACAGTTTTAGATGTGGTTTTTGTATTCAGTAAACTAAAATATACTAGTGTGCCATCAGTTGTGGTGTTGGATTATATCATGTGCAGATTTAGACTTTCTTCTGGGGAAATACTTTACTTAGTGATATGGTAATAATTAGAAAATGGAAGTTTATAATTAAAGATAAAATGATTGGTCTTCGACTGTTTACCCTTAGGAAGTTAGTTGGCACAAGTGTTTCCTTTCAATTCTGTAGCAGTATGTTGCCCTCTAGTGGTCCCACAAGTCTCTTACTCAGAAAAATCAATGCCTTGGAGATTCGGAGCTTTGATGCATCCGGCCGATATGTTGGCATTCACTGTTACACACACATACACACCACCTCTTCTTGAGGTCATGCCCGGAGATTGCCATGGAGTTGAAGCCCTGGCGTGGATAGAGTTAGGCCAAACTGGGTCCTGCTGTGTTCTTTTGCCTGTGTTCTTTTGTCTGACTCTTTGAGTTTCCAGATTAAGTCCAAAGTATATCTCTACCTCGAAAACTCATTAAAATTAGTAACTTGATGCTGAGATGAACATGTGTTCCCACTTACCATACACTGACTTCCACCCACTTAAAGTTCACTCCCCAGTTACAGAATCTCAAAGATAAATTTCTAAATCTTTGAAAACCACAAGGTGAAGAAAGACTCTCATGGTGAGAGCCGGGCTGCTGAGATGCCTTGAGAAGCCTTGCTGTTCTAAACAACCTCGCTTTGTGGTAGCTCCAGGGGTCTTACCTGTGGATTTGAAGTGACGTAGAAATGTGGACCAGAGGGTTACTCAGGAGAGTCATTTAAGGATACTGTCTTACATCTGGGTGGTACTCCAGTCACCAGAGCACTTCCCACCTCTTGGCTCATTAGAGCTTCCCAGTAGTGCCCAAGGCCGGCAGCACAAAGATCACTGTCTTCCCTACTGTGCAAACAGAGAGGTTCAGAAAAGTGAAATGATTCCCCCCTCCCCAAGCTTAGGAAGTCGGGAATTGGGGAGAAAAACGTAGGTGATGTCTCCATATTAAAAGCCCTGTGCCTTGGCCTTCTTGGGTGCTGAACCCATGGATCACGGAGTCTGTTCTCTTTCTCTGATCCTGCTTTTGGAGCATTCCCGGAAGCCCCTGTCGTGAGAAAGTGCTGTCACCCCCGAAACGTAGAGGAGTAGCCATGTCAGGCTGACTTGATTATTCAGTAGCTGGGTTTTTTCAGTTCACTCCCGGTACAGATGGGATACGGGGTAGGTGGAGTCGGTCAGCGAGCATTTAGTGTTGCCCCGTGCGCCGTCTCGCGAGAAGCGCGCTAGTCACAGGCTCTCCACGCAAAGCCGCTCCCTTCAGACGTGTCGGGAGCCTGTGCAGGGATGTATATTGGAACCTGCTGCCAAGAAATAGGTCACTGGGGGGGGGGTGGTGACAGTGGGGGAGGCTGAGCAGGTATGGGGGTGGGGCACGGGGGGGTGGGGGGCAGCAACTGTAGGAGCGCAGGGCAGGAAAACCGGAAGCAAATGTACTTCGGGAAGCCAGGACCTCACAGCACACGGACATGGGAATGCTGCCGGTGAAGTGGTTTCCATCCCTAAACTTGCTCACACTCTCGGGATACAAAAGCCTTCTGGCTCTCCTGGGCTCGAAACCCTAGATGTTTGATTGGGGGCAGCCTGGCGGTATTTTAGTGCCAGCAAGTCCTCATTTATGGTAACACATCAAAGCATTCTCACCCAGAGTGCAGGTTTCTGTTTTAAGGATATATCCTTGCCACCGATAAACACTATGAAAGACAAGGGAAAATGAATAATTAATGTAAAACTATGTCCCTTGAAATTAAATATTTAGTTCCCATTAGTATTTCTAAGGTTTTTTTTCACATCATCACTGCTTTAAGACATAATGACGTTCACATCATAAAACTGTGAAAAATGTCACTTTTAAATTGAATGTTATTTTTAAAATACTAAGGCTGAATATAAATACTCAAATAATGACCTTTTTTTCTACTCTCTCACAGAATACCCAAAGGATAAGCAGTTCTCAAGCCACTCAGCCTCTAGCTACCCCAGTCGTGTCTGTGACCACCCCGAGCTTGCCTCCGCAGGGACTCGTGTACTCAGCCATGCCGACCGCCTACAACACTGGTAAGCCTGCTCTCTTGCCTTCTGTGGCTCGTACTTCTTTGTTTGGTGATCACCATGTGCTTTTGTGATTTTTTTTTTTTTTTACAAGTATATTGATTGAAATCCATTATCTCCAGTTCTTTCGAGTCACATTTGGGCGTATTAAAAGACAAAGGTTAGCTTTGAAAAACGTACAAAAAAATACATTGTGGAATGATTTCTCAGTGTCCGCTTTTACTTACCCTGGCAAAGAAACAGCTGTTCCAGAATCCCGGCCCGTGACCAGAGAGGACGAGAGCGCCGCTTGGCATTTTCTCTGGCGCGCGTCACTCCAGTCCTCCAGGCGGGCAGGTGTTGACCTGCTGGGGGGAGCGGCCTCCGCCTGGACTCGGGACTCCGGAAGGGGACACGTGCGTGGCTGCGCCGGGCAGCTGGTGTTTTCCTCTGTGTGACTGCCTTTTCTAGTTTCTGCCCCTTGTGCCTCAGGAGCAAAACCAGGACGTTTCTTGTTTCTCCTCAGAGCCAGTCGGTCAGTCCTCCCTTCTGAGAGGAGCTTCTCACTCATTTATGTTCACTTAGACGTTTCATCTTAAAACGCCTATTGCGGGGGTCTGTAAGGCAGAGTCCGCACTGCTGAGTGACCGGAGAGGTGCCGTGGGCCACGCAGGCTGTCCACAGAGGCCCGGCGCGGCAGGTTTCTTCCAGATCAGCCGTTCTGGGGGGAGGCAGAAGGTTGGCGGGTGTGGTTTCGCCTTCTTACCCGCTGAGCCAAACACCTGATGCTTCAAAGGAAGAAGGAAAGAAGGAAATAGTTCAGCGATACCTTGTCGGCTTTCAGACTGCGGTGCAGGGCATTCATCCTTTCAGGATTCTTATAAGCAGACTGTAATAAAAACCGTCTAATTTTAGACTTCAGAGTAAATGCTTTAGCACGGTGCTTTCACATGCTGCCTGACGCTCCCTGCGGCCATTGATACATTTGCTTGTCGCTTTAATGCTGTGTAGTTCATTTAAAACAGAATTTGAAAAGGTTTTGTTGAAAAAAGAAAGCCTCTTAGGAGAATGTCCACTACCTTTTCTAACAATCAATATGAAAAAAATGTCCAAACCTATTAAGTGCAGATCTAGAGTGAAGCGAGAGATAACACGTTCATAGAAATTCTGTGTCCTGGCGGTGATCGCCAGCTGTAGGCGCGCCCGTATGCCAGGGACAGAGCTTTTGTCCCAGGTTCCTGCCAGCTCGGGATACAGGCCGGAGCTGAGGTTAGTAGTTTGTGCTCTGAGACCCGAGAACGTGAGGAAAGGGGGGGAACGCACGACCTGAAGGGTTCAGAGGAGCTCCAGCGGGGAACGTGGCACTTGAACTGGTTCGGAGCGAGAGCAGTTTGAGCTTTCATGACGGGTTTTCCAGGATATGTCCATGTGCCGCTGTGCGTGCTTAAGAAATGCTGTTGGATTTGCAAGAAGTTGTTTTTTAAAAATCCAGAAGGAATTACCAAAACATAAAAACAGAGTCCGATTCTCTCAAAACCATCAATCACTTGGCCTCAGTCTCATTCCTTCCTTTAATTGTGACTCAGGCTCTGTGCTCATTTTCAGAGCATGCGTGCAGCTAATCTTAAAAAACATTATTTTTACTCTGTCTCGTTGCCCTTTTTAAACACATCCACCTTCATCTTTCTGTAGTTTGGCAGCTGCCTTTCTGTGCAGAGTCAGACTCATGCCAAATGATCAGGAAAGGGATGAAGATAGGAGCAACATTTCCAAAGTGCAAGTTTTTATGTGGAAGAGCCCCGGTGCTTCGTCACGTCATGTCCCCATAAGGTCACTCGGCAGCCCTGCTCGTGTGTCCATTCAGCACACGCCTGCTGAACGCGCGCTGGGTGGCAGCCGTGGGGCTGGGCACGCGGGAGTGTACGGGTCACAGCGGAGCTTGGGACAGACCGCTGTGAGAACCAGGTACCACGGTCGTGTTAAGAGCTACGGAGAAGCCTCGCTAGAGGGGCCCCCGTGACTCAGCGGAGGGGAGACTGTTCCGGGGAGAAGGGAGCATGGCGGGATCGGGGTGGCGCAGGCTGTGAAGGGTTGAAACTGTAGAGGTAAGTAACAATTTCTAGGCCATGTTGAAGATTTTGGATGTTGAGAGCACAGGGAAGCCAGAAAGCCGTAGGCAGAGAGGTATCGTGAGCCCATTTGTTACTTTAAGGTCACTGTGGCTGGTGTTCCTGGGGCAGGGCTGCGCGCTAGGAGACCGTGCGGAGGCTCGCATGGTGGCCCAGGGAGTGGATCCTGATGGCTTAGAGGAGAGCGGTGGCAGGAGCGCTGGTGAAACAGGCAGGTCTGGGGGACAACACAGAGAACTGACGGGCCCTGGTGGCTGGCACTGGAAGTCGGAGAGAAGTATCAAGAACACCCACAGGCTTCTGGCGCGACCGAGGTGAATATCGGTGCCGTTTATTAGGATAAGGAGCAGGTTTGGAGGAGACGAGTCCAGTCGGGTGTCAGATTTGAGGGGTCTGGAGAGACATCCAAATGAACATACCAAGGAGGTAGCTGGGTGGACCTAGAGGTCGAGAGCTGGGGGCTGCAGGGGGCACCGGTGTGCCTGCGGGACCCCTGCCCACCTCGGCGGGGAGTGGCTGAGGCGGTCGGAGAGCGTGGCGGGAGCAGAGTGTGGAGGCCGGCAGGATCCCAAGCAGCAGCTACGTTCTTTCCTCTGAGTCCCTTTTAAATGATTTTTTTTTTATAGATTTTTATTTATTCACTTGACAGACAGAGATCACAAGCAGGCAGAGAGGCAGGCAGAGAGACGGGGAAGCAGGCTCCCCGCTGAGCAGAGAGCCCGACGCGGGGCTCGATCCCAGGACCCTAAGACACGACCTGAGCCGAAGGCAGAGGCCTAAACCACTGAGCCACCCAGGCGCCCCTCTGAGTCCCTTTTTTTATGAATGTTAATGCACTAGGAAGATGGGCTTCCTTAAATACCTCCCTGGAGACGGGAAAAAACAGTTAAAAGTAGAAGGGTTTTTGCCACCTCTCTTTGAAAGTAAATGGAAAAAACAAGTGTTAATGAAGAACTGGAATAGCTCGATGTGTGAACGATACCTAATGTCCTGGGTCTTGGCCAGAGTGATTATGACTGAGGCTTTCCGAGAAAATGAGCCGCATTCTCTGTTACACTCTTGTCACACGGAAGTTTTTTCATGAACTTGAAGCTGTGTTGCGCGCAGTCCGGGATCTCCGACAGCCCCGGGCCGCGAGCCCCCGCTGCTCACCCGCCGTGTGCCGGCATCCTCCACTTGGCCGCCGGGCTGGCCCCACACGAGGAGGGCCGCTGTGTCCTTCCTGCTCCCTCTCCTCAGGAAGAGAAGAGCTGCTGCTCTAGGCGGCGTCCGGTCTGTCGCTGCTTTTCCCAGGGGGTAGCGGTGCGCACGTGTAAGGCGACCGCTGCGTACGCGCGTCCCTTAGCAATGGCCCTGCCGTTATTTCTATTTACAAGTCTGGAGAAGGGATCTCAACCTTTGTGAGACAGGAGACTGGAAACTCGTAGTACAGAGTTGAGGCTGACTTTATGGAGATAATCCCAGACAAGCAAATGCAGCTAGGACCTGCCGAAAAGAAAAACTGTTGTCGGTTTAGACGTGTGCGTTTTACGTTAGGAAGTGCCTGGCTTCTCGCAGCCGGGTAACCGGCGTGTGCTTGGGCCTTCTCTCTCTCACACGAGTGATACTTCTCTCCTTGTCCTAGATTACTCACTGACTAGCGCGGACCTGTCGGCCCTGCAGGGCTTCAACTCCCCGGGCATGCTGTCTCTGGGACAGGTGTCGGCCTGGCAGCAGCACCATTTAGGACAAGCCGCCCTCAGCTCTCTGGTGTGAGTAACTGGAAATTGTCCCCGAATCTCTCCTCCCAGCCCTCGCACTTTATTTTTCTATCAGTTACGGTCTTTGGTGCTGTTGACTGTCACGTGACGGTCCTAGGATGATGACTTATGTGCTACAAGTGTTTGGAGAAAATATTTCCTTTACGTGCTTCTGGATAATAGCTTGGGTCCTGCTCAAACTAGGCATTCCCTGAAGAGATCTCTGGAGCTGGAGAAATGCAGATAGTGACCAAGGGGGACTGAGGCACAGGCGGCCCCCACATTCTCCCTGCTACTAGGGCTTTCGGATACCCCTGGTCCCCACCGTAGGCTTTTCTCACGCGTGTCCCCTCACCCTGCCCAGAACGAATGTTCTCTGCATTGAACTCTTCTCGGTGAGGGACGGTTGGGCAGTGGGCTGGGATCATCCGCATGAAACCCAGTAGCTAGCTGGCTTCACACACAAGATGCCCACCCCCTGCCGTTCCTCCCGTCCTGTCCGTGGAGAAAGCCAAGGTGGTTTTCCTTGCATTTCTTCACCCGTTGGCCCTTGGGGATCTGTTCATCCTAAATGAACACATCACGAGCCGAAAGGGTCGCTCAGCTCCGGGGAGGAGCCTGTATGCACGCTCCGCTCCTCTGAGTCGGCCTGTCTGAGGCGGGGCCCTCCCCTGGAAAACAGGGTCAGTGACGGCCTTGCAGGGACTGTGCGAGCAGAGGGGAAGCCAAAGGCTTCCTCCCTTTCTGGTCCACGCACAGCAGCGGACACACAGTTTCGGCTCCTTCATCTGCATAAGGACCAAGGCTTGGGCAGGGGAACTAGCCAGCCCGGTTTTGTTTTCCTCCCATGGTGAGGTCATTAAAACCAGCCTGGGCATTCGGACAGGCTCTGTCGGGTGGAGGCTGCGGTATCACTCGGTCACGCAGATGCACTCACCAACCCTCTAACATCTTGTCTTTCCTTCAGGGCTGGAGGGCAGTTATCTCAGGGTTCGAATTTATCCATTAATACCAACCAAAACATCAACATTAAGTCAGAACCAATTTCACCTCCCCGGGATCGAATGACCCCCTCAGGCTTCCAGCAGCAGCAGCAGCAGCAGCCACCGCCGCAGCCGCCGCCGCCACAGCCCCCCCAGCCCCCCCAGCCCCGGCAGGAAATGGGGCGCTCCCCTGTGGACAGTCTGAGCAGCTCGAGCAGCTCCTATGATGGGAGTGACCGGGAGGATCCGCGGGGCGACTTCCATTCTCCAATCGTGCTTGGCCGACCCCCCACCACGGAGGACAGAGAAAGCCCTTCCGTCAAGCGAATGAGGATGGACGCATGGGTGACCTAAGGCTCCCGGGCTGGTGTTCGTACTTCGTGATCCCGCAGCGAACTGCCCTACATATCTACATCGGTAAATAAGGACATGAGTTAACTATATTTATATGTACATACATACATATATATCCCTTTATATATATATATATGTATGTGGGCGTGAGTGTGTGTGTGTGTGTGTGTGTGTGTGTGTGTGGGTGTGTGTTACATACAGAATCGGGCACTTACCTGCCTCGTAGATCTGCAGATGTACGTCCCGTGGCAAACAAAGCGCCCTGTAGGCAGATTCTAGTCTGGCACTTCCTTGGACTACTTGTTTCATAAGATAACCAGTTTTTGCAGAGAAACGTGTACCCATATATAATTCTCCCACACTAGCTTGCAGAAACCTAGAGGGCCCCTACTTGTTTTATTTAACTGTGCAGTGACTGTAGTTACTTAAGAAAAATGCTTTGTAGAACAGAGCAGTAGAAAAGCAGGAACCAAGAAAGCAATACTGTACATAAAATGTCATTTATATTAATTACCCAGCCTGGCATGGGTCTCTGTTGCAGAGGGGTGCATGGGAAGGGCTGTTGATATTTTAAAACAAAACAAAAAAGCCCCACACATAACTGTTTTGCACGTGCAAAAAATGTATTGGGTCAAAGAAGTGATCTTTAGCTAATAAAAAAGAGAGAGAGTAGAAAACACGCATGAGATATTCAGAAAATACTAGCCTAGAAATATAGAGCATTAACAAAATAAATTAATATATTAAGTTATAATTGGACTATGTCAGAAGTTTCTTTTTACATTCATATCTTAAAGAAACTGATTTTAGCTCATGTATATTTTATATGAAAGAAAACACCCTTATGAATTGATGACTATATATAAAATTATATTCACTACTTTTGAACACATTCTGCTATGAATTATTTATATAAGCCAAAGCTGTATGTTGTAACTTTTTTTTTTTTTAAGAGAATAGCTTTATCTTGTTTTAACTTTTTAGTTTTATTTTAAGAGGGGAAAAAAAAACAAAAATATCTTGCAAGCAGAACCTTGGAAAAAAAAAGCCATGAACACTTATTATTCTATATGTAAATTAAAAGTTGAGCCAAACTCTTTTGTGTATATAGCATCTTAAATATATTATCACCTTTGATGTAAGTACCTATGTATTGTATGGTCACCAGATTAAAAAGTATATTTTTGTGGATTGCCGCCAATTTGGGGGGAAAAGGCGAGATCCTTATTAAGTAGAGTATTCACTGTTTAATATTTACTATTTTGTTAAATATACTGTACTTTGGATTTTAATTATTAGCCCAGTCTTTTCAGAGGATTGTATAAAGGGGTTTCTCCCCTCACTGGTGGTGAATGTGTGATGTTACGTTGTAATCTTTGTGCTGTACGGGTTGAGCACCATTATATATTTTATATGTGTACATAAATAGCAAAGTGGCAAAAAAAAAAACTGGTGTTAAGTTCATCTTGCATAAATATAAAATGTGTTGTAACAGATTTAAGGCATTATTTAAAACTTGCCTTTTGTGAGGAAAAAAAATAGTAGAAAAAGCTGACCTAATTTAATATTAGAGAACATGGCAAAATAGTAGACGAGCACAAAGGTTTTATAAGTGGTAAATGATTAGGGAAAAATACTCGTGGGGAAAGGGATCTTGCTTCCTGGCCCCTCTAAAATAGAATGATGCAGCTGGTTACAAAATACTACCGTTCTGAGCTCTCTGTGCATCGAAATGGCCCTTCGGTGTGGGGAGAGATTCTCTCACGGGCACACTGCTGGCTGGCGCGGCCGCGCAGTCCTCCCGAAACCCGGGCCGCGCCCCACTCGGCCTCCGAGCGCGGCCTCCCTCTTACCGAGACAGCGGGGGCGGGGCTGCGAGGGCAGGTTCGTCCGTTTCCTGGGCTCGTGCCACAAACAAAATTCAAAGTCCTGTATATCTTTCATCGTAGATTTTTTAAATACTCCCTTTCCTGAGAAACTCAAAATAAGGGTTTAAAAATTGCTGCTATTTTGTATTTTAAACTTAATGTTGAGCAGCTACCTACAATTTTTTACTTAGGTTTTGCTTTTCCCCCTAAATTGCCTTCCTTCTGACATTTTCCTCATACGCTGTTTGTGACAAATCATCAGCCAGACCTCCTGACTGACACATAGGTATTAGGCACAGGGGAAACCTGTGGTGTTCACAGCTACAAAATGGAATTCGGTTTTAGTAACAGTTCGGGTAGTAAATTTTGAGGCCAAAAAAAGGGAGGGTGACGTGCTGTCTCCTCTCAGCAGGATGGCCCTTGGGCTCTTGTTCCGAAAGGATTAGTTTCTCTTTCAAACGTCCTTACTTTACCGAACTGCATACCGGCACGTTTCTTCCTAAGGTCACACCTGATTGAGACAAGACAGTCTCCCGACACTGAATTTCCAAGATAATCCTTACCACTTTGTAAACCATTTATAGCTTTGAAAGTGTTAAGTGATTCTTTCGTTACTCTTCATGCACGTTCATGAACTTCTGCTGTACATTGGAATAGGAGTTACCACATTCGCATTTACTGTCTATTTTCTTGTGTGCCTTATGAGATGGCTTTTCTGACTGTATCTCAATAGTCTTTCTTTCTATGCAGGTTTATAATCAGTACAACTACTGTTTTCTAAAATACTATTACACGAGGCTCGGAGTTTGTATTTCAATTACACTGACCAAGTAACAATGTATTCCGTTTTCAGGAAGTGAATATTTGACTGTTAACCCTTTTCCTGTCTGCCCAGTGTGACCTGGAGCGTGTGGACTTGACAGACACCCTCACCCAGACTCCATGTACAAACACCACATACACATGCACATCTCCTGGTGGAAACCAACTCAGAGTGGGGAAGACACGAATGGTGTTTCTTTAGAACTGACTTTTCTTACCGTTTTAGACTCGTGTGTTTTGTATGACACCATCACCAGAAAATTTTATCCTTCAGATGAAGTATTTTATTACTAAAAGACAAAAACAAAAAAAGCTTAGAGGACGCCGCACTGGCTCAAGTATGGTTTCCAACAGCTGTCCTCCCCTCAGTGCGCGAACCGTCCTGCGCTGAGTGAGAGTCACCATTGTATGTCTGCAGATGGTCCCGATCAAAACTCCATCTTTTGAGCCCTAATTATGTCCATTGTGTTAGAGACTAAATCAGGGGTTTGTTCGAAAAGAACAATATGTTTTACCATTTCCTTTAACTGTAAGGACAACTAATAAAGCATTAACCTATTTTCTGTATTAACCATCATGCGCACAAGAAATACATAGTAAATAAGGAACCAGAAAACTCCTGGCATTGGATCATAAGAAGCTAGATGATTAGAATGTGAAAAAGATTTTACAAATGTAAAACTTTTATTTCTCTGTAGAAACTTTCTTCACTTTGCTGTGCAAGAAGACACTGCTTTGCTATATTTAAAATGGCTTTTTTAAAAAGAGATTTATGTATTTGGTAAATGTTTGTAGTCAACAGTTCACACAAGAAGCTGTACACGGTTTGATCATGTAAAACCGTTTGGCGGCACAAGCTGGACTTTGTTGCCATCCTTGAGATGAACCTTTTAAGAAAAATAAGTTAATCTCAATTTTTCCCTGAATGTGTTGTTTTTTCTTCATTATACAATAAATATTATAGTGAACTTTTTATCAAATGGTTAAGAAAATGCTAGAGGTTGTTGTAAACTATTTGTATCCTGCACTCACTACAGTAAAGACGGACTGGCTTTTCCTGTGTACTCCAGACTCTGTCATGTTTGCCGCCAGTCGGCCCCTGGCCCCGCCCCCAGATGCGTCTCCTGTCCCTTCCCCTCACAGGCCTCTTCCTGCCCGAGATCCCCTTCACCTACTTAGAGGCTTGGGCCAGGAAGCGGCGGCGGCAGCTCACCAGCCTCGCCCACAGCTGCTCCTGAGGCTTCCCTTCCTGGGCTGCCCGGGTGCCTGCAGGAGGCAGCGGGCGATCCAGGGCCCAGCTCGGCCAGCCTGGCCCGTCGCTGCAGCCGGCGTGGATGGGGCCGGCCCTCGCAGGCGCTGCCGGACGGCCCGCGGGATATACCGGCGGGGGGAGGGCGAGTTACTGCTCAACAGGCTCTAAGGATAGCGACTCGGTCTACCCAAAATGCACACCCAACACTGAGCTAGCGGCAGCAGAGGACAGATTTACTGAATGAGCTAGTTTCAAAAATGACAGGTGTGAAAACTTATCTTAAACTTGGCAGTGGCAAGTGCTCTCTTCCTTGGATTTGCCTTTTAAGCCAGCTCGTAACGGAGCACATTCTTGCTGTCAGTTAGATTAAAAGCTAAATTTTTGTGCTGGTTTTACTCGCTGGCTCCAGTGAGGCTCCTATTAGCAGGTTTTGAAAGCTGCTTGAGTCCCGTGGCTAAAAATAGTCTGATCACAGCTGCAGCTGCTTAAAATCAATTCATCGCGATTTCCGAGCTCGCTCCACGGGCGCCCTCCGCTAGCCTGGAGCCTGCTTTTAAGCTGATGCTGCCTGGCACCTGCCTCCAAGAGGAGTTTGCGGTTGGAACCCTCCGCCAGCCCGGTGGCCCCGGCCTGCTCGCATGTGCCCGGCCAGGCGCTCGGCGGGGGTCAAAGCACCACCTAGTCATGGGACCGAGGAAACCGGTTGTGTTTTCCTGTCCTCCACAGAGAGGGGCTCCTCGGGGGCCCGGGGGCCCGGGGGCTCGTGCCACCACACCGCAGACAACGCTGAGCCCAGTGCGGGAGAGGTGAGCCCTGGGCCCCAGCTGTCACAGGGTGTGAGCTGAGGACGCGCTCTTCTCAGCCAGCCCCCAGCCAATGACTGCACGCAGCTGGGCGACGCCCCTTCCCTCCGGCAAGGAATCATCTGCACTCCCAACTCCCATCTGCTTCTGCTTCCAGACGACCCAGACTGACACGAGCTCACCCAGCTTTAGAGAACGCTTAGACTTCAGTCACTTCCTGACATCATCTGCCTGCTCACTCTCTACCAAAGCAGCTGAAGGCAGCTGGGGAAGAAAATCCAAATCACAGTTGTACTAATTGGTTTCACTGTAAACTACCCCCCCAACCCGCCCCACTCCCCTTTTTAAGCTTTTTTTAAACTTTACTTTGAACTTACTTCTAACTTACAGAAAAGCTGCAGAAATTATCGTTTCCATATATCCTGCACCCACCTTCCCGACAGTTAACATTGACATAACTGTCATCCCACTATCAGAACCAGGAAGCTGACGCTCTTCCAGGACTACTAAGCCCGCCTTCCGGTGCAGGCCAGCATCAGCACAGACACCGGGGAGTCCTGCCTCCCGTTACTGGCCAGCACCTCCATGCCCACTTGCAGCTAGACTGAGTCCCTCTGGCCAAGGGCCTGCATGCCCTCCACCTCCTTTTCTGCAGCCTGACACCTGTCACCGACCTCCACTGCAATATGCATGCCCAGGGTAGAGGGTCAAGTTCTAGGGCAGCACACGGACACTCGGGTCCTCTGCCAATGCCAGGGAGCCCCCAGTTGGCCCTAGCCCTTGCTACCTGCCCTGACCCCATCACGACAACTTTATCAGCAAGTGACCTCTGCCACTACCAAGGGGCCTATAGCTGGCCCCTCACAGTCGAGTGTGTGCACACCACTGGCCCTAGCCACCAATGCTGCCTGCTCTGGTCCCTAGCTACTAACTGGTTCTAGAGGCTGAGAAGCCCAATAGCCCTTACAGGTGCTGCAGACACCTGCAGTGATCACCAAGAACACTGTTACCAACAGTGTGGACCCCAGTGGCTTGAGCCAAAGAGCCATCATGCCCCAACTGGACTTACTGCTACTGCACACTCCTGCACCTGTTGCCCCACACCACTAGACCTTGTCACAACGCGATCCGCACGCCCCTATCTGCAAGTGAAAGTCTTCTCTAACCAAAAGCAATCCATAAAGTCTGGAAGACATGAGGGAAACGTCTCTACCAAAGGAAGAGTCCAGTAACGGGACCCAAAGAAACAGAGATGCAGGTATTGCCCATCACAGGATTCAAAATAATTGTAGTACAAATGCTCAGAGCTACAAGAGAACACATAAGTGATTCAACAGTATGAGGGAAACCATACAAGAACAAAAGGAGCAGCTAAACAAAGAGAAAAGAACCGAATTTGGGGGCTGAAGAATACAATGAACTGAAGAATTCAATAGTTTCAACAGCGTAGTTGAACAGAAGAGAGAGGCAGTGAGCAAGAAGGCAGATCAGTTGAATTTAAACAATTAGAAAAAATAATGAAAAGACACAGAGCCTACAAGAGTCAAGAGACACAATCAAAAGAAACATATTACTGGAGTCCCAGAAGAGAGGGAGAAAGGAATGAAAAGCTTATTTAAAGAAATAATGACTGAGAATTTCTCAGACATGGGAAGAGAACTAGATATCCAAGTTCATGAAGCTTGGTCACCACAAACCTTCAACCCAAAATGTTCTCCAAGATATATAATAATGAAATGGTCTAAAAATCAAAGACAGAATTTTAAAAGCTAGAAGAGAAAAAAAATTCTCTCACACAAGGAAACCCCCATAAGGCTCTTAGAGGATTTCTCATCCAATAACTTACAGGCAAGAGAGAGTAGGATGATATATTCAAAGTGCGAGAGAAAAACTGCCAACCAAAATACTTTACCCAGCAAAGCTGTCCGTCAGAAATGAAAGTGAAATAATAAAATCTTCCCCTAAAAAACAAAACCTGCTA
Organism: Neogale vison; assembly: GCF_020171115.1. Lineage (NCBI taxonomy): Eukaryota > Metazoa > Chordata > Mammalia > Carnivora > Mustelidae > Neogale > Neogale vison. The sequence continues at coordinate 134,959,341 of NC_058103.1, read as the reverse complement.
AACTCTTGCCAGTAAACTACATTATAAGAAATGCTAAATAATAATAAACATACAATAATAATAATACACATATAAAAATAAATAATAAAATCTTCCCCTAATAAACGCTGCTAAACTTTTGCCACTAAACTACACAAGAAATGCTGAAAGTGGGGGGTGCCTAGGTGGCTTAGTCGATTAAGTGTCTGACTTGATCTCAGCTCGGGCCTCGATCTCAGTGTTGTGAGTTCAAGCCCTATGTTGAGCTCCTTTCCCAAATTAAAATAAATAGTATTTATTTTATATTAGATCATAAAATAGTAATGAGCCCACTTTAAATAGAATTTTTTTAAAAATTAAAAAAATGCTAAAAGGATTTCCTCAAGCTGAAACAAAAGGACACTAATTAGTAGCTTGAAAACGTAGAAATATATGACTGGTGTAGAGTCAGACTTAGAATACCTTAACACTGTTAATATGGCATTGTGCTAGGTAAAGATTCACCTAAAGATTAAAAGCCAAAGGTATGAAACCTAGGTATAACTTTGACAGTTTGTTAATGGATACACCATTAACAATGTAAATAGTGTCATCAAAAATATAAAATGGGGGAGAAAAGGATAGATTTTTTTAATATGCAATCAAATTATTATTAGCATAAAATACACTCTGATATCTAGAAGATTTGTTATGTAAACCTCATGGGAACACCAAAACAAAAAACTACAACAGATACACATAAGATAAGAAGGGAATCAAAGTATACTGATACCAAAAATCTCTTATTTACACAGGGAGGCAACAAGAGGAAAAGGAAAATGGAACTATAAACAGCCAGAAGATAATAAAGTGGCATTTTTAAGTCCTTACATAATTACTGTAAATGTTAAGGGACCAAATTCTCCAATCAAAGGGCAGACTTGCTGCCTGAATTAAAAAAAATAATACCCTACTATATGCTACCAGGGACTCACCTCAGCTCTAAGGACACACATAAAATCAAAGGAATGGCAAAAGCTACCCCATGCAAACAGAAGCCAAAAGAACATGGGTAGTTATACTAATACCAGACAAAACTGACATTAAGCCAAAAACAGTTAAAAGTGACAAAGATGGTCACTGCATAGTGAGTGATAAGGGGGTCAATTCATCAAGATACAAAAATCATCAACTATATGCACCCAACTTTAGAGCACCTGAATTACATTAAGCAAATTCTAACAGATTTGAAGGAAAAAACAGATAACACAATAATAGAAAGGAAATTCAGTACCCTACCTATCAACACTAGATCATCCAGATAGAAAATCAGTGAGAAAGCACTGCACTTGAACTATACTTTAGACCAAATGGACCTAACAGACGTATAAACAGGCCAACTAACAGCAGCAGAATACACATTCTTCTCAAGTGCATACAGAACATTTTCCAGAATACATCACATGTAGGTCATTAAAAAAAAAAAAAAAAAGTCTTAGCAAATTTAAAAAGATTGAAAAAAACCCAAGTATCTTTTCTGACTATAGTGGTATGGAACCAGGAATTAATAACAGGAGGAAAGCTAGAAATATAACAAATATATGGAGACTACAAAACATGCTCCTGAATATAGGCCAAAGAAGAAATCAAAAGAAAAATCAAGAAGTATCTTGAAACAAATGAGAACGGAAGCACAACATATCAAAAGCTATGGGATGCTGCAAGAGTAGTTCTAAGAGGGAAGTTTATAAAAAAAAAAAAAAATCTACAACAGATACACATAAGATGAGAAGGGAATCAAAGGGTACTGCTACAGGAAAAATTCACAAATACCTACATCAAAACACAAAAAAGCATCAACCACCTCAATTTACAGGTCAAGGCTCTAGAGAAAGAACTAAGCCCAAATTTAGTAAAAGGAAGAAAATTAAAAAATAGATGAAATAGAGACAAGAAAAATAATTAAAAAGATCAATGAAACTAAGAGCTGTTTAAAAAAATGTGAAGAATTTGAAAATCTGAGCAGACAAGTATCACGTAAGGAGATCGAATCAGTAATCAAAACCTCCCAACACACACACACACACTCCCTACCTCCCAACACAGAAAAGTATAGGACCAGATACTTTCACTAATGAATTCTACCAAATATTTATTATATTTATTTTTTTAGAAACATATGATATATTATTAGCCCCAGGGGTACAGGCCTGTGAATTGCCAGGTTTACACACTTCACAGCACTCACCATAGCACATACCCTCCCCAATGTCCATAACCCCACCACCCTCTCCCTCCCTCCCTCCCCCGCAGCAACCCTTAGTTTGTTTTGTGACATTAAGAGTCTCTTATGGCTTGTCTCCCTCCTGATCCCATCTTGTTTCATTTATTCTTTTCCTACCTCCCAAACCCCTTCATGTTGCATCTCCACTTCCTCATATCAGGGAGATCATATGACAACTGTCTTTCTCCGATTGACTTATTTCACTAAGCATAATACTCTCTAGTTCCATCCACATTGTTGCAAATTCTACCAAATATTTAAAGAAGAGTCAGTGACGGTCTTTCTCAAACTATCTAAAAAATTAAAGAGAAGGAACTCCCAAACTTATTTTACAGGGCCAGCATTACCTAATACCAAAGCCAGATAAGGAGCCTATAAGACAAGAAAATTACAAACAAATATACTTGATTAATATAGATGCAAAAATCCTCAGCAAAATATTAGCAAACCAAATTAATTAGCACATAGCACATTAAAGAACCACTCACCATCCAGTGGGATCTGTCCCTGGAATGCAAGGCAGTTCAACACACACAAATCAATGGATGACTGAGACACAGTAACAGAAAGAGAAAAAAAAAAATCATATGATCATATCAACAGGTGGAAAAAAGGCATTTTATAAATACAACAACCTTTCATGATAAAAATGCTCAACTAATTAAGTATAGGAGAAAGACACCTCAACACAACAAAGGCCACATATGACAGACCTATAGCCAACATCATAATGGTGAAAGCTGGAAGCTTTTCCTCTAAGGTCAGGAACAACACAATGATACCTACTGTCACCACTCATAGCCAATCAGTTAAAAAAAAAAAGTAAAAGGCATCCAAATAAGAAAAGAAGGGAAACTGCCTTTGCTTATGAATGATATGATTTTATATACACAAAATCCTAAAGACACAACCAAAAAACTGCCAGAATGGACAAATTCAGTAAAGTTGCAGGATACAAAGTAAACATACAGAAAACAGTTTTTAGCATTAACACAAAATATCTGAAAAAGAAACAAAATCCTATTTATATTAGCATTTAAAACAATACTTAGGAATAAATCTAACCAAAAAGGTAAAAGTTTTGTATGGTGAAAACTATGACTTTGATGCAAGAAACTGAAGAAGACACAAGGAAATGTAACAGTAACCTGTGTTCACGGATGGGAAGGACATTGTTAAAATGTCCATACAACCCAAAGCCATTTATAGATCCAGTGTAAACTGAAAAAAAACATCCCCATGACATTTTCAAAGAAATAGAAAAAACAGTCCTGAAGTCTATATGGATCCACAAAAGACCTTGAACAGCCAAACCAATTCTGAGAAAGAACAAACCTGGAGGCATCACATTTCCTGATTTCAACCTATTCTCCAAGCCATCATTGTCAAAATAACAGGCACATAGGTCAACAGAACAGAATTGAGAGCCCAGAGGAAGGAAAAAACAAAACAAAACAAAAAACTCCTGCATATAGAGTCAACAAATATTGACAAGGGAGCCAGGAATACTGGGGAAAGGACAGAAAGAAGATCTGTGGGGAAAACTGGATGACCACATGCACAAGAATGACAGTGTGTCTCTATCTTATACATACACAAAAATTAACTCAAAATGGATCAGACTTAAACATAAGACCTGATACCATAAAACTTCTACAAATAAACACAGAAAAAAAGCTCCTTAAAATTGGTCTTGGCAATGAGTTTTTGGATGTGACACCAAAAGCACAAACATCAAAAGCCACAATCAACAAGTGGGACAACATCAAACTAAAAAGCAAAAGAAACAACAAAATGAAATGGGAATGGTAATGGGAGAAGAAATGGGAATACGAATGGGAGAAGATATTTGTAAACCACATAGCTGATAAGGGGTTAATAACCGAAATACATAAAAACACATACAGTTCAATAGTATAAAAACAAACCATCTGATTTAAAAATGGGCAGACGGGACGCCTGGGTGGCTCAGTTGGTTGGACGACTGCCTTCGGCTCAGGGCGTGATCCTGGAGTCCCGGGATCGAGTCCCGCATCAGGCTCCCAGCTCCATGGGGAGTCTGCTTCGCTCTCTGACCTTCTCCTCGCTCGTGCTCTCTCTCACTGTCTCTCTCTCTCAAATAAATAAATAAAATCTTTAAAAAAATAAAAAAATAAAAAAAATAAAAATGGGCAGAGGATCTAAGTAGACATTTTCTTAAAGAAGACATAAGGATGACAAACGGGTACATGAAAAGATGCTCAACATCACTACTCATCAGGAAAACGTAAATCAAAACCAAAATGAGGTATCATCTCACCTTCAGCAAAAAGAGGGAACAAGGGTCAGTAAGGGTGTGGAGAAAAGAGAACCCTTATGCTCTGTTGGTGGGAGCATAAGTTGTTTCAGTCATTACGGAAAATGGCATGGAGGTTCCTCGAAAAATTAAAAACAAAACTACCATATGACCCAGCAATCCCATTTCTAAGTATATATCAAAAGAAAATGAAGACAGGATATCGAAAGATAGCTCCCCCGCCTCCGACTTCAGGTGTCACCTAAGGAAATGTCATCTTCTCTAGAAAACCTTTGTTTTATCCACCATGAATCATCTTATCTATTACCTTCTCATGGGGCCCAGCATGCTTTACCACATCAGCGCCCTTATATAAATTTTACCTTTCCCACCAGATTAGAAGCACCTTGAGGGTGGGGCCAATGCTTTGCTTTCACATAGCCTCTTGGCATATAATAGATGCTCTGAAAGTTTGTGAATGAATGAATGAATGGTAACACATGTTCCTTACTTGGGGTGGCCAGTGGGATTCAAAATAACAGTATTTCCTAAAGCTCTGGGAAGGTCTCCCTGTGATCAGAGCCCCTCCCCAGAGCACTGCTGTAGCTGTCCCTTGGGACTCCTGCAGAAAGGAGGGAGGGATGGAAGAGGGCCCAGGGCCTGGTAGGATCTGCACATCACTGCCATGCCAATCCTTCCCAGGGCTTTGGAGCCTGACCACGCAGGGGGCAGAGAGGGTGGCCCATCTCTCCTCAGAAGCTCTGTCGTACCCAGGTGGCTCCTGGAGAACAGACAAAAATGGATCCTGTACCTTCCCCCTCTCACCACTCCCCATGCCCTGACTGGCCCTCCTCTCTGAAAATAAGCTTCAAGGAACCTTGTCCCAAGGTGTTAAGTACTTCAGGGAAATGGCTAAGGAATTCTCCTTTACTGACACAAATGAGGTTTATTTCTCAGAGTCAAGGAGCCTGGCTCACTGGCACCACCCAGAAAATAGGCAGGTAAATTCTGATTCCACAGTTCTCCCTCAGGTGAAGGCAGGGATCTAACTTGTTAACAGGTGTGGCCAGTAGCACATTGGGGACCAGAAGAGATTTTCTCAGTTCTCTTGCTTCTCTTCTCTCAATTCTGCCTCCTCCTAAAACCCTGTCTTGGGAGGCAGAGAGCAGCAAAGTCCCAAGCAAAGGGGTTCAAGACCCCAGGGTCCCAAGCCAGTCAGCCTGGGTGGGATTCCCACATCCCCATTTGCGAGTTACATGATCTTAGCTTCGTTTTTCCATTAACAAAACAGGAAGAGTAAGTGCCAACCTCCCAAGGACACCGTAAGGAAGTGAGTTGGTGATAAAGCTCTTAGAGCATCATCTAGCATCTCGGGAGTGCCACAGTTTAAATGAGGATTATTTTTATTCTGCACTGCATCCCAGTCTTTTCCCAAAGAGAAATCTTCACATCTGTTTGGGTCCTTCCTATAGCCAAGCTCAGGCTCCTGCCTTGCCAACCCAAGTGGCTACTGTCTCAGTTCAGGAACTTGAGTTCTTCTTCCACTTCTCCCCTCCACACTCCAGCCACGGCAGCCTAGGCCTTACATGGAGCTGTGACCATCCCCCAGCTGGTATCTTCCAGGCAAACCTTCCTCACCTCTCAGCACCACCCCAGTCAGCACCCGGCCGGTGCAGGGCTCCAAGTACGCTGCTTCAGTAAAGGTGCAGGGCTCCAAGTACGCTGCTTCAGTAAACGGATACATTAGTCCACTAGGTCATCTCATCGTCTTCTCTGCCACTCCCTCTAGGCACCAGGTATGGGGGAGTGGGGGACCTGCCAAAGCACGGGGACAGATACCCTGATCTCCTGCTAGGGAAAGCAAACACTTTTAAACCCCATCTCATATACAAATGGTCGTAACTTTTTAAGACAAACATTTCCACAAAGAACTCCTGGCTTATGTCAGGAAAAGGCTTTCAAGGAATGGTAGAAGACAGGCCAGGAGAGGGAAGCTTCTTTGCTCATTTAAAAAGCAACATGAGGGGCACCTGGGTGGCTCAGTCAGTTAAGCTGCTCACTTTGGCTCAGGGTGTGGGGATCAAGCCCAGTGTCAGGCTCTGTGTTCAGTGGGGACCCTGCTTCTCCCTCTGCCCCTCTCCCTGCTTGTGCACATGCACTCTCTCAGGTAAATAAAATCTTTCAAAAATAAATAAATAATAACAAAAAAAATAAAAATAAAAAGCAACATGAAAGCTATGTTCGTAGCTGGGGAAAACCCCACAGGGAACAAGCAGCATTGCCCCCTGCATTGTACCTACAAGTGGGTAGCAAACCCTTTTAAGAAAAGCTTCCTGGGGCAACTGGGTGGCTCAGTCCATTGAGCATCTATCCCTTGATTTCAGCTCAGGTCATGATCTCAGAGTACTGGGATCCAGCCCTGCATCAGGCTCCGTGCCCAGCAGGGAGTCTGCTTGAGGATTCTCTCTCTTCCTGATTCCCTCTGCCCATCCTCAAGATGACAACATATATCAATCCTGACTTTACTCCTCCCCACCCCCAAGAACAATAACAATTATTCATGGACAAGACACCACTAAAAGAATCCTAGAATATGGAGGTGAGGTTGAAGCACCACAGAGACCAAGACAGATCGCATTAGAAAGGTAGAGAATTAGCTACACATCGACTGCATTGCCCCTCACTCAGGCTGGCACAGCAGCACACCAATAGCCTACTGTTCCTCTAGAGGGAAAAGAGAGCCCAGTGTGGACATCCAGCTCCCCCAGCATTGTGGGCCCCTCCCTGAGAGCATCCACGCTTGCCCCATGGTGACTATGGGGGAGTTTGCAGGGCTTGACCACCTGTAAAGTCTAGAACCTATAAAGTCTAGAACCTGTAAAGAAAACTTTTCAAATGTGTATACACCAATGTCAGTAATCAAGAATTACGAAGTATCAGATACAGGTGACACTGCCAAAGGAAACTAATAAAGCTCCAATAACTGACCCTAAAGAATGAAAATCTATTAACTGTCAAAGAATTCAGAATGATCCCCTTAAATTCCTCTTTAAAAAGTTTAGTGAACTATAAGAATACACAGACAACTAAACCAAATTAAGAAAACAATGCATGAACCGAACAAGTTCAACAAAGAAAAAGAAACCATTTTAAAAAAAAGAGAGATCCTAAAGTTGAAAAAAATACAATGACTGAAGAATTTAATAGAGAGCTTCAAAACAGACTTGACAAGGCCAAAGAATCAATGATCTAGAAGAGAGGATATTTGAAATTATCCAGAGAAAAGAAAAGAAGAATGAGGAAGAGTGAAGAAACATACAAGACCTAAGGAACACAAACGAGAAGAGAAAGGGAGAAGAGAAAGAGAAAAGGACAGAAAGTATACTTAAAACAATAATGGCTGCTAACTTCCCAAACCTGGAAAGAGAGATGGGCATCCAGATCCACGAGGCCAAAAGGACTCTAAATAGGTTGAACCTGAATAGGGCTACACTGCGACACATCGTAATTAAAATGTCAAAAGTCAAAGACAAAGAACTTTGAAAGCAGTAACAAAAAAGAGAGAAGTTACACACAAGGTAATTCCCATAAGACTACCATCAGATTTCTCAACAGGAACATTTCAGGCCAGGGATGATATATTCATAATATTCAAAGAAAAAGAAAACCGTCAGCCAAGAGTTCTATACCCAGCAAGTTGTCCTCCAGAAATGAAGGAGAGCTATACTTTCCAAAACAAACAAAAGCAGAGGGATTTCATCACCACTAAACTTGCCTTCCAAGAAATGTTAAAGGGAGTTCTTTAGTGGAATTAAAAGGATGCTGATTAAGGTCATAAAAACATAAGAAAGTAACATAAAACTATCTGGTAACAGTAAATACGTAGTCAAAATTAGATTCTATAAAACAGTAATTGTGATGTATAATTCATTTACAGCTCTAATTTAAAAGATAAAAAATAGGGCATCTGGGTGGCTCAGATGGTGAAGAATCTGCCTTAGGCTCAGGTCATGATCCCAGGGTCCTGGGATCGAGTCCCGCATCAGGGTCCTGGGATTGAGTCCCGCATCAGGGTCCTGGGATCGAGTCCCGCATCAGGCTCCTTGCTCCTTGGGGAGCCTGCCTCTCCCTCTGCCTCTGCTTCTCTCTCTCCGTCTCTCATGACTAAATAAATAAAATCTTAAAATAAATAAATAAATAGATAATAAAAATAGTAGTAAAAACAACCATAATTACAATGTTATTGTTTCACAATATAAAAAATATGTAAACTTTAACATCAATAACCTAAAATGTAAGGGAGAGCAGAAGTAAAAGCATAGTTTAGGAATGTTATAGAAATTGTTATCAGTTTAAAATAAGCTGTCATAATTCTGATACTTTATGTTAGCCTCATGGTAACCACAAAGAGAAAATCTGTAGTTATCACAATAAAAAATAAAACAGAAAAAAATGATAAAGAATTCAAAGCATACTGATACCATAAGACACCAAAATACAAAACAAGACAGTAGGAGAAGAAACAAGGAGCAATGGATCTACAAAACAGCCAGAAAACAATGAAATGGCAACAGTAAGTCCTTACCTATCAATAGTTACTTTAAACATAAATGGATTAAATTTTTCAGTCAAAAGACATAAAATAGATGAACAGATTGAAAAAAAAAAAAAAAGAAAAACCACAAGACCCAATGATATGTTGCCTACCAGAAACTCACTTTAGCCTCAAAGATACACAGACTGTGAGTGAAGAGATGGATAACGATATTTCAAGCAAACAGTAACCAAACAAAAACAACCAAACAGGGGTAGCTGTACTTACACCAAGCAGAACAGATTTTAAACTAAAAATGGTAAGAGACACAGGTCATCACACACAGATAAAGGGGTCAATCCATCAAAAAGATATAAAATGTAAGTATGTATGCATTCAACATTGGAGCACCTGAATAAAACAGAGGATAAAGGAAAAACAAACAGCAAAACAATAATTATTGGAGACTTTAATACCTCACTTTCAACAATGGATATATCATTCAGAGAATCAATTTAAAAAAAAGTGGATTTGAACAGTATAGACCAAATGGACCTAACAGATATACAGAGAGATTATCCTACAACAGAATATACATTATTATCTAGTGCCTATGAAACATTTTCTAGGACAGACCATACATTAGGCCACAAAACGAGTCAAAGAAAATTCAAGGTTAAAATCATATCATGTATCTTCTCTGAACACAATGGTATGAAACTGGAAATCAGTAACAGGAAGAAAACAGGAAAATTCATGGATAAATGGAAATTAAACACTACTCTACCTTTTTTTATTTTATTTTATTTATTTATTTGAAAGAGAGAGAGATCACAAGTAGGCAGAGAGGCAGGCAGAGAGAGAGGGGGAAGCAGGCTCCCTGCTGAGCAGAGAGCCCAATGCAGGGCTTGATCTCAGGACCCTGAGACCATGACCTAAGCCGAAGGCAGAGGCTTAACCAACTGAGCCCCCAGGCACCCCTAAATACCACTCTCTTAAACAACAAATGGACCAAAGAGGAAATTAAAGAGGGAAATAAAAAACTCTGTGACAAACTAAAATGGAAACACAACATACCAAAACTTACGTAATATGTGCAGAAAGCAGTTAATAGAAGAAAATTCATAGCAATAAGCACCTACATTAAGAAACAAGAAAGATCTTAAATAAGCAATCTAACATTTTAAGAAACTAGAAAAAGAAGAACGAAGTAAACCCAACATTAGCAGAAAGAAGGAAACAATAGATTAGAGGAGATAAATCAAATAGAGAATAGGAAAACAATAGAAAAGATTAGTAAAACTAACAGCTGGTTCTTTGAAAAGATAAACCTGATAAACCTTTAGCTGGACTAAGCAAGAAAAAAAAGAGAGAAGACCCAATTCAACAAAATTATAAAAGAAAAAGGCGACATCACAACTGATACCACAAATACACAAAGGATCATAAGAGATTACTGTGAACAACTATTCACCAACAAACTGGACAATCTAGAATAAATAGAAAAATTTTTAAAAATATATAATCTACCAAGACTGAATCAGGAAGAAACAGAAAATCAGAATGGATCCATACTAGTAAAAAGATTGAATCAGTAATCAAAAATCTGCCCAAAAAGAAAAACCCAGGACCGGATGGTTTCACGGTGGCTTTTACCAAACATTTAAAGAAGAATTAATACCAATACTTTTCCCAAACTTAAAAAGAAGGAAACATTTCCAAACTTATTTTATGAGGCCTGACCAAAGGCAGAAAAGTATCAGGCACTACCTGATACCAAAGCCAGGAAAGAACACTATAAGCCAATTCTCAAATTCTCAATAAAATCCCAATTCTCAAATTCTCAATAAAATCCCAGCAAACCAAATTCAGCAGCACATTACAGAGATCATTCACCATGACCAAGTGGGATTTATTTCAGGGTCAGAAGGTGGTTTAACATATGCAATCAATGTGATGCACCTTATTAACAAAATGAAGGACAAAAATCATAAGATCCTCTCAATAGATGGAGAAAAAAACATTTGACAAAATTCAAAATCTATTCATGATAAAAACTCTTAACAAATTAGGTGTAGAAGGAATGTCCTCAACATTACAATGGCTATATATGACAAGGCCACAGCTAAAATTATGCTTGATGATGAAGGGGTGAAATCTTTTTCTCTAAGATCAGTAACAAAAACAAGCTCACTCTCACTGCTCTTATTCAACATAGTCCTGGAAGCCCTAGCCAGAGTGATCAGGCAAGAAAAAAAAAAAAAATAAAAAGCAGGAAATTGGAAAAAAAAAAAGTAAGTAAAATTGTCTCTATTTGTAGATGACATGATTTTATATATACAAAATCCTAAAGACTCCATTAAAAAAAAAACAACAACTAGATCTTAGCAATGAATTTGGTAAAGTTCCAGGATACAAAATTAACATACAACAATCAGTAGCATGGTTAATCTGACAATGAATGACCTGAAAAGAAATAAAATGATTCCATTTGCAGTAACATTAGAAACAAATATTTAAGAATAAATTTAACCAAGGAGGTGAAAGAATACTGGACACTACAGAAAGACACTGATGAAAAAAGATAAAAATAAATGGAAAGGTATCCTGTGTTCATGGGCTAGAAAACCGAATATTGTTTACCTTTCCATATTACTTAAAACCGTCTATAGATTCAATGCTATCCCTATCAAGATTTCAATGGCAAATTTTACAGAAGTAGAAAAAAATCCTAAAATTTATATGGAAGCACAAAAGACTGAATAGCCAAAGGAATCCTGAGAAAGAAGTACAAAGCAGGGGCATAACACTTCCCAATTTCAAGCTATATTATAAAGCTATAGTAATCAAAACCATGTGGTAATGGCATTAAAACAGATACAGACCCCAGAACAGAAGTGAGAACCCAGAAATACATCGATCGGTGCCTATACAGTCATACTGAGAAGGGAGCCAAGAAAACTCAACGGAGAAAAGAGTCTCCTCAATAAATGGTGCCAAGAAAATGGGTTTTCATGTGTAAAAAAATGAAAGACCTCTATCTTTTTCCACTCCCAAAAATGAACTCAAAATGGATTAAAGACTTGAATGTAAGCTCCTTCATGATAAACTCCTTGACACTTGTCTTGGCAATGATTTTTCTGGATAGGACACCAAAAGCACAAGCAACAGAAGCAAAAATAAACAAGCGAGACTAAATCAAACTAAAAAGCTTCATAGCAAAAGAAAGAATCAACGAAATGAAGACAACCTACGGAATGGGAAAAAATATTTGCAAACCATATATCCAATAAAAAGTTAACAGCCCAAATACATAAGGAACTCACACAACAGAGCAGTGAAAAGAAATGTAACAATTTTAAAAAATGGCAAAGCACCTGAATAGATATTTTCCCAAAGAAGTTATACAAAGGGCCAACAGGTACATGGGAAGGTGCTCAACATCACGAATCATTAGGGAAATGCAAATCAAAACCACAGTGAGATATCCCCTCATATCTGTTAGAATAGCTATCATCAAAAAGACAAGAGATCACAAATGCTGGTAGGGATGTAGAGAAAAAAGAACCTTTACCATTCTTCAACCCCAGGAAGACTTCATTATTAACAGAGGCAGTTTAAGAACTACCTTCCCGAGGAAGGACTGTGGTATGGCCTTGACTGGGCAGTCCTGCTCAGGGTGATCCTGGACTTCGGCTTGGTCTCTGCAGCCTTGTCACTCCAGGGTAAAATGGGAGCATCATTTCCCTGATGATGTAGATTCCCCAGGTGTCCACAGTGTTGGGCACTACAGTTCAATGAAAAGACTGAACATTTCCTATCAAATCTAATTACTTCTTTAAAGATTTTATTTATTTGACAGAGATCACAAGTAGGCAGAGAGGCAGGCAGAGAGAGAAAGGAGGAAGCGGGCTCCCTGCTGAGCAGAAAGCCCGATTCGGTGTTCGATCCCAGGACCCTGGGATCATGACCTGAGCTGAAGGCAGAGGCTTTAACCCACTGAGCCACCCAGGCACCCCTCTAATTACTTCTTTAAAACATTAACTCCCAAGACACTATAAATGTAGTAAATGTGTAGAAAACAAGCTTCATGGTATCTCTTGTGTATACTAAACAAAACCACTTTAAAGCACATTGTACAGACCAATCAGTGAGACCCTGCTGGTTTACCACTTCTGTTCTTCACCTGTTCGACCCTGAGCAGCACAAGCCCTGGGGGGACAGCCCTGGACAGGGGCACCTCCATGTTCTCCAACATTGTCACACATGTTTTAATTCTGAATTACCACCCCCGTTGGGGGAAAAAAAAAAAAAAAAAGAATCCTCAATTTTCCTTCACAGAAGAAATTATTTTATTCCATATTTTAAAAGTAAGAGATACATCTATTTATTCTTTGCCTGGCAAAAGCCATTTCCCCGTGGGTCTCTAGGCTCTGCCTGGTGAAGTTAATGACACATTAGAAAAACCTGCGGCCTCCAGGGGCCCAGTGAGCGCACACTTCTGGCTGGAGAAACATTCACACGATCAAAGCAGTTCCTGTAGCAAAGATCCACAAGTTCATTTTATCCTGAAGACCATTTTGGTTTTGAAGAAAGGATTTACTTCTTACGATACTTGAAGTTTACTAATTGAACCCAGGGCAAATCGCTCCCCACACAGCTGAGAAGAGAAAAATGAGAAGAAGCCCATTTCAAGCACTCCTGCTACCACACTCCCTTCCTCTTACTTGAAGAAATCTTCCCAGTTCATCTCTAGGCCTGCTGTGTCCAGGGACATAAACCAGCTCCAAGCTCAGCATTTGTGCAGTCTTCCTCCCTGAAGGCAGGCTCCTCCGAACCATGTAAGCCCGTTTCCACTCTTCCATGGGACCAAGATGGGCTCCAGCCAAATAGGCCTTCACCCTCACCTCGTGAACCCCTGCTCCACCTGCAAGGCCTGAGGCTGACCCAGGCCTCCCTTGAGCCTCCAGCATGTTGCAGCAGACACCTGCTGCGTAGACGGGAAAACCTCTGGCTGATGGGAGCTTGTGGTTTGGTCTTTTAACATTATGAGCTACACTATATAAAGTGTATTTAGCCAAAGAAAAACACTGAGCCCGATTCTGGGGCAACGACTCTAGACTTCCCAAGATTAGAGCCAGGAAAGCAGCAGGAAGCACGCCCGTTCTCCCTGTATCTCCCTTCCAGGTAACTTCAGGGGCTGCTGCTATCAGAAATGCCAGACTGGTGACTGTTCGGCCTTAGACGTGTCACGTGTTGAGACCTTGGCAATAGGCACTCCTCTTTCTCTCTGCACCTGCTCAGCTCTAGGCACTGGGCAGCACGAATTCTTCCCAGGAATGCTAACTTGGGTAATCTGATTAGCCACCGCAGTGGGGATGCTCTTCAGAAGAAGCTGAGCAAAAGCTCCAAATGATCTAGCCAGGAAGTGCTGGCCATACCATGCAGCAGCTTAAAGCAGGCCTGTGTACCCCTAAGTAGTTCTAGAAGTACAAGGTACACACCTGCCATTTACTCAGTATTAGAGCAATTCGGATTCAGGACTTTTTTGATCCTAGAAGTGATGTTGCCTCAAAAAGGCTAACTGGTGGGACAAATATGAAATAGGGCTAATTATAATTCGGTCATACTCCAAAACAGGGTGATATTCACCACTGCTGGACAGCACCTTTGCCAGGGAGACAAAGAGCACCACATGTCATGGTAGAGGGCAGAGGACACTGCAAACAGCAAAGTGACCAAAGCTGACCTCAGAGGCTCCCACAGTGAAGGTCCAATGCTGCTCCTCAACTTCCAAACACTTCCAACTTGGGGGCCCATGCAGTGCCAGTCCACTATATATCTTCAAGAAATGGCATGTGTCACATGCAAATGTCTCTTACTGTACCTCTGGATGTAGGGGGATGGCAGGGGGGTGCTCAGCCTATTCCCCAGGGTCAAATGTTCTGGAGAATACAACGGTGGCTTCTGAGACATGTCCGTAGGTCATAGAAAAGGAAAGGCAGCACCCTAGGATATGACCGATGTCAGGTGATCCACATTAAGAGGCCAAATGCTAACACTGGCCTGATTCTTTAGAAACAAGAGCTAGTTCCCTGCCCGGGTGGTTGGACTGAACTGGCTGTCTGCAGAGGGGACAGTTGGCACTGGAACTGCTAATCTGGGGGCTTGCCCTGGAACTGCACTCACGCTCATTGAGCCATTGGGGACAGCAGTTGTGTTCAAGCTACTGGGGATCTCGCCAGTAGCTTGTATTTTAAAATAGACCAAATAAAACACTGGTAAAACAATCCCAATTAGAAGCATGATAAAAACGGCATTCCACCACTGAATTCCACAGTCGGCACCGTTCGTGGGGGTCTTTGGAGAAGTCGGCAGCGGCGGCTGATTGGAGATCTCTGCCGAGTAACTTTCATTTAAAAAGATTTCTGAATGCACCGCGCGCTCAATATTCTGGTCAATGCCCTTAAAGAAATCCGTTAGTGGGCTGGAGAGGGCACCGGCACCTACAGCTGCTCTATCTGGGTCTAGCTGCTCCTCGAAGGTCACTCTGGTCTCGGAGGATGAGCTCAGGAGGGGTCTGAGTTCTTTGTGGGTCTCTGTAAGGATCCCATGATTTTTCACTGGAATCTTAATAGATTTCAAAGCATATAAGTCTTGTTCTCTGATGAAGTTGTTGACTTTCTTGATATCTGCGACCTAGGGAAGCCACGAAGACAAACAGCACAAAACACGTAAACTCCTTAGAATGAATATCCAAAAAGTAGCTCTTTCTGGAAGAGGATCCAAGCCCACCCCGCTTAAGAATCTGATGAATATTGGAAAACCACACCTAGGCACAAAATTAGTTTAGGCTGAATAAAACTGTTTTTTGGCTTTAACTCAGCCTGAATGTATAGCTTAATCATCACGTTTCCATACAGATTTACAAGTTTGAAAAACACAAGATCAGTTTTGGAAGAATCTCTTGCTAATTCAAAGTGTGACCACAACAAAATGTTTTTAGGTGAAACCCAACCATGGCAACTTAAAAAGCTTATATCCCTTTCTACTTCTTCTAATTTTTGAGGCAACAGTGCCCCCATCTGGCTGACTTCCCTCCCACATCAGAACCCAATTCAGTAGCTGATTATATTAGGGATCCCCAAACACAAAGCCTCAGCCAGCTCCACACTCATTTTAACTGTTATAATACTTAAAGAGGTATGTCCTCATGATTCTACCATGTTTTCTTGCCCAGAAGTGCTGTATGGCATATAAATTTATTTTCTAAATAAAGGGACCTAGGGGTAATACACTTTGAAGATTTCACACACTTGTGAGAATTAGAAACATATAGAAAATCATGAATCAAGCTAGAAAGTATGGACTGAAATCTGTTGCAATTTTAGGACTGGAAGAGAAAGGAACAGCACTATGAGTTTTACAAAGTTCGGGACAAACTCCTTCCACAGTCGAATCTTAAGGGAGGGGTGGTGCAGACCGTTAAGTCAAAGAGAAACCCTCCCTCAAGCTAATGTTTGAACTTAACTTGAAAGCATTAGAGGTGGACCTTAATATTTGACTCCATAAGCCCACTAACTAGAGTGTAAATATAGCCACAGACCTTTAGATAACACCTAATTCAAATCAATCATCTCTATTATTTCACTTATTGAGCAACTGTTTTTATCATCTAATTGAATTGAGGTGGCAGATATTTTTAACAGATCACACCTGGAAACTAAACCATAAGATGCTTGAGACCTGTTTGTCTTTGCCCTTAGTGAATTAATACCAAATTTATATTTACTTTAAATTGGAAAATTGATTGCTTTTTGGAAGCATTATATGTAACATCTTCACAGATTTATTAGACATCAGTATTCCAAGAAGCCCACTGCATCCACTCAGTGTGGGGTTGGATTCATTTTCAGCCCATGTTCCATAAACCACACAGTATGCCTACAGAAAAATCTCAGTACAACTGAGAGACCACAGTAAGTCCCTACAGACCAGCCTGTTTATTTCTTCTGGGAAATACAGCATCCTATACAATGTGTTTAACCATTTGAACCTTGTTAGATAAATGACCAGAAACTAAGGAGGAAAAGGTTTCTAAAATATATTGGTTAGATAGCCTTAGGGAAGGCCACAGAAAGTTCTAACAGTGTCATTAGCGAAATGAAATAAATCGTTTCAATCTAGGAGAAAATGCAGCAATTCTATAAATACTTTCCTACTTACTTTGCCATGTTAATCACTCTGAATGCTAAAAACATAATTAAAGAGAGAAACAGGGTTATATAGATACACAGCGTACAAAGGCTAGATCATGCAGTTCTAAGAGAGGACATAAAACTTGACCAAATAAGCTATAAGCAACAAGAAAGGGTCAGAAAAAGTGAAGCAGCTAAAAAAGCAAGCCTACCAAACAAATCTTGGATAAATTCTGCTGGCATCTTTGGCCTTAGTAGGTCTTAAACAAAATGTGCTTGAAAAAAAAAAAAAAAAAAGGTGGGGGAGGAAGGGGGGGACATCTGGGTGGCTCAGTTACCTGAGCATCTGACTTTTTTTTTTTTTTTTTAAGATTTTATTTATTTGAGAGAAAGACAGAAAGCACAAGCCAGGGGGAAGGGTAGAGGGAGAGGAAGCAGCAGATCCCTGCTGGGGCTCGATCCCAGGACCCTGGGATCATGACCTGCGCTGAAGGTAGGGCCCTAACTGACTGAGCCACCCAGGTGCCCCTAAGCATCTGGCTCCTGATCTCAGCCCAGGTCTTGATCTCAGGATTTTGAGTTCAAGCCCCCCCACTGGTCTCCACAGTGGGTGTGGAGCCTACTTAAAAAATAATAATAATAATAAAAGTTTCCGAAATTCAGTTTGGAGGGACAGGGAGAGAAGTACTTTGCAGAGAGGGAACTGCTCCAACACGTGAGATTCCTAACCCTCACTTTTCATGATCTCAAGGTTCAGAATTGAAAGTACTCCCACCTGCCTTCCATCTCTGGCTAGATTGGGGAGTCCCTTCCGGCTACAAGAGGCCTCTCCAAACCACCTCTGGGGGGTCAGGAAGGGGCAGCAACGGCCTCCACCCTTCAGGGCATTGCTCTGTTCCTCTGAGCACGCAGGAGCCGAGGGACAGATGGCACCTTCACCTGCGGGGTTTCTTACTTTGCAGCCATACTGAAGAGCGAGCTTGTTGAGGCTGTCCTCCTGGGCCAGCTCCCGCTGCAGCAGCACCACGTCCCCTGCTCCTGGCTGGTGAGGGTGGTGGGCACCCTTCTTCTGGCGCTCCTTGCCCCGGGGCCGCAGAGCCACGCGGTGGGACTCTTCCTCAGAGGAGTCCCCCGAGTCCCCACCACTGTTCTCAAACATGTAAACGTGGCTGGTTGGAGTCCTACAGACAATGGCTGGGCCTTGGAAGGTCTTGGTTAACACTTCCTTCTGCCTCATTTTCTTAACTGAAAACCAAACCCCATGGTTAATTCCACATAAGGC
This sequence comes from Neogale vison, assembly GCF_020171115.1. Lineage (NCBI taxonomy): Eukaryota > Metazoa > Chordata > Mammalia > Carnivora > Mustelidae > Neogale > Neogale vison. The sequence continues at coordinate 134,940,810 of NC_058103.1, read as the reverse complement.
ACATTCATTCCTCTGCGGCTACATTAAAGAGAAGTGTCTTGTTAGAGATTATGCTTTTCCCTGATCATTGCAGAGACACCATCAGTACAAAAAACAATGTGTTGTACGCTGAGATGGATTGAGAGGCAGGTGTGTAAAAAATAGCATTTTCCCCCTTAATCGCATCCCTTTTGTATAGAGAACGAAAGAATCCCTCCTTTCCCCCTTATTTGGGGGTGCCTCCCAAAACCCACGCAGATAAAGAAATTTCTCTTTTTGGTCTCAGGGGTAAAGACGCTGCTGGGACCCTTGCAAAGAGAGGGAAGGGCTGTTGCAGCTTGCTTGCTTTGAGGATCCTAACTCGGAAATTTTGTACAGAACAATTCTGGTTCAGTACTTTACACACTCCAGAGTCCCCTCGCCAAGAAGGTCAAGACTAAGGGCACTTGCTTATGAGAACTATGAGAATAAAAGACTTTGATTTCCAATACCGAAGGCTTGAATTACGTTGTATGTGGGCCAAGATGGGCAGAAAATTCCTGTAGAACTACGAAATTCGTCCAGTTTCTCACAGCTGCCCTTGCCTTCATTACATCCCACGCCTGGTTTTTATTTTCACCTCCCGCCAAGTGCAAAAGCCACACCACCTGCTTTCCCCTCTCGGAACGGTCCGAGCGAGGTTCCAGAAACGAGAGCTCAAATGCGGGGAATGACAGCCTCGGACCTGTCGGCGTGGGGCCCTTCGGAGCCCAGGGGAGCGGTGCCTTCGGGGACAGCCAGGGCCCCCTGGCGCGACCGTGCCGCCCACCGCCTCCTGCCCGCGCCCTACGGACCCGCCGGCTCGGAGAAGGGAGGCGGCGGCGGCGGCTCTCCCCGTCAGAGCTCAAGGCCCGTCAGGGACCCCGGCGGCTCCAAGGCCTCAGTTTCCCTCTGAGCCCTTTCCGTGCAAAGAGGGCGGTCCCCACACAGGCGCTGACGAAAAGAAAACGGGGCGCGGCCCGCTCCTGGGCTTAAATGGGCGGGACCCCAACATTCCACACAGGCACGACCTCCGACCTCTGCCCTCCACCCCAACCACCTCCGGCCAGCCGCAGACGGTGGCGGTCGCCGCCCCTCCGGAAGCAGGAGGGCGGCTCACCCCCCTGAGCCGCGGCGCCGCTGAGGGCCCACGCGCTCCCCCTTCCAGCACCGCGGCCCCTCCTGCCAGCCCCGGTACCTCAGCGCCCGGGATCCTCCGAGACTCGCCGCCGCCGCCGCGCCTGCTGATTGGGCCCGAAAATCAGCAGGTCTCCAGGGGGCGGGGACAGCGAGGCAGCCAATGAAATCAGCGCTGGGGCGCTCTGGAATGAGCCGGGCTGTGCCGAAGTCAGTGCAGGAAACGCGGCCGGGGGCGGGGCCGGGGAGGGGCGGGGTCGGGGAGGGGCTCCAGTTCCCCGACCGCTCCTCCCTTCGCCCCGCCCCCCGGCCTGCCACCGCGGCACCAGCTCATCCCAGCTGCAGTTTTTGCTTCGGCTGTAGGCTTACCACTGATTGCCAGCTCTCTGCGGATCCTCAGCTTTCTCACCTCTACAAGAGGCCTTTAGCCCCGCCCTCTGTGTCAATTGTGTAACGAGGGGGCAGATTCCTAGGAGAGTGGGGGCCACCTGCTGAGGCGTCCCGCTGGGACCCAGGGGTCTCCACATCCTGAGCCCTTACCACCGCAGGATGAGTTTGTTCCTCTCCGCACACGAAGATGGAAAAATTCCCAGTGTAAACCATGGAACCACGACAACACGGACCACAAGCAACATAATTCACCCAACGTCGATGGCGGGGGACTCCTTAAGCTTAATAGTGGTAGGGGAACACTCTAACACACTAAAGTACAAAGGATTAAAAGGTCCACGCCCAAAAAGAAACCAAAATTAAAAAGCAAACCGTAACCAGGGGAAAATAAATGCAACAAACACCGCAAAAGATTAAAATCCTTAATTGAAACAAACCTCATCGAATTAACGAGAAAGTCACTAACAGCCCAGTGGGTGGGGCGCATGAGCTGACAATCCACCAAAGTATGCGAATGGTTAATGGGGGGGGATGACATCTCAGTAGTTACCAAATTAAACCACAAAGCAAAAAGATTAAAACAGTAAGATCTCTCCCTTTTATGGCTCTCAATCCTACTTAAAATCAAAGTTGAATTCTTTATCTTGGCGGACAAAGGCCAGGGCATTCTCTGCCATTTACTCACTCCTTTTATCCACTCTCCCCTTTTTTCTGGCTTTTAAACACCCAGCTCTCCCACACCTGGCCCTTCATAGGAACATACTTCTCTCAGCTGCTGGCATGGCTGGACCTTCTGACCCCCAGGCCTCAGATAAGTCCCTTTCTCAGTCCATATACCTAGATGCTCCCTCCATGCTCTGTCAGGACATTCTGTTTCTTCTTCCCACTTCTCATTTGATGGACTTGTTTTATTGCCAGAATCCACCTGTCCCTAATTATCGTCTGTTTTGCTCACCACAACCTCTGCCAATTCAAAGCCTATACTCAGTAAATAGTGGCTCAACAGGCAAAACATTAAGTGACCTGACCCAGGGTACAGAGGAAGTGGCAGCATTAAAGTCCAAATCCTAATATGTCTGACTCCAAAAGCCCATCTGTCAGCCACAGCTGTCCTCCTGGACCAAAGGGCTTGGTCATGGCCTGGTGTATTTGACAAGTCTAGACATCAGAATTTAAGAATGTGATTAAAAGGAAGAGGAGTCAGATCAGAATCTGCAAAGCTGAATTAATTTTTGATTATTTAGCCACTCTCTGATCTTTCATTCAGCATGTCCAATAAAAAACAAATCCAGATTAAGGAGAGATTTTATTCAAAAAGATTATTGCAGATGAAGAAAAAGATTTGCCATGAGGAGAACCCTCTGTCTATGAGGTCTGCAAGCACCTTAAGAGTTGGGCTCAGGGGCACCTGGGTGGCTCTGTGGGTTAAACCTCTGCCTTCGGCTCAGGTCATGATCTCAGGGTCCTGGGATAGAACCCTGCATCAGGCTCTCTGCTCTGCGGGGAGCCTGCTTCCCCCTCTCTCTCTGTCTGCCTCTCTGCCTACTTGTGATTTCTCTCTCTCTCTCTCTCTCTCTCTGTCAAATAAATAAATAAATGTTTAAAAATAAAAAAAGAGTTGGGCAGAAAGGGCTTTTCTTTTATAGAGAGGAGTAAGTAAGGCTAAAAAGAACCAGGTGTGGGGGGGCGCCTGGGTGGCTCAGTGGGTTAAGCCGCTGCCTTCGGCTCAGGTCGTGATCTCAGGGTCCTGGGATCGAGTCCCGCATCGGGCTCTCTGCTCAGCAGGGAGCCTGCTTCCTTCTCTCTCTCTGCCTGCCTCTCCATCTACTTGTGATTTCTCTCTGTCAAATAAATAAATAAAATCTTTAAAAAAAAAAAAAAAGAACCAGGTGTGGGGAAATAGGACAAAAGGGTGGCAGAATTGGATAACAGATACGAGAACGTTCTACCGAGGCCAGCTATTCTCAAGAGGGACTGTATGCTGCCTCAGGCTGAGGCTGGACTGAAGTCCATTCAGGGGCCTAGATGAAGAAGAGCGGCTCCATGGAATGCTGGTTAACAAGCATTTTGTTCTGACTGATCAGTGGGGCAAGAGGCTCAGCTAACCATTCATGAGGCAGAGAAAGAGTATTTTGAGGGTTTGTGTCTGGCCTTGTCATAGGTAAACAAGGAGGGCATCCCTGAGTCTTATTTAAGTCATACGGGGAAGGAAGGGGGGTTCTTTGCAATAAGTCATTTTCCAGAACAGAGTGGATGGGTAGGGATGGGGAGGTCTTTTTTTTTTTCCCCCAAAGATTTTATTTATTTAACAGAGAGATCACAAGTAGTCAGAGAGGCAGACAGAGAGAGAAGCTTTAACCCACTGAACCACCCAGGTACCCGGGGATGGGGAGGTCTTAACCCTCACTGTTTTCCAGGAGCACAGGGTGTCAGTAAATCTTGTCCTTTTCATTGGGTCTGTTAGGTCAAAACTATCTTCATACCAGTGCCAACATCATTTTCCTTTTCCACTTCATTCTCTCTTGATAGACAAAAGTTAGGTAACATAGATAAAGTCTATATAGGGCACAAGGCAACACAATACTCCTGGGAGATAGGTATTGTCATAACCCCCAAATTGCAGACAGAAAAACTGAGTGTAACAGAAGTTGCAAGATGCCTACCCAATATCCATTTGAAACTTTCACTTTGGAAAAGAACCCCAATATTATCTGGGGCAGCAATGTGCCAAGCTGAGACTATACTTCCCAGTCTTCCTTGCAATGGGTTGTATCCCTGTGAATAAGTTCCCGACAATCTAAGAGGAAAATGTCGGTGGAACTTAAAAAATGTTTAAAAGGCAGACATCTGGAAAAGCTCTATAAAATATGTGTGTGTTCTGCTTATTCTCCCTCCTGATGCATGGAATGAAGATGTGATGGCTAGAGCACCTGCAACTCCTCTTGGACATGAGGCAGCTTTGGAGGTGGAATCCAAGTGCTAAGGATGGCAAAGCAGAAAGATGGAAAGTGAACAGAGAAGAATTAAATGTCCCCATTGTTTAACAGGTTGAGATTCCCGTTAATAGCAGCTATTGTAATTCCTAACTTAGATACCTGGGCACAGAGATTAAATTATTTGTCCTCGATGCCATAGCTAGTCAGTATAAGAGGCAGAATCCAACCTCAGACAGACTACAAAAGCCCACAGTCTTATAAAAGCCCCTGAGCAGAGCTCAGCTTTGCTTTCTCCACTGGCCCAGCTCAGCCAGGACGCCCGCTAAAACTTGGTGAACAGTTCCTTCAGAAACATACCCTAGTCTTCTCTCCAGGCCATTGGCTAGGCTGGCTGAGATGCAGTTCCTTGGGCTCAGGTGAGGTCAGAGAGGTGTTGGAGCAACATGACTCATCGTCTGAAGAATGTTAGGGTCACATCCGCCAAGGACAGTCCCATCACTTCAGTGCTGAGAAAGCTGCCATCAAACCTCCACAAGCCAACAAGCCTACTCAGAGGCTCCTCTGACTCCCACCAAACCTAGAGCACCCTCGCCCCTGTGTCAGCCTGCTATGAACTGAACTGTGTCCCCACTAAATTCATATGTTGAAATCCTAACCCCTAATGTGACAGAGGGGCTACAAGGAGGTGATTAAGGTTAAGTGAGGTCATAAGAGTGCGGTCCTGGTCCAGTAGAATTAGTATCCTTTCAAGATGTAGAAGAAGTGACAGCAGAGGGCTTGCTTTCACTCTCTCTTTCCCTGCTCAGCCTCAGAGGAAAGACCACGTGAAGATGCCATGAGAAGGTGGCCATCTGGAAGTCTTCTGGGCCATGGTCACCTCCTGTATGGTACTGTTCCCTATACCTGAGATGGCCCTACATCCCTTCTGCCTGGAACATTTTCAGTCTATGTCTCTTGTCTTGGCACAACTATTAGGAACATGCCTTCCCTTTCCACAGTTTGGACACATCCTCTACCTCTCTGTAGCAGTTTTCAAGGCAAAGGCTCCCTGCCCACACCTTGGCAAATGCTGCTAGTTAATCACAGAGGCCAAGACAGTTGTTAGACCTCTGTGTGTAGTTACCCAAGGCAGCTCTAGTTGTTCATGGGAGTGTGGTAGGGGAAAAAGAAAAAAGAAGGTTTAAAAAATATATTGCATTTAGCACAGGAAAAAACAATCATTAAGAAGTTAAAGAGCATAGAACAAACTGGGTAAAAATTTTGCTATCTTTGATATGTTAATATCCTTAATATATAAAAGGCATTCAGACCTCAATAAGAAAAGAGAGAGAGAGAGAGAAAAAAAAAAAAAAAAACCAAACACTCCATAGAAAAACTGGCTAGAGGGTGCATGGGTGACTCAGTAGGTTAAGCGTCTGCCTTCAGATCAGGTCATGATCCCAGGGTCCTGGATCGAGTCCCGCATTAGGCTCTCTGCTCAGCGGGGAGCCTGCTTCCCCCCCACCCCCGCCTGCCTCTCTGCCTACTTGTGATCTCTGTCTGTCAAATAAATAAAATCTTAAAAAGAAAGAACGAAAGAAAGAAAGAAAGACAAAAGAAAAATTGGCCAAATGATGCAAATAGTTCATTAGAGAAATACATACAGAAAAAAGGTATTAGCTTGACAGATGGTCAAATCAATGGAAATTCTGATAAATTCAAATAGCTATAAGAAGCTGGAAAAAGTCAGCTCTGAAAGGATTATACAGCATGTGTTGCACAGGTGGGGAAAGGGTACTGTCAGGCCTTGTTGATGGGAGTTTCAATTGGGACATTTGTAACATTATGTAGCAATAACGTTTACATTGCGCATGTGCTTTGATCATGTCTCCCACGTTTAGGAATTTCCCAAAGAAATAAGTAGGACATGTAACAAGATTTGTTTCAAGGCTGTTCTTAATTGTGAGAGATAGAAAACCCCCCACAATGTCCAACAAGAGGGGATTCAGTGGAATTTATATAGCTCATTTATGAAATAAAATAAAGCCCTCTTGTGTAAGATGCATATTCACATGAAAGGATATTTAAGAATGACAAGCAGTGTTTTAAAAATCCCTAGAAATCAGGGGTGCCTGGGTGGCTCAGGCATTAAGCGTCTGCCTTAGGCTCAGGTCATGATCCCAGGGTCCTGAGCAAGCCCCCGCATCTGGCTCTCTGCTCAGCCTGCTTCTTCCTCTCCCACTTCCCCTGCTTGGGTTCCCTCTCTCGCTGTGTCTCTCTGTCAAATAAACAAATGAATTCTTTAAAATCTCTAGAAATCAGAGAAAGGGATGTGTATCACCCCACACACATCTAAGGTTATAAGGCAGAAGGCTCATAATGGTTTTTCCTGGGGGGCTTAACTGCCTTATTTATGTGTGCTTCCTTTTTTATTTTTATTTTAAAAAATATTTTATTTATTTGTCAGAGAGCGAGAGAGAGCGCAAGCAGGGGGAGTGTCAAGCAGAGAGCCCGATGCGGGGCTCCATCCCAGGACCGTGGGATCATGACCTGAGCGGAAGGCAGACACTTAACCGACTGAGCCACCCGGGATCTCCTGTGCTTCCATTTCTGAGCTTGTCTCTGCCACACACATTTTCTCCGGTTATGAGGCGGTGGCATGGGGACAGTGGTTAACGTCCCCATGTGCTGGGGCCAACTGTCTAACTTTGTTGCAGCCAAATGCCCTGCCCCTGAACTAGACCCCTTCCAATGTCCAGCTCAGAATCCAGCCCTTAGGACCTGTAGGAGAATTCCACCACCTCTGCGAGCCGCAGTTTTCTGGTCTATGAGACGACATCTAAAATTGGTCCTGCTATTCGCCAGGTGCTTGGCATACAGTGAACATTCGGGGAACATGGTTTTGACAGAGGAAACCATAAAGGGATAAAAGTCCATTTTTCTTTAAATTATGCATTCCCACCCTAACTTAGGTCGCTGGAGGCAGTTTGTGAGGCTCAGATCTGCTCTAATTTAGGGACAGGTTTCTCAAGTGAATTTTAAGCTCATTGGTCAGGGGTTTTATTTGTTTCGGAGTCAGTTTTCCCCTGGGCCAAGCTATGAGGAGTCGCCCCAGAAGAGGAGCCCGATGAGCCAGGCAAGCTGTCCTGGGCAGCACCAGTGCGGGTCACCACCCTTCAGACCCGCTCGGTGGCTGGTCCATGGTCCCAGGTGATCCCCATGGTGCTCACAGGTCATCCCTGGCTGACTTCTGCCTGTGTTCCCCTACCCACTTGGAGGCTGGGGCTGCTCTGTCATTGCCACCTTGGTGGGGACCTCAGTGTCCAATTTGGGTTTCCCTGAAGAGCTACACCCACAAGACTTTGGTGTATGCAGCAGGGTTTCAAGTCTTCATAGACACATGTTACCTCCATTTTGTCCCTCTTGGGAGCAAAACCTCAGCCACCTCTCTCCGCCCAGCCCCTCTGGCCAACTTCCTAATTCCCTTGCTTATTCCTGTGCCAACCTTCAAGCTCAGCTCTGGCTTCCCTGGGCGTACCTGGGAATTATGCCCAGGTTCAGGAAGTCTGATGCAACACCTCTATGGTCCCCATCTCCTCCCAATCCCCTGGAATTGTGCAGGGAACAGATATTTTATAATTTTTATAAGAATTTCCTGGTTACCTGCACCCGAATGTTCATAGCAGCAATGTCCACAATAGCCAGACTGTGGGAGGAACCAAGATGTCCTTCAACAGATGAATGGATAAAGAAGAAGTGGTTCGTGTATATATAATGGACTATTACTCAGCCGTCAGAAAGGATGACTGCCTGCCATTTATATCGACGTGGATGGAACTGGAGGGATTAGGCTAAGGGAAATAAGTCAGTCAGAGAAAGACAATTATCATATGGTTTCACTCATATGCGGAATATAAGAAATAGCACAGAGGATCATGCGGGGAGGGAGGGAAAACTGAATGGGAAGAAATCAGAGAGGGAGACAAACCATGGGAGACTCTTGACTCTGGGAAACAAACCAAGGGTTGCTGGAGGGAAGGCAGGTGAGGGGGGGATGGGGTAACTGGGTGATGGGCATTAAGGAGGGCATCACGTGATGTGATGAGCACTGGGTGTTACACACAACTGATGAATTATTGAACACTGCATCTGAACTCATGATGCACACTATATGTTGTCTAATTGAATTTAAATAAAAAAAAGAATTGCCTGCTAAAACAATACTATTTTAGATATAGTAGGTTCCAGAAAACATTATTAAAATCAATTTTACCTTTTCTTTTGGCTCTTTTTTAATGTGGCCACAAGAAGTTTTAAAATTACATCTGGTTCACTTATGTTCCTATTGGATGGCACAGCCTGAGGGTGCCTGAGAGCCTGTCTGGAGCCTGTCCTATCTGCAGGCTGTCTTGCTTGTTCTGTAAAGCGTCCCAGTAAACTGAAAATATCCTGACCATCATCATCAGGTCCTGGCTTGGCCAGGAGGTTGACAGCCTGGGGGTTGGGGGATAAAGAGAATCAGGGATACCGCCAAAGAGACGCCTTTTGCCTCCCTACCATCTGCCTTCCCAGACACTCCAGCCAGGACCCTTGGACCCGAAGTTCCCCCACAGGTGGTGTTGGGCCAGGAGCCCCAGGGTCCACTGAGCAGGTGGGGAATCTCTCACTGAAGGCTTGGGGGCACTGTCCCAGGTGAAGGTCCAAGAAGAAGCTGCTCCCAGTGATATTTCAGGGGGTAGAGGGTGAAAGCTGCATCCAGAGGGGCCAGGAGCAGGTGCTGGAAGCAGGAAGTAGCAGCCAGGGCCAGGGTCTGGAGAGTGAGTGAGGCTAGAAGCTACGGGCAGCCAAGGTGGGTAAAGGAGGGGCCCTGGGCTCCTCAGCTTACCATCCCTCAAAGAAGACTCCTCACCATGCCCCGGTTGGCCTGTCAGGGTTTGCTGCCTGGAAGGATGTTTTGGTGAAGTTCTGTATCACTGACGCTCAGGGTACAGATCTGTGAAATTGCAGGGACCTCTGGTAATGTCACTCATTGGGACTCTCAAGCTACGGAAGATTTGATCACATACAGGAGCATGTCTTGGTCCCTCAGGAAGACTGTTCTAGACTTAAAACAGACTTACAGCTGATGCATCCCATATGTACACAGTGGGTGTTCAGTATTGAGTTGTAAACATCTTGTTGACCCCATGCTTAGAACCCGGAAGGGTACGTTTGTCATGTCTCTAACCATTTCAGCATTATTTCCAGCCTCAAATCCTTTCAGGAAAAAGTACTGCTGTATCGGTCAGGATTTAACCAAGAAGACTTATACTTATGTTAGAATACTTATATTGGAGGGGCCTGCATGCCAGGATTGGGATCACGGGTGATAGATAAGCAAATGGGGGGCATTAGAACCCAGAGATTAGCCACAATGGGGGGTGGTGGTCACCATCCCTCTAGGCTGGGACCAGAGGAAGGGGGTGGGGTCATGAGGGTCCAGGGAACCATTGGAGGCTTCAGTAGGAGCTGGAACCTCAGAGGAGACAGAAATGCTGTGGAGCTACCTTGTGAGGCAGGACGGAAGGGAGGAGGCATGCTCAGGCCTCTCACCTGCTTGGGCTCTACAAACTATGCCGCCACCTCCCATTGGCTGAGCCAGCAGGAAGTGGGCTAACCTGTGAGCCTGGAAGTACAGCCCAGGGGCAGACTTGCTGCTGCTGCCTACAAAGCAAAATGAGAGAAAGCAAGGAATGGCTTGGGGTAGGCTGGCCCAAGACCAGTGCCACCTCCAACTGTCCTGATGCCCTTTGAAAGACACTGTTATTGCGGAAATTGAATAGCCTACCTGTCACAGGCTGAGTTGTATCTCCCATTAAATTTGTACATTGAAGTCCCAAACCCTAGTGGCTTAGAATGTGACCATCTTTGGATATAAGGTCTTTAAAAAGGTGATTCAGTTGAAAGGAGGTCATTAAGATGAATCCTAATCTAACCTGACCTGTGTGCTTATAAGAAGAGGAAATTTGGGCACACAGAGAAAGATGTGTACACAAAGGAAAGACCATGTGAGGTCTCACACACACACACACACACACACACACACATACACACACACACACACAAAGACAGCCATCTCCAAGCCAAAGAGAGAAGTCAGGAGAAACCAGTCCTGCTGACAACTTGATCTCAGAGTTTCAGCTTCCAGAACTATGAGGAGATAAATCTGTTCAGACCATCCTGTGTGTGGTGTTTGTCATGTCAGCGTGGATAGACTAAAATTGCCCAAGATTCCATGTTGCCAGAGGAGTCAGAATTCAGCACATATCTATCCCCACAGTGCAGAGAACCAACTTCTTCACTCACAGCAGTACAAAGATGCCACCCAGATATCCGGAGTCACCCCTCCTGCCTCCCCCAGACTCATCCTTGCTGGGAGGAATGACAGACTGGTGTGGGGGGGCAGCTATTGGTAACTATGAATGCAGCTAAGCATCCTACGTTGCACATGAATTGTCCTCCCACCCCCCACACCAAAAAAAGAATTATCCAGCTCAAAATGTTAACGGTGCCAGGCCTAGAAACCTGCCCTACAGTAACACTCCTTGTCTACAAGTTGACTCTGGGCTTACAACATCCAAGCAGGCTTTGGGTCTTTTACACTCAACATGAACATAGATAATCATCAATTAGCAGACATCTGAAGAAAGTCTCTGACGTGAATGATAGTGATCAGAGCATGCAGAGGAAATGTAACTTGGGTAAAACATTACAGGGAGAAGAATATTAGAGGAATATTAAAGAATGAAGGAAAGTAGAGAGGTAAAGAAAAAGAGAAACAGAAAGAAGGAAAGAAATAAAAGAAGATACCAGACCTATGAAGCAAGAATAGGATACTATTTTAAAAAACAATACTCTAAAACCAAACAAGAACTTTAAAAAAATTGAAAATATGAAAGCAGAAATAATGAACACTAAATAATTTAGATATAAAGTTGAGAAATTCTTCCAGAAAGTAAAGCAAAAAATCAGAGATGGAAAATAAGAGGGAAAAAATGTAAGAAAACTAGTCTAATATCAAAGTAATGGCAGTTTCATAAACAAAGGACAGAGAAAATGGAGGGGAAGAAATCATCAAAAATACATTTCAAGAAAATCCTTTGATAAAGAACATGAGTATTCAGTTTGAAAAGACAAAATAGATCCAGGAATCTCCTGGAGGCATTTTCAAATACTGGTGGCAAAGTGTGATACTTTGATTGATAATAAGAAATATTATCAATGGGGTCTTCAACCCCATTCCTGGTTCATAGTTTCCTAAACCCTTAGAATATTTCAAGTGTTTTGAGTGAGAAATGTGTCTTTTGTTATGTTAATGAGGTGGGTACTTTAAAAGCACCTAAAGGTGGAACCTGACTGCCAGGAGAACCAACCATGTGACTACAAGGTCAGGACTTTCAGTCCCTTTCTCCTGACCTCTGGGAAGAGGAGAGGGGCTGGAGATTGAATCAACAGCCAGTGACCAATGATTTAATCAATCACACCTATGTAACAAAGCTTCCATAAAACCCAAAAGAAGAGGGTTCATAGAGCTTCCATGTTGGTGAACATGGGGAAATCTGGGGACAGTGGTGGGCTGAAAGAGGGAATGAAAGCTCTGTGCCCATTTCCTCCACCTTGTCCTATGCACATCTCTTCCATCTGGCTATTCCTGAGTTATATCCTTTTATAATAAACTGATAATCTAGCAAGTAAAAAATTTCTCAGAGTTCTGTGAGCCACTCCACAAATTAACCTGAGGAGGGAACCTTCAAAACCTCTAATCTATAGCCAGTCAGACATACTGGACTTGCAACTGAAACCTGAAGTTCAAGGAGGAAGTCGTGAGAGTAGCTGGTCAGTCAGAAGCACAGGGAAGCACCTGGATTACAAGTGAGGGGAGCAATCTTGTAGGACTGAAGCCTTACCTGGGGAATCTGATGTTATCTCTGGGTAGATAGTGTCAGAGTTGAACTAAATTGTAGGGCACCCAGCTGGTATCCTGAGAATTGCTTGTTGGTGTGGGGACTGCCTCTCCTATGCTCCCCACCTCTTGCCCCCTCCATCCTTATACATTGAAATTGGGTCCAGGAACCTAATTTACAAAAAGACTACGTTACAAACCTCAAAAGGGCAGTGAAAAAATGAAAGAATGGGGAATGAGAACGACTTCAGGCTTCTCATGATCACACTGTAAATAAGACATTTATGCTATGTCTTCAAATTTTTGAAGAGAAATGGCTTTCAGTCTAGAATTTTTAGACCCAAACCACCCATGAAGTGAGAAGATGGAATAAAAGCATTTTGGGTAGGTAGGATCCTCTAAAATTTACCTCCCATATGCCTTTTCTTAGGATGTTACTGAAGGATATGCTCCTATAAAACAAGGGAGTAAAAGAAAAAGCAGTGAAAGGGCATCCAGGAAACAGAGATTCTATCACAGGAGAAAGGGCTGTGGTGAAGGGTGTGTATGAGGTGTGGGAGGCAAGTCACCTGTGTCTGAATGTATTAAGAAAGCCTGGCAATGAGTTTTGGATTAGATTATCAATAAAAACATAGGCAACTAAGCAAAAATGTAAAAACCCAACAATTATGACACCAACAATTTTGACAACAAAAACTAGAACAGAATCTAAAACTTAGAATGTTCTGCTAATGTGACTCACTTGGGAAGACCACGCTGCTCTAACCTAGTCATAACTCTATGGGAGGGTGTCTATGATATAGTGGGGCATGGGGGATGCCCATATTATACAACCTTACCTGCCTTTTGTGGCAGCCAATGGACAAGGTATGTGGTGGGTTGAAGTGTGTCTCCCACCCCTCTCCAAATATATATACTTTGAAGTCTGAATTCTCATAATTGGAAATAAGGTCTTTCTAGGGATAACCAAGTTAAAAATGAGGTCATAGGGGTGGGCCCTAATCTAATATGACTGGTATCCTTACAACAAAGGGGAGATGAGGACACAGAAGGAAGACAATGTGAAGAGACACAGGGAGAATATGGTTATTTACAAGGCAAGGAGAGAGCTTGAAACAGAACATTCCCTCATGGCCCTCAGAAAGAATCACCCTACGAACATCTTGATCTTGGACCTCCAGCTTCCAGAGCTGTGAGATGATAAATTTCTGTTGTTTAAGCCCCCCAGTCTGTGGTGCTTTGTTCTAACAGTCCAACAAAATGAATTCACAATATGAGTAAGGTAATCCATATCTTCTGAACTGAGAAGTTGCTATAGACTGAATGATTTTGTCCCCCCAAAATTTACATGCTGAAACCTAATCCCCAATAAAAGGGTATTTAGAGGTGGGGCCTTCGGGAAGTGATTGAACGGGATTAGTGCCCTTGTAAGAAGGGATAGGAATCTATCTCTTTACCAGGTGAGGACACAGAAAGAAGGCATCTGTCCAGAAACCAAGAAGGCGGCTCCCACCAGGAACCAAATTGGTCAAGCACGTTGATCTTAAGACTTCCCAGCCCCAAGAATGGTGAGAAATATGTGTATTTTTAAGCCTCCTAGTTGATGAAAATACCATCAACTAGGTATTGTTATAGCAGCCTGTGCTGACTAATACCCCACGCTGGTTCCCCACCCATGACATTGACATTATAGCATGGCAGCATGCCAGAGGCTACTAGTGTTCTACCAACCACCACTGATGAGGTCTTCACTGGTGGTCAGCAAGTGATTCATCTTCAAAATCTCAGAAAAAGAGATCCACCAGAATCTTGAAGGAGCTGTTCCTAGATGAAGTGGATTTACTACATGAATCAAGTGGATCCAAGTGACACCAAGAGTGGACAGTGGTGGATGCTATGGTAAAACGTACCCTCCCAGCTGCCAGGATTGTTGGTCACTGATGGGTCGGAGCTGAGTCTTTCTCTGGAGACTGCCGTCTGCCAGAGTTTAAGTCCCCAGGGAGGAGGCATCCCAATGATGGTTTAACGCAGAGGTGCAAAGGCTCGTCCCTTGAGCTCAATTCTGGAACATCTGGAAAACCCATCAAGCTCCAGTTCTTCCAGGGTAGGCAGAGGCCTCCTTATAAGGTGACACCTGACATCACTTCCTAATAATCCTCCTATTTGCCAATCTCAGCCTTAGAGTTCATCTCTCAGAGAAGCAGACCTGAGAGAGTGTTGTTCAAGGTGTGAACGAAACATAATTCATTCAACCTGTTGATAGCATTCACTTTATTTCCTCTTTTTCAAACATAAACCCTGCTACAGTTTACATCCATGTAAATACAACCTTACATACTTATGGGTCCTTTGATTACTCTGAGAGAGTCACAGGAATGGGATGGCTGGATTGAAAAGTAAAGATAGGTTTAATTTTACTAGGTGTTTCCAGGTTGCTTTCCAAAAAGGACCACAACAATTCTCATCTCAGCAACAATCTTCAGAGAGCCCCTTTCCCTGCACCTTTACCCACAATGCATATTAACACTTATATTGGTTTTAATCAGTCTATTGGGTATAAAGTGATCTGTTGGTTTCTTTCATGTAAGTTTTTCTAGCTACTCATAAAAAGGTTAGAACATTTTCTCAAGTTGATCATGTGAATGTATTGCTCTGGGAATTGCTGTGTTAATTGGGTTCAGTTCAGCAGCAGGTAGCAGAAAACCCCCAAATCACTGAGGTTTAAATTGGAGTTTGTGTATCTCCCATGAAAGGGTTCTGGAGGTAGGAAGTGCAAGGTTGGTATTGTGACTTGCAAACTTGTTCAGTGATGCAGACGTCTTCCAGGTCTCCAATTTGTTCTCTCTCTGGAACAGCTGCCAGAGCACCAGGCATCATATTTCAGTTCCAAGCAGCAAGAGAGGCAGGCACAAAGGCAGGGCACACTCCTCCACTCCTGTAAGGAGATGTTCTGGATTTCTGCTTGCCTATAGAAGTGAGAACTTGGGCAGCTGGCTAAACCTCACTGCAGAGGAGGCTTAGAAATTCAGTTTCTGAGTTACTACTCTGAGTAAAAACAGGATTTTGTTTATAAGAAGGAGGGTAGAGGGATCACTACCCCCCCCTCAGTAGAGGGGGAGAGTAATTGGAGCAATTAGATTGCTCTGCAGCAAATGCCTTCTTTTTACCAATTTTTCCCGTTTGTCTGTTTCTCTTCTTTTCTTGTCCACACTGTAACAGGTTGAACTATATGACATGGTTGCTCCTTTACTATTTCACCAATAAAAACAACAACTTCACATGATCCAATCTAGTAGATAGAAACACTTTGCCTTAAAGGTGGGCACATCAACATGTCACACCCTTTTTCCAAAGTTGCTGTCTGTATATCAAATCTGTATGTGGTCCCTTTTGCCAGCTAAAAATTTAAAAAATTTTAGAGAGTCGGGTGACCTTTTTTTTCCCCCCATAGCTTCTGGGTTGCCTGTTTGGCAGAGAAATTTTCATGTAGATCTTTATTTATTTTGGGTGGTAAGATTTGAATTGCATTACTTCTTTTTAAAAAGATTTTATTTATTTATTTTAGAGAGGGAGAGAAAGAGTACAAGAAGGGGGAGGAACAGAGGGAGAGAGAGAGAGAGAGAATCACCACTGAGTGCAGAGCCTGATGCAGGGCTTGATCTCACCACCCTGAAATCAGGACCTGAGCCAAAATCAAGAGTTGGATGCTCAACCTGACTGAGCCACCCAGGCACCCCGGAATTGCATTACTTTAAAAACAAAACGAAAGTTGGGTATTCATCCTTTCTGATGGAGGCATAATACTCCATAGTGTATATGGACCACATCTTCCTTATCCATTCATCCATTGAAGGGCATCTTGGTTTTTTCCACAGTTTGGCGACCATGGCCATTGCTGCTATAATCATTGGGGTACAGATGGCCCTTCTTTTCACTACATCTGTATCTTTGGAGTAAATATTTAAATCATTCATTGTTCGGGAATTTTTTTTTTTGTATACAGTATAAAATAGAGTCAGGCTCCATAGTCTTCCAGTTGGATGGCCAGCTATGACAGATCTGTTTCTGAAACAGCTCACCCACATCCCACTGAACTGAAATTCCGTCTTTGGTGAGCATTAAAGTCATAAACACAATGGGATCTATTTGGCAAATTTTTGGTAATATGAACTTTCAAACATCATGACTTAACTTGAAACACACGAGTTTCCTACCCTCCCTCTCTGCCTCTTAAAAGGGTGACTGGTATGTGACTAGTGACAGTCTGGAGAAGGTCAGATGGGAGGCCTGTGGCTATCTTCCTGAGTCACCCATGCTTTTCTTTTTGTATAGCCTGATACAAGTCCCTGGCCCTGAAGCAGGCCCAACATCAGTCTGGGCAATGAATGGCCCACTGATGAATGGGCCATTCCCACGTTCAAGTGGGTGATGCTCCAGCTTCCTTGCAATACCCGTGGGTAGGCACCTCTGGGCACCAGTGTTAAGAGTGTAGATGTTGGGTCTTGCCCACCCCACCCACACCCAGAGTGAAATGCACCAGTGTTCACCTGGCAGCAATGGTAGCCAGCACCAAATTCTTCCACTCTCATAACCGCCCCCAAGACTGTTGTTACGAGGTGCTCTTACTGGGATCTCCATGTTACAAGATGAGTCAATTGAGATCAGAAGGATGGAGTCCCCTGCCTGACCCCCCCAGCAGCAGAGCTGGACATCTGACTGCAGACCCCCAGCCACTAACCCCATGCTGGGTCTATCCGTTCACTAGAGTGTGGAGATAGACGGACGGCACGGGCATGTTTGTCCTGTGTGCTCCGAGAAGACTCAGACCCAGTCCGAGCTTGGATCAGGCTGCCACGGACAAAAGGAGGGGCAGAAGGGTCACAGAGCTCTGAAGAAGGCCCTGTATTGGTTTCTTGTGTCTGCATTGTAGATGAAAAGCAGGAGGAGTTAAAACCAACAGGGTGACCGGCCTTCCCCACAGCCAAGCTCAGCTCAGGCCAGCATCAGGTGAGAGAGGAGACAGTGGCCCCAAATATCCTGGCTCTGAAGTGGCCAATTACAACTAAAAGTAAGGGGCTGGATGGCTCAGATAGTTAAGTGTCTGCCTTCAGCTCAGGTTATGATCCCAGGATCCTGGGATTGAGCCCCATGTTGGGCTCCCTGCTTCTCTCTCTCTCTTCCCTGCTCATGCTTGCTCTCTCTCTCAGAGAAATAAATTTTAAAAATCTAAAAAAAAAAAAGTAAATGTTAAGCCTTATATTCTGGTACAGAAAGCCCCTCCCTCCATGCCTCCACTTCCTCCAGTCTTTTCTACCCTGATGTCAGCCCCTTTTAGGAAAAAGGTGAGTGTTCTGGGAAACTTCAGGGAGGGGAGGGAGCAATTCTTTTGGCTCTGTTAGACAGAAGTGCTCACCTGACCATCCTACCTGGTCCTGTGGGCAACAGAGGTGCTATATTCACATATGGGAGTTTGGAGTTCTCTGCATTAAGGAAAATGCCCTGTCCTAGTGTGGGCCTCCCAAGCATCTGAAATTTAACTGGTGCTGGATGTGCCATCCCTTACCAGACTGCTCTGCCCATGATCCGATGGCTCTTCCTTTTCACCCTTGTCCATTGCCAACAGCCGATGATCGCCCAGCAATGGCACGTCTGTGTAGTAAAGGGTTAACTCATCAGGCTTGTCCAAACTCAACATAGCCCAAAGGTCTTCAGAAATGGCCCTTGACCAGCTCCTGGGGCATAACCTCCAAGTCTTTGACTACCCTGCCTGAAGAGTGTCATTGATTACCTGGGGCCTTGAGCCACACCACATATTTGATACTAACAATGGAATTTATAGTGGGGGGCTTGGGTCACGCTGTATCATTTTGACCTAAGGTCAGTCACATGGACATCCCGTGCCTACATAACTGGCCCCTGATAAAACCTCCAGACACCATGGTCAAGGTGAGCTTCCTGTTGCATGATTTTTTTTTAAAAAAATTTCATTTATTTTTAAGTCATTTCTGCACCCAACACTGGGCTCAGACTCACAACCCCAAGATCAAGAGTCCCATGCTCTACAGACAGCGCCAGCCAGGCGCCCCTCTCCTTTGCACATGTTGCCCATGTCATTGCTAGGAGAATTCAGCACTGTGCACGTGATTCCACTGGGTAAGGACTATAGGAAGTTCACACCTGGTTTCTCCTGGACTCTGCCTTATGCACCTTTTCATTTGTTGATTATGATCTATATCCTTTTTTTTTTTTTTTTTTTTTTAAAAATATTATTTATTTATTTATTTGACAGAGATAGAGATCACAAATAGGCAGAGAGGCAGGCAGAGAGAGAGAGGAGGAAGCAGGCTCCCTGCTGAGGAGGGAGCCTGATGCGGGACTCGATCCCAGGACCCTGAGATCATGACCTGAGCCGAAGGCAGCGGCTCAACCCACTGAGCCACCCAGGCGCCCTGATCTATATCCTTTTGCTGTAAAAACCTGTAGCCATTGGGGCACCTGGGTGGCTCAGTGGGTTAAAGCCTCTGCCTTTGGCTTTGGTCATGATCCCAGGGTCCTGGGATCAAGCACCGCATCGGGCTCTCTGCTCAGCAGGGAGCCTGCTTCCCGCGCCACCCCCTCTGCCTGCCTCTCTGCCTACTTGTGATCTCTGTCAAATAAATAAATAAAATTTAAAAAAAAAAAAAGCCCTGTAGCCATGAGTATAACAGCTTCTCTGAGTTCTGTGGGTCATTCTAGCAAATCATTGCCACCGAGGGTGGTCACGGGAATACCCTGTTACAACCCCCCACTTTACTACCCCTGCTCTGGATGTCTCTCTGAGCCATTCATTCTGTGGGGTGGAAAAATGTCATCTGGCTGGTGGTGTAGACAAACAAGACACATAAGACAAGAGGCCTGAAGTAGTAATCCTTGCAAAAACAAGGGCTAGACTGAATTATTCCAATAGCTGGGAACTGGAGGTCCATGTCAGATGCTCTGTCAACCTGTGTCGAGACTGATGGAGGTTTCACTCAGATTGTTGGTAACAATTATAAATAAATTTTCTTTTCAGGAACACCATGCCTTGGAATCTTCCTTCTGGTGTGGAAGGCAGGAATTACCTTCTTCATCCTCCCAAAACACTAGACCTTGCCTAGTGTTCATAAGACACCTCAGATATTTAAGGGAACATGACCAGTAGACCAGGTAGCTCTCCAATGATGTCGGAGATCTTTCCAAAATGAGATGACCCTTGGTTACTTGGTTAATTTCCAAGAGGGGTAACTGACTCCCTATTTTGGGACAGCCTGTAAGCAGTCTTCTCTGCAAGGACGAGTCATCCAATAGAAAGGGGGGGGTACAAAATTTGTCCCTGACTTTAGCTGAAAGCTATCAGTGATGCTACCTTAGCTCTAAAAGTGTTCAGTCCCATTATTCATGCCTGGCATGGTTCTAAGTGATGGACACCTTCTCGCTGAATTTGCACTAAGGTCCTCATGTCCACACCAACAACCTAGATCCATTTTATTTTAAATTTATTTATTTATTTATTTATTTAATTCATTTTGAAAGAGAGAGAGAGAGAGAGAGAGCCCGCCCATGTGTGCCAGCTGGGGAGAGAGGGGGCAGAGGGAGAGGAAGAGGGAGCCTATCAAGCAGACTCCCCAGCCAGTGTGAATCCCAGTGTGGGGTTCAATCTCACAACCCTGAGATCATGACCTGAGCCAAAACCAAGAGTCAGATGCTCAATTGACTGAGCCCCCCAGGCTCCCCAACCAAGATCAATTTTTAAAGATATCATCCCTCCTTCGTCACATATGACACTGCCCCCCCCTCTTTTTCTATCCTATCCTTTTCCATTTTGTAAGATGCTAGCTGTGACCCACTGAGCTGGTTTCATGACCCAGAGCTGGACATGTCTGCAATCACATGGAAAACACTGCATTTGGCTAAGAGCCCTTTGAGAACCAGGCCCCCTGGGATTAGCCCTGGGCCCAGCACACAGTAAGTGCTCACCAAAGGTCTGAAGACCTAGTGAGTGAGGAGGGAGTAGACAAGGAGAGAAATCCGGGAAATGTTACAAAACTTAAGAAGTGCCCCTTTCGCCCTGGCTTCCAGGAAGTTCAGAGAAAAAAAAATTTTTTTTAAAGATTTATTTATTTGACAGACAGAGATCACAAGTAGGCAGAGAGGCAGGCAGAGAGAGAGGGAGGAAAGCAGGCTCCCTGATGAGCAGAGAGCCCGATGCGGGGCTTGATCCCAGGACCCTAGGATCATGAACTGAGCTGAAGGCAGAGGCTTTAACCCACTGAGCCACCCAGGCGCCCCCAGAGAAAAATTTAAAGCTTAATCCAAGAGAGCAGTTTGACCCTCTTAGTTTTTTTTTTTTTTTAATTTTATTAACCTATTACATGTCAGTTTCGTGAGGTGCATTATGTTCTTTTGAAAGAACTGGATATTTATAAACACAGACACCCCAATAAGCAAACAGATATGTTGCTTGTTTAGATGCACTTTCTTGGATTTCAATTTGGACTGATTTCTCAGACCAGCAAAGGTCATGTTCCCAGGCTTCTTGCCTAAAAGAGCATCTTTATCCAAGGCCCTTAATGCTATCTGTATTAGAAAATGTAGGGCTCATCTCCATCGAAATGGAAGGTCCAAACCCCAACCTGGGCTGCTACTTTGACAAGAAAATGCAGAAGTCTTCCTCCAGCACAGAAGCAGGTGACTGGCTATGAAGAGCCCCTGCCACCCTCTGCCCCAAGCCCCCAAGCTCACCTCCCCTAGTATGGACCAGAGTTGGTCCATAAAACTGTTTAATAAACTCCCAAGTCTGACCCACACATCCCTTGCCTGGATGTTTCCTCCTTCCTAGATTAGCTCAGATGGGGGACACCTGGCAAGGTTAGGAGCAGGTCAGTATCAGTGGCCCATAATGTATATATTTGAGGGAGAGACATTTGTGGACATGACCCAAAGGGTGACATTTCAGGACCTAGTGACCAGCTAGTAGCACAGCTCAGCACTCTGCAAATTAATCCATGGAGGTGGCTACCTTCTCAATGTATCAAACTCATAAGTTCTCAAACTCATCTCTAACTGAAGGTAAATAAGAGGTTAGCTATGTTCTCAGGAATACAGGCTTTGGTATACCAAAGGGGCATATCCAGATGACGATGTCTAATATCATGGCACACTTCCATTTCTTGAGAGTTGTAACCAGATACCAACACTACTTTTACAGAGGAAAAGCTATCACTGGCCAGCCCAGGATCCTGGGGGTCCCCTCCCCAGTTTTTTCTCCCTCGGCCACACCTGGGCCTCCCTGTGACTTTTCCTCTGCCAGGTCCTAATTGTCTTGCTTTAGCCTCTCCCAGGAACCTGTCAGACCTTCTCATGTCTTCTTACATCTCCCCTTTTGTTCTTTCTGGAAAATTTTTCCTTTTGTCTGTTGGAGGAGTTCTGGTTACCTTCTCAAGACTCGATTTACCTATGATGTTCTTTGCAAAAATCCCTAAGGCCTCCATGAAGGGTCATGTCCCTGCACTATAGTCCCTATTATAGGGCAAACCACAGAGCACTGGGCATGGCAGGGGTGTGACACAGAAATGGCTATGGTGGCTGCTGCTGGAGGAGGTTGTAGCTCTGTGCCCTCCAGGGAAGAATACCTAGCACACAGCACCCAGGTGTGGGCTGCATGGACCAGGACCCCCGTGCACCCAGCTCACCCTGTCAGCTGGCCCATCTTGCCCCCCACACATTGCAGACACTTAGAAGGAAGCAAAGTCTTCCAAGGAGATGGCTGGACAGCACAGCGACAAAAGACCAGACCTGGAGCCTGTGGTCCAACAGCAGTGGGAGGTGGCCTGGCCTGGAAGGGTATGTCCTTCCTGGTCCCTTCCCCCGGATGGGAGCTGACCCTGTTGGCAGATCCCATGCGCCTCCTTCCAGCTGGGATGGTTCCATTTCAGTCACTCCCTTTGTCAGCCTGAGTTGAAAATGTCAGATGTCCTTACTGATGGGGCCTGGGCTAGGCGGACAGGCCCAGGTTAGGGGGTTCCTGTCCAAAGGTCTTCCCCTTCACACCAGTTGCACTTTCTATGTAATCATATTCTATGTATAACCTATAATCATATTCTATGTACAACCTGCATTCAGGTCTTTTGTGCTCCCTAGATGGCTGGGGTCAAGAAGCCAGTAAAATGAGTCCTATCTCCCCACTGTCCAAATCTGGCTCCTTGTCCAGTGAATTCTTCCCTGGGGGTTGGCCTGACTTCCTCCCTGGCGAGGTCCTGTACAGCCTTGCTTTATTTTTTTGCCCCTAGGAGAAGTCCTTCCTTGTTTTTTCCCCCGGAGACCCTTAACTCACTTCTTAATGGAAACTGAAGTATCTTGAAGTTCTTCCTGGCTTCTGCTTTATTACCTTAGGGTTATATTGTTTTTAAGGATTTAAAAATCCTTAAAATCCTGATGGTGATTTGTTTTTTAAGGAAGACCTTTCAGTTTTGTTTAAGGGCTGGAACCGGGTCCCAGCCCAATCCAGAATGATCTGACCGCATCAGGATTGCTGCCAAACAAGAGTTTAGCCTTGGGAGGACACAGGAATGCCTGCCTCCCCCTTCGCGTTTTGTTGATAAAGGAAACTCAGCTCCTGTGTATGCTGTGCCTGACACAGTGGCTCCGATCTGAGTTTCTGGGACATGGAACTCATGTACTTTGGAGACAGGGATCCTCTTGGTAGAAAAGGAAATAAAGTCAGAAGCCTGGAATTTGATGCAAAGCCCTGGGGAGCCCTTGCACTTGAAGCTTTGGGTTCACGGTAAGCCAGCCTCTGCTGACATGCCCGCTTCATATATTCCTCCAGATGCTTTCTCCCTCTCTATGACCATTTCATGACAACAAGAAGGGAAGCTTTTGCTGAAGGTCTGCCCCCTCCCCTGGCACTTGGCCTGTTACCCTGTGTGATCTCCCTGCCACCAGGGAAGAAGGGGGCGATACCTCTGTTTTACAGCATCTGAAAGGAAGGATAGATCCTTCCTTTCCCCACTAGACAAAAGAAAAAAAGATCTCATCCTTCCCAGTAATTCCAGAAAAGGAATTTTCTCAGTGGCTTGTGCTGGGCCATGCTGAGCTGCCTTAACCCCATGGCTTGATGGTGGGGGTGACGGGCGGGAGGTTCCCCCAGGGAACCTGTCATCAGAAGGGAGTGGCCACGGGGTGGGCAGAAACTGACTGGTCCCCAAGGGTCCCTGGCCATGATGCACTGCATGTGCTCTGGAGGACTGGATCACAAGAGGGTGCACAGGTGCTCAGCTGGGGTCTTATTCAGATGCAGAAGAGCAGGAGTGGGGGCCAAGATAGTTCCAAATAATGCCATTGTCGATGGGGTGGACGGAGCCCTGGGTTCACCCCCACCACCCGTGGGAACTTGAACAAAGTTCTTAGTCTTTCTGATCCTCAATTTGCCTACCAGAGAAGTAGCGCCAATAAAATCTGCAGGCCAGGGGGCGCCTGGGTGGCTCAGTGGGTTAAAGCCTCTGCCTTCGGCTCAAGTCATGATTCCAGGGTCCTGGGATTGAGCCCCACATCGGGCTCTCTGCTCAGCAGGAGCCTGCTTCACCCTCTTTCTCTCTGCCTGCCTCTCTGCCTCCTTGTGATCTCTGTCGGTCAAATAAATAAATAAAATCTTAAAAAAAAAAAAATCTGCAGGCCAGCAAGGGGGAGCTGAGGGCCCACCTTCCCAGCTTCTACTGCAGGGAGTTCCTGTATAGTCTGACACCTGGCTTCTTGTCACTGTCCTCCCATCCTCCCCCACCTCCACGCAGGGACTCATCTCACAGATGAGTGTGGGGGAAGAAGTCAGGCCCGCTCAGTGTTGCCTCCCCCCTTCGTTGACAAACGGCCTACCGGGTCTCTCCAGACTCTAAACCTTACATAGGGACATCTGTCTCCCTCTGGGACGTGGTACCAGGACCACCTGTTGGCAGATGTAATCCACATTTTACAACTACAGCTATAAAAATTATACATGTGAATGTTGCCCCCCACTTTTTTGCAATCCATTGCCATCCATACTCAGCAGTGAGCGGTTATATCCATTTTGAGAAATCTCCATAATTATCAATTTACAAACTTTGTAAAACATTTCTGCATTTTTACATGTGTGTGACTTGAGTAGTGTTATCAATGTTTTTGTAAATATTTACTATGTTTTTCTATTTCACTTAATTCTAACAATTTTTTACTTTAATAAAATGTTCTAAAGATAAAAATATATATATATATACATGTAATTTGTAAATGTAAAAAAAAAAGGTAAAATATAAATGCAAAATGTAAAAAATGTCAAATGTAAAATGTAAAAAAAAAAAAATTTTTTTTTTTTTTTTAATTTCCAGCTTGCAGGAGGTTCTAGGATGAGAGTTTCCCCTGCACCCCAGCTCCTCGTGGGCCGTGGAAAGGGGCAAGCCCAGCACACAGCAGCTGCTCTGCAAATACTATCCTGCTGTATGTGGTCCCCCATGCAGGTCCCACTCTGGTGGAAGAAGGAACTCTCCTTTCCTCCTCAGGGTCCCAGGTCACTTCCGGGGTCTTCCAGCTGGGAGGAAGGTCAAGGAGAGGCCCCTGCATGTCCCCTCCCATCAGCCTAAGAGAGCACGTGCAATGGGAGGGGCCTGGGTAGGGGTCTCCAGGGTCAGCAGGGCAGAGGGGCCTGGGGGAACCATGCGCCCCTCTCCAGCCAGCTGGGGTGAGCAGAGGGACCTTGAGTGACAGCTGTAAGAGGAAAGCAGACCAAGGTAGTCGCAGTCACCTGGCTCAGTGTAGACAGGCCCCATGCAGTGAGTGCAGTGTGGGAATCCCCTTGGGGTACCTGTTAAGTGCAGCAGAGTGAGGGCAATGTCTGTCCTATCCAATGAGGTCACTGAGTACTTGAGGTCGGCATTATTCTCCCCAGTTTATAGAAGAAGAAACAGGTTCAGCGGCTTGTTCCAACTCAGCTCCTCCACAGCTGTGCCTTTGGGCCCCAGACGAAGGCCTGGAGAAAGAAACGAGTGTCTGTGGTCAGGGCCCTTGTTGCATAATGCGTGGACACTATTCCATCAGATGCTTTGTAAACACCCTCATTTGTTCCCAGAACTGGGGGTTTCCCAGAGAAAAGCCACTTGATGTGGATCCCCAGGTTTTATAACACCTTTTCTAATTCTGCTTAGGGCCCGGGGTATGGAATGTATGTCTAAAAGCCCATCTATCCGGGATCTGGGTTCTCCTAATGGAGCAACCGCCCAGACCCTTCCACTGCCATGATGGACTGAATGCATGCATTCAACAATGCATGTGTTGAAATCCTGACCCCCGGCACGTCAGAATGTGGCCCTATTTGAAAACAGGCCTATTTGTAGATGTAGTAGGTCAAGTGGAATCTTACCAGAAAATGGCGGGCCCCTAATTCAATGTGACTGGTGTCCCTTATAAGGAGGGAATTTGGACACAGAGACGGATATGCACAGAGGGAGAACAGTGTGTGAACACAAAGGCAGAGGTCAGGGTGATGCTCCTACAAGCTAAGGAACTCCGGAGATGGCCAGCAAACTCCCAGAAGGTAGGCGAGAGGCCTGGAATGGATTCTCCCTCCCAGCCCCCAGGAGGAACCAACCCTGCCAACACCTTGGTCCCAGACGTCCAGCCTCCAGAGCAGTGAGACAGGACATTTCTCTTGGTTAAGCCCGCCAGTCTGTGGTGCCAACAGAAGGAAATAAAAGATGTTTAATCCTAAGAGATGACTAATGATCTCCCCACACAGTCAGTAGTCACAGAGGGCCTCCAGGTCTGCACAGGGGCCTCTCTGCTGTGGACCCCGGGAAATGCCCTCTTCCTGCTCGAGGAGATCCTGCCAAGGCCTCACAGACTGCTTAATTAGTCTGCTGTTTGCTCTGGCTGACCTTCCCCCTTTCTTTTTTCCCAAAACAAACTTGGCCCTCAGTTGAGGCTCTTAATTTCTGTTTACAGAGAAG
This sequence comes from Neogale vison, assembly GCF_020171115.1. Taxonomy (NCBI): domain Eukaryota; kingdom Metazoa; phylum Chordata; class Mammalia; order Carnivora; family Mustelidae; genus Neogale; species Neogale vison. The sequence continues at coordinate 134,914,435 of NC_058103.1, read as the reverse complement.
CTCAGCATATACATGCCCTCCTAGCTGTTAACAGGGCTGCCTCTTTGACCTCAGGGTCTTTGAATCAAGTTAAGAATCCACACCCTCCCTTTCCAAAGGACGGTTGGGCAGCATCAGTGAACAGCCAGCCCTCCCCGAGGTCCCAACAATGAGAGGGGCTGGGAGGTGTCCTCGTCCTTGCTAACAGACAGAAGCTCAGAGAAGGCTGTGTTTCAGCAGGCAACTTTTTTTTTTTTAAGATTTTATTTATTTATTTGACAGACAGAGATCACAAGTAGGCAGAGAGTTAGGCAGAGAGAGAGAGGAGGAAGCAGGCTCCCTGCAGAGCAGAAAGCCCGACGTGGGACTGATCCCAGGACCCTGAGATCATGACCTGACCCGACGGCAGAGGCTTTAACCCACTGAGCCACCCAGGAGCCCCTTCAGCAGGTAACTTTGACAAGTGTCACTACTGCAAAGAGACCTGGACTGGGAGAACTGAAACCACAAGATTCCCGAGCTTTCAGACAGATCCAGAAGACTCTTCCCACAGGTGTCATCAGTCACAGCACACACAAGGCTGTTATGGATCAGTGTCCCTCCGGGGAGGCTGGTTTAATAAACTGTCCATCTGTGTGATGTTATCACCTGAGGAAGGGTTTCAGGAGCAGATAAGGAAAGATCACCCCACGTAGTGCGAAATGAACAAACAGGGTATGAAACAATGGGCAGTGTAGACTACACTTGTAGGAGGAAGTTTCAAGGAAGGATTTGTATTTCCTTCTGTTTGCACACAGAAATAGGGAAAGGCCATACCAAAAATTCATAGGAGGGGCGCCTGGGTGGCTCAGTGGGTTAAAGCCTCTGCCTTCGGCTCAGGTCAGATCCCGGGGTCCTGGGATCGAGCCCCACATTGGGCTCTCTGCTCAGTGGGGAGCCTGCTTCCTCCTCCTCTCTCTCTCTCTTTCTCTCTCTGCCTACTTGTGATCTGTCTCTGTCAAATAGATAAATAAAATCTTTAAAAAAAAATTCATGGGAGGGGCTGCAAAGGGTAACTTCACATCAACTTGGCTGCCCCATGTAGTACCATGTAGTACCACGGGTACTCAGTCATTGGTTCAAATGCCAGTCTAGAGATTGCTGTAAAGTCATTTTTTTTAGACGAGATTAATAATTACAGAAGTAGACTTTGAGTAAAGTAGAGAACCAGCCACAGTATGGGTGGGTCTCACCCAATCAGTTGAAAGCACAGAGAACAAAGGAGCAAAATGTCTGTGTCTGGACTGCCTTTTGTTTTGTTTTTTTTTTTTAAAGATTTTATTTATTTATTTGACAGAGAGAGATCACAAGTAAGCAGAGAGCCAGGCAGAGAGAGAGAGGAGGAAGCAGGCTCCCTGCTGAGCAGAGAGCCCGATGCGGGACTCGATCCCAGGACGCTGAGATCATGACCTGAGCCGAAGGCAGCGGCTTAACCCACTGAGCCACCCAGGCGCCCTGGACTGCCTTTTGACTTGAGCTGCAACTTCACCACTTCCCTGCGTCTCTAGGCTGCTGGTCCACCTTGCACCATTTGGACTTGCCAGGCCCCACAGTTGCATGAGCCAATTCCTTACAATCAATCTCTCTGTCTCCTCCTCCTCTACTGGTTCATGTTTCTCTGGAGAACACTGACTAATACAGGGTTCCCCCGGGCCAAACTATTGAGATCTGGAAAAAAGTAGGAGATGTAGGAGGACAGGACTGGAACAAGATTGCCTGATGTATTATTTTTATATCATCATCAATATTTTATTTTTTTAAAGATGTATTTATTTTAGAGAGAGAGAGAGCAAGCATGTGTGAACAGGGAGGAGCAGAGTGGGAGGGAGAGAGAGAATCTCCAGCAGACTCCCTGCTGAGTGTGAAACCTGATGTGGGGCTTGATCTCACGACCCTGAGATCATGACCTGAGCCAAAATGAAGAGTTGGATGCTTAACCGACTGAGCAACCCATGTGCCCCTAGTCATTATTTTTGAAGCACATGAATGTATTATCTATTAAAATTTAATTATAAAAGAACTTCATAGATAAATGGATAAAGAAGATACACACAGAGGAATATTATTCAGCTATAAAAAGAAGGAAATCCTTCCGTACGGATGCAACTTGAGGGCATTGCTAAGTGAAATAAGTCAGACAGAAAAATCCAAGATCTCACTGTTATGTGGAATCTAAAGAACCAAATTCATAGATACAGCAAACAGTTTGATGGCTGTCAGCCGTGGGGGTAGAGGGGTAGGGGTGTGTGGAATGGGTGAAGCTGGTCAAAAGGTACAAACTTCCAGTTATAAAATGAGTAAGTCCTGGGGACGTAGTTAACAATGCTATATTGCTTATTTGAAAGTCGCTAAGCTAACAAAATTAAAAATTCTCATCATGAGAAAAAAACTAATTACATACAGTGATGGATATTAACTAAATGTATTGGGGTGATCATGTCACAAATGGTACATATATAAAATCATTGCACTGTACACCTGAAACAAATACAATATTATAGATCAATTATATCTCAATTGTTTTAAGAAGGCTCTGCACCCAACACGGAGCACAATGAGGGGCTTGAACTCACAACCCAGAGATCAAGGCATGATGAGACCAAGAGTTAGATGCTTAATCAACTGAGCCACCCAGCATGATCCTATCTCAATTTTCAAAAAAAGCAAATAAAAAGAACTTAAAAAGGATAGGCACGTGGCTGGTGGAGGCAAAGTGGCTCAGGAACATGGGAGGAGGTGAGGCAGCTTTCCTTGCGGGATCCTACCTTCAGTTCCGTTTGTCAAAAGCGGCCCCACCTGCATGAACTTGATAGAAGATGGAGAACCCCTGTGGTGTGGCCTAGCTTACCTGGGACATCACACGGGCTCTTTCACCATCTATTTCGAGAACGCCAGACACGCCACCAAACATACACCCGTCTTGAGTGTCTGCAGAGATTTCCAAATTTCCAAACAATGGGGGATGACTTTGGCCGGCAGCCGGCCCAGTGCATTCTCCCAACCAGACCCATCATCAATGCACCAGGCTCTCCTGAGAAGCTGCCAGGGGCTGGGCACCACGCAAAGCCCAGGAACACAGTGGCAACGAGAGAGATCACTTAGCCTCCCAAAGCTCACGTAGGAAAGGAGACAGGAGGTAACTGTGCTCTCGGAAGACAGAAGGCAGGCTGCCATGACCTTGGTAAGGTCTTTTATACAAGGGAGGTGGGGGCGGCTTACCCGAGTAGATGGCACGAGAGAAGGAGGAGAAGCCAGCTGGTGAGGAGTCTAAGGAGTGACCCCACTGCTGCGTGCAGAGGAGATAAGGACACAGCTCACCTGCTTTCTTTCTGCCTTCCAGTGCCCGGGGCACCGAGGAGGACACCAAGGCCTGGAGGGAGAAGTGAGCTGGTCAAGGCTTGCACACACAGCTGTGCGTGCTTCTAATCTCAGCTGGGGAGCGGTTCTCTGCTCACGTCCACTTGCAGCTTCTGGAAGTCATCAGAAGCCGCAGCTGTGCGCCCTGGAGTGGCTAGGTGTGGGCTCCACGGTCGGAGCTGTGTGGGTTCAAACCCTGGCTCAGCCACTTCCTAACTGTGTGGCTTGGGTCAGCTGTGGAACTTCCCTGGGCTTCGGTTTCCCCGCTTGAGGATTAGATATGCTGCTTTGGTAAGTGGTATGTAATGGGTCCTCTCTAGGTGGCAGTTCCTATATGCTTGGTTCATGTCATTTATGTAGAAAATAAAATGAAAGAGGAGAGGGAGTACATATGGTGGGGGCACAGGAGAGGTTTCCTAGGCAGAATTGAAAAAAATTTTTTTTTACTGATTTGAGGGAGACAGAGCATGCATGAGTTGGGGGAGGGGCAGAGGAAGAGGAAGAGGGAGACGCAGACTCCCCGCTGAGTGTGTCTGTTGAAGGGCTCAATCCCAGGACCCTGAGATCATGACCTGAGCTGAAGGCAGATGCTTAACCAGCTGAGCCACCCAGCAGAATTTTGCCCAACCCAGGCAGAATTTTGTAGAGATCTCAACTGGTCCTTTTGAGCCTCTGGACTGGGGGTTCTACTCCATGGACAGTCCCTGGGCCAGCATCCCAAACCTCAGCCCCACCTGGGAGCACTGACGGGAATCTGCATTCTGACACTCAGGGGAGGGGTGTGCCTTATTTACAGCCAAGGGACACTGTTCTACGGCTGGGGCCACCACCCATGCCCCTCAGCCTTCCGCCACACTGGCTCCTGTGCCCTCCTTCCATGAAGCCAGCATCCCCAGCTTCCTAAGGATCCCACCTGTGCTTTGGTTTGGTGTCACCTCATTCATGCTCTAATTCACCAGACACCTTCCTCTCCAAGCAATATTAAGTTGGAGAATAGGCAAAGAAGGAAGGACCCCAGCCACTGGGAACCATGGTGAGTGTGAGGAGACCTTTTCTTCCTCTCCTGCTGACAGGAGAGTGGAGGGAGATGTGTCCCCTGAATGAGCCTACGGACAAAGAGACTCGGGCCCTCCTTGGTCTAGAGGCTTCTGTAAGGAGGTCCCTGGGAGGTCTCATGCCCTTAGGGCTGAAGAAATGGGGCACACATGGCATGTCTGGGAAGGAAGCCCTCAGCAGGTACCAAAGGAGGAACCTCACAAAGGCTCCTCATGAAGAAACAGGTACCTCATGAAGGAACTTGGGTGGGGGGACAGAAGCCAGAGGGCCCCTGGAGCAATGGGCACCTGCCTGGAGAGTTGCGTTGAGTTCCATACCTTGGCCAGGCCGAAGGGACACTTGGTGGAGGTGGTCCTTAGCATTGGAAGGGCTGGAGTGACACTACACTGCTCGCAGGAAAGCTCAATGTCCTCCAAGGGAGACGTCAGCAGAAGCCACCAGAATTGCTTCAAGGCTGCTCCCTGTGGATCCCTTGTCTCCCAGGACCCTTCCCCTGGACTCTAGGGGAGTGAGCCTCCAGAAGAGGGGAAACAGTAGCTCAGACAAACCTTAGCCTCCTCCCCGGCTTCAGATGGCTGTGTCCTGGCTCTGGCAGGCACTGGGGGCACATAGATGGGTTCTGTGTGGAGTTTGAGAGTAAAGATTTGACAAAGGAACAGGACACTGTAATTTGTAGAATGAGTAACCCCCAAAAGCCCAATAGTTATCATGTTTTAACAATATCTTAAGGAGCTGCTACCAAATGGGAAACGGGGTTCTGCAGCAGGGGCCAGAGGCTGGAGGATGTACATCATTTCATGTATGAACTCCAGGGAGTAGGGACTCCTCAACCACATGGACTTGTTGATGTGGGGTGAGCGTGGAATGGTGGATGGAGATTGAGGACCCTGCAACTAAATCAGTAAAGAGTCCTGCCCCCTCAGAGCAGTGTCCCCTCTTCTGGGCTCCTTCTTCTTGCTCACTCTTCTACCTGTCCACGTGGTCCTTTATTTCAGCCTGAAGAAAGGCTTTATCTTTCTACTGTTACTACACACATGCACACATGCACGCGCACACACATTATAAGGAATTGACTCACATAATTATGGTGGCGAACATTCCAAGTTTTGCCATCAGCAAGTGGAGACCCAGGAGAGCTGATGGTGTTGTTCCAGTATAAAGGCCAATGGATTTGAGACCTAGGAAGAACCAATGTTCCACTTTAAGTCTAAAGGTAGATAAAAACTCCTGATGTCTCAGCTCAAAGGTGGAATTCCCTCTTACTCACGGAAGGGTCAGCCTTTTTGTTCTCCTCAAACCTTCAACTGATTGGATTCAACAATTAGTGATTTCAAAACCTTCCACAAAGCTACAATAAACAAAACTGGTGTAAGAACAGATGTGCAGATCAATGGAACAGAATTTACAGTCCAGAAAATCCTGACATTAAAAGTCAAGTGATTTCTGACAAGGATGTCAAGACCATTTAATGGACAAAAGAATAGTTCTTTCTATAAATGATGCTGGGACAACTGCATACCCACACTAAAAAATACGAATTTGCATATCTACTGCACACCATATACTCAAAATGGATCTGAAATCTAAATCTAATTTAATCTAAATCTAAATCTAATTTAGATTTCTGATCCATTTTGAGTATATGGTGTGCAGCAGATATGTAAATATCTACTATAGGTAAAACTATAAATAGTTTTACATGGGTAAAACTTAAAAGTGCTAAAAAGAAGGTATATGTTTAAAAACTTGTGATCTTGGATTAAGCAAAGTTTTCTTGGATGTAACACTAAAAGCATATGTAACCAAGGGAGAAATAGGCAAATTGGATTTCATAAAAACTAAAAACATTGTACCTCACATAACACTATCAAGAAAGTGAAAAGACAGCTCACACACTAAAAGAAAATGTTTGTAAATCATATATCTAAGTGTCTAACATCCAGAATGTATGAAGAATATATATAACCATAAAAAGACCAATAACTCACTTAAAAATAGACAAAGGATTTGAATAGGCATTTCTTCAAAGAATATATGCAAGTTACCAATAAGCACTTGAAAAGATACTCAATATCACTAACTCATTAGGAAATACAAATAACACCACAATAAGATGCCACTTCACACCCACTTGGGTGACTATATAAAAAAATGTATAAAAAATGCTGATAAGGATGTGGAGCAATTGGAACTCTCCTACATTGCTGGTGGGAGTGTAAAATGGTTCAGCAGTTCTGAAAAAGTTTGGCAGTTCCTAAAAAAGTCAGACATATAGGCTCCATATGATCCAGCAATTCCATTTCTAGGAATATATCCAAGAGAATTTGAAACACATGTTTATGTGTATCTATACATATGGACAAAAATATGTATATGAATGCTCATCGAAGCTTATTCATAACAGCCAAAACAAAAAAATCCAAATGTTCATCAACTGATGAATGTATAAACAAAATGTAGTAAACCCACAGAATAGAATATTATTCAGCCAGGAAAAGATACAAAGTACCAACACATGCTACAACTTCGATGAATCTTGGAAACATTATTGAAATGTTAGTGAAACAAAAATCATGCATTGTGTGAGTTCCTCATATGATATGTTCAGAATAGGCAAATCCATAGGGGTATAAAGTAGATTAGTGGTTGACAGAGGCTAGGAGGACTGTGGAACAGGAATTGACTTCTAATGGGTACAGGGTTTTGGGAGGGTGGTTATTAAAATTTCTGGAGTTATAAAAACCATGGGACATTATCCTTTAAAATGGTGACTTTTATGCTATCTAGATTATGCACACAAAAAGTCTGGAATTCAATCTAGGATCACACACTACCTTCACTTATCATGTCTCTTTAATCTTCTTTAATTTAAAACCACTCTCTCTATACTCTTCTCTCTTTTTTTTCTCCACAACATTGACATTTTTGAAGAGTCTAGCTCAGGTATCTTGTAGAACGTCCTACAGTCTAGATTTGGCTTATTTCCTTATGATTATGTTTCCTTATGATTGGTTTGAGTTTAAACACTTTTGGGGGGTAAGATTCTTATTGTCTTAATATTTATTATTGGTAATACAGAAATATAACTGATTTTTATAGTGATCTTGTGGCCAGTGACCTTGATGAATTCTTTCATTAATTTTAATGTCTTATCTGTTTTTGTGAAATTTTTATGCACAGAATCATGTCATCTGTAATTAATGACAGTTTTATTTCTTCCTTTCCAATCCTTACCTTTTAATTAATTTTCTTGCCTTATTGCAATAGCTGTCTCCCCAATCTCTGAACACTAACAATAGGCAACCGTTAATTTGTTTTCCATCTCTGTACTTACATTATTTCAAGACTATTATATAGATTGAATCAAACAGTATAAAACCTTTTTTTTTTCTTATCCAGCATACATCCCTTGAGGTCTGTCCAAGTCCTTGCATCCAATATCCATACGATTTAAAGAATCCCATTGCATAGATCTGAGGAGAACTGACATCTTTCAATCCATGAACATAATATATCTTTTAGTTTACCTATTTCTTTAAATTTGTCTCTCAATATTATCATAAGATTTTTCTTTTTTTCTCTGCTAATGTAGAAAACAACTCTGATTTCAACTCCCTCTTTTCCTATATTTTCAAAAATTCTGTTAAAGATTGTGATATTTTGGGGACACCTGGGTGGCTCAGTCAGCTAAGTATCTGCCTTCAGCTCAGGTTACAGTCCCACGGTCCTGGGATTGAACCTCAAATCTGGCTCTCTGCTCAGCAGGTACTCTGCTTCTCCTTCTGCCACTGCTCCTGTTCTCTCTCTCTCTCTCTCTCTGTAATCCACTCTCTCTCTAATAAATAAGTGAGATCTTTTAAAAAAGATTAGTGATATTTCTTTCTTAATTATTTCTGCATCTGGTTTGTGGGCAGTTTTTAATTAGAATATATATATTTTAAGTTTCTACTGATAATGAGTTTCTCAGTTCTATTTGTCTTTTCAGCCTCTCTATTTCTACTTCACTTTTTGAAGATATTCCCCTGAGTAAAGAATTCCAGTTTTCCAGCAGTTTTAAGATGCCATTCCTTGTTTCCTGACTTCCATTGTTCCTGTTTCAAAGTCAGTTATCAGTTTAATGTTAATCCTCTAAAGGCATCTTGTTTCCTGAATGCTTTCATGTTTTTGTCTTTGTTTTTCATCAGTTTATTGTCCATAGATATGGTATGGCTTCCTTTTATTCTTCTTGGGAATTACAGTGCTGTTTTAATCTGTGGCTCGATATTTTTTATCAGTTTTTGCAAATTTCTCTGTTTTTGTTGTTTCAAATAGTACTTCTGCCCTACTCTGTCTTCTCCTTTCCTTCTGGGACTCCAAAATACAAATACACTAGATATTTTCACCATATCCTAGATACATCTTATATTCTTTTCTCTATTTTCCAAACTTTTGTCTTCCCATGCCTTTGTGTGGACATTTTCCTTCTGATCTATCTTCCAGTTTACTAATTCTTTCTTCAGTTGAATTCAAGCTCTCGTTAAACACATCAGTGGAGTTCATACTTTTGGTTATTTTTTAGTTTAAGAATTTCTATTTTGAGCCCTTTTTAATGCTTTCTCATTTTCTGCTGAAATTGTGTTGTATTTTATTTTCTTGAACGAATTAATAACAGTGATAGTGAGGTGTGTTTTGATACCTGGATGCTCCCTTGTTCTGTTTCTACTGTTCATTGATTGTTTTGAGTTTTGCTAATATCTTATCCTCTGTTATTCCTGGCTATTTTTTAGGACATTTTATTTATTTATTTTTAATTAATTCATTTATTTTTATTAACATATAATGTATTATTTGTTTCAAGGACACAGGTCTATGATTCATCAGTCTTACACAATTCATAGTGCTCATCATAGCACATACCTTCCCCAATGTCCCTCACCCAGAAACCCCATCCCTCCCAACCCTCTCCCCTCTAGCAACCCTCAGTTTGCTTCCTGAGATTAAGAGTCTCTTATGGTTTATCTCCCTCTCGGTTTCATCTTGTTTCATTTTTTTCCTCTCTTCCCCTATGATCTTCTGCCTTGTTTCTCAAATTCCATATATAAGTGAGCTCATCTAGTTCCACCCACATCATTGCAAATGGCAAGATTTCATTTTTTGATGGCAGCATAATATTCCTCTGTGTGTGTGTGTGTGTGTGTGTGCGCGCGCGTGTACCACATCTTCTTTATCTATTCATCTGTCGATGGACATCTAGGCTCTTTCCATAGAATAGAGAGCCCAGAAATGGACCCTCAACTCTATGGTCAACTAATCTTCAACAAAGTAGGAAAGAATGTCCAATGGAAAAAAGTCTCTTCAACAAATGGTGTTGGGAAAATTGGACAACCACACACAGAAGAATAAAACTGGACCATTTACTTATACCACATAAGAAATAGACTCAAAATGGATTAAAAACCTAAATGTGAGACAGGAGTCCATCAAAATCCTTGAGAAGAACACAGCAGCAACTACTTTGACCTCAACCACAGCTTCTTCCTAGACATATCACCAAAGGCAAAGGGAGTCAAGGGCAAAAATGAACTACTGGAACTTCAAGATAAAAAAAACTTTTGCACAGCAAAACCAAAAGACAAAACCAAGAGACAGCTGGAAGAATGGGAGAAGATATTTGCAAACAACATATCAGATAAAGGGTTAGTATCCAAAATCTATAAAGAATTTATCAAACTCAACACGCAAAGAACAAATAATCCAATCAAGATATAGGCAGTAGACATGAACAGGCATTTCTGCAAAGAAGACATCCAAATGGTCAACAGACACATGAAAAAGTCTCGCTATTTCTGATTGAATGCTGGACATTATAGGTAAAAAACTTAAGAGGTAATTTGAGGCTCTGCATTATTGCATCTACAGTTTAAGAGGATTACTTTTTTTTTTTTTTTTTTTGGTAGGCAGCTAGACTATAGCCACTGATGATTCCAATTCATCTTAATCTAATCAGGGATTCATATGATATTGAAGCTGGGTTTCAGTTCTTTTGAGGAGTGGTCTCTTTAATATTCTGTGGTCAAAATGGCCTCAAACTATGGACTAACTTCTCTGGGGTTTCCTTCCTTCCCCACAATTTCTCATTGACTTATTAGTCAGCTTCCCTGTTGTTAACAGTAGGAATGTGGTCTGATCCTTTGGGTCATTACTGGGCACAGAACCTACCTCACAGCAGCCTGTTTCTTTGCATGTTCTGTGACTCTTGATTATAAAATCAGGTCCTTATAACTATGCCTGAGAATTCTTTAAGGCCTAGGCTTAAGTCTTTCCCAGAGAATTCACATTTGCTTTTGGTAGGTGCCAGAAAGCACTATCAACTTCAAGTCACTTTAAACTAAAATTCCCATTTGGAATTCCTTCAGTTTTCAAAGGGACTGTGAATCCTTATTACCTACCCTATTGACTACATACAAGTGGATAAATATTTTTCAGGAAGAATGCATTACTCCTTTTTTTTTCTGTGTTCATCCTATTTTCTGTGTTCTATCCAATCTACTAAAGGTATTGATCTTCAAGAGTTCTTGCTTTATGCAGGGAACTCTGATCAGAACCCCCCCACCAATAACTAACCCCTTTCTTTTGTCTCCTGTACCTAACATGACTCAAGGTAACTGGGGCTCTAGGCTGTGTGGGGAGTGGGCACCCAGCATAGGATTTGGAGTCACCAGACCTAGGTTTGCCTCTCAGCACCACCATGAATAGTCAGATTGTTCCATGCAGGCATGTGCAGTTTTATCATCTGTAAAACGTATAATATAATCCACTAACTACAGGAAACTCTGAAGGATAAATCACATTACCAAATTGTAAAGTCCTTGAGTCAATGAATATTAATTGAGTACCTACTATGTATAAGGAACATTTCCAAGTGCTGGGAATACAACAAACATCTGTGTGCATATGTATAGCAACATAATAAAATAAGAAAAATTGAGTCAAATATGTCATATTTTAGATGGTGATAAGTACTCTGCCAAAAAATAATGTAGATGAAGGAAAGAAGATAGGGATATGTGCGTGTGTGGTGGGGGAGTGCTCATTGGTTCAATATCCCAAACACCAGCCCATGACCTGGCTTAGTAGAAGCTCAATAAACTTTGGACATGAATTAACAATTTAGGAAACACCTATTACCATGTATGGCAAACAACAGTTAACTTTTGTTTTTAGAATGGATATAGTTGTTACTGGACTCTTTTCTTTATGCCCAGTTGATGGCAGCTTCAGGGATCCTTAGAGGCTCACAAAGCTGTGATTGGGCTCCAGAGTTATCCAGACGAAAACTGGGATAGAAAATCCACCTCCTTCCTCCCTCTCTGCACTGTATTTGCAAGTTTATTGCAGAGCCCCAGACATCTTTCCTTCCCATCTTTCCTTTCCTTCCCTGTCTTGTTGTCTGGGTGCTCCTTGTCCTCTAAAGAGAGACAGGGAGCCTCAAATCCAGGGTGAGTGCTGCTGAAACCATGCTGGGTGCTCAGGTGCCTGCCCAGGTATGTGACTAGGTGTGCGGAAGCGGGTGAGAGATTGGCAATGCAGCCTGCCCCTGTGAACAGACTGAGGACATCTGGCCAGCAGGGGGCACTGTGGTGTCACCTTGGGTCCAGTTTGGCAGAGCCTCCCTTCCCATGGGCTTTTGTCCAAGATCGCACAGCTGTTGAGTGGTAGAGCTTGGTTTTAAACTCGCATCTCTTTGACACTGATGGTTATGGTTTTCTCACTGTCCATGGCTCAGTTTCCTCAAGTGCAGGCGGGAGCTTCTTACTCAGAGAGCCCAGAAGGCCTGGAGTTCTGGCACAGGCCTGGCTTGTGAAAAACAGTATAAAAACTGACAGAAGAAGCTCCCCGGGGTTTTCCAGAGCTTCTATGCTCGTCCCCCTGGGTTTCAGTACTAACCTGGGAACTTTAAAGAGATGTATGCCTCTGAGTTCTTGGATGTCCCCAGGGCGCATGCTGGTCAGAAGCTCCTGGGGCAGCACAGCCAGGTGGCAGTGCTGGAAGCCTCCAGGTTGAAGGTGGAACCATGGAGGGTTTTAAGGACAGCAGCTCCAAATACCTGGCATCCCACACTGTGGCCCTCCCCAACCCAAAAGACTGGACTTAAATATGAAATCTCCATTGTGGATCAGATGAGTCAGCCCTGACCCAGGGAGGCTTGGGATGTTGTGAAGCTCCCATGAGAAGAAGTAAGAGACTGGGGGTGCATAATGGAAGCTCTGCTAAGGGGTTCATCACATACTCTGCCCAAAGATCCACTTCTAAGTGTCCTGGGAACAGCCGTGGGGATGCCCTTGTTTGTTTGCAATTGCTGGCCTGGCTCTTTTTCTTTCTGTCCTTCCCTTTCTCTCTCCTCTCCCTTTCTGGGGAACAAGTTGCCCCCCCACCCACCAAATACCATCCTAGGCTCCTGGTCCTGAACGTTGGAGAAGCCAGAGGTGGTTCAATTTAGCCACTCTCCCTAGGCAAATCACCTCACTTGGAATGCAGGTTCTTTATCTTTTCATCCTGGTCTGTTATATAGGCTACTATCAGCATCAGATAAAGACTTGTGGGAAGGAGCAGGATTTGAATGCTTCTCTTGATAGCACACCCAGGGCTAGAGTTTGTCTCTCTTCTGGCCCAAATTGCCTAAGTCACCATCCCTGTCCACCCATCCTTGTTTAGGTGCCAAGTCCCTGGCAGGGAGTCAGTGTAGGGGGATGGAAAAGTTTGAGGATGGGAATTCTGTCCACCAGGAAAGACCCTGGGCTAGAAGATGGCACAGGATGTCCATTCAGAAAGGGAAATGCCATCTTTCAGGAGATGAATGGTGAGAAGAGAGATCCTTGCTTTGTTCCTGACCTTAAGGAGAAAGCATTCAGTCTTTCATCATTAAGTATGAACTACTTGTGTGTTTTCTTACATGCCCTTTGTCAGGTTGAAGAAGTTCCCTTCTGTTGCTATTTTTTTGTGTGTTTTATCATGAAAGAGCATTGTGTTTTGTCAAATGCTTATTTTGAATCTATTGAGATGATTTTATAATTTTTTAACCTATTGGTATTTAAATCTATCTGATTAACATCAATAATATTCTATTACTATATCATTAATATATGGTATGCTAAATAATGACACCTCAAAAATGTTCAAGTCCTAATTTCTACGACCTATAATAGGTGACAGTACTACCAACTCTACAAATAAAAAGGATTATAAGGAATATTATGAATAATTTAATGCCAAAAAGTTAAATAAACTAGATGAAATGGAGTAGATGAAATGGACACATTTTGAGAATGACACAAACTACCAAAACTAATTCAAGGAGAAGTAGAAAACCTGAATACATCTCTAAGTGAAGAGATGGAGCTAGTCATCAAAAAGTTCCACAAAGAAAAGGCCAGAACCAGATGGCTCCACTGGTTCATTCTACCATATGTTTAAGAAAAATTAACACTACTCCTTCACAAAGTCTTTCAAAAAAATAGGAAAGGATTGAAACATTTCCTGATTCATTCCATGAGGCCAGTATAACCTAGACACAAAAACCAGACAAAGACATCACAAGAAAAAACTACAGATCAATATGCCTTGTGAATACAGACCTCAACAAAACACTAACAAACAGATTCCATTAGTATATTAAAAGGATGGTACACCATAGCCAATGGGATTTATCTCAGGAGTGAAAGGGTGGTTCAACATATAAAAATCAGACAGTGTAATTGTATTAGTTCCTATTGCTGCTATAACAAATTACCACCATCTTAATGGTGTAAAACAATACAAACTGATTAGTATCTTCAAATATCTGTCTCTTTTCCATCATCCCACCACATTACCTGACTTTAAACCCTCCTTCTATAAGGACCCTTGAGATTACACTGGTTCCAACAAGAGAATCCTGAAAATCTCATCTGAAGATCCTTGACCTAATCACATCTATAAAATCACTTTTGACCATGTAGGCAGGGAGTCTACTTCTTGCTCTCTTCCTGCCACTATGCCTGCTGGTGCTCTCTTGCTGTCTCACTTCAATAAGTAAAATCTTTTTTAAAATAAAAAAAAAAGATTTTATTTATTTATTTGACAGAGATCACAAGTAGGCAGAGAGGCAGGCAGGAAGAGAGAGAGGAGGAAGCAGGCTCCCCATTGAGTGGAGAACTCCATGTGAGATCATGACCTGAGCTGAAGGCAGAGACTTTAACTCATTGAGCCACCCAGGCACCACAAAATTCTTTTTTTTTTTTAAAGATTTAGCTATAAATACTTCCTCTTTTTAAAAAGATTTTATTTATTTATTCGAGGAGAGAGAGAAGAGCGGGGGGAGGGAAAAAGGAAGAAGGAGAAGCAGACTCCCTGCCAAGCAGGGAGCCTGATGTAGGGCTCAGTCCTGGGATCATGACCAGAGCTAAAGACAGATGTTTTACCCGCTGAGCCACCCAGGCACCCCTGCATGGTGTATCTTTTGCTGTCTTTTTACTTTCATCTTATGTGTCTTTGAATCTAAAGTGAGTCTCCTATAGATAGTACATAGTTGGATAATTTTTTAAATTCATTTCATTAAAATTGGAAAGTTTAATCCATTGATATTTCATGTAATTACTAATAGGGTAGGATTTATGTCTTCCATTTTGCTGTTTGTTTTCTACATGTCTTAGGTCTCTTTGTTTCTCTGTTTCTGCATTACTGCCTCTTTTGTGTTAAAATATACTTTCCAGTGTAGTGTATTCCTGTGTGTGTGTGTATTTTATCAGTGGTTGCCCTGGGCAGAAGTTGAAATAATACTAACTTAATTTTAATGATATACAAAATCTTTGCTTCTATATAGTTCTGTTCCCTCTTCCCTTCTTTAAGCTCATACTATCATAAATTATAATTCTTTACATTGTGCACCCATCAACAGACTTATCATTATTGTTTTATGCAGTTGCCTTATAAATCATCTTCTTAAATGTGTCTTCCATCAATCTTCTAGAAAAAAGGGGTTACAAACAAAAAGATCAAATTATACTATTATCTTACTTAATTTAGGCTGGTGTAATAAAATACCATAGATTGAATGGCTTAAACAACATTTAATTATTTCAGTTCTGGAGGCTGAGAAGAATAATATCAAGATGCTGGGATGGTTGAGTTTTATGTAATTACTAAAAGGGTAGGATCTATGTCCCCTTTCTGTCTGCAGACAGCCACCTTCTTGATGTTTCCTTATGTTGTGGAGGAAGAGATCTCCTGTCTCTTCTTCTTAAAAGTAAGTATATTAGGGCGCCTGGGTGGCTCAGTGGGTTAAGCCGCTGCCTTCGGCTCAGGTCATGATCTCAGGGTCCTGGGATCGAGTCCCGCATCAGGCTCTCTGCTCAGCAGGGAGCCTGCTTCCTCCTCTCTCTTTCTCTCTCTGCCTGCCTCTCTGCCTACTTGTGATCTCTCTCTGTCCAATAAATAAATAAAATCTTTAAAAAAAAAAAAGTAAGTATATTAATCCTCTCATGAGGGCCCCATCCTCATGACCTAATCTGACTCTAATTATCTCCAAAAGCTCCACCTCCAAATTCCATCATGTTGGGGATTAGGGCTTTGATACATGAATTCTGGAATTATATACTCATTCCATATTTACTGTCTTTTCAATTTACCTACGTACTCACCTTTACCAGTGCTCTTTGTTTCTCACATGGGTTCACATTTCTTTACTATCTACCTCTTCTGTGTTCCTGTTCATTCCTCTTCATTTTATAACTTATTTCTGTCCACCTACAGCTTTGGGCATCCTTTTATTTCATTCTGTGTGCCTGCAAGAGTTTAACTTCATCTCTGTGCAACCATTGACTCCTGCCACTTTCCAAGGTCATGGTTCCCAAGCTGCCTTCTCCCTCTGCCCCTATCCCAAGTGCAGTGTGAGGGCACCTATCTCCCAAGCTGTAGGAACACAATCCACTCGAGGAAAAACTGACCAACTTTAAAAAAATGTTGTATATTCTATCTTGTTTCTAGAGACTGAGGCAGTAACCTCCATGTTGTCTATTCTACTGTAGCACATAATTAGCAATTATGTTGCACATAATTAGCAATCATTAAATAAAGCGGTTGTCCCCTTGAGTAGATATGGGGCTCCAGTAGGGATGTTGTAAAACACAGGGTAGACTTAGTAATGGAGATCTGGTAGGAGCAGACCACCAGGGCTGGCCATTAACACCACATTATTCAGGGCCATTGTTAAAGGACTAATCAATTGTGAATTAGAGTTTGAGCCACATATAACTTAATTGTGGTATGGTGTCACCATTAATCATGTACTGGAATGCTGAGAAAAGACTGAAGTGAGCTAAAAGTCAAAGGTTTAAGGTTTCTTGAAACAAAGCTCATTTAATGATATTCATGAGTGAATGACGTATTGTGGTAACCAGTCTTTGGTAGTAGTCCAATTCCATTGGTGATCCCAGGGGCTAGATAGCTGCCCAGATGCTGAGCTTTCTGGAAAACAGTGATTAGTAT